>NC_138538.1:88804875-90120469 GCF_964234715.1 Podarcis melisellensis | reverse complement strand
ATCGGAAACAGAATTAAACCTCAATGTCTGAGCAACTTTTTTTGAAAAAATCCCTAAGCCGCGCGGTCACAATTTCAGCAAAATTTCTGACGTTCTGCAATTCACTCAAAAATGGTGCCAAACTGTTGCAAACCATCCCATGAAATGTTTTTCGGTGGAAACAGATGTGTTTTTATCATCGGAAACAGAATTAGCCCTCAATGTCTGAACAACTTTTTTTTAAAAAATCCCTAAGCCGCGCGGTCACAATTTCTTCAAAATTTCTGACGTTCTGCAATTCACTCAAAAATGGTTCCAAACTGTTGCAAACCATCCCCTGAAAGGTTTTTCGGTGGAAACAGGTGGGTTTTTATCATCGGAAACAGAATTAGCCCTCAATGTCTGAACAGCTTTTTTGAAAAAATCCCTAAGCCGCGCGGTCACAATTTCTTCAAAATTTCTGACGTTCTGCAATTCACTCAAAAATGGTGCCAAACTGTTGCAAACCATCCCCTGAAAGGTTTTTCGGTGGAAACAGTTGGGTTTTTATCATCGGAAACAGAATTAGCCCTCGATGTCTGAACAACTTTTTTTTGAAAAAATCCCTAAGCCGCGCGGTGACAATTTCTTAAAAATTTCTTACGTTCTGCAATTCACTCAAAAATGGTGCCAAACTGTTGCAAACCATCCCCTGAAAGGTTTTTCGGTGGAAACAGGTGGGTTTTTATCATCGGAAACAGAATTAGCCCTCGATGTCTGAACAACTTTTTATTGAAAAAATCCCTAAGCCGCGCGGTCACAATTTTTTCAAAATTTCTGACGTTCTGCAATTCACTCAAAAATGGTGCCAAACTGTTGCAAACCATCCCCTGAAATGTTTTTCGGTGGAAACAGATGTGTTTTTATCATCGGAAACAGAATTAGCCCTCAATATCAGAATAACTTTTTTTGAGAAAATCCTTAAGCCGCGCGGTCACAATTTCTTCAAAATTTCTGACGTTCTGCAATTCATTCAAAAATGGTGCCAAACTGTTGCAAACCATCCCCTGAAAGGTTTTTCGGTGGAAACAGGTGGGTTTTTATCATCGGAAACAGAATTAGCCCTGGATGTCTGAACAACTTTTTTTTGAAAAAATCCCTAAGCCGCGCGGTCACAATTTTTTCAAAATTTCTGATGTTCTGCAATTCACTCAAAAATGGTGCCAAACTGTTGCAAACCATCCCCTGAAAGGTTTTTCGGTGAAAACGGTGGGATTTTATCATCGGAAACAGAATTAGCCCTCAATGTCTGAGCAACTTTTTTTGAAAAAATCCCTAAGCCGCGCGGTCACAATTTCTTCAAAATTTCTGACGTTCTGCAATTCACTCAAAAATGGTGCCAAACTGTTGCAAACCATCCCCTGAAAGGTTTTTCGGTGGAAACAGTTGGGTTTTTGTCATCGGAAACAGAATTAGCCCTCGATGTCTGAACAACTTTTTTTGAAAAAATCCCTAAGCCGCGCGGTCACAATTTCTTAAAAATTTCTGACGTTCTGCAATTCACTCAAAAATGGTGCCAAACTGTTGCAAACCATCCCCTGAAAGGTTTTTCGGTGGAAACAGGTGGGTTTTTATCATCGGAAACAGAATTAGCCCTCGATGTCTGAACAACTTTTTATTGAAAAAATCCCTAAGCCGCGCGGTCACAATTTTTTCAAAATTTCTGACGTTCTGCAATTCACTCAAAAATGGTGCCAAACTGTTGCAAACCATCCCCTGAAAGGTTTTTCGGTGGAAACAGATGTGTTTTTATCATCGGAAACAGAATTAGCCCTCGATGTCAGAATAACTTTTTTTGAAAAAATCCCTAAGCCGCGCGGTCACAATTTCTTCAAAATTTCTGACGTTCTGCAATTCATTCAAAAATGGTGCCAAACTGTTGCAAACCATCCCCTGAAAGGTTTTTCGGTGGAAACAGGTGGGTTTTTATCATCGGAAACAGAATTAGCCCTGGATGTCTGAACAACTTTTTTTTGAAAAAATCCCTAAGCCGCGCGGTCACAATTTTTTCAAAATTTCTGATGTTCTGCAATTCACTCAAAAATGGTGACAAACTGTTGCAAACCATCCCCTGAAAGGTTTTTCGGTGGAAACAGGTGGGTTTTTATCATCGGAAACAGAATTAGCCCTCGATGTCTGAACAACTTTTTTTTGAAAAAATCCCTAAGCCGCGCGGTCACAATTTCTTCAAAATGTCTGACGTTCTGCAATTCACTCAAAAAAAGTGCCAAACTGTTGCAAACCATCCCCTGAAAGGTTTTTCGGTGGAAACAGGTGGGTTTTTATCATCGGAAACAGAATTAGCCCTCGATGTCTGAACAACTTTTTTTTGAAAAAATCCCTAAGCCGCGCGGTCACAATTTCTTCAAAATTTCTGACGTTCTGCAATTCACTCAAAAATGGTGCCAAACTGTTGCAAACCATCCCCTGAAAGGTTTTTCGGTGGAAACAGTTGGGTTTTTATCATCGGAAACAGAATTAGCCCTCAATGTCTGAACAACTTTTTTTAAAAAAATCCCTAAGCCGCGCGGTCACAATTTCTTCAAAATTTCTGATGTTCTGCAATTCACTCAAAAATGGTGCCAAACTGTTGCAAACCATCCCCTGAAAGGTTTTTCGGTGGAAACAGGTGGGTTTTTATCATCGGAAACAGAATTAGCCCTCGATGTCTGAACAACTTTTTTTTGAAAAAATCCCTAAGCCGCGCGGTCACAATTTCTTCAAAATGTCTGACGTTCTGCAATTCACTCAAAAATAGTGCCAAACTGTTGCAAACCATCCCCTGAAAGGTTTTTCGGTGGAAACAGGTGGGTTTTTATCATCGGAAACAGAATTAGCCCTCGATGTCTGAACAACTTTTTTTTGAAAAAATCCCTAAGCCGCGCGGTCACAATTTCTTCAAAATGTCTGACGTTCTGCAATTCACTCAAAAATGGTTCCAAACTGTTGCAAACCATCCCCTAAAAGGTTTTTCGGTGGAAACAGGTGGGTTTTTATCATCAGAAACAGAATTAGCCCTCAATGTCTGAACAACTTTTTTGAAAAAATCCCTAAGCCGCGCGGTCACAATTTCTTCAAAATTTCTGACGTTCTGCAATTCACTCAAAAATGGTGCCAAACTGTTGCAAACCATCCCCTGAAAGGTTTTTCGGTGGAAACAGGTGGGTTTTTATCATCGGAAACAGAATTAGCCCTGGATGTCTGAACAACTTTTTTTTGAAAAAATCCCTAAGCCGCGCGGTCACAATTTTTTCAAAATTTCTGACGTTCTGCAATTCACTCAAAAATGGTGCCAAACTGTTGCAAACCATCCCCTGAAAGGTTTTTCGGTGAAAACGGTGGGATTTTATCATCGGAAACAGAATTAGCCCTCAATGTCTGAGCAACTTTTTTTGAAAAAATCCCTAAGCCGCGCGGTCACAATTTCTTCAAAATTTCTGACGTTCTGCAATTCACTCAAAAATGGTGCCAAACTATTGCAAACCATCCCCTGAAAGGTTTTTCGGTGGAAACAGTTGGGTTTTTATCATCGGAAACAGAATTAGCCCTCGATGTCTGAACAACTTTTTTTGAAAAAATCCCTAAGCCGCGCGGTCACAATTTCTTCAAAATTTCTGACGTTCTGCAATTCACTCAAAAATGGTGCCAAACTGTTGCAAACCATCCCCTGAAAGGTTTTTCGGTGGAAACAGGTGGGTTTTTATCATCGGAAACAGAATTAGCCCTCAATATCAGAATAACTTTTTTTGAGAAAATCCTTAAGCCGCGCGGTCACAATTTCTTCAAAATTTCTGACGTTCTGCAATTCACTCAAAAATGGTGCCAAACTGTTGCAAACCATCCCCTGAAACGTTTTTCGGTGGAAACAGGTGGGTTTTTATCATCGGAAACAGAATTAGCCCTCGATGTCTGAACAACTTTTTTTTGAAAAAATCCCTAAGCCGCGCGGTCACAATTTCTTCAAAATTTCTGACGTTCTGCAATTCACTCAAAAATGGTGCCAAACTGTTGCAAACCATCCCCTGAAAGGTTTTTCGGTGGAAACAGGTGGGTTTTTATCATCGCAAACAGAATTAGCCCTCGATGTCTGAACAACTTTTTTTTGAAAAAATCCCTAAGTCACAATTTTTTCAAAATTTCTGACGTTCTGCAATTCACTCAAAAATGGTGCCAAACTGTTGCAAACCATCCCCTGAAAGGTTTTTCGGTGAAAACGGTGGGATTTTATCATCGGAAACAGAATTAGCCCTCAATGTCTGAGCAACTTTTTTTGAAAAAATCCCTAAGCCGCGCGGTCACAATTTCTTCAAAATTTCTGACGTTCTGCAATTCACTCAAAAATGGTGCCAAACTATTGCAAACCATCCCCTGAAAGGTTTTTCGGTGGAAACAGTTGGGTTTTTATCATCGGAAACAGAATTAGCCCTCGATGTCTGAACAACTTTTTTTGAAAAAATCCCTAAGCCGCGCGGTCACAATTTCTTCAAAATTTCTGACGTTCTGCAATTCACTCAAAAATGGTGCCAAACTGTTGCAAACCATCCCCTGAAAGGTTTTTCTGTGGAAACAGTTGGGTTTTTATCATCGGAAACAGAATTAGCCCTGGATGTCTGAACAACTTTTTTTGAAAAAATCCCTAACCCGCGCGGTCACAATTTCTTCAAAATTTCTGACGTTCTGCAATTCACTCAAAAATGGTGCCAAACTGTTGCAAACCATCCCCTTAAAGGTTTTTCGGTGGAAACAGGTGGGTTTTTATCATCGGAAACAGAATTAAACCTCAATGTCTCAGCAACTTTTTTTGAAAAAATCCCTAAGCCGCGCGGTCACAATTTCATCAAAATTTCTGACGTTCTGCAATTCACTCAAAAATGGTGCCAAACTGTTGCAAACCATCCCATGAAATGTTTTTCGGTGGAAACAGATGTGTTTTTATCATCGGAAACAGAATTAGCCCTCAATGTCTGAACAACTTTTTTTAAAAAAATCCCTAAGGCGCGCGGTCACAATTTCTTCAAAATTTCTGACGTTCTGCAATTCACTCAAAAATGGTTCCAAACTGTTGCAAACCATCCCCTGAAAGGTTTTTCGGTGGAAACAGGTGGGTTTTTATCATCGGAAACAGAATTAGCCCTCAATGTCTGAACAACTTTTTTGAAAAAATCCCTAAGCCGCGCGGTCACAATTTCTTCAAAATTTCTGACGTTCTGCAATTCACTCAAAAATGGTGCCAAACTGTTGCAAACCATCCCCTGAAAGGTTTTTCGGTGGAAACAGGTGGGTTTTTATCATCGGAAACAGAATTAGCCCTCGATGTCTGAACAACTTTTTTTTGAAAAAATCCCTAAGCCGCGCGGTGACAATTTCTTCAAAATTTCTGACGTTCTGCAATTCACTCAAAAATGGTGCCAAACTGTTGCAAACCATCCCCTGAAAGGTTTTTCGGTGGAAACAGGTGGGTTTTTATCATCGGAAACAGAATTAGCCCTCGATGTCTGAACAACTTTTTATTGAAAAAATCCCTAAGCCGCGCGGTCACAATTTTTTCAAAATTTCTGACGTTCTGCAATTCACTCAAAAATGGTGCCAAACTGTTGCAAACCATCCCCTGAAAGGTTTTTCGGTGGAAACAGATGTGTTTTTATCATCAGAAACAGAATTAGCCCTCAATATCAGAATAACTTTTTTTGAGAAAATCCTTAAGCCGCGCGGTCACAATTTCTTCAAAATTTCTGACGTTCTGCAATTCATTCAAAAATGGTGCCAAACTGTTGCAAACCATCCCCTGAAAGGTTTTTCGGTGGAAACAGGTGGGTTTTTATCATCGGAAACAGAATTAGCCCTGGATGTCTGAACAACTTTTTTTTGAAAAAATCCCTAAGCCGCGCGGTCACAATTTTTTCAAAATTTCTGATGTTCTGCAATTCACTCAAAAATGGTGCCAAACTGTTGCAAACCATCCCCTGAAAGGTTTTTCGGTGAAAACGGTGGGATTTTATCATCGGAAACAGAATTAGCCCTCAATGTCTGAGCAACTTTTTTTGAAAAAATCCCTAAGCCGCGCGGTCACAATTTCTTCAAAATTTCTGACGTTCTGCAATTCACTCAAAAATGGTGCCAAACTGTTGCAAACCATCCCCTGGAAGGTTTTTCGGTGGAAACAGGTGGGTTATTGTCATCGGAAACAGAATTAGCCCTCGATGTCTGAACAACTTTTTTTGAAAAAATCCCTAAGCCGCGCGGTACCAATTTCTTCAAAATTTCTAACGTTCTGCAATTCACTCAAAAATGGTGACAAACTGTTGCAAACCATCCCCTGAAAGGTTTTTCGGTGGAAACAGGTGGGTTTTTATCATCGGAAACAGAATTAGCCCTCGATGTCTGAACAACTTTTTTTTGAAAAAATCCCTAAGCCGCGCGGTCACAATTTCTTCAAAATGTCTGACGTTCTGCAATTCACTCAAAAATAGTGCCAAACTGTTGCAAACCATCCCCTGAAAGGTTATTCGGTGGAAACAGGTGGGTTTTTGTCATCGGAAACAGAATTAGCCCTCGATGTCTGAACAACTTTTTTTGAAAAAATCCCTAAGCCGCGCGGTCACAATTTCTTCAAAATTTCTGACGTTCTGCAATTCACTCAAAAATGGTGACAAACTGTTGCAAACCATCCCCTGAAAGGTTTTTCGGTGGAAACAGGTGGGTTTTTATCATCGGAAACAGAATTAGCCCTCGATGTCTGAACAACTTTTTTTTGAAAAAATCCCTAAGCCGCGCGGTCACAATTTCTTCAAAATGTCTGACGTTCTGCAATTCACTCAAAAATAGTGCCAAACTGTTGCAAACCATCCCCTGAAAGGTTTTTCGGTGGAAACAGGTGGGTTTTTATCATCGGAAACAGAATTAGCCCTCGATGTCTGAACAACTTTTTTTTGAAAAAATCCCTAAGCCGCGCGGTCACAATTTCTTCAAAATTTCTGACGTTCTGCAATTCACTCAAAAATGGTGCCAAACTGTTGCAAACCATCCCCTGAAAGGTTTTTCGGTGGAAACAGTTGGGTTTTTATCATCGGAAACAGAATTAGCCCTCGATGACTGAACAACTTTTTTTTGAAAAAATCCCTAAGCCGCGCGGTGACAATTTCTTAAAAATTTCTGACGTTCTGCAATTCACTCAAAAATGGTGCCAAACTGTTGCAAACCATCCCCTGAAAGGTTTTTCGGTGGAAACAGATGTGTTTTTATCATCGGAAACAGAATTAGCCCTCAATAGCAGAATAACTTTTTTTGAGAAAATCCTTAAGCCGCGCGGTCACAATTTCTTCAAAATTTCTGACGTTCTGCAATTCATTCAAAAATGGTGCCAAACTGTTGCAAACCATCCCCTGAAAGGTTTTTCGGTGGAAACAGGTGGGTTTTTATCATCGGAAACAGAATTAGCCCTGGATGTCTGAACAACTTTTTTTTGAAAAAATCCCTAAGCCGCGCGGTCACAATTTTTTCAAAATTTCTGATGTTCTGCAATTCACTCAAAAATGGTGCCAAACTGTTGCAAACCATCCCCTGAAAGGTTTTTCGGTGAAAACGGTGGGATTTTATCATCGGAAACAGAATTAGCCCTCAATGTCTGAGCAACTTTTTTTGAAAAAATCCCTAAGCCGCGCGGTCACAATTTCTTCAAAATTTCTGACGTTCTGCAATTCACTCAAAAATGGTGCCAAACTGTTGCAAACCATCCCCTGAAAGGTTTTTCGGTGGAAACAGGTGGGTTTTTGTCATCGGAAACAGAATTAGCCCTCGATGTCTGAACAACTTTTTTTGAAAAAATCCCTAAGCCGCGCGGTCACAATTTCTTCAAAATTTCTGACGTTCTGCAATTCACTCAAAAATGGTGCCAAACTGTTGCAAACCATCCCCTGAAAGGTTTTTCGGTGGAAACAGGTGGGTTTTTATCATCGGAAACAGAATTAGCCCTGGATGTCTGAACAACTTTTTTTTGAAAAAATCCCTAAGCCGCGCGGTCACAATTTTTTCAAAATTTCTGATGTTCTGCAATTCACTCAAAAATGGTGCCAAACTGTTGCAAACCATCCCCTGAAAGGTTTTTCGGTGAAAACGGTGGGATTTTATCATCGGAAACAGAATTAGCCCTCAATGTCTGAGCAACTTTTTTTGAAAAAATCCCTAAGCCGCGCGGTCACAATTTCTTCAAAATTTCTGACGTTCTGCAATTCACTCAAAAATGGTGCCAAACTGTTGCAAACCATCCCCTGAAAGGTTTTTCGGTGGAAACAGGTGGGTTTTTGTCATCGGAAACAGAATTAGCCCTCGATGTCTGAACAACTTTTTTTGAAAAAATCCCTAAGCCGCGCGGTCACAATTTCTTCAAAATTTCTGACGTTCTGCAATTCACTCAAAAATGGTGCCAAACTGTTGCAAACCATCCCCTGAAAGGTTTTTCGGTGGAAACAGGTGGGTTTTTATCATCGGAAACAGAATTAGCCCTCGATGTCTGATCAACTTTTTTTTGAAAATATCCCTAAGCCGCGCGGTCACAATTTCTTCAAAATTTCTGACGTTCTGCAATTCACTCAAAAATGGTTCCAAACTGTTGCAAACCATCCCCTAAAAGGTTTTTCGGTGGAAACAGGTGGGTTTTTATCATCGGAAACAGAATTAGCCCTCAATGTCTGAACAACTTTTTTGAAAAAATCCCTAAGCCGCGCGGTCACAATTTCTTCAAAATTTCTGACGTTCTGCAATTCACTCAAAAATGGTGCCAAACTGTTGCAAACCATCCCCTGAAAGGTTTTTCGGTGGAAACAGGTGGGTTTTTATCATCGGAAACAGAATTAGCCCTGGATGTCTGAACAACTTTTTTTTGAAAAAATCCCTAAGCCGCGCGGTCACAATTTTTTCAAAATTTCTGACGTTCTGCAATTCACTCAAAAATGGTGCCAAACTGTTGCAAACCATCCCCTGAAAGGTTTTTCGGTGAAAACGGTGGGATTTTATCATCGGAAACAGAATTAGCCCTCAATGTCTGAGCAACTTTTTTTGAAAAAATCCCTAAGCCGCGCGGTCACAATTTCTTCAAAATTTCTGACGTTCTGCAAGTCACTCAAAAATGGTGCCAAACTATTGCAAACCATCCCCTGAAAGGTTTTTCGGTGGAAACAGTTGGGTTTTTATCATCGGAAACAGAATTAGCCCTCGATGTCTGAACAACTTTTTTTGAAAAAATCCCTAAGCCGCGCGGTCACAATTTCTTCAAAATTTCTGACGTTCTGCAATTCACTCAAAAATGGTGCCAAACTGTTGCAAACCATCCCCTGAAAGGTTTTTCGGTGGAAACAGGTGGGTTTTTATCATCGGAAACAGAATTAGCCCTCAATATCAGAATAACTTTTTTTGAGAAAATCCTTAAGCCGCGCGGTCACAATTTCTTCAAAATTTCTGACGTTCTGCAATTCACTCAAAAATGGTGCCAAACTGTTGCAAACCATCCCCTGAAAGGTTTTTCGGTGGAAACAGGTGGGTTTTTGTCATCGGAAACAGAATTAGCCCTCGATGTCTGAACAACTTTTTTTGAAAAAATCCCTAAGCCGCGCGGTCACAATTTCTTCAAAATTTCTGACGTTCTGCAATTCACTCAAAAATGGTGACAAACTGTTGCAAACCATCCCCTGAAAGGTTTTTCGGTGGAAACAGGTGGGTTTTTATCATCGGAAACAGAATTAGCCCTCGATGTCTGAACAACTTTTTTTTGAAAAAATCCCTAAGCCGCGCGGTCACAATTTCTTCAAAATGTCTGACGTTCTGCAATTCACTCAAAAATAGTGCCAAACTGTTGCAAACCATCCCCTGAAAGGTTTTTCGGTGGAAACAGGTGGGTTTTTATCATCGGAAACAGAATTAGCCCTCGATGTCTGAACAACTTTTTTTGAAAAAATCCCTAAGCCGCGCGGTCACAATTTCTTCAAAATTTCTGACGTTCTGCAATTCACTCAAAAATGGTGCCAAACTGTTGCAAACCATCCCCTGAAAGGTTTTTCGGTGGAAACAGGTGGGTTTTTGTCATCGGAAACAGAATTAGCCCTCGATGTCTGAACAACTTTTTTTGAAAAAATCCCTAAGCCGCGCGGTCACAATTTCTTCAAAATTTCTGACGTTCTGCAATTCACTCAAAAATGGTGCCAAACTGTTGCAAACCATCCCCTGAAAGGTTTTTCGGTGGAAACAGGTGGGTTTTTGTCATCGGAAACAGAATTAGCCCTCGATGTCTGAACAACTTTTTTTGAAAAAATCCCTAAGCCGCGCGGTCACAATTTCTTCAAAATTTCTGACGTTCTGCAATTCACTCAAAAATGGTGCCAAACTGTTGCAAACCATCCCCTGAAAGGTTTTTCGGTGGAAACAGGTGGGTTTTTATCATCGGAAACAGAATTAGCCCTCGATGTCTGATCAACTTTTTTTTGAAAATATCCCTAAGCCGCGCGGTCACAATTTCTTCAAAATTTCTGACGTTCTGCAATTCACTCAAAAATGGTTCCAAACTGTTGCAAACCATCCCCTAAAAGGTTTTTCGGTGGAAACAGGTGGGTTTTTATCATCGGAAACAGAATTAGCCCTCAATGTCTGAACAACTTTTTTGAAAAAATCCCTAAGCCGCGCGGTCACAATTTCTTCAAAATTTCTGACGTTCTGCAATTCACTCAAAAATGGTGCCAAACTGTTGCAAACCATCCCCTGAAAGGTTTTTCGGTGGAAACAGGTGGGTTTTTATCATCGGAAACAGAATTAGCCCTGGATGTCTGAACAACTTTTTTTTGAAAAAATCCCTAAGCCGCGCGGTCACAATTTTTTCAAAATTTCTGACGTTCTGCAATTCACTCAAAAATGGTGCCAAACTGTTGCAAACCATCCCCTGAAAGGTTTTTCGGTGAAAACGGTGGGATTTTATCATCGGAAACAGAATTAGCCCTCAATGTCTGAGCAACTTTTTTTGAAAAAATCCCTAAGCCGCGCGGTCACAATTTCTTCAAAATTTCTGACGTTCTGCAAGTCACTCAAAAATGGTGCCAAACTATTGCAAACCATCCCCTGAAAGGTTTTTCGGTGGAAACAGTTGGGTTTTTATCATCGGAAACAGAATTAGCCCTCGATGTCTGAACAACTTTTTTTGAAAAAATCCCTAAGCCGCGCGGTCACAATTTCTTCAAAATTTCTGACGTTCTGCAATTCACTCAAAAATGGTGCCAAACTGTTGCAAACCATCCCCTGAAAGGTTTTTCGGTGGAAACAGGTGGGTTTTTATCATCGGAAACAGAATTAGCCCTCAATATCAGAATAACTTTTTTTGAGAAAATCCTTAAGCCGCGCGGTCACAATTTCTTCAAAATTTCTGACGTTCTGCAATTCACTCAAAAATGGTGCCAAACTGTTGCAAACCATCCCCTGAAAGGTTTTTCGGTGGAAACAGGTGGGTTTTTGTCATCGGAAACAGAATTAGCCCTCGATGTCTGAACAACTTTTTTTGAAAAAATCCCTAAGCCGCGCGGTCACAATTTCTTCAAAATTTCTGACGTTCTGCAATTCACTCAAAAATGGTGACAAACTGTTGCAAACCATCCCCTGAAAGGTTTTTCGGTGGAAACAGGTGGGTTTTTATCATCGGAAACAGAATTAGCCCTCGATGTCTGAACAACTTTTTTTTGAAAAAATCCCTAAGCCGCGCGGTCACAATTTCTTCAAAATGTCTGACGTTCTGCAATTCACTCAAAAATAGTGCCAAACTGTTGCAAACCATCCCCTGAAAGGTTTTTCGGTGGAAACAGGTGGGTTTTTATCATCGGAAACAGAATTAGCCCTCGATGTCTGAACAACTTTTTTTTGAAAAAATCCCTAAGCCGCGCGGTCACAATTTCTTCAAAATTTCTGACGTTCTGCAATTCACTCAAAAATGGTGCCAAACTGTTGCAAACCATCCCCTGAAAGGTTTTTCGGTGGAAACAGTTGGGTTTTTATCATCGGAAACAGAATTAGCCCTCGATGACTGAACAACTTTTTTTTGAAAAAATCCCTAAGCCGCGCGGTGACAATTTCTTAAAAATTTCTGACGTTCTGCAATTCACTCAAAAATGGTGCCAAACTGTTGCAAACCATCCCCTGAAAGGTTTTTCGGTGGAAACAGATGTGTTTTTATCATCGGAA
Organism: Podarcis melisellensis; assembly: GCF_964234715.1. Lineage (NCBI taxonomy): Eukaryota > Metazoa > Chordata > Lepidosauria > Squamata > Lacertidae > Podarcis > Podarcis melisellensis. The sequence continues at coordinate 90,108,241 of NC_138538.1, read as the reverse complement.
ACAGAATTAGCCCTCAATATCAGAATAACTTTTTTTGAGAAAATCCTTAAGCCGCGCGGTCACAATTTCTTCAAAATTTCTGACGTTCTGCAATTCATTCAAAAATGGTGCCAAACTGTTGCAAACCATCCCCTGAAAGGTTTTTCGGTGGAAACAGGTGGGTTTTTATCATCGGAAACAGAATTAGCCCTGGATGTCTGAACAACTTTTTTTTGAAAAAATCCCTAAGCCGCGCGGTCACAATTTTTTCAAAATTTCTGATGTTCTGCAATTCACTCAAAAATGGTGCCAAACTGTTGCAAACCATCCCCTGAAAGGTTTTTCGGTGAAAACGGTGGGATTTTATCATCGGAAACAGAATTAGCCCTCAATGTCTGAGCAACTTTTTTTGAAAAAATCCCTAAGCCGCGCGGTCACAATTTCTTCAAAATTTCTGACGTTCTGCAATTCACTCAAAAATGGTGCCAAACTGTTGCAAACCATCCCCTGAAAGGTTTTTCGGTGGAAACAGGTGGGTTTTTGTCATCGGAAACAGAATTAGCCCTCGATGTCTGAACAACTTTTTTTGAAAAAATCCCTAAGCCGCGCGGTCACAATTTCTTCAAAATTTCTGACGTTCTGCAATTCACTCAAAAATGGTGCCAAACTGTTGCAAACCATCCCCTGAAAGGTTTTTCGGTGGAAACAGGTGGGTTTTTATCATCGGAAACAGAATTAGCCCTCGATGTCTGATCAACTTTTTTTTGAAAATATCCCTAAGCCGCGCGGTCACAATTTCTTCAAAATTTCTGACGTTCTGCAATTCACTCAAAAATGGTTCCAAACTGTTGCAAACCATCCCCTAAAAGGTTTTTCGGTGGAAACAGGTGGGTTTTTATCATCGGAAACAGAATTAGCCCTCAATGTCTGAACAACTTTTTTGAAAAAATCCCTAAGCCGCGCGGTCACAATTTCTTCAAAATTTCTGACGTTCTGCAATTCACTCAAAAATGGTGCCAAACTGTTGCAAACCATCCCCTGAAAGGTTTTTCGGTGGAAACAGGTGGGTTTTTATCATCGGAAACAGAATTAGCCCTGGATGTCTGAACAACTTTTTTTTGAAAAAATCCCTAAGCCGCGCGGTCACAATTTTGTCAAAATTTCTGACGTTCTGCAATTCACTCAAAAATGGTGCCAAACTGTTGCAAACCATCCCCTGAAAGGTTTTTCGGTGAAAACGGTGGGATTTTATCATCGGAAACAGAATTAGCCCTCAATGTCTGAGCAACTTTTTTTGAAAAAATCCCTAAGCCGCGCGGTCACAATTTCTTCAAAATTTCTGACGTTCTGCAAGTCACTCAAAAATGGTGCCAAACTATTGCAAACCATCCCCTGAAAGGTTTTTCGGTGGAAACAGTTGGGTTTTTATCATCGGAAACAGAATTAGCCCTCGATGTCTGAACAACTTTTTTTGAAAAAATCCCTAAGCCGCGCGGTCACAATTTCTTCAAAATTTCTGACGTTCTGCAATTCACTCAAAAATGGTGCCAAACTGTTGCAAACCATCCCCTGAAAGGTTTTTCGGTGGAAACAGGTGGGTTTTTATCATCGGAAACAGAATTAGCCCTCAATATCAGAATAACTTTTTTTGAGAAAATCCTTAAGCCGCGCGGTCACAATTTCTTCAAAATTTCTGACGTTCTGCAATTCACTCAAAAATGGTGCCAAACTGTTGCAAACCATCCCCTGAAAGGTTTTTCGGTGGAAACAGGTGGGTTTTTATCATCGGAAACAGAATTAGCCCTCGATGTCTGAACAACTTTTTTTTGAAAAAATCCCTAAGCCGCGCGGTCACAATTTTTTCAAAATTTCTGACGTTCTGCAATTCACTCAAAAATGGTGCCAAACTGTTGCAAACCATCCCCTGAAAGGTTTTTCGGTGAAAACGGTGGGATTTTATCATCGGAAACAGAATTAGCCCTCAATGTCTGAGCAACTTTTTTTGAAAAAATCCCTAAGCCGCGCGGTCACAATTTCTTCAAAATTTCTGACGTTCTGCAATTCACTCAAAAATGGTGCCAAACTGTTGCAAACCATCCCCTGAAAGGTTTTTCGGTGGAAACAGTTGGGTTTTTATCATCGGAAACAGAATTAGCCCTCGATGTCTGAACAACTTTTTTTGAAAAAATCCCTAAGCCGCGCGGTCACAATTTCTTCAAAATTTCTGACGTTCTGCAATTCACTCAAAATGGTGCCAAACTGTTGCAAACCATCCCCTGAAAGGTTTTTCGGTGGAAACAGGTGGGTTTTTATCATCGGAAACAGAATTATCCCTCGATGTCTGAACAACTTTTTTTTGAAAATATCCCTAAGCCGCGCGGTCACAATTTCTTCAAAATTTCTGACGTTCTGCAATTCACTCAAAAATGGTGCCAAACTGTTGCAAACCATCCCCTGTAAGGTTTTTCGGTGGAAACAGGTGGGTTTTTATCATCGGAAACAGAATTAGCCCTCGATGTCTGAACAACTTTTTTTTGAAAAAATCCCTAAGCCGCGCGGTCACAATTTCTTCAAAATGTCTGACGTTCTGCAATTCACTCAAAAATAGTGCCAAACTGTTGCAAACCATCCCCTGAAAGGTTTTTCGGTGGAAACAGGTGGGTTTTTATCATCGGAAACAGAATTAGCCCTCGATGTCTGAACAACTTTTTTTTGAAAAAATCCCTAAGCCGCGCGGTCACAATTTCTTCAAAATTTCTGACGTTCTGCAATTCACTCAAAAATGGTGCCAAACTGTGGCAAACCATCCCCTGAAAGGTTTTTCGGTGGAAACAGTTGGGTTTTTATCATCGGAAACAGAATTATCCCTCAATGTCTGAACAACTTTTTTTAAAAAAATCCTTAAGCCGCGCGGTCACAATTTCTTCAAAATTTCTGATGTTCTGCAATTCACTCAAAAATGGTGCCAAACTGTTGCAAACCATCCCCTGAAAGGTTTTTCGGTGGAAACAGGTGAGTTTTTATCATCGGAAACAGAATTAGCCCTCGATGTCTGAAGAACTTTTTTTTGAAAAAATCCCAAAGCCGCGCGGTCACAATTTCTTCAAAATGTCTGACGTTCTGCAATTCACTCAAAAATAGTGCCAAACTGTTGCAAACCATCCCCTGAAAAGTTTTTCGGTGGAAACAGGTGGGTTTTTATCATCGGAAACAGAATTAGCCCTCAATGTCTGAACAACTTTTTTGAAAAAATCCCTAAGCCGCGCGGTCACAATTTCTTCAAAATTTCTGACGTTCTGCAATTCACTCAAAAATGGTGCCAAACTGTTGCAAACCATCCCCTGAAAGGTTTTTCGGTGAAAACGGTGGGATTTTATCATCGGAAACAGAATTAGCCCTCAATGTCTGAGCAACTTTTTTTGAAAAAATCCCTAAGCCGCGCGGTCACAATTTCTTCAAAATTTCTGACGTTCTGCAATTCACTCAAAAATGGTGCCAAACTATTGCAAACCATCCCCTGAAAGGTTTTTCGGTGGAAACAGTTGGGTTTTTATCATCGGAAAAAGAATTAGCCCTCGATGTCTGAACAACTTTTTTTGAAAAAATCCCTAAGCCGCGCGGTCACAATTTCTTCAAAATTTCTGACGTTCTGCAATTCACTCAAAAATGGTGCCAAACTGTTGCAAACCATCCCCTGAAAGGTTTTTCGGTGGAAACAGGTGGGTTTTTATCATCGGAAACAGAATTAGCCCTCGATGTCTGAACAACTTTTTTTTGAAAAAATCCCTAAGCCGCGCGGTCACAATTTTTTCAAAATTTCTGACGTTCTGCAATTCACTCAAAAATGGTGCCAAACTGTTGCAAACCATCCCCTGAAAGGTTTTTCGGTGGAAACAGGTGGGTTTTTATCATCGGAAACAGAATTAGCCCTCGATGTCTGAACAACTTTTTTTTGAAAAAATCCCTAAGCCGCGCGGTCACAATTTCTTCAAAATGTCTGACGTTCTGCAATTCACTGAAAAATAGTGCCAAACTGTTGCAAACCATCCCCTGAAAGGTTTTTCGGTGGAAACAGGTGGGTTTTTATCATCGGAAACAGAATTAGCCCTCGATGTCTGAACAACTTTTTTTTGAAAAAATCCCTAAGCCGCGCGGTCACAATTTCTTCAAAATTTCTGACGTTCTGCAATTCACTCAAAAATGGTGCCAAACTGTTGCAAACCATCCCCTGAAAGGTTTTTCGGTGGAAACAGGTGGGTTTTTATCATCGGAAACAGAATTAGCCCTCGATGTCTGAACAACTTTTTTTTGAAAAAATCCCTAAGCCGCGCGGTCACAATTTTTTCAAAATTTCTGACGTTCTGCAATTCACTCAAAAATGGTGCCAAACTGTTGGAAACCATCCCCTGAAAGGTTTTGCGGTGGAAACAGATGTGTTTTTATCATCGGAAACAGAATTAGCCCTCAATATCAGAATAACTTTTTTTGAGAAAATCCTTAAGCCGCGCGGTCACAATTTCTTCAAAATTTCTGACGTTCTGCAATTCATTCAAAAATGGTGCCAAACTGTTGCAAACCATCCCCTGAAAGGTTTTTCGGTGGAAACAGGTGGGTTTTTATCATCGGAAACAGAATTAGCCCTGGATGTCTGAACAACTTTTTTTTGAAAAAATCCCTAAGCCGCGCGGTCACAATTTTTTCAAAATTTCTGATGTTCTGCAATTCACTCAAAAATGGTGCCAAACTGTTGCAAACCATCCCCTGAAAGGTTTTTCGGTGAAAACGGTGGGATTTTATCATCGGAAACAGAATTAGCCCTCAATGTCTGAGCAACTTTTTTTGAAAAAATCCCTAAGCCGCGCGGTCACAATTTCTTCAAAATTTCTGACGTTCTGCAATTCACTCAAAAATGGTGCCAAACTGTTGCAAACCATCCCCTGAAAGGTTTTTCGGTGGAAACAGGTGGGTTTTTGTCATCGGAAACAGAATTAGCCCTCGATGTCTGAACAACTTTTTTTGAAAAAATCCCTAAGCCGCGCGGTCACAATTTCTTCAAAATTTCTGACGTTCTGCAATTCACTCAAAAATGGTGCCAAACTGTTGCAAACCATCCCCTGAAAGGTTTTTCGGTGGAAACAGGTGGGTTTTTATCATCGGAAACAGAATTAGCCCTCGATGTCTGAACAACTTTTTTTTGAAAATATCCCTAAGCCGCGCGGTCACAATTTCTTCAAAATTTCTGACGTTCTGCAATTCACTCAAAAATGGTTCCAAACTGTTGCAAACCATCCCCTAAAAGGTTTTTCGGTGGAAACAGGTGGGTTTTTATCATCGGAAACAGAATTAGCCCTCAATGTCTGAACAACTTTTTTGAAAAAATCCCTAAGCCGCGCGGTCACAATTTCTTCAAAATTTCTGACGTTCTGCAATTCACTCAAAAATGGTGCCAAACTGTTGCAAACCATCCCCTGAAAGGTTTTTCGGTGGAAACAGGTGGGTTTTTATCATCGGAAACAGAATTAGCCCTGGATGTCTGAACAACTTTTTTTTGAAAAAATCCCTAAGCCGCGCGGTCACAATTTTTTCAAAATTTCTGATGTTCTGCAATTCACTCAAAAATGGTGCCAAACTGTTGCAAACCATCCCCTGAAAGGTTTTTCGGTGAAAACGGTGGGATTTTATCATCGGAAACAGAATTAGCCCTCAATGTCTGAGCAACTTTTTTTGAAAAAATCCCTAAGCCGCGCGGTCACAATTTCTTCAAAATTTCTGACGTTCTGCAAGTCACTCAAAAATGGTGCCAAACTATTGCAAACCATCCCCTGAAAGGTTTTTCGGTGGAAACAGTTGGGTTTTTATCATCGGAAACAGAATTAGCCCTCGATGTCTGAACAACTTTTTTTGAAAAAATCCCTAAGCCGCGCGGTCACAATTTCTTCAAAATTTCTGACGTTCTGCAATTCACTCAAAAATGGTGCCAAACTGTTGCAAACCATCCCCTGAAAGGTTTTTCGGTGGAAACAGGTGGGTTTTTATCATCGGAAACAGAATTAGCCCTCAATATCAGAATAACTTTTTTTGAGAAAATCCTTAAGCCGCGCGGTCACAATTTCTTCAAAATTTCTGACGTTCTGCAATTCACTCAAAAATGGTGCCAAACTGTTGCAAACCATCCCCTGAAAGGTTTTTCGGTGGAAACAGGTGGGTTTTTATCATCGGAAACAGAATTAGCCCTCGATGTCTGAACAACTTTTTTTTGAAAAAATCCCTAAGCCGCGCGGTCACAATTTTTTCAAAATTTCTGACGTTCTGCAATTCACTCAAAAATGGTGCCAAACTGTTGCAAACCATCCCCTGAAAGGTTTTTCGGTGAAAACGGTGGGATTTTATCATCGGAAACAGAATTAGCCCTCAATGTCTGAGCAACTTTTTTTGAAAAAATCCCTAAGCCGCGCGGTCACAATTTCTTCAAAATTTCTGACGTTCTGCAATTCACTCAAAAATGGTGCCAAACTGTTGCAAACCATCCCCTGAAAGGTTTTTCGGTGGAAACAGTTGGGTTTTTATCATCGGAAACAGAATTAGCCCTCGATGTCTGAACAACTTTTTTTGAAAAAATCCCTAAGCCGCGCGGTCACAATTTCTTCAAAATTTCTGACGTTCTGCAATTCACTCAAAATGGTGCCAAACTGTTGCAAACCATCCCCTGAAAGGTTTTTCGGTGGAAACAGGTGGGTTTTTATCATCGGAAACAGAATTATCCCTCGATGTCTGAACAACTTTTTTTTGAAAATATCCCTAAGCCGCGCGGTCACAATTTCTTCAAAATTTCTGACGTTCTGCAATTCACTCAAAAATGGTGCCAAACTGTTGCAAACCATCCCCTGTAAGGTTTTTCGGTGGAAACAGGTGGGTTTTTATCATCGGAAACAGAATTAGCCCTCGATGTCTGAACAACTTTTTTTTGAAAAAATCCCTAAGCCGCGCGGTCACAATTTCTTCAAAATGTCTGACGTTCTGCAATTCACTCAAAAATAGTGCCAAACTGTTGCAAACCATCCCCTGAAAGGTTTTTCGGTGGAAACAGGTGGGTTTTTATCATCGGAAACAGAATTAGCCCTCGATGTCTGAACAACTTTTTTTTGAAAAAATCCCTAAGCCGCGCGGTCACAATTTCTTCAAAATTTCTGACGTTCTGCAATTCACTCAAAAATGGTGCCAAACTGTGGCAAACCATCCCCTGAAAGGTTTTTCGGTGGAAACAGTTGGGTTTTTATCATCGGAAACAGAATTATCCCTCAATGTCTGAACAACTTTTTTTAAAAAAATCCTTAAGCCGCGCGGTCACAATTTCTTCAAAATTTCTGATGTTCTGCAATTCACTCAAAAATGGTGCCAAACTGTTGCAAACCATCCCCTGAAAGGTTTTTCGGTGGAAACAGGTGAGTTTTTATCATCGGAAACAGAATTAGCCCTCGATGTCTGAAGAACTTTTTTTTGAAAAAATCCCAAAGCCGCGCGGTCACAATTTCTTCAAAATGTCTGACGTTCTGCAATTCACTCAAAAATAGTGCCAAACTGTTGCAAACCATCCCCTGAAAAGTTTTTCGGTGGAAACAGGTGGGTTTTTATCATCGGAAACAGAATTAGCCCTCAATGTCTGAACAACTTTTTTGAAAAAATCCCTAAGCCGCGCGGTCACAATTTCTTCAAAATTTCTGACGTTCTGCAATTCACTCAAAAATGGTGCCAAACTGTTGCAAACCATCCCCTGAAAGGTTTTTCGGTGAAAACGGTGGGATTTTATCATCGGAAACAGAATTAGCCCTCAATGTCTGAGCAACTTTTTTTGAAAAAATCCCTAAGCCGCGCGGTCACAATTTCTTCAAAATTTCTGACGTTCTGCAATTCACTCAAAAATGGTGCCAAACTATTGCAAACCATCCCCTGAAAGGTTTTTCGGTGGAAACAGATGTGTTTATATCATCGGAAACAGAATTAGCCCTCAATGTCTGAACAACTTTTTTTAAAAAAAATCCCTAAGCCGCGCGGTCACAATTTCTTCAAAATTTCTGACGTTCTTAAATTCACTCAAAAATGGTGCCAAACTGTTGCAAACCATCGCCTGAAAGGTTTTTCGGTGGAAACAGGTGGGTTTTTATCATCGGAAACAGAATTAGCCCTTGATGTCCGAACAACTTTTTTTGCAGAAATCCCTAAGCCGCGCGGTCACAATTTCTTCAAAATTTCTGACGTTCTGCAATTCACTCAAAATTCGTGCTAAACTGCTGCAAACCATCCCCTGAAAGGTTTTTCGGTGGAAACAGGTGGGTCTTTATCATCGGAAACAGAATTAGCCCTCGATGTCTGAACAACTTTTTTTTGAAAAAAATCCCTAAGCCGCGCGGTAACAATTTCTTCAAAATTTCTGACGTTCTGCAATTCACTCAAAAATGATGCCAAACTGTTGCAAACCATCCCCTGAAAGGTTTTTCGGTGGAAACAGGTGGGTTTTTATCATCGGAAACAGAATTAGCCCTCGATGTCTGAACAACTTTTTTTAAAAAATCCCTAAGCCGCGCAGTCACAATTTCTTCTAAATTTCTGACGTTCTGCAATTCACTCAAAAATGGTGCCAAACTGTTGCAAACCATTCCATTAAATGTTTTTCGGTGTAAACAGATGTGTTTTTATCATCGGAAACAGAATTAGCCCTCAATGTCTGAACAACTTTTTTTTAAAAAATCCCTAAGCCGCGCGGTCACAATTTCTTCAAAATTTCTGACGTTCTTAAATTCACTCAAAAATGGTGCCAAACTGTTGCAAAACAACTCCTGAAAGGTTTTTCGGTGGAAACAGATGTGTTTTTATCATCGGAAACAGAATTAGCCCTCAATGTCTGAACAACTTTTTTTAAAAAAAATCCCTAAGCCGCGCGGTCACAATTTCTTCAAAATTTCTGACGTTCTTAAATTCACTCAAAAATGGTGCCAAACTGTTGCAAACCATCTCCTGAAGGTTTTTCGGTGGAAACAGGTGGGTTTTTATCATCGGAAACAGAATTAGCCCTCGATGTCTGAACAACTTTTTTTTGAAAAAATCCCTAAGCCGCGCGGTCACAATTTCTTCAAAATTTCTGACGTTCTGCAATTCACTCAAAAATGGTGCCAAACTGTTGCAAACCATCGCCTGAAAGGTTTTTCGGTGGAAACAGGTGGGTTTTTATCATCGGAAACAGAATTAGCCCTCGATGTCTGAACAACTTTTTTTAAAAAAAATCCCTAAGCCGCGCGGTCACAATTTCTTCAAAATTTCTGACGTTCTGCAATTCACTCAAAAATGGTGACAAACTGTTGCAAACCATCCCCTAAAAGGTTTTTCGGTGGAAACAGGTGGGTTTTTATCATCGGAAACAGAATTAGCCCTTGATGTCTGAACACCTTTTTTTTGAAAAAAACCCTAAGCCGCGCGGTCATAATTTCTTCAAAATTTCTGACGTTCTGCAATTCACTCAAAAATGGTGCCAAACTGTTGCAAACAATCCCCTGAAAGGTTTTTCGGTAGAAACAGGTGGGTTTTTATCATCGGAAACAGAATTAGCCCTCGATGTCTGAACAACTTTTTTTTGAAAAAATCCCTAAGCCGCGCGGTCACAATTTCTTCAAAATTTCTGACGTTCTGCAATTCACTCAAAAATGGTGCCAAACTGTTGCAAACCATTCCATTAAATGTTTTTCAGTGTAAACATATTTGTTTTTATCATCGGAAACAGAATTAGCCCTCAATGTCTGAACAACTTTTTTTAAAAAAATCCCTAAGCCGCGCGGTCACAATTTCTTCAAAATTTCTGACGTTCTTAAATTCACTCAAAAATGGTGCCAAACTGTTGCAAACCATCTCCTGAAAGGTTTTTCGGTGGAAACAGATGTGTTTTTATCATCGGAAACAGAATTAGCCCTCGATGTCTGAACAACTTTTTTTTGAAAAAATCCCTAAGACGCGCGGTCACAATTTCTTCAAAATTTCTGATGTTCTGCAATTCACTCAAAAATGGTGCCAAACTGTTGCAAACCATTCCATTAAATGTTTTTCAGTGTAAACAGATTTGTTTTTATCATCGGAAACAGAATTAGCCCTCAATGTCTGAACAACTTTTTTTAAAAAAATCCCTAAGCCGCGCGGTCACAATTTCTTCAAAATTTCTGACGTTCTTAAATTCACTCAAAAATGGTGCCAAACTGTTGCAAACCATCTCCTGAAAGGTTTTTCGGTGTAAACAGATGTGTTTTTATCATCGGAAACAGAATTAGCCCTCGATGTCTGAACAACTTTTTTTTGAAAAAATCCCTAAGCCGCGCGGTCACAATTTCTTCAAAATTTCTGACGTTCTGCAATTCACTCAAAAGTGGTGCCAAACTGTTGCAAACCATCCCCTGAAAGGTTTTTCGGTGGAAACAGGTGGGTTTTTATCATCGGAAACAGAATTAGCCCTCGATGTCTGAACAAATTTTTTAAAAAATCCCTAAGCCGCGCAGTCACAATTTCTTCAAAATTTCTGACGTTCTGCAATTCACTCAAAAATGGTGCCAAACTGTTGCAAACCATTCCATTAAATGTTTTTCGGTGTAAAGAGATGTGTTTTTATCATCGGAAACAGAATTAGCCCTCAATGTCTGAACAACTTTTTTTTAAAAAATCCCTAAGCCGCGCGGTCACAATTTCTTCAAAATTTCTGACGTTCTTAAATTCACTCAAAAATGGTGCCAAACTGTTGCAAACCATCTCCTGAAAGGTTTTTCGGTGGAAACAGATCTGTTTTTATCATCGGAAACAGAATTAGCCCTCAATGTCTGAACAATTTTTTTTTAAAAAATCCCTAAGCCGCGCGGTCACAATTTCTTCAAAATTTCTGACGTTCTTAAATTCACTCAAAAATGGTGCCAAACTGTTGCAAACCATCGCCTGAAAGGTTTTTCGGTGGAAACAGGTGGGTTTTTATCATCGGAAACAGAATTAGCCCTCGATGTCTGAACAACTTTTTTTTAAAAAAATCCCTAAGCCGCGCGGTCACAATTTCTTCAAAATTTCTGACGTTCTGCAATTCACTCAAAAATGGTGACAAACTGTTGCAAACCATCCCCTAAAAGGTTTTTCGGTGGAAACAGGTGGGTTTTTATCATCGGAAACAGAATTAGCCCTCGATGTCTGAACACCTTTTTTTTGAAAAAAACCCTAAGCCGCGCGGTCATAATTTCTTCAAAATTTCTGACGTTCTGCAATTCACTCAAAAATGGTGCCAAACTGTTGCAAACAATCCCCTGAAAGGTTTTTCGGTGGAAACAGGTGGGTTTTTATCATCGGAAACAGAATTAGCCCTCGATGTCTGAACAACTTTTTTTTGAAAAAATCCCTAAGCCGCGCGGTCACAATTTCTTCAAAATTTCTGACGTTCTGCAATTCACTCAAAAATGGTGCCAAACTGTTGCAAACCATTCCATTAAATGTTTTTCAGTGTAAACAGATTTGTTTTTATCATCGGAAACAGAATTAGCCCTCAATGTCTGAACAACTTTTTTTTAAAAAAAACCCTAAGCCGCGCGGTCACAATTTCTTCAAAATTTCTGACGTTCTTAAATTCACTCAAAAATGGTGCCAAACTGTTGCAAACCATCTCCTGAAAGGTTTTTCGGTGGAAACAGGTGGGTTTTAATCATCGGAAACAGAATTAGCCCTCGATGTCTGAACAACTTTTTTTTAAAAAATCCCTAAGCCGCGCGGTCACAATTTCTTCAAAATTTCTGACGTTCTGCAATTCACTCAAAAATGGTGCCAAACTGTTGCAAACCATCCCCTAAAAGGTTTTTCGGTGGAAACAGGTGGGTTTTTATCATCGGAAACAGAATTAGCCCTCAATGTCTGAACAACTTTTTTTAAAAAAAATCCCTAAGCCGCGCGGTCACAATTTCTTCAAAATTTCTGACCTTCTGCAATTCACTCAAAAATGGTGCCAAACTGTTGCAAACCATCCCCTTAAACGCTTTTCGTTGGAAACAGATGTGTTTTTATCATCGGAAAAAGAATTAGCCCTCAATGTCTGAACAACTTTTTTTAAAAAAAATCCCTAAGCCGCGCTGTCACAATTTCTTCAAAATTTCTGACATTCTGCAATTCACTCAAAAATGGTGCCAAACTGTTGCAAACCATCCCCTTAAAGGTTTTTCGGTGGAAACAGGTGGGTTTTTATCATCGGAAACAGAATTAGCCCTCGATGTCTGAACAACTTTTTTTTGAAATAATCCCTAAGCCTCGCGGTCACAATTTCTTCAAAATTTCTGACATTCTGCAATTCACTCAAAAATGGTGCCAAACTGTTGCAAACCATTCCATTAAAGGTTTTTCGGTGTAAACAGATGTGTTTTTATCATCGGAAACAGAATTAGCCCTCAATGTGTGAAAAACTTTTTTTAAAAAAAATCCCTAAGCCGCGCGGTCACAATTTCTTCAAAATTTCTGACGTTCTTAAATTCACTCAAAAATGGTAGCAAACTGTTGCAAACCATCTCCTGAAAGGTTTTTCGGTGGAAACAGTTGTGTTTATATCATCGGAAACAGAATTAGCCCTCAATGTCTGAACAACTTTTTTTAAAAAAAATCCCTAAGCCGCGCGGTCACAATTTCTTCAAAATTTCTGACGTTCTTAAATTCACTCAAAAATGGTGCCAAACTGTTGCAAACCATCGCCTGAAAGGTTTTTCGGTGGAAACAGGTGGGTTTTTATCATCGGAAACAGAATTAGCCCTTGATGTCCGAACAACTTTTTTTGCAGAAATCCCTAAGCCGCGCGGTCACAATTTCTTCAAAATTTCTGACGTTCTGCAATTCACTCAAAATTCGTGCTAAACTGCTGCAAACCATCCCCTGAAAGGTTTTTCGGTGGAAACAGGTGGGTCTTTATCATCGGAAACAGAATTAGCCCTCGATGTCTGAACAACTTTTTTTTGAAAAAAATCCCTAAGCCGCGCGGTAACAATTTCTTCAAAATTTCTGACGTTCTGCAATTCACTCAAAAATGGTGCCAAACTGTTGCAAACCATCCCCTGAAAGGTTTTTCGGTGGAAACAGGTGGGTTTTTATCATCGGAAACAGAATTAGCCCTCAATGTCTGAACAACTTTTTTTTAAAAAATCCCTAAGCCGCGCGGTCACAATTTCTTCAAAATTTCTGACGTTCTTAAATTCACTCAAAAATGGTGCCAAACTGTTGCAAAACAACTCCTGAAAGGTTTTTCGGTGGAAACAGATGTGTTTTTATCATCGGAAACAGAATTAGCCCTCAATGTCTGAACAACTTTTTTTAAAAAAAATCCCTAAGCCGCGCGGTCACAATTTCTTCAAAATTTCTGACGTTCTTAAATTCACTCAAAAATGGTGCCAAACTGTTGCAAACCATCTCCTGAAGGTTTTTCGGTGGAAACAGGTGGGTTTTTATCATCGGAAACAGAATTAGCCCTCGATGTCTGAACAACTTTTTTTTGAAAAAATCCCTAAGCCGCGCGGTCACAATTTCTTCAAAATTTCTGACGTTCTGCAATTCACTCAAAAATGGTGCCAAACTGTTGCAAACCATCGCCTGAAAGGTTTTTCGGTGGAAACAGGTGGGTTTTTATCATCGGAAACAGAATTAGCCCTCGATGTCTGAACAACTTTTTTTTAAAAAAATCCCTAAGCGGCGCGGTCACAATTTCTTCAAAATTTCTGACGTTCTGCAATTCACTCAAAAATGGTGCCAAACTGTTGCAAACCATCCCCTGAAAGGTTTTTCGGTGGAAACAGGTGGGTTTTTATCATCGGAAACAGAATTAGCCCTCAATATCAGAATAACTTTTTTTGAGAAAATCCTGAAGCCGCGCGGTCACAATTTCTTCAAAATTTCTGACGTTCTGCAATTCACTCAAAAATGGTGCCAAACTGTTGCAAACAATCCCCTGAAAGGTTTTTCGGTAGAAACAGGTGGGTTTTTATCATCGGAAACAGAATTAGCCCTCGATGTCTGAACAACTTTTTTTTGAAAAAATCCCTAAGCCGCGCGGTCACAATTTCTTCAAAATTTCTGACGTTCTGCAATTCACTCAAAAATGGTGCCAAACTGTTGCAAACCATTCCATTAAATGTTTTTCAGTGTAAACATATTTGTTTTTATCATCGGAAACAGAATTAGCCCTCGATGTCTGAACAACTTTTTTTAAAAAAATCCCTAAGCCGCGCGGTCACAATTTCTTCAAAATTTCTGACGTTCTTAAATTCACTCAAAAATGGTGCCAAACTGTTGCAAACCATCTCCTGAAAGGTTTTTCGGTGGAAACAGATGTGTTTTTATCATCGGAAACAGAATTAGCCCTCGATGTCTGAACAACTTTTTTTAAAAAATCCCTAAGCCGCGCAGTCACAATTTCTTCAAAATTTCTGACGTTCTGCAATTCACTCAAAAATGGTGCCAAACTGTTGCAAACCATTCCATTAAATGTTTTTCGGTGTAAACAGATGTGTTTTTATCATCGGAAACAGAATTAGCCCTCAATGTCTGAACAACTTTTTTTTAAAAAATCCCTAAGCCGCGCGGTCACAATTTCTTCAAAATTTCTGACGTTCTTAAATTCACTCAAAAATGGTGCCAAACTGTTGCAAAACAACTCCTGAAAGGTTTTTCGGTGGAAACAGATGTGTTTTTATCATCGGAAACAGAATTAGCCCTCAATGTCTGAACAACTTTTTTTAAAAAAAATCCCTAAGCCGCGCGGTCACAATTTCTTCAAAATTTCTGACGTTCTTAAATTCACTCAAAAATGGTGCCAAACTGTTGCAAACCATCTCCTGAAGGTTTTTCGGTGGAAACAGGTGGGTTTTTATCATCGGAAACAGAATTAGCCCTCGATGTCTGAACAACTTTTTTTTGAAAAAATCCCTAAGCCGCGCGGTCACAATTTCTTCAAAATTTCTGACGTTCTGCAATTCACTCAAAAATGGTGCCAAACTGTTGCAAACCATCGCCTGAAAGGTTTTTCGGTGGAAACAGGTGGGTTTTTATCATCGGAAACAGAATTAGCCCTCGATGTCTGAACAACTTTTTTAAAAAAAAATCCCTAAGCCGCGCGGTCACAATTTCTTCAAAATTTCTGACGTTCTGCAATTCACTCAAAAATGGTGACAAACTGTTGCAAACCATCCCCTAAAAGGTTTTTCGGTGGAAACAGGTGGGTTTTTATCATCGGAAACAGAATTAGCCCTTGATGTCTGAACACCTTTTTTTTGAAAAAAACCCTAAGCCGCGCGGTCATAATTTCTTCAAAATTTCTGACGTTCTGCAATTCACTCAAAAATGGTGCCAAACTGTTGCAAACAATCCCCTGAAAGGTTTTTCGGTAGAAACAGGTGGGTTTTTATCATCGGAAACAGAATTAGCCCTCGATGTCTGAACAACTTTTTTTTGAAAAAATCCCTAAGCCGCGCGGTCACAATTTCTTCAAAATTTCTGACGTTCTGCAATTCACTCAAAAATGGTGCCAAACTGTTGCAAACCATTCCATTAAATGTTTTTCAGTGTAAACATATTTGTTTTTATCATCGGAAACAGAATTAGCCCTCAATGTCTGAACAACTTTTTTTAAAAAAATCCCTAAGCCGCGCGGTCACAATTTCTTCAAAATTTCTGACGTTCTTAAATTCACTCAAAAATGGTGCCAAACTGTTGCAAACCATCTCCTGAAAGGTTTTTCGGTGGAAACAGATGTGTTTTTATCATCGGAAACAGAATTAGCCCTCGATGTCTGAACAACTTTTTTTTGAAAAAATCCCTAAGCCGCGCGGTCACAATTTCTTCAAAATTTCTGATGTTCTGCAATTCACTCAAAAATGGTGCCAAACTGTTGCAAACCATTCCATTAAATGTTTTTCAGTGTAAACAGATTTGTTTTTATCATCGGAAACAGAATTAGCCCTCAATGTCTGAACAACTTTTTTTAAAAAAATCCCTAAGCCGCGCGGTCACAATTTCTTCAAAATTTCTGACGTTCTTAAATTCACTCAAAAATGGTGCCAAACTGTTGCAAACCATCTCCTGAAAGGTTTTTCGGTGTAAACAGATGTGTTTTTATCATCGGAAACAGAATTAGCCCTCGATGTCTGAACAACTTTTTTTTGAAAAAAATCCCTAAGCCGCGCGGTCACAATTTCTTCAAAATTTCTGACGTTCTGCAATTCACTCAAAAGTGGTGCCAAACTGTTGCAAACCATCCCCTGAAAGGTTTTTCGGTGGAAACAGGTGGGTTTTTATCATCGGAAACAGAATTAGCCCTCGATGTCTGAACAAATTTTTTAAAAAATCCCTAAGCCGCGCAGTCACAATTTCTTCAAAATTTCTGACGTTCTGCAATTCACTCAAAAATGGTGCCAAACTGTTGCAAACCATTCCATTAAATGTTTTTCGGTGTAAAGAGATGTGTTTTTATCATCGGAAACAGAATTAGCCCTCAATGTCTGAACAACTTTTTTTTAAAAAATCCCTAAGCCGCGCGGTCACAATTTCTTCAAAATTTCTGACGTTCTTAAATTCACTCAAAAATGGTGCCAAACTGTTGCAAACCATCTCCTGAAAGGTTTTTCGGTGGAAACAGATGTGTTTTTATCATCGGAAACAGAATTAGCCCTCAATGTCTGAACAACTTTTTTTAAAAAAAATCCCTAAGCCGCGCGGTCACAATTTCTTCAAAATTTCTGACGTTCTTAAATTCACTCAAAAATGGTGCCAAACTGTTGCAAACCATCTCCTGAAAGGTTTTTCGGTGGAAACAGGTGGGTTTTTATCATCGGAAACAGAATTAGCCCTCGATGTCTGAACAACTTTTTTTTGAAAAAATCCCTAAGCCGCGCGGTCACAATTTCTTCAAAATTTCTGACGTTCTGCAATTCACTCAAAAATGGTGCCAAACTGTTGCAAACCATCCCCTGAAAGGTTTTTCGGTGGAAACAGGTGGGTTTTTATCATCGGAAACAGAATTAGCCCTCGGTGTCTGAACAACTTTTTTTTAAAAAAATCCCTCAGCCGCGCGGTCACAATTTCTTCAAAATTTCTGACGTTCTGCAATTCACTCAAAAATGGTGCCAAACTGTTGCAAACCATCCCCTAAAAGGTTTTTCGGTGGAAACAGGTGGGTTTTTATCATCGGAAACAGAATTAGCCCTCGATGTCTGAACACCTTTTTTCTGAAAAAAACCCTAAGCCGCGCGGTCACAATTTCTTCAAAATTTCTGACGTTCTGCAATTCACTCAAAAATGGTGCCAAACTGTTGCAAATAATCCCCTGAAAGGTTTTTTGGTGGAAACAGGTGGGTTTTTATCATCGGAAACAGAATTAGCCCTCGATGTCTGAACAACTTTTTTTGAAAAAATCCCTAAGCCGCGCGGTCACAATTTCTTCAAAATTTCTGACGTTCTGCAATTCACTCAAAAATGGTGCCAAACTGTTGCAAACCATCCCCTGAAAGGTTTTTCGGTGGAAACAGGTGGGTTTTTATCATCGGAAACAGAATTAGCCCTCGATGTCTGAACAACTTTTTTTAAAAAAAATCCCTAAGCCGCGCGGTCACAATTTCTTCAAAATTTCTGACGTTCTGCAATTCACTCAAAAATGGTGCCAAACTGTTGCAAACCAACCCCTAAAAGGTTTTTCGGTGGAAACAGGTGGGTTTTTATCATCGGAAACAGAATTAGCCCTCGATGTCTGAACACCTTTTTTTTGAAAAAAACCCTAAGCTGCGCGGTCACAATTTCTTCAAAATTTCTGACGTTCTGCAATTCACTCAAAAATGGTGACAAACTGTTGCAAACCATCCCCTAAAAGGTTTTTCGGTGGAAACAGGTGGGTTTTTATCATCGGAAACAGAATTAGCCCTCGATGTCTGAACACCTTTTTTTTGAAAAAAACCCTAAGCCGCGCGGTCATAATTTCTTCAAAATTTCTGACGTTCTGCAATTCACTCAAAAATGGTGCCAAACTGTTGCAAACAATCCCCTGAAAGGTTTTTCGGTGGAAACAGGTGGGTTTTTATCATCGGAAACAGAATTAGCCCTCGATGTCTGAACAACTTTTTTTTGAAAAAATCCCTAAGCCGCGCGGTCACAATTTCTTCAAAATTTCTGACGTTCTGCAATTCACTCAAAAATGGTGCCAAACTGTTGCAAACCATCCCCTGAAAGGTTTTTCGGTGGAAACAGGTGGGTTTTTATCATCGGAAACAGAATTAGCCCTCGGTGTCTGAACAACTTTTTTTTAAAAAAATCCCTCAGCCGCGCGGTCACAATTTCTTCAAAATTTCTGACGTTCTGCAATTCACTCAAAAATGGTGCCAAACTGTTGCAAACCATCCCCTAAAAGGTTTTTCGGTGGAAACAGGTGGGTTTTTATCATCGGAAACAGAATTAGCCCTCGATGTCTGAACACCTTTTTTCTGAAAAAAACCCTAAGCCGCGCGGTCACAATTTCTTCAAAATTTCTGACGTTCTGCAATTCACTCAAAAATGGTGCCAAACTGTTGCAAACAATCCCCTGAAAGGTTTTTTGGTGGAAACAGGTGGGTTTTTATCATCGGAAACAGAATTAGCCCTCGATGTCTGAACAACTTTTTTTGAAAAAATCCCTAAGCCGCGCGGTCACAATTTCTTCAAAATTTCTGACGTTCTGCAATTCACTCAAAAATGGTGCCAAACTGTTGCAAACCATCCCCTGAAAGGTTTTTCGGTGGAAACAGGTGGGTTTTTATCATCGGAAACAGAATTAGCCCTCGATGTCTGAACAACTTTTTTTAAAAAAAATCCCTAAGCCGCGCGGTCACAATTTCTTCAAAATTTCTGACGTTCTGCAATTCACTCAAAAATGGTGCCAAACTGTTGCAAACCAACCCCTAAAAGGTTTTTCGGTGGAAACAGGTGGGTTTTTATCATCGGAAACAGAATTAGCCCTCGATGTCTGAACACCTTTTTTTTGAAAAAAACCCTAAGCCGCGCGGTCACAATTTCTTCAAAATTTCTGACGTTCTGCAATTCACTCAAAAATGGTGCCAAACTGTTGCAAACAATCCCCTGAAAGGTTTTTTGGTGGAAACAGGTGGGTTTTTATCATCGGAAACAGAATTAGCCCTCGATGTCTGAACAACTTTTTTTTGAAAAAATCCCTAAGCCGCGCCGTCACAATTTCTTCAAAATTTCTGACGTTCTGCAATTCACTCAAAATTCGTGCTAAACTGTTGCAAACCATCCCCTGAAAGGTTTTTTGGTGGAAACAGGTGGGTTTTTATCATCGGAAACAGAATTAGCCCTCGATGTCTGAACAACTTTTTTTGAAAAAATCCCTAAGCCGCGCGGTCACAATTTCTTCAAAATTTCTGACGTTCTGCAATTCACTCAAAAATGGTGCCAAACTGTTGCAAACAATCCCCTGAAAGGTTTTTTGGTGGAAACAGGTGGGTTTTTATCATCGGAAACAGAATTAGCCCTCGATGTCTGAACAACTTTTTTTGAAAAAATCCCTAAGCCGCGCGGTCACAATTTCTTCAAAATTTCTGACATTCTGCAATTCACTCAAAAATGGTGCCAAACTGTTGCAAACCATCCCCTTAAAGGTTTTTCGGTGGAAACAGATGTGTTTTTATCATCGGAAACAGAATTAGCCCTCAATGTATGAACAACTTTTTTTAAAAAAAATCCCTAAGCCGCGCGGTCACAATTTCTTCAAAATTTCTGACGTTCTTAAATTCACTCAAAAATGGTGCCAAACTGTTGCAAACCATCTCCTGAAAGGTTTTTCGGTGGAAACAGGTGGGTTTTTATCATCGGAAACAGAATTAGCCCTAAATGTCTGAACAACTTTTTTTAAAAAAAAATCCCTAAGCCGCTGTCACAATTTCTTCAAAATTTATGACGTTCTTAAATTCACTCAAAAATGGTGCCAAACTGTTGCAAACCATCTCCTGAAAGGTTTTTCAGTGGAAACAGGTGGGTTTTTATCATCGGAAACAGAATTAGCCCTCGATGTCTGAACAACTTTTTTTAAAAAATCCCTAAGCCGCGCAGTCACAATTTCTTCAAAATTTCTGACGTTCTGCAATTCACACAAAAATGGTGCTAAACTGTTGCAAACCATCCCCTGAAATGCTTTTTGGTGGAAACAGGTGGGTTTTTATCATCGGAATCAGAATTAGCCCTCGATGTCTGAACACCTTTTTTTTGAAAAAAACCCTAAGCCGCGCGGTCACAATTTCTTCAAAATTTCTGACGTTCTGCAATTCACTCAAAATTCGTGCTAAACTGTTGCAAACCATCCCCTGAAAGGTTTTTTGGTGGAAACAGGTGGGTTTTTATCATCGGAAACAGAATTAGCCCTCGATGTCTGAACAACTTTTTTTGAAAAAATCCCAAAGCCGCGCGGTCACAATTTCTTCAAAATTTCTGACATTCTGCAATTCACTCAAAAATGGTGCCAAACTGTTGCAAACCATCTCCTGAAAGGTTTTTCGGTGGAAACAGGTGGGTTTTTATCATCGGAAACAGAATTAGCCCTCAATGTCTGAACAACTTTTTTTAAAAAAAATCCCTAAGCCGCGCGGTCACAATTTCTTCAAAATTTCTGACGTTCTGTAATTCACTCAAAAATGGTGCCAAACTGTTGCAAACAATCCCCTGAAAGGTTTTTCGGTGGAAACAGGTGGGTTTTTATCATCGGAAACAGAATTAGCCCTCGATGTCTGAACAACTTTTTTTTGAAAAAATCCCTAAGCCGCGCGGTCACAATTTCTTCAAAATTTCTGACGTTCTGCAATTCACTCAAAATTCGTGCTAAACTGTTGCAAACCATCCCCTGAAAGGTTTTTCGGTGGAAAATGGTGGGTTTTTATCATCGGAAACAGAATTAGCCCTCGATGTCTGAACAACGTTTTTTGAAAAAATCCCTAAGCCGCGCGGTCACAATTTCTTCAAAATTTCTGACATTCTGCAATTCACTCAAAAATGGTGCCAAACTGGTTCAAACCATCCCCTTAAAGGTTTTTCGGTGTAAACAGATGTGTTTTTATCATCGGAAACAGAATTAGCTCTCAATGTCTGAACAACTTTTTTTAAAAAAATCCCTCAGACGCGCGGTCACAATTTCTTCAAAATTTCTGACGTTCTTAAATTCACTCAAAAATGGTGCCAAACAGTTGCAAACCATCTCCTGAAAGGTTTTTCGGTGGAAACAGATGTGTTTTTATCATCGGAAACAGAATTAGCCCTCAATGTCTGAACAACTTTTTTTTAAAAAAATCCCTAAGCCGCGCGGTCACAATTTCTTCAAAATTTCTGACGTTCTTAAATTCACTCAAAAATGGTGCCAAACTGTTGCAAACCATCTCCTGAAAGGTTTTTCGGTGGAAACAGGTGGGTTTTTATCATCGGAAACAGAATTAGCCCTCGATGTCTGAACAACTTTTTTTTGAAAAAATCCCTAAGCCGCGCGGTCACAATTTCTTCAAAATTTCTGACGTTCTGCAATTCACTCAAAAATGGTGCCAAACTGTTGCAAACCATCCCCTAAAAGGTTTTTCGGTGGAAACAGGTGGGTTTTTATCATCGGAAACAGAATTAGCCCTCGATGTCTGAACACCTTTTTTTTGAAAAAAACCCTAAGCCGCGCGGTCACAATTTCTTCAAAATTTCTGACGTTCTGCAATTCACTCAAAAATGGTGCCAAACTGTTGCAAACAATCCCCTGAAAGGTTTTTCGGTGGAAACAGGTGGGTTTTTATCATCGGAAACAGAATTAGCCCTCGATGTCTGAACAACTTTTTTTTGAAAAAATCCCTAAGCCGCGCGGTCACAATTTCTTCAAAATTTCTGACGTTCTGCAATTCACTCAAAATTCGTGCTAAACTGTTGCAAACCATCCCCTGAAAGGTTTTTCGGTGGAAACAGGTGGGTTTTTATCATCGGAAACAGAATTAGCCCTCGATGTCTGAACAACGTTTTTTGAAAAAATCCCTAAGCCGCGCGGTCACAATTTCTTCAAAATTTCTGACATTCTGCAATTCACTCAAAAATGGTGCCAAACTGTTGCAAACCATCCCCTTAAAGGTTTTTCGGTGTAAACAGATGTGTTTTTATCATCGGAAACAGAATTAGCTCTCAATGTCTGAACAACTTTTTTTAAAAAAATCCCTCAGCCGCGCGGTCACAATTTCTTCAAAATTTCTGACGTTCTTAAATTCACTCAAAAATGGTGCCAAACAGTTGCAAACCATCTCCTGAAAGGTTTTTCGGTGGAAACAGATGTGTTTTTATCATCGGAAACAGAATTAGCCCTCAATGTCTGAACAACTTTTTTTTAAAAAAATCCCTAAGCCGCGCGGTCACAATTTCTTCAAAATTTCTGACGTTCTTAAATTCACTTAAAAATGGTGCCAAACTGTTGCAAACCATCTCCTGAAAGGTTTTTCGGTGGAAAATGGTGGGTTTTTATCATCGGAAACAGAATTAGCCCTCGATGTCTGAACAACGTTTTTTGAAAAAATCCCTAAGCCGCGCGATCACAATTTCTTCAAAATTTCTGACATTCTGCAATTCACTCAAAAATGGTGCCAAACTGGTTCAAACCATCCCCTTAAAGGTTTTTCGGTGTAAACAGATGTGTTTTTATCATCGGAAACAGAATTAGCTCTCAATGTCTGAACAACTTTTTTTAAAAAAATCCCTCAGACGCGCGGTCACAATTTCTTCAAAATTTCTGACGTTCTTAAATTCACTCAAAAATGGTGCCAAACAGTTGCAAACCATCTCCTGAAAGGTTTTTCGGTGGAAACAGATGTGTTTTTATCATCGGAAACAGAATTAGCCCTCAATGTCTGAACAACTTTTTTTAAAAAAAATCCCTAAGCCGCGCGGTCACAATTTCTTCAAAATTTCTGACGTTCTTAAATTCACTCAAAAATGGTGCCAAACTGTTGCAAACCATCTCCTGAAAGGTTTTTCGGTGGAAACAGGTGGGTTTTTATCATCGGAAACAGAATTAGCTCTCGATGTCTGAACAACTTTTTTTTGAAAAAATCCCTAAGCCGCGCGGTCACAATTTCTTCAAAATTTCTGACGTTCTACCATTCACTCAAAAATGGTGCCAAACTGTTGCAAACCATCCCCTAAAAGGTTTTTCGGTGGAAACAGGTGGGTTTTTATCATCGGAAACAGAATTAGCCCTCGATGTCTGAACACCTTTTTTTTGAAAAAAACCCTAAGCCGCGCGGTCACAATTTCTTCAAAATTTCTGACGTTCTGCAATTCACTCAAAATTCGTGCTAAACTGTTGCAAACCATCCCCTGAAAGGTTTTTCGGTGGAAACAGGTGGGTTTTTATCATCGGAAACAGAATTAGCCCTCGATGTCTGAACAACGTTTTTTGAAAAAATCCCTAAGCCGCGCGGTCACAATTTCTTCAAAATTTCTGACATTCTGCAATTCACTCAAAAATGGTGCCAAACTGTTGCAAACCATCCCCTTAAAGGTTTTTCGGTGTAAACAGATGTGTTTTTATCATCGGAAACAGAATTAGCTCTCAATGTCTGAACAACTTTTTTTAAAAAAATCCCTCAGCCGCGCGGTCACAATTTCTTCAAAATTTCTGACGTTCTTAAATTCACTCAAAAATGGTGCCAAACAGTTGCAAACCATCTCCTGAAAGGTTTTTCGGTGGAAACAGATGTGTTTTTATCATCGGAAACAGAATTAGCCCTCAATGTCTGAACAACTTTTTTTTAAAAAAATCCCTAAGCCGCGCGGTCACAATTTCTTCAAAATTTCTGACGTTCTTAAATTCACTTAAAAATGGTGCCAAACTGTTGCAAACCATCTCCTGAAAGGTTTTTCGGTGGAAACAGGTGGGTTTTTATCATCGGAAACAGAATTAGCCCTCGATGTCTGAACAACTTTTTTTTGAAAAAATCCCTAAGCCGCGCAGTCACAATTGCTTCAAAATTTTTGACGTTCTGCAATTCACTCAAAAATGGTGCCAAACTGTTGCAAACCATCTCCTGAAAGGTTTTTCGGTGGAAACAGGTGGGTTTTTATCATCGGAAACAGAATTAGCCCTCGATGTCTGAACAACTTTTTTTAAAAAAATCCCTAAGCCGCGCGGTCACAATTTCTTCAAAATTTCTGACGTTCTGCAATTCACTCAAAAATGGTGCCAAACTGCTGTAAACCATCCCCTAAAAGGTTTTTCGGTGGAAACAGGTGGGTTTTTATCATCAGAAACAGAATTAGCCCTCGATGTCTGAACAACTTTTTTTGAAAAAATCCCTAAGCCGCGCGATCACAATTTCTTCAAAATTTCTGACATTCTGCAATTCACTCAAAAATGGTGCCAAACTGTTGCAAACCATCCCCTTAAAGGTTTTTCGGTGTAAACAGATGTGTTTTTATCATCGGAAACAGAATTAGCCCTCAATGTCTGAACAACTTTTTTTTTAAAAATCCCTCAGCCGCGCGGTCACAATTTCTTCAAAATTTCTGACGTTCTTAAATTCACTCAAAAATGGTGCCAAACTGTTGCAAACCATCTCCTGAAAGGTTTTTCGGTGGAAACAGATGTGTTTTTATCATCGGAAACAGAATTAGCCCTCAATGTCTGAACAACTTTTTTTTAAAAAAATCCCTAAGCCGCGCGGTCACAATTTCTTCAAAATTTCTGACGTTCTTAAATTCACTCAAAAATGGTGCCAAACTGTTGCAAACCATCTCCTGAAAGGTTTTTCGGTGGAAACAGGTCGGTTTTTATCATCGGAAACAGAATTAGCCCTCGATGTCTGAACAACTTTTTTTTGAAAAAATCCCTAAGCCGAGCAGTCACAATTTCTTCAAAATTTCTGACGTTCTTAAATTCACTCAAAAATGGTGCCAAACTGTTGCAAACCATCTCCTGAAAGGTTTTTCGGTGGAAACAGGTCGGTTTTTATCATCGGAAACAGAATTAGCCCTCGATGTCTGAACAACTTTTTTTTGAAAAAATCCCTAAGCCGCGCAGTCACAATTTCTTCAAAATTTTTGACGATCTGCAATTCACTCAAAAATGGTGCCAAACTGTTGCAAACTATCCCCTGAAAGGTTTTTCGGTGGAAACAGGTGGGTTTTTATCATCGGAAACAGAATTAGCCCTCGATGTCTGAACATTTTTTTTAAAAAAATCCCTAAGCCGCGCGGTCACAATTTCTTCAAAATTTCTGACGTTCTGCAATTCACTCAAAAATGGTGCCAAACTGTTGCAAACCATCTCCTAAAAGGTTTTTCGGTGGAAACAGGTGGGTTTTTATCATCGGAAACAGAATTAGCCCTCGATGTCTGAACACCTTTTTTTTGAAAAAAAACCCTAAGCCGCGCGGTCACAATTTCTTCAAAATTTCTGACGTTCTTCAATTCACTCAAAAATGGTGCCAAACTGTTGCAAACCATCCCCTGAAAGGTTTTTCGGTGGAAACAGGTGGGTTTTTATCATCGGAAACAGAATTAGCCCTCGATGTCTGAACAACTTTTTTTAAAAAAATCCCTAAGCCGCGCGGTCACAATTTCTTCAAGATTTCTGACTTTCTGCAATTCACTCAAAAATGGTGCCAAACTGTTGCAAACCATCCCCTGAAAGGTTTTTCGGTGGAAACAGGTCGGTTTTTATCATCGGAAACAGAATTAGCCCTCGATGTCTGAACAACTTTTTTTAAAAAATCCCTAAGCCGCGCAGTCACAATTTCTTCAAAATTTCTGACGTTCTGCAATTCACTCAAAAATGGTGCCAAACTGTTGCAAACCATCCCCTGAAATGTTTTTTGGTGGAAACAGGTGGGTTTTTATCATCGGAAACAGAATTAGCCCTCGATGTCTGAACAACTTTTTTTAAAAAAATCCCTAAGCCGCGCGGTCACAATTTCTTCAAAATTTCTGACGTTCTGCAATTCACTCAAAAATGGTGCCAAACTGTTGCAAACCATCCCCTGAAAGGTTTTTCAGGGAAACAGGTGGGTTTTTATCATCGGAAACAGAATTTGCCCTCGATGTCTGAACACCTTTTTTTAAAAAAAAATCCCTAAGCCGCGCGGTCACAATTTCTTCAAAATTTCTGACGTTCTGCAATTCACTCAAAAATGCTGCCAATCTGTTGTAAACCATCCCCTAAAAGGTTTTTCGGTGGAAACAGGTGGGTTTTTATCATCGGAAACAGAATTAGCCCTCGATGTCTGAACAACTTTTTTTTGAAAAAATCCCTAAGCCGCGCGGTCACAATTTCTTCAAAATTTCTGACTTTCTGCAATTCACTCAAAAATGGTGCCAAACTGTTACAAACTATCCCCTGAAAGGTTTTTCGGTGGAAACAGGTTGGTTTTTATCATCGGAAACAGAATTAGCCCTCGATGTCTGAACAACTTTTTTTAAAAAAATCCCTAAGCCGCGCGGTCACAATTTCTTCAAAATTTCTGACGTTCTGCAATTCGCTCAAAAATGGTGCCAAACTGCTGCAAACCATCCCCTAAAAGGTTTTTCGGTGGAAACAGGTGGGTTTTTATCATCAGAAACAGAATTAGCCCTCGATGTCTGAACAACTTTTTTTGAAAAAATCCCTAAGCCGCGCGATCACAATTTCTTCAAAATTTCTGACATTCTGCAATTCACTCAAAAATGGTGCCAAACTGTTGCAAACCATCCCCTTAAAGGTTTTTCGGTGTAAACAGATGTGTTTTTATCATCGGAAACAGAATTAGCCCTCAATGTCTGAACAACTTTTTTTTTAAAAATCCCTCAGCCGCGCGGTCACAATTTCTTCAAAATTTCTGACGTTCTTAAATTCACTCAAAAATGGTGCCAAACTGTTGCAAACCATCTCCTGAAAGGTTTTTCGGTGGAAACAGATGTGTTTTTATCATCGGAAACAGAATTAGCCCTCAATGTCTGAACAACTTTTTTTAAAAAAAATCCCTAAGCCGCGCGGTCACAATTTCTTCAAAATTTCTGACGTTCTTAAATTCACTCAAAAATGGTGCCAAACTGTTGCAAACCATCTCCTGAAAGGTTTTTCGGTGGAAACAGGTCGGTTTTTATCATCGGAAACAGAATTAGCCCTCGATGTCTGAACAACTTTTTTTTGAAAAAATCCCTAAGCCGCGCAGTCACAATTTCTTCAAAATTTTTGACGTTCTGCAATTCACTCAAAAATGGTGCCAAACTGTTGCAAACTATCCCCTGAAAGGTTTTTCGGTGGAAACAGGTGGGTTTTTATCATCGGAAACAGAATTAGCCCTCGATGTCTGAACAATTTTTTAAAAAAAATCCCTAAGCCGCGCGGTCACAATTTCTTCAAAATTTCTGACGTTCTGCAATTCACTCAAAAATGGTGCCAAACTGTTGCAAACCATCTCCTAAAAGGTTTTTCGGTGGAAACAGGTGGGTTTTTATCATCGGAAACAGAATTAGCCCTCGATGTCTGAACACCTTTTTTTTGAAAAAAAACCCTAAGCCGCGCGGTCACAATTTCTTCAAAATTTCTGACGTTCTTCAATTCACTCAAAAATGGTGCCAAACTGTTGCAAACCATCCCCTGAAAGGTTTTTCGGTGGAAACAGGTGGGTTTTTATCATCGGAAACAGAATTAGCCCTCGATGTCTGAACAACTTTTTTTTGAAAAAATCCCTAAGCCGCGCGGTCACAATTTCTTCAAAATTTCTGACTTTCTGCAATTCACTCAAAAATGGTGCCAAACTGTTGCAAACCATCCCCTGAAAGGTTTTTCGGTGGAAACAGGTGGGTTTTTATCATCGGAAACAGAATTAGCCCTCGATGTCTGAACAACTTTTTTTAAAAAATCCCTAAGCCGCGCAGTCACAATTTCTTCAAAATTTCTGACGTTCTGCAATTCACTCAAAAATGGTGCCAAACTGTTGCAAACCATCCCCTGAAATGTTTTTTGGTGGAAACAGGTGGGTTTTTATCATCGGAAACAGAATTAGCCCTCGATGTCTGAACAACTTTTTTTAAAAAAATCCCTAAGCCGCGCGGTCACAATTTCTTCAAAATTTCTGACGTTCTGCAATTCACTCAAAAATGGTGCCAAACTGTTGCAAACCATCCCCTGAAAGGTTTTTCAGGGAAACAGGTGGGTTTTTATCATCGGAAACAGAATTTGCCCTCGATGTCCGAACACCTTTTTTTAAAAAAAAAAATCCCTAAGCCGCGCGGTCACAATTTCTTCAAAATTTCTGACGTTCTGCAATTCACTCAAAAATGCTGCCAATCTGTTGTAAACCATCCCCTAAAAGGTTTTTCGGTGGAAACAGGTGGGTTTTTATCATCGGAAACAGAATTATCCCTCGATGTCTGAACGCCTTTTTTTGAAAAAATCCCTAAGCCGCGCGGTCACAATTTCTTCAAAATTTCTGACGTTCTGCAATTCACTCAAAATTCGTGCTAAACTGTTGCAAACCATCCCGTGAAAGGGTTTTCGGTGGAAACAGGTGGGTTTTTATCATCGGAAACAGAATTAGCCCTCGATGTCTGAACAACTTTTTTTGAAAAAATCCCTAAGCCGCGCGGTCACAATTTCTTCAAAATTCCTGACATTCTGCAATTCACTCAAAAATGGTCCCAAACTGTTGCAAACCATCCCCTTAAAGGTTTTTCGGTGGAAACAGGTGGGTTTTTATCATCGGAAACAGAATTAGCCCTCAATGTCTGAACACCTTTTTTTTGAAAAAAACCCTAAGCCGCGCGGTCACAATTTCTTCAAAATTTCTGACGTTCTGCAATTCACTCAAAATTCGTGCTAAACTGTTGCAAACCATCCCCTGAAAGGTTTTTTGGTGGAAACAGGTGGGTTTTTATCATCGGAAACAGAATTAGCCCTCGATGTCTGAACAACTTTTTTTGAAAAAATCCCAAAGCCGCGCGGTCACAATTTCTTCAAAATTTCTGACATTCTGCAATTCACTCAAAAATGGTGCCAAACTGTTGTAAACCATCTCCTGAAAGGTTTTTCGGTGGAAACAGATGTGTTTTTATCATCGGAAACAGAATTAGCCCTCAATGTCTGAACAACTTTTTTTAAAAAAAATCCCTAAGCCGCGCGGTCACAATTTCTTCAAAATTTCTGACGTTCTTAAATTCACTCAAAAATGGTGCCAAACTGTTGCAAACCATCCCCTTAAAGGTTTTTCGGTGTAAACAGATGTGTTTTTATCATCGGAAACAGAATTAGCCCTCAATGTCTGAACAACTTTTTTTGAAAAAATCCCTAAGCCGCGCGATCACAATTTCTTCAAAATTTCTGACATTCTGCAATTCACTCAAAAATGGTGCCAAACTGTTGCAAACCATCCCCTTAAAGGTTTTTCGGTGTAAACAGATGTGTTTTTATCATCGGAAACAGAATTAGCCCTCAATGTCTGAACAACTTTTTTTTAAAAAATCCCTCAGCCGCGCGGTCACAATTTCTTCAAAATTTCTGACGTTCTTAAATTCACTCAAAAATGGTGCCAAACTGTTGCAAACCATCCCCTGAAATGTTTTTTGGTGGAAACAGGTGGGTTTTTATCATCGGAAACAGAATTAGCCCTCGATGTCTGAACAACTTTTTTTAAAAAAATCCCTAAGCCGCGCGGTCACATTTTCTTCAAAATTTCTGACGTTCTGCAATTCACTCAAAAATGGTGCCAAACTGTTGCAAACCATCCCCTGAAAGGTTTTTCGGTGGAAACAGGTGGGTTTTTATCATCGGAAACAGAATTTGCCCTCGATGTCTGAACACCTTTTTTAAAAAAAAAATCCCTAAGCCGCGCGGTCACAATTTCTTCAAAATTTCTGACGTTCTGCAATTCACTCAAAAATGCTGCCAATCTGTTGTAAACCATCCCCTAAAAGGTTTTTCGGTGGAAACAGGTGGGTTTTTATCATCGGAAACAGAATTATCCCTCGATGTCTGAACGCCTTTTTTTGAAAAAATCCCTAAGCCGCGCGGTCACAATTTCTTCAAAATTTCTGACGTTCTGCAATTCACTCAAAATTCGTGCTAAACTGTTGCAAACCACCCCGTGAAAGGGTTTTCGGTGGAAACAGGTGGGTTTTTATCATCGGAAACAGAATTAGCCCTCGATGTCTGAACAACTTTTTTTGAAAAAATCCCTAAGCCGCGCGGTCACAATTTCTTCAAAATTCCTGACATTCTGCAATTCACTCAAAAATGGTCCCAAACTGTTGCAAACCATCCCCTTAAAGGTTTTTCGGAGGAAACAGGTGGGTTTTTATCATCGGAAACAGAATTAGCCCTCAATGTCTGAACACCTTATTTTTGAAAAAAACCCTAAGCCGCGCGGTCACAATTTCTTCAAAATTTCTGACGTTCTGCAATTCACTCAAAATTCGTGCTAAACTGTTGCAAACCATCCCCTGAAAGGTTTTTTGGTGGAAACAGGTGGGTTTTTATCATCGGAAACAGAATTAGCCCTCGATGTCTGAACACCTTTTTTTAAAAAAATCCCAAAGCCGCGCGGTCACAATTTCTTCAAAATTTCTGACATTCTGCAATTCACTCAAAAATGGTGCCAAACTGTTGTAAACCATCTCCTGAAAGGTTTTTCGGTGGAAACAGATGTGTTTTTATCATCGGAAACAGAATTAGCCCTCAATGTCTGAACAACTTTTTTTAAAAAAAATCCCTAAGCCGCGCGGTCACAATTTCTTCAAAATTTCTGACGTTCTTAAATTCACTCAAAAATGGTGCCAAACTGTTGCAAACCATCCCCTTAAAGGTTTTTCGGTGTAAACAGATGTGTTTTTATCATCGGAAACAGAATTAGCCCTCAATGTCTGAACAACTTTTTTTGAAAAAATCCCTAAGCCGCGCGATCACAATTTCTTCAAAATTTCTGACATTCTGCAATTCACTCAAAAATGGTGCCAAACTGTTGCAAACCATCCCCTTAAAGGTTTTTCGGTGTAAACAGATGTGTTTTTATCATCGGAAACAGAATTAGCCCTCAATGTCTGAACAACTTTTTTTAAAAAAATCCCTCAGCCGCGCGGTCACAATTTCTTCAAAATTTCTGACGTTCTTAAATTCACTCAAAAATGGTGCCAAACTGTTGCAAACCATCTCCTGAAAGGTTTTTCGGTGGAAACAGGTGGGTTTTTATCATCGGAAACAGAATTAGCCCTCGATGTCTGAACAACTTTTTTTTGAAAAAATCCCTAAGCCGCGCAGTCACAATTTCTTCAAAATTTTTGACGTTCTGCAATTCACTCAAAAATGGTGCCAAACTGTTGCAAACTATCCCCTGAAAGGTTTTTCGGTGGAAACAGGTGGGTTTTTATCATCGGAAACAGAATTAGCCCTCGATGTCTGAACAACTTTTTTTGAAAAAATCCCTAAGCCGCGCGGTCACAATTTCTTCAAAATTTCTGACGTTCTGCAATTCACTCAAAAATGGTGCCAAACTGTTGCAAACGATCCCCTAAAAGGTTTTTCGGTGGAAACAGGTGGGTTTTTATCATCGGAAACAGAATTAGCCCTCGATGTCTGAACAACTTTTTTTGAAAAAATCCCTAAGCCGCGCGGTCACAATTTCTTCAAAATTTCTGACATTCTGCAATTCACTCAAAAATGGTGCCAAACTGGTGCAAACCATCCCCTTAAAGGTTTTTCGGTGTAAACAGATGTGTTTTTATCATCGGAAACAGAATTAGCTCTCAATGTCTGAACAACTTTTTTTAAAAAAATCCCTCAGCCGCGCGGTCACAATTTCTTCAAAATTTCTGACGTTCTTAAATTCACTCAAAAATGGTGCCAAACAGTTGCAAACCATCTCCTGAAAGGTTTTTCGGTGGAAACAGATGTGTTTTTATCATCGGAAACAGAATTAGCCCTCAATGTCTGAACAACTTTTTTTTAAAAAAATCCCTAAGCCGCGCGGTCACAATTTCTTCAAAATTTCTGACGTTCTTAAATTCACTCAAAAATGGTGCCAAACTGTTGCAAACCATCTCCTGAAAGGTTTTTCGGTGGAAACAGGTGGGTTTTTATCATCGGAAACAGAATTAGCCCTCGATGTCTGAACAACTTTTTTTTAAAAAAATCCCTAAGCCGCGCGGTCACAATTTCTTCAAAATTTCTGACGTTCTGCAATTCACTCAAAAATGGTGCCAAACTGTTGCAAACCATCCCCTAAAAGGTTTTTCGGTGGAAACAGGTGGGTTTTTATCATCGGAAACAGAATTAGCCCTCGATGTCTGAACACCTTTTTTTTGAAAAAAACCCTAAGCCGCGCGGTCACAATTTCTTCAAAATTTCTGACGTTCTGCAATTCACTCAAAATTCGTGCTAAACTGTTGCAAACCATCCCCTGAAAGGTTTTTCGGTGGAAACAGGTGGGTTTTTATCATCGGAAACAGAATTAGCCCTCGATGTCTGAACAACGTTTTTTGAAAAAATCCCTAAGCCGCGCGGTCACAATTTCTTCAAAATTTCTGACATTCTGCAATTCACTCAAAAATGGTGCCAAACTGTTGCAAACCATCCCCTTAAAGGTTTTTCGGTGTAAACAGATGTGTTTTTATCATCGGAAACAGAATTAGCTCTCAATGTCTGAACAACTTTTTTTAAAAAAATCCCTCAGCCGCGCGGTCACAATTTCTTCAAAATTTCTGACGTTCTTAAATTCACTCAAAAATGGTGCCAAACAGTTGCAAACCATCTCCTGAAAGGTTTTTCGGTGGAAACAGATGTGTTTTTATCATCGGAAACAGAATTAGCCCTCAATGTCTGAACAACTTTTTTTAAAAAAAATCCCTAAGCCGCGCGGTCACAATTTCTTCAAAATTTCTGACGTTCTTAAATTCACTCAAAAATGGTGCCAAACTGTTGCAAACCATCTCCTGAAAGGTTTTTCGGTGGAAACAGGTGGGTTTTTATCATCGGAAACAGAATTAGCCCTCGATGTCTGAACAACTTTTTTTTGAAAAAATCCCTAAGCCGCGCAGTCACAATTTCTTCAAAATTTTTGACGTTCTGCAATTCACTCAAAAATGGTGCCAAACTGTTGCAAACTATCCCCTGAAAGGTTTTTCGGTGGAAACAGGTGGGTTTTTATCATCGGAAACAGAATTAGCCCTCGATGTCTGAACAACTTTTTTTTAAAAAATCCCTAAGCCGCGCGGTCACAATTTCTTCAAAATTTCTGACGTTCTGCAATTCACTCAAAAATGGTGCCAAACTGCTGCAAACCATCCCCTTAAAGGTTTTTCGGTGGAAACAGGTGGGTTTTTATCATCAGAAACAGAATTAGCCCTCGATGTCTGAACAACTTTTTTTGAAAAAATCCCTAAGCCGCGCGATCACAATTTCTTCAAAATTTCTGACATTCTGCAATTCACTCAAAAATGGTGCCAAACTGTTGCAAACCATCCCCTTAAAGGTTTTTCGGTGTAAACAGATGTGTTTTTATCATCGGAAACAGAATTAGCCCTCAATGTCTGAACAACTTTTTTTTAAAAAATCCCTCAGCCGCGCGGTCACAATTTCTTCAAAATTTCTGACGTTCTTAAATTCACTCAAAAATGGTGCCAAACTGTTGCAAACCATCTCCTGAAAGGTTTTTCGGTGGAAACAGATGTGTTTTTATCATCGGAAACAGAATTAGCCCTCAATGTCTGAACAACTTTTTTTTAAAAAAATCCCTAAGCCGCGCGGTCACAATTTCTTCAAAATTTCTGACGTTCTTAAATTCACTCAAAAATGGTGCCAAACTGTTGCAAACCATCTCCTGAAAGGTTTTTCGGTGGAAACAGGTCGGTTTTTATCATCGGAAAAAGAATTAGCCCTCGATGTCTGAACAACTTTTTTTTGAAAAAATCCCTAAGCCGCGCAGTCACAATTTCTTCAAAATTTCTGACGTTCTTAAATTCACTCAAAAATGGTGCCAAACTGTTGCAAACCATCTCCTGAAAGGTTTTTCGGTGGAAACAGGTCGGTTTTTATCATCGGAAACAGAATTAGCCCTCGATGTCTGAACAACTTTTTTTTGAAAAAATCCCTAAGCCGCGCAGTCACAATTTCTTCAAAATTTTTGACGTTCTGCAATTCACTCAAAAATGGTGCCAAACTGTTGCAAACTATCCCCTGAAAGGTTTTTCGGTGGAAACAGGTGGGTTTTTATCATCGGAAACAGAATTAGCCCTCGATGTCTGAACAATTTTTTTAAAAAAATCCCTAAGCCGCGCGGTCACAATTTCTTCAAAATTTCTGACGTTCTGCAATTCACTCAAAAATGGTGCCAAACTGTTGCAAACCATCTCCTAAAAGGTTTTTCGGTGGAAACAGGTGGGTTTTTATCATCGGAAACAGAATTAGCCCTCGATGTCTGAACACCTTTTTTTTGAAAAAAAACCCTAAGCCGCGCGGTCACAATTTCTTCAAAATTTCTGACGTTCTTCAATTCACTCAAAAATGGTGCCAAACTGTTGCAAACCATCCCCTGAAAGGTTTTTCGGTGGAAACAGGTGGGTTTTTATCATCGGAAACAGAATTAGCCCTCGATGTCTGAACAACTTTTTTTTGAAAAAATCCCTAAGCCGCGCGGTCACAATTTCTTCAAAATTTCTGACTTTCTGCAATTCACTCAAAAATGGTGCCAAACTGTTGCAAACCATCCCCTGAAAGGTTTTTCGGTGGAAACAGGTGGGTTTTTATCATCGGAAACAGAATTAGCCCTCGATGTCTGAACAACTTTTTTTTAAAAATCCCTAAGCCGCGCAGTCACAATTTCTTCAAAATTTCTGACGTTCTGCAATTCACTCAAAAATGGTGCCAAACTGTTGCAAACCATCCCCTGAAATGTTTTTTGGTGGAAACAGGTGGGTTTTTATCATCGGAAACAGAATTAGCCCTCGATGTCTGAACAACTTTTTTTTAAAAAATCCCTAAGCCGCGCGGTCACAATTTCTTCAAAATTTCTGACGTTCTGCAATTCACTCAAAAATGGTGCCAAACTGTTGCAAACCATCCCCTGAAAGGTTTTTCATGGAAACAGGTGGGTTTTTATCATCGGAAACAGAATTTGCCCTCGATGTCTGAACACCTTTTTTTTAAAAAAAATCCCTAAGCCGCGCGGTCACAATTTCTTCAAAATTTCTGACGTTCTGCAATTCACTCAAAAATGCTGCCAATCTGTTGTAAACCATCCCCTAAAAGGTTTTTCGGTGGAAACAGGTGGGTTTTTATCATCGGAAACAGAATTATCCCTCGATGTCTGAACGCCTTTTTTTGAAAAAATCCCTAAGCCGCGCGGTCACAATTTCTTCAAAATTCCTGACATTCTGCAATTCACTCAAAAATGGTCCCAAACTGTTGCAAACCATCCCCTGAAAGGTTTTTCGGTGGAAACAGGTGGGTTTTTATCATCGGAAACAGAATTAGCCCTCGATGTCTGAACAACTTTTTTTTAAAAATCCCTAAGCCGCGCGGTCACAATTTCTTCAAAATTTCTGACGTTCTGCAATTCACTCAAAATTCGTGCTAAACTGTTGGAAACCATCCCGTGAAAGGGTTTTCGGTGGAAACAGGTGGGTTTTTATCATCGGAAACAGAATTAGCCCTCGATGTCTGAACAACTTTTTTTGAAAAAATCCCTAAGCCGCGCGGTCACAATTTCTTCAAAATTCCTGACATTCTGCAATTCACTCAAAAATGGTCCCAAACTGTTGCAAACCATCCCCTTAAAGGTTTTTCGGTGGAAACAGGTGGGTTTTTATCATCGGAAACAGAATTAGCCCTCAATGTCTGAACACCTTTTTTTAAAAAAAACCCTAAGCCGCGCGGTCACAATTTCTTCAAAATTTCTGACGTTCTGCAATTCACTCAAAATTCGTGCTAAACTGTTGTAAACCATCTCCTGAAAGGTTTTTCGGTGGAAACAGATGTGTTTTTATCATCGGAAACAGAATTAGCCCTCGATGTCTGAACAACTTTTTTTAAAAAAAATCCCTAAGCCGCGCGGTCACAATTTCTTCAAAATTTCTGACGTTCTTAAATTCACTCAAAAATGGTGCCAAACTGTTGCAAACCATCCCCTTAAAGGTTTTTCGGTGTAAACAGATGTGTTTTTATCATCGGAAACAGAATTAGCCCTCGATGTCTGAACAACTTTTTTTGAAAAAATCCCTAAGCTGCGCGATCACAATTTCTTCAAAATTTCTGACATTCTGCAATTCACTCAAAAATGGTGCCAAACTGTTGCAAACCATCCCCTTAAAGGTTTTTCGGTGTAAACAGATGTGTTTTTATCATCGGAAACAGAATTAGCCCTCAATGTCTGAACAACTTTTTTTTAAAAAATCCCTCAGCCGCGCGGTCACAATTTCTTCAAAATTTCTGACGTTCTTAAATTCACTCAAAAATGGTGCCAAACTGTTGCAAACCATCCCCTGAAAGGTTTTTCGGTGGAAACAGGTGGGTTTTTATCATCGGAAACAGAATTAGCCCTCGATGTCTGAACAACTTTTTTTTGAAAAAATCCCTAAGCCGCGCGGTCACAATTTCTTCAAAATTTCTGACTTTCTGCAATTCACTCAAAAATGGTGCCAAACTGTTGCAAACCATCCCCTGAAAGGTTTTTCGGTGGAAACAGGTGGGTTTTTATCATCGGAAACAGAATTAGCCCTCGATGTCTGAACAACTTTTTTTTAAAAATCCCTAAGCCGCGCAGTCACAATTTCTTCAAAATTTCTGACGTTCTGCAATTCACTCAAAAATGGTGCCAAACTGTTGCAAACCATCCCCTGAAATGTTTTTTGGTGGAAACAGGTGGGTTTTTATCATCGGAAACAGAATTAGCCCTCGATGTCTGAACAACTTTTTTTTAAAAAATCCCTAAGCCGCGCGGTCACAATTTCTTCAAAATTTCTGACGTTCTGCAATTCACTCAAAAATGGTGCCAAACTGTTGCAAACCATCCCCTGAAAGGTTTTTCATGGAAACAGGTGGGTTTTTATCATCGGAAACAGAATTTGCCCTCGATGTCTGAACACCTTTTTTTTAAAAAAAATCCCTAAGCCGCGCGGTCACAATTTCTTCAAAATTTCTGACGTTCTGCAATTCACTCAAAAATGCTGCCAATCTGTTGTAAACCATCCCCTAAAAGGTTTTTCGGTGGAAACAGGTGGGTTTTTATCATCGGAAACAGAATTATCCCTCGATGTCTGAACGCCTTTTTTTGAAAAAATCCCTAAGCCGCGCGGTCACAATTTCTTCAAAATTCCTGACATTCTGCAATTCACTCAAAAATGGTCCCAAACTGTTGCAAACCATCCCCTGAAAGGTTTTTCGGTGGAAACAGGTGGGTTTTTATCATCGGAAACAGAATTAGCCCTCGATGTCTGAACAACTTTTTTTTAAAAATCCCTAAGCCGCGCGGTCACAATTTCTTCAAAATTTCTGACGTTCTGCAATTCACTCAAAATTCGTGCTAAACTGTTGGAAACCATCCCGTGAAAGGGTTTTCGGTGGAAACAGGTGGGTTTTTATCATCGGAAACAGAATTAGCCCTCGATGTCTGAACAACTTTTTTTGAAAAAATCCCTAAGCCGCGCGGTCACAATTTCTTCAAAATTCCTGACATTCTGCAATTCACTCAAAAATGGTCCCAAACTGTTGCAAACCATCCCCTTAAAGGTTTTTCGGTGGAAACAGGTGGGTTTTTATCATCGGAAACAGAATTAGCCCTCAATGTCTGAACACCTTTTTTTAAAAAAAACCCTAAGCCGCGCGGTCACAATTTCTTCAAAATTTCTGACGTTCTGCAATTCACTCAAAATTCGTGCTAAACTGTTGTAAACCATCTCCTGAAAGGTTTTTCGGTGGAAACAGATGTGTTTTTATCATCGGAAACAGAATTAGCCCTCGATGTCTGAACAACTTTTTTTAAAAAAAATCCCTAAGCCGCGCGGTCACAATTTCTTCAAAATTTCTGACGTTCTTAAATTCACTCAAAAATGGTGCCAAACTGTTGCAAACCATCCCCTTAAAGGTTTTTCGGTGTAAACAGATGTGTTTTTATCATCGGAAACAGAATTAGCCCTCGATGTCTGAACAACTTTTTTTGAAAAAATCCCTAAGCTGCGCGATCACAATTTCTTCAAAATTTCTGACATTCTGCAATTCACTCAAAAATGGTGCCAAACTGTTGCAAACCATCCCCTTAAAGGTTTTTCGGTGTAAACAGATGTGTTTTTATCATCGGAAACAGAATTAGCCCTCAATGTCTGAACAACTTTTTTTTAAAAAATCCCTCAGCCGCGCGGTCACAATTTCTTCAAAATTTCTGACGTTCTTAAATTCACTCAAAAATGGTGCCAAACTGTTGCAAACCATCTCCTGAAAGGTTTTTCGGTGGAAACAGGTGGGTTTTTATCATCGGAAACAGAATTAGCCCTCGATGTCTGAACAACTTTTTTTTGAAAAAATCCCTAAGCCGCGCAGTCACAATTTCTTCAAAATTTTTGACGTTCTGCAATTCACTCAAAAATGGTGCCAAACTGTTGCAAACTATCCCCTGAAAGGTTTTTCGGTGGAAACAGGTGGGTTTTTATCATCGGAAACAGAATTAGCCCTCGATGTCTGAACAACTTTTTTTAAAAAAATCCCTAAGCCGCGCGGTCACAATTTCTTCAAAATTTCTGACGTTCTGCAATTCACTCAAAAATGGTGCCAAACTGTTGCAAACGATCCCCTAAAAGGTTTTTCGGTGGAAACAGGTGGGTTTTTATCATCGGAAACAGAATTAGCCCTCGATGTCTGAACAACTTTTTTTGAAAAAATCCCTAAGCCGCGCGGTCACAATTTCTTCAAAATTTCTGACATTCTGCAATTCACTCAAAAATGGTGCCAAACTGTTGCAAACAATCCCCTGAAAGGTTTTACGGTGTAAACAAATGTGTTTTTATCATCGGAAACAGAATTAGCCCTCAATGTCTGAACAAATTTTTTTAAAAAAATCCCTCAGCCGCGCGGTCACAATTTCTTCAAAATTTCTGACGTTCTTAAATTCACTCAAAAATGGTGCCAAACTGTTGCAAACCATCTCCTGATAGGTTTTTCGGTGGAAACAGGTCGGTTTTTATCATCGGAAACAGAATTAGCCCTCGATGTCTGAACAACTTTTTTTTGAAAAAATCCCTAAGCCGCGCAGTCACAATTTCTTCAAAATTTCTGACGTTCTTCAATTCACTCAAAAATGGTGCCAAACTGTTGCAAACCATCCCCTGAAAGGTTTTTCGGTTGAAACAGGTGGGTTTTTATCATCGGAAACAGAATTAGCCCTCGATGTCTGAACAACTTTTTTTTGAAAAAATCCCTAAGCCGCGCGGTCACAATTTCTTCAAAATTTCTGACTTTCTGCAATTCACTCAAAAATGGTGCCAAACTGTTGCAAACCATCCCCTGAAAGGTTTTTCGGTGGAAACAGGTGGGTTTTTATCATCGGAAACAGAATTAGCCCTCGATGTCTGAACAACTTTTTTTAAAAAATCCCTAAACCGCGCGGTCACAATTTCTTCAAAATTTCTGACGTTCTGCAATTCACTCAAAAATGCTGCCAATCTGTTGTAAACCATCCCCTAAAAGGTTTTTCGGTGGAAACAGGTGGGTTTTTATCATCGGAAACAGAATTATCCCTCGATGTCTGAACGCCTTTTTTTGAAAAAATCCCTAAGCCGCGCGGTCACAATTTCTTCAAAATTTCTGACGTTCTGCAATTCACTCAAAATTCGTGCTAAACTGTTGCAAACCATCCCGTGAAAGGGTTTTCGGTGGAAACAGGAGGGTTTTTATCATCGGAAACAGAATTAGCCCTCGATGTCTGAACAACTTTTTTTGAAAAAATCCCTAAGCCGCGCGGTCACAATTTCTTCAAAATTTCTGACATTCTGCAATTCACTCAAAAATGGTCCCAAACTGTTGCAAACCATCCCCTTAAAGGTTTTTCGGTGTAAACAGATGTGTTTTTATCATCGGAAACAGAATTAGCCCTCAATGTCTGAACACCTTTTTTTTGAAAAAAACCCTAAGCCGCGCGGTCACAATTTCTTCAAAATTTCTGACGTTCTGCAATTCACTCAAAATTCGTGCTAAACTGTTGCAAACCATCCCCTGAAAGGTTTTTTGGTGGAAACAGGTGGGTTTTTATCATCGGAAACAGAATTAGCCCTCGATGTCTGAACAACTTTTTTTGAAAAAATCCCAAAGCCGCGCGGTCACAATTTCTTCAAAATTTCTGACATTCTGCAATTCACTCAAAAATGGTGCCAAACTGTTGTAAACCATCTCCTGAAAGGTTTTTCGGTGGAAACAGATGTGTTTTTATCATCGGAAACAGAATTAGCCCTCAATGTCTGAACAACTTTTTTTAAAAAAAATCCCTAAGCCGCGCGGTCACAATTTCTTCAAAATTTCTGACGTTCTTAAATTCACTCAAAAATGGTGCCAAACTGTTGCAAACCATCCCCTTAAAGGTTTTTCGGTGTAAACAGATGTGTTTTTATCATCGGAAACAGAATTAGCCCTCAATGTCTGAACAACTTTTTTTGAAAAAATCCCTAAGCCGCGCGATCACAATTTCTTCAAAATTTCTGACATTCTGCAATTCACTCAAAAATGGTGCCAAACTGTTGCAAACCATCCCCTTAAAGGTTTTTCGGTGTAAACAGATGTGTTTTTATCATCGGAAAAAGAATTAGCCCTCAATGTCTGAACAACTTTTTTTAAAAAAATCCCTCAGCCGCGCGGTCACAATTTCTTCAAAATTTCTGACGTTCTTAAATTCACTCAAAAATGGTGCCAAACTGTTGCAAACCATCTCCTGAAAGGTTTTTCGGTGGAAACAGGTCGGTTTTTATCATCGGAAACAGAATTAGCCCTCGATGTCTGAACAACTTTTTTTTGAAAAAATCCCTAAGCCGCGCAGTCACAATTTCTTCAAAATTTTTGACGTTCTGCAATTCACTCAAAAATGGTGCCAAACTGTTGCAAACTATCCCCTGAAAGGTTTTTCGGTGGAAACAGGTGGGTTTTTATCATCGGAAACAAAATTAGCCCTCGATGTCTGAACAATTTTTTTTAAAAAATCCCTAAGCCGCGCGGTCACAATTTCTTCAAAATTTCTGACGTTCTTAAATTCACTCAAAAATGGTGCCAAACTGTTGCAAACCATCTCCTAAAAGGTTTTTCGGTGGAAACAGGTGGGTTTTTATCATCGGAAACAGAATTAGCCCTCGATGTCTGAACACCTTTTTTTTGAAAAAAAACCCTAAGCCGCGCGGTCACAATTTCTTCAAAATTTCTGACGTTCTTCAATTCACTCAAAAATGGTGCCAAACTGTTGCAAACCATCCCCTGAAAGGTTTTTCGGTGGAAACAGGTGGGTTTTTATCATCGGAAACAGAATTAGCCCTCGATGTCTGAACAACTTTTTTTTGAAAAAATCCCTAAGCCGCGCGGTCACAATTTCTTCAAAATTTCTGACGTTCTTCAATTCACTCAAAAATGGTGCCAAACTGTTGCAAACCATCCCCTGAAAGGTTTTTCGGTGGAAACAGGTGGGTTTTTATAATCGGAAACAGAATTAGCCCTCGATGTCTGAACAACTTTTTTTTGAAAAAATCCCTAAGCCGCGCAGTCACAATTTCTTCAAAATTTCTGACGTTCTGCAATTCACTCAGAAATGGTGCCAAACTGTTGCAAACCATCCCCTGAAAGGTTTTTCGGTGGAAACAGGTGGGTTTTTATCATCGGAAACAGAATTAGCCCTCGATCTCTGAACAACTTTTTTTAAAAAAATCCCTAAGCCGCGCGGTCACAATTTCTTCAAAATTTCTGACGTTCTGCAATTCACTCAAAAATGGTGCCAAACTGTTGCAAACCATCCCCTGAAAGGTTTTTCAGGGAAACAGGTGGGTTTTTATCATCGGAAACAGAATTAGCCCTCGATGTCTGAAAAACCTTTTTTAAAAAAAATCCCTAAGCCGCGCGGTCACAATTTCTTCAAAATTTCTGACGTTCTGCAATTCACTCAAAAATGCTGCCAATCTGTTGTAAACCATCCCCTAAAAGGTTTTTCGGTGGAAAAAGGTGGGTTTTTATCATCGGAAACAGAATTATCCCTCGATGTCTGAACGCCTTTTTTTGAAAAAATCCCTAAGCCGCGCGGTCACAATTTCTTCAAAATTTCTGACGTTCTGCTATTCACTTAAAATTCGTGCTAAACTGTTGCAAACCATCCCGTGAAAGGGTTTTCGGTGGAAACAGGTGGGTTTTTATCATCGGAAACAGAATTAGCCCTCGATGTCTGAACAACTTTTTTTGAAAAAATCCCTAAGCCGCGCGGTCACAATTTCTTCAAAATTTCTGACGTTCTGCAATTCACTCAAAAATGCTGCCAATCGGTTGTAAACCATCCCCTAAAAGGTTTTTCGGTGGAAACAGGTGGGTTTTTATCATCGGAAACAGAATTATCCCTCGATGTCTGAACGCCTTTTTTTGAAAAATTCCCTAAGCCGCGCGGTCACAATTTCTTCAAAATTTCTGACGTTCTGCAATTCACTCAAAAATGGTGCCAAACTGTTGCAAACCATCCCCTGAAAGGTTTTTCAGGGAAACAGGTGGGTTTTTATCATCGGAAACAGAATTAGCCCTCGATGTCTGAACAACTTTTTTAAAAAAAAAATCCCTAAGCCGCGCGGTCACAATTTCTTCAAAATTTCTGACGTTCTGCAATTCACTCAAAAATGCTGCCAATCTGTTGTAAACCATCCCCTAAAAGGTTTTTCGGTGGAAAAAGGTGGGTTTTTATCATCGGAAACAGAATTATCCCTCGATGTCTGAACGCCTTTTTTTGAAAAAATCCCTAAGCCGCGCGGTCACAATTTCTTCAAAATTTCTGACGTTCTGCTATTCACTTAAAATTCGTGCTAAACTGTTGCAAACCATCCCGTGAAAGGGTTTTCGGTGGAAACAGGTGGGTTTTTATCATCGGAAACAGAATTAGCCCTCGATGTCTGAACAACTTTTTTTGAAAAAATCCCTAAGCCGCACGGTCACAATTTCTTCAAAATTTCTGACGTTCTGCAATTCACTCAAAAATGCTGCCAATCGGTTGTAAACCATCCCCTAAAAGGTTTTTCGGTGGAAACAGGTGGGTTTTTATCATCGGAAACAGAATTATCC
Organism: Podarcis melisellensis; assembly: GCF_964234715.1. Taxonomy (NCBI): domain Eukaryota; kingdom Metazoa; phylum Chordata; class Lepidosauria; order Squamata; family Lacertidae; genus Podarcis; species Podarcis melisellensis. The sequence continues at coordinate 90,064,947 of NC_138538.1, read as the reverse complement.
CTCGATGTCTGAACGCCTTTTTTTGAAAAATTCCCTAAGCCGCGCGGTCACAATTTCTTCAAAATTTCTGACGTTCTGCAATTCACTCAAAAATGGTGCCAAACTGTTGCAAACCATCCCCTGAAAGGTTTTTCAGGGAAACAGGTGGGTTTTTATCATCGGAAACAGAATTAGCCCTCGATGTCTGAACAACTTTTTTTAAAAAAAAATCCCTAAGCCGCGCGGTCACAATTTCTTCAAAATTTCTGACGTTCTGCAATTCACTCAAAAATGCTGCCAATCTGTTGTAAACCATCCCCTAAAAGGTTTTTCGGTGGAAAAAGGTGGGTTTTTATCATCGGAAACAGAATTATCCCTCGATGTCTGAACGCCTTTTTTTGAAAAAATCCCTAAGCCGCGCGGTCACAATTTCTTCAAAATTTCTGACGTTCTGCTATTCACTTAAAATTCGTGCTAAACTGTTGCAAACCATCCCGTGAAAGGGTTTTCGGTGGAAACAGGTGGGTTTTTATCATCGGAAACAGAATTAGCCCTCGATGTCTGAACAACTTTTTTTGAAAAAATCCCTAAGCCGCGCGGTCACAATTTCTTCAAAATTTCTGACGTTCTGCAATTCACTCAAAATTCGTGCTAAACTTTTGCAAACCATCCCCTGAAAGGGTTTTCGGTGGAAACAGGTGGGTTTTTATCATCGGAAACAGAATTAGCCCTCGATGTGTGAACAACTTTTTTTGAAAAAATCCCTAAGCCGCGCGGTCACAATTTCTTCAAAATTTCTGACGTTCTTAAATTCACTCAAAAATGGTGCCAAACTGTTGCAAACCATCTCCTAAAAGGTTTTTCGGTGGAAACAGGTGGGTTTTTATCATCGGAAACAGAATTAGCCCTCGATGTCTGAACACCTTTTTTTTGAAAAAAAACCCTAAGCCGCGCGGTCACAATTTCTTCAAAATTTCTGACGTTCTTCAATTCACTCAAAAATGGTGCCAAACTGTTGCAAACCATCCCCTGAAAGGTTTTTCGGTGGAAACAGGTGGGTTTTTATCATCGGAAACAGAATTAGCCCTCGATGTCTGAACAACTTTTTTTTGAAAAAATCCCTAAGCCGCGCGGTCACAATTTCTTCAAAATTTCTGACGTTCTTCAATTCACTCAAAAATGGTGCCAAACTGTTGCAAACCATCCCCTGAAAGGTTTTTCGGTGGAAACAGGTGGGTTTTTATAATCGGAAACAGAATTAGCCCTCGATGTCTGAACAACTTTTTTTTGAAAAAATCCCTAAGCCGCGCAGTCACAATTTCTTCAAAATTTCTGACGTTCTGCAATTCACTCAGAAATGGTGCCAAACTGTTGCAAACCATCCCCTGAAAGGTTTTTCGGTGGAAACAGGTGGGTTTTTATCATCGGAAACAGAATTAGCCCTCGATCTCTGAACAACTTTTTTTAAAAAAATCCCTAAGCCGCGCGGTCACAATTTCTTCAAAATTTCTGACGTTCTGCAATTCACTCAAAAATGGTGCCAAACTGTTGCAAACCATCCCCTGAAAGGTTTTTCAGGGAAACAGGTGGGTTTTTATCATCGGAAACAGAATTAGCCCTCGATGTCTGAAAAACCTTTTTTAAAAAAAATCCCTAAGCCGCGCGGTCACAATTTCTTCAAAATTTCTGACGTTCTGCAATTCACTCAAAAATGCTGCCAATCTGTTGTAAACCATCCCCTAAAAGGTTTTTCGGTGGAAAAAGGTGGGTTTTTATCATCGGAAACAGAATTATCCCTCGATGTCTGAACGCCTTTTTTTGAAAAAATCCCTAAGCCGCGCGGTCACAATTTCTTCAAAATTTCTGACGTTCTGCTATTCACTTAAAATTCGTGCTAAACTGTTGCAAACCATCCCGTGAAAGGGTTTTCGGTGGAAACAGGTGGGTTTTTATCATCGGAAACAGAATTAGCCCTCGATTTCTGAACAACTTTTTTTGAAAAAATCCCTAAGCCGCGCGGTCACAATTTCTTCAAAATTTCTGACGTTCTGCAATTCACTCAAAAATGCTGCCAATCGGTTGTAAACCATCCCCTAAAAGGTTTTTCGGTGGAAACAGGTGGGTTTTTATCATCGGAAACAGAATTATCCCTCGATGTCTGAACGCCTTTTTTTGAAAAATTCCCTAAGCCGCGCGGTCACAATTTCTTCAAAATTTCTGACGTTCTGCAATTCACTCAAAAATGGTGCCAAACTGTTGCAAACCATCCCCTGAAAGGTTTTTCAGGGAAACAGGTGGGTTTTTATCATCGGAAACAGAATTAGCCCTCGATGTCTGAACAACTTTTTTTAAAAAAAAATCCCTAAGCCGCGCGGTCACAATTTCTTCAAAATTTCTGACGTTCTGCAATTCACTCAAAAATGCTGCCAATCTGTTGTAAACCATCCCCTAAAAGGTTTTTCGGTGGAAAAAGGTGGGTTTTTATCATCGGAAACAGAATTATCCCTCGATGTCTGAACGCCTTTTTTTGAAAAAATCCCTAAGCCGCGCGGTCACAATTTCTTCAAAATTTCTGACGTTCTGCTATTCACTTAAAATTCGTGCTAAACTGTTGCAAACCATCCCGTGAAAGGGTTTTCGGTGGAAACAGGTGGGTTTTTATCATCGGAAACAGAATTAGCCCTCGATGTCTGAACAACTTTTTTTGAAAAAATCCCTAAGCCGCGCGGTCACAATTTCTTCAAAATTTCTGACGTTCTGCAATTCACTCAAAAATGCTGCCAATCGGTTGTAAACCATCCCCTAAAAGGTTTTTCGGTGGAAACAGGTGGGTTTTTATCATCGGAAACAGAATTATCCCTCGATGTCTGAACGCCTTTTTTTGAAAAATTCCCTAAGCCGCGCGGTCACAATTTCTTCAAAATTTCTGACGTTCTGCAATTCACTCAAAATTCGTGCTAAACTTTTGCAAACCATCCCCTGAAAGGGTTTTCGGTGGAAACAGGTGGGTTTTTATCATCGGAAACAGAATTAGCCCTCGATGTGTGAACAACTTTTTTTGAAAAAATCCCTAAGCCGCGCGGTCACAATTTCTTCAAAATTTCTGACGTTCTTAAATTCACTCAAAAATGGTGCCAAACTGTTGCAAACCATCTCCTGAAAGGTTTTTCGGTGGAAACAGGTGGGTTTTTATCATCGGAAACAGAATTAGCCCTCGATGTCTGAACAACTTTTTTTTGAAAAAATCCCTAAGCCGCGCAGTCACAATTTCTTCAAAATTTTTGACGTTCTGCAATTCACTCAAAAATGGTGCCAAACTGTTGCAAACTATCCCCTGAAAGGTTTTTCGGTGGAAACAGGTGGGTTTTTATCATCGGAAACAGAATTAGCCTTCGATGTCTGAACAACTTTTTTTGAAAAAATCCCTAAGCCGCGCGGTCACAATTTCTTCAAAATTTCTGACATTCTGCAATTCACTCAAAAATGGTGCCAAACTGTTGCAAACAATCCCCTGAAAGGTTTTACGGTGTAAACAAATGTGTTTTTATCATCGGAAACAGAATTAGCCCTCAATGTCTGAACAACTTTTTTTAAAAAAATCCCTCAGCCGCGCGGTCACAATTTCTTCAAAATTTCTGACGTTCTTAAATTCACTCAAAAATGGTGCCAAACTGTTGCAAACCATCTCCTGAAAGGTTTTTCGGTGGAAACAGATGTGTTTTTATCATCGGAAACAGAATTAGCCCTCAATGTCTGAACAACTTTTTTTTAAAAAAATCCCTAAGCCGCGCGGTCACAATTTCTTTAAAATTTTCTGACGTTCTTTAATTCACTCAAAAATGGTGCCAAACTGTTGCAAACCATCTCCTGAAAGGTTTTTCGGTGGAAACAGGTCGGTTTTTATCATCGGAAACAGAATTAGCCCTCGATGTCTGAACAACTTTTTTTTGAAAAAATCCCTAAGCCGCGCAGTCACAATTTCTTCAAAATTTTTGACGTTCTGCAATTCACTCAAAAATGGTGCCAAACTGTTGCAAACTATCCCCTGAAAGGTTTTTCGGTGGAAACAGGTGGGTTTTTATCATCGGAAACAGAATTAGCCCTCGATGTCTGAACAATTTTTTTAAAAAAATCCCTAAGCCGCGCGGTCACAATTTCTTCAAAATTTCTGACGTTCTGCAATTCACTCAAAAATGGTGCCAAACTGTTGCAAACCATCTCCTAAAAGGTTCTTCGGTGGAAACAGGTGGGTTTTTATCATCGGAAACAGAATTAGCCCTCGATGTCTGAACACCTTTTTTTTGAAAAAAAACCCTAAGCCGCGCGGTCACAATTTCTTCAAAATTTCTGACGTTCTGCAATTCACTCAAAAATGGTGCCAAACTGTGGCAAACCATCCCCTGAAAGGTTTTTCGGTGGAAACAGGTGGGTTTTTATCATCGGAAACAGAATTATCCCTCGATGTCTGAACGCCTTTTTTTGAAAAATTCCCTAAGCCGCGCGGTCACAATCTCTTCAAAATTTCTGACGTTCTGCAATTCACTCAAAATTCGTGCTAAACTTTTGCAAACCATCCCCTGAAAGGGTTTTCGGTGGAAACAGGTGGGTTTTTATCATCGGAAACAGAATTAGCCCTCGATGTCTGAACAACTTTTTTTGAAAAAATCCCAAAGCCGCGCGGTCACAATTTCTTCAAAATTTCTGACATTCTGCAATTCACTCAAAAATGGTCCCAAACTGTTGCAAACCATCCCCTTAAAGGTTTTTCGGTGGAAACAGATGTGTTTTTATCATCGGAAACAGAATTAGCCCTCAATGTCTGAACAACTTTTTTTAAAAAAAATCCCTAAGCCGCGCGGTCACAATTTCTTCAAAATTTCTGACGTTCTTAAATTCACTCAAAAATGGTGCCAAACTGTTGCAAACCATCCCCTTAAAGGTTTTTCGGTGTAAACAGATGTGTTTTTATCATCGGAAACAGAATTAGCCCTCAATGTCTGAACAACTTTTTTTGAAAAAATCCCTAAGCCGCGCGATCACAATTTCTTCAAAATTTCTGACATTCTGCAATTCACTCAAAAATGGTGCCAAACTGTTGCAAACCATCCCCTTAAAGGTTTTTCGGTGTAAACAGATGTGTTTTTATCATCGGAAACAGAATTAGCCCTCAATGTCTGAACAACTTTTTTTAAAAAAATCCCTCAGCCGCGCGGTCACAATTTCTTCAAAATTTCTGACGTTCTTAAATTCACTCAAAAATGGTGCCAAACTGTTGCAAACCATCCCCTGAAAGGTTTTTCGGTGGAAACAGGTGGGTTTTTATCATCGGAAACAGAATTAGCCCTCGATGTCTGAACAACTTTTTTAAAAAAATCCCTAAGCCGCGCGGTCACAATTTCTTCAAAATTTCTGACGTTCTGCAATTCACTCAAAAATGCTGCCAATCTGTTGTAAACCATCCCCTAAAAGGTTTTTCGGTGGAAACAGGTGGGTTTTTATCATCGGAAACAGAATTATCCCTCGATGTCTGAACGCCTTTTTTTGAAAAAATCCCTAAGCCGCGCGGTCACAATTTCTTCAAAATTTCTGACGTTCTGCAATTCACTCAAAATTCGTGCTAAACTGTTGCAAACCATCCCGTGAAAGGGTTTTCGGTGGAAACAGGAGGGTTTTTAGCATCGGAAACAGAATTAGCCCTCGATGTCTGAACAACTTTTTTTGAAAAAATCCCTAAGCCGCGCGGTCACAATTTCTTCAAAATTTCTGACATTCTGCAATTCACTCAAAAATGGTCCCAAACTGTTGCAAACCATCCCCTTAAAGGTTTTTCGGTGTAAACAGATGTGTTTTTATCATCGGAAACAGAATTAGCCCTCAATGTCTGAACACCTTTTTTTTGAAAAAAACCCTAAGCCGCGCGGTCACAATTTCTTCAAAATTTCTGACGTTCTGCAATTCACTCAAAATTCGTGCTAAACTGTTGCAAACCATCCCCTGAAAGGTTTTTTGGTGGAAACAGGTGGGTTTTTATCATCGGAAACAGAATTAGCCCTCGATGTCTGAACAACTTTTTTTGAAAAAATCCCAAAGCCGCGCGGTCACAATTTCTTCAAAATTTCTGACATTCTGCAATTCACTCAAAAATGGTGCCAAACTGTTGTAAACCATCTCCTGAAAGGTTTTTCGGTGGAAACAGATGTGTTTTTATCATCGGAAACAGAATTAGCCCTCAATGTCTGAACAACTTTTTTTTAAAAAAATCCCTAAGCCGCGCGGTCACAATTTCTTCAAAATTTCTGACGTTCTTAAATTCACTCAAAAATGGTGCCAAACTGTTGCAAACCATCCCCTTAAAGGTTTTTCGGTGTAAACAGATGTGTTTTTATCATCGGAAACAGAATTAGCCCTCAATGTCTGAACAACTTTTTTTGAAAAAATCCCTAAGCCGCGCGATCACAATTTCTTCAAAATTTCTGACGTTCTGCAATTCACTCAAAAATGGTGCCAAACTGTTGCAAACCATCCCCTTAAAGGTTTTTCGGTGTAAACAGATGTGTTTTTATCATCGGAAACAGAATTAGCCCTCAATGTCTGAACAACTTTTTTTAAAAAAATCCCTCAGCCGCGCGGTCACAATTTCTTCAAAATTTCTGACGTTCTTAAATTCACTCAAAAATGGTGCCAAACTGTTGCAAACCATCTCCTGAAAGGTTTTTCGGTGGAAACAGGTCGGTTTTTATCATCGGAAACAGAATTAGCCCTCGATGTCTGAACAACTTTTTTTTGAAAAAATCCCTAAGCCGCGCAGTCACAATTTCTTCAAAATTTTTGACGTTCTGCAATTCACTCAAAAATGGTGCCAAACTGTTGCAAACTATCCCCTGAAAGGTTTTTCGGTGGAAACAGGTGGGTTTTTATCATCGGAAACAGAATTAGCCCTCGATGTCTGAACAATTTTTTTAAAAAAATCCCTAAGCCGCGCGGTCACAATTTCTTCAAAATTTCTGACGTTCTTAAATTCACTCAAAAATGGTGCCAAACAGTTGCAAACCATCTCCTAAAAGGTTTTTCGGTGGAAACAGGTGGGTTTTTATCATCGGAAACAGAATTAGCCCTCGATGTCTGAACACCTTTTTTTTGAAAAAAAACCCTAAGCCGCGCGGTCACAATTTCTTCAAAATTTCTGACGTTCTTCAATTCACTCAAAAATGGTGCCAAACTGTTGCAAACCATCCCCTGAAAGGTTTTTCGGTGGAAACAGGTGGGTTTTTATCATCGGAAACAGAATTAGCCCTCGATGTCTGAACAACTTTTTTTTGAAAAAATCCCTAAGCCGCGCGGTCACAATTTCTTCAAAATTTCTGACGTTCTTCAATTCACTCAAAAATGGTGCCAAACTGTTGCAAACCATCCCCTGAAAGGTTTTTCGGTGGAAACAGGTGGGTTTTTATAATCGGAAACAGAATTAGCCCTCGATGTCTGAACAACTTTTTTTTGAAAAAATCCCTAAGCCGCGCAGTCACAATTTCTTCAAAATTTCTGACGTTCTGCAATTCACTCAAAAATGGTGCCAAACTGTTGCAAACCATCCCCTGAAAGGTTTTTCGGTGGAAACAGGTGGGTTTTTATCATCGGAAACAGAATTAGCCCTCGATCTCTGAACAACTTTTTTTAAAAAAATCCCTAAGCCGCGCGGTCACAATTTCTTCAAAATTTCTGACGTTCTGCAATTCACTCAAAAATGGTGCCAAACTGTTGCAAACCATCCCCTGAAAGGTTTTTCAGGGAAACAGGTGGGTTTTTATCATCGGAAACAGAATTAGCCCTCGATGTCTGAAAAACCTTTTTTAAAAAAAATCCCTAAGCCGCGCGGTCACAATTTCTTCAAAATTTCTGACGTTCTGCAATTCACTCAAAAATGCTGCCAATCTGTTGTAAACCATCCCCTAAAAGGTTTTTCGGTGGAAAAAGGTGGGTTTTTATCATCGGAAACAGAATTATCCCTCGATGTCTGAACGCCTTTTTTTGAAAAAATCCCTAAGCCGCGCGGTCACAATTTCTTCAAAATTTCTGACGTTCTGCTATTCACTTAAAATTCGTGCTAAACTGTTGCAAACCATCCCGTGAAAGGGTTTTCGGTGGAAACAGGTGGGTTTTTATCATCGGAAACAGAATTAGCCCTCGATGTCTGAACAACTTTTTTTGAAAAAATCCCTAAGCCGCGCGGTCACAATTTCTTCAAAATTTCTGACGTTCTGCAATTCACTCAAAAATGCTGCCAATCGGTTGTAAACCATCCCCTAAAAGGTTTTTCGGTGGAAACAGGTGGGTTTTTATCATCGGAAACAGAATTATCCCTCGATGTCTGAACGCCTTTTTTTGAAAAATTCCCTAAGCCGCGCGGTCACAATTTCTTCAAAATTTCTGACATTCTGCAATTCACTCAAAAATGGTGCCAAACTGTTGCAAACCATCCCCTGAAAGGTTTTTCAGGGAAACAGGTGGGTTTTTATCATCGGAAACAGAATTAGCCCTCGATGTCTGAACAACTTTTTTTGAAAAAATCCCTAAGCCGCGCGGTCACAATTTCTTCAAAATTTCTGACATTCTGCAATTCACTCAAAAATGGTCCCAAACTGTTGTAAACCATCTCCTGAAAGGTTTTTCGGTGGAAACAGATGTGTTTTTATCATCGGAAACAGAATTAGCCCTCAATGTCTGAACAACTTTTTTAAAAAAAAATCCCTAAGCCGCGCGGTCACAATTTCTTCAAAATTTCTGACGTTCTTAAATTCACTCAAAAATGGTGCCAAACTGTTGCAAACCATCCCCTTAAAGGTTTTTCGGTGTAAACAGATGTGTTTTTATCATCGGAAACAGAATTAGCCCTCAATGTCTGAACAACTTTTTTTGAAAAAATCCCTAAGCCGCGCGATCACAATTTCTTCAAAATTTCTGACATTCTGCAATTCACTCAAAAATGGTGCCAAACTGTTGCAAACCATCCCCTGAAAGGTTTTTCGGTGTAAACAGATGTATTTTTATCATCGGAAACAGAATTAGCCCTCAATGTCTGAACAACTTTTTTTAAAAAAATCCCTCAGCCGCGCGGTCACAATTTCTTCAAAATTTCTGACGTTCTTAAATTCACTCAAAAATGGTGCCAAACTGTTGCAAACCATCTCCTGAAAGGTTTTTCGGTGGAAACAGGTGGGTTTTTATCATCGGAAACAGAATTAGCCCTCGATGTCTGAACAACTTTTTTTTGAAAAAATCCCTAAGCCGCGCAGTCACAATTTCTTCAAAATTTTTGACGTTCTGCAATTCACTCAAAAATGGTGCCAAACTGTTGCAAACTATCCCCTGAAAGGTTTTTCGGTGGAAACAGGTGGGTTTTTATCATCGGAAACAGAATTAGCCCTCGATGTCTGAACAACTTTTTTTGAAAAAATCCCTAAGCCGCGCGGTCACAATTTCTTCAAAATTTCTGACATTCTGCAATTCACTCAAAAATGGTGCCAAACTGTTGCAAACAATCCCCTGAAAGGTTTTACGGTGTAAACAAATGTGTTTTTATCATCGGAAACAGAATTAGCCCTCAATGTCTGAACAACTTTTTTTAAAAAAATCCCTCAGCCGCGCGGTCACAATTTCTTCAAAATTTCTGACGTTCTTAAATTCACTCAAAAATGGTGCCAAACTGTTGCAAACCATCTCCTGAAAGGTTTTTCGGTGGAAACAGATGTGTTTTTATCATCGGAAACAGAATTAGCCCTCAATGTCTGAACAACTTTTTTTAAAAAAAATCCCTAAGCCGCGCGGTCACAATTTCTTTAAAATTTTCTGACGTTCTTTAATTCACTCAAAAATGGTGCCAAACTGTTGCAAACCATCTCCTGAAAGGTTTTTCGGTGGAAACAGGTCGGTTTTTATCATCGGAAACAGAATTAGCCCTCGATGTCTGAACAACTTTTTTTTGAAAAAATCCCTAAGCCGCGCAGTCACAATTTCTTCAAAATTTTTGACGTTCTGCAATTCACTCAAAAATGGTGCCAAACTGTTGCAAACTATCCCCTGAAAGGTTTTTCGGTGGAAACAGGTGGGTTTTTATCATCGGAAACAGAATTAGCCCTCGATGTCTGAACAACTTTTTTAAAAAAATCCCTAAGCCGCGCGGTCACAATTTCTTCAAAATTTTTGACGTTCTGCAATTCACTCAAAAATGGTGCCAAACTGTTGCAAACCATCTCCTAAAAGGTTCTTCGGTGGAAACAGGTGGGTTTTTATCATCGGAAACAGAATTAGCCCTTGATGTCTGAACACCTTTTTTTTGAAAAAAAACCCTAAGCCGCGCGGTCACAATTTCTTCAAAATTTCTGACGTTCTGCAATTCACTCAAAAATGGTGCCAAACTGTGGCAAACCATCCCCTGAAAGGTTTTTCGGTGGAAACAGGTGGGTTTTTATCATCGGAAACAGAATTAGCCCTCGATGTCTGAACAACTTTTTTTTGAAAAAATCCCTAAGCCGCGCGGTCACAATTTCTTCAAAATTTCTGACGTTCTTCAATTCACTCAAAAATGGTGCCAAACTGTTGGAAACCATCCCCTGAAAGGTTTTTCGGTGGAAACAGGTGGGTTTTTATCATCGGAAACAGAATTAGCCCTCGATGTCTGAACAACTTGTTTTTGAAAAAATCCCTAAGCCGCGCGGTCACAATATCTTCAAAATTTCTGACGTTCTGCAATTCACTCAAAAATGGTGCCAAACTGTTGCAAACCATCCCCTGAAAGGTTTTTCGGTGGAAACAGGTGGGTTTTTATCATCGGAAACAGAATTAGCCCTCGATCTCTGAACAACTTTTTTTAAAAAAATCCCAAAGCCGCGCGGTCACAATTTCTTCAAAATTTCTGACGTTCTGCAATTCACTCAAAAATGGTGCCAAACTGTTGCAAACCATCCCCTGAAAGGTTTTTCAGGGAAACAGGTGGGTTTTTATCATCGGAAACAGAATTTGCCCTCGATGTCTGAACAACTTTTTTTTTAAAAAAATCCCTAAGCCGCGCGGTCACAATTTCTTCAAAATTTCTGACGTTCTGCAATTCACTCAAAAATGCTGCCAATCGGTTGTAAACCATCCCCTAAAAGGTTTTTCGGTGGAAACAGGTGGGTTTTTATCATCGGAAACAGAATTATCCCTCGATGTCTGAACGCCTTTTTTTGAAAAATTCCCTAAGCCGCGCGGTCACAATCTCTTCAAAATTTCTGACGTTCTGCAATTCACTCAAAATTCGTGCTAAACTTTTGCAAACCATCCCCTGAAAGGGTTTTCGGTGGAAACAGGTGGGTTTTTATCATCGGAAACAGAATTAGCCCTCGATGTCTGAACAACTTTTTTTGAAAAAATCCCAAAGCCGCGCGGTCACAATTTCTTCAAAATTTCTGACATTCTGCAATTCACTCAAAAATGGTGCCAAACTGTTGCAAACCATCCCCTTAAAGGTTTTTCGGTGGAAACAGATGTGTTTTTATCATCAGAAACAGAATTAGCCCTCGATCTCTGAACAACTTTTTTTAAAAAAATCCCAAAGCCGCGCGGTCACAATTTCTTCAAAATTTCTGACGTTCTGCAATTCACTCAAAAATGGTGCCAAACTGTTGCAAACCATCCCCTGAAAGGTTTTTCGGTGTAAACAGATGTGTTTTTATCATCGGAAACAGAATTTGCCCTCGATGTCTGAACAACTTTTTTTGAAAAAATCCCTAAGTCGCGCGATCACAATTTCTTCAAAATTTCTGACATTCTGCAATTCACTCAAAAATGGTGCCAAACTGTTGCAAACCATCCCCTGAAAGGTTTTTCGGTGTAAACAGATGTGTTTTTATCATCGGAAACAGAATTAGCCCTCAATGTCTGAACAACTTTTTTTTAAAAAATCCCTCAGCCGCGCGGTCACAATTTCTTCAAAATTTCTGACGTTCTTAAATTCACTCAAAAATGGTGCCAAACTGTTGCAAACCATCTCCTGAAAGGTTTTTCGGTGGAAACAGGTCGGTTTTTATCATCGGAAACAGAATTAGCCCTCGATGTCTGAACAACTTTTTTTTGAAAAAATCCCTAAGCCGCGCAGTCACAATTTCTTCAAAATTTTTGACGTTCTGCAATTCACTCAAAAATGGTGCCAAACTGTTGCAAACCATCTCCTAAAAGGTTTTTCGGTGGAAACAGGTGGGTTTTTATCATCGGAAACAGAATTAGCCCTCGATGTCTGAACACCTTTTTTTTGAAAAAAAACCCTAAGCCGCGCGGTCACAATTTCTTCAAAATTTCTGACGTTCTGCAATTCACTCAAAAATGGTGCCAAACTGTGGCAAACCATCCCCTGAAAGGTTTTTCGGTGGAAACAGGTGGGTTTTTATCATCGGAAACAGAATTAGCCCTCGATGTCTGAACAACTTTTTTTTGAAAAAATCCCTAAGCCGCGCGGTCACAATTTCCTCAAAATTTCTGACGTTCTTCAATTCACTCAAAAATGGTGCCAAACTTTTGCAAACCATCCCCTGAAAGGGTTTTCGGTGGAAACAGGTGGGTTTTTATCATCGGAAACAGAATTAGCCCTCGATGTCTGAACAACTTTTTTTGAAAAAATCCCTAAGCCGCGCGGTCACAATTTCTTCAAAATTTCTGACATTCTGCAATTCACTCAAAAATGGTCCCAAACTGTTGTAAACCATCTCCTGAAAGGTTTTTCGGTGGAAACAGATGTGTTTTTATCATCGGAAACAGAATTAGCCCTCAATGTCTGAACAACTTTTTTTTAAAAAAATCCCTAAGCAGCGCGGTCACAATTTCTTCAAAATTTCTGACGTTCTTAAATTCACTCAAAAATGGTGCCAAACTGTTGCAAACCGTCCCCTTAAAGGTTTTTCGGTGTAAACAGATGTGTTTTTATCATCGGAAACAGAATTAGCCCTCAATGTCTGAACAACTTTTTTTGAAAAAATCCCTAAGCCGCGCGATCACAATTTCTTCAAAATTTCTGACATTCTGCAATTCACTCAAAAATGGTGCCAAACTGTTGCAAACCATCCCCTTAAAGGTTTTTCGGTGTAAACAGATGTGTTTTTATCATCGGAAACAGAATTAGCCCTCAATGTCTGAACAACTTTTTTTTAAAAAATCCCTCAGCCGCGCGGTCACAATTTCTTCAAAATTTCTGACGTTCTTAAATTCACTCAAAAATGGTGCCAAACTGTTGCAAACCATCTCCTGAAAGGTTTTTCGGTGGAAACAGGTCGGTTTTTATCATCGGAAACAGAATTAGCCCTCGATGTCTGAACAACTTTTTTTTGAAAAAATCCCTAAGCCGCGCAGTCACAATTTCTTCAAAATTTTTGACGTTCTGCAATTCACTCAAAAATGGTGCCAAACTGTTGCAAACCATCTCCTAAAAGGTTTTTCGGTGGAAACAGGTGGGTTTTTATCATCGGAAACAGAATTAGCCCTCGATGTCTGAACACCTTTTTTTTGAAAAAAAAACCCTAAGCCGCGCGGTCACAATTTCTTCAAAATTTCTGACGTTCTGCAATTCACTCAAAAATGGTGCCAAACTGTGGCAAACCATCCCCTGAAAGGTTTTTCGGTGGAAACAGGTGGGTTTTTATCATCGGAAACAGAATTAGCCCTCGATGTCTGAACAACTTTTTTTTGAAAAAATCCCTAAGCCGCGCGGTCACAATTTCCTCAAAATTTCTGACGTTCTTCAATTCACTCAAAAATGGTGCCAAACTTTTGCAAACCATCCCCTGAAAGGTTTTTCGGTGGAAACAGGTGGGTTTTTATCATCGGAAACAGAATTAGCCCTCGATGTCTGAACAACTTTTTTTTGAAAAAATCCCTAAGCCGCGCGGTCACAATTTCTTCAAAATTTCTGACGTTCTGCAATTCACTCAAAAATGGTGCCAAACTGTTGCAAACCATCCCCTGAAAGGTTTTTCGGTGGAAACAGGTGGGTTTTTATCATCGGAAACAGAATTAGCCCTCGATCTCTGAACAACTTTTTTTAAAAAAATCCCAAAGCCGCGCGGTCACAATTTCTTCAAAATTTCTGACGTTCTGCAATTCACTCAAAAATGGTGCCAAACTGTTGCAAACCATCCCCTGAAAGGTTTTTCAGGGAAACAGGTGGGTTTTTATCATCGGAAACAGAATTTGCCCTCGATGTCTGAACAACTTTTTTAAAAAAAAAATCCCTAAGCCGCGCGGTCACAATTTCTTCAAAATTTCTGACGTTCTGCAATTCACTCAAAAATGCTGCCAATCGGTTGTAAACCATCCCCTAAAAGGTTTTTCGGTGGAAACAGGTGGGTTTTTATCATCGGAAACAGAATTATCCCTCGATGTCTGAACGCCTTTTTTTGAAAAATTCCCTAAGCCGCGCGGTCACAATCTCTTCAAAATTTCTGACGTTCTGCAATTCACTCAAAATTCGTGCTAAACTTTTGCAAACCATCCCCTGAAAGGGTTTTCGGTGGAAACAGGTGGGTTTTTATCATCGGAAACAGAATTAGCCCTCGATGTCTGAACAACTTTTTTTTGAAAAAATCCCTAAGCCGCGCGGTCACAATTTCTTCAAAATTTCTGACGTTCTGCAATTCACTCACAATTCGTGCTAAACTGTTGCAAACCATCCCCTGAAAGGTTTTTTGGTGGAAACAGGTGGGTTCTTATCATCGGAAACAGAATTAGCCCTCGATGTCTGAACAACTTTTTTTGAAAAAATCCCAAAGCCGCGCGGTCACAATTTCTTCACAATTTCTGACATTCTGCAATTCACTCAAAAATGGTCCCAAACTGTTGCAAACCATCCCCTTAAAGGTTTTTCGGTGTAAACAGATGTGTTTTTATCATAGGAAACAGAATTAGCCCTCAATGTCTGAACAACTTTTTTTAAAAAAATCCCTCAGCCGCGCGGTCACAATTTCTTCAAAATTTCTGACGTTCTGCAATTCACTCAAAAATGGTGCCAAACTGTTGCAAACAATCCCCTGAAAGGTTTTTTGGTGGAAACAGGCGGGTTTTTATCATCGGAAACAGAATTAGCCCTCGATGTCTGAACAACTTTTTTTTGAAAAAATCCCTAAGCCGCGCGGTCACAATTTCTTCAAAATTTCTGACATTCTGCAAATCACTCAAAAATGGTCCCAAACTGTTGCAAACCATCCCCTTAAAGGTTTTTCGGTGTAAACAGATGTGTTTTTATCATCGGAAACAGAATTAGCCCTCGATGTCTGAACACCTTTTTTTTGAAAAAAACCCTAAGCCGCGCGGTCACAATTTCTTCAAAATTTCTGACGTTCTGCAATTCACTCAAAAATGGTGCCAAACTGTTGCAAACAATCCCCTGAAAGGTTTTTTGGTGGAAACAGGTGGGTTTTTATCATCGGAAACAGAATTAGCCCTCGATGTCTGAACAACTTTTTTTTGAAAAAATCCCTAAGCCGCGCGGTCACAATTTCTTCAAAATTTCTGACGTTCTGCAATTCACTCACAATTTGTGCTAAACTGTTGCAAACCATCCCCTGAAAGGTTTTTTGGTGGAAACAGGTGGGTTCTTATCATCGGAAACAGAATTAGCCCTCGATGTCTGAACAACTTTTTTTGAAAAAATCCCAAAGCCACGCGGTCACAATTTCTTCACAATTTCTGACATTCTGCAATTCACTCAAAAATGGTCCCAAACTGTTGCAAACCATCCCCTTAAAGGTTTTTCGGTGTAAACAGATGTGTTTTTATCATAGGAAACAGAATTAGCCCTCAATGTCTGAACAACTTTTTTTAAAAAAATCCCTCAGCCGCGCGGTCACAATTTCTTCAAAATTTCTGACGTTCTGCAATTCACTCAAAAATGGTGCCAAACTGTTGCAAACAATCCCCTGAAAGGTTTTTTGGTGGAAACAGGCGGGTTTTTATCATCGGAAACAGAATTAGCCCTCGATGTCTGAACAACTTTTTTTTGAAAAAATCCCTAAGCCGCGCGGTCACAATTTCTTCAAAATTTCTGACGTTCTGCAATTCACTCACAATTCGTGCTAAACTGTTGCAAACCATCCCCTGAAAGGTTTTTTGGTGGAAACAGGTGGGTTTTTATCATCGGAAACAGAATTATCCCTCGATGTCTGAACAACTTTTTTTGAAAAAATCCCAACGCCGCGCGGTCACAATTTCTTCAAAATTTCTGACATTCTGCAATTCACTCAAAAATGGTGCCAAACTGTTGCAAACCATCCCCTTAATGGTTTTACGGTGTAAACAGATGTGTTTTTATCATAGGAAACAGAATTAGCCCTCAATGTCTGAACAACTTTTTTTAAAAAAATCCCTCAGCCGCGCGGTCACAATTTCTTCAAAATTTCTGACGTTCTTAAATTCATTCAAAAATGGTGCCAAACTGTTGCAAACCATCTCCTGAAAGGTTTTTCGGTGGAAACAGATGTGTTTTTATCATCGGAAACAGAATTAGCCCTCAATGTCTGAACAACTTTTTAAAAAAAAAATCCCTAAGCCGCGCGGTCACAATTTCTTCAAAATTTCTGACGTTCTTAAATTCACTCAGAAATGGTACCAAACTCTTGCAAACCATCTCCTGAAAGGTTTTTCGGTGGAAACAGGTGGGTTTTTATCATCGGAAACAGAATTAGCCCTCGATGTCTGAACAACTTTTTTTTGAAAAAATCCCTAAGCCGCGCGGTCACAATTTCTTCAAAATTTCTGACGTTCTGCAATTCACTCAATACGTGCTAAACTGTTGCAAACCATCCCCTGAAAGGTTTTTCAGTGGAAACAGGGGGGTTTTAATCATCGGAAACAGAATTAGCCCTCGATGTCTGAACAACTTTTTTAAAAAAAATCCCTAAGCCGCGCGGTCACAATTTCTTCAAAATTTCTGACGTTCTGCAATTCACTCAAAAATGGTGCCAAACTGTTGCAAACAATCCCCTGAAATGTTTTTTGGTGGAAACAGGCGGGTTTTTATCATCGGAAACAGAATTAGCCCTCGATGTCTGAACAACTTTTTTTTGAAAAAATCCCTAAGCCGCGCGGTCACAATTTCTTCAAAATTTCTGACGTTCTGCAATTCACTCACAATTCGTGCTAAACTGTTGCAAACCATCCCCTGAAAGGTTTTTTGGTGGAAACAGATGTGTTTTTATCATCGGAAACAGAATTAGCCCTCAATGTCTGAACAACTTTTTAAAAAAAAAATCCCTAAGCCGCGCGGTCACAATTTCTTCAAAATTTCTGACGTTCTTAAATTCACTCAGAAATGGTACCAAACTCTTGCAAACCATCTCCTGAAAGGTTTTTCGGTGGAAACAGGTGGGTTTTTATCATCGGAAACAGAATTAGCCCTCGATGTCTGAACAACTTTTTTTTGAAAAAATCCCTAAGCCGCGCGGTCACAATTTCTTCAAAATTTCTGACGTTCTGCAATTCACTCAATACGTGCTAAACTGTTGCAAACCATCCCCTGAAAGGTTTTTCGGTGGAAACAGGGGGGTTTTTATCATCGGAAACAGAATTAGCCCTCGATGTCTGAACAACTTTTTTTAAAAAAATCCCTCAGCCGCGCGGTCACAATTTCTTCAAAATTTCTGACGTTCTTAAATTCACTCAAAAATGGTGCCAAACTGTTGCAAACCATCTCCTGAAAGGTTTTTCGGTGGAAACAGGTGGGTTTTTATCATCGGAAACAGAATTAGCCCTCGATGTCTGAACAACTTTTTTTTGAAAAAATCCCTAAGCCGCGCGGTCACAATTTCTTCAAAATTTCTGACGTTCTGCAATTCACTCAATACGTGCTAAACTGTTGCAAACCATCCCCTGAAAGGTTTTTCAGTGGAAACAGGGGGGTTTTAATCATCGGAAACAGAATTAGCCCTCGATGTCTGAACAACTTTTTTTAAAAAAATCCCTAAGCCGCGCGGTCACAATTTCTTCAAAATTTCTGACGTTCTGCAATTCACTCAAAAATGGTGCCAAACTGTTGCAAACCATCCCCTTAAAGGTTTTTCGGTGGAAACAGGTGGGTTTTTATCATCGGAAACAGAATTAGCCCTCGATGTCTGAACAACTTTTTTTTGAAAAAATCCCTAAGCCGCGCGGTCACAATTTCTTCAAAATTTCTGACGTTCTGCAATTCACTCAATACGTGCTAAACTGTTGCAAACCATCCCCTGAAAGGTTTTTCGGTGGAAACAGGGGGGTTTTTATCATCGGAAACAGAATTAGCCCTCGATGTCTGAACAACTTTTTTTAAAAAAATCCCTAAGCCGCGCGGTCACAATTTCTTCAAAATTTCTGACGTTCTGCAATTCACTCAAAAATGGTGCCAAACTGTTGCAAACCATCCCCTTAAAGGTTTTTCGGTGTAAACAGATGTGTTTTTATCATAGGAAACAGAATTAGCCCTCAATGTCTGAACAACTTTTTTAAAAAAAATCCCTAAGCCGCGCGGTCACAATTTCTTCAAAATTTCTGACGTTCTTAAATTCACTCAGAAATGGTACCAAACTCTTGCAAACCATCTCCTGAAAGGTTTTTCGGTGGAAACAGGTGGGTTTTTATCATCGGAAACAGAATTAGCCCTCGATGTCTGAACAACTTTTTTTTGAAAAAATCCCTAAGCCGCGCGGTCACAATTTCTTCAAAATTTCTGACGTTCTGCAATTCACTCAATACGTGCTAAACTGTTGCAAACCATCCCCTGAAAGGTTTTTCGGTGGAAACAGGGGGGTTTTTATCATCGGAAACAGAATTAGCCCTCGATGTCTGAACAACTTTTTTTAAAAAAATCCCTCAGCCGCGCGGTCACAATTTCTTCAAAATTTCTGACGTTCTTAAATTCACTCAAAAATGGTGCCAAACTGTTGCAAACCATCTCCTGAAAGGTTTTTCGGTGGAAACAGGTGGGTTTTTATCATCGGAAACAGAATTAGCCCTCGATGTCTGAACAACTTTTTTTTGAAAAAATCCCTAAGCCGCGCGGTCACAATTTCTTCAAAATTTCTGACGTTCTGCAATTCACTCAATACGTGCTAAACTGTTGCAAACCATCCCCTGAAAGGTTTTTCGGTGGAAACAGGGGGGTTTTAATCATCGGAAACAGAATTAGCCCTCGATGTCTGAACAACTTTTTTTAAAAAAATCCCTAAGCCGCGCGGTCACAATTTCTTCAAAATTTCTGACGTTCTGCAATTCACTCAAAAATGGTGCCAAACTGTTGCAAACCATCCCCTAAAAGGTTTTTCGGTGGAAACAGATGTGTTTTTATCATCGGAAACAGAATTCGCCATCAATGTCTGAATAACTTTTTTTGAAATAATCCCAAAGCCGCGCGGTCACAATTTCTTCAAAATTTCTGACATTCTGCAATTCACTCAAAAATGGTCCCAAACTGTTGCAAACCATCCCCTTAAAGGTTTTTCGGTGTAAACAGATGTGTTTTTATCATAGGAAACAGAATTAGCCCTCAATGTCTGAACAACTTTTTTTAAAAAAATCCCTCAGCCGCGCGGTCACAATTTCTTCAAAATTTCTGACGTTCTTAAATTCATTCAAAAATGGTGCCAAACTGTTGCAAACCATCTCCTGAAAGGTTTTTCGGTGGAAACAGATGTGTTTTTATCATCGGAAACACAATTAGCCCTCAATGTCTGAACAACTTTTTTTTAAAAAAATCCCTAAGCCGCGCGGTCACAATTTCTTCAAAATTTCTGACGTTCTTAAATTCACTCAGAAATGGTACCAAACTCTTGCAAACCATCTCCTGAAAGGTTTTTCGGTGGAAACAGGTGGGTTTTTATCATCGGAAACAGAATTAGCCCTCGATGTCTGAACAACTTTTTTTTGAAAAAATCCCTAAGCCGCGCGGTCACAATTTCTTCAAAATTTCTGACGTTCTGCAATTCACTCAAAAATGGTGCCAAACTGTTGCAAACCATCCCCTGAAAGGTTTTTTGGTGGAAACAGGTGGGTTTTTATCATCGGAAACAGAATTATCCCTCGATGTCTGAACAACTTTTTTTGAAAAAATCCCAACGCCGCGCGGTCACAATTTCTTCAAAATTTCTGACATTCTGCAATTCACTCAAAAATGGTGCCAAACTGTTGCAAACCATCCCCTTAATGGTTTTACGGTGTAAACAGATGTGTTTTTATCATAGGAAACAGAATTAGCCCTCAATGTCTGAACAACTTTTTTTAAAAAAATCCCTCAGCCGCGCGGTCACAATTTCTTCAAAATTTCTGACGTTCTTAAATTCATTCAAAAATGGTGCCAAACTGTTGCAAACCATCTCCTGAAAGGTTTTTCGGTGGAAACAGATGTGTTTTTATCATCGGAAACAGAATTAGCCCTCAATGTCTGAACAACTTTTTAAAAAAAAAATCCCTAAGCCGCGCGGTCACAATTTCTTCAAAATTTCTGACGTTCTTAAATTCACTCAGAAATGGTACCAAACTCTTGCAAACCATCTCCTGAAAGGTTTTTCGGTGGAAACAGGTGGGTTTTTATCATCGGAAACAGAATTAGCCCTCGATGTCTGAACAACTTTTTTTTGAAAAAATCCCTAAGCCGCGCGGTCACAATTTCTTCAAAATTTCTGACGTTCTGCAATTCACTCAATACGTGCTAAACTGTTGCAAACCATCCCCTGAAAGGTTTTTCAGTGGAAACAGGGGGGTTTTAATCATCGGAAACAGAATTAGCCCTCGATGTCTGAACAACTTTTTTAAAAAAAATCCCTAAGCCGCGCGGTCACAATTTCTTCAAAATTTCTGACGTTCTGCAATTCACTCAAAAATGGTGCCAAACTGTTGCAAACAATCCCCTGAAATGTTTTTTGGTGGAAACAGGCGGGTTTTTATCATCGGAAACAGAATTAGCCCTCGATGTCTGAACAACTTTTTTTTGAAAAAATCCCTAAGCCGCGCGGTCACAATTTCTTCAAAATTTCTGACGTTCTGCAATTCACTCACAATTCGTGCTAAACTGTTGCAAACCATCCCCTGAAAGGTTTTTTGGTGGAAACAGATGTGTTTTTATCATCGGAAACAGAATTAGCCCTCAATGTCTGAACAACTTTTTAAAAAAAAAATCCCTAAGCCGCGCGGTCACAATTTCTTCAAAATTTCTGACGTTCTTAAATTCACTCAGAAATGGTACCAAACTCTTGCAAACCATCTCCTGAAAGGTTTTTCGGTGGAAACAGGTGGGTTTTTATCATCGGAAACAGAATTAGCCCTCGATGTCTGAACAACTTTTTTTTGAAAAAATCCCTAAGCCGCGCGGTCACAATTTCTTCAAAATTTCTGACGTTCTGCAATTCACTCAATACGTGCTAAACTGTTGCAAACCATCCCCTGAAAGGTTTTTCGGTGGAAACAGGGGGGTTTTTATCATCGGAAACAGAATTAGCCCTCGATGTCTGAACAACTTTTTTTAAAAAAATCCCTCAGCCGCGCGGTCACAATTTCTTCAAAATTTCTGACGTTCTTAAATTCACTCAAAAATGGTGCCAAACTGTTGCAAACCATCTCCTGAAAGGTTTTTCGGTGGAAACAGGTGGGTTTTTATCATCGGAAACAGAATTAGCCCTCGATGTCTGAACAACTTTTTTTTGAAAAAATCCCTAAGCCGCGCGGTCACAATTTCTTCAAAATTTCTGACGTTCTGCAATTCACTCAATACGTGCTAAACTGTTGCAAACCATCCCCTGAAAGGTTTTTCAGTGGAAACAGGGGGGTTTTAATCATCGGAAACAGAATTAGCCCTCGATGTCTGAACAACTTTTTTTAAAAAAATCCCTAAGCCGCGCGGTCACAATTTCTTCAAAATTTCTGACGTTCTGCAATTCACTCAAAAATGGTGCCAAACTGTTGCAAACCATCCCCTTAAAGGTTTTTCGGTGTAAACAGATGTGTTTTTATCATAGGAAACAGAATTAGCCCTCAATGTCTGAACAACTTTTTTAAAAAAAATCCCTCAGCCGCGCGGTCACAATTTCTTCAAAATTTCTGACGTTCTTAAATTCACTCAGAAATGGTACCAAACTCTTGCAAACCATCTCCTGAAAGGTTTTTCGGTGGAAACAGGTGGGTTTTTATCATCGGAAACAGAATTAGCCCTCGATGTCTGAACAACTTTTTTTTGAAAAAATCCCTAAGCCGCGCGGTCACAATTTCTTCAAAATTTCTGACGTTCTGCAATTCACTCAATACGTGCTAAACTGTTGCAAACCATCCCCTGAAAGGTTTTTCGGTGGAAACAGGGGGGTTTTTATCATCGGAAACAGAATTAGCCCTCGATGTCTGAACAACTTTTTTTAAAAAAATCCCTAAGCCGCGCGGTCACAATTTCTTCAAAATTTCTGACGTTCTGCAATTCACTCAAAAATGGTGCCAAACTGTTGCAAACCATCCCCTTAAAGGTTTTTCGGTGTAAACAGATGTGTTTTTATCATAGGAAACAGAATTAGCCCTCAATGTCTGAACAACTTTTTTAAAAAAAATCCCTAAGCCGCGCGGTCACAATTTCTTCAAAATTTCTGACGTTCTTAAATTCACTCAGAAATGGTACCAAACTCTTGCAAACCATCTCCTGAAAGGTTTTTCGGTGGAAACAGGTGGGTTTTTATCATCGGAAACAGAATTAGCCCTCGATGTCTGAACAACTTTTTTTTGAAAAAATCCCTAAGCCGCGCGGTCACAATTTCTTCAAAATTTCTGACGTTCTGCAATTCACTCAATACGTGCTAAACTGTTGCAAACCATCCCCTGAAAGGTTTTTCGGTGGAAACAGGGGGGTTTTTATCATCGGAAACAGAATTAGCCCTCGATGTCTGAACAACTTTTTTTAAAAAAATCCCTCAGCCGCGCGGTCACAATTTCTTCAAAATTTCTGACGTTCTTAAATTCACTCAAAAATGGTGCCAAACTGTTGCAAACCATCTCCTGAAAGGTTTTTCGGTGGAAACAGGTGGGTTTTTATCATCGGAAACAGAATTAGCCCTCGATGTCTGAACAACTTTTTTTTGAAAAAATCCCTAAGCCGCGCGGTCACAATTTCTTCAAAATTTCTGACGTTCTGCAATTCACTCAATACGTGCTAAACTGTTGCAAACCATCCCCTGAAAGGTTTTTCGGTGGAAACAGGGGGGTTTTAATCATCGGAAACAGAATTAGCCCTCGATGTCTGAACAACTTTTTTTAAAAAAATCCCTAAGCCGCGCGGTCACAATTTCTTCAAAATTTCTGACGTTCTGCAATTCACTCAAAAATGGTGCCAAACTGTTGCAAACCATCCCCTAAAAGGTTTTTCGGTGGAAACAGATGTGTTTTTATCATCGGAAACAGAATTCGCCATCAATGTCTGAATAACTTTTTTTGAAATAATCCCAAAGCCGCGCGGTCACAATTTCTTCAAAATTTCTGACATTCTGCAATTCACTCAAAAATGGTCCCAAACTGTTGCAAACCATCCCCTTAAAGGTTTTTCGGTGTAAACAGATGTGTTTTTATCATAGGAAACAGAATTAGCCCTCAATGTCTGAACAACTTTTTTTAAAAAAATCCCTCAGCCGCGCGGTCACAATTTCTTCAAAATTTCTGACGTTCTTAAATTCATTCAAAAATGGTGCCAAACTGTTGCAAACCATCTCCTGAAAGGTTTTTCGGTGGAAACAGATGTGTTTTTATCATCGGAAACACAATTAGCCCTCAATGTCTGAACAACTTTTTTTTAAAAAAATCCCTAAGCCGCGCGGTCACAATTTCTTCAAAATTTCTGACGTTCTTAAATTCACTCAGAAATGGTACCAAACTCTTGCAAACCATCTCCTGAAAGGTTTTTCGGTGGAAACAGGTGGGTTTTTATCATCGGAAACAGAATTAGCCCTCGATGTCTGAACAACTTTTTTTTGAAAAAATCCCTAAGCCGCGCGGTCACAATTTCTTCAAAATTTCTGACGTTCTGCAATTCACTCAATACGTGCTAAACTGTTGCAAACCATCCCCTGAAAGGTTTTTCGGTGGAAACAGGGGGGTTTTTATCATCGGAAACAGAATTAGCCCTCGATGTCTGAACAACTTTTTTTTAAAAAAGCCCTCAGCCGCGCGGTCACAATTTCTTCAAAATTTCTGACGTTCTTAAATTCACTCAAAAATGGTGCCAAACTGTTGCAAACCATCTCCTGAAAGGTTTTTCGGTGGAAACAGGTGGGTTTTTATCATCGGAAACAGAATTAGCCCTCGATGTCTGAACAACTTTTTTTTGAAAAAATCCCTAAGCCGCGCGGTCACAATTTCTTCAAAATTTCTGACGTTCTGCAATTCACTCAATACGTGCTAAACTGTTGCAAACCATCCCCTGAAAGGTTTTTCGGTGGAAACAGGGGGGTTTTAATCATCGGAAACAGAATTAGCCCTCGATGTCTGAACAACTTTTTTTAAAAAAATCCCTAAGCCGCGCGGTCACAATTTCTTCAAAATTTCTGACGTTCTGCAATTCACTCACAATTCGTGCTAAACTGTTGCAAACCATCCCCTGAAAGGTTTTTTGGTGGAAACAGGTGGGTTTTTATCATCGGAAACAGAATTATCCCTCGATGTCTGAACAACTTTTTTTGAAAAAATCCCAACGCCGCGCGGTCACAATTTCTTCAAAATTTCTGACATTCTGCAATTCACTCAAAAATGGTGCCAAACTGTTGCAAACCATCCCCTTAATGGTTTTACGGTGTAAACAGATGTGTTTTTATCATAGGAAACAGAATTAGCCCTCAATGTCTGAACAACTTTTTTTAAAAAAATCCCTCAGCCGCGCGGTCACAATTTCTTCAAAATTTCTGACGTTCTTAAATTCATTCAAAAATGGTGCCAAACTGTTGCAAACCATCTCCTGAAAGGTTTTTCGGTGGAAACAGATGTGTTTTTATCATCGGAAACACAATTAGCCCTCAATGTCTGAACAACTTTTTTTAAAAAAAATCCCTAAGCCGCGCGGTCACAATTTCTTCAAAATTTCTGACATTCTGCAATTCACTCAAAAATGGTGCCAAACTGTTGCAAACCATCCCCTTAATGGTTTTACGGTGTAAACAGATGTGTTTTTATCATAGGAAACAGAATTAGCCCTCAATGTCTGAACAACTTTTTTTAAAAAAATCCCTCAGCCGCGCGGTCACAATTTCTTCAAAATTTCTGACGTTCTTAAATTCATTCAAAAATGGTGCCAAACTGTTGCAAACCATCTCCTGAAAGGTTTTTCGGTGGAAACAGATGTGTTTTTATCATCGGAAACACAATTAGCCCTCAATGTCTGAACAACTTTTTTAAAAAAAAATCCCTAAGCCGCGCGGTCACAATTTCTTCAAAATTTCTGACGTTCTTAAATTCACTCAAAAATGGTGCCAAACTGTTGCAAACCATCTCCTGAAAGGTTTTTCGGTGGAAACAGGTGGGTTTTTATCATCGGAAACAGAATTAGCCCTCGATGTCTGAACAACTTTTTTTTGAAAAAATCCCTAAGCCGCGCGGTCACAATTTCTTCAAAATTTCTGACGTTCTGCAATTCACTCAATACGTGCTAAACTGTTGCAAACCATCCCCTGAAAGGTTTTTCGGTGGAAACAGGGGGGTTTTTATCATCGGAAACAGAATTAGCCCTCGATGTCTGAACAACTTTTTTTAAAAAAATCCCTAAGCCGCGCAGTCACAATTTCTTCAAAATTTCTGACGTTCTGCAATTCACTCAAAAATGGTGCCAAACTGTTGCAAACCATCCCCTAAAAGGTTTTTCGGTGGAAACAGATGTGTTTTTATCATCGGAAACAGAATTCGCCATCAATGTCTGAATAACTTTTTTTGAAATAATCCCTAAGCCGCGCGGTCACAATTTCTTCCAAATTTCTGACATTCTGCAATTCACTCACAATTCGTGCTAAACTGTTGCTAACCATCCCCTGAAAGGTTTTTTGGTGGAAACAGGTGGGTTTTTATCATCGGAAACAGAATTAGCCCTCGATGTCTGAACAACTTTTTTTGAAAAAATCCCAAAGCCGCGCGGTCACAATTTCTTCAAAATTTCTGACGTTCTGCAATTCACTCAAAAATGGTGCCAAACTGTTGCAAACCATCCCCTGAAAGGTTTTTCGGTGGACACAGATGTGTTTTTATCATCGGAAACAGTATTAGACCTCAATGTCTGAACAACTTTTTTTAAAAAAAATCCCTAAGCCGCGCGGTCACAATTTCTTCAAAATTTCTGACGTTCTTAAATTCACTTAAAAATGGTGCCAAACTGTTGCAAACCATCTTCTGAAAGGTTTTTCGGTGGAAACAGATGTGTTTTTATCATCGGAAACAGAATTAGCCCTCGATGTCTGAACAACTTTTTTTAAAAAAAATCCCAAAGCCGCGCGGTCACAATTTCTTCAAAATTTCTGACGTTCTGCAATTCACTCAAAAATGGTGCCAAACTGTTGCAAACCATCCCCTGAAAGGTTTTTCGGTGGACACAGATGTGTTTTTATCATCGGAAACAGTATTAGACCTCAATGTCTGAACAACTTTTTTTAAAAAAATCCCTAAGCCGCGCGGTCACAATTTCTTCAAAATTTCTGACGTTCTTAAATTCACTCAAAAATGGTGCCAAACTGTTGCAAACCATCTCCTGAAAGGTTTTTCGGTGGAAACAGATGTGTTTTTATCATCGGAAACAGAATTAGCCCTCGATGTCTGAACAACTTTTTTTTGAAAAAATCCCTAAGCCGCGCGGTCACAATTTCTTCAAAATTTCTGACGTTCTGCAATTCACTCAATACGTGCTAAACTGTTGCAAACCATCCCCTGAAAGGTTTTTCGGTGGAAACAGGTGGGTTTTTATCATCGGAAACAGAATTAGCCCTCGATGTCTGAACAACTTTTTTTAAAAAAATCCCTAAGCCGCGCGGTCACAATTTCTTCAAAATTTCTGACGTTCTGCAATTCACTCAATACGTGCTAAACTGTTGCAAACCATCCCCTGAAAGGTTTTTCGGTGGAAACAGGGGGGTTTTTATCATCGGAAACAGAATTAGCCCTCGATGTCTGAACAACTTTTTTTAAAAAAATCCCTCAGCCGCGCGGTCACAATTTCTTCAAAATTTCTGACGTTCTTAAATTCACTCAAAAATGGTGCCAAACTGTTGCAAACCATCTCCTGAAAGGTTTTTCGGTGGAAACAGGTGGGTTTTTATCATCGGAAACAGAATTAGCCCTCGATGTCTGAACAACTTTTTTTTGAAAAAATCCCTAAGCCGCGCGGTCACAATTTCTTCAAAATTTCTGACGTTCTGCAATTCACTCAATACGTGCTAAACTGTTGCAAACCATCCCCTGAAAGGTTTTTCGGTGGAAACAGGGGGGTTTTAATCATCGGAAACAGAATTAGCCCTCGATGTCTGAACAACTTTTTTTTAAAAAATCCCTAAGCCGCGCGGTCACAATTTCTTCAAAATTTCTGACGTTCTGCAATTCACTCACAATTCGTGCTAAACTGTTGCAAACCATCCCCTGAAAGGTTTTTTGGTGGAAACAGGTGGGTTTTTATCATCGGAAACAGAATTATCCCTCGATGTCTGAACAACTTTTTTTGAAAAAATCCCAACGCCGCGCGGTCAAAATTTCTTCAAAATTTCTGACATTCTGCAATTCACTCAAAAATGGTGCCAAACTGTTGCAAACCATCTCCTGAAAGGTTTTTCGGTGGAAACAGGTGGGTTTTTATCATCGGAAACAGAATTAGCCCTCGATGTCTGAACAACTTTTTTTTGAAAAAATCCCTAAGCCGCGCGGTCACAATTTCTTCAAAATTTCTGACGTTCTGCAATTCACTCAATACGTGCTAAACTGTTGCAAACCATCCCCTGAAAGGTTTTTCGGTGGAAACAGGGGGGTTTTAATCATCGGAAACAGAATTAGCCCTCGATGTCTGAACAACTTTTTTTAAAAAAATCCCTAAGCCGCGCGGTCACAATTTCTTCAAAATTTCTGACGTTCTGCAATTCACTCACAATTCGTGCTAAACTGTTGCAAACCATCCCCTGAAAGGTTTTTTGGTGGAAACAGGTGGGTTTTTATCATCGGAAACAGAATTATCCCTCGATGTCTGAACAACTTTTTTTGAAAAAATCCCAACGCCGCGCGGTCACAATTTCTTCAAAATTTCTGACATTCTGCAATTCACTCAAAAATGGTGCCAAACTGTTGCAAACCATCCCCTTAATGGTTTTACGGTGTAAACAGATGTGTTTTTATCATAGGAAACAGAATTAGCCCTCAATGTCTGAACAACTTTTTTTAAAAAAATCCCTCAGCCGCGCGGTCACAATTTCTTCAAAATTTCTGACGTTCTTAAATTCATTCAAAAATAGTGCCAAACTGTTGCAAACCATCTCCTGAAAGGTTTTTCGGTGGAAACAGATGTGTTTTTATCATCGGAAACACAATTAGCCCTCAATGTCTGAACAACTTTTTTTAAAAAAAATCCCTAAGCCGCGCGGTCACAATTTCTTCAAAATTTCTGACATTCTGCAATTCACTCAAAAATGGTGCCAAACTGTTGCAAACCATCCCCTTAATGGTTTTACGGTGTAAACAGATGTGTTTTTATCATAGGAAACAGAATTAGCCCTCAATGTCTGAACAACTTTTTTTAAAAAAATCCCTCAGCCGCGCGGTCACAATTTCTTCAAAATTTCTGACGTTCTTAAATTCATTCAAAAATGGTGCCAAACTGTTGCAAACCATCTCCTGAAAGGTTTTTCGGTGGAAACAGATGTGTTTTTATCATCGGAAACACAATTAGCCCTCAATGTCTGAACAACTTTTTTTAAAAAAAATCCCTAAGCCGCGCGGTCACAATTTCTTCAAAATTTCTGACGTTCTTAAATTCACTCAGAAATGGTACCAAACTCTTGCAAACCATCTCCTGAAAGGTTTTTCGGTGGAAACAGGTGGGTTTTTATCATCGGAAACAGAATTAGCCCTCGATGTCTGAACAACTTTTTTTTGAAAAAATCCCTAAGCCGCGCGGTCACAATTTCTTCAAAATTTCTGACGTTCTGCAATTCACTCAATACGTGCTAAACTGTTGCAAACCATCCCCTGAAAGGTTTTTCGGTGGAAACAGGGGGGTTTTTATCATCGGAAACAGAATTAGCCCTCGATGTCTGAACAACTTTTTTAAAAAAAATCCCTCAGCCGCGCGGTCACAATTTCTTCAAAATTTCTGACGTTCTTAAATTCACTCAAAAATGGTGCCAAACTGTTGCAAACCATCTCCTGAAAGGTTTTTCGGTGGAAACAGGTGGGTTTTTATCATCGGAAACAGAATTAGCCCTCGATGTCTGAACAACTTTTTTTTGAAAAAATCCCTAAGCCGCGCGGTCACAATTTCTTCAAAATTTCTGACGTTCTGCAATTCACTCAATACGTGCTAAACTGTTGCAAACCATCCCCTGAAAGGTTTTTCGGTGGAAACAGGGGGGTTTTAATCATCGGAAACAGAATTAGCCCTCGATGTCTGAACAACTTTTTTTTAAAAAATCCCTAAGCCGCGCAGTCACAATTTCTTCAAAATTTCTGACGTTCTGCAATTCACTCAAAAATGGTGCCAAACTGTTGCAAACCATCCCCTAAAAGGTTTTTCGGTGGAAACAGATGTGTTTTTATCATCGGAAACAGAATTCGCCATCAATGTCTGAATAACTTTTTTTGAAATAATCCCTAAGCCGCGCGGTCACAATTTCTTCCAAATTTCTGACATTCTGCAATTCACTCACAATTCGTGCTAAACTGTTGCAAACCATCCCCTGAAAGGTTTTTTGGTGGAAACAGGTGGGTTTTTATCATCGGAAACAGAATTAGCCCTCGATGTCTGAACAACTTTTTTTGAAAAAATCCCAAAGCCGCGCGGTCACAATTTCTTCAAAATTTCTGACGTTCTGCATTTCACTCAAAAATGGTGCCAAACTGTTGCAAACCATCCCCTGAAAGGTTTTTCGGTGGACACAGATGTGTTTTTATCATCGGAAACAGTATTAGACCTCAATGTCTGAACAACTTTTTTTAAAAAAAATCCCTAAGCCGCGCGGTCACAATTTCTTCAAAATTTCTGATGTTCTTAAATTCACTTAAAAATGGTGCCAAACTGTTGCAAACCATCTTCTGAAAGGTTTTTCGGTGGAAACAGATGTGTTTTTATCATCGGAAACAGAATTAGCCCTCGATGTCTGAACAACTTTTTTTAAAAAAAATCCCAAAGCCGCGCGGTCACAATTTCTTCAAAATTTCTGACGTTCTGCAATTCACTCAAAAATGGTGCCAAACTGTTGCAAACCATCCCCTGAAAGGTTTTTCGGTGGACACAGATGTGTTTTTATCATCGGAAACAGTATTAGACCTCAATGTCTGAACAACTTTTTTTAAAAAAATCCCTAAGCCGCGCGGTCACAATTTCTTCAAAATTTCTGACGTTCTTAAATTCACTCAAAAATGGTGCCAAACTGTTGCAAACCATCTCCTGAAAGGTTTTTCGGTGGAAACAGATGTGTTTTTATCATCGGAAACAGAATTAGCCCTCGATGTCTGAACAACTTTTTTTAAAAAAAATCCCTAAGCCGCGCGGTCACAATTTCTTCAAAATTTATGACGTTCTTAAATTCACTCAAAAATGGTGCCAAACTGTTGCAAACCATCTCCTGAAAGGTTTTTCGGTGGAAACAGGTGGGTTTTTATCATCGGAAACAGAATTAGCCCTCGATGTCTGAACAACTTTTTTTTGAAAAAATCCCTAAGCCGCGCGGTCACAATTTCTTCAAAATTTCTGACGTTCTGCAATTCACTCAAAAATGGTGCCAAACTGTTGCAAACCACCCCCTGAAAGGTTTTTCGGTGGAAACAGGTGGGTTTTTATCATCGGAAACAGAATTAGCCCTCGATGTCTGAACAACTTGTTTTAAAAAAAATCCCTAAGCCGCGCGGTCACAATTTCTTCAAAATTTCTGACGTTCTGCAATTCACTCAAAAATGGTGCCAAACTGTTGCAAACCATCCCCTAAAAGGTTTTTCGGTGGAAACAGGTGGGTTTTTATCATCGGAAACAGAATTATCCCTCGATGTCTGAACGCCTTTTTTTGAAAAAATCCCTAAGCCGCGCGGTCACAATTTCTTCAAAATTTCTGACGTTCTGCAATTCACTCAAAAATGGTGCCAAACTGTTGCAAACCATCCCCTGAAAGGTTTTTCGGTGGAAACAGATGTGTTTTTATCATCGGAAACAGAATTAGCCCTCAATGTCTGAACAACTTTTTTTTAAAAAAATCCCTAAGCCGCGCGGTCACAATTTCTTCAAAATTTCTGACGTTCCTAAATTCACTCAAAAATGGTGCCATACTGTTGCAAACCATCCCCTTAAAGGTTTTTCGGTGGAAACAGGTGGGTTTTTATCATCGGAAACAGAATTAGCCCTTGATGTCTGAACAACTTTTTTTGAAAAAATCCCTAAGCCGCGCGGTCACAATTTCTTCAAAATTTCTGACGTTCTGCAATTCACTCAAAAATGGTGCCAAACTGTTGCAAACCATCCCCTGAAAGGTTTTTCGGTGGAAACAGGTGGGTTTTTTTATCATCGGAAACAGAATTAGCCCTCGATGTCTGAACAACTTTTTTTTAAAAAAATCCCTAAGCCGCGCGGTCACAATTTCTTCAAAATTTCTGACGTTCTGCAATTCACTCAAAAATGGTGCCAAACTGTTGCAAACCATCCCCTGAAAGGTTTTTCGGTGGAAACAGATGTGTTTTTATCATCGGAAACAGAATTAGCCCTCAATGTCTGAACAACTTTTTTTAAAAAAAATCCCTAAGCCGCGCGGTCACAATTTCTTCAAAATTTCTGACGTTCCTAAATGCACTCAAAAATGGTGCCAAACTGTTGCAAACCATCCCCTGAAAGGTTTTTCGGTGGAAACAGGTGGGTTTTTATCATCGGAAACAGAATTATCCCTCGATGTCTGAACGCCTTTTTTTGAAAAAATCCCTAAGCCGCGCGGTCACAATTTCTTCAAAATTTCTGACGTTCTGCAATTCAATCAAAAATGGTGCCAAACTGTTGCAAACCATCCCCTGAAAGGTTTTTCGGTGGAAACAGGTGGGTTTTTATCATCGGAAACAGAATTAGCCCTCGATGTCTGAACAACTTTTTTTTGAAAAAATCCGTAAACCGCGCGGTCACAATTTCTTCAAAATTTCTGACGTTCTGCAGTTCACTCAAAAATGGTGCCAAACTGTTGCAAACCATCCCCTGAAAGGTTTTTCGGTGGAAACAGGTGGGTTTTTATCATCGGAAACAGAATTAGCCCTCAATGTCTGAACAACATTTTTTAAAAAAATCCCTAAGCCGCGCGGTCACAATTTCTTCAAAATTTCTGACGTTCTGCAATGCAATCAAAAATGGTGCCAAACTGTTGCAAACCATCCCCTGAAAGGTTTTTCGGTGATAACAGGTGGGTTTTTATCATCGGAAACAGAATTAGCCGTCGATGTCTGAACAACTTTTTTTTGAAAAAATCCCTAAGCCGCGCGGTCACAATTTCTTCAAAATTCCTGACGTTCTGCAATTGACTGAAAAATGGTGCCAAACTGTTGCAAACCATCCCCTGAAAGGTTTTTCAGGGAAACAGGTGGGTTTTTATCATCGGAAACAGAATTAGCCCTCGATGTCTGAACAACTTTTTTTGAAAAAATCCCTAAGCCGCGCGGTCACAATTTCTTCAAAATTTCTGACGTTCTGCAATTCACTCAAAAATGGTGCCAAACTCTTGCAAACCATCCTCTGAAAGGTTTTTCGGTGGAAACAGGTGGGTTTTTATCATCGGAAACAGAATTAGCCCTCGATGTCTGAACAACTTTTTTTGAAAAAATCCCTAAGCCGCGCGGTCACAATTTCTTCAAAATTTCTGACGTTCTGCAATTCACTCAAAAATGGTGCCAAACTGTTGCAAACCATCCCCTTAAAGGATTTTCGGTGGAAACAGGTGGGGTTTTATCATCGGAAACAGAATTAGCCCTCAATGTCTGAACAACTTTTTTTAAAAAAAATCCCTAAGCCGCGCGGTCACAATTTCTTCAAAATTCCTGACGTTCTTAAATTCACTCAAAAATGGTGCCAAACTGTTGCTAACCATCCCCTGAAAGGTTTTTCGGTGGAAACAGGTGGGTTTTTATCATCGGAAACAGAATTAGCCCTCGATGTCTGAACAACTTTTTTTTGAAAAAATCCCTAAGCCGCGCGGTCACAATTTCTTCAAAATTTCTGACGTTCTGCAATTCACTCAAAAATGGTGCCAAAATGTTTCAAATGATCCCCTGAAAGGTTTTTCGGTGGAAACAGGTGGGTTTTTATCATCGGAAACAGAATTAGCCCTCGATGTCTGAACAACTTTTTTTTGAAAAAATCCCTAAGCCGCGCGGTCACAATTTCTTCAAAATTTCTGACTTTCTGCAATTCACTCAAAAATGGTGCCAAACTGTTGCAAACCATCCCCTGAAAGGTTTTTCGGTGGAAACAGGTGGGTTTTTATCATCGGAAACAGAATTAGCCCTCAATGTCTGAACAACTTTTTTTTGAAAAAATCCCTAAGCCGCGCGGTCACAATTTCTTCAAAATTTCTGACGTTCTTAAATTCACTCAAAAATGGTGCCAAACTGTTGCAAACCATCCCCTGAAAGGTTTTTCGGTGGAAACAGGTGGGGTTTTATCATCGGAAACAGAATTAGCCCTCAATGTCTGAACAACTTTTTTTTAAAAAAATCCCTAAGCCGCGCGGTCACAATTTCTTCAAAATTTCTGACGTTCTTAAATTCAATCAAAAATGGTGCCAAGCGGTTGCAAACCAGCCCCTTAAAGGTTTTTCGGTGGAAACAGGTGGGTTTTTATCATCGGAAACAGAATTAGCCCTCGATGTCTGAACAACTTTTTTTTGAAAAAATCCCTAAGCCGAGCGGTCACAATTTCTTCAAAAATCTGACGTTCTGCAATTCATTCAAAAATGGTGCCAAACTGTTGCAAAGCATCCCCTGAAAGGTTTTTCGGTGGAAACAGGTGGGTTTTTATCATCGGAAACAGAATTAGCCCTCAATGTCTGAACAACTTTTTTTTGAAAAAATCCCTAAGCCGCGCGGTCACAATTTCTTCAAAATTTCTGACGTTCTGCAATTCACTCAAAAATGGTGCCAAACTGTTGCAAACCATCTCCTGAAAGGTTTTTCGGTGGAAACAGGTGGGTTTTTATCATCGGAAACAGAATTAGCCCTCAATGTCTGAACAACTTTTTTTTGAAAAAATCCCTAAGCCGCGCGGTCACAATTTCTTCAAAATTTCTGACGTTCTGCAATTCACTCAAAAATGGTGCCAAACTGTTGCAAACCATCCCCTGAAAGGTTTTTCGGTGGAAACAGGTGGGTTTTTTATCATCGGAAACAGAATTAGCCCTCGATGTCTGAACAACTTTTTTTTAAAAAAATCCCTAAGCCGCGCGGTCACAATTTCTTCAAAATTTCTGACGTTCTGCAATTCACTCTAGAATGGTGCCAAACTGTTGCAAACCATCCCCTGAAATGTTTTTCGGTGGAAACAGATGTGTTTTTATCATCGGAAACAGAATTAGCCCTCAATGTCTGAACAACTTTTTTTTAAAAAAATCCCTAAGCCGCGCGGTCACAATTTCTTCAAAATTTCTGACGTTCCTAAATTCACTCAAAAATGGTGCCAAACTGTTGCAAACCATCCCCTGAAAGGTTTTTCGGTGGAAACAGGTGGGTTTTTATCATCGGAAACAGAATTAGCCCTCGATGTCTGAACAACTTTTTTTGAAAAAATCCCTAAGCCGCGCGGTCACAATTTCTTCAAAATTTCTGACGTTCTGCAATTCACTCAAAAATGGTGCCAAAATGTTTCAAATGATCCCCTGAAAGGTTTTTCGGTGGAAACAGGTGGGTTTTTATCATCGGAAACAGAATTAGCCCTCGATGTCTGAACAACTTTTTTTTGAAAAAATCCCTAAGCCGCGCGGTCACAATTTCTTCAAAATTTCTGACGTTCTGCAATTCACTCAAAAATGGTGCCAAACTGTTGCAAACCATCCCCTGAAAGGTTTTTCGGTGGAAACAGGTGGGTTTTTATCATCGGAAACAGAATTAGCCCTCAATGTCTGAACAACTTTTTTTTGAAAAAATCCCTAAGCCGCGCGGTCACAATTTCTTCAAAATTTCTGACGTTCTTAAATTCACTCAAAAATGGTGCCAAACTGTTGCAAACCATCCCCTGAAAGGTTTTTCGGTGGAAACAGGTGGGGTTTTATCATCGGAAACAGAATTAGCCCTCAATGTCTGAACAACTTTTTTTTAAAAAAATCCCTAAGCCGCGCGGTCACAATTTCTTCAAAATTTCTGACGTTCTTAAATTCAATCAAAAATGGTGCCAAGCGGTTGCAAACCAGCCCCTTAAAGGTTTTTCGGTGGAAACAGGTGGGTTTTTATCATCGGAAACAGAATTAGCCCTCAATGTCTGAACAACTTTTTTTTGAAAAAATCCCTAAGCCGCGCGGTCACAATTTCTTCAAAATTTCTGACGTTCTGCAATTCACTCAAAAATGGTGCCAAACTGTTGCAAACCATCTCCTGAAAGGTTTTTCGGTGGAAACAGGTGGGTTTTTATCATCGGAAACAGAATTAGCCCTCAATGTCTGAACAACTTTTTTTTGAAAAAATCCCTAAGCCGCGCGGTCACAATTTCTTCAAAATTTCTGACGTTCTGCAATTCACTCAAAAATGGTGCCAAACTGTTGCAAACCATCCCCTGAAAGGTTTTTCGGTGGAAACAGGTGGGTTTTTTATCATCGGAAACAGAATTAGCCCTCGATGTCTGAACAACTTTTTTTTAAAAAAATCCCTAAGCCGCGCGGTCACAATTTCTTCAAAATTTCTGACGTTCTGCAATTCACTCAAGAATGGTGCCAAACTGTTGCAAACCATCCCCTGAAAGGTTTTTC
Source organism: Podarcis melisellensis (assembly GCF_964234715.1). Classification (NCBI taxonomy): domain Eukaryota; kingdom Metazoa; phylum Chordata; class Lepidosauria; order Squamata; family Lacertidae; genus Podarcis; species Podarcis melisellensis. The sequence goes on along the minus strand of NC_138538.1, from coordinate 90,028,819 downwards.
GGTGGAAACAGGTGGGTTTTTATCATCGGAAACAGAATTAGCCCTCGATGTCTGAACAACTTTTTTTGAAAAAATCCCTAAGCCGCGCGGTCACAATTTCTTCAAAATTTCTGACGTTCTGCAATTCACTCAAAAATGGTGCCAAAATGTTTCAAATGATCCCCTGAAAGGTTTTTCGGTGGAAACAGGTGGGTTTTTATCATCGGAAACAGAATTAGCCCTCGATGTCTGAACAACTTTTTTTTGAAAAAATCCCTAAGCCGCGCGGTCACAATTTCTTCAAAATTTCTGACGTTCTGCAATTCACTCAAAAATGGTGCCAAACTGTTGCAAACCATCCCCTGAAAGGTTTTTCGGTGGAAACAGGTGGGTTTTTATCATCGGAAACAGAATTAGCCCTCAATGTCTGAACAACTTTTTTTTGAAAAAATCCCTAAGCCGCGCGGTCACAATTTCTTCAAAATTTCTGACGTTCTTAAATTCACTCAAAAATGGTGCCAAACTGTTGCAAACCATCCCCTGAAAGGTTTTTCGGTGGAAACAGGTGGGGTTTTATCATCGGAAACAGAATTAGCCCTCAATGTCTGAACAACTTTTTTTTAAAAAAATCCCTAAGCCGCGCGGTCACAATTTCTTCAAAATTTCTGACGTTCTTAAATTCAATCAAAAATGGTGCCAAGCGGTTGCAAACCAGCCCCTGAAAGGTTTTTCGGTGGAAACAGGTGGGTTTTTATCATCGGAAACAGAATTAGCCCTCAATGTCTGAACAACTTTTTTTTGAAAAAATCCCTAAGCCGCGCGGTCACAATTTCTTCAAAATTTCTGACGTTCTGCAATTCACTCAAAAATGGTGCCAAACTGTTGCAAACCATCTCCTGAAAGGTTTTTCGGTGGAAACAGGTGGGTTTTTATCATCGGAAACAGAATTAGCCCTCAATGTCTGAACAACTTTTTTTTGAAAAAATCCCTAAGCCGCGCGGTCACAATTTCTTCAAAATTTCTGACGTTCTGCAATTCACTCAAAAATGGTGCCAAACTGTTGCAAACCATCCCCTGAAAGGTTTTTCGGTGGAAACAGGTGGGTTTTTTATCATCGGAAACAGAATTAGCCCTCGATGTCTGAACAACTTTTTTTTAAAAAAATCCCTAAGCCGCGCGGTCACAATTTCTTCAAAATTTCTGACGTTCTGCAATTCACTCAAGAATGGTGCCAAACTGTTGCAAACCATCCCCTGAAATGTTTTTCGGTGGAAACAGATGTGTTTTTATCATCGGAAACAGAATTAGCCCTCAATGTCTGAACAACTTTTTTTTAAAAAAATCCCTAAGCCGCGCGGTCACAATTTCTTCAAAATTTCTGACGTTCCTAAATTCACTCAAAAATGGTGCCAAACTGTTGCAAACCATCCCCTGAAAGGTTTTTCGGTGGAAACAGGTGGGTTTTTATCATCGGAAACAGAATTAGCCCTCGATGTCTGAACAACTTTTTTTGAAAAAATCCCTAAGCCTCGCAGTCACAATTGCTTCAAAATTTCTGACGTTCTGCAATGCACTCAAAAATGGTGCCAAAGTGTTGCAAACCATCCCCTAAAAGGTTTTTCTGTGGAAACAGGTGGGTTTTTTTATCATCGGAAACAGAATTATCCCTCGATGTCTGAACGCCTTTTTTTGAAAAAATCCCTAAGCCGCGTGGTCACAATTTCTTCAAAATTTCTGACGTTCTGCAATTCACTCAAAAATGGTGCCAAACTGTTGCAAACCATCCCCTGAAAGGTTTTTCGGTGGAAACAGGTGGGTTTTTATCATCGGAAACAGAATTATCCCTCGATGTCTGAACGCCTTTTTTTGAAAAAATCCCTAAGCCGCGCGGTCACAATTTCTTCAAAATTTCTGACGTTCTGCAATTCAATCAAAAATGGTGCCAAACTGTTGCAAATGATCCCCTGAAAGGTTTTTAGGTGGAAACAGGTGGGTTTTTATCATCGGAAAGAGAATTAGCCCTCGATGTCTGAACAACTTTTTTTTGAAAAAATCCGTAAACCGCCCGGTCACAATTTCTTCAAAATTTCTGACGTTCTGCAGTTCACTCAAAAATGGTGCCAAACTGTTGCAAACCATCCCCTGAAAGGTTTTTCGGTGGAAACAGGTGGGTTTTTATCATCGGAAACAGAATTAGCCCTCAATGTCTGAACAACATTTTTTAAAGAAATCCCTAAGCCGCGCGGTCACAATTTCTTCAAAATTTCTGACGTTCTGCAATTCAATCAAAAATGGTGCCAAACTGTTGCAAACCATCCCCTGAAAGGTTTTTCGGTGATAACAGGTGGGTTTTTATCATCGGAAACAGAATTAGCCGTCGATGTCTGAACAACTTTTTTTTGAAAAAATCCCTAAGCCGCGCGGTCACAATTTCTTCAAAATTTCTGACGTTCTGCAATTCACTGAAAAATGGTGCCAAACTGTTGCAAACCATCCCCTGAAAGGTTTTTCAGGGAAACAGGTGGGTTTTTATCATCGGAAACAGAATTAGCCCTCGATGTCTGAACAACTTTTTTTGAAAGAATCCCTAAGCCGCGCGGTCACAATTTCTTCAAAATTTCTGACGTTCTGCAATTCACTCAAAAATGGTGCCAAACTCTTGCAAACCATCCTCTGAAAGGTTTTTCAGTGGAAACAGGTGGGTTTTTATCATCGGAAACAGAATTAGCCCTCGATGTCTGAACAACGTTTTTTAAAAAAATCCCTAAGCCGCGCGGTCACAATTTCTTCAAAATTTCTGACGTTCTGCAATTCACTCAAAAATGGTGCCAAACTGTTGCAAACCATCCCCTGAAAGGTTTTTCGGTGGAAACAGATGTGTTTTTATCATCGGAAAAAGAATTAGCCCTCGATGTCTGAACAACTTTTTTTTTGAAAAAATCCCTAAGCCGCGCGGTCACAATTTCTTCAAAATTTCTGACGTTCCTAAATTCACTCAAAAATGGTGCCATACTGTTGCAAACCATCCCCTTAAAGGTTTTTCGGTGGAAACAGGTGGGTTTTTATCATCGGAAACAGAATTAGCCCTCGATGTCTGAACAACTTTTTTTGAAAAAATCCCTAAGCCGCGCGGTCACAATTTCTTCAAAATTTCTGACGTTCTGCAATTCACTCAAAAATGGTGCCAAACTGTTGCAAAGCATCCCCTGAAGGGTTTTTCGGTGGAAACAGGTGGGTATTTATCATCGGAAACAGAATTAGCCCTCAATGTCTGAACAACTTTTTTTTGAAAAAATCCCTTAGCCGCGCGGTCACAATTTCTTCAAAATTTCTGACGTTCTGCAATTCACTCAGAAACGGTGCCAAACTGTTGCAAACGATCCCCTGAAAGGTTTTTCAGTGGAAACAGGTGGGTTTTTATCATCGGAAACAGAATTGGCGCTCGACGTCTCAACAACTTTTTTTGAAAAAATCCCTAAGCCGCGCGGTCACAATTTCTTCAAAATTTCTGACGTTCTGCAATTCACTCATAAATGGTGCCAAAATGTTGCAAATGATCCCCTGAAAGGTTTTTCAGTGGAAACAGGTGGGTGTTTATCATCGGAAATAGAATTAGCCCTCGATGTCTGAACAACTTTTTTTGAAAAAATCCCTAAGCCGCGCGGTCACAATTTCTTCAAAATTTCTGACGTTCTGCAATTCACTCAAAAATGGTGCCAAACTGTTGCAAACCACCCCCTGAAAGGTTTTTCAGTGGAAACAGGTGGGTTTTTATCATCGGAAACAGAATTAGCCCTCAATGTCTGAACAACGTTTTTTAAAAAATCCCTAAGCCGTGCGGTCACAATTTCTTCAAAATTTCTGACGTTCTGCAATTCACTCAAAAATGGTGCCAAACTGTTGCAAACCATCCCCTTAAAGGTTTTTCGGTGGAAACAGATGTGTTTTTATCATCGGAAACAGAATTAGCCCTCAATGTCTGAACAACCTTTTTTTGAAAAAATCCCTAAGCCGCGCGGTCACAATTTCTTCAAAATTTCTGACGTTCTACAATTCACTCAAAAATGGTGCCAAACTGTTGCAAACCATCCCCTGAAAGGTTTTTCGGTGGAAACAGGTGGGTTTTTATCATCAGAAACAGAATTAGCCTTCGATGTCTTTTCACCTTTTTTTGTAAAAATCCCTAAGCCGCGCGGTCACAATTTCTTCAAAATTTCTGACGTTCTGCAATTCACTCAAAAATGGTGCCAAACTGTTGCAAACCATCCCCTGAAAGGTTTTTCGGTGGAAACAGATGTGTTTTTATCATCGGAAACAGAATTAGCCCTCAATGTCTGAACAACTTTTTTTTAAAATAATCCCTAAGCCGCGCGGTCACAATTTCTTCAAAATTTCTGACGTTCTTAAATTCACTCAAAAATGGTGCCAAACTGTTGCAAACCATCCCCTGAAAGGTTTTTCGGTGGAAACAGGTGGATTTTTATCATCGGAAACAGAATTAGCCCTCGATGTCTGAACACCTTTTTTTTGAAAAAACCCCTAAGCCGCGCGGTCACAATTTCTTCAAAATTTCTGACATTCTGCATTTCACTCAAAAATGGTGCCAAACTGTTGCAAACCATCCCCTGAAAGGTTTTTCGGTGGAAACAGGTGGGTTTTTATCATCGGAAACAGAATTGGCGCTCGACGTCTGAACAACTTTTTTTGAAAAAATCCCTAAGCCGCGCGGTCAAAATTTCTTCAAAATTTCTGACGTTCTGCAATTCACTCAAAAATGGTGCCAAAATGTTGCAAATGATTCCCTGAAAGCTTTTTCGGTGGAAACAGGTGGGTTTTTATCATCGGAAACAGAATTAGCCCTCAATGTCTGAACAACCTTTTTTTGAAAAAATCCCTAAGCCGCGCGGTCACAATTTCTTCAAAATTTCTGACGTTCTGCAATTCACTCAAAAATGGTGCCAAAATGTTGCAAATGATCCCCTTAAAGGTTTTTCGGTGGAAACAGATGTGTTTTTATCATCGGAAACAGAATTAGCCCTCAATGTCTGAACAACCTTTTTTTGAAAAAATCCCTAAGCCGCGCGGTCACAATTTCTTCAAAATTTCTGACGTTCTGCATTTCACTCAAAAATGGTGCCAAACTGTTGCAAACCATCCCCTGAAAGGTTTTTCGGTGGAAACAGGTGGGTTTTTATCATCGGAAACAGAATTGGCGCTCGACGTCTGAACAACTTTTTTTGAAAAAATCCCTAAGCCGCGCGGTCACAATTTCTTCAAAATTTCTGACGTTCTGCAATTCACTCAAAAATGGTGCCAAAATGTTGCAAATGATCCCCTGAAAGCTTTTTCGGTGGAAACAGCTGGGTTTTTATCATCGGAAAGAGAATTAGCCCTCGATGTCTGAACAACTTTTTTTGAAAAAATCCCTAAGCCGCGTGGTCACAATTACTTCAAAATTTCTGACGTTCTGCAATTCACTCAAAAATGGTGCCAAACTGTTGCAAACCACCCCCTGAAAGGTTTTTCAGTGGAAACAGGTGGGTTTTTATCATCGGAAACAGAATTAGCCCTCAATGTCTGAACAACGTTTTTTAAAAAATCCCTAAGCCGTGCGGTCACAATTTCTTCAAAATTTCTGACGTTCTGCAATTCACTCAAAAATGGTGCCAAACTGTTGCAAACCATCCCCTTAAAGGTTTTTCGGTGGAAACAGAAGTGTTTTTATCATCGGAAACAGAATTAGCCCTCAATGTCTGAACAACCTTTTTCTGAAAAAATCCCTAAGCCGCGCGGTCACAATTTCTTCAAAATTTCTGACGTTCTACAATTCACTCAAAAATGGTGCCAAACTGTTGCAAACCATCCCCTGAAAGGTTTTTCGGTGGAAACAGGTGGGTTTTTATCATCGGAAACAGAATTAGCCCTCGATGTCTGAACAACTTTTTTTGAAAAAATCCCTAAGCCGCGCGGTCACAATTTCTTCAAAATTTCTGACGTTCTGCAATTCACTCAAAAATGGTGCCAAACTGTTGCAAACCATCCCCTGAAAGGTTTTTCAGTGGAAACAGGTGGGGTTTTGGCATCGGAAACAGAATTAGCCCTCAATGTCTGAACAACGTTTTTAAAAAAATCCCTAAGCCGCGCGGTCACAATTTCTTCAAGATTTCTGACGTTCTGCAATTCACTCAAAAATGGTGCCAAACTGTTGCAAACCATCCCCTGAAAGGTTTTTCGGTGATAACAGGTGGGTTTTTATCATCGGAAACAGAATTAGCCCTCGATGTCTGAACAACTTTTTTTGAAAAAATCCCTAAGCCGCGCGGTCACAATTTCTTCAAAATTTCTGACGTTCTGCAATTCACTCAAAAATGGTGCCAAACTGTTGCAAACCATCCCCTGAAAGGTTTTTCAGTGGAAACAGGTGGGTTTTTGGCATCGGAAACAGAATTAGCCCTCAATGTCTGAACAACATTTTTAAAAAAATCCCTAAGCCGCGCGGTCACAATTTCTTCAAGATTTCTGACGTTCTGCAATTCACTCAAAAATGGTGCCAAACTGTTGCAAACCATCCCCTGAAAGGTTTTTCGGTGATAACAGGTGGGTTTTTATCATCGGAAACAGAATTAGCCCTCGATGTCTGAACAACTTTTTTTGAAAAAATCCCTAAGCCGCGCGGTCACAATTTCTTCAAAATTTCTGACGTTCTGCAATTCACTCAAAAATGGTGCCAAACTGTTGCAAACCATCCCCTGAAAGGTTTTTCGGTGGAAACAGATGTGTTTTTATCATCGGAAACAGAATTAGCCCTCAATGTCTGAACAACTTTTTTTAAAAATAATCCCTAAGCCGCGCGGTCACAATTTCTTCAAAATTTCTGACGTTCTTAAATTCACTCAAAAATGGTGCCAAACTGTTGCAAACCATCCCCTGAAAGGTTTTTCAGTGGAAACAGATGTGTTTTTATCATCGGAAAAAGAATTAGCCCTCGATGTCTGAACAACTTTTTTTTGAAAAAATCCCTAAGCCGCGCGGTCACAATTTCTTCAAAATTTCTGACGTTCTGCAATTCACTCAAAAATGGTGCCAAACTGTTGCAAACCATCCCCTGAAAGGTTTTTCGGTGGAAACAGGTGGGTTTTTATCATCGGAAACAGAATTAGCCCTCTATGTCTGAACATCTTTTTTTTAAAAAAACCCCTAAGCCGCGCGGTCACAATTTCTTCAAAATTTCTGACGTTCTGCATTTCACTCAAAAATGGTGCCAAACTGTTGCAAACCATCCCCTGAAAGGTTTTTCGGTGGAAACAGGTGGGTTTTTATCATCGGAAACAGAATTGGCGCTCGATGTCTGAACAACTTTTTTTGAAAAAATCCCTAAGCCGCGCGGTCACAATTTCTTCAAAATTTCTGACGTTCTGCAATTCACTCAAAAATGGTGCCAAAATGTTGCAAATGATCCCCTGAAAGGTTTTTAGGTGGAAACAGGTGGGTTTTTATCATCGGAAAGAGAATTAGCCCTCGATGTCTGAACAACTTTTTTTGAAAAAATCCCTAAGCCGCGCGGTCACAATTTCTTCAAAATTTCTGACGTTCTGCAATTCACTCAAAAATGGTGCCAAACTGTTGCAAACCACCCCCTGAAAGGTTTTTCAGTGGAAACAGGTGGGTTTTTATCATCGGAAACAGAATTAGCCCTCAATGTCTGAACAACGTTTTTTAAAAAATCCCTAAGCCGCGCGGTCACAATTTCTTCAAAATTTCTGACGTTCTGCAATTCACTCAAAAATGGTGCCAAACTGTTGCAAACCATCCCCTGAAAGGTTTTTTGGTGGAAACAGGTGGGTTTTTATCATCGGAAACAGAATTAGCCCTCGATGTCTGAACAACTTTTTTTGAAAAAATCCCTAAGCCGCGCGGTCACAATTTCTTCAAAATTTCTGACGTTCTGCAATTCACTCAAAAATGGTGCCAAACTGTTGCAAACCATCACCTGAAAGGTTTTTCAGTGGAAACAGGTGGGTTTTTGTCATCGGAAATAGAATTAGCCCTCAATGTCTGAACAACTTTTTTTTGAAAAAATCCCTAAGCCGCGCGGTCACAATTACTTCAAAATTTCTGACGTTCTGCAATTCACTCAAAAATGGTGCCAAACTGTTGCAAACCATCCCCTGAAAGGTTTTTCGGTGGAAACAGGTGGGTTTTTATCATCGGAAACAGAATTAGCCCTCAATGTCTGAACAACTTTTTTTAAAAATAATCCCTAAGCCGCGCGGTCACAATTTCTTCAAAATTTCTGACGTTCTTAAATTCACTCAAAAATGGTGCCAAACTGTTGCAAACCATCCTCTGAAAGGTTTTTCGGTGGAAACAGGTGGATTTTTATTATCGGAAACAGAATTAGCCCTCGATGTCTGAACAACCTTTTTTTGAAAAAATCCCTAAACCGCGCGGTCACAATTTCTTCAAAATTTCTGACGTTCTGCAATTCACTCAAAAATGGTGCCAAACTGTTGCAAACCATCCCCTGAAAGGTTTTTCAGTGGAAACAGATGTGTTTTTATCATCGGAAACAGAATTAGCCCTCAATGTCTGAACAACTTTTTTTAAAAATAATCCCTAAGCCGCGCGGTCACAATTTCTTCAAAATTTCTGACGTTCTACAATTCACTCAAAAATGGTGCCAAACTGTTGCAAACCATCCCCTGAAAGGTTTTTCGGTGGAAACAGGTGGGTTTTTATCATCGGAAACAGAATTAGCCCTCGATGTCTGAACAACTTTTTTTGAAAAAATCCCTAAGCCGCGCGGTCACAATTTCTTTAAAATTTCTGACGTTCTGCAATTCACTCAAAAATGGTGCCAAACTGTTGCAAACCATCCCCTGAAAGGTTTTTCGGTGGAAACAGGTGGGTTTTTATCATCGGAAACAGAATTAGCCCTCGATGTCTGAACACCTTTTTTTTGAAAAAACCCCTAATCCGCGCGGTCACAATTTCTTCAAAATTTCTGACGTTCTGCATTTCACTCAAAAATGGTGCCAAACTGTTGCAAACCATCCCCTGAAAGGTTTTTCGGTGGAAACAGGTGGGTTTTTATCATCGGAAACAGAATTGGCGCTCGACGTCTGAACAACTTTTTTTGAAAAAATCCCTAAGCCGCGCGGTCACAATTTCTTCAAAATTTCTGACGTTCTGCAATTCACTCAAAAATGGTGCCAAAATGTTGCAAATGATCCCCTGAAAGGTTTTTAGGTGGAAACAGGTGGGTTTTTATCATCGGAAAGAGAATTAGCCCTCGATGTCTGAACAACTTTTTTTGAAAAAATCCCTAAGCCGCGCGGTCACAATTTCTTCAAAATTTCTGACGTTCTGCAATTAACTCAAAAATGGTGCCAAACTGTTGCAAACCACCCCCTGAAAGGTTTTTCAGTGGAAACAGGTGGGTTTTTATCATCGGAAACAGAATTAGCCCTCAATGTCTGAACAACGTTTTTTAAAAAATCCCTAAGCCGCGCGGTCACAATTTCTTCAAAATTTCTGACGTTCTGCAATTCACTCAAAAATGGTGCCAAACTGTTGCAAACCATCCCCTGAAAGGTTTTTCAGTGGAAACAGATGTGTTTTTATCATCGGAAACAGAATTAGCCCTCGATGTCTGAACAACTTTTTTTGAAAAAATCCCTAAGCCGCGCGGTCACAATTTCTTCAAAATTTCTGACGTTCTGCATTTCACTCAAAAATGGTGCCAAACTGTTGCAAACCATCCCCTGAAAGGTTTTTCAGTGGAAACAGGTGGGTTTTTGTCATCGGAAACAGAATTAGCCCTCAATGTCTGAACAACGTTTTTTAAAAAATCCCTAAGCTGCGCGGTCACAATTTCTTCAAAATTTCTGACGTTCTGCAATTCACTCAAAAATGGTGCCAAACTGTTGCAAACCATCCCCTGAAAGGTTTTTCGGTGATAACAGGTGGGTTTTTATCATCGGAAACAGAATTAGCCGTCGATGTCTGAACAACTTTTTTTTGAAAAAATCCCTAAGCCGCGCGGTCACAATTTCAACAAAATTTCTGACGTTCTGCAATTCACTCAAAAATGGTGCCAAACTGTTGCAAACCATCCCCTGAAAGGTTTTTCGGTGGAAACAGATGTGTTTTTATCATCGGAAACAGAATTAGCCCTCAATGTCTGAACAACTTTTTAAAAAAATAATCCCTAAACCGCATGGTCACAATTTCTTCAAAATTTCTGACGTTCTTAAATTCACTCAAAAATGGTGCCAAACTGTTGCAAACCATCCCCTGAAAGATTTTTCAGTGGAAACAGGTGGATTTTTATCATCGGAAACAGAATTAGCCCTCAATGTCTGAACAACTTTTTTTGAAAAAATCCCTAAGCCGCGCGGTCACAATTTCTTCAAAATTTCTGACGTTCTGCAATTCACTCAAAAATGGTGCCAAACTGTTGCAAACCATCCCCTGAAAGGTTTTTCGGTGGAAACAGGTGGGTTTTTATCATCGGAAACAGAATTGGCGCTCGACGTCTGAACAACTTTTTTTGAAAAAATCCCTAAGCCGCGCGGTCACAATTTCTTCAAAATTTCTGACGTTCTGCAATTCACTCAAAAATGGTGCCAAAATGTTGCAAATGATCCCCTGAAAGGTTTTTAGGTGGAAACAGGTGGGTTTTTATCATCGGAAAGAGAATTAGCCCTCGATGTCTGAACAACTTTTTTTGAAAAAATCCCTAAGCCGCGCGGTCACAATTTCTTCAAAATTTCTGACGTTCTGCAATTAACTCAAAAATGGTGCCAAACTGTTGCAAACCACCCCCTGAAAGGTTTTTCAGTGGAAACAGGTGGGTTTTTATCATCGGAAACAGAATTAGCCCTCAATGTCTGAACAACGTTTTTTAAAAAATCCCTAAGCCGCGCGGTCACAATTTCTTCAAAATTTCTGACGTTCTGCAATTCACTCAAAAATGGTGCCAAACTGTTGCAAACCATCCCCTGAAAGGTTTTTCAGTGGAAACAGATGTGTTTTTATCATCGGAAACAGAATTAGCCCTCGATGTCTGAACAACTTTTTTTGAAAAAATCCCTAAGCCGCGCGGTCACAATTTCTTCAAAATTTCTGACGTTCTGCATTTCACTCAAAAATGGTGCCAAACTGTTGCAAACCATCCCCTGAAAGGTTTTTCAGTGGAAACAGGTGGGTTTTTGTCATCGGAAACAGAATTAGCCCTCAATGTCTGAACAACGTTTTTTAAAAAATCCCTAAGCTGCGCGGTCACAATTTCTTCAAAATTTCTGACGTTCTGCAATTCACTCAAAAATGGTGCCAAACTGTTGCAAACCATCCCCTGAAAGGTTTTTCGGTGATAACAGGTGGGTTTTTATCATCGGAAACAGAATTAGCCGTCGATGTCTGAACAACTTTTTTTTGAAAAAATCCCTAAGCCGCGCGGTCACAATTTCAACAAAATTTCTGACGTTCTGCAATTCACTCAAAAATGGTGCCAAACTGTTGCAAACCATCCCCTGAAAGGTTTTTCGGTGGAAACAGATGTGTTTTTATCATCGGAAACAGAATTAGCCCTCAATGTCTGAACAACTTTTTAAAAAAATAATCCCTAAACCGCATGGTCACAATTTCTTCAAAATTTCTGACGTTCTTAAATTCACTCAAAAATGGTGCCAAACTGTTGCAAACCATCCCCTGAAAGATTTTTCAGTGGAAACAGGTGGATTTTTATCATCGGAAACAGAATTAGCCCTCAATGTCTGAACAACTTTTTTTGAAAAAATCCCTAAGCCGCGCGGTCACAATTTCTTCAAAATTTCTGACGTTCTGCAATTCACTCAAAAATGGTGCCAAACTGTTGCAAACCATCCCCTGAAAGGTTTTTCGGTGGAAACAGGTGGGTTTTTATCATCGGAAACAGAATTAGCCCTCAATGTCTGAACAACTTTTTTAAAAAATAATCCCTAAGCCGCGCGGTCACAATTTCTTCAAAATTTCTGACGTTCTTAAATTCACTCAAAAATGGTGCCAAACTGTTGCAAACCATCCTCTGAAAGGTTTTTCGGTGGAAACAGGTGGATTTTTATTATCGGAAACAGAATTAGCCCTCGATGTCTGAACAACCTTTTTTTGAAAAAATCCCTAAACCGCGCGGTCACAATTTCTTCAAAATTTCTGACGTTCTGCAATTCACTCAAAAATGGTGCCAAACTGTTGCAAACCATTCCCTGAAAGGTTTTTCAGTGGAAACAGATGTGTTTTTATCATCGGAAACGGAATTAGCCCTCGATGTCTGAACAACTTTTTTTTGAAAAAATCCCTAAGCCGCGCGGTCACAATTTCTTCAAAATTTCTGACGTTCTGCAATTCACTCAAAAATGGTGCCAAACTGTTGCAAACCATCCCCTGAAAGGTTTTTCAGTGGAAACAGATGTGTTTTTATCATCGGAAACAGAATTAGCCCTCGATGTCTGAACAACTTTTTTTGAAAAAATCCCTAAGCCGCGCGGTCACAATTTCTTCAAAATTTCTGACGTTCTGCAATTCACTCAAAAATGGTGCCAAACTGTTGCAAACCATCCCCTGAAAGGTTTTTCAGTGGAAACAGGTGGGTTTTTGTCATCGGAAACAGAATTAGCCCTCAATGTCTGAACAACGTTTTTTAAAAAATCCCTAAGCCGCGCGGTCAAAATTTCTTCAAAATTTCTGACGTTCTGCAATTCACTCAAAAATGGTGCCAAACTGTTGCAATCCATCCCCTGAAAGGTTTTTCGTTGGAAACAGATGTGTTTTTATCATCGGAAACAGAATTAGCCCTCAATATCTGAAAAACTTTTAAAAAAAATAATCCCTAAGCCGCGCGGTCACAATTTCTTCAAAATTTCTGACGTTCTTAAATTCACTCAAAAATGGTGCCAAACTGTTGCAAACCATCCCCTGAAAGGTTTTTCGGTGGAAACAGGTGGATGTTTATCATCGGAAACAGAATTAGCCCTCAATGTCTGAACAACTTTTTTTGAAAAAATCCCTAAGCCGTGCGGTCACAATTTCTTCAAAATTTCTGACGTTCTGCAATTCACTCAAAAATGGTGCCAAACTGTTGCAAACCATCCCCTGAAAGGTTTTTCGGTGATAACAGGTGGGTTTTTATCATCGGAAACAGAATTAGCCGTCGATGTCTGAACAACTTTTTTTTGAAAAAATCCCTAAGCCGCGCGGTCACAATTTCTTCAAAATTTCTGACGTTCTGCAATTCACTCAAAAATGGTGCCAAACTGTTGCAAACCATCCCCTGAAAGGTTTTTCGGTGGAAACAGGTGGGTATTTATCATCGGAAACAGAATTAGCCCTCGATGTCTGAACACCTTTTTTTTGAAAATACCCCTAAGCCGCGCGGTCACAATTTCTTCAAAATTTCTGACGTTCTGCATTTCACTCAAAAATGGTGCCAAACTGTTGCAAACCTTCCCCTGAAAGGTTTTTCGGTGGAAACAGGTGGGTTTTTATCATCGGAAACAGAATTGGCGCTCGACGTCTGAACAATTTTTTTTAAAAAATCCCTAAGCCGCGCGGTCACAATTTCTTCAAAATTTCTGACGTTCTGCAATTCACTCAAAAATGGTGCCAAAATGTTGCAAATGATCCCCTGAAAGGTTTTTAGGTGGAAACAGGTGGGTTTTTATCATCGGAAAGAGAATTAGCCCTCGATGTCTGAACAACTTTTTTTGAAAAAATCCCTAAGCCGCGCGGTCACAATTTCTTCAAAATTTCTGACGTTCTGCAATTCACTCAAAAATGGTGCCAAACTGTTGCAAACCACCCCCTGAAAGGTTTTTCAGTGGAAACAGGTGGGTTTTTATCATCGGAAACAGAATTAGCCCTCAATGTCTGAACAACGTTTTTTAAAAAATCCCTAAGCCGCGCGGTCACAATTTCTTCAAAATTTCTGACGTTCTGCAATTCACTCAAAAATGGTGCCAAACTGTTGCAAACCATCCCCTGAAAGGTTTTTCAGTGGAAACAGATGTGTTTTTATCATCGGAAACAGAATTAGCCCTCGATGTCTGAACAACTTTTTTTGAAAAAATCCCTAAGCCGCGCGGTCACAATTTCTTCAAAATTTCTGACGTTCTGCATTTCACTCAAAAATGGTGCCAAACTGTTGCAAACCATCCCCTGAAAGGTTTTTCAGTGGAAACAGGTGGGTTTTTGTCATCGGAAACAGAATTAGCCCTCAATGTCTGAACAACATTTTTTAAAAAATCCCTAAGCCGCGCGGTCACAATTTCTTCAAAATTTCTGACGTTCTGCAATTCACTCAAAAATGGTGCCAAACTGTTGCAAACCATCCACTGAAAGGTTTTTCGGTGATAACAGGTGGGTTTTTATCATCGGAAACAGAATTAGCCGTCGATGTCTGAACAACTTTTTTTTGAAAAAATCCCTAAGCCGCGCGGTCACAATTTCTTCAAAATTTCTGACGTTCTGCAATTCACTCAAAAATGGTGCCAAACTGTTGCAAACCATCCCCTGAAAGGTTTTTCGGTGGAAACAGATGTGTTTTTATCATCGGAAACAGAATTAGCCCTCAATGTCTGAACAACTTTTTTAAAAAATAATCCCTAAACCGCGTGGTCACAATTTCTTCAAAATTTCTGACGTTCTTAAATTCACTCAAAAATGGTGCCAAACTGTTGCAAACCATCCCCTGAAAGGTTTTTCAGTGGAAACAGGTGGATTTTTATCATCGGAAACAGAATTAGCCCTCAATGTCTGAACAACTTTTTTTGAAAAAATCCCTAAGCCGCGCGGTCACAATTTCTTCAAAATTTCTGACGTTCTGCAATTCACTCAAAAATGGTGCCAAACTGTTGCAAACCATCCCCTGAAAGGTTTTTCGGTGGAAACAGGTGGGTTTTTATCATCGGAAACAGAATTAGCCCTCAATGTCTGAACAACTTTTTAAAAAAATAATCCCTAAGCCGCGCGGTCACAATTTCTTCAAAATTTCTGACGTTCTTAAATTCACTCAAAAATGGTGCCAAACTGTTGCAAACCATCCTCTGAAAGGTTTTTCGGTGGAAACAGGTGGATTTTTATTATCGGAAACAGAATTAGCCCTCGATGTCTGAACAACCTTTTTTTGAAAAAATCCCTAAACCGCGCGGTCACAATTTCTTCAAAATTTCTGACGTTCTGCAATTCACTCAAAAATGGTGCCAAACTGTTGCAAACCATCCCCTGAAAGGTTTTTCAGTGGAAACAGATGTGTTTTTATCATCGGAAACGGAATTAGCCCTCGATGTCTGAACAACTTTTTTTTGAAAAAATCCCTAAGCCGCGCGGTCACAATTTCTTCAAAATTTCTGACGTTCTGCAATTCACTCAAAAATGGTGCCAAACTGTTGCAAACCATCCCCTGAAAGGTTTTTCAGTGGAAACAGATGTGTATTTATCATCGGAAACAGAATTAGCCCTCGATGTCTGAACAACTTTTTTTGAAAAAATCCCTAAGCCGCGCGGTCACAATTTCTTCAAAATTTCTGACGTTCTGCAATTCACTCAAAAATGGTGCCAAACTGTTGCAAACCATCCCCTGAAAGGTTTTTCAGTGGAAACAGGTGGGTTTTTGTCATCGGAAACAGAATTAGCCCTCAATGTCTGAACAACGTTTTTTAAAAAATCCCTAAGCCGCGCGGTCACAATTTCTTCAAAATTTCTGACGTTCTGCAATTCACTCAAAAATGGTGCCAAACTGTTGCAAACCATCCCCTGAAAGGTTTTTCGTTGATAACAGGTGGGTTTTTATCATCGGAAACAGAATTAGCCGTCGATGTCTGAACAACTTTTTTTTGAAAAAATCCCTAAGCCGCGCGGTCACAATTTCTTCAAAATTTCTGACGTTCTGCAATTCACTCAAAAATGGTGCCAAACTGTTGCAATCCATCCCCTGAAAGGTTTTTCGGTGGAAACAGATGTGTTTTTATCATCGGAAACAGAATTAGCCCTCAATATCTGAACAACTTTTTAAAAAAATAATCCCTAAGCCGCGCGGTCACAATTTCTTCAAAATTTCTGACGTTCTTAAATTCACTCAAAAATGGTGCCAAACTGTTGCAAACCATCCCCTGAAAGGTTTTTCGGTGGAAACAGGTGGATTTTTATCATCGGAAACAGAATTAGCCCTCGATGTCTGAAAAACCTTTTTTTGAAAAAATCCCTAAACCGCGCGGTCACAATTTCTTCAAAATTTCTGACGTTCTGCAATTCACTCAAAAATGGTGCCAAACTGTTGCAAACCATCCCCTGAAAGGTTTTTCAGTGGAAACAGATGTGTTTTTATCATCGGAAACAGAATTAGCCCTCGATGTCTGAACAACTTTTTTTGAAAAAATCCCTAAGCCGCGCGGTCACAATTTCTTCAAAATTTCTGACGTTCTGCATTTCACTCAAAAATGGTGCCAAACTGTTGCAAACCATCCCCTGAAAGGTTTTTCAGTGGAAACAGGTGGGTTTTTGTCATCGGAAACAGAATTAGCCCTCAATGTCTGAACAACGTTTTTTAAAAAATCCCTAAGCCGCGCGGTCACAATTTCTTCAAAATTTCTGACGTTCTGCAATTCACTCAAAAATGGTGCCAAACTGTTGCAAACCATCCCCTGAAAGGTTTTTCGGTGATAACAGGTGGGTTTTTATCATCGGAAACAGAATTAGCCGTCGATGTCTGAACAACTTTTTTTTGAAAAAATCCCTAAGCCGCGCGGTCACAATTTCTTCAAAATTTCTGTCGTTCTGCAATTCACTCAAAAATGGTGCCAAACTGTTGCAAACCATCCCCTGAAAGGTTTTTCGGTGGAAACAGATGTGTTTTTATCATCGGAAACAGAATTAGCCCTCAATGTCTTAACAACTTTTTTAAAAAATAATCCCTAATCCGCGCGGTCACAATTTCTTCAAAATTTCTGACGTTCTTAAATTCACTCAAAAATGGTGCCAAACTGTTGCAAACCATCCCCTGAAAGGTTTTTCGGTGGAAACAGGTGGATTTTTATCATCGGAAACAGAATTAGCCCTCAATGTCTGAACAACTTTTTTTGAAAAAATCCCTAAGCCGTGCGGTCACAATTTCTTCAAAATTTCTGACGTTCTGCAATTCACTCAAAAATGGTGCCAAACTGTTGCAAACCATCCCCTTAAAGGTTTTTCGGTGGAAACAGATGTGTTTTTATCATCGGAAACAGAATTAGCCCTCAATGTCTGAACAACCTTTTTTTGAAAAAATCCCTAAGCCGCGCGGTCACAATTTCTTCAAAATTTCTGACGTTCTGCAATTCACTCAAAAATGGTGCCAAACTGTTGCAAACCATTCCCTGAAAGGTTTTTCAGTGATAACAGGTGGGTTTTTATCATCGGAAACAGAATTAGCCCTCGATGTCTGAACAACTTTTTTTGAAAAAATCCCTAAGCCGCGCGGTCACAATTTCTTCAAAATTTCTGACGTTCTGCAATTCACTCAAAAATGGTGCCAAACTGTTGCAAACCATCCCCTGAAAGGTTTTTCGGTGGAAACAGATGTGTTTTTATCATCGGAAACAGAATTAGCCCTCAATGTCTGAACAACTTTTTCAAAAAATAATCCCTAAGCCGCGCGGTCACAATTTCTTCAAAATTTCTGACGTTCTGCAATTCACTCAAAAATGGTGCCAAACTGTTGCAAACCATCCCCTGAAAGGTTTTTCAGTGGAAACAGATGTGTTTTTATCATCGGAAACGGAATTAGCCCTCGATGTCTGAACAACTTTTTTTTGAAAAAATCCCTAAGCCGCGCGGTCACAATTTCTTCAAAATTTCTGACGTTCTTAAATTCACTCAAAAATGGTGCCAAACGGTTGCAAACCAGCCCCTTAAAGCTTTTTCGGTGGAAACAGGTGGGTTTTTATCATCGGAAACAGAATTAGCCCTCGATGTCTGAACAACTTTTTTTTGAAAAAATCCCTAAGCCGAGCGGTCACAATTTCTTCAAAAATCTGACGTTCTGCAATTCATTCAAAAATGGTGCCAAACTGTTGCAAAGCATCCCCTGAAAGGTTTTTCGGTGGAAACAGGTGGGTTTTTATCATCGGAAACAGAATTAGCCCTCAATGTCTGAACAACTTTTTTTTGAAAAAATCCCTAAGCCGCGCGGTCACAATTTCTTCAAAATTTCTGACGTTCTGCAATTCACTCAAAAATGGTGCCAAACTGTTGCAAACCATCTCCTGAAAGGTTTTTCGGTGGAAACAGGTGGGTTTTTATCATCGGAAAGAGAATTAGCCCTCGATGTCTGAACAACTTTTTTTTGAAAAAATCCCTAAGCCGCGCGGTCACAATTTCTTCAAAATTTCTGACGTTCTGCAATTGACTCAAAAATGGTGCCAAACTGTTGCAAACCATCTCCTGAAAGGTTTTTCAGGGAAACAGGTGGGTTTTTATCATCGGAAACAGAATTAGCCCTCGATGTCTGATCAACTTTTTTTAAAAAAAATCCCTAAGCCGCGCGGTCACAATTTCTTCAAAATTTCTGACGTTCTGCAATTCACTCAAAAATGGTGCCAAAATGTTGCAAATGATCCCCTGAAAGGTTTTTCGGTGGAAACAGGTGGGTTTTTATCATCGGAAACAGAATTAGCGCTCGACGTCTGAACAACTTTTTTTGAAAAAATCCCTAAGCCGCGCGGTCACAATTCCTTCAAAAATCTGACGTTCTGCAATTCATTCAAAGATGGTGCTAAACTGTTGCAAACGATCCCCTGAAGGGTTTTTCGGTGGAAACAGGTGGGTATTTATCATCGGAAACAGAATTAGCCCTCGATGTCTGAACAACTTTTTTTTGAAAAAATCCCTTAGCCGCGCGGTCACAATTTCTTCAAAATTTCTGACGTTCTGCAATTCACTCAGAAATGGTGCCAAACTGTTGCAAACGATCCCCTGAAAGGTTTTTCAGTGGAAACAGGTGGGTTTTTATCATCGGAAACAGAATTGGCGCTCGACGTCTCAACAACTTTTTTTGAAAAAATCCCTAAGCCGCGCGGTCACAATTTCTTCAAAATTTCTGACGTTCTGCAATTCACTCAAAAATGGTGCCAAAATGTTGCAAATGATCCCCTGAAAGGTTTTTCGGTGGAAACAGGTGGGTGTTTATCATCGGAAAGAGAATTAGTCCTCGATGTCTGAACAACTTTTTTTGAAAAAATCCCTAAGCCGCGCGGTCACAATTTCTTCAAAATTTCTGACGTTCTGCAATTCACTCAAAAATGGTGCCAAACTGTTGAAAACCACCCCCTGAAAGGTTTTTCAGTGGAAACAGGTGGGTTTTTATCATCGGAAACAGAATTAGCCCTCAATGTCTGAACAACGTTTTTTAAAAAATCCCTAAGCCGTGCGGTCACAATTTCTTCAAAAATCTGACGTTCTGCAATTCATTCAAAAATGGTGCCAAACTGTTGCAAAGCATCCCCTGAAAGGTTTTTCGGTGGAAACAGGTGGGTTTTTATCATCGGAAACAGAATTAGCCCTCAATGTCTGAACAACTTTTTTTTGAAAAAATCCCTAAGCCGCGCGGTCACAATTTCTTCAAAATTTCTGACGTTCTGCAATTCACTCAAAAATGGTGCCAAACTGTTGCAAACCATCTCCTGAAAGGTTTTTCGGTGGAAACAGGTGGGTTTTTATCATCGGAAAGAGAATTAGCCCTCGATGTCTGAACAACTTTTTTTTGAAAAAATCCCTAAGCCGCGCGGTCACAATTTCTTCAAAATTTCTGACGTTCTGCAATTGACTCAAAAATGGTGCCAAACTGTTGCAAACCATCTCCTGAAAGGTTTTTCAGGGAAACAGGTGGGTTTTTATCATCGGAAACAGAATTAGCCCTCGATGTCTGATCAACTTTTTTTAAAAAAAATCCCTAAGCCGCGCGGTCACAATTTCTTCAAAATTTCTGACGTTCTGCAATTCACTCAAAAATGGTGCCAAAATGTTGCAAATGATCCCCTGAAAGGTTTTTCGGTGGAAACAGGTGGGTTTTTATCATCGGAAACAGAATTAGCGCTCGACGTCTGAACAACTTTTTTTGAAAAAATCCCTAAGCCGCGCGGTCACAATTCCTTCAAAAATCTGACGTTCTGCAATTCATTCAAAGATGGTGCTAAACTGTTGCAAACGATCCCCTGAAGGGTTTTTCGGTGGAAACAGGTGGGTATTTATCATCGGAAACAGAATTAGCCCTCGATGTCTGAACAACTTTTTTTTGAAAAAATCCCTTAGCCGCGCGGTCACAATTTCTTCAAAATTTCTGACGTTCTGCAATTCACTCAGAAATGGTGCCAAACTGTTGCAAACGATCCCCTGAAAGGTTTTTCAGTGGAAACAGGTGGGTTTTTATCATCGGAAACAGAATTGGCGCTCGACGTCTCAACAACTTTTTTTGAAAAAATCCCTAAGCCGCGCGGTCACAATTTCTTCAAAATTTCTGACGTTCTGCAATTCACTCAAAAATGGTGCCAAAATGTTGCAAATGATCCCCTGAAAGGTTTTTCGGTGGAAACAGGTGGGTGTTTATCATCGGAAAGAGAATTAGTCCTCGATGTCTGAACAACTTTTTTTGAAAAAATCCCTAAGCCGCGCGGTCACAATTTCTTCAAAATTTCTGACGTTCTGCAATTCACTCAAAAATGGTGCCAAACTGTTGAAAACCACCCCCTGAAAGGTTTTTCAGTGGAAACAGGTGGGTTTTTATCATCGGAAACAGAATTAGCCCTCAATGTCTGAACAACGTTTTTTAAAAAATCCCTAAGCCGTGCGGTCACAATTTCTTCAAAATTTCTGACGTTCTGCAATTCACTCAAAAATGGTGCCAAACTGTTGCAAACCATCCCCTGAAAGGTTTTTCGGTGGAAACAGGTGGATTTTTATCATCGGAAACAGAATTAGCCCTCGATGTCTGAACAACCTTTTTTTGAAAAAATCCCTAAACCGCGCGGTCACAATTTCTTCAAAATTTCTGACGTTCTGCAATTCACTCAAAAATGGTGCCAAACTGTTGCAAACCATCCCCTGAAAGGTTTTTCAGTGGAAACAGATGTGTTTTTATCATCGGAAACAGAATTAGCCCTCGATGTCTGAACAACTTTTTTTTGAAAAAATCCCTAAGCCGCGCGGTCACAATTTCTTCAAAATTTCTGACGTTCTGCAATTCACTCAAAAATGGTGCCAAACTGTTGCAAACCATCCCCTGAAAGGTTTTTCGGTGGAAACAGGTGGGTTTTTATCATCGGAAACAGAATTAGCCCTCGATGTCTGAACACCTTTTTTTTGAAAAAACCCCTAAGCCGCGCGGTCACAATTTCTTCAAAATTTCTGACGTTCTGCATTTCACTCAAAAATGGTGCCAAACTGTTGCAAACCATCCCCTGAAAGGTTTTTCGGTGGAAACAGGTGGGTTTTTATCATCGGAAACAGAATTGGCGCTCGACGTCTGAACAACTTTTTTTGAAAAAATCCCTAAGCCGCGCGGTCACAATTTCTTCAAAATTTCTGACGTTCTGCAATTCACTCAAAAATGGTGCCAAAATGTTGCAAATGATCCCCTGAAAGCTTTTTCGGTGGAAACAGGTGGGTTTTTATCATCGGAAACAGAATTAACCCTCAATGTCTGAACAACCTTTTTTGAAAAAATCCTTAAGACGCGCGGTCACTATTTCTTCAAAATTTCTGACGTTCTGCAATTCACTCAAAAATGGTGCCAAAATGTTGCAAATGATCCCCTTAAAGGTTTTTCGGTGGAAACAGATGTGTTTTTATCATCGGAAACAGAATTAGCCCTCAATGTCTGAACAACCTTTTTTTGAAAAAATCCCTAAGCCGCGCGGTCACAATTTCTTCAAAATTTCTGACGTTCTGCATTTCACTCAAAAATGGTGCCAAACTGTTGCAAACCATCCCCTGAAAGGTTTTTCGGTGGAAACAGGTGGGTTTTTATCATCGGAAACAGAATTGGCGCTCGACGTCTGAACAACTTTTTTTGAAAAAATCCCTAAGCCGCGCGGTCACAATTTCTTCAAAATTTCTGACGTTCTGCAATTCACTCAAAAATGGTGCCAAAATATTGCAAATGATCCCCTGAAAGCTTTTTCGGTGGAAACAGGTGGGGTTTTATCATCGGAAAGCGAATTAGCCCTCGATGTCTGAACAACTTTTTTTGAAAAAATCCCTAAGCCGCGCGGTCACAATTACTTCAAAATTTCTGACGTTCTGCAATTCACTCAAAAATGGTGCCAAACTGTTGCAAACCACCCCCTGAAAGGTTTTTCAGTGGAAACAGGTGGGTTTTTATCATCGGAAACAGAATTAGCCCTCAATGTCTGAACAACGTTTTTTAAAAAATCCCTAAGCCGTGCGATCACAATTTCTTCAAAATTTCTGACGTTCTGCAATTCACTCAAAAATGGTGCCAAACTGTTGCAAACCATCCCCTTAAAGGTTTTTCGGTGGAAACAGATGTGTTTTTATCATCGGAAACAGAATTAGCCCTCAATGTCTGAACAACCTTTTTTTGAAAAAATCCCTAAGCCGCGCGGTCACAATTTCTTCAAAATTTCTGACGTTCTGCAATTCACTCAAAAATGGTGCCAAACTGTTGCAAACCATCCCCTGAAAGGTTTTTCGGTGGAAACAGGTGGGTTTTTATCATCGGAAACAGAATTAACCCTCAATGTCTGAACAACCTTTTTTGAAAAAATCCTTAAGACGCGCGGTCACTATTTCTTCAAAATTTCTGACGTTCTGCAATTCACTCAAAAATGGTGCCAAAATGTTGCAAATGATCCCCTTAAAGGTTTTTCGGTGGAAACAGATGTGTTTTTATCATCGGAAACAGAATTAGCCCTCAATGTCTGAACAACCTTTTTTTGAAAAAATCCCTAAGCCGCGCGGTCACAATTTCTTCAAAATTTCTGACGTTCTGCATTTCACTCAAAAATGGTGCCAAACTGTTGCAAACCATCCCCTGAAAGGTTTTTCGGTGGAAACAGGTGGGTTTTTATCATCGGAAACAGAATTGGCGCTCGACGTCTGAACAACTTTTTTTGAAAAAATCCCTAAGCCGCGCGGTCACAATTTCTTCAAAATTTCTGACGTTCTGCAATTCACTCAAAAATGGTGCCAAAATATTGCAAATGATCCCCTGAAAGCTTTTTCGGTGGAAACAGGTGGGGTTTTATCATCGGAAAGCGAATTAGCCCTCGATGTCTGAACAACTTTTTTTGAAAAAATCCCTAAGCCGCGCGGTCACAATTACTTCAAAATTTCTGACGTTCTGCAATTCACTCAAAAATGGTGCCAAACTGTTGCAAACCACCCCCTGAAAGGTTTTTCAGTGGAAACAGGTGGGTTTTTATCATCGGAAACAGAATTAGCCCTCAATGTCTGAACAACGTTTTTTAAAAAATCCCTAAGCCGTGCGATCACAATTTCTTCAAAATTTCTGACGTTCTGCAATTCACTCAAAAATGGTGCCAAACTGTTGCAAACCATCCCCTTAAAGGTTTTTCGGTGGAAACAGATGTGTTTTTATCATCGGAAACAGAATTAGCCCTCAATGTCTGAACAACCTTTTTTTGAAAAAATCCCTAAGCCGCGCGGTCACAATTTCTTCAAAATTTCTGACGTTCTGCAATTCACTCAAAAATGGTGCCAAACTGTTGCAAACCATCCCCTGAAAGGTTTTTCGGTGGAAACAGGTGGGTTTTTATCATCGGAAACAGAATTAGCCCTCAATTTCTGAAAAACTTTTTTTGACAAAATCTCTAAGCCGCGCGGTCACAATTTCTTCAAAATTTCTGACGTTCTGCAATTCACTCAAAAATGGTGCCAAACTGTTGCAAACCATCCCCTGAAAGGTTTTTCGGTGGAAACAGGTGGGTTTTTATCATCGGAAACCGAATTAGCCCTCGATGTCTGAACAACGTTTTTTGTAAAAATCCCTAAGCCGCGCGGTCACAATTTCTTCAAAATTTCTGACGTTCTTAAATTCACTCAAAAATGGTGCCAAACTGTTGCAAACCATCTCCTGAAAGGTTTTTCGGTGGAAACAGGTGGGTTTTTATCATCGGAAACCGAATTAGCCCTCGATGTCTGAACAACGTTTTTTGTAAAAATCCCTAAGCCGCGCGGTCACAATTTCTTCAAAATTTCTGACGTTCTGCAATTCACTCAAAAATGGTGCCAAACTGTTGCAAACCATCCCCTGAAAGGTTTTTCGGTGGAAACAGATGTGTTTTTATCATCGGAAACAGAATTAGCCCTCAATGTCTGAACAACTTTTTTTAAAAATAATCCCTAAGCCGCGCGGTCACAATTTCTTCAAAATTTCTGACGTTCTGCAATTCACTCAAAAATGGTGCCAAACTGTTGCAAACCACCCCCTGAAAGGTTTTTCAGTGGAAACAGGTGGGTTTTTATCATCGGAAACAGAATTAGCCCTCAATGTCTGAACAACGTTTTTTAAAAAATCCCTAAGCCGTGCGATCACAATTTCTTCAAAATTTCTGACGTTCTGCAATTCACTCAAAAATGGTGCCAAACTGTTGCAAACCATCCCCTTAAAGGTTTTTCGGTGGAAACAGATGTGTTTTTATCATCGGAAACAGAATTAGCCCTCAATGTCTGAACAACCTTTTTTTGAAAAAATCCCTAAGCCGCGCGGTCACAATTTCTTCAAAATTTCTGACGTTCTGCAATTCACTCAAAAATGGTGCCAAACTGTTGCAAACCATCCCCTGAAAGGTTTTTCGGTGGAAACAGGTGGGTTTTTATCATCGGAAACAGAATTAGCCCTCAATTTCTGAAAAACTTTTTTTGACAAAATCTCTAAGCCGCGCGGTCACAATTACTTCAAAATTTCTGACGTTCTGCAATTCACTCAAAAATGGTGCCAAACTGTTGCAAACCATCCCCTGAAAGGTTTTTCGGTGGAAACAGGTGGGTTTTTATCATCGGAAACCGAATTAGCCCTCGATGTCTGAACAACGTTTTTTGTAAAAATCCCTAAGCCGCGCGGTCACAATTTCTTCAAAATTTCTGACGTTCTTAAATTCACTCAAAAATGGTGCCAAACTGTTGCAAACCATCTCCTGAAAGGTTTTTCGGTGGAAACAGGTGGGTTTTTATCATCGGAAACCGAATTAGCCCTCGATGTCTGAACAACGTTTTTTGTAAAAATCCCTAAGCCGCGCGGTCACAATTTCTTCAAAATTTCTGACGTTCTGCAATTCACTCAAAAATGGTGCCAAACTGTTGCAAACCATCCCCTGAAAGGTTTTTCGGTGGAAACAGATGTGTTTTTATCATCGGAAACAGAATTAGCCCTCAATGTCTGAACAACTTTTTTTAAAAATAATCCCTAAGCCGCGCGGTCACAATTTCTTCAAAATTTCTGACGTTCTGCAATTCACTCAAAAATGGTGCCAAACTGTTGCAAACCACCCCCTGAAAGGTTTTTCAGTGGAAACAGGTGGGTTTTTATCATCGGAAACAGAATTAGCCCTCAATGTCTGAACAACATTTTTTAAAAAATCCCTAAGCCGTGCGATCACAATTTCTTCAAAATTTCTGACGTTCTGCAATTCACTCAAAAATGGTGCCAAACTGTTGCAAACCATCCCCTTAAAGGTTTTTCGGTGGAAACAGATGTGTTTTTATCATCGGAAACAGAATTAGCCCTCAATGTCTGAACAACCTTTTTTTGAAAAAATCCCTAAGCCGCGCGGTCACAATTTCTTCAAAATTTCTGACGTTCTGCAATTCACTCAAAAATGGTGCCAAACTGTTGCAAACCATCCCCTGAAAGGTTTTTCGGTGGAAACAGGTGGGTTTTTATCATCGGAAACAGAATTAGCCCTCAATTTCTGAAAAACTTTTTTTGACAAAATCTCTAAGCCGCGCGGTCACAATTTCTTCAAAATTTCTGACGTTCTGCAATTCACTCAAAAATGGTGCCAAACTGTTGCAAACCATCCCCTGAAAGGTTTTTCGGTGGAAACAGGTGGGTTTTTATCATCGGAAACCGAATTAGCCCTCGATGTCTGAACAACGTTTTTTGTAAAAATCCCTAAGCCGCGCGGTCACAATTTCTTCAAAATTTCTGACGTTCTTAAATTCACTCAAAAATGGTGCCAAACTGTTGCAAACCATCTCCTGAAAGGTTTTTCGGTGGAAACAGGTGGGTTTTTATCATCGGAAACCGAATTAGCCCTCGATGTCTGAACAACCTTTTTTTGAAAAAATCCCTAAACCGCGCGGTCACAATTTCTTCAAAATTTCTGACGTTCTGCAATTCACTCAAAAATGGTGCCAAACTGTTGCAAACCATCCCCTGAAAGGTTTTTCAGTGGAAACAGATGTGTTTTTATCATCGGAAACAGAATTAGCCCTCGATGTCTGAACAACTTTTTTTTGAAAAAATCCCTAAGCCGCGCGGTCACAATTTCTTCAAAATTTCTGACGTTCTGCAATTCACTCAAAAATGGTGCCAAACTGTTGCAAACCATCCCCTGAAAGGTTTTTCGGTGGAAACAGATGTGTTTTTATCATCGGAAACAGAATTAGCCCTCAATGTCTGAACAACTTTTTCAAAAAATAATCCCTAAGCCGCGCGGTCACAATTTCTTCAAAATTTCTGACGTTCTGCAATTCACTCAAAAATGGTGCCAAACTGTTGCAAACCATCCCCTGAAAGGTTTTTCAGTGGAAACAGATGTGTTTTTATCATCGGAAACGGAATTAGCCCTCGATGTCTGAACAACTTTTTTTTGAAAAAATCCCTAAGCCGCGCGGTCACAATTTCTTCAAAATTTCTGACGTTCTTAAATTCACTCAAAAATGGTGCCAAACGGTTGCAAACCAGCCCCTTAAAGCTTTTTCGGTGGAAACAGGTGGGTTTTTATCATCGGAAACAGAATTAGCCCTCGATGTCTGAACAACTTTTTTTTGAAAAAATCCCTAAGCCGAGCGGTCACAATTTCTTCAAAAATCTGACGTTCTGCAATTCATTCAAAAATGGTGCCAAACTGTTGCAAAGCATCCCCTGAAAGGTTTTTCGGTGGAAACAGGTGGGTTTTTATCATCGGAAACAGAATTAGCCCTCAATGTCTGAACAACTTTTTTTTGAAAAAATCCCTAAGCCGCGCGGTCACAATTTCTTCAAAATTTCTGACGTTCTGCAATTCACTCAAAAATGGTGCCAAACTGTTGCAAACCATCTCCTGAAAGGTTTTTCGGTGGAAACAGGTGGGTTTTTATCATCGGAAAGAGAATTAGCCCTCGATGTCTGAACAACTTTTTTTTGAAAAAATCCCTAAGCCGCGCGGTCACAATTTCTTCAAAATTTCTGACGTTCTGCAATTGACTCAAAAATGGTGCCAAACTGTTGCAAACCATCTCCTGAAAGGTTTTTCAGGGAAACAGGTGGGTTTTTATCATCGGAAACAGAATTAGCCCTCGATGTCTGATCAACTTTTTTTAAAAAAAATCCCTAAGCCGCGCGGTCACAATTTCTTCAAAATTTCTGACGTTCTGCAATTCACTCAAAAATGGTGCCAAAATGTTGCAAATGATCCCCTGAAAGGTTTTTCGGTGGAAACAGGTGGGTTTTTATCATCGGAAACAGAATTAGCGCTCGACGTCTGAACAACTTTTTTTGAAAAAATCCCTAAGCCGCGCGGTCACAATTCCTTCAAAAATCTGACGTTCTGCAATTCATTCAAAGATGGTGCTAAACTGTTGCAAACGATCCCCTGAAGGGTTTTTCGGTGGAAACAGGTGGGTATTTATCATCGGAAACAGAATTAGCCCTCGATGTCTGAACAACTTTTTTTTGAAAAAATCCCTTAGCCGCGCGGTCACAATTTCTTCAAAATTTCTGACGTTCTGCAATTCACTCAGAAATGGTGCCAAACTGTTGCAAACGATCCCCTGAAAGGTTTTTCAGTGGAAACAGGTGGGTTTTTATCATCGGAAACAGAATTGGCGCTCGACGTCTCAACAACTTTTTTTGAAAAAATCCCTAAGCCGCGCGGTCACAATTTCTTCAAAATTTCTGACGTTCTGCAATTCACTCAAAAATGGTGCCAAAATGTTGCAAATGATCCCCTGAAAGGTTTTTCGGTGGAAACAGGTGGGTGTTTATCATCGGAAAGAGAATTAGCCCTCGATGTCTGAACAACTTTTTTTGCAAAAATCCCTAAGCCGCGCGGTCACAATTTCTTCAAAATTTCTGACGTTCTGCAATTCACTCAAAAATGGTGCCAAACTGTTGAAAACCACCCCCTGAAAGGTTTTTCAGTGGAAACAGGTGGGTTTTTATCATCGGAAACAGAATTAGCCCTCAATGTCTGAACAACGTTTTTTAAAAAATCCCTAAGCCGTGCGGTCACAATTTCTTCAAAATTTCTGACGTTCTGCAATTCACTCAAAAATGGTGCCAAACTGTTGCAAACCATCCCCTGAAAGGTTTTTCGGTGGAAACAGGTGGGTTTTTATCATCGGAAACCGAATTAGCCCTCGATGTCTGAACAACGTTTTTTGTAAAAATCCCTAAGCCGCGCGGTCACAATTTCTTCAAAATTTCTGACGTTCTGCAATTCACTCAAAAATGGTGCCAAACTGTTGCAAACCATCCCCTGAAAGGTTTTTCGGTGGAAACAGATGTGTTTTTATCATCGGAAACAGAATTAGCCCTCAATGTCTGAACAACTTTTTTTAAAAATAATCCCTAAGCCGCGCGGTCACATTTTCTTCAAAATTTCTGACGTTCTTAAATTCATTCAAAAATGGTGCCAAACTGTTGCAAACCATCCCCTGAAAGGTTTTTCGGTGGAAACAGGTGGATTTTTATCATCGGAAACAGAATTAGCCCTCGATGTCTGAACAACCTTTTTTTGAAAAAATCCCTAAACCGCGCGGTCACAATTTCTTCAAAATTTCTGACGTTCTGCAATTCACTCAAAAATGGTGCCAAACTGTTGCAAACCATCCCCTGAAAGGTTTTTCAGTGGAAACAGATGTGTTTTTATCATCGGAAACAGAATTAGCCCTCGATGTCTGAACAACTTTTTTTTGAAAAAATCCCTAAGCCGCGCGGTCACAATTTCTTCAAAATTTCTGACGTTCTGCAATTCACTCAAAAATGGTGCCAAACTGTTGCAAACCATCCCCTGAAAGGTTTTTCGGTGGAAACAGGTGGGTTTTTATCATCGGAAACAGAATTAGCCCTCGATGTCTGAACACCTTTTTTTTGAAAAAACCCCTAAGCCGCGCGGTCACAATTTCTTCAAAATTTCTGACGTTCTGCATTTCACTCAAAAATGGTGCCAAACTGTTGCAAACCATCCCCTGAAAGGTTTTTCGGTGGAAACAGGTGGGTTTTTATCATCGGAAACAGAATTGGCGCTCGACGTCTGAACAACTTTTTTTGAAAAAATCCCTAAGCCGCGCGGTCACAATTTCTTCAAAATTTCTGACGTTCTGCAATTCACTCAAAAATGGTGCCAAAATGTTGCAAATGATCCCCTGAAAGCTTTTTCGGTGGAAACAGGTGGGTTTTTATCATCGGAAACAGAATTAGCCCTCAATGTCTGAACAACCTTTTTTGAAAAAATCCTTAAGACGCGCGGTCACTATTTCTTCAAAATTTCTGACGTTCTGCAATTCACTCAAAAATGGTGCCAAAATGTTGCAAATGATCCCCTTAAAGGTTTTTCGGTGGAAACAGATGTGTTTTTATCATCGGAAACAGAATTAGCCCTCAATGTCTGAACAACCTTTTTTTGAAAAAATCCCTAAGCCGCGCGGTCACAATTTCTTCAAAATTTCTGACGTTCTGCATTTCACTCAAAAATGGTGCCAAACTGTTGCAAACCATCCCCTGAAAGGTTTTTCGGTGGAAACAGGTGGGTTTTTATCATCGGAAACAGAATTGGCGCTCGACGTCTGAACAACTTTTTTTGAAAAAATCCCTAAGCCGCGCGGTCACAATTTCTTCAAAATTTCTGACGTTCTGCAATTCACTCAAAAATGGTGCCAAAATATTGCAAATGATCCCCTGAAAGCTTTTTCGGTGGAAACAGGTGGGGTTTTATCATCGGAAAGCGAATTAGCCCTCGATGTCTGAACAACTTTTTTTGAAAAAATCCCTAAGCCGCGCGGTCACAATTACTTCAAAATTTCTGACGTTCTGCAATTCACTCAAAAATGGTGCCAAACTGTTGCAAACCACCCCCTGAAAGGTTTTTCAGTGGAAACAGGTGGGTTTTTATCATCGGAAACAGAATTAGCCCTCAATGTCTGAACAACGTTTTTTAAAAAATCCCTAAGCCGTGCGATCACAATTTCTTCAAAATTTCTGACGTTCTGCAATTCACTCAAAAATGGTGCCAAACTGTTGCAAACCATCCCCTTAAAGGTTTTTCGGTGGAAACAGATGTGTTTTTATCATCGGAAACAGAATTAGCCCTCAATGTCTGAACAACCTTTTTTTGAAAAAATCCCTAAGCCGCGCGGTCACAATTTCTTCAAAATTTCTGACGTTCTGCAATTCACTCAAAAATGGTGCCAAACTGTTGCAAACCATCCCCTGAAAGGTTTTTCGGTGGAAACAGGTGGGTTTTTATCATCGGAAACAGAATTAGCCCTCAATTTCTGAAAAACTTTTTTTGACAAAATCTCTAAGCCGCGCGTTCACAATTTCTTCAAAATTTCTGACGTTCTGCAATTCACTCAAAAATGGTGCCAAACTGTTGCAAACCATCCCCTGAAAGGTTTTTCGGTGGAAACAGGTGGGTTTTTATCATCGGAAACCGAATTAGCCCTCGATGTCTGAACAACGTTTTTTGTAAAAATCCCTAAGCCGCGCGGTCACAATTTCTTCAAAATTTCTGACGTTCTTAAATTCACTCAAAAATGGTGCCAAACTGTTGCAAACCATCTCCTGAAAGGTTTTTCGGTGGAAACAGGTGGGTTTTTATCATCGGAAACCGAATTAGCCCTCGATGTCTGTACAACGTTTTTTGTAAAAATCCCTAAGCCGCGCGGTCACAATTTCTTCAAAATTTCTGACGTTCTGCAATTCACTCAAAAATGGTGCCAAACTGTTGCAAACCATCCCCTGAAAGGTTTTTCGGTGGAAACAGATGTGTTTTTATCATCGGAAACAGAATTAGCCCTCAATGTCTGAACAACTTTTTTAAAAAATAATCCCTAAGCCGCGCGGTCACAATTTCTTCAAAATTTCTGACGTTCTGCAATTCACTCAAAAATGGTGCCAAACTGTTGCAAACCATCCCCTGAAAGGTTTTTCAGTGGAAACAGATGTGTTTTTATCATCGGAAACGGAATTAGCCCTCGATGTCTGAACAACTTTTTTTTGAAAAAATCCCTAAGCCGCGCGGTCACAATTTCTTCAAAATTTCTGACGTTCTTAAATTCACTCAAAAATGGTGCCAAACGGTTGCAAACCAGCCCCTTAAAGCTTTTTCGGTGGAAACAGGTGGGTTTTTATCATCGGAAACAGAATTAGCCCTCGATGTCTGAACAACTTTTTTTTGAAAAAATCCCTAAGCCGAGCGGTCACAATTTCTTCAAAAATCTGACGTTCTGCAATTCATTCAAAAATGGTGCCAAACTGTTGCAAAGCATCCCCTGAAAGGTTTTTCGGTGGAAACAGGTGGGTTTTTATCATCGGAAACAGAATTAGCCCTCAATGTCTGAACAACTTTTTTTTGAAAAAATCCCTAAGCCGCGCGGTCACAATTTCTTCAAAATTTCTGACGTTCTGCAATTCACTCAAAAATGGTGCCAAACTGTTGCAAACCATCTCCTGAAAGGTTTTTCGGTGGAAACAGGTGGGTTTTTATCATCGGAAAGAGAATTAGCCCTCGATGTCTGAACAACTTTTTTTTGAAAAAATCCCTAAGCCGCGCGGTCACAATTTCTTCAAAATTTCTGACGTTCTGCAATTGACTCAAAAATGGTGCCAAACTGTTGCAAACCATCTCCTGAAAGGTTTTTCAGGGAAACAGGTGGGTTTTTATCATCGGAAACAGAATTAGCCCTCGATGTCTGATCAACTTTTTTTAAAAAAAATCCCTAAGCCGCGCGGTCACAATTTCTTCAAAATTTCTGACGTTCTGCAATTCACTCAAAAATGGTGCCAAAATGTTGCAAATGATCCCCTGAAAGGTTTTTCGGTGGAAACAGGTGGGTTTTTATCATCGGAAACAGAATTAGCGCTCGACGTCTGAACAACTTTTTTTGAAAAAATCCCTAAGCCGCGCGGTCACAATTCCTTCAAAAATCTGACGTTCTGCAATTCATTCAAAGATGGTGCTAAACTGTTGCAAACGATCCCCTGAAGGGTTTTTCGGTGGAAACAGGTGGGTATTTATCATCGGAAACAGAATTAGCCCTCGATGTCTGAACAACTTTTTTTTGAAAAAATCCCTTAGCCGCGCGGTCACAATTTCTTCAAAATTTCTGACGTTCTGCAATTCACTCAGAAATGGTGCCAAACTGTTGCAAACGATCCCCTGAAAGGTTTTTCAGTGGAAACAGGTGGGTTTTTATCATCGGAAACAGAATTGGCGCTCGACGTCTCAACAACTTTTTTTGAAAAAATCCCTAAGCCGCGCGGTCACAATTTCTTCAAAATTTCTGACGTTCTGCAATTCACTCAAAAATGGTGCCAAAATGTTGCAAATGATCCCCTGAAAGGTTTTTCGGTGGAAACAGGTGGGTGTTTATCATCGGAAAGAGAATTAGCCCTCGATGTCTGAACAACTTTTTTTGCAAAAATCCCTAAGCCGCGCGGTCACAATTTCTTCAAAATTTCTGACGTTCTGCAATTCACTCAAAAATGGTGCCAAACTGTTGAAAACCACCCCCTGAAAGGTTTTTCAGTGGAAACAGGTGGGTTTTTATCATCGGAAACAGAATTAGCCCTCAATGTCTGAACAACGTTTTTTAAAAAATCCCTAAGCCGTGCGGTCACAATTTCTTCAAAATTTCTGACGTTCTGCAATTCACTCAAAAATGGTGCCAAACTGTTGCAAACCATCCCCTGAAAGGTTTTTCGGTGGAAACAGGTGGGTTTTTATCATCGGAAACCGAATTAGCCCTCGATGTCTGAACAACGTTTTTTGTAAAAATCCCTAAGCCGCGCGGTCACAATTTCTTCAAAATTTCTGACGTTCTGCAATTCACTCAAAAATGGTGCCAAACTGTTGCAAACCATCCCCTGAAAGGTTTTTCGGTGGAAACAGATGTGTTTTTATCATCGGAAACAGAATTAGCCCTCAATGTCTGAACAACTTTTTTTAAAAATAATCCCTAAGCCGCGCGGTCACATTTTCTTCAAAATTTCTGACGTTCTTAAATTCACTCAAAAATGGTGCCAAACTGTTGCAAACCATCCCCTGAAAGGTTTTTCGGTGGAAACAGGTGGATTTTTATCATCGGAAACAGAATTAGCCCTCGATGTCTGAACAACCTTTTTTTGAAAAAATCCCTAAACCGCGCGGTCACAATTTCTTCAAAATTTCTGACGTTCTGCAATTCACTCAAAAATGGTGCCAAACTGTTGCAAACCATCCCCTGAAAGGTTTTTCAGTGGAAACAGATGTGTTTTTATCATCGGAAACAGAATTAGCCCTCGATGTCTGAACAACTTTTTTTTGAAAAAATCCCTAAGCCGCGCGGTCACAATTTCTTCAAAATTTCTGACGTTCTGCAATTCACTCAAAAATGGTGCCAAACTGTTGCAAACCATCCCCTGAAAGGTTTTTCGGTGGAAACAGGTGGGTTTTTATCATCGGAAACAGAATTAGCCCTCGATGTCTGAACACCTTTTTTTTGAAAAAACCCCTAAGCCGCGCGGTCACAATTTCTTCAAAATTTCTGACGTTCTGCATTTCACTCAAAAATGGTGCCAAACTGTTGCAAACCATCCCCTGAAAGGTTTTTCGGTGGAAACAGGTGGGTTTTTATCATCGGAAACAGAATTGGCGCTCGACGTCTGAACAACTTTTTTTGAAAAAATCCCTAAGCCGCGCGGTCACAATTTCTTCAAAATTTCTGACGTTCTGCAATTCACTCAAAAATGGTGCCAAAATGTTGCAAATGATCCCCTGAAAGCTTTTTCGGTGGAAACAGGTGGGTTTTTATCATCGGAAACAGAATTAGCCCTCAATGTCTGAACAACCTTTTTTGAAAAAATCCTTAAGACGCGCGGTCACTATTTCTTCAAAATTTCTGACGTTCTGCAATTCACTCAAAAATGGTGCCAAAATGTTGCAAATGATCCCCTTAAAGGTTTTTCGGTGGAAACAGATGTGTTTTTATCATCGGAAACAGAATTAGCCCTCAATGTCTGAACAACCTTTTTTTGAAAAAATCCCTAAGCCGCGCGGTCACAATTTCTTCAAAATTTCTGACGTTCTGCATTTCACTCAAAAATGGTGCCAAACTGTTGCAAACCATCCCCTGAAAGGTTTTTCGGTGGAAACAGGTGGGTTTTTATCATCGGAAACAGAATTGGCGCTCGACGTCTGAACAACTTTTTTTGAAAAAATCCCTAAGCCGCGCGGTCACAATTTCTTCAAAATTTCTGACGTTCTGCAATTCACTCAAAAATGGTGCCAAAATATTGCAAATGATCCCCTGAAAGCTTTTTCGGTGGAAACAGGTGGGGTTTTATCATCGGAAAGCGAATTAGCCCTCGATGTCTGAACAACTTTTTTTGAAAAAATCCCTAAGCCGCGCGGTCACAATTACTTCAAAATTTCTGACGTTCTGCAATTCACTCAAAAATGGTGCCAAACTGTTGCAAACCACCCCCTGAAAGGTTTTTCAGTGGAAACAGGTGGGTTTTTATCATCGGAAACAGAATTAGCCCTCAATGTCTGAACAACGTTTTTTAAAAAATCCCTAAGCCGTGCGATCACAATTTCTTCAAAATTTCTGACGTTCAGCAATTCACTCAAAAATGGTGCCAAACTGTTGCAAACCATCCCCTTAAAGGTTTTTCGGTGGAAACAGATGTGTTTTTATCATCGGAAACAGAATTAGCCCTCAATGTCTGAACAACCTTTTTTTGAAAAAATCCCTAAGCCGCGCGGTCACAATTTCTTCAAAATTTCTGACGTTCTGCAATTCACTCAAAAATGGTGCCAAACTGTTGCAAACCATCCCCTGAAAGGTTTTTCGGTGGAAACAGGTGGGTTTTTATCATCGGAAACAGAATTAGCCCTCAATTTCTGAAAAACTTTTTTTGACAAAATCTCTAAGCCGCGCGTTCACAATTTCTTCAAAATTTCTGACGTTCTGCAATTCACTCAAAAATGGTGCCAAACTGTTGCAAACCATCCCCTGAAAGGTTTTTCGGTGGAAACAGGTGGGTTTTTATCATCGGAAACCGAATTAGCCCTCGATGTCTGAACAACGTTTTTTGTAAAAATCCCTAAGCCGCGCGGTCACAATTTCTTCAAAATTTCTGACGTTCTTAAATTCACTCAAAAATGGTGCCAAACTGTTGCAAACCATCTCCTGAAAGGTTTTTCGGTGGAAACAGGTGGGTTTTTATCATCGGAAACCGAATTAGCCCTCGATGTCTGAACAACGTTTTTTGTAAAAATCCCTAAGCCGCGCGGTCACAATTTCTTCAAAATTTCTGACGTTCTGCAATTCACTCAAAAATGGTGCCAAACTGTTGCAAACCATCCCCTGAAAGGTTTTTCGGTGGAAACAGATGTGTTTTTATCATCGGAAACAGAATTAGCCCTCAATGTCTGAACAACTTTTTTTAAAAATAATCCCTAAGCCGCGCGGTCACAATTTCTTCAAAATTTCTGACGTTCTGCAATTCACTCAAAAATGGTGCCAAACTGTTGCAAACCATCCCCTGAAAGGTTTTTCAGTGGAAACAGATGTGTTTTTATCATCGGAAACGGAATTAGCCCTCGATGTCTGAACAACTTTTTTTTGAAAAAATCCCTAAGCCGCGCGGTCACAATTTCTTCAAAATTTCTGACGTTCTTAAATTCACTCAAAAATGGTGCCAAACGGTTGCAAACCAGCCCCTTAAAGCTTTTTCGGTGGAAACAGGTGGGTTTTTATCATCGGAAACAGAATTAGCCCTCGATGTCTGAACAACTTTTTTTTGAAAAAATCCCTAAGCCGAGCGGTCACAATTTCTTCAAAAATCTGACGTTCTGCAATTCATTCAAAAATGGTGCCAAACTGTTGCAAAGCATCCCCTGAAAGGTTTTTCGGTGGAAACAGGTGGGTTTTTATCATCGGAAACAGAATTAGCCCTCAATGTCTGAACAACTTTTTTTTGAAAAAATCCCTAAGCCGCGCGGTCACAATTTCTTCAAAATTTCTGACGTTCTGCAATTCACTCAAAAATGGTGCCAAACTGTTGCAAACCATCTCCTGAAAGGTTTTTCGGTGGAAACAGGTGGGTTTTTATCATCGGAAAGAGAATTAGCCCTCGATGTCTGAACAACTTTTTTTTGAAAAAATCCCTAAGCCGCGCGGTCACAATTTCTTCAAAATTTCTGACGTTCTGCAATTGACTCAAAAATGGTGCCAAACTGTTGCAAACCATCTCCTGAAAGGTTTTTCAGGGAAACAGGTGGGTTTTTATCATCGGAAACAGAATTAGCCCTCGATGTCTGATCAACTTTTTTTAAAAAAAATCCCTAAGCCGCGCGGTCACAATTTCTTCAAAATTTCTGACGTTCTGCAATTCACTCAAAAATGGTGCCAAAATGTTGCAAATGATCCCCTGAAAGGTTTTTCGGTGGAAACAGGTGGGTTTTTATCATCGGAAACAGAATTAGCGCTCGACGTCTGAACAACTTTTTTTGAAAAAATCCCTAAGCCGCGCGGTCACAATTCCTTCAAAAATCTGACGTTCTGCAATTCATTCAAAGATGGTGCTAAACTGTTGCAAACGATCCCCTGAAGGGTTTTTCGGTGGAAACAGGTGGGTATTTATCATCGGAAACAGAATTAGCCCTCGATGTCTGAACAACTTTTTTTTGAAAAAATCCCTTAGCCGCGCGGTCACAATTTCTTCAAAATTTCTGACGTTCTGCAATTCACTCAGAAATGGTGCCAAACTGTTGCAAACGATCCCCTGAAAGGTTTTTCAGTGGAAACAGGTGGGTTTTTATCATCGGAAACAGAATTGGCGCTCGACGTCTCAACAACTTTTTTTGAAAAAATCCCTAAGCCGCGCGGTCACAATTTCTTCAAAATTTCTGACGTTCTGCAATTCACTCAAAAATGGTGCCAAAATGTTGCAAATGATCCCCTGAAAGGTTTTTCGGTGGAAACAGGTGGGTGTTTATCATCGGAAAGAGAATTAGCCCTCGATGTCTGAACAACTTTTTTTGCAAAAATCCCTAAGCCGCGCGGTCACAATTTCTTCAAAATTTCTGACGTTCTGCAATTCACTCAAAAATGGTGCCAAACTGTTGAAAACCACCCCCTGAAAGGTTTTTCAGTGGAAACAGGTGGGTTTTTATCATCGGAAACAGAATTAGCCCTCAATGTCTGAACAACGTTTTTTAAAAAATCCCTAAGCCGTGCGGTCACAATTTCTTCAAAATTTCTGACGTTCTGCAATTCACTCAAAAATGGTGCCAAACTGTTGCAAACCATCCCCTGAAAGGTTTTTCGGTGGAAACAGGTGGGTTTTTATCATCGGAAACCGAATTAGCCCTCGATGTCTGAACAACGTTTTTTGTAAAAATCCCTAAGCCGCGCGGTCACAATTTCTTCAAAATTTCTGACGTTCTGCAATTCACTCAAAAATGGTGCCAAACTGTTGCAAACCATCCCCTGAAAGGTTTTTCGGTGGAAACAGATGTGTTTTTATCATCGGAAACAGAATTAGCCCTCAATGTCTGAACAACTTTTTTTAAAAATAATCCCTAAGCCGCGCGGTCACATTTTCTTCAAAATTTCTGACGTTCTTAAATTCACTCAAAAATGGTGCCAAACTGTTGCAAACCATCCCCTGAAAGGTTTTTCGGTGGAAACAGGTGGATTTTTATCATCGGAAACAGAATTAGCCCTCGATGTCTGAACAACCTTTTTTTGAAAAAATCCCTAAACCGCGCGGTCACAATTTCTTCAAAATTTCTGACGTTCTGCAATTCACTCAAAAATGGTGCCAAACTGTTGCAAACCATCCCCTGAAAGGTTTTTCAGTGGAAACAGATGTGTTTTTATCATCGGAAACAGAATTAGCCCTCGATGTCTGAACAACTTTTTTTTGAAAAAATCCCTAAGCCGCGCGGTCACAATTTCTTCAAAATTTCTGACGTTCTGCAATTCACTCAAAAATGGTGCCAAACTGTTGCAAACCATCCCCTGAAAGGTTTTTCGGTGGAAACAGGTGGGTTTTTATCATCGGAAACAGAATTAGCCCTCGATGTCTGAACACCTTTTTTTTGAAAAAACCCCTAAGCCGCGCGGTCACAATTTCTTCAAAATTTCTGACGTTCTGCATTTCACTCAAAAATGGTGCCAAACTGTTGCAAACCATCCCCTGAAAGGTTTTTCGGTGGAAACAGGTGGGTTTTTATCATCGGAAACAGAATTGGCGCTCGACGTCTGAACAACTTTTTTTGAAAAAATCCCTAAGCCGCGCGGTCACAATTTCTTCAAAATTTCTGACGTTCTGCAATTCACTCAAAAATGGTGCCAAAATGTTGCAAATGATCCCCTGAAAGCTTTTTCGGTGGAAACAGGTGGGTTTTTATCATCGGAAACAGAATTAGCCCTCAATGTCTGAACAACCTTTTTTGAAAAAATCCTTAAGACGCGCGGTCACTATTTCTTCAAAATTTCTGACGTTCTGCAATTCACTCAAAAATGGTGCCAAAATGTTGCAAATGATCCCCTTAAAGGTTTTTCGGTGGAAACAGATGTGTTTTTATCATCGGAAACAGAATTAGCCCTCAATGTCTGAACAACCTTTTTTTGAAAAAATCCCTAAGCCGCGCGGTCACAATTTCTTCAAAATTTCTGACGTTCTGCATTTCACTCAAAAATGGTGCCAAACTGTTGCAAACCATCCCCTGAAAGGTTTTTCGGTGGAAACAGGTGGGTTTTTATCATCGGAAACAGAATTGGCGCTCGACGTCTGAACAACTTTTTTTGAAAAAATCCCTAAGCCGCGCGGTCACAATTTCTTCAAAATTTCTGACGTTCTGCAATTCACTCAAAAATGGTGCCAAAATATTGCAAATGATCCCCTGAAAGCTTTTTCGGTGGAAACAGGTGGGGTTTTATCATCGGAAAGCGAATTAGCCCTCGATGTCTGAACAACTTTTTTTGAAAAAATCCCTAAGCCGCGCGGTCACAATTACTTCAAAATTTCTGACGTTCTGCAATTCACTCAAAAATGGTGCCAAACTGTTGCAAACCACCCCCTGAAAGGTTTTTCAGTGGAAACAGGTGGGTTTTTATCATCGGAAACAGAATTAGCCCTCAATGTCTGAACAACGTTTTTTAAAAAATCCCTAAGCCGTGCGATCACAATTTCTTCAAAATTTCTGACGTTCTGCAATTCACTCAAAAATGGTGCCAAACTGTTGCAAACCATCCCCTTAAAGGTTTTTCGGTGGAAACAGATGTGTTTTTATCATCGGAAACAGAATTAGCCCTCAATGTCTGAACAACCTTTTTTTGAAAAAATCCCTAAGCCGCGCGGTCACAATTTCTTCAAAATTTCTGACGTTCTGCAATTCACTCAAAAATGGTGCCAAACTGTTGCAAACCATCCCCTGAAAGGTTTTTCGGTGGAAACAGGTGGGTTTTTATCATCGGAAACAGAATTAGCCCTCAATTTCTGAAAAACTTTTTTTGACAAAATCTCTAAGCCGCGCGTTCACAATTTCTTCAAAATTTCTGACGTTCTGCAATTCACTCAAAAATGGTGCCAAACTGTTGCAAACCATCCCCTGAAAGGTTTTTCGGTGGAAACAGGTGGGTTTTTATCATCGGAAACCGAATTAGCCCTCGATGTCTGAACAACGTTTTTTGTAAAAATCCCTAAGCCGCGCGGTCACAATTTCTTCAAAATTTCTGACGTTCTTAAATTCACTCAAAAATGGTGCCAAACTGTTGCAAACCATCTCCTGAAAGGTTTTTCGGTGGAAACAGGTGGGTTTTTATCATCGGAAACCGAATTAGCCCTCGATGTCTGAACAACGTTTTTTGTAAAAATCCCTAAGCCGCGCGGTCACAATTTCTTCAAAATTTCTGACGTTCTGCAATTCACTCAAAAATGGTGCCAAACTGTTGCAAACCATCCCCTGAAAGGTTTTTCGGTGGAAACAGATGTGTTTTTATCATCGGAAACAGAATTAGCCCTCAATGTCTGAACAACTTTTTTTAAAAATAATCCCTAAGCCGCGCGGTCACAATTTCTTCAAAATTTCTGACGTTCTGCAATTCACTCAAAAATGGTGCCAAACTGTTGCAAACCACCCCCTGAAAGGTTTTTCAGTGGAAACAGGTGGGTTTTTATCATCGGAAACAGAATTAGCCCTCAATGTCTGAACAACGTTTTTTAAAAAATCCCTAAGCCGTGCGATCACAATTTCTTCAAAATTTCTGACGTTCTGCAATTCACTCAAAAATGGTGCCAAACTGTTGCAAACCATCCCCTTAAAGGTTTTTCGGTGGAAACAGATGTGTTTTTATCATCGGAAACAGAATTAGCCCTCAATGTCTGAACAACCTTTTTTTGAAAAAATCCCTAAGCCGCGCGGTCACAATTTCTTCAAAATTTCTGACGTTCTGCAATTCACTCAAAAATGGTGCCAAACTGTTGCAAACCATCCCCTGAAAGGTTTTTCGGTGGAAACAGGTGGGTTTTTATCATCGGAAACAGAATTAGCCCTCAATTTCTGAAAAACTTTTTTTGACAAAATCTCTAAGCCGCGCGGTCACAATTTCTTCAAAATTTCTGACGTTCTGCAATTCACTCAAAAATGGTGCCAAACTGTTGCAAACCATCCCCTGAAAGGTTTTTCGGTGGAAACAGGTGGGTTTTTATCATCGGAAACCGAATTAGCCCTCGATGTCTGAACAACGTTTTTTGTAAAAATCCCTAAGCCGCGCGGTCACAATTTCTTCAAAATTTCTGACGTTCTTAAATTCACTCAAAAATGGTGCCAAACTGTTGCAAACCATCTCCTGAAAGGTTTTTCGGTGGAAACAGGTGGGTTTTTATCATCGGAAACCGAATTAGCCCTCGATGTCTGAACAACGTTTTTTGTAA
This sequence comes from Podarcis melisellensis, assembly GCF_964234715.1. NCBI lineage: Eukaryota > Metazoa > Chordata > Lepidosauria > Squamata > Lacertidae > Podarcis > Podarcis melisellensis. Next base: position 89,987,436 of record NC_138538.1, on the reverse strand, counting down.
AAATCCCTAAGCCGCGCGGTCACAATTTCTTCAAAATTTCTGACGTTCTGCAATTCACTCAAAAATGGTGCCAAACTGTTGCAAACCATCCCCTGAAAGGTTTTTCGGTGGAAACAGATGTGTTTTTATCATCGGAAACAGAATTAGCCCTCAATGTCTGAACAACTTTTTTTAAAAATAATCCCTAAGCCGCGCGGTCACAATTTCTTCAAAATTTCTGACGTTCTTAAATTCACTCAAAAATGGTGCCAAACTGTTGCAAACCATCTCCTGAAAGGTTTTTCGGTGGAAACAGGTGGGTTTTTATCATCGGAAACCGAATTAGCCCTCGATGTCTGAACAACGTTTTTTGAAAAAATCCCTAAGCCGCGCGGTCACAATTTCTTCAAAATTTCTGACGTTCTGCAATTCACTCAAAAATGGTGCCAAACTGTTGCAAACCATCCCCTGAAAGGTTTTTCGGTGGAAACAGATGTGTTTTTATCATCGGAAACAGAATTAGCCCTCAATGTCTGAACAACTTTTTTTAAAAATAATCCCTAAACCGCGCGGTCACATTTTCTTCAAAATTTCTGACGTTCTTAAATTCACTCAAAAATGGTGCCAAACTGTTGCAAACCATCCCCTGAAAGGTTTTTCGGTGGAAACAGGTGGATTTTTATCATCGGAAACAGAATTAGCCCTCGATGTCTGAACAACCTTTTTTTGAAAAAATCCCTAAACCGCGCGGTCACAATTTCTTCAAAATTTCTGACGTTCTGCAATTCACTCAAAAATGGTGCCAAACTGTTGCAAACCATCCCCTGAAAGGTTTTTCAGTGGAAACAGATGTGTTTTTATCATCGGAAACAGAATTAGCCCTCGATGTCTGAACAACTTTTTTTTGAAAAAATCCCTAAGCCGCGCGGTCACAATTTCTTCAAAATTTCTGACGTTCTGCAATTCACTCAAAAATGGTGCCAAACTGTTGCAAACCATCCCCTGAAAGGTTTTTCGGTGGAAACAGGTGGGTTTTTATCATCGGAAACAGAATTAGCCCTCGATGTCTGAACACCTTTTTTTTGAAAAAACCCCTAAGCCGCGCGGTCACAATTTCTTCAAAATTTCTGACGTTCTGCATTTCACTCAAAAATGGTGCCAAACTGTTGCAAACCATCCCCTGAAAGGTTTTTCGGTGGAAACAGGTGGGTTTTTATCATCGGAAACAGAATTGGCGCTCGACGTCTGAACAACTTTTTTTGAAAAAATCCCTAAGCCGCGCGGTCACAATTTCTTCAAAATTTCTGACGTTCTGCAATTCACTCAAAAATGGTGCCAAAATGTTGCAAATGATCCCCTGAAAGCTTTTTCGGTGGAAACAGGTGGGTTTTTATCATCGGAAACAGAATTAGCCCTCAATGTCTGAACAACCTTTTTTTGAAAAAATCCTTAAGACGCGCGGTCACTATTTCTTCAAAATTTCTGACGTTCTGCAATTCACTCAAAAATGGTGCCAAAATGTTGCAAATGATCCCCTTAAAGGTTTTTCGGTGGAAACAGATGTGTTTTTATCATCGGAAACAGAATTAGCCCTCAATGTCTGAACAACCTTTTTTTGAAAAAATCCCTAAGCCGCGCGGTCACAATTTCTTCAAAATTTCTGACGTTCTGCATTTCACTCAAAAATGGTGCCAAACTGTTGCAAACCATCCCCTGAAAGGTTTTTCGGTGGAAACAGGTGGGTTTTTATCATCGGAAACAGAATTGGCGCTCGACGTCTGAACAACTTTTTTTGAAAAAATCCCTAAGCCGCGCGGTCACAATTTCTTCAAAATTTCTGACGTTCTGCAATTCACTCAAAAATGGTGCCAAAATATTGCAAATGATCCCCTGAAAGCTTTTTCGGTGGAAACAGGTGGGGTTTTATCATCGGAAAGCGAATTAGCCCTCGATGTCTGAACAACTTTTTTTGAAAAAATCCCTAAGCCGCGCGGTCACAATTACTTCAAAATTTCTGACGTTCTGCAATTCACTCAAAAATGGTGCCAAACTGTTGCAAACCACCCCCTGAAAGGTTTTTCAGTGGAAACAGGTGGGTTTTTATCATCGGAAACAGAATTAGCCCTCAATGTCTGAACAACGTTTTTTAAAAAATCCCTAAGCCGTGCGATCACAATTTCTTCAAAATTTCTGACGTTCTGCAATTCACTCAAAAATGGTGCCAAACTGTTGCAAACCATCCCCTTAAAGGTTTTTCGGTGGAAACAGATGTGTTTTTATCATCGGAAACAGAATTAGCCCTCAATGTCTGAACAACCTTTTTTTGAAAAAATCCCTATGCCGCGCGGTCACAATTTCTTCAAAATTTCTGACGTTCTGCAATTCACTCAAAAATTGTGCCAAACTGTTGCAAACCATCCCCTGAAAGGTTTTTCGGTGGAAACAGGTGGGTTTTTATCATCGGAAACAGAATTAGCCCTCAATGTCTGAAAAACTTTTTTTGACAAAATCTCTAAGCCGCGCGGTCACAATTTCTTCAAAATTTCTGACGTTCTGCAATTCACTCAAAAATGGTGCCAAACTGTTGCAAACCATCCCCTGAAAGGTTTTTCAGTGGAAACAGGTGGGTTTTTGTCATCGGAAACAGAATTAGCCCTCAATGTCTGAACAACGTTTTTTAAAAAATCCCTATGCCGCGCGGTCACAATTTCTTCAAAATTTCTGACGTTCTGCAATTCACTCAAAAATGGTGCCAAACTGTTGCAAACCATCCCCTGAAAGGTTTTTCGGTGATAACAGGTGGGTTTTTATCATCGGAAACAGAATTAGGCGTCGATGTCTGAACAACTTTTTTTTGAAAAAATCCCTAAACCGCGCGGTCACAATTTCTTCAAAATTTCTGACGTTCTGCAATTCACTCAAAAATGGTGCCAAACTGTTGCAAACCATCCCCTGAAAGGTTTTTCAGTGGAAACAGATGTGTTTTTATCATCGGAAACGGAATTAGCCCTCGATGTCTGAACAACTTTTTTTTGAAAAAATCCCTAAGCCGCGCGGTCACAATTTCTTCAAAATTTCTGACGTTCTGCAATTCACTCAAAAATGGTGCCAAACTGTTGCAAACCATCCCCTGAAAGGTTTTTCAGTGGAAACAGATGTGTTTTTATCATCGGAAACAGAATTAGCCCTCGATGTCTGAACAACTTTTTTTTGAAAAAATCCCTAAGCCGCGCGGTCACAATTTCTTCAAAATTTCTGACGTTCTGCAATTCACTCAAAAATGGTGCCAAACTGTTGCAAACCATCCCCTGAAAGGTTTTTCGGTGGAAACAGGTGGGTTTTTATGATCGGAAACAGAATTAGCCCTCGATGTCTGAACACCTTTTTTTTGAAAAAACCCCTAAGCCGCGCGGTCACAATTTCTTCAAAATTTCTGACGTTCTGCATTTCACTCAAAAACGGTGCCAAACTGTTGCAAACCATCCCCTGAAAGGTTTTTCGGTGGAAACAGGTGGGTTTTTATCATCGGAAACAGAATTGGCGCTCGACGTCTGAACAACTTTTTTTGAAAAAATCCCTAAGCCGCGCGGTCACAATTTCTTCAAAATTTCTGACGTTCTGCAATTCACTCAAAAATGGTGCCAAAATGTTGCAAATGATCCCCTGAAAGTTTTTTCGGTGGAAACAGGTGGGTTTTTATCATCGGAAAGAGAATTAGCCCTCGATGTCTGAACAACTTTTTTTGAAAAAATCCCTAAGCCGCGCGGTCACAATTTCTTCAAAATTTCTGACGTTCTGCAATTCACTCAAAAATGGTGCCAAACTGTTGCAAACCACCCCCTGAAAGGTTTTTCAGTGGAAACAGGTGGGTTTTTATCATCGGAAACAGAATTAGCCCTCGATGTCTGAACAACTTTTTTTTGAAAAAATCCCTAAGCCGCGCGGTCACAATTTCTTCAAAATTTCTGACGTTCTGCAATTCACTCAAAAATGGTGCCAAACTGTTGCAAACCATCCCCTGAAAGGTTTTTCGGTGGAAACAGGTGGGTTTTTATCATCGGAAACAGAATTAGCCCTCGATGTCTGAACACCTTTTTTTTGAAAAAACCCCTAAGCCGCGCGGTCACAATTTCTTCAAAATTTCTGACGTTCTGCATTTCACTCAAAAACGGTGCCAAACTGTTGCAAACCATCCCCTGAAAGGTTTTTCGGTGGAAACAGGTGGGTTTTTATCATCGGAAACAGAATTGGCGCTCGACGTCTGAACAACTTTTTTTGAAAAAATCCCTAAGCCGCGCGGTCACAATTTCTTCAAAATTTCTGACGTTCTGCAATTCACTCAAAAATGGTGCCAAAATGTTGCAAATGATCCCCTGAAAGTTTTTTCGGTGGAAACAGGTGGGTTTTTATCATCGGAAAGAGAATTAGCCCTCGATGTCTGAACAACTTTTTTTGAAAAAATCCCTAAGCCGCGCGGTCACAATTTCTTCAAAATTTCTGACGTTCTGCAATTCACTCAAAAATGGTGCCAAACTGTTGCAAACCACCCCCTGAAAGGTTTTTCAGTGGAAACAGGTGGGTTTTTATCATCGGAAACAGAATTAGCCCTCAATGTCTGAACAACGTTTTTTAAAAAATCCCTAAGCCGCGCGGTCACAATTTCTTCAAAATTTCTGACGTTCTGCAATTCACTCAAAAATGGTGCCAAACTGTTGCAAACCATCCCCTTAAAGGTTTTTCGGTGGAAACAGATGTGTTTTTATCATCGGAAACAGAATTAGCCCTCAATGTCTGAACAACTTTTTTTTGAAAAAATCCCTAAGCCGCGCGGTCACAATTTCTTCAAAATTTCTGACGTTCTGCAATTCACTCAAAAATGGTGCCAAACTGTTGCAAACCATCTCCTGAAAGGTTTTTCGGTGGAAACAGGTGGGTTTTTATCATCGGAAACAGAATTAGCCCTCGATGTCTGAACAACTTTTTTTTGAAAAAATCCCTAAGCCGCGCGGTCACAATTTCTTCAAAATTTCTGACGTTCTGCAATTCACTCAAAAATGGTGCCAAACTGTTGCAAACCATCTCCTGAAAGGTTTTTCAGGGAAACAGGTGGGTTTTTATCATCGGAAACAGAATTAGCCCTCGATGTCTGAACAACTTTTTTTTAAAAAAAATCCCTAAGCCGCGCGGTCACAATTTCTTCAAAATTTCTGACGTTCTGCAATTCACTCAAAAATGGTGCCAAAATGTTGCAAATGATCCCCTGAAAGGTTTTTCGGTGGAAACAGGTGGGTTTTTATCATCGGAAACAGAATTGGCGCTCGACGTCTGAACAACTTTTTTTGAAAAAATCCCTAAGCCGCGCGGTCACAATTTCTTCAAAATTTCTGACGTTCTGCAATTCACTCAAAAATGGTGCCAAAATGTTGCAAATGATCCCCTGAAAGGTTTTTCGGTGGAAACAGGTGGGTTTTTATCATCGGAAAGAGAATTAGCCCTCGATGTCTGAACAACTTTTTTTGAAAAAATCCCTAAGCCGCGCGGTCACAATTTCTTCAAAATTTCTGACGTTCTGCAATTCACTCAAAAATGGTGCCAAACTGTTGCAAACCATCCCCTGAAAGGTTTTTCGGTGGAAACAGGTGGGTTTTTATCATCGGAAACAGAATTAGCCCTCAATGTCTGAACAACTTTTTTAAAAAATAATCCCTAAGCCGCGCGGTCACAATTTCTTCAAAATTTCTGACGTTCTGCAATTCACTCAAAAATGGTGCCAAACTGTTGCAAACCATCCCCTGAAAGGTTTTTCGGTGGAAACAGGTGGGTTTTTATCATCGGAAACAGAATTAGCCCTCGATGTCTGAACACCTTTTTTTTGAAAAAACCCCTAAGCCGCGCGGTCACAATTTCTTCAAAATTTCTGACGTTCTGCATTTCACTCAAAAATGGTGCCAAACTGTTGCAAACCATCCCCTGAAAGGTTTTTCGGTGGAAACAGGTGGGTTTTTATCATCGGAAACAGAATTGGCGCTCGACGTCTGAACAACTTTTTTTGAAAAAATCCCTAAGCCGCGCGGTCACAATTTCTTCAAAATTTCTGACGTTCTGCAATTCACTCAAAAATGGTGCCAAAATGTTGCAAATGATCCCCTGAAAGGTTTTTCGGTGGAAACAGGTGGGTTTTTATCATCGGAAAGAGAATTAGCCCTCGATGTCTGAACAACTTTTTTTGAAAAAATCCCTAAGCCGCGCGGTCACAATTTCTTCAAAATTTCTGACGTTCTGCAATTCACTCAAAAATGGTGCCAAACTGTTGCAAACCACCCCCTGAAAGGTTTTTCAGTGGAAACAGGTGGGTTTTTATCATCGGAAACAGAATTAGCCCTCAATGTCTGAACAACGTTTTTTAAAAAATCCCTAAGCCGCGCGGTCACAATTTCTTCAAAATTTCTGACGTTCTGCAATTCACTCAAAAATGGTGCCAAACTGTTGCAAACCATCCCCTTAAAGGTTTTTCGGTGGAAACAGATGTGTTTTTATCATCGGAAACAGAATTAGCCCTCAATGTCTGAACAACCTTTTTTTGAAAAAATCCCTAAGCCGCGCGGTCACAATTTCTTCAAAATTTCTGACGTTCTGCAATTCACTCAAAAATGGTGCCAAACTGTTGCAAACCATCCCCTGAAAGGTTTTTCGGTGGAAACAGGTGGGTTTTTATCATCGGAAACAGAATTAGCCCTCGATGTCTGAACAACTTTTTTTGAAAAAATCCCTAAGCCGCGCGGTCACAATTTCTTCAAAATTTCTGACGTTCTGCAATTCACTCAAAAATGGTGCCAAACTGTTGCAAACCATCACCTGAAAGGTTTTTCAGTGGAAACAGGTGGGTTTTTGTCATCGGAAATAGAATTAGCCCTCAATGTCTGAACAACGTTTTTTAAAAAATCCCTAAGCCGCGCGGTCACAATTTCTTCAAAATTTCTGACGTTCTGCAATTCACTCAAAAATGGTGCCAAACTGTTGCAAACCATCCCCTGAAAGGTTTTTCGGTGATAACAGGTGGGTTTTTATCATCGGAAACAGAATTAGCCGTCGATGTCTGAACAACTTTTTTTTGAAAAAATCCCTAAGCCGCGCGGTCACAATTTCTTCAAAATTTCTGACGTTCTGCAATTCACTCAAAAATGGTGCCAAACTGTTGCAAACCATCCCCTGAAAGGTTTTTCAGTGGAAACAGATGTGTTTTTATCATCGGAAACAGAATTAGCCCTCGATGTCTGAACAACTTTTTTTTGAAAAAATCCCTAAGCCGCGCGGTCACAATTTCTTCAAAATTTCTGACGTTCTGCAATTCACTCAAAAATGGTGCCAAACTGTTGCAAACCATCCCCTGAAAGGTTTTTCGGTGGAAACAGGTGGGTTTTTATCATCGGAAACAGAATTAGCCCTCGATGTCTGAACACCTTTTTTTTGAAAAAACCCCTAAGCCGCGCGGTCACAATTTCTTCAAAATTTCTGACGTTCTGCATTTCACTCAAAAATGGTGCCAAACTGTTGCAAACCATCCCCTGAAAGGTTTTTCGGTGGAAACAGGTGGGTTTTTATCATCGGAAACAGAATTGGCGCTCGACGTCTGAACAACTTTTTTTGAAAAAATCCCTAAGCCGCGCGGTCACAATTTCTTCAAAATTTCTGACGTTCTGCAATTCACTCAAAAATGGTGCCAAAATGTTGCAAATGATCCCCTGAAAGGTTTTTCGGTGGAAACAGGTGGGTTTTTATCATCGGAAAGAGAATTAGCCCTCGATGTCTGAACAACTTTTTTTGAAAAAATCCCTAAGCCGCGCGGTCACAATTTCTTCAAAATTTCTGACGTTCTGCAATTCACTCAAAAATGGTGCCAAACTGTTGCAAACCACCCCCTGAAAGGTTTTTCAGTGGAAACAGGTGGGTTTTTATCATCGGAAACAGAATTAGCCCTCAATGTCTGAACAACGTTTTTTAAAAAATCCCTAAGCCGCGCGGTCACAATTTCTTCAAAATTTCTGACGTTCTGCAATTCACTCAAAAATGGTGCCAAACTGTTGCAAACCATCCCCTTAAAGGTTTTTCGGTGGAAACAGATGTGTTTTTATCATCGGAAACAGAATTAGCCCTCAATGTCTGAACAACCTTTTTTTGAAAAAATCCGTAAGCCGCGCGGTCACAATTTCTTCAAAATTTCTGACGTTCTGCAATTCACTCAAAAATGGTGCCAAACTGTTGCAAACCATCCCCTGAAAGGTTTTTCGGTGGAAACAGGTGGGTTTTTATCATCGGAAACAGAATTAGCCCTCGATGTCTGAACAACTTTTTTTGAAAAAATCCCTAAGCCGCGCGGTCACAATTTCTTCAAAATTTCTGACGTTCTGCAATTCACTCAAAAATGGTGCCAAACTGTTGCAAACCATCACCTGAAAGGTTTTTCAGTGGAAACAGGTGGGTTTTTGTCATCGGAAATAGAATTAGCCCTCAATGTCTGAACAACGTTTTTTAAAAAATCCCTATGCCGCGCGGTCACAATTTCTTCAAAATTTCTGACGTTCTGCAATTCACTCAAAAATGGTGCCAAACTGTTGCAAACCATCCCCTGAAAGGTTTTTCGGTGATAACAGGTGGGTTTTTATCATCGGAAACAGAATTAGCCGTCGATGTCTGAACAACTTTTTTTTGAAAAAATCCCTAAGCCGCGCGGTCACAATTTCTTCAAAATTTCTGACGTTCTGCAATTCACTCAAAAATGGTGCCAAACTGTTGCAAACCATCCCCTGAAAGGTTTTTCAGTGGAAACAGATGTGTTTTTATCATCGGAAACAGAATTAGCCCTCGATGTCTGAACAACTTTTTTTTGAAAAAATCCCTAAGCCGCGCGGTCACAATTTCTTCAAAATTTCTGACGTTCTGCAATTCACTCAAAAATGGTGCCAAACTGTTGCAAACCATCCCCTGAAAGGTTTTTCGGTGGAAACAGGTGGGTTTTTATCATCGGAAACAGAATTAGCCCTCGATGTCTGAACACCTTTTTTTTGAAAAAACCCCTAAGCCGCGCGGTCACAATTTCTTCAAAATTTCTGACGTTCTGCATTTCACTCAAAAATGGTGCCAAACTGTTGCAAACCATCCCCTGAAAGGTTTTTCGGTGGAAACAGGTGGGTTTTTATCATCGGAAACAGAATTAGCCCTCGATGTCTGAACAACTTTTTTTGAAAAAAAACCCTAAGCCGCGCGGTCACAATTTCTTCAAAATTTCAGACGTTCTGCAATTCACTCAAAAATGGTGCCAAACTGTTGCAAACCATCCCCTTAAAGGTTTTTCGGTGGAAACAGGTGGGTTTTTATCATCGGAAACAGAATTAGCCCTCAATGTCTGAACAACGTTTTTTAAAAAAATCCCTAAGCCGCGCGGTCACAATTTCTTCAAAATTTCTGACGTTCTGCAATTCACTCAAAAATGGTGCCAAACTGTTGCAAACCATCCCCTGAAAGGTTTTTCGGTGGAAACAGGTGGGTTTTTATCATCGGAAACAGAATTAGCCGTCGATGTCTGAACAACTTTTTTTTGAAAAAATCCCTAAGCCGCGCGGTCACAATTTCTTCAAAATTTCTGACGTTCTGCAATTCACTCAAAAATGGTGCCAAACTGTTGCAAACCATCCCCTGAAAGGTTTTTCGGTGGAAACAGATGTGTTTTTTTTCATCGGAAACAGAATTAGCCCTCAATGTCTGAACAACTTTTTTTAAAAAAAATCCCTAAGCCGCGCAGTCACAATTTCTTCAAAATTTCTGACGTTCTGCAATTCACTCAAAAATGGTGCCAAACTGTTGCAAACCATCCCCTGAAAGGTTTTTCGGTGGAAACAGATGTCTTTTTATCATCGAAACAGAATAGGCCTCGATGTCTGAACACCCTTTTTTTGTAAAAATCCCTAAGCCGCGCAGTCACAATTTCTTCAAAATTTCTCACGTTCTGCAATTCACTCAAAAATGGTGCCAAACTGTTGCAAACCATCCCCTGAAAGGTTTTTCGGTGGAAACAGGTGGGTTTTTATCATCGGAAACAGAATTAGCCCTCGATGTCTGAGCACCTTTTTTTTGAAAAAACCCCAAAGCCGCGCGGTCACAATTTCTTCAAAATTTCTGACGTTCTGCATTTCACTCAAAAATGGTGCCAAACTGTTGCAAACCATCCCCTGAAAGGTTTTTCGGTGGAAACAGGTGGGTTTTTATCATCGGAAACAGAATTGGCGCTCGACATCTGAACAAATTTTTTTGAAAAAATCCCTAAGCCGCGCGGTCACAATTTCTTCAAAATTTCTGACGTTCTGCAATTCACTCAAAAATGGTGCCAAAATGTTGCAAATGATCCCCTGAAAGGTTTTTCGGTGGAAACAGGTGGGTTTTTATCATCGGAAAGAGAATTAGCCCTCGATGTCTGAACAACTTTTTTTGAAAAAATCCCTAAGCCGCGCGGTCACAATTTCTTCAAAATTTCTGACGTTCTGCAATTCACTCAAAAATGGTGCCAAACTGTTGCAAACCACCCCCTGAAAGGTTTTTCAGTGGAAACAGGTGGGTTTTTATCATCGGAAACAGAATTAGCCCTCGATTTCTGAACAACGTTTTTTAAAAAATCCCTAAGCCGCGCGGTCACAATTTCTTCAAAATTTCTGACGTTCTGCAATTCACTCAAAAATGGTGCCAAACTGTTGCAAACCATCCCCTTAAAGGTTTTTCGGTGGAAACAGATGTGTTTTTATCATCGGAAACAGAATTAGCCCTCAATGTCTGAACAACCTTTTTTTGAAAAAATCCCTAAGCCGCGCGGTCACAATTTCTTCAAAATTTCTGACGTTCTGCAATTCACTCAAAAATGGTGCCAAACTGTTGCAAACCATCCCCTGAAAGGTTTTTCGGTGGAAACAGGTGGGTTTTTATCATCGGAAACAGAATTAGCCCTCGATGTCTGAACAACTTTTTTTGAAAAAATCCCTAAGCCGCGCGGTCACAATTTCTTCAAAATTTCTGACGTTCTGCAATTCACTCAAAAATGGTGCCAAACTGTTGCAAACCATCACCTGAAAGGTTTTTCAGTGGAAACAGGTGGGTTTTTGTCATCGGAAATAGAATTAGCCCTCAATGTCTGAACAACGTTTTTTAAAAAATCCCTAAGCCGCGCGGTGACAATTTCTTCAAAATTTCTGACGTTCTGCAATTCACTCAAAAATGGTGCCAAACTGTTGCAAACCATCCCCTGAAAGGTTTTTCGGTGATAACAGGTGGGTTTTTATCATCGGAAACAGAATTAGCCGTCGATGTCTGAACAACTTTTTTTTGAAAAAATCCCTAAGCCGCGCGGTCACAATTTCTTCAAAATTTCTGACGTTCTGCAATTCACTCAAAAATGGTGCCAAACTGTTGCAAACCATCCCCTGAAAGGTTTTTCGGTGGAAACAGATGTGTTTTTATCATCGGAAACAGAATTAGCCCTCGATGTCTGAACAACTTTTTTTTGAAAAAATCCCTAAGCCGCGCGGTCACAATTTCTTCAAAATTTCTGACGTTCTGCAATTCACTCAAAAATGGTGCCAAACTGTTGCAAACCATCCCCTGAAAGGTTTTTCGGTGGAAACAGGTGGGTTTTTATCATCGGAAACAGAATTAGCCCTCGATGTCTGAACACCTTTTTTTTGAAAAAACCCCTAAGCCGCGCGGTCACAATTTCTTCAAAATTTCTGACGTTCTGCATTTCACTCAAAAATGGTGCCAAACTGTTGCAAACCATCCCCTGAAAGGTTTTTCGGTGGAAACAGGTGGGTTTTTATCATCGGAAACATAATTGGCGCTCGACGTCTGAACAACTTTTTTTGAAAAAATCCCTAAGCCGCGCGGTCACAATTTCTTCAAAATTTCTGACGTTCTGCAATTCACTCAAAAATGGTGCCAAAATGTTGCAAATGATCCCCTGAAAGGTTTTTCGGTGGAAACAGGTGGGTTTTTATCATCTGAAAGAGAATTAGCCCTCGATGTCTGAACAACTTTTTTTGAAAAAATCCCTAAGCCGCGCGGTCACAATTTCTTCAAAATTTCTGACGTTCTGCAATTCACTCAAAAATGGTGCCAAACTGTTGCAAACCACCCCCTGAAAGGTTTTTCGGTGGAAACAGGTGGGTTTTTATCATCAGAAACAGAATTAGCCCTCAATGTCTGAACAACGTTTTTTAAAAAATCCCTAAGCCGCGCGGTCACAATTTCTTCAAAATTTCTGACGTTCTGCAATTCACTCAAAAATGGTGCCAAACTGTTGCAAACCATCCCCTTAAAGGTTTTTCGGTGGAAACAGATGTGTTTTTATCATCGGAAACAGAATTAGCCCTCAATGTCTGAACAACCTTTTTTTGAAAAAATCCCTAAGCCGCGCGGTCACAATTTCTTCAAAATTTCTGACGTTCTGCAATTCACTCAAAAATGGTGCCAAACTGTTGCAAACCATCCCCTGAAAGGTTTTTCGGTGGAAACAGGTGGGTTTTTATCATCGGGAACAGAATTAGCCCTCAATGTCTGAACAACGTTTTTTAAAAAATCCCTAAACCGCGCGGTCACAATTTCTTCAAAATTTCTGACGTTCTGCAATTCACTCAAAAATGGTGCCAAACTGTTGCAAACCATCCCCTGAAAGGTTTTTCGGTGGAAACAGATGTGTTTTTATCATCGGAAACAGAATTAGCCCTCGATGTCTGAACAACTTTTTTAAAAAATAATCCCTAAGCCGCGCGGTCACAATTTCTTCAAAATTTCTGACGTTCTTAAATTCACTCAAAAATGGTGCCAAACTGTTGCAAACCATCCCCTGAAAGGTTTTTCGGTGGAAACAGGTGGATTTTTATCATCGGAAACAGAATTAGCCCTCGATGTCTGAACAACCTTTTTTTGAAAAAATCCCTAAGCCGCACGGTCACAATTTCTTCAAAATTTCTGACGTTCTGCAGTTCACTCAAAAATGGTGCCAAACTGTTGCAAACCATCCCCTGAAAGGTTTTTCAGTGGAAACAGATGTGTTTTTATCATCGGAAACAGAATTAGCCCTCGATGTCTGAAGAACTTTTTTTTGAAAAAATCCCTAAGCCGCGCGGTCACAATTTCTTCAAAATTTCTGACTTTCTGCAATTCACTCAAAAATGGTGCCAAACTGTTGCAAACCATCCCCTGAAAGGTTTTTCGGTGGAAACAGGTGGGTTTTTATCATCGGAAACAGAATTAGCCCTCGATGTCTGAACACCTTTTTTTTGAAAAAACCCCTAAGCCGCGCGGTCACAATTTCTTCAAAATTTCTGACGTTCTGCATTTCACTCAAAAATGGTGCCAAACTGTTGCAAACCATCCCCTGAAAGGTTTTTCGGTGGAAACAGGTGGGTTTTTATCATCGGAAACAGAATTAGCCCTCGATGTCTGAACAACTTTTTTTGAAAAAAAACCCTAAGCCGCGCGGTCACAATTTCTTCAAAATTTCAGACGTTCTGCAATTCACTCAAAAATGGTGCCAAACTGTTGCAAACCATCCCCTTAAAGGTTTTTCGGTGGAAACAGGTGGGTTTTTATCATCGGAAACAGAATTAGCCCTCAATGTCTGAACAACGTTTTTTAAAAAAATCCCTAAGCCGCGCGGTCACAATTTCTTCAAAATTTCTGACGTTCTGCAATTCACTCAAAAATGGTGCCAAACTGTTGCAAACCATCCCCTGAAAGGTTTTTCGGTGGAAACAGGTGCGTTTTTATCATCGGAAACAGAATTAGCCGTCGATGTCTGAACAACTTTTTTTTGAAAAAATCCCTAAGCCGCGCGGTCACAATTTCTTCAAAATTTCTGACGTTCTGCAATTCACTCAAAAATGGTGCCAAACTGTTGCAAACCATCCCCTGAAAGGTTTTTCGGTGGAAACAGATGTGTTTTTTTTCATCGGAAACAGAATTAGCCCTCAATGTCTGAACAACTTTTTTTAAAAAAAATCCCTAAGCCGCGCAGTCACAATTTCTTCAAAATTTCTGACGTTCTGCAATTCACTCAAAAATGGTGCCAAACTGTTGCAAACCATCCCCTGAAAGGTTTTTCGGTGGAAACAGATGTCTTTTTATCATCGAAACAGAATAGGCCTCGATGTCTGAACAACCTTTTTTTGTAAAAATCCCTAAGCCGCGCGGTCACAATTTCTTCAAAATTTCTCACGTTCTGCAATTCACTCAAAAATGGTGCCAAACTGTTGCAAACCATCCCCTGAAAGGTTTTTCGGTGGAAACAGATGTGTTTTTATCATCGGAAACAGAATTAGCCCTCGATGTCTGAACAACTTTTTTTGAAAAAATCCCTAAGCCGCGCGGTCAAAATTTCTTCAAAATTTCTGACGTTCTGCAATTCACTCAAAAATGGTGCCAAACTGTTGCAAACCATCCCCTTAAAGGTTTTTCGGTTAAAACAGATCTGTTTTTATCATCGGAAACAGAATTAGCCCTCAATGTCTGAACAACTTTTTTTGAAAAAATCCCTAAGGCGCGGTCACAATTTCTTCAAAATTTCTGAGGTTCTGCAATTCACTCAAAAATGATGCCAAACTGTTGCAAACCATCCCCTGAAAGGTTTTTCGGTGGAAACAGATGTGTTTTTATCATCGGAAACAGAATTAGCCCTCAATGTCTGAACAACTTTTTTTAAAAAAAATCCCTAAGCGTCGCAGTCACAATTTCTTCAAAATTTCTGACGTTCTGCAATTCACTCAAAAATGGTGCCAAACTGTTGCAAACCATCCCCTGAAAGGTTTTTCGGAGGAAACAGATGTCTTTTTATCATCGAAACAGAATAGGCCTCGATGTCTGAACAACCTTTTTTTGTAAAAATCCCTAAGCCGCGCGGTCACAATTTCTTCAAAATTTCTCACGTTCTGCAATTCACTCAAAAATGGTGCCAAACTGTTGCAAACCATCCCCTGAAAGGTTTTTCGGTGGAAACAGATGTGTTTTTATCATCGGAAACAGAATTAGCCCTCGATGTCTGAACAACTTTTTTTGAAAAAATCCCTAAGCCGCGCGGTCAAAATTTCTTCAAAATTTCTGACGTTCTGCAATTCACTCAAAAATGGTGCCAAACTGTTGCAAACCATCCCCTTAAAGGTTTTTCGGTTAAAACAGATCTGTTTTTATCATCGGAAACAGAATTAGCCCTCAATGTCTGAACAACTTTTTTTGAAAAAATCCCTAAGGCGCGGTCACAATTTCTTCAAAATTTCTGAGGTTCTGCAATTCACTCAAAAATGATGCCAAACTGTTGCAAACCATCCCCTGAAAGGTTTTTCGGTGGAAACAGATGTGTTTTTATCATCGGAAACAGAATTAGCCCTCAATGTCTGAACAACTTTTTTTTAAAAAAATCCCTAAGCGTCGCAGTCACAATTTCTTCAAAATTTCTGACGTTCTGCAATTCACTCAAAAATGGTGCCAAACTGTTGCAAACCATCCCCTGAAAGGTTTTTCGGAGGAAACAGATGTCTTTTTATCATCGAAACAGAATAGGCCTCGATGTCTGAACAACCTTTTTTTGTAAAAATCCCTAAGCCGCGCGGTCACAATTTCTTCAAAATTTCTCACGTTCTGCAATTCACTCAAAAATGGTGCCAAACTGTTGCAAACCATCCCCTGAAAGGTTTTTCGGTGGAAACAGATGTGTTTTTATCATCGGAAACAGAATTAGCCCTCGATGTCTGAACAACTTTTTTTGAAAAAATCCCTAAGCCGCGCGGTCAAAATTTCTTCAAAATTTGTGACGTTCTGCCATTCACTCCAAAATGGTGCCAAACTGTTGAAAACCATCCCCTTAAAGGTTTTTCGGTTAAAACAGATCTGTTTTTATCATCGGAAACAGAATTAGCCCTCAATGTCTGAACAACTTTTTTTGAAAAAATCCCTAAGGCGCGGTCACAATTTCTTCAAAATTTCTGAGGTTCTGCAATTCACTCAAAAATGATGCCAAACTGTTGCAAACCATCCCCTGAAAGGTTTTTCGGTGGAAACAGATGTGTTTTTATCATCGGAAACAGAATTAGCCCTCAATGTCTGAACAACTTTTTTTAAAAAAATCCCTAAGCCATGCGGTCACAATTTCTTCAAAATTTCTTACGTTCTACAATTCACTCAAAAATGGTGCCAAACTGTTGCAAACCATCCCCTAAAAGGTTTTTTGGTGGAAACAGGTGGGTTTTTATCATCGGAAACAGAATTAGCCCTCAATGTCTGAACAACTTTTTTTTAAAAAAATCCCTAAGCCGCGCGGTCACAATTTCTTCAAAATTTCTGACGTTCTGCAATTCACTCAAAAATACTGCCAAACTGTTGCAAACCATCCCCTGAACGGTTTTTCGGTGGAAACAGATGTGTTTTTATCATCGGAAACAGAATTAGCCCTCAATGTCTGAACAACTTTTTTTAAAAAAAATCCCTAAGCCGCGCGGTCACAATTTCTTCAAAATTTCTGACGTTCTTAAATTCACTCAAAAATGGTGCCAAACTGTTGCAAACCATCCACTGAAAGGTTTTTCAGTGGAAACAGGTGGGTTTTTATCATCGGAAACAGAATTAGCCCTCGATGTCTGAACAACTTTTTTTGAAAAAATCCCTAAGCCGCGCGGTCACAATTTCTTCAAAATTTCTGACGTTCTGCAATTCACTCAAAAATGGTGCCAAACTGTTGCAAACCATCCCCTGAAAGGTTTTTCGGTGGAAACAGGTGTGTTTTTATCATCGGAAACAGAATTAGCCCTCGATGTCTGAACAACTTTTTTTGAAAAAATCCCTAAGGCGCGCGGTCACAATTTCTTCAAAATTTCTAACGTTCTGCAATTCACTCAAAAATGGTGCCAAACTGTTGCAAACCATCCCCTGAAAGGTTTTTCGGTGGAAACAGGAGGGTTTTTATCATCGGAAACAGAAGTAGCCCTCAATTTCTGAACAACGTTTTTTTAAAAAAATCCCTAAGCCGCGCGGTCACAATTTCTTCAAAATTTCTGACGTTCTGCAATTCACTCAAAAATGGTGCCAAACTGTTGCAAACCATCCCCTAAAAGGTTTTTTGGTGGAAACAGGTGGGTTTTTATCATCGGAAACAGAATTAGCCCTCAATGTCTGAACAACTTTTTTTAAAAAAAATCCCTAAGCCGCGCGGTCACAATTTCTTCAAAATTTCTGACGTTCTGCAATTCACTCAAAAATGGTGCCAAACTGTTGCAAACCATCCCCTGAAAGGTTTTTCGGTGGAAACAGATGTGTTTTTATCATCGGAAACAGAATTAGCCCTCAATGTCTGAACAACTTTTTTAAAAAAAATCCCTAAGCCGTGCGGTCACAATTTCTTCAAAATTTCTTACGTTCTACAATTCACTCAAAAATGGTGCCAAACTGTTGCAAACCATCCCCTAAAAGGTTTTTTGGTGGAAACAGGTGGGTTTTTATCATCGGAAACAGAATTAGCCCTCAATGTCTGAACAACTTTTTTTTAAAAAAATCCCTAAGCCGCGCGGTCACAATTTCTTCAAAATTTCTGACGTTCTGCAATTCACTCAAAAATACTGCCAAACTGTTGCAAACCATCCCCTGAACGGTTTTTCGGTGGAAACAGATGTGTTTTTATCATCGGAAACAGAATTAGCCCTCAATGTCTGAACAACTTTTTTTAAAAAAAATCCCTAAGCCGCGCGGTCACAATTTCTTCAAAATTTCTGACGTTCTTAAATTCACTCAAAAATGGTGCCAAACTGTTGCAAACCATCCACTGAAAGGTTTTTCAGTGGAAACAGGTGGGTTTTTATCATCGGAAACAGAATTAGCCCTCGATGTCTGAACAACTTTTTTTGAAAAAATCCCTAAGCCGCGCGGTCACAATTTCTTCAAAATTTCTGACGTTCTGCAATTCACTCAAAAATGGTGCCAAACTGTTGCAAACCATCCCCTGAAAGGTTTTTCGGTGGAAACAGATGTGTTTTTATCATCGGAAACAGAATTAGCCCTCGATGTCTGAACAACTTTTTTTGAAAAAATCCCTAAGGCGCGCGGTCACAATTTCTTCAAAATTTCTAACGTTCTGCAATTCACTCAAAAATGGTGCCAAACTGTTGCAAACCATCCCCTGAAAGGTTTTTCGGTGGAAACAGGAGGGTTTTTATCATCGGAAACAGAAGTAGCCCTCAATTTCTGAACAACGTTTTTTTTAAAAAATCCCTAAGCCGCGCGGTCACAATTTCTTCAAAATTTCTGACGTTCTGCAATTCACTCAAAAATGGTGCCAAACTGTTGCAAACCATCCCCTAAAAGGTTTTTTGGTGGAAACAGGTGGGTTTTTATCATCGGAAACAGAATTAGCCCTCAATGTCTGAACAACTTTTTTTAAAAAAAATCCCTAAGCCGCGCGGTCACAATTTCTTCAAAATTTCTGACGTTCTGCAATTCACTCAAAAATGGTGCCAAACTGTTGCAAACCATCCCCTGAAAGGTTTTTCGGTGGAAACAGATGTGTTTTTATCATCGGAAACAGAATTAGCCCTCGATGTCTGAACAACTTTTTTTGAAAAAATCCCTAAGCCGCGCGGTCAAAATTTCTTCAAAATTTCTGACGTTCTGCAATTCACTCAAAAATGGTGCCAAACTGTTGCAAACCATCCCCTTAAAGGTTTTTCAGTGGAAACAGGTGGGTTTTTATCATCGGAAACAGAATTAGCCCTCAATGTCTGAACAACTTTTTTTGAAAAAATCCCTAAGCCACGCGGTCACAATTTCTTCAAAATTTCTGATGTTCTGCAATGCACTCAAAAATGGTGCCAAACTGTTGCAAACCATCCCCTGAAAGTTTTTCAGTGGAAACAGGTGGGTTTTTATTCTCGGAAACAGAATTAGCCCTCGATGTCTGACCACCTTTTTTTGGAAAAAATCCCTAAGCCGCGCGGTCAAAATTTCTTCAAAATTTCTGACGTTCTGCAATTCACTCAAAAATGGTGCCAAACTGTTTCAAACCATCCCCTAAAAGGTTTTTCGGTGGAAACAGGTGGGTTTTTATCATCGGAAACAGACTTAGCCCTCAATGTCTGAACAACGTTTTTTAAAAAAATCCCTAAACCGCGCGGTCACAATTTCTTCAAAATTTCTGACGTTCTGCAATTCACTCAAAAATGGTGCCAAACTGTTGCAAACCATCCCCTGAAAGGTTTTTCAGTGGAAACAGGTGGGTTTTTATCATCGGAAACAGAATTAGCCCTCGATGTCTGAACAACTTTTTTTGAAAAAATCCCTAAGCCGCGCGGTCACAATTTCTTCAAAATTTCTGAGGTTCTGCAGTTCACTCAAAAATGGTGCCAAACTGTTGCAAACCATCCCCTGAAAGGTTTTTCGGTGGAAACAGATGTGTTTTTATCATCGGAAACAGAATTAGCCCTCAATGTCTGAACAAATTTTTTTAAAAAAATCCCTAAGCCGCGCGGTCAGAATTTCTTCAAAATTTCTGACGTTCTTAAATTCACTCAAAAATGGTGCCAAACTGTTGCAAACCATCTCCTGAAAGGTTTTTCGGTGGAAACAGGTGGGTTTTTATCATCGGAAACAGAATTAGCCCTCGATGTCTGAACAACTTTTTTTGAGAAAATCCGTAAGCCGCGCGGTCACAATTTCTTCAAAATTTCTTACGTTCTACAATTCACTCAAAAATGGTGCCAAACTGTTGCAAACCATCCCCTAAAAGGTTTTTTGGTGGAAACAGGTGGGTTTTTATCATCGGAAACAGAATTAGCCCTCAATGTCTGAACAACTTTTTTTTAAAAAAATCCCTAAACCGCGCGGTCACAATTTCTTCAAAATTTCTGACGTTCTGCAATTCACTCAAAAATGGTGCCAAACTGTTGCAAACCATCCCCTGAACGGTTTTTCGGTGGAAACAGATGTGTTTTTATCATCGGAAACAGAATTAGCCCTCAATGTCTGAACAACTTTTTTTAAAAAAAAATCCCTAAGCCGCGCGGTCACAATTTCTTCAAAATTTCTGACGTTCTTAAATTCACTCAAAAATGGTGCCAAACTGTTGCAAACCTTCCCCTGAAAGGTTTTTCAGTGGAAACAGGTGGGTTTTTATCATCGGAAACAGAATTAGCCCTCAATGTCTGAACAACTTTTTTTGAAAAAATCCATAAGCCACGCGGTCACAATTTCTTCAAAATTTCTGATGTTCTGCAATGCACTCAAAAATGGTGCCAAACTGTTGCAAACCATCCCCTGAAAGGTTTTTCAGTGGAAACAGGTGGGTTTTTATCCTCGGAAACAGAATTAGCCCTCGATGTCTGAACAACTTTTTTTGGAAAAAATCCCTAAGCCGCGCGGTCAAAATTTCTTCAAAATTTCTGACGTTCTGCAATTCACTCAAAAATGGTGCCAAACTGTTTCAAACCATCCCCTAAAAGGTTTTTCGGTGGAAACAGGTGGGTTTTTATCATCGGAAACAGACGTAGCCCTCAATGTCTGAACAACGTTTTTTAAAAAAAAATCCCTAAACCGCGCGGTCACAATTTCTTCAAAATTTCTGACGTTCTGCAATTCACTCAAAAATGGTGCCAAACTGTTGCAAACCATCCCCTGAACGGTTTTTCGGTGGAAACAGATGTGTTTTTATCATCGGAAACAGAATTAGCCCTCAATGTCTGAACAAATTTTTTTAAAAATATCCCTAAGCCACGCGGTCAGAATTTCTTCAAAATTTCTGACGTTCTTAAATTCACTCAAAAATGGTGCCAAACTGTTGCAAACCATCTCCTGAAAGGTTTTTCGGTGGAAACAGGTGGGTTTTTATCATCGGAAACAGAATTAGCCCTCGATGTCTGAACAACTTTTTTTGAGAAAATCCGTAAGCCGCGCGGTCACAATTTCTTCAAAATTTCTTACGTTCTACAATTCACTCAAAAATGGTGCCAAACTGTTGCAAACCATCCCCTAAAAGGTTTTTTGGTGGAAACAGGTGGGTTTTTATCATCGGAAACAGAATTAGCCCTCAATGTCTGAACAACTTTTTTTTAAAAAAATCCCTAAGCCGCGCGGTCACAATTTCTTCAAAATTTCTGACGTTCTGCAATTCACTCAAAAATGGTGCCAAACTGTTGCAAACCATCCCCTGAACGGTTTTTCGGTGGAAACAGATGTGTTTTTATCATCGGAAACAGAATTAGCCCTCAATGTCTGAACAACTTTTTTTTAAAAAAAATCCCTAAGCCGCGCGGTCACAATTTCTTCAAAATTTCTGACGTTCTTAAATTCACTCAAAAATGGTGCCAAACTGTTGCAAACCTTCCCCTGAAAGGTTTTTCAGTGGAAACAGGTGGGTTTTTATCATCGGAAACAGAATTAGCCCTCAATGTCTGAACAACTTTTTTTGAAAAAATCCATAAGCCACGCGGTCACAATTTCTTCAAAATTTCTGATGTTCTGCAATGCACTCAAAAATGGTGCCAAACTGTTGCAAACCATCCCCTGAAAGGTTTTTCAGTGGAAACAGGTGGGTTTTTATCCTCGGAAACAGAATTAGCCCTCGATGTCTGAACAACTTTTTTTGGAAAAAATCCCTAAGCCGCGCGGTCAAAATTTCTTCAAAATTTCTGACGTTCTGCAATTCACTCAAAAATGGTGCCAAACTGTTTCAAACCATCCCCTAAAAGGTTTTTCGGTGGAAACAGGTGGGTTTTTATCATCGGAAACAGACGTAGCCCTCAATGTCTGAACAACGTTTTTTAAAAAAAATCCCTAAACCGCGCGGTCACAATTTCTTCAAAATTTCTGACGTTCTGCAATTCACTCAAAAATGGTGCCAAACTGTTGCAAACCATCCCCTGAACGGTTTTTCGGTGGAAACAGATGTGTTTTTATCATCGGAAACAGAATTAGCCCTCAATGTCTGAACAACTTTTTTTTGAAAAAACCCCTAAGCCGCGTGGTCACAATTTCTTCAAAATTTCTGACGTTCTGCATTTCACTCAAAAATGGTGCCAAACTGTTGCAAACCATCCCCTGAAAGGTTTTTCGGTGGAAACAGGTGGGTTTTTATCATCGGAAACAGAATTGGCGCTCGACGTCTGAACAACTTTTTTTTGAAAAAATCCCTAAGCCGCGCGGTCACAATTTCTTCAAAATTTCTGACGTTCTGCAATTCACTGAAAAATGGTGCCAAAATGTTGCAAATGATCCCCTGAAAGGTTTTTCGGTGGAAACAGGTGGGTTTTTATCATCGGAAAGAGAATTAGCCCTCGATGTCTGAACAACTTTTTTTGAAAAAATCCCTAAGCCGCGCGGTCACAATTTCTTCAAAATTTCTGACGTTCTGCAATTCACTCAAAAATGGTGCCAAACTGTTGCAAACCACCCCCTGAAAGGTTTTTCAGTGGAAACAGGTGGGTTTTTATCATCGGAAACAGAATTAGCCCTCAATGTCTGAACAACGTTTTTTAAAAAATCCCTAAGCCGCGCGGTCACAATTTCTTCAAAATTTCTGACGTTCTGCAATTCACTCAAAAATGGTGCCAAACTGTTGCAAACCATCCCCTTAAAGGTTTTTCGGTGGAAACAGATGTGTTTTTATCATCGGAAACAGAATTAGCCCTCAATGTCTGAACAACCTTTTTTTGAAAAAATCCCTAAGCCGCGCGGTCACAATTTCTTCAAAATTTCTGACGTTCTGCAATTCACTCAAAAATGGTGCCAAACTGTTGCAAACCATCCCCTGAAAGGTTTTTCGGTGGAAACAGGTGGGTTTTTATCATCGGAAACAGAATTAGCCCTCGATGTCTGAACAACTTTTTTTGAAAAAATCCCTAAACCGCGCGGTCACAATTTCTTCAAAATTTCTGACGTTCTGCAATTCACTCAAAAATGGTGCCAAACTGTTGCAAACCATCCCCTGAAAGGTTTTTCAGTGGAAACAGGTGGGTTTTTGTCATCGGAAATAGAATTAGCCCTCAATGTCTGAACAACTTTTTTTAAAAAATCCCTAATCCGCGCGGTCACAATTTCTTCAAAATTTCTGACGTTCTGCAATTCACTCAAAAATGGTGCCAAACTGTTGCAAACCATCCCCTGAAAGGTTTTTCGGTGATAACAGATGGGTTTTTATCATCGGAAACAGAATTAGCCGTCGATGTCTGAACAACTTTTTTTTGAAAAAATCCCTAAGCCGCGCGGTCACAATTTCTTCAAAATTTCTGACGTTCTGCAATTCACTCAAAAATGGTGCCAAACTGTTGCAAACCATCCCCTGAAAGGTTTTTCGGTGGAAACAGGTGGGTTTTTATCATCGGAAACAGAATTAGCCCTCAATGTCTGAACAACTTTTTTTAAAAATAATCCCTAAGCCGCGCGGTCACAATTTCTTCAAAATTTCTGACGTTCTTAAATTCACTCAAAAATGGTGCCAAACTGTTGCAAACCATCCTCTGAAAGGTTTTTCGGTGGAAACAGGTGGATTTTTATCATCGGAAACAGAATTAGCCCTTGATCTCTGAACAACCTTTTTTTGAAAAAATCCCTAAACCGCGCGGTCACAATTTCTTCAAAATTTCTGACGTTCTGCAATTCACTCAAAAATGGTGCCAAACTGTTGCAAACCATCCGCTGAAAGGTTTTTCGGTGATAACAGGTGGGTTTTTATCATCGGAAATGGAATTAGCCGTCGATGTCTGAACAACTTTTTTTTGAAAAAATCCCTAAGCCGCGCGGTCACAATTTCTTCAAAATTTCTGACGTTCTGCAATTCACTGAAAAATGGTGCCAAAATGTTGCAAATGATCCCCTGAAAGGTTTTTCGGTGGAAACAGGTGGGTTTTTATCATCGGAAAGAGAATTAGCCCTCGATGTCTGAACAACTTTTTTTGAAAAAATCCCTAAGCCGCGCGGTCACAATTTCTTCAAAATTTCTGACGTTCTGCAATTCACTCAAAAATGGTGCCAAACTGTTGCAAACCACCCCCTGAAAGGTTTTTCAGTGGAAACAGGTGGGTTTTTATCATCGGAAACAGAATTAGCCCTCAATGTCTGAACAACGTTTTTTAAAAAATCCCTAAGCCGCGCGGTCACAATTTCTTCAAAATTTCTGACGTTCTGCAATTCACTCAAAAATGGTGCCAAACTGTTGCAAACCATCCCCTTAAAGGTTTTTCGGTGGAAACAGATGTGTTTTTATCATCGGAAACAGAATTAGCCCTCAATGTCTGAACAACCTTTTTTTGAAAAAATCCCTAAGCCGCGCGGTCACAATTTCTTCAAAATTTCTGACGTTCTGCAATTCACTCAAAAATGGTGCCAAACTGTTGCAAACCATCCCCTGAAAGGTTTTTCGGTGGAAACAGGTGGGTTTTTATCATCGGAAACAGAATTAGCCCTCGATGTCTGAACAACTTTTTTTGAAAAAATCCCTAAGCCGCGCGGTCACAATTTCTTCAAAATTTCTGACGTTCTGCAATTCACTCAAAAATGGTGCCAAACTGTTGCAAACCATCCCCTGAAAGGTTTTTCAGTGGAAACAGGTGGGTTTTTGTCATCGGAAATAGAATTAGCCCTCAATGTCTGAACAACTTTTTTTAAAAAATCCCTAATCCGCGCGGTCAAAATTTCTTCAAAATTTCTGACGTTCTGCAATTCACTCAAAAATGGTGCCAAACTGTTGCAAACCATCCCCTGAAAGGTTTTTCGGTGATAACAGATGGGTTTTTATCATCGGAAACAGAATTAGCCGTCGATGTCTGAACAACTTTTTTTTGAAAAAATCCCTAAGCCGCGCGGTCACAATTTCTTCAAAATTTCTGACGTTCTGCAATTCACTCAAAAATGGTGCCAAACTGTTGCAAACCATCCCCTGAAAGGTTTTTCGGTGGAAACAGGTGGGTTTTTATCATCGGAAACAGAATTAGCCCTCAATGTCTGAACAACGTTTTTTAAAAAATCCCTAAGCCGCGCGGTCACAATTTCTTCAAAATTTCTGACGTTCTGCAATTCACTCAAAAATGGTGCCAAACTGTTGCAAACCATCCCCTTAAAGGTTTTTCGGTGGAAACAGATGTGTTTTTATCATCGGAAACAGAATTAGCCCTCAATGTCTGAACAACCTTTTTTTGAAAAAATCCCTAAGCCGCGCGGTCACAATTTCTTCAAAATTTCTGACGTTCTGCAATTCACTCAAAAATGGTGCCAAACTGTTGCAAACCATCCCCTGAAAGGTTTTTCGGTGGAAACAGGTGGGTTTTTATCATCGGAAACAGAATTAGCCCTCAATGTCTGAACAACTTTTTTTAAAAATAATCCCTAAGCCGCGCGGTCACAATTTCTTCAAAATTTCTGACGTTCTTAAATTCACTCAAAAATGGTGCCAAACTGTTGCAAACCATCCTCTGAAAGGTTTTTCGGTGGAAACAGGTGGATTTTTATCATCGGAAACAGAATTAGCCCTTGATCTCTGAACAACCTTTTTTTGAAAAAATCCCTAAACCGCGCGGTCACAATTTCTTCAAAATTTCTGACGTTCTGCAATTCACTCAAAAATGGTGCCAAACTGTTGCAAACCATCCGCTGAAAGGTTTTTCGGTGATAACAGGTGGGTTTTTATCATCGGAAATGGAATTAGCCGTCGATGTCTGAACAACTTTTTTTTGAAAAAATCCCTAAGCCGCGCGGTCACAATTTCTTCAAAATTTCTGACGTTCTGCAATTCACTCAAAAATGGTGCCAAACTGTAGCAAACCATCCCCTGAAAGGTTTTTCGGTGGAAACAGGTGGGTTTTTATCATCGGAAACAGACTTAGCCCTCAATGTCTGAACAACGTTTTTTAAAAAAATCCCTAAACCGCGCGGTCACAATTTCTTCAAAATTTCTGACGTTCTGCAATTCACTCAAAAATGGTGCCAAACTGTTGCAAACCATCCCCTGAAAGGTTTTTCAGTGGAAACAGGTGGGTTTTTATCATCGGAAACAGAATTAGCCCTCGATGTCTGAACAACTTTTTTTGAAAAAATCCCTAAGCCGCGCGGTCAGAATTTCTTCAAAATTTCTGACGTTCTTAAATTCACTCAAAAATGGTGCCAAACTGTTGCAAACCATCTCCTGAAAGGTTTTTCGGTGGAAACAGTTGGGTTTTTATCATCGGAAACAGAATTAGCCCTCGATGTCTGAACAACTTTTTTTGAGAAAATCCGTAAGCCGCGCGGTCACAATTTCTTCAAAATTTCTTACGTTCTACAATTCACTCAAAAATGGTGCCAAACTGTTGCAAACCATCCCCTAAAAGGTTTTTTGGTGGAAACAGGTGGGTTTTTATAAACGGAAACAGAATTAGCCCTCAATGTCTGAACAACTTTTTTTAAAAAAAATCCCTAAGCCGCGCGGTCACAATTTCTTCAAAATTTCTGACGTTCTGCAATTCACTCAAAAATGGTGCCAAACTGTTGCAAACCATCCCCTGAACGGTTTTTCGGTGGAAACAGATGTGTTTTTATCATCGGAAACAGAATTAGCCCTCAATGTCTGAACAACTTTTTTTAAAAAAAATCCCTAAGCCGCGCGGTCACAATTTCTTCAAAATTTCTGACGTTCTTAAATTCACTCAAAAATGGTGCCAAACTGTTGCAAACCTTCCCCTGAAAGGTTTTTCAGTGGAAACAGGTGGGTTTTTATCATCGGAAACAGAATTAGCCCTCAATGTCTGAACAACTTTTTTTGAAAAAATCCCTAAGCCACGCGGTCACAATTTCTTCAAAATTTCTGACGTTCTGCAATTCACTCAAAAATGGTGCCAAACTGTTTCAAACCATCCCCTAAAAGGTTTTTCGGTGGAAACAGGTGGGTTTTTATCATCGGAAACAGACTTAGCCCTCAATGTCTGAACAACGTTTTTTTAAAAAATCCCTAAACCGCGCGGTCACAATTTCTTCAAAATTTCTGACGTTCTGCAATTCACTCAAAAATGGTGCCAAACTGTTGCAAACCATCCCCTGAACGGTTTTTCGGTGGAAACAGATGTGTTTTTATCATCGGAAACAGAATTAGCCCTCAATGTCTGAACAACTTTTTTTTAAAAAAACCCCTAAGCCGCGCGGTCACAATTTCTTCAAAATTTCTGACGTTCTGCATTTCACTCAAAAATGGTGCCAAACTGTTGCAAACCATCCCCTGAAAGGTTTTTCGGTGGAAACAGGTGGGTTTTTATCATCGGAAACAGAATTAGCGCTCGACGTCTGAACAACCTTTTTTTGAAAAAATCCCTAAGCCGCGCGGTCACAATTTCTTCAAAATTTCTGACGTTCTGCAATTCACTCAAAAATGGTGCCAAACTGTTGCAAACCATCCCCTGAACGGTTTTTCGGTGGAAACAGATGTGTTTTTATCATCGGAAACAGAATTAGCCCTCAATGTCTGAACAACTTTTTTTTAAAAAAACCCCTAAGCCGCGCGGTCACAATTTCTTCAAAATTTCTGACGTTCTGCATTTCACTCAAAAATGGTGCCAAACTGTTGCAAACCATCCCCTGAAAGGTTTTTCGGTGGAAACAGGTGGGTTTTTATCATCGGAAACAGAATTAGCGCTCGACGTCTGAACAACCTTTTTTTGAAAAAATCCCTAAGCCGCGCGGTCACAATTTCTTCAAAATTTCTGACGTTCTGCAATTCACTCAAAAATGGTGCCAAACTGTTGCAAACCATCCCCTGAAAGGTTTTTCGGTGGAAACAGGTGGGTTTTTATCATCGGAAACAGAATTAGCCCTCGATGTCTGAACAACTTTTTTTGAAAAAATCCCTAAGCCGCGCGGTCACAATTTCTTCAAAATTTCTGACGTTCTGCAATTCACTCAAAAATGGTGCCAAACTGTTGCAAACCATCACCTGAAAGGTTTTTCAGTGGAAACAGGTGGGTTTTTGTCATCGGAAATAGAATTAGCCCTCAATGTCTGAACAACTTTTTTTAAAAAATCCCTAAGCCGCGCGGTCACAATTTCTTCAAAATTTCTGACGTTCTGCAATTCACTCAAAAATGGTGCCAAACTGTTGCAAACCATCCCCTGAAAGGTTTTTCGGTGATAACAGGTGGGTTTTTATCATCGGAAACAGAATTAGCCGTCGATGTCTGAACAACTTTTTTTTGAAAAAATCCCTAAGCCGCGCGGTCACAATTTCTTCAAAATTTCTGACGTTCTGCAATTCACTCAAAAATGGTGCCAAACTGTTGCAAACCATCCCCTGAAAGGTTTTTCGGTGGAAACAGGTGGGTTTTTATCATCGGAAACAGAATTAGCCCTCAATGTCTGAACAACTTTTTAAAAAAATAATCCCTAAGCCGCGCGGTCACAATTTCTTCAAAATTTCTGACGTTCTTAAATTCACTCAAAAATGGTGCCAAACTGTTGCAAACCATCCTCTGAAAGGTTTTTCGGTGGAAACAGGTGGATTTTTATCATCGGAAACAGAATTAGCCCTTGATCTCTGAACAACCTTTTTTTGAAAAAATCCCTAAACCGCGCGGTCACAATTTCTTCAAAATTTCTGACGTTCTGCAATTCACTCAAAAATGGTGCCAAACTGTTGCAAACCATCCGCTGAAAGGTTTTTCGGTGATAACAGGTGGGTTTTTATCATCGGAAACGGAATTAGCCGTCGATGTCTGAACAACTTTTTTTTGAAAAAATCCCTAAGCCGCGCGGTCACAATTTCTTCAAAATTTCTGACGTTCTGCAATTCACTCAAAAATGGTGCCAAACTGTTGCAAACCATCCCCTGAAAGGTTTTTCGGTGGAAACAGGTGGGTTTTTATCATCGGAAACAGACTTAGCCCTCAATGTCTGAACAACGTTTTTTAAAAAAATCCCTAAACCGCGCGGTCACAATTTCTTCAAAATTTCTGACGTTCTGCAATTCACTCAAAAATGGTGCCAAACTGTTGCAAACCATCCCCTGAAAGGTTTTTCAGTGGAAACAGGTGGGTTTTTATCATCGGAAAAAGAATTAGCCCTCGATGTCTGAACAACTTTTTTTTGAAAAAATCCCTAAGCCGCGCGGTCACAATTTCTTCAAAATTTCTGACGTTCTGCAATTCACTCAAAAATGGTGCCAAACTGTTGCAAACCATCCCCTGAAAGGTTTTTCGGTGGAAACAGGTGGGTTTTTATCATCGGAAACAGAATTAGCCCTCAATGTCTGAACAACTTTTTAAAAAAATAATCCCTAAGCCGCGCGGTCACAATTTCTTCAAAATTTCTGACGTTCTTAAATTCACTCAAAAATGGTGCCAAACTGTTGCAAACCATCCTCTGAAAGGTTTTTCGGTGGAAACAGGTGGATTTTTATCATCGGAAACAGAATTAGCCCTTGATCTCTGAACAACCTTTTTTTGAAAAAATCCCTAAACCGCGCGGTCACAATTTCTTCAAAATTTCTGACGTTCTGCAATTCACTCAAAAATGGTGCCAAACTGTTGCAAACCATCCGCTGAAAGGTTTTTCGGTGATAACAGGTGGGTTTTTATCATCGGAAACGGAATTAGCCGTCGATGTCTGAACAACTTTTTTTTGAAAAAATCCCTAAGCCGCGCGGTCACAATTTCTTCAAAATTTCTGACGTTCTGCAATTCACTCAAAAATGGTGCCAAACTGTTGCAAACCATCCCCTGAAAGGTTTTTCGGTGGAAACAGGTGGGTTTTTATCATCGGAAACAGACTTAGCCCTCAATGTCTGAACAACGTTTTTTAAAAAAATCCCTAAACCGCGCGGTCACAATTTCTTCAAAATTTCTGACGTTCTGCAATTCACTCAAAAATGGTGCCAAACTGTTGCAAACCATCCCCTGAAAGGTTTTTCAGTGGAAACAGGTGGGTTTTTATCATCGGAAAAAGAATTAGCCCTCGATGTCTGAACAACTTTTTTTGAAAAAATCCCTAAGCCGCGCGGTCACAATTTCTTCAAAATTTCTGAGGTTCTGCAGTTCACTCAAAAATGGTGCCAAACTGTTGCAAACCATCCCCTGAAAGGTTTTTCGGTGGAAACAGATGTGTTTTTATCATCGGAAACAGAATTAGCCCTCAATGTCTGAACAAATTTTTTTAAAAAAATCCCTAAGCCGCGCGGTCAGAATTTCATCAAAATTTCTGACGTTCTTAAATTCACTCAAAAATGGTGCCAAACTGTTGCAAACCATCTCCTGAAAGGTTTTTCGGTGGAAACAGTTGGGTTTTTATCATCGGAAACAGAATTAGCCCTCGATGTCTGAACAACTTTTTTTGAGAAAATCCGTAATCCGCGCGGTCACAATTTCTTCAAAATTTCTTACGTTCTACAATTCACTCAAAAATGGTGCCAAACTGTTGCAAACCATCCCCTAAAAGGTTTTTTGGTGGAAACAGGTGGGTTTTTATAATCGGAAACAGAATTAGCCCTCGATGTCTGAACAACTTTTTTTGAGAAAATCCGTAATCCGCGCGGTCACAATTTCTTCAAAATTTCTTACGTTCTACAATTCACTCAAAAATGGTGCCAAACTGTTGCAAACCATCCCCTGAAAGGTTTTTCGGTGGAAACAGGTGGGTTTTTATCATCGGAAACAGAATTAGCGCTCGACGTCTGAACAACCTTTTTTTGAAAAAATCCCTAAGCCGCGCGGTCACAATTTCTTCAAAATTTCTGACGTTCTGCAATTCACTCAAAAATGGTGCCAAACTGTTGCAAACCATCCCCTGAAAGGTTTTTCGGTGGAAACAGGTGGGTTTTTATCATCGGAAACAGAATTAGCCCTCGATGTCTGAACAACTTTTTTTGAAAAAATCCCTAAGCCGCGCGGTCACAATTTCTTCAAAATTTCTGAGGTTCTGCAGTTCACTCAAAAATGGTGCCAAACTGTTGCAAACCATCCCCTGAAAGGTTTTTCGGTGGAAACAGATGTGTTTTTATCATCGGAAACAGAATTAGCCCTCAATGTCTGAACAAATTTTTTTAAAAAAATCCCTAAGCCGCGCGGTCAGAATTTCATCAAAATTTCTGACGTTCTTAAATTCACTCAAAAATGGTGCCAAACTGTTGCAAACCATCTCCTGAAAGGTTTTTCGGTGGAAACAGTTGGGTTTTTATCATCAGAAACAGAATTAGCCCTCGATGTCTGAACAACTTTTTTTGAGAAAATCCGTAATCCGCGCGGTCACAATTTCTTCAAAATTTCTTACGTTCTACAATTCACTCAAAAATGGTGCCAAACTGTTGCAAACCATCCCCTAAAAGGTTTTTTGGTGGAAACAGGTGGGTTTTTATAATCGGAAACAGAATTAGCCCTCAATGTCTGAACAACTTTTTTTAAAAAAAATCCCTAAGCCGCGCGGTCACAATTTCTTCAAAATTTCTGACGTTCTGCAATTCACTCAAAAATGGTGCCAAACTGTTGCAAACCATCCCCTGAACGGTTTTTCGGTGGAAACAGATGTGTTTTTATCATCGGAAACAGAATTAGCCCTCAATGTCTGAACAACTTTTTTTAAAAAAAATCCCTAAGCCGCGCGGTCACAATTTCTTCAAAATTTCTGACGTTCTTAAATTCACTCAAAAATGGTGCCAAACTGTTGCAAACCTTCCCCTGAAAGGTTTTTCAGTGGAAACAGGTGGGTTTTTATCATCGGAAACAGAATTAGCCCTCAATGTCTGAACAACTTTTTTTGAAAAAATCCCTAAGCCACGCGGTCACAATTTCTTCAAAATTTCTGACGTTCTGCAATTTACTCAAAAATGGTGCCAAACTGTTTCAAACCATCCCCTAAAAGGTTTTTCGGTGGAAACAGGTGGGTTTTTATCATCGGAAACAGACTTAGCCCTCAATGTCTGAACAACGTTTTTTTAAAAAATCCCTAAACCGCGCGGTCACAATTTCTTCAAAATTTCTGACGTTCTGCAATTCACTCAAAAATGGTGCCAAACTGTTGCAAACCATCCCCTGAACGGTTTTTCGGTGGAAACAGATGTGTTTTTATCATCGGAAACAGAATTAGCCCTCAATGTCTGAACAACTTTTTTTTGAAAAAACCCCTAAGCCGCGCGGTCACAATTTACTCAAAATTTCTGACGTTCTGCATTTCACTCAAAAATGGTGCCAAACTGTTGCAAACCATCCCCTGAAAGGTTTTTCGGTGGAAACAGGTGGGTTTTTATCATCGGAAACAGAATTGGCGCTCGACGTCTGAACAACTTTTTTTGAAAAAATCCCTAAGCCGCGCCGTCACAATTTCTTCAAAATTTCTGACGTTCTGCAATTCACTCAAAAATGGTGCCAAAATGTTGCAAATGATCCCCTGAAAGGTTTTTCGGTGGAAACAGGTGGGTTTTTATCATCGGAAAGAGAATTAGCCCTCGATGTCTGAACAACTTTTTTTGAAAAAATCCCTAAGCCGCGCGGTCACAATTTCTTCAAAATTTCTGACGTTCTGCAATTCACTCAAAAATGGTGCCAAACTGTTGCAAACCACCCCCTGAAAGGTTTTTCAGTGGAAACAGGTGGGTTTTTATCATCGGAAACAGAATTAGCCCTCAATGTCTGAACAACGTTTTTTAAAAAATCCCTAAGCCGCGCGGTCACAATTTCTTCAAAATTTCTGACGTTCTGCAATTCACTCAAAAATGGTGCCAAACTGTTGCAAACCATCCCCTTAAAGGTTTTTCGGTGGAAACAGATGTGTTTTTATCATCGGAAACAGAATTAGCCCTCAATGTCTGAACAACCTTTTTTTGAAAAAATCCCTAAGCCGCGCGGTCACAATTTCTTCAAAATTTCTGACGTTCTGCAATTCACTCAAAAATGGTGCCAAACTGTTGCAAACCATCCCCTGAAAGGTTTTTCGGTGGAAACATGTGGGTTTTTATCATCGGAAACAGAATTAGCCCTCAATGTCTGAAAAACTTTTTTTAAAAATAATCCCTAAGCCGCGCGGTCACAATTTCTTCAAAATTTCTGACGTTCTTAAATTCACTCAAAAATGGTGCCAAACTGTTGCAAACCATCCTCTGAAAGGTTTTTCGGTGGAAACAGGTGGATTTTTATCATCGGAAACAGAATTAGCCCTTGATCTCTGAACAACCTTTTTTTGAAAAAATCCCTAAACCGCGCGGTCACAATTTCTTCAAAATTTCTGACGTTCTGCAATTCACTCAAAAATGGTGCCAAACTGTTGCAAACCATCCGCTGAAAGGTTTTTCGGTGATAACAGGTGGGTTTTTATCATCGGAAACGGAATTAGCCGTCGATGTCTGAACAACTTTTTTTTGAAAAAATCCCTAAGCCGCGCGGTCACAATTTCTTCAAAATTTCTGACGTTCTGCAATTCACTCAAAAATGGTGCCAAACTGTTGCAAACCATCCCCTGAAAGGTTTTTCGGTGGAAACAGGTGGGTTTTTATCATCGGAAACAGACTTAGCCCTCAATGTCTGAACAACGTTTTTTTAAAAAATCCCTAAACCGCGCGGTCACAATTTCTTCAAAATTTCTGACGTTCTGCAATTCACTCAAAAATGGTGCCAAACTGTTGCAAACCATCCCCTGAAAGGTTTTTCAGTGGAAACAGGTGGGTTTTTATCATCGGAAACAGAATTAGCCCTCGATGTCTGAACAACTTTTTTTGAAAAAATCCCTAAGCCGCGCGGTCACAATTTCTTCAAAATTTCTGAGGTTCTGCAGTTCACTCAAAAATGGTGCCAAACTGTTGCAAACCATCCCCTGAAAGGTTTTTCGGTGGAAACAGATGTGTTTTTATCATCGGAAACAGAATTAGCCCTCAATGTCTGAACAAATTTTTTTAAAAAAATCCCTAAGCCGCGCGGTCAGAATTTCATCAAAATTTCTGACGTTCTTAAATTCACTCAAAAATGGTGCCAAAATGTTGCAAATGATCCCCTGAAAGGTTTTTCGGTGGAAACAGGTGGGTTTTTATCATCGGAAAGAGAATTAGCCCTCGATGTCTGAACAACTTTTTTTGAAAAAATCCCTAAGCCGCGCGGTCACAATTTCTTCAAAATTTCTGACGTTCTGCAATTCACTCAAAAATGGTGCCAAACTGTTGCAAACCACCCCCTGAAAGGTTTTTCAGTGGAAACAGGTGGGTTTTTATCATCTTAAACAGAATTAGCCCTCAATGTCTGAACAACGTTTTTTAAAAAATCCCTAAGCCGCGCGGTCACAATTTCTTCAAAATTTCTGACGTTCTGCAATTCACTCAAAAATGGTGCCAAACTGTTGCAAACCATCCCCTGAACGGTTTTTCGGTGGAAACAGATGTGTTTTTATCATCGGAAACAGAATTAGCCCTCAATGTCTGAACAACCTTTTTTTGAAAAAATCCCTAAGCCGCGCGGTCACAATTTCTTCAAAATTTCTGACGTTCTGCAATTCACTCAAAAATGGTGCCAAACTGTTGCAAACCATCCCCTGAAAGGTTTTTCGGTGGAAACAGGTGGGTTTTTATCATCGGAAACAGAATTAGCCCTCAATGTCTGAACAACTTTTTTTAAAAATAATCCCTAAGCCGCGCGGTCACAATTTCTTCAAAATTTCTGACGTTCTTAAATTCACTCAAAAATGGTGCCAAACTGTTGCAAACCATCCTCTGAAAGGTTTTTCGGTGGAAACAGGTGGATTTTTATCATCGGAAACAGAATTAGCCCTTGATCTCTGAACAACCTTTTTTTGAAAAAATCCCTAAACCGCGCGGTCACAATTTCTTCAAAATTTCTGACGTTCTGCAATTCACTCAAAAATGGTGCCAAACTGTTGCAAACCATCCGCTGAAAGGTTTTTCGGTGATAACAGGTGGGTTTTTATCATCGGAAACGGAATTAGCCGTCGATGTCTGAACACCTTTTTTTTGAAAAAATCCCTAAGCCGCGCGGTCACAATTTCTTCAAAATTTCTGACGTTCTGCAATTCACTCAAAAATGGTGCCAAACTGTTGCAAACCATCCCCTGAAAGGTTTTTCGGTGGAAACAGGTGGGTTTTTATCATCGGAAACAGACTTAGCCCTCAATGTCTGAACAACGTTTTTTAAAAAAATCCCTAAACCGCGCGGTCACAATTTCTTCAAAATTTCTGACGTTCTGCAATTCACTCAAAAATGGTGCCAAACTGTTGCAAACCATCCCCTGAAAGGTTTTTCAGTGGAAACAGGTGGGTTTTTATCATCGGAAACAGAATTAGCCCTCGATGTCTGAACAACTTTTTTTGAAAAAATCCCTAAGCCGCGCGGTCACAATTTCTTCAAAATTTCTGAGGTTCTGCAGTTCACTCAAAAATGGTGCCAAACTGTTGCAAACCATCCCCTGAAAGGTTTTTCGGTGGAAACAGATGTGTTTTTATCATCGGAAACAGAATTAGCCCTCAATGTCTGAACAAATTTTTTTAAAAAAATCCCTAAGCCGCGCGGTCAGAATTTCATCAAAATTTCTGACGTTCTTAAATTCACTCAAAAATGGTGCCAAACTGTTGCAAACCATCTCCTGAAAGGTTTTTCGGTGGAAACAGTTGGGTTTTTATCATCGGAAACAGAATTAGCCCTCGATGTCTGAACAACTTTTTTTGAGAAAATCCGTAAGCCGCGCGGTCACAATTTCTTCAAAATTTCTTACGTTCTACAATTCACTCAAAAATGGTGCCAAACTGTTGCAAACCATCCCCTAAAAGGTTTTTTGGTGGAAACAGGTGGGTTTTTATCATCGGAAACAGAATTAGCCCTCAATGTCTGAACAACTTTTTAAAAAAAAAATCCCTAAGCCGCGCGGTCACAATTTCTTCAAAATTTCTGACGTTCTTAAATTCACTCAAAAATGGTGCCAAACTGTTGCAAACCATCCCCTGAACGGTTTTTCGGTGGAAACAGCTGTGTTTTTATCATCGGAAACAGAATTAGCCCTCAATGTCTGAACAACTTTTTTTTGAAAAAACCCCTAAGCCGCGCGGTCACAATTTCCTCAAAATTTCTGACGTTCTGCATTTCACTCAAAAATGGTGCCAAACTGTTGCAAACCATCCCCTGAAAGGTTTTTCGGTGGAAACAGGTGGGTTTTTATCATCGGAAACAGAATTGGCGCTCGACGTCTGAACAACTTTTTTTGAAAAAATCCCTAAGCCGCGCCGTCACAATTTCTTCAAAATTTCTGACGTTCTGCAATTCACTCAAAAATGGTGCCAAAATGTTGCAAATGATCCCCTGAAAGGTTTTTCGGTGGAAACA
Source organism: Podarcis melisellensis (assembly GCF_964234715.1). Taxonomy (NCBI): domain Eukaryota; kingdom Metazoa; phylum Chordata; class Lepidosauria; order Squamata; family Lacertidae; genus Podarcis; species Podarcis melisellensis. Next base: position 89,951,134 of record NC_138538.1, on the reverse strand, counting down.
GGTGGGTTTTTATCATCGGAAAGAGAATTAGCCCTCGATGTCTGAACAACTTTTTTTGAAAAAATCCCTAAGCCGCGCGGTCACAATTTCTTCAAAATTTCTGACGTTCTGCAATTCACTCAAAAATGGTGCCAAACTGTTGCAAACCACCCCCTGAAAGGTTTTTCAGTGGAAACAGGTGGGTTTTTATCATCGGAAACAGAATTAGCCCTCAATGTCTGAACAACGTTTTTTAAAAAATCCCTAAGCCGCGCGGTCACAATTTCTTCAAAATTTCTGACGTTCTGCAATTCACTCAAAAATGGTGCCAAACTGTTGCAAACCATCCCCTTAAAGGTTTTTCGGTGGAAACAGGTGGGTTTTTATCATCGGAAACAGAATTAGCCCTCAATGTCTGAACAACTTTTTTTAAAAATAATCCCTAAGCCGCGCGGTCACAATTTCTTCAAAATTTCTGACGTTCTTAAATTCACTCAAAAATGGTGCCAAACTGTTGCAAACCATCCTCTGAAAGGTTTTTCGGTGGAAACAGGTGGATTTTTATCATCGGAAACAGAATTAGCCCTTGATCTCTGAACAACCTTTTTTTGAAAAAATCCCTAAACCGCGCGGTCACAATTTCTTCAAAATTTCTGACGTTCTGCAATTCACTCAAAAATGGTGCCAAACTGTTGCAAACCATCCGCTGAAAGGTTTTTCGGTGATAACAGGTGGGTTTTTATCATCGGAAACGGAATTAGCCGTCGATGTCTGAACAACTTTTTTTTGAAAAAATCCCTAAGCCGCGCGGTCACAATTTCTTCAAAATTTCTGACGTTCTGCAATTCACTCAAAAATGGTGCCAAACTGTTGCAAACCATCCCCTGAAAGGTTTTTCGGTGGAAACAGGTGGGTTTTTATCATCGGAAACAGACTTAGCCCTCAATGTCTGAACAACGTTTTTTAAAAAAATCCCTAAACCGCGCGGTCACAATTTCTTCAAAATTTCTGACGTTCTGCAATTCACTCAAAAATGGTGCCAAACTGTTGCAAACCATCCCCTGAAAGGTTTTTCAGTGGAAACAGGTGGGTTTTTATCATCGGAAACAGAATTAGCCCTCGATGTCTGAACAACTTTTTTTGAAAAAATCCCTAAGCCGCGCGGTCACAATTTCTTCAAAATTTCTGAGGTTCTGCAGTTCACTCAAAAATGGTGCCAAACTGTTGCAAACCATCCCCTGAAAGGTTTTTCGGTGGAAACAGATGTGTTTTTATCATCGGAAACAGAATTAGCCCTCAATGTCTGAACAAATTTTTTTAAAAAAATCCCTAAGCCGCGCGGTCAGAATTTCATCAAAATTTCTGACGTTCTTAAATTCACTCAAAAATGGTGCCAAACTGTTGCAAACCATCTCCTGAAAGGTTTTTCGGTGGAAACAGTTGGGTTTTTATCATCGGAAACAGAATTAGCCCTCGATGTCTGAACAACTTTTTTTGAGAAAATCCGTAAGCCGCGCGGTCACAATTTCTTCAAAATTTCTTACGTTCTACAATTCACTCAAAAATGGTGCCAAACTGTTGCAAACCATCCCCTAAAAGGTTTTTTGGTGGAAACAGGTGGGTTTTTATCATCGGAAACAGAATTAGCCCTCAAAGTCTGAACAACTTTTTAAAAAAAAAATCCCTAAGCCGCGCGGTCACAATTTCTTCAAAATTTCTGACGTTCTTAAATTCACTCAAAAATGGTGCCAAACTGTTGCAAACCTTCCCCTGAAAGGTTTTTCAGTGGAAACAGGTGGGTTTTTATCATCGGAAACAGAATTAGCCCTCAATGTCTGAACAACTTTTTTTGAAAAAATCCCTAAGCCACGCGGTCACAATTTCTTCAAAATTTCTGACGTTCTGCAATTCACTCAAAAATGGTGCCAAACTGTTTCAAACCATCGCCTAAAAGGTTTTTCGGTGGAAACAGGTGGGTTTTTATCATCGGAAACAGACTTAGCCCTCAATGTCTGAACAACGTTTTTTTAAAAAATCCCTAAACCGCGTGGTCACAATTTCTTCAAAATTTCTGACGTTCTGCAATTCACTCAAAAATGGTGCCAAACTGTTGCAAACCATCCCCTGAACGGTTTTTCGGTGGAAACAGATGTGTTTTTATCATCGGAAACAGAATTAGCCCTCAATGTCTGAACAACTTTTTTTTGAAAAAACCCCTAAGCCGCGCGGTCACAATTTCCTCAAAATTTCTGACGTTCTGCATTTCACTCAAAAATGGTGCCAAACTGTTGCAAACCATCCCCTGAAAGGTTTTTCGGTGGAAACAGGTGGGTTTTTATCATCGGAAATAGAATTGGCGCTCGACGTCTGAACAACTTTTTTTGAAAAAATCCCTAAGCCGCGCGGTCACAATTTCTTCAAAATTTCTGACGTTCTGCAATTCACTCAAAAATGGTGCCAAAATGTTGCAAATGATCCCCTGAAAGGTTTTTCGGTGGAAACAGGTGGGTTTTTATCATCGGAAAGAGAATTAGCCCTCGATGTCTGAACAACTTTTTTTGAAAAAATCCCTAAGCCGCGCGGTCACAATTTCTTCAAAATTTCTGACGTTCTGCAATTCACTCAAAAATGGTGCCAAACTGTTGCAAACCATCCCCTGAAAGGTTTTTCGGTGGAAACAGGTGGGTTTTTATCATCGGAAACAGAATTAGCCCTCGATGTCTGAACAACTTTTTTTGAAAAAATCCCTAAGCCGCGCGGTCACAATTTCTTCAAAATTTCTGACGTTCTGCAATTCACTCAAAAATGGTGCCAAACTGTTGCAAACCATCCCCTGAAAGGTTTTTCGGTGGAAACAGGTGGGTTTTTATCATCGGAAACAGAATTAGCCCTCGATGTCTGAACAACTTTTTTTAAAAATAATCCCTAAGCCGCGCGGTCACAATTTCTTCAAAATTTCTGACGTTCTTAAATTTACTCAAAAATGGTGCCAAACTGTTGCAAACCATCCTCTGAAAGGTTTTTCGTTGGAAACAGGTGGATTTTTATCATCGGAAACAGAATTAGCCCTTGATGTCTGAACAACCTTTTTTTGAAAAAATCCCTAAACCGCGCGGTCACAATTTCTTCAAAATTTCTGACGTTCTGCAATTCACTCAAAAATGGTGCCAAACTGTTGCAAACCATCCCCTGAAAGGTTTTTCGGTGATAACAGGTGGGTTTTTATCATCGGAAACGGAATTAGCCGTCGATGTCTGAACAACTTTTTTTTGAAAAAATCCCTAAGCCGCGCGGTCACAATTTCTTCAAAATTTCTGACGTTCTGCAATTCACTCAAAAATGGTGCCAAACTGTTGCAAACCATCCCCTGAAAGGTTTTTCGGTGGAAACAGATGTGTTTTTATCATCGGAAACAGAATTAGCCCACGATGTCTGAACAACTTTTTAAAAAAATAATCCCTAAGCTGCGCGGTCACAATTTCTTCAAAATTTCTGACGTTCTTAAATTCACTCAAAAATGGTGCCAAACTGTTGCAAACCATCCCCTGAAAGGTTTTTCGGTGGAAACAGGTGGATTTTTATCATCGGAAACAGAATTAGCCCTCGATGTCTGAACAACCTTTTTTTGAAAAAATCCCTAAGCCGCGCGGTCACAATTTCTTCAAAATTTCTGACGTTCTGCAATTCACTCAAAAATGGTGCCAAACTGTTGCAAACCATCCCCTGAAAGGTTTTTCAGTGGAAACAGATGTGTTTTTATCATCGGAAACAGAATTAGCCCTCGATGTCTGAAGAACTTTTTTTTGAAAAAATCCCTAAGCCGCGCGGTCACAATTTCTTCAAAATTTGTGACGTTCTGCAATTCACTCAAAAATGGTGCCAAACTGTTGCAAACCATCCCCTGAAAGGTTTTTCGGTGGAAACAGGTGGGTTTTTATCATCGGAAACAGAATTAGCCCTCGATGTCTGAACACCTTTTTTTTGAAAAAACCCCTAAACCGCGCGGTCACAATTTCTTCAAAATTTCTGACGTTCTGCATTTCACTCAAAAATGGTGCCAAACTGTTGCAAACCATCCCCTGAAAGGTTTTTCGGTGGAAACAGGTGGGTTTTTATCATCGGAAACAGAATTAGCCCTCGATGTCTGAACAACTTTTTTTGAAAAAAAACCCCTAAGCCGCGCGGTCACAATTTCTTCAAAATTTCTGACGTTCTGCAATTCACTCAAAAATGGTGCCAAACTGTTGCAAACCATCCCCTTAAAGGTTTTTCGGTGGAAACAGGTGGGTTTTTATCATCGGAAACAGAATAACCCTCAATGTCTGAACAACGTTTTTTAAAAAAATCCCTAAGCCGCGCGGTCACAATTTCTTCAAAATTTCTGACGTTCTGCAATTCACTCAAAAATGGTGCCAAACTGTTGCAAACCATCCCCTGAAAGGTTTTTCGGTGGAAACAGGTGGGTTTTTATCATCGGAAACAGAATTAGCCCTCAATGTCTGAACAACTTTTTTTAAAAAAAATCCCTAAGCCGCGCGGTCACAATTTCTTCAAAATTTCTGACGTTCTGCAATTCACTCAAAAATGGTGCCAAACTGTTGCAAACCATCCCCTGAAAGGTTTTTCGGTGGAAACAGATGTGTTTTTATCATCAGAAAAAGAATTAGCCCTCAATGTCTGAACAACTTTTTTTAAAAATAATCCCTAAGCCGCGCGGTCACAATTTCTTCAAAATTTCTGACGTTCTGCAATTCACTCAAAAATGGTGCCAAACTGTTGCAAACCATCCCCTGAAAGGTTTTTCAGTGGAAACAGATGTGTTTTTATCATCGGAAACAGAATTAGCCCTCGATGTCTGAAGAACTTTTTTTTGAAAAAATCCCTAAGCCGCGCGGTCACAATTTCTTCAAAATTTCTGACGTTCTTAAATTTACTCAAAAATGGTGCCAAACTGTTGCAAACCATCCTCTGAAAGGTTTTTCGTTGGAAACAGGTGGATTTTTATCATCGGAAACAGAATTAGCCCTCGATGTCTGAACAACCTTTTTTTGAAAAAATCCCTAAGCCGCGCGGTCACAATTTCTTCAAAATTTCTGACGTTCTGCAATTCACTCAAAAATGGTGCCAAACTGTTGCAAACCATCCCCTGAAAGGTTTTTCAGTGGAAACAGATGTGTTTTTATCATCGGAAACAGAATTAGCCCTCGATGTCTGAAGAACTTTTTTTTGAAAAAATCCCTAAGCCGCGCGGTCACAATTTCTTCAAAATTTGTGACGTTCTGCAATTCACTCAAAAATGGTGCCAAACTGTTGCAAACCATCCCCTGAAAGGTTTTTCGGTGGAAACAGGTGGGTTTTTATCATCGGAAACAGAATTAGCCCTCGATGTCTGAACACCTTTTTTTTGAAAAAACCCCTAAACCGCGCGGTCACAATTTCTTCAAAATTTCTGACGTTCTGCATTTCACTCAAAAATGGTGCCAAACTGTTGCAAACCATCCCCTGAAAGGTTTTTCGGTGGAAACAGGTGGGTTTTTATCATCGGAAACAGAATTAGCCCTCGATGTCTGAACAACTTTTTTTGAAAAAAAAACCCTAAGCCGCGCGGTCACAATTTCTTCAAAATTTCTGACGTTCTGCAATTCACTCAAAAATGGTGCCAAACTGTTGCAAACCATCCCCTTAAAGGTTTTTCGGTGGAAACAGGTGGGTTTTTATCATCGGAAACAGAATAACCCTCAATGTCTGAACAACGTTTTTTAAAAAAATCCCTAAGCCGCGCGGTCACAATTTCTTCAAAATTTCTGACGTTCTGCAATTCACTCAAAAATGGTGCCAAACTGTTGCAAACCATCCCCTGAAAGGTTTTTCGGTGGAAACAGGTGGGTTTTTATCATCGGAAACAGAATTAGCCCTCAATGTCTGAACAACTTTTTTTAAAAAAAATCCCTAAGCCGCGCGGTCACAATTTCTTCAAAATTTCTGACGTTCTGCAATTCACTCAAAAATGGTGCCAAACTGTTGCAAACCATCCCCTGAAAGGTTTTTCGGTGGAAACAGATGTGTTTTTATCATCAGAAAAAGAATTAGCCCTCAATGTCTGAACAACTTTTTTAAAAAATAATCCCTAAGCCGCGCGGTCACAATTTCTTCAAAATTTCTGACGTTCTGCAATTCACTCAAAAATGGTGCCAAACTGTTGCAAACCATCCCCTGAAAGGTTTTTCAGTGGAAACAGATGTGTTTTTATCATCGGAAACAGAATTAGCCCTCGATGTCTGAAGAACTTTTTTTTGAAAAAATCCCTAAGCCGCGCGGTCACAATTTCTTCAAAATTTCTGACTTTCTGCAATTCACTCAAAAATGGTGCCAAACTGTTGCAAACCATCCCCTGAAAGGTTTTTCGGTGGAAACAGGTGGGTTTTTATCATCGGAAACAGAATTAGCCCTCGATGTCTGAACACCTTTTTTTTGAAAAAACCCCTAAGCCGCGCGGTCACAATTTCTTCAAAATTTCTGACGTTCTGCATTTCACTCAAAAATGGTGCCAAACTGTTGCAAACCATCCCCTGAAAGGTTTTTCGGTGGAAACAGGTGGGTTTTTATCATCGGAAACAGAATTAGCCCTCGATGTCTGAACAACTTTTTTTGAAAAAAAACCCTAAGCCGCGCGGTCACAATTTCTTCAAAATTTCTGACGTTCTGCAATTCACTCAAAAATGGTGCCAAACTGTTGCAAACCATCCCCTTAAAGGTTTTTCGGTGGAAACAGGTGGGTTTTTATCATCGGAAACAGAATAACCCTCAATGTCTGAACAACGTTTTTTAAAAAAATCCCTAAGCCGCGCGGTCACAATTTCTTCAAAATTTCTGACGTTCTGCAATTCACTCAAAAATGGTGCCAAACTGTTGCAAACCATCCCCTGAAAGGTTTTTCGGTGGAAACAGGTGGGTTTTTATCATCGGAAACAGAATTAGCCGTCGATGTCTGAACAACTTTTGTTTGAAAAAATCCCTAAGCCGCGCGGTCACAATTTCTTCAAAATTTCTGACGTTCTGAAATTCACTCAAAAATGGTGCCAAACTGTTGCAAACCATCCCCTGAAAGGTTTTTCGGTGGAAACAGATGTGTTTTTATCATCAGAAAAAGAATTAGCCCTCAATGTCTGAACAACTTTTTTTAAAAATAATCCCTAAGCCGCGCGGTCACAATTTCTTCAAAATTTCTGACGTTCTTAAATTCACTCAAAAATGGTGCCAAACTGTTGCAAACCATCCCCTGAAAGGTTTTTCGGTGGAAACAGGTGGATTTTTATCATCGGAAACAGAATTAGCCCTCGATGTCTGAACAACTTTTTTTTGAAAAAATCCCTAAGCCGCGCGGTCACAATTTCTTCAAAATTTCTGACGTTCTGCAATTCACTCAAAAATGGTGCCAAACTGTTGCAAACCATCCCCTAAAAGGTTTTTCAGTGGAAACAGATGTGTTTTTATCATCGGAAACAGAATTAGCCCTCGATGTCTGAACAACTTTTTTTTGAAAAAATCCCTAAGCCGCGCGGTCACAATTTCTTCAAAATTTCTGACGTTCTGCAATTCACTCAAAAATGGTGCCAAACTGTTGCAAACCATCCCCTGAAAGGTTTTTCGGTGATAACAGGTGGGTTTTTATCATCGGAAACGGAATTAGCCGTCGATGTCTGAACAACTTTTTTTTGAAAAAATCCCTAAGCCGCGCGGTCACAATTTCTTCAAAATTTCTGACGTTCTGCAATTCACTCAAAAATGGTGCCAAACTGTTGCAAACCATCCCCTGAAAGGTTTTTCGGTGGAAACAGATGTGTTTTTATCATCGGAAACAGAATTAGCCCACGATGTCTGAACAACTTTTTTAAAAAATAATCCCTAAGCCGCGCGGTCACAATTTCTTCAAAATTTCTGACTTTCTGCAATTCACTCAAAAATGGTGCCAAACTGTTGCAAACCATCCCCTGAAAGGTTTTTCGGTGGAAACAGGTGGGTTTTTATCATCGGAAACAGAATTAGCCCTCGATGTCTGAACACCTTTTTTTTGAAAAAACCCCTAAGCCGCGCGGTCACAATTTCTTCAAAATTTCTGACGTTCTGCATTTCACTCAAAAATGGTGCCAAACTGTTGCAAACCATCCCCTGAAAGGTTTTTCGGTGGAAACAGGTGGGTTTTTATCATCGGAAACAGAATTAGCCCTCGATGTCTGAACAACTTTTTTTGAAAAAAAACCCTAAGCCGCGCGGTCACAATTTCTTCAAAATTTCTGACGTTCTGCAATTCACTCAAAAATGGTGCCAAACTGTTGCAAACCATCCCCTTAAAGGTTTTTCGGTGGAAACAGGTGGGTTTTTATCATCGGAAACAGAATAACCCTCAATGTCTGAACAACGTTTTTTAAAAAAATCCCTAAGCCGCGCGGTCACAATTTCTTCAAAATTTCTGACGTTCTGCAATTCACTCAAAAATGGTGCCAAACTGTTGCAAACCATCCCCTGAAAGGTTTTTCGGTGGAAACAGGTGGGTTTTTATCATCGGAAACAGAATTAGCCGTCGATGTCTGAACAACTTTTGTTTGAAAAAATCCCTAAGCCGCGCGGTCACAATTTCTTCAAAATTTCTGACGTTCTGAAATTCACTCAAAAATGGTGCCAAACTGTTGCAAACCATCCCCTGAAAGGTTTTTCGGTGGAAACAGATGTGTTTTTATCATCAGAAAAAGAATTAGCCCTCAATGTCTGAACAACTTTTTTTAAAAATAATCCCTAAGCCGCGCGGTCACAATTTCTTCAAAATTTCTGACGTTCTTAAATTCACTCAAAAATGGTGCCAAACTGTTGCAAACCATCCCCTGAAAGGTTTTTCGGTGGAAACAGGTGGATTTTTATCATCGGAAACAGAATTAGCCCTCGATGTCTGAACAACTTTTTTTTGAAAAAATCCCTAAGCCGCGCGGTCACAATTTCTTCAAAATTTCTGACGTTCTGCAATTCACTCAAAAATGGTGCCAAACTGTTGCAAACCATCCCCTAAAAGGTTTTTCAGTGGAAACAGATGTGTTTTTATCATCGGAAACAGAATTAGCCCTCGATGTCTGAACAACTTTTTTTTGAAAAAATCCCTAAGCCGCGCGGTCACAATTTCTTCAAAATTTCTGACGTTCTGCAATTCACTCAAAAATGGTGCCAAACTGTTGCAAACCATCCCCTGAAAGGTTTTTCGGTGATAACAGGTGGGTTTTTATCATCGGAAACGGAATTAGCCGTCGATGTCTGAACAACTTTTTTTTGAAAAAATCCCTAAGCCGCGCGGTCACAATTTCTTCAAAATTTCTGACGTTCTGCAATTCACTCAAAAATGGTGCCAAACTGTTGCAAACCATCCCCTGAAAGGTTTTTCGGTGGAAACAGATGTGTTTTTATCATCGGAAACAGAATTAGCCCACGATGTCTGAACAACTTTTTTAAAAAATAATCCCTAAGCCGCGCGGTCACAATTTCTTCAAAATTTCTGACGTTCTTAAATTCACTCAAAAATGGTGCCAAACTGTTGCAAACCATCCCCTGAAAGGTTTTTCGGTGGAAACAGGTGGATTTTTATCATCGGAAACAGAATTAGCCCTCGATGTCTGAACAACCTTTTTTTGAAAAAATCCCTAAGCCGCGCGGTCACAATTTCTTCAAAATTTCTGACGTTCTGCAATTCACTCAAAAATGGTGCCAAACTGTTGCAAACCATCCCCTGAAAGGTTTTTCAGTGGAAACAGATGTGTTTTTATCATCGGAAACAGAATTAGCCCTCGATGTCTGAAGAACTTTTTTTTGAAAAAATCCCTAAGCCGCGCGGTCACAATTTCTTCAAAATTTGTGACGTTCTGCAATTCACTCAAAAATGGTGCCAAACTGTTGCAAACCATCCCCTGAAAGGTTTTTCGGTGGAAACAGGTGGATTTTTATCATCGGAAACAGAATTAGCCCTCGATGTCTGAACAACTTTTTTTTGAAAAAATCCCTAAGCCGCGCGGTCACAATTTCTTCAAAATTTCTGACGTTCTGCAATTCACTCAAAAATGGTGCCAAACTGTTGCAAACCATCCCCTAAAAGGTTTTTCAGTGGAAACAGATGTGTTTTTATCATCGGAAACAGAATTAGCCCTCGATGTCTGAACAACTTTTTTTTGAAAAAATCCCTAAGCCGCGCGGTCACAATTTCTTCAAAATTTCTGACGTTCTGCAATTCACTCAAAAATGGTGCCAAACTGTTGCAAACCATCCCCTGAAAGGTTTTTCGGTGATAACAGGTGGGTTTTTATCATCGGAAACGGAATTAGCCGTCGATGTCTGAACAACTTTTTTTTGAAAAAATCCCTAAGCCGCGCGGTCACAATTTCTTCAAAATTTCTGACGTTCTGCAATTCACTCAAAAATGGTGCCAAACTGTTGCAAACCATCCCCTGAAAGGTTTTTCGGTGGAAACAGATGTGTTTTTATCATCGGAAACAGAATTAGCCCACGATGTCTGAACAACTTTTTTAAAAAATAATCCCTAAGCCGCGCGGTCACAATTTCTTCAAAATTTCTGACGTTCTTAAATTCACTCAAAAATGGTGCCAAACTGTTGCAAACCATCCCCTGAAAGGTTTTTCGGTGGAAACAGGTGGATTTTTATCATCGGAAACAGAATTAGCCCTCGATGTCTGAACAACCTTTTTTTGAAAAAATCCCTAAGCCGCGCGGTCACAATTTCTTCAAAATTTCTGACGTTCTGCAATTCACTCAAAAATGGTGCCAAACTGTTGCAAACCATCCCCTGAAAGGTTTTTCAGTGGAAACAGATGTGTTTTTATCATCGGAAACAGAATTAGCCCTCGATGTCTGAAGAACTTTTTTTTGAAAAAATCCCTAAGCCGCGCGGTCACAATTTCTTCAAAATTTGTGACGTTCTGCAATTCACTCAAAAATGGTGCCAAACTGTTGCAAACCATCCCCTGAAAGGTTTTTCGGTGGAAACAGGTGGGTTTTTATCATCGGAAACAGAATTAGCCCTCGATGTCTGAACACCTTTTTTTTGAAAAAACCCCTAAACCGCGCGGTCACAATTTCTTCAAAATTTCTGACGTTCTGCATTTCACTCAAAAATGGTGCCAAACTGTTGCAAACCATCCCCTGAAAGGTTTTTCGGTGGAAACAGGTGGGTTTTTATCATCGGAAACAGAATTAGCCCTCGATGTCTGAACAACTTTTTTTGAAAAAAAAACCCTAAGCCGCGCGGTCACAATTTCTTCAAAATTTCTGACGTTCTGCAATTCACTCAAAAATGGTGCCAAACTGTTGCAAACCATCCCCTTAAAGGTTTTTCGGTGGAAACAGGTGGGTTTTTATCATCGGAAACAGAATAACCCTCAATGTCTGAACAACGTTTTTTAAAAAAATCCCTAAGCCGCGCGGTCAAAATTTCTTCAAAATTTCTGACGTTCTGCAATTCACTCAAAAATGGTGCCAAACTGTTGCAAACCATCCCCTGAAAGCTTTTTCGGTGGAAACAGGTGGGTTTTTATCATCGGAAACAGAATTAGCCCTCAATGTCTGAACAACTTTTTTAAAAAAAAATCCCTAAGCCGCGCGGTCACAATTTCTTCAAAATTTCTGACGTTCTGCAATTCACTCAAAAATGGTGCCAAACTGTTGCAAACCATCCCCTGAAAGGTTTTTCGGTGGAAACAGATGTGTTTTTATCATCAGAAAAAGAATTAGCCCTCAATGTCTGAACAACTTTTTTAAAAAATAATCCCTAAGCCGCGCGGTCACAATTTCTTCAAAATTTCTGACGTTCTTAAATTCACTCAAAAATGGTGCCAAACTGTTGCAAACCATCCCCTGAAAGGTTTTTCGGTGGAAACAGGTGGATTTTTATCATCGGAAACAGAATTAGCCCTCGATGTCTGAACAACTTTTTTTTGAAAAAATCCCTAAGCCGCGCGGTCAGAATTTCTTCAAAATTTCTGACGTTCTGCAATTCACTCAAAAATGGTGCCAAACTGTTGCAAACCATCCCCTAAAAGGTTTTTCAGTGGAAACAGGTGGATTTTTATCATCGGAAACAGAATTAGCCCTCGATGTCTGAACAACCTTTTTTTGAAAAAATCCCTAAGCCGCGCGGTCACAATTTCTTCAAAATTTCTGACGTTCTGCAATTCACTCAAAAATGGTGCCAAACTGTTGCAAACCATCCCCTGAAAGGTTTTTCAGTGGAAACAGATGTGTTTTTATCATCGGAAACAGAATTAGCCCTCGATGTCTGAAGAACTTTTTTTTGAAAAAATCCCTAAGCCGCGCGGTCACAATTTCTTCAAAATTTCTGACTTTCTGCAATTCACTCAAAAATGGTGCCAAACTGTTGCAAACCATCCCCTGAAAGGTTTTTCGGTGGAAACAGGTGGGTTTTTATCATCGGAAACAGAATTAGCCCTCGATGTCTGAACACCTTTTTTTTGAAAAAACCCCTAAGCCGCGCGGTCACAATTTCTTCAAAATTTCTGACGTTCTGCATTTCACTCAAAAATGGTGCCAAACTGTTGCAAACCATCCCCTGAAAGGTTTTTCGGTGGAAACAGGTGGGTTTTTATCATCGGAAACAGAATTAGCCCTCGATGTCTGAACACCTTTTTTTTGAAAAAACCCCTAAGCCGCGCGGTCACAATTTCTTCAAAATTTCTGACGTTCTGCATTTCACTCAAAAATGGTGCCAAACTGTTGCAAACCATCCCCTGAAAGGTTTTTCGGTGGAAACAGGTGGGTTTTTATCATCGGAAACAGAATTAGCCCTCGATGTCTGAACAACTTTTTTTGAAAAAAAACCCTAAGCCGCGCGGTCACAATTTCTTCAAAATTTCTGACGTTCTGCAATTCACTCAAAAATGGTGCCAAACTGTTGCAAACCATCCCCTTAAAGGTTTTTCGGTGGAAACAGGTGGGTTTTTATCATCGGAAACAGAATAACCCTCAATGTCTGAACAACGTTTTTTTAAAAAATCCCTAAGCCGCGCGGTCACAATTTCTTCAAAATTTCTGACGTTCTTAAATTCACTCAAAAATGGTGCCAAACTGTTGCAAACCATCCCCTGAAAGGTTTTTCGGTGGAAACAGGTGGGTTTTTATCATCGGAAACAGAATTAGCCGTCGATGTCTGAACAACTTTTCTTTGAAAAAATCCCTAAGCCGCGCGGTCACAATTTCTTCAAAATTTCTGACGTTCTGAAATTCACTCAAAAATGGTGCCAAACTGTTGCAAACCATCCCCTGAAAGGTTTTTCGGTGGAAACAGATGTGTTTTTATCATCAGAAAAAGAATTAGCCCTCAATGTCTGAACAACTTTTTTAAAAAATAATCCCTAAGCCGCGCGGTCACAATTTCTTCAAAATTTCTGACGTTCTTAAATTCACTCAAAACGGTGCCAAACTGTTGCAAACCATCCCCTGAAAGGTTTTTCGGTGGAAACAGGTGGATTTTTATCATCGGAAACAGAATTAGCCCTCGATGTCTGAACAACTTTTTTTTGAAAAAATCCCTAAGCCGCGCGGTCACAATTTCTTCAAAATTTCTGACGTTCTGCAATTCACTCAAAAATGGTGCCAAACTGTTGCAAACCATCCCCTAAAAGGTTTTTCAGTGGAAACAGATGTGTTTTTATCATCGGAAACAGAATTAGCCCTCGATGTCTGAACAACTTTTTTTTGAAAAAATCCCTAAGCCGCGCGGTCACAATTTCTTCAAAATTTCTGACTTTCTGCAATTCACTCAAAAATGGTGCCAAACTGTTGCAAACCATCCCCTGAAAGGTTTTTCGGTGGAAACAGGTGGGTTTTTATCATCGGAAACAGAATTAGCCCTATATGTCTGAAAACCTTTTTTTTGAAAAAACCCCTAAGCCGCGCGGTCACAATTTCTTCAAAATTTCTGACGTTCTGCATTTCACTCAAAAATGGTGCCAAACTGTTGCAAACCATCCCCTGAAAGGTTTTTGGGTGGAAATAGGTGGGTTTTTATCATCGGAAACAGAATTAGCCCTCGATGTCTGAACAACTTTTTTTGAAAAAATCCCTAAGCCGCGCGGTCACAATTTCTTCAAAATTTCTGACGTTCTGCAATTCACTCAAAAATGGTGCCAAACTGTTGCAAACCATCCCCTTAAAGGTTTTTCGGTGGAAACAGGTGGGTTTTTATCATCGGAAACAGAATTAGCCCTCAATGTCTGAACAACGTTTTTTAAAAAAATCCCTAAGCCGCGCGGTCACAATTTCTTCAAAATTTCTGAGGTTCTGCAATTCACTCAAAAATGATGCCAAACTGTTGCAAACCATCCCCTGAAAGGTTTTTCGGTGGAAACAGATGTGTTTTTATCATCGGAAACAGAATTAGCCCTCAATGTCTGAACAACTTTTTAAAAAAAAATCCCTAAGCCGTGCGGTCACAATTTCTTCAAAATTTCTTACGTTCTACAATTCACTCAAAAATGGTGCCAAACTGTTGCAAACCATCCCCTAAAAGGTTTTTTGGTGGAAACAGGTGGGTTTTTATCATCGGAAACAGAATTAGCCCTCAATGTCTGAACAACTTTTTTTAAAAAAAATCCCTAAGCCGCGCGGTCACAATTTCTTCAAAATTTCTGACGTTCTGCAATTCACTCAAAAATGGTGCCAAACTGTTGCAAACCATCCCGTGAACGGTTTTTCGGTGGAAACAGATGTGTTTTTATCATCGGAAACAGAATTAGCCCTCAATGTCTGAACAACTTTTTTAAAAAAAAATCCCTAAGCCGCGCGGTCACAATTTCTTCAAAATTTCTGACGTTCTTAAATTCACTCAAAAATGGTGCCCAACTGTTGCAAACCATCCCCTGAAAGGTTTTTCAGTGGAAACAGGTGGGTTTTTATCATCGGAAACAGAATTAGCCCTCGATGTCTGAACAACTTTTTTTGAAAAAATCCCTAAGCCGCGCGGTCACAATTTCTTCAAAATTTCTGACGTTCTGCAATTCACTCAAAAATGGTGCCAAACTGTTGCAAACCATCCCCTGAAAGGTTTTTCGGTGGAAACAGATGTGTTTTTATCATCGGAAACAGAATTAGCCCTCGATGTCTGAACAACTTTTTTTGAAAAAATCCCTAAGGCGCGCGGTCACAATTTCTTCAAAATTTCTAACGTTCTGCAATTCACTCAAAAATGGTGCCAAACTGTTGCAAACCATCCCCTGAAAGGTTTTTCTGTGGAAACAGGAGGGTTTTTATCATCGGAAACAGAAGTAGCCCTCAATTTCTGAACAACGTTTTTTTAAAAAAATCCCTAAGCCGCGCGGTCACAATTTCTTCAAAATTTCTGACGTTCTGCAATTCACTCAAAAATGGTGCCAAACTGTTGCAAACCATCCCCTAAAAGGTTTTTTGGTGGAAACAGGTGGGTTTTTATCATCGGAAACAGAATTAGCCCTCAATGTCTGAACAACTTTTTTTAAAAAAAATCCCTAAGCCGCGCGGTCACAATTTCTTCAAAATTTCTGACGTTCTGCAATTCACTCAAAAATGGTGCCAAACTGTTGCAAACCATCCCCTGAACGGTTTTTCGGTGGAAACAGATGTGTTTTTATCATCGGAAACAGAATTAGCCCTCAATGTCTGAACAACTTTTTTTAAAAAAAATCCCTAAGCCGCGCGGTCACAATTTCTTCAAAATTTCTGACGTTCTTAAATTCACTCAAAAATGGTGCCAAACTGTTGCAAACCTTCCCCTGAAAGGTTTTTCAGTGGAAACAGGTGGGTTTTTATCATCGGAAACAGAATTAGCCCTCAATGTCTGAACAACTTTTTTTGAAAAAATCCCTAAGCCACGCGGTCACAATTTCTTCAAAATTTCTGATGTTCTGCAATGCACTCAAAAATGGTGCCAAACTGTTGCAAACCATCCCCTGAAAGGTTTTTCAGTGGAAACAGGTGGGTTTTTATCCTCGGAAACAGAATTAGCCCTCGATGTCTGAACAACTTTTTTTGGAAAAAATCCCTAAGCCGCGCGGTCAAAATTTCTTCAAAATTTCTGACGTTCTGCAATTCACTCAAAAATGGTGCCAAACTGTTTCAAACCATCCCCTAAAAGGTTTTTCGGTGGAAACAGGTGGGTTTTTATCATCGGAAACAGACTTAGCCCTCAATGTCTGAAGAACGTTTTTTAAAAAAATCCCTAAACCGCGCGGTCACAATTTCTTCAAAATTTCTGACGTTCTGCAATTCACTCAAAAATGGTGCCAAACTGTTGCAAACCATCCCCTGAACGGTTTTTCGGTGGAAACAGATGTGTT
This sequence comes from Podarcis melisellensis, assembly GCF_964234715.1. NCBI lineage: Eukaryota > Metazoa > Chordata > Lepidosauria > Squamata > Lacertidae > Podarcis > Podarcis melisellensis. Next base: position 89,934,779 of record NC_138538.1, on the reverse strand, counting down.
TTTATCATCGGAAACAGAATTAGCCCTCAATGTCTGAACAACTTTTTTTTGAAAAAATCCCTAAGCCGCGCGGTCACAATTTCTTCAAAATTTCTGACGTTCTGCAATTCACTCAAAAATGGTGCCAAACTGTTGCAAACCATCCCCTGAAAGGTTTTTCAGTGGAAACAGGTGGGTTTTTATCCTCGGAAACAGAATTAGCCCTCGATGTCTGAACAACTTTTTTTGGAAAAAATCCCTAAGCCGCGCGGTCACAATTTCTTCAAAATTTCTGACGTTCTGCAATTCACTCAAAAATGGAGCCAAACTGTTGCAAACCATCCCCTTAAAGGTTTTTCGGTGGAAACAGGTGGGTTTTTATCATCGGAAACAGAATTAGCCCTCAATGTCTGAACAACTTTTTTAAAAAAAATCCCTAAGCCGCGCGGTCACAATTTCTTCAAAATTTCTTACGTTCTACAATTCACTCAAAAATGGTGCCAAACTGTTGCAAACCATCCCCTAAAAGGTTTTTTGGTGGAAACAGGTGGGTTTTTATCATCGGAAACAGAATTAGCCCTCAATGTCTGAACAACTTTTTTTAAAAAAAATCCCTAAGCCGCGCGGTCACAATTTCTTCAAAATTTCTGACGTTCTGCAATTCATTCAAAAATGGTGCCAAACTGTTGCAAACCATCCCCTGAAAGGTTTTTCGGTGGAAACAGGTGTGTTTTTATCATCGGAAACAAAATTAGCCCTCAATGTCTGAACAACTTTTTTTAGAAAAAATCCCTAAGCCGCGCGGTCACAATTTCTTCAAAATTTCTGACGTTCTTAAATTCACTCAAAAATGGTGCCAAACTGTTGCAAACCATCCCCTTAAAGGTTTTTCGGTGGAAACAGGTGGGTTTTTATCATCGGAAACAGAATTAGCCCTCGATGTCTGAACAACTTTTTTTGAAAAAATCCCTAAGCCGCGCGGTCACAATTTCTTCAAAATTTCTGATGTTCTGCAATGCACTCAAAAATGGTGCCAAACTGTTGCAAACCATCCCCTGAAAGGTTTTTCGGTGGAAACAGGTGGGTTTTTATCATCGGAAACAGAATTAGCCCTCGATGTCTGAAAACCTTTTTTTTGAAAAAATCCCTAAGCCGTGCAGTCACAATTTCTTCAAAATTTCTGACGTTCTGCAATTCACTCAAAAATGGTGCCAAACTGTTGCAAACCATCCCCTAAAAGGTTTTTTGGTGGAAACAGGTGGGTTTTTATCATCGGAAACAGAATTAGCCCTCAATGTCTGAACAACTTTTTTTAAAAAAAATCCCTAAGCCGTGCGGTCACAATATCTTCAAAATTTCTGACGTTCTGCAATTCACTCAAAAATGGTGCCAAACTGTTGCAAACCATCCCCTGAACGGTTTTTCGGTGGAAACAGATGTGTTTTTATCATCGGAAACAGAATTAGCCCTCAATGTCTGAACAACTTTTTTTAAAAAAAATCCCTAAGCCGCGCAGTCACAATTTCTTCAAAATTTCTGACGTTCTTAAATTCACTCAAAAATGGTGCCAAACTGTTGCAAACCTTCCCCTGAAAGGTTTTTCAGTGGAAACAGGTGGGTTTTTATCATCGGAAACAGAATTAGCCCTCAATGTCTGAACAACTTTTTTTGAAAAAAAACCCTAAGCCACGCGGTCACAATTTCTTCAAAATTTCTGATGTTCTGCAATGCACTCAAAAATGGTGCCAAACTGTTGCAAACCATCCCCTGAAAGGTTTTTCAGTGGAAACAGGTGGGTTTTTATCCTCGGAAACAGAATTAGCCCTCGATGTCTGAACAACTTTTTTTGGAAAAAATCCCTAAGCCGCGCGGTCAAAATTTCTTCAAAATTTCTGACGTTCTGCAATTCACTCAAAAATGGTGCCAAACTGTTTCAAACCATCCCCTAAAAGGTTTTTCGGTGGAAACAGGTGGGTTTTTATCATCGGAAACAGACTTAGCCCTCAATGTCTGAACAACGTTTTTTAAAAAAATCCCTAAACCGCGCGGTCACAATTTCTTCAAAATTTCTGACGTTCTGCAATTCACTCAAAAATGGTGCCAAACTGTTGCAAACCATCCCCTGAACGGTTTTTCGGTGGAAACAGATGTGTTTTTATCATCGGAAACAGAATTAGCCCTCAATGTCTGAACAACTTTTTTTTGAAAAAATCCCTAAGCCGCGCGGTCACAATTTCTTCAAAATTTCTGACGTTCTGCAATTCACTCAAAAATGGTGCCAAACTGTTGCAAACCATCCCCTGAAAGGTTTTTCAGTGGAAACAGGTGGGTTTTTATCCTCGGAAACAGAATTAGCCCTCGATGTCTGAACAACTTTTTCTGGAAAAAATCCCTAAACCGCGCGGTCACAATTTCTTCAAAATTTCTGACGTTCTGCAATTCACTCAAAAATGGTGCCAAACTGTTGCAAACCATCCCCTTAAAGGTTTTTCGGTGGAAACAGGTGGGTTTTTATCATCGGAAACAGAATTAGCCCTCAATGTCTGAACAACTTTTTTAAAAAAAATCCCTAAGCCGCGCGGTCACAATTTCTTCAAAATTTCTTATGTTCTACAATTCACTCAAAAATGGTGCCAAACTGTTGCAAACCATCCCCTAAAAGGTTTTTTGGTGGAAACAGGTGGGTTTTTATCATCGGAAACAGAATTAGCCCTCAATGTCTGAACAACTTTTTTAAAAAAAAATCCCTAAGCCGCCCGGTCACAATTTCTTCAAAATTTCTGACGTTCTGCAATTCACTCAAAAATGGTGCCAAACTGTTGCAAACCATCCCCTGAAAGGTTTTTCGGTGGAAACAGGTGTGTTTTTATAATCGGAAACAAAATTAGCCCTCAATGTCTGAACAACTTTTTTTAGAAAAAATCCCTAAGCCGCGCGGTCACAATTTCTTCAAAATTTCTGACGTTCTTAAATTCACTCAAAAATGGTGCCAAACTGTTGCAAACCATCTCCTGAAAGGTTTTTCGGTGGAAACAGGTGGATTTTTATCATCGGAAACAGAATTAGCCCTCGATGTCTGAACAACTTTTTTTGAAAAAATCCCTAAGCCGCGCGGTCACAATTTCTTCAAAATTTCTGATGTTCTGCAATGCACTCAAAAATGGTGCCAAACTGTTGCAAACCATCCCCTGAAAGGTTTTTCGGTGGAAACAGGTGGGTTTTTATCATCGGAAACAGAATTAGCCCTCGATGTCTGAAAACCTTTTTTTTGAAAAAATCCCTAAGCCGTGCGGTCACAATTTCTTCAAAATTTCTGACGTTCTGCAATTCACTCAAAAATGGTGCCAAACTGTTGCAAACCATCCCCTGAACGGTTTTTCGGTGGAAACAGATGTGTTTTTATCATCGGAAACAGAATTAGCCCTCAATGTCTGAACAACTTTTAAAAAAAAAAATCCCTAAGCCGCGCGGTCACAATTTCTTCAAAATTTCTGACGTTCTTAAATTCACTCAAAAATGGTGCCAAACTGTTGCAAACCATCCCCTGAAAGGTTTTTCAGTGGAAACAGGTGGGTTTTTATCATCGGAAACAGAATTAGCCCTCGATGTCTGAACAACTTTTTTTGAAAAAATCCCTAAGCCGCGCGGTCACAATTTCTTCAAAATTTCTGAGGTTCTGCAGTTCACTCAAAAATGGTGCCAAACTGTTGCAAACCATCCCCTGAAAGGTTTTTCAGTGGAAACAGATGTGTTTTTATCATCGGAAACAGAATTAGCCCTCAATGTCTGAACAAATTTTTTTAAAAAAATCCCTAAGCCGCGCGGTCAGAATTTCTTCAAAATTTCTGACGTTCTTAAATTCACTCAAAAATGGTGCCAAACTGTTGCAAACCATCTCCTGAAAGGTTTTTCGGTGGAAACAGGTGGGTTTTTATCATCGGAAACAGAATTAGCCCTCGATGTCTGAACAACTTTTTTTGAGAAAATCCGTAAGCCGCGCGGTCACAATTTCTTCAAAATTTCTTACGTTCTACAATTCACTCAAAAATGGTGCCAAACTGTTGCAAACCATCCCCTAAAAGGTTTTTTGGTGGAAACAGGTGGGTTTTTATCATCGGAAACAGAATTAGCCCTCAATGTCTGAACAACTTTTTTTTAAAAAAATCCCTAAGCCGCGCGGTCACAATTTCTTCAAAATTTCTGACGTTCTGCAATTCACTCAAAAATGGTGCCAAACTGTTGCAAACCATCCCCTGAACGGTTTTTCGGTGGAAACAGGTGTGTTTTTATCATCGGAAACAAAATTAGCCCTCAATGTCTGAACAACTTTTTTTAGAAAAAATCCCTAAGCCGCGCGGTCACAATTTCTTCAAAATTTCTGACGTTCTTAAATTCACTCAAAAATGGTGCCAAACTGTTGCAAACCATCTCCTGAAAGGTTTTTCGGTGGAAACAGGTGGGTTTTTATCATCGGAAACAGAATTAGCCCTCGATGTCTGAACAACTTTTTTTGAAAAAATCCCTAAGCCGCGCGGTCACAATTTCTTCAAAATTTCTGATGTTCTGCAATGCACTCAAAAATGGTGCCAAACTGTTGCAAACCATCCCCTGAAAGGTTTTTCGGTGGAAACAGGTGGGTTTTTATCATCGGAAACAGAATTAGCCCTCGATGTCTGAAAACCTTTTTTTTGAAAAAATCCCTAAGCCGTGCGGTCACAATTTCTTCAAAATTTCTGAGGTTCTGCAATTCACTCAAAAATGGTGCCAAACTGTTGCAAACCATCCCCTGAACGGTTTTTCGGTGGAAACAGATGTGTTTTTATCATCGGAAACAGAATTAGCCCTCAATGTCTGAACAACTTTTAAAAAAAAAAATCCCTAAACCGCGCGGTCACAATTTCTTCAAAATTTCTGACGTTCTTAAATTCACTCAAAAATGGTGCCAAACTGTTGCAAACCATCCCCTGAAAGGTTTTTCAGTGGAAACAGGTGGGTTTTTATCCTCGGAAACAGAATTAGCCCTCGATGTCTGAACAACTTTTTTTGGAAAAAATCCCTAAGCCGCGCGGTCACAATTTCTTCAAAATTTCTGACGTTCTGCAATTCACTCAAAAATGGTGCCAAACTGTTGCAAACCATCCCCTTAAAGGTTTTTCGGTGGAAACAGGTGGGTTTTTATCATCGGAAACAGAATTAGCCCTCAATGTCTGAACAACTTTTTTTAAAAAAATCCCTAAGCCGCGCGGTCACAATTTCTTCAAAATTTCTTACGTTCTACAATTCACTCAAAAATGGTGCCAAACTGTTGCAAACCATCCCCTAAAAGGTTTTTTGGTGGAAACAGGTGGGTTTTTATCATCGGAAACAGAATTAGCCCTCAATGTCTGAACAACTTTTTTTAAAAAAAATCCCTAAGCCGCGCGGTCACAATTTCTTCAAAATTTCTGACGTTCTGCAATTCACTCAAAAATGGTGCCAAACTGTTGCAAACCATCCCCTGAAAGGTTTTTCAGTGGAAACAGGTGGGTTTTTATCATCGGAAACAGAATTAGCCCTCGATGTCTGAACAACTTTTTTTGAAAAAATCCCTAAGCCGCGCGGTCACAATTTCTTCAAAATTTCTGAGGTTCTGCAGTTCACTCAAAAATGGTGCCAAACTGTTGCAAACCATCCCCTTAAAGGTTTTTCGGTGGAAACAGATGTGTTTTTATCATCGGAAACAAAATTAGCCCTCAATGTCTGAACAAATTTTTTTAAAAAAATCCCTAAGCCGCGCGGTCAGAATTTCTTCAAAATTTCTGACGTTCTTAAATTCACTCAAAAATGGTGCCAAACTGTTGCAAACCATCTCCTGAAAGGTTTTTCGGTGGAAACAGGTGGGTTTTTATCATCGGAAACAGAATTAGCCCTCGATGTCTGAACAACTTTTTTTGAGAAAATCCGTAAGCCGCGCGGTCACAATTTCTTCAAAATTTCTTACGTTCTACAATTCACTCAAAAATGGTGCCAAACTGTTGCAAACCATCCCCTAAAAGGTTTTTTGGTGGAGACAGGTGGGTTTTTATCATCGGAAACAGAATTAGCCCTCAATGTCTGAACAACTTTTTTTAAAAAAAATCCCTAAGCCGCGCGGTCACAATTTCTTCAAAATTTCTGACGTTCTGCAATTCACTCAAAAATGGTGCCAAACTGTTGCAAACCATCCCCTGAACGGTTTTTCGGTGGAAACAGATGTGTTTTTATCATCGGAAACAGAATTAGCCCTCAATGTCTGAACAACTTTTTTTAAAAAAAATCCCTAAGCCGCGCGGTCACAATTTCTTCAAAATTTCTGACGTTCTTAAATTCACTCAAAAATGGTGCCAAACTGTTGCAAACCTTCCCCTGAAAGGTTTTTCAGTAGAAACAGGTGGGTTTTTATCATCGGAAACAGAATTAGCCCTCAATGTCTGAACAACTTTTTTTGAAAAAATCCCTAAGCCACGCGGTCACAATTTCTTCAAAATTTCTGATGTTCTGCAATGCACTCAAAAATGGTGCCAAACTGTTGCAAACCATCCCCTGAAAGGTTTTTCAGTGGAAACAGGTGGGTTTTTATCCTCGGAAACAGAATTAGCCCTCGATGTCTGAACAACTTTTTTTGGAAAAAATCCCTAAGCCGCGCGGTCAAAATTTCTTCAAAATTTCTGACGTTCTGCAATTCACTCAAAAATGGTGCCAAACTGTTTGAAACGATCCCCTAAAAGGTTTTTCGGTGGAAACAGGTGGGTTTTTATCATCGGAAACAGACTTAGCCCTCAATGTCTGAACAACGTTTTTTAAAAAAATCCCTAAACCGCGCGGTCACAATTTCTTCAAAATTTCTGACGTTCTGCAATTCACTCAAAAATGGTGCCAAACTGTTGCAAACCATCCCCTGAACGGTTTTTCTTTGGAAACAGATGTGTTTTTATCATCGGAAACAGAATTAGCCCTCAATGTCTGAACAACTTTTATTTGAAAAAATCCCTAAGCCGCGCGGTCACAATTTCTTCAAAATTTCTGACGTTCTGCAATTCACTCAAAAATGGTGCCAAACTGTTGCAAACCATCCCCTGAAAGGTTTTTCAGTGGAAACAGGTGGGTTTTTATCATCGGAAACAGAATTAGCCCTCGATGTCTGAACAACTTTTTTTGAAAAAATCCCTAAGCCGCGCGGTCACAATTTCTTCAAAATATCTGATGTTCTGCAATGCACTCAAAAATGGTGCCAAACTGTTGCAAACCATCCCCTGAAAGGTTTTTCAGTGGAAACAGGTGGGTTTTTATCCTCGGAAACAGAATTAGCCCTCGATGTCTGAACAACTTTTTTTGGAAAAAATCCCTAAGCCGCGCGGTCACAATTTCTTCAAAATTTCTGACGTTCTGCAATTCACTCAAAAATGGTGCCAAACTGTTGCAAACCATCCCCTAAAAGGTTTTTCGGTGGAAACAGGTGGGTTTTTATCATCGGAAATAGAATTAGCCCTCAATGTCTGAACAACGTTTTTTAAAAAAATCCCTAAGCCGCGCGGTCACAATTTCTTCAAAATTTCTGACGTTCTGCAATTCACTCAAAAATGGTGCCAAACTGTTGCAAACCAACCCCTGAAAGGTTTTTCGGTGGAAACAGATGTGTTTTTATCATCGGAAACAGAATTAGCCCTCGATATCTGAACAACTTTTTTTAAAAAAAATCCCTAAGCCGCGCGGTCACAATTTCTTCAAAATTTCTGACGTTCTTAAATTCACTCAAAAATGGTGCCAAACTGTTGCAAACCATCCCCTGAAAGGTTTTTCGGTGGAAACAGGTGGGTTTTTATCATCGGAAACAGAATTAGCCCTCGATGTCTGAACAACTTTTTTTTGAAAAAATCCCTAAGCCGCGCGGTCACAATTTCTTCAAAATTTCTGACGTTCTGCAATTCACTCAAAAACGGTGCCAAACTGTTGCAAACCAACCCCTGAAAGGTTTTTCGGTGGAAACAGATGTGTTTTTATCATCGGAAACAGAATTAGCCCTCAATGTCTGAACAGCTTTTTTTTTGAAAAAATCCCTAAGCCGCGCGGTCACAATTTCTTCAAAATTTCTGACGTTCTGCAATTCACTCAAAAATGGTGCCAAACTGTTGCAAACCATCCCCTGAAAGGTTTTTCGGTGGAAACAGATGTGTTTTTATCATAGGAAACAGAATTAGCCCTCGATGTCTGAACAACTTTTTTTAAAAAAAATCCCTAAGCCGCGCGGTCACAATTTCTTCAAAATTTCTGACGTTCTGCAATTCACTCAAAAATGGTGCCAAACTGTTGCAAACCATCCCCTGAAAGGTTTTTCAGTGGAAACAGGTGGGTTTTTATCATCGGAAACAGAATTAGCCCTCGATGTCTGAACAACTTTTTTTGAAAAAATCCCTAAGCCGCGCGGTCACAATTTCTTCAAAATATCTGATGTTCTGCAATGCACTCAAAAATGGTGCCAAACTGTTGCAAACCATCCCCTGAAAGGTTTTTCAGTGGAAACAGGTGGGTTTTTATCCTCGGAAACAGAATTAGCCCTCGATGTCTGAACAACTTTTTTTGGAAAAAATCCCTAAGCCGCGCGGTCACAATTTCTTCAAAATTTCTGACGTTCTGCAATTCACTCAAAAATGGTGCCAAACTGTTGCAAACCATCCCCTAAAAGGTTTTTCGGTGGAAACAGGTGGGTTTTTATCATCGGAAATAGAATTAGCCCTCAATGTCTGAACAACGTTTTTTAAAAAAATCCCTAAGCCGCGCGGTCACAATTTCTTCAAAATTTCTGACGTTCTGCAATTCACTCAAAAATGGTGCCAAACTGTTGCAAACCAACCCCTGAAAGGTTTTTCGGTGGAAACAGATGTGTTTTTATCATCGGAAACAGAATTAGCCCTCGATATCTGAACAACTTTTTTTAAAAAAAATCCCTAAGCCGCGCGGTCACAATTTCTTCAAAATTTCTGACGTTCTTAAATTCACTCAAAAATGGTGCCAAACTGTTGCAAACCATCCCCTGAAAGGTTTTTCGGTGGAAACAGGTGGGTTTTTATCATCGGAAACAGAATTAGCCCTCGATGTCTGAACAACTTTTTTTTGAAAAAATCCCTAAGCCGCGCGGTCACAATTTCTTCAAAATTTCTGACGTTCTGCAATTCACTCAAAAACGGTGCCAAACTGTTGCAAACCAACCCCTGAAAGGTTTTTCGGTGGAAACAGATGTGTTTTTATCATCGGAAACAGAATTAGCCCTCAATGTCTGAACAGCTTTTTTTTTGAAAAAATCCCTAAGCCGCGCGGTCACAATTTCTTCAAAATTTCTGACGTTCTGCAATTCACTCAAAAATGGTGCCAAACTGTTGCAAACCATCCCCTGAAAGGTTTTTCGGTGGAAACAGATGTGTTTTTATCATAGGAAACAGAATTAGCCCTCGATGTCTGAACAACTTTTTTTAAAAAAAATCCCTAAGCCGCGCGGTCACAATTTCTTCAAAATTTCTGACGTTCTTAAATTCACTCAAAAATGGTGCCAAACTGTTGCAAACCATCCCCTGAAAGGTTTTTCGGTGGAAACAGGTGGGTTTTTATCATCGGAAACAGAATTAGCCCTCGATGTCTGAACAACTTTTTTTTGAAAAAATCCCTAAGCCGCGCAGTCACAATTTCTTCAAAATTTCTGACGTTCTGCAATTCACTCAAAAATGGTGCCAAACTGTTGCAAACCATCCCCTGAAAGGTTTTTCAGTGGAAACAGGTGGTTTTTTATCATCGGAAACAGAATTAGCCATCAATTTCTGAACAACGTTTTTTTTGAAAAATCCCTAAGCCGCGCGGTCACAATTTCTTCAAAATTTCTGACGTTCTGCAATTCACTCAAAAATGGTGCCAAACTGTTGCAAACCATCCCCTGAAAGGTTTTTCAGTGGAAACAGGTGGGTTTTTATCCTCGGAAAGAGAATTAGCCCTCAATGTCTGAACAACGTTTTTTAAAAAAATCCCTAAGCCGCGCGGTCACAATTTATTCAAAATTTCTGTCGTTCTGCAATTCACTGAAAAATGTTGCCAAACTGTTGCAAACCATCCCCTTAAAGGTTTTTCGGTGGAAACAGATGTGTTTTTATCATCGGAAACAGAATTAGCCCTTGATGTCTGAACAACTTTTTTAAAAAAAAATCCCTAAGCCGCGCGGTCACAATTTCTTCAAAATTTCTGACGTTCTTAAATTCACTCAAAAATGGTGCCAAACTGTTGCAAACCATCCCCTTAAAGGTTTTTCGGTGGAAACAGGTGGGTTTTTATCATCGGAAACAGAATTAGCCCTCAATGTCTGAACAACTTTTTTTAAAAAAATCCCTAAGCCGCGCGATCACAATTTCTTCAAAATTTCTTACGTTCTACAATTCACTCAAAAATGGTGCCAAACTGTTGCAAACCATCCCCTGAAAGGTTTTTCGGTGGAAACAGATGTGTTTTTATCATCGGAAACAAAATTAGCCCTCAATGTCTGAACAACTTTTTTTAGAAAAAATCCCTAAGCCGCGCGGTCACAATTTCTTCAAAATTTCTGACGTTCTTAAATTCAAGCAAAAATGGTGCCAAACTGTTGCAAACCATCTCCTGAAAGGTTTTTCGGTGGAAACAGGTGGGTTTTTATCATCGGAAACAGAATTAGCCCTCGATGTCTGAACAACTTTTTTTTGAAAAAATCCCTAAGCCGCGCGGTCACAATTTCTTCAAAATTTCTGACGTTCTGCAATTCACTCAAAAATGGTGCCAAACTGTTGCAAACCATCCCCTGAAAGGTTTTTCAGGGAAACAGGTGGGTTTTTATCATCGGAAACAGAATTAGCCCTCGATGTCTGAACAACTTTTTTTTGAAAAAATCCCTAAGCCGTGCGGTCACAATTTCTTCAAAATTTCTGACGTTCTGCAATTCACTCAAAAATGGTGCCAAACTGTTGCAAACCATCCCCTGAACGGTTTTTCGGTGGAAACAGATGTGTTTTTATCATCGGAAACAGAATTAGCCCTCAATGTCTGAACAACTTTTTTTTGAAAAAATCCCTAAGCCGCGCGGTCACAATTTCTTCAAAATTTCTGACGTTCTGCAATTCACTCAAAAATGGTGCCAAACTGTTGCAAACCATCCCCTGAAAGGTTTTTCGGTGGAAACAGATGTGTTTTTATCATCGGAAACAGAATTAGCCCTCGATGTCTGAACAACTTTTTTTAAAAAAAATCCCTAAGCCGCGCGGTCACAATTTCTTCAAAATTTCTGACGTTCTTAAATTCACTCAAAAATGGTGCCAAACTGTTGCAAACCATCCCCTGAAAGGTTTTTCGGTGGAAACAGGTGGGTTTTTATCATCGGAAACAGAATTAGCCCTCGATGTCTGAACAACTTTTTTTTGAAAAAATCCCTAAGCCGCGCGGTCACAATTTCTTCAAAATTTCTGACGTTCTGCAATTCACTCAAAAATGGTGCCAAGCTGTTGCAAACCATCCCCTGAAAGGTTTTTCAGTGGAAACAGGTGGGTTTTTATCATCGGAAACAAAATTAGCCCTCGATGTCTGAACAACTTTTTTTGAAAAAATCCCTAAGCCGCGCGGTCACAATTTCTTCAAAATTTCTGATGTTCTGCAATGCACTCAAAAATGGTGCCAAACTGTTGCAAACCATCCCCTAAAAGGTTTTTTGGTGGAAACAGGTGGGTTTTTATCATCGGAAACAGAATTAGCCCTCAATGTCTGAACAACTTTTTTTAAAAAAAATCCCTAAGCCGCGCGGTCACAATTTCTTCAAAATTTCTGACGTTCTGCAATTCACTCAAAAATGGTGCCAAACTGTTGCAAACCATCCCCTGAACGGTTTTTCGGTGGAAACAGATGTGTTTTTATCATCGGAAACAGAATTAGCCCTCAATGTCTGAACAACTTTTTTTAAAAAAAATCCCTAAGCCGCGCGGTCACAATTTCTTCAAAATTTCTGACGTTCTGCAATTCACTCAAAAATGGTGCCAAACTGTTGCAAACCATCCCCTGAAAGGTTTTTCAGTGGAAACAGGTGGGTTTTTATCATCGGAAACAGAATTAGCCCTCGATGTCTGAACAACTTTTTTTGAAAAAATCCCTAAGCCGCGCGGTCACAATTTCTTCAAAATATCTGATGTTCTGCAATGCACTCAAAAATGGTGCCAAACTGTTGCAAACCATCCCCTGAAAGGTTTTTCAGTGGAAACAGGTGGGTTTTTATCCTCGGAAACAGAATTAGCCCTCGATGTCTGAACAACTTTTTTTGGAAAAAATCCCTAAGCCGCGCGGTCACAATTTCTTCAAAATTTCTGACGTTCTGCAATTCACTCAAAAATGGTGCCAAACTGTTGCAAACCATCCCCTAAAAGGTTTTTCGGTGGAAACAGGTGGGTTTTTATCATCGGAAATAGAATTAGCCCTCAATGTCTGAACAACGTTTTTTAAAAAAATCCCTAAGCCGCGCGGTCACAATTTCTTCAAAATTTCTGACGTTCTGCAATTCACTCAAAAATGGTGCCAAACTGTTGCAAACCAACCCCTGAAAGGTTTTTCGGTGGAAACAGATGTGTTTTTATCATCGGAAACAGAATTAGCCCTCGATATCTGAACAACTTTTTTTAAAAAAAATCCCTAAGCCGCGCGGTCACAATTTCTTCAAAATTTCTGACGTTCTTAAATTCACTCAAAAATGGTGCCAAACTGTTGCAAACCATCCCCTGAAAGGTTTTTCGGTGGAAACAGGTGGGTTTTTATCATCGGAAACAGAATTAGCCCTCGATGTCTGAACAACTTTTTTTTGAAAAAATCCCTAAGCCGCGCGGTCACAATTTCTTCAAAATTTCTGACGTTCTGCAATTCACTCAAAAACGGTGCCATACTGTTGCAAACCAACCCCTGAAAGGTTTTTCGGTGGAAACAGATGTGTTTTTATCATCGGAAACAGAATTAGCCCTCAATGTCTGAACAGCTTTTTTTTGAAAAAATCCCTAAGCCGCGCGGTCACAATTTCTTCAAAATTTCTGACGTTCTGCAATTCACTCAAAAATGGTGCCAAACTGTTGCAAACCATCCCCTGAAAGGTTTTTCGGTGGAAACAGATGTGTTTTTATCATAGGAAACAGAATTAGCCCTCGATGTCTGAACAACTTTTTTTAAAAAAAATCCCTAAGCCGCGCGGTCACAATTTCTTCAAAATTTCTGACGTTCTTAAATTCACTCAAAAATGGTGCCAAACTGTTGCAAACCATCCCCTGAAAGGTTTTTCGGTGGAAACAGGTGGGTTTTTATCATCGGAAACAGAATTAGCCCTCGATGTCTGAACAACTTTTTTTTGAAAAAATCCCTAAGCCGCGCGGTCACAATTTCTTCAAAATTTCTGACGTTCTGCAATTCACTCAAAAATGGTGCCAAACTGTTGCAAACCATCCCCTGAAAGGTTTTTCAGTGGAAACAGGTGTTTTTTTATCATCGGAAACAGAATTAGCCATCAATTTCTGAACAACGTTTTTTTTGAAAAATCCCTAAGCCGCGCGGTCACAATTTCTTCAAAATTTCTGACGTTCTGCAATTCACTCAAAAATGGTGCCAAACTGTTGCAAACCATCCCCTGAAAGGTTTTTCAGTGGAAACAGGTGGGTTTTTATCCTCGGAAACAGAATTAGCCCTCAATGTCTGAACAACGTTTTTTAAAAAAATCCCTAAGCCGCGCGGTCACAATTTATTCAAAATTTCTGTCGTTCTGCAATTCACTGAAAAATGTTGCCAAACTGTTGCAAACCATCCCCTTAAAGGTTTTTCGGTGGAAACAGATGTGTTTTTATCATCGGAAACAGAATTAGCCCTTGATGTCTGAACAACTTTTTTTTAAAAAAATCCCTAAGCCGCGCGGTCACAATTTCTTCAAAATTTCTGACGTTCTTAAATTCACTCAAAAATGGTGCCAAACTGTTGCAAACCATCCCCTTAAAGGTTTTTCGGTGGAAACAGGTGGGTTTTTATCATCGGAAACAGAATTAGCCCTCAATGTCTGAACAACTTTTTTTAAAAAAATCCCTAAGCCGCGCGATCACAATTTCTTCAAAATTTCTTACGTTCTACAATTCACTCAAAAATGGTGCCAAACTGTTGCAAACCATCCCCTGAAAGGTTTTTCGGTGGAAACAGATGTGTTTTTATCATCGGAAACAAAATTAGCCCTCAATGTCTGAACAACTTTTTTTAGAAAAAATCCCTAAGCCGCGCGGTCACAATTTCTTCAAAATTTCTGACGTTCTTAAATTCACGCAAAAATGGTGCCAAACTGTTGCAAACCATCTCCTGAAAGGTTTTTCGGTGGAAACAGGTGGGTTTTTATCATCGGAAACAGAATTAGCCCTCGATGTCTGAACAACTTTTTTTTGAAAAAATCCCTAAGCCGCGCGGTCACAATTTCTTCAAAATTTCTGACGTTCTGCAATTCACTCAAAAATGGTGCCAAACTGTTGCAAACCATCCCCTGAAAGGTTTTTCAGGGAAACAGGTGGGTTTTTATCATCGGAAACAGAATTAGCCCTCGATGTCTGAACAACTTTTTTTTGAAAAAATCCCTAAGCCGTGCGGTCACAATTTCTTCAAAATTTCTGACGTTCTGCAATTCACTCAAAAATGGTGCCAAACTGTTGCAAACCATCCCCTGAACGGTTTTTCGGTGGAAACAGATGTGTTTTTATCATCGGAAACAGAATTAGCCCTCGATGTCTGAACAACTTTTTTTAAAAAAAATCCCTAAGCCGCGCGGTCACAATTTCTTCAAAATTTCTGACGTTCTTAAATTCACTCAAAAATGGTGCCAAACTGTTGCAAACCATCCCCTGAAAGGTTTTTCGGTGGAAACAGGTGGGTTTTTATCATCGGAAACAGAATTAGCCCTCGATGTCTGAACAACTTTTTTTTGAAAAAATCCCTAAGCCGCGCGGTCACAATTTCTTCAAAATTTCTGACGTTCTGCAATTCACTCAAAAATCGTGCCAAGCTGTTGCAAACCATCCCCTGAAAGGTTTTTCAGTGGAAACAGGTGGGTTTTTATCATCGGAAACAAAATTAGCCCTCGATGTCTGAACAACTTTTTTTGAAAAAATCCCTAAGCCGCGCGGTCACAATTTCTTCAAAATTTCTGATGTTCTGCAATGCACTCAAAAATGGTGCCAAACTGTTGCAAACCATCCCCTGAAAGGTTTTTCAGTGGAAACAGGTGGGTTTTTATCCTCGGAAACAGAATTATCCCTCGATGTCTGAACAACTTTTTTTGGAAAAAATCCCTAAGCCGCGCGGTCACAATTTCTTCAAAATTTCTGACGTTCTGCAATTCACTCAAAAATGGTGCCAAACTGTTGCAAACCATCCCCTAAAAGGTTTTTCGGTGGAAACAGGTGGGTTTTTATCATCGGAAATAGAATTAGCCCTCAATGTCTGAACAACGTTTTTTAAAAAAATCCCTAAGCCGCGCGGTCACAATTTCTTCAAAATTTCTGACGTTCTGCAATTCACTCAAAAATGGTGCCAAACTGTTGCAAACCAACCCCTGAAAGGTTTTTCGGTGGAAACAGATGTGTTTTTATCATCGGAAACAGAATTAGCCCTCAATGTCTGAACAGCTTTTTTTTGAAAAAATCCCTAAGCCGCGCGGTCACAATTTCTTCAAAATTTCTGACGTTCTGCAATTCACTCAAAAATGGTGCCAAACTGTTGCAAACCATCCCCTGAAAGGTTTTTCGGTGGAAACAGATGTGTTTTTATCATCGGAAACAGAATTAGCCCTCGATGTCTGAACAACTTTTTTTAAAAAAAATCCCTAAGCCGCGCGGTCACAATTTCTTCAAAATTTCTGACGTTCTTAAATTCACTCAAAAATGGTGCCAAACTGTTGCAAACCATCCCCTGAAAGGTTTTTCGGTGGAAACAGGTGGGTTTTTATCATCGGAAACAGAATTAGCCCTCGATGTCTGAACAACTTTTTTTTGAAAAAATCCCTAAGCCGCGCGGTCACAATTTCTTCAAAATTTCTGACGTTCTGCAATTCACTCAAAAATGGTGCCAAACTGTTGCAAACCATCCCCTGAAAGGTTTTTCAGTGGAAACAGGTGGTTTTTTATCATCGGAAACAGAATTAGCCCTCAATTTCTGAACAACATTTTTTAAAAAAATCCCTAAGCCGCGCGGTCACAATTTCTTCAAAATTTCTGTCGTTCTGCAATTCACTGAAAAATGTTGCCAAACTGTTGCAAACCATCCCCTTAAAGGTTTTTCGGTGGAAACAGATGTGTTTTTATCATCGGAAACAGAATTAGCCCTTGATGTCTGAACAACTTTTTTTTAAAAAAATCCCTAAGCCGCGCGGTCACAATTTCTTCAAAATTTCTGACGTTCTTAAATTCACTCAAAAATGGTGCCAAACTGTTGCAAACCATCCCCTTAAAGGTTTTTCGGTGGAAACAGGTGGGTTTTTATCATCGGAAACAGAATTAGCCTTCAATGTCTGAACAACTTTTTTTAAAAAAATCCCTAAGCCGCGCGGTCACAATTTCTTCAAAATTTCTTACGTTCTACAATTCACTCAAAAATGGTGCCAAACTGTTGCAAACCATCCCCTGAAAGGTTTTTCGGTGGAAACAGATGTGTTTTTATCATCGGAAACAAAATTAGCCCTCAATGTCTGAACAACTTTTTTTAGAAAAAATCCCTAAGCCGCGCGGTCACAATTTCTTCAAAATTTCTGACGTTCTTAAATTCACGCAAAAATGGTGCCAAACTGTTGCAAACCATCTCCTGAAAGGTTTTTCGGTGGAAACAGGTGGGTTTTTATCATCGGAAACAGAATTAGCCCTCGATGTCTGAACAACTTTTTTTTGAAAAAATCCCTAAGCCGCGCGGTCACAATTTCTTCAAAATTTCTGACGTTCTGCAATTCACTCAAAAATGGTGCCAAACTGTTGCAAACCATCCCCTGAAAGGTTTTTCAGGGATACAGGTGGGTTTTTATCATCGGAAACAGAATTAGCCCTCGATGTCTGAACAACTTTTTTTTGAAAAAATCCCTAAGCCGTGCGGTCACAATTTCTTCAAAATTTCTGACGTTCTGCAATTCACTCAAAAATGGTGCCAAACTGTTGCAAACCATCCCCTGAACGGTTTTTCGGTGGAAACAGGTGTGTTTTTTATCATCGGAAACAGAATTAGCCCTCAATCTCTGAACAACTTTTTTTAAAAAAAATCCCTAAGCCGCGCGGTCACAATTTCTTCAAAATTTCTGACGTTCTGCAATTCACTCAAAAATGGTGCCAAACTGTTGCAAACCATCCCCTGAAAGGTTTTTCAGGGATACAGGTGGGTTTTTATCATCGGAAACAGAATTAGCCCTCGATGTCTGAACAACTTTTTTTGAAAAAATCCCTAAGCCGCGCGGTCACAATTTCTTCAAAATTTCTGACGTTCTGCAATTCACTCAAAAATGGTGCCAAACTGTTGAAAACCATCCCCTGAAAGGTTTTTCGGTTTAAACAGATCTGTTTTTATCATCGGAAACAGAATTAGCCCTCAATGTCTGAACAACTTTTTTTGAAAAAATCCCTAAGGCGCGCGGTCACAATTTCTTCAAAATTTCTGATGTTCTGCAATGCACTCAAAAATGGTGCCAAACTGTTGCAAACCATCCCCTGAAAGGTTTTTCGGTGGAAACAGGTGGGTTTTTATCATCGGAAACAGAATTAGCCCTCAATGTCTGAACAACTTTTTTTGAAAAAATCCCTAAGCCGCGCGGTCACAATTTATTCAAAATTTCTGACGTTCTGCAATTCACTCAAAAATGGTGCCAAACTGTTGAAAACCATCCCCTTAAAGGTTTTTCGGTTAAAACAGATCTGTTTTTATCATCGGAAACAGAATTAGCCCTCAATGTGTGAACAACTTTTTTTGAAAAAATCCCTAAGGCGCGGTCACAATTTCTTCAAAATTTCTGAGGTTCTGCAGTTCACTCAAAAATGGTGCCAAACTGTTGCAAACCATCCCCTGAAAGGTTTTTCGGTGGAAACAGATGTGTTTTTAGCATCGGAAACAGAATTAGCCCTCAATGTCTGAACAAATTTTTTTAAAAAAATCCCTAAGCCGCGCGGTCAGAATTTCTTCAAAATTTCTGACGTTCTTAAATTCACTCAAAAATGGTGCCAAACTGTTGCAAACCATCTCCTGAAAGGTTTTTCGGTGGAAACAGGTGGGTTTTTATCATCGGAAACAGAATTAGCCCTCAATCTCTGAACAACTTTTTTTAAAAAAAATCCCTAAGCCGCGCGGTCACAATTTCTTCAAAATTTCTGACGTTCTGCAATTCACTCAAAAATGGTGCCAAACTGTTGCAAACCATCCCCTGAAAGGTTTTTCAGGGATACAGGTGGGTTTTTATCATCGGAAACAGAATTAGCCCTCGATGTCTGAACAACTTTTTTTGAAAAAATCCCTAAGCCGCGCGGTCACAATTTCTTCAAAATTTCTGACGTTCTGCAATTCACTCAAAAATGGTGCCAAACTGTTGAAAACCATCCCCTGAAAGGTTTTTCGGTTAAAACAGATCTGTTTTTATCATCGGAAACAGAATTAGCCCTCAATGTCTGAACAACTTTTTTTGAAAAAATCCCTAAGGCGCGCGGTCACAATTTCTTCAAAATTTCTGATGTTCTGCAATGCACTCAAAAATGGTGCCAAACTGTTGCAAACCATCCCCTGAAAGGTTTTTCGGTGGAAACAGGTGGGTTTTTATCATCGGAAACAGAATTAGCCCTCGATGTCTGAAAACCTTTTTTTTGAAAAAACCCCTAAGCCACGCGGTCACAATTTCTTCAAAATTTCTGACGTTCTGCAATTCACTCAAAAATGGTGCCAAACTGTTGCAAACCATCTCCTGTAAGGTTTTTCGGTGGAAACAGGTGGGTTTTTATCATCGGAAACAGAATTAGCCCTCAATGTCTGAACAACTTTTTTTGAAAAAATCCCTAAGCCGCGCGGTCACAATTTATTCAAAATTTCTGACGTTCTGCAATTCACTCAAAAATGGTGCCAAACTGTTGAAAACCATCCCCTTAAAGGTTTTTCGGTTAAAACAGATCTGTTTTTATCATCGGAAACAGAATTAGCCCTCAATGTGTGAACAACTTTTTTTGAAAAAATCCCTAAGGCGCGGTCACAATTTCTTCAAAATTTCTGAGGTTCTGCAGTTCACTCAAAAATGGTGCCAAACTGTTGCAAACCATCCCCTGAAAGGTTTTTCGGTGGAAACAGATGTGTTTTTAGCATCGGAAACAGAATTAGCCCTCAATGTCTGAACAAATTTTTTTTAAAAAATCCCTAAGCCGCGCGGTCAGAATTTCTTCAAAATTTCTGACGTTCTTAAATTCACTCAAAAATGGTGCCAAACTGTTGCAAACCATCTCCTGAAAGGTTTTTCGGTGGAAACAGGTGGGTTTTTATCATCGGAAACAGAATTAGCCCTCGATGTCTGAACAACTTTTTTTGAGAAAATCCGTAAGCCGCGCGGTCACAATTTCTTCAAAATTTCTTACATTCTACAATTCACTCAAAAATGGTGCCAAACTGTTGCAAACCATCCCCTAAAAGGTTTTTTGGTGGAAACAGGTGGGTTTTTATCATCGGAAACAGAATTAGCCCTCAATGTCTGAACAACTTTTTTTTAAAAAAATCCCTAAGCCGCGCGGTCACAATTTCTTCAAAATTTCTGACGTTCTGCAATTCACTCAAAAATGGTGCCAAACTGTTGCAAACCATCCCCTGAACGGTTTTTCGGTGGAAACAGATGTGTTTTTATCATCGGAAACAGAATTAGCCCTCAATGTCTGAACAACTTTTTTTAAAAAAAATCCCTAAGCCGCGCGGTCACAATTTCTTCAAAATTTCTGACGTTCTTAAATTCACTCAAAAATGGTGCCAAACTGTTGCAAACCTTCCCCTGAAAGGTTTTTCAGTAGAAACAGGTGGGTTTTTATCATCGGAAACAGAATTAGCCCTCAATGTCTGAACAACTTTTTTTGAAAAAATCCCTAAGCCACGCGGTCACAATTTCTTCAAAATTTCTGATGTTCTGCAATGCACTCAAAAATGGTGCCAAACTGTTGCAAACCATCCCCTGAAAGGTTTTTCAGTGGAAACAGGTGGGTTTTTATCCTCGGAAACAGAATTAGCCCTCGATGTCTGAACAACTTTTTTTGGAAAAAATCCCTAAGCCGTGCGGTCAAAATTTCTTCAAAATTTCTGACGTTCTGCAATTCACTCAAAAATGGTGCCAAACTGTTTGAAACGATCCCCTAAAAGGTTTTTCGGTGGAAACAGGTGGGTTTTTATCATCGGAAACAGACTTAGCCCTCAATGTCTGAACAACGTTTTTAAAAAAAATCCCTAAACCGCGCGGTCACAATTTCTTCAAAATTTCTGACGTTCTGCAATTCACTCAAAAATGGTGCCAAACTGTTGCAAACCATCCCCTGAACGGTTTTTCTTTGGAAACAGATGTGTTTTTATCATCGGAAACAGAATTAGCCCTCAATGTCTGAACAACTTTTTTTTGAAAAAATCCCTAAGCCGCGCGGTCACAATTTCTTCAAAATTTCTGACGTTCTGCAATTCACTCAAAAATGGTGCCAAACTGTTGCAAACCATCCCCTGAAAGGTTTTTCAGTGGAAACAGGTGGGTTTTTATCATCGGAAACAGAATTAGCCCTCGATGTCTGAACAACTTTTTTTGAAAAAATCCCTAAGCCGCGCGGTCACAATTTCTTCAAAATATCTGATGTTCTGCAATGCACTCAAAAATGGTGCCAAACTGTTGCAAACCATCCCCTGAAAGGTTTTTCAGTGGAAACAGGTGGGTTTTTATCCTCGGAAACAGAATTAGCCCTCGATGTCTGAACAACTTTTTTTGGAAAAAATCCCTAAGCCGCGCGGTCACAATTTCTTCAAAATTTTTGACGTTCTGCAATTCACTCAAAAATGGTGCCAAACTGTTGCAAACCATCCCCTAAAAGGTTTTTCGGTGGAAACAGGTGGGTTTTTATCATCGGAAATAGAATTAGCCCTCAATGTCTGAACAACGTTTTTTAAAAAAATCCCTAAGCCGCGCGGTCACAATTTCTTCAAAATTTCTGACGTTCTGCAATTCACTCAAAAATGGTGCCAAACTGTTGCAAACCAACCCCTGAAAGGTTTTTCGGTGGAAACAGATGTGTTTTTATCATCGGAAACAGAATTAGCCCTCAATGTCTGAACAACTTTTTTTTGAAAAAATCCCTAAGCCGCGCGGTCACAATTTCTTCAAATTTTCTGACGTTCTGCAATTCACTCAAAAATGGTGCCAAACTGTTGCAAACCATCCCCTGAAAGGTTTTTCGGTGGAAACAGATGTGTTTTTATCATCGGAAACAGAATTAGCCCTCGATATCTGAACAACTTTTTTTAAAAAAAATCCCTAAGCCGCGCGGTCACAATTTCTTCAAAATTTCTGACGTTCTTAAATTCACTCAAAAATGGTGCCAAACTGTTGCAAACCATCCCCTGAAAGGTTTTTCGGTGGAAACAGGTGGGTTTTTATCATCGGAAACAGAATTAGCCCTCGATGTCTGAACAACTTTTTTTGAAAAAATCCCTAAGGCGCGCGGTCACAATTTCTTCAAAATTTCTGATGTTCTGCAATGCACTCAAAAATGGTGCCAAACTGTTGCAAACCATCCCCTGAAAGGTTTTTCGGTGGAAACAGGTGGGTTTTTATCATCGGAAACAGAATTAGCCCTCAATGTCTGAACAACTTTTTTTGAAAAAATCCCTAAGCCGCGCGGTCACAATTTATTCAAAATTTCTGACGTTCTGCAATTCACTCAAAAATGGTGCCAAACTGTTGAAAACCATCCCCTTAAAGGTTTTTCGGTTAAAACAGATCTGTTTTTATCATCGGAAACAGAATTAGCCCTCAATGTGTGAACAACTTTTTTTGAAAAAATCCCTAAGGCGCGGTCACAATTTCTTCAAAATTTCTGAGGTTCTGCAGTTCACTCAAAAATGGTGCCAAACTGTTGCAAACCATCCCCTGAAAGGTTTTTCGGTGGAAACAGATGTGTTTTTAGCATCGGAAACAGAATTAGCCCTCAATGTCTGAACAAATTTTTTAAAAAAAATCCCTAAGCCGCGCGGTCAGAATTTCTTCAAAATTTCTGACGTTCTTAAATTCACTCAAAAATGGTGCCAAACTGTTGCAAACCATCTCCTGAAAGGTTTTTCGGTGGAAACAGGTGGGTTTTTATCATCGGAAACAGAATTAGCCCTCAATCTCTGAACAACTTTTTTTAAAAAAAATCCCTAAGCCGCGCGGTCACAATTTCTTCAAAATTTCTGACGTTCTGCAATTCACTCAAAAATGGTGCCAAACTGTTGCAAACCATCCCCTGAAAGGTTTTTCAGGGATACAGGTGGGTTTTTATCATCGGAAACAGAATTAGCCCTCGATGTCTGAACAACTTTTTTTGAAAAAATCCCTAAGCCGCGCGGTCACAATTTCTTCAAAATTTCTGACGTTCTGCAATTCACTCAAAAATGGTGCCAAACTGTTGAAAACCATCCCCTGAAAGGTTTTTCGGTTAAAACAGATCTGTTTTTATCATCGGAAACAGAATTAGCCCTCAATGTCTGAACAACTTTTTTTGAAAAAATCCCTAAGGCGCGCGGTCACAATTTCTTCAAAATTTCTGATGTTCTGCAATGCACTCAAAAATGGTGCCAAACTGTTGCAAACCATCCCCTGAAAGGTTTTTCGGTGGAAACAGGTGGGTTTTTATCATCGGAAACAGAATTAGCCCTCGATGTCTGAACAAATTTTTTTTAAAAAATCCCTAAGCCGCGCGGTCAGAATTTCTTCAAAATTTCTGACGTTCTTAAATTCACTCAAAAATGGTGCCAAACTGTTGCAAACCATCTCCTGAAAGGTTTTTCGGTGGAAACAGGTGGGTTTTTATCATCGGAAACAGAATTAGCCCTCGATGTCTGAACAACTTTTTTTGAGAAAATCCGTAAGCCGCGCGGTCACAATTTCTTCAAAATTTCTTACATTCTACAATTCACTCAAAAATGGTGCCAAACTGTTGCAAACCATCCCCTAAAAGGTTTTTTGGTGGAAACAGGTGGGTTTTTATCATCGGAAACAGAATTAGCCCTCAATGTCTGAACAACTTTTTTTTTAAAAAATCCCTAAGCCGCGCGGTCACAATTTCTTCAAAATTTCTGACGTTCTGCAATTCACTCAAAAATGGTGCCAAACTGTTGCAAACCATCCCCTGAACGGTTTTTCGGTGGAAACAGATGTGTTTTTATCATCGGAAACAGAATTAGCCCTCAATGTCTGAACAACTTTTTTTAAAAAAAATCCCTAAGCCGCGCGGTCACAATTTCTTCAAAATTTCTGACGTTCTTAAATTCACTCAAAAATGGTGCCAAACTGTTGCAAACCTTCCCCTGAAAGGTTTTTCAGTAGAAACAGGTGGGTTTTTATCATCGGAAACAGAATTAGCCCTCAATGTCTGAACAACTTTTTTTGAAAAAATCCCTAAGCCACGCGGTCACAATTTCTTCAAAATTTCTGATGTTCTGCAATGCACTCAAAAATGGTGCCAAACTGTTGCAAACCATCCCCTGAAAGGTTTTTCAGTGGAAACAGGTGGGTTTTTATCCTCGGAAACAGAATTAGCCCTCGATGTCTGAACAACTTTTTTTGGAAAAAATCCCTAAGCCGTGCGGTCAAAATTTCTTCAAAATTTCTGACGTTCTGCAATTCACTCAAAAATGGTGCCAAACTGTTTGAAACGATCCCCTAAAAGGTTTTTCGGTGGAAACAGGTGGGTTTTTATCATCGGAAACAGACTTAGCCCTCAATGTCTGAACAACGTTTTTAAAAAAAATCCCTAAACCGCGCGGTCACAATTTCTTCAAAATTTCTGACGTTCTGCAATTCACTCAAAAATGGTGCCAAACTGTTGCAAACCATCCCCTGAACGGTTTTTCTTTGGAAACAGATGTGTTTTTATCATCGGAAACAGAATTAGCCCTCAATGTCTGAACAACTTTTTTTTGAAAAAATCCCTAAGCCGCGCGGTCACAATTTCTTCAAAATTTCTGACGTTCTGCAATTCACTCAAAAATGGTGCCAAACTGTTGCAAACCATCCCCTGAAAGGTTTTTCAGTGGAAACAGGTGGGTTTTTATCATCGGAAACAGAATTAGCCCTCGATGTCTGAACAACTTTTTTTGAAAAAATCCCTAAGCCGCGCGGTCACAATTTCTTCAAAATATCTGATGTTCTGCAATGCACTCAAAAATGGTGCCAAACTGTTGCAAACCATCCCCTGAAAGGTTTTTCAGTGGAAACAGGTGGGTTTTTATCCTCGGAAACAGAATTAGCCCTCGATGTCTGAACAACTTTTTTTGGAAAAAATCCCTAAGCCGCGCGGTCACAATTTCTTCAAAATTTTTGACGTTCTGCAATTCACTCAAAAATGGTGCCAAACTGTTGCAAACCATCCCCTAAAAGGTTTTTCGGTGGAAACAGGTGGGTTTTTATCATCGGAAATAGAATTAGCCCTCAATGTCTGAACAACGTTTTTTAAAAAAATCCCTAAGCCGCGCGGTCACAATTTCTTCAAAATTTCTGACGTTCTGCAATTCACTCAAAAATGGTGCCAAACTGTTGCAAACCAACCCCTGAAAGGTTTTTCGGTGGAAACAGATGTGTTTTTATCATCGGAAACAGAATTAGCCCTCAATGTCTGAACAACTTTTTTTTGAAAAAATCCCTAAGCCGCGCGGTCACAATTTCTTCAAATTTTCTGACGTTCTGCAATTCACTCAAAAATGGTGCCAAACTGTTGCAAACCATCCCCTGAAAGGTTTTTCGGTGGAAACAGATGTGTTTTTATCATCGGAAACAGAATTAGCCCTCGATATCTGAACAACTTTTTTTAAAAAAAATCCCTAAGCCGCGCGGTCACAATTTCTTCAAAATTTCTGACGTTCTTAAATTCACTCAAAAATGGTGCCAAACTGTTGCAAACCATCCCCTGAAAGGTTTTTCGGTGGAAACAGGTGGGTTTTTATCATCGGAAACAGAATTAGCCCTCGATGTCTGAACAACTTTTTTTTGAAAAAATCCCTAAGCCGCGCGGTCACAAGTTCTTCAAAATTTCTGACGTTCTGCAATTCACTCAAAAATGGTGCCAAACTGTTGCAAACCATCCCCTGAAAGGTTTTTCGGTGGAAACAGATGTGTTTTTATCATAGGAAACAGAATTAGCCCTCGATGTCTGAACAACTTTTTTTTAAAAAAATCCCTAAGCCGCGCGGTCACAATTTCTTCAAAATTTCTGACGTTCTGCAATTCACTCAAAAATGGTGCCAAACTGTTGCAAACCATCCCCTGAAAGGTTTTTCAGTGGAAACAGGTGGTTTTTTATCATCGGAAACAGAATTAGCCATCAATTTCTGAACAACTTTTTTTTTGAAAAATCCCTAAGCCGCGCGGTCACAATTTCTTCAAAATTTCTGACGTTCTGCAATTCACTCAAAAATGGTGCCAAACTGTTGCAAACCATCCCCTGAAAGGTTTTTCAGTGGAAACAGGTGGGTTTTTATCCTCGGAAACAGAATTAGCCCTCAATGTCTGAACAACGTTTTTTAAAAAAATCCCTAAGCCGCGCGGTCACAATTTATTCAAAATTTCTGTCGTTCTGCAATTCACTGAAAAATGTTGCCAAACTGTTGCAAACCATCCCCTTAAAGGTTTTTCGGTGGAAACAGATGTGTTTTTATCATCGGAAACAGAATTAGCCCTTGATGTCTGAACAACTTTTATTAAAAAAAATCCCTAAGCCGCGCGGTCACAATTTCTTCAAAATTTCTGACGTTCTTAAATTCACTCAAAAATGGTGCCAAACTGTTGCAAACCATCCCCTTAAAGGTTTTTTGGTGGAAACAGGTGGGTTTTTATCATCGGAAACAGAATTAGCCCTCAATGTCTGAACAACTTTTTTTTAAAAAATCCCTAAGCCGCGCGATCACAATTTCTTCAAAATTTCTTACGTTCTACAATTCACTCAAAAATGGTGCCAAACTGTTGCAAACCATCCCCTGAAAGGTTTTTCGGTGGAAACAGATGTGTTTTTATCATCGGAAACAAAATTAGCCCTCAATGTCTGAACAACTTTTTTTAGAAAAAATCCCTAAGCCGCGCGGTCACAATTTCTTCAAAATTTCTGACGTTCTTAAATTCACGCAAAAATGGTGCCAAACAGTTGCAAACCATCTCCTGAAAGGTTTTTCGGTGGAAACAGGTGGGTTTTTATCATCGGAAACAGAATTAGCCCTCGATGTCTGAACAACTTTTTTTTGAAAAAATCCCTAAGCCGCGCGGTCACAATTTCTTCAAAATTTCTGACGTTCTGCAATTCACTCAAAAATGGTGCCAAACTGTTGCAAACCATCCCCTGAAAGGTTTTTCAGGGAAACAGGTGGGTTTTTATCATCGGAAACAGAATTAGCCCTCGATGTCTGAACAACTTTTTTTTGAAAAAATCCCTAAGCCGTGCGGTCACAATTTCTTCAAAATTTCTGACGTTCTGCAATTCACTCAAAAATGGTGCCAAACTGTTGCAAACCATCCCCTGAACGGTTTTTCGGTGGAAACAGATGTGTTTTTATCATCGGAAACAGAATTAGCCCTCAATGTCTGAACAACTTTTTTTTGAAAAAATCCCTAAGCCGCGCGATCACAATTTCTTCAAAATTTCTGACGTTCTGCAATTCACTCAAAAATGGTGCCAAACTGTTGCAAACCATCCCCTGAAAGGTTTTTCGGTGGAAACAGATGTGTTTTTATCATCGGAAACAGAATTAGCCCTCGATGTCTGAACAACTTTTTTTAAAAAAAATCCCTAAGCCGCGCGGTCACAATTTCTTCAAAATTTCTGACGTTCTTAAATTCACTCAAAAATGGTGCCAAACTGTTGCAAACCATCCCCTGAAAGGTTTTTCGGTGGAAACAGGTGGGTTTTTATCATCGGAAACAGAATTAGCCCTCGATGTCTGAACAACTTTTTTTTGAAAAAATCCCTAAGCCGCGCGGTCACAATTTCTTCAAAATTTCTGACGTTCTGCAATTCACTCAAAAACTGTGCCAAACTGTTGCAAACCATCCCCTGAAAGGTTTTTCGGTGGAAACAGCTGGGTTTTTATCATCGGAAACAGAATTAGCCCTCAATTTCTGAACAACGTTTTTTTAAAAAAATCCCTAAGCCGCGCGGTCACAATTTCTTCAAAATTTCTGACATTCTGCAATTCACTCAAAAATGGTGCCAAGCTGTTGCAAACCATCCCCTGAAAGGTTTTTCAGTGGAAACAGGTGGGTTTTTATCATCGGAAACAAAATTAGCCCTCGATGTCTGAACAACTTTTTTTGAAAAAATCCCTAAGCCGCGCGGTCACAATTTCTTCAAAATTTCTGATGTTCTGCAATGCACTCAAAAATGGTGCCAAACTGTTGCAAACCATCCCCTGAAAGGTTTTTCAGTGGAAACAGGTGGGTTTTTATCCTCGGAAACAGAATTAGCCCTCGATGTCTGAACAACTTTTTTTGGAAAAAATCCCTAAGCCGCGCGGTCACAATTTCTTCAAAATTTCTGACGTTCTGCAATTCACTCAAAAATGGTGCCAAACTGTTGCAAACCATCCCCTAAAAGGTTTTTCGGTGGAAACAGGTGGGTTTTTATCATCGGAAATAGAATTAGCCCTCAATGTCTGAACAACGTTTTTTAAAAAAATCCCTAAGCCGCGCAGTCACAATGTCTTCAAAATTTCTGACGTTCTGCAATTCACTCAAAAATGGTGCCAAACTGTTGCAAACCAACCCCTGAAAGGTTTTTCGGTGGAAACAGATGTGTTTTTATCATCGGAAACAGAATTAGCCCTCAATGTCTGAACAGCTTTTTTTTGAAAAAATCCCTAAGCCGCGCGGTCACAATTTCTTCAAAATTTCTGACGTTCTGCAATTCACTCAAAAATGGTGCCAAACTGTTGCAAACCATCCCCTGAAAGGTTTTTCGGTGGAAACAGATGTGTTTTTATCATCGGAAACAGAATTAGCCCTCGATGTCTGAACAACTTTTTTTAAAAAAAATCCCTAAGCCGCGCGATCACAATTTCTTCAAAATTTCTTACGTTCTACAATTCACTCAAAAATGGTGCCAAACTGTTGCAAACCATCCCCTGAAAGGTTTTTCGGTGGAAACAGATGTGTTTTTATCATCGGAAACAAAATTAGCCCTCAATGTCTGAACAACTTTTTTTAGAAAAAATCCCTAAGCCGCGCGGTCACAATTTCTTCAAAATTTCTGACGTTCTTAAATTCACGCAAAAATGGTGCCAAACAGTTGCAAACCATCTCCTGAAAGGTTTTTCGGTGGAAACAGGTGGGTTTTTATCATCGGAAACAGAATTAGCCCTCGATGTCTGAACAACTTTTTTTTGAAAAAATCCCTAAGCCGCGCGGTCACAATTTCTTCAAAATTTCTGACGTTCTGCAATTCACTCAAAAATGGTGCCAAACTGTTGCAAACCATCCCCTGAAAGGTTTTTCAGGGAAACAGGTGGGTTTTTATCATCGGAAACAGAATTAGCCCTCGATGTCTGAACAACTTTTTTTTGAAAAAATCCCTAAGCCGTGCGGTCACAATTTCTTCAAAATTTCTGACGTTCTGCAATTCACTCAAAAATGGTGCCAAACTGTTGCAAACCATCCCCTGAACGGTTTTTCGGTGGAAACAGATGTGTTTTTATCATCGGAAACAGAATTAGCCCTCAATGTCTGAACAACTTTTTTTTGAAAAAATCCCTAAGCCGCGCGATCACAATTTCTTCAAAATTTCTGACGTTCTGCAATTCACTCAAAAATGGTGCCAAACTGTTGCAAACCATCCCCTGAAAGGTTTTTCGGTGGAAACAGATGTGTTTTTATCATCGGAAACAGAATTAGCCCTCGATGTCTGAACAACTTTTTTTAAAAAAAATCCCTAAGCCGCGCGGTCACAATTTCTTCAAAATTTCTGACGTTCTTAAATTCACTCAAAAATGGTGCCAAACTGTTGCAAACCATCCCCTGAAAGGTTTTTCGGTGGAAACAGGTGGGTTTTTATCATCGGAAACAGAATTAGCCCTCGATGTCTGAACAACTTTTTTTTGAAAAAATCCCTAAGCCGCGCGGTCACAATTTCTTCAAAATTTCTGACGTTCTGCAATTCACTCAAAAACTGTGCCAAACTGTTGCAAACCATCCCCTGAAAGGTTTTTCGGTGGAAACAGCTGGGTTTTTATCATCGGAAACAGAATTAGCCCTCAATTTCTGAACAACGTTTTTTTAAAAAAATCCCTAAGCCGCGCGGTCACAATTTCTTCAAAATTTCTGACATTCTGCAATTCACTCAAAAATGGTGCCAAGCTGTTGCAAACCATCCCCTGAAAGGTTTTTCAGTGGAAACAGGTGGGTTTTTATCATCGGAAACAAAATTAGCCCTCGATGTCTGAACAACTTTTTTTGAAAAAATCCCTAAGCCGCGCGGTCACAATTTCTTCAAAATTTCTGATGTTCTGCAATGCACTCAAAAATGGTGCCAAACTGTTGCAAACCATCCCCTGAAAGGTTTTTCAGTGGAAACAGGTGGGTTTTTATCCTCGGAAACAGAATTAGCCCTCGATGTCTGAACAACTTTTTTTGGAAAAAATCCCTAAGCCGCGCGGTCACAATTTCTTCAAAATTTCTGACGTTCTGCAATTCACTCAAAAATGGTGCCAAACTGTTGCAAACCATCCCCTAAAAGGTTTTTCGGTGGAAACAGGTGGGTTTTTATCATCGGAAATAGAATTAGCCCTCAATGTCTGAACAACGTTTTTTAAAAAAATCCCTAAGCCGCGCGGTCACAATTTCTTCAAAATTTCTGACGTTCTGCAATTCACTCAAAAATGGTGCCAAACTGTTGCAAACCAACCCCTGAAAGGTTTTTCGGTGGAAACAGATGTGTTTTTATCATCGGAAACAGAATTAGCCCTCAATGTCTGAACAGCTTTTTTTTGAAAAAATCCCTAAGCCGCGCGGTCACAATTTCTTCAAAATTTCTGACGTTCTGCAATTCACTCAAAAATGGTGCCAAACTGTTGCAAACCATCCCCTGAAAGGTTTTTCGGTGGAAACAGATGTGTTTTTATCATCGGAAACAGAATTAGCCCTCGATGTCTGAACAACTTTTTTTAAAAAAAATCCCTAAGCCGCGCGGTCACAATTTCTTCAAAATTTCTGACGTTCTTAAATTCACTCAAAAATGGTGCCAAACTGTTGCAAACCATCCCCTGAAAGGTTTTTCGGTGGAAACAGGTGGGTTTTTATCATCGGAAACAGAATTAGCCCTCGATGTCTGAACAACTTTTTTTTGAAAAAATCCCTAAGCCGCGCGGTCACAATTTCTTCAAAATTTCTGACGTTCTGCAATTCACTCAAAAATGGTGCCAAACTGTTGCAAACCATTCCCTGAAAGGTTTTTCAGTGGAAACAGGTGGTTTTTTATCATCGGAAACAGAATTAGCCCTCAATTTCTGAACAACGTTTTTTAAAAAAATCCCTAAGCCGCGCGGTCACAATTTCTTCAAAATTTCTGTCGTTCTGCAATTCACTGAAAAATGTTGCCAAACTGTTGCAAACCATCCCCTTAAAGGTTTTTCGGTGGAAACAGATGTGTTTTTATCATCGGAAACAGAATTAGCCCTTGATGTCTGAACAACTTTTTTTAAAAAAAATCCCTAAGCCGCGCGGTCACAATTTCTTCAAAATTTCTGACGTTCTTAAATTCACTCAAAAATGGTGCCAAACTGTTGCAAACCATCCCCTTAAAGGTTTTTCGGTGGAAACAGGTGGGTTTTTATCATCGGAAACAGAATTAGCCCTCAATGTCTGAACAACTTTTTTTAAAAAAATCCCTAAGCCGCGCGGTCACAATTTCTTCAAAATTTCTTACGTTCTACAATTCACTCAAAAATGGTGCCAAACTGTTGCAAACCATCCCCTGAAAGGTTTTTCGGTGGAAACAGATGTGTTTTTATCATCGGAAACAAAATTAGCCCTCAATGTCTGAACAACTTTTTTTAGAAAAAATCCCTAAGCCGCGCGGTCACAATTTCTTCAAAATTTCTGACGTTCTTAAATTCACGCAAAAATGGTGCCAAACTGTTGCAAACCATCTCCTGAAAGGTTTTTCGGTGGAAACAGGTGGGTTTTTATCATCGGAAACAGAATTAGCCCTCGATGTCTGAACAACTTTTTTTTGAAAAAATCCCTAAGCCGCGCGGTCACAATTTCTTCAAAATTTCTGACGTTCTGCAATTCACTCAAAAATGGTGCCAAACTGTTGCAAACCATCCCCTGAAAGGTTTTTCAGGGATACAGGTGGGTTTTTATCATCGGAAACAGAATTAGCCCTCAATGTCTGAACAACTTTTTTTTGAAAAAATCCCTAAGCCGCGCGGTCACAATTTCTTCAAAATTTCTGACGTTCTGCAATTCACTCAAAAATGGTGCCAAACTGTTGCAAACCATCCCCTGAACGGTTTTTCGGTGGAAACAGATGTGTTTTTATCATCGGAAACAGAATTAGCCCTCAATGTCTGAACAACTTTTTTTGAAAAAATCCCTAAGCCGCGCGGTCACAATTTCTTCAAAATTTCTGATGTTCTGCAATGCACTCAAAAATGGTGCCAAACTGTTGCAAACCATCCCCTGAAAGGTTTTTCGGTGGAAACAGGTGGGTTTTTATCATCGGAAACAGAATTAACCCTCGATGTCTGAAAACCTTTTTTTTGAAAAAACCCCTAAGCCGCGCGGTCACAATTTCTTCAAAATTTCTGACGTTCTCCAATTCACTCAAAAATGGTGCCAAACTGTTGCAAACCATCTCCTGTAAGGTTTTTCGGTGGAAACAGGTGGGTTTTTATCATCGGAAACAGAATTAGCCCTCAATGTCTGAACAACTTTTTTTGAAAAAATCCCTAAGCCGCGCGGTCACAATTTATTCAAAATTTCTGACGTTCTGCAATTCACTCAAAAATGGTGCCAAACTGTTGCAAACCATCCCCTGAAAGGTTTTTCGGTTAAAACAGATCTGTTTTTATCATCGGAAACAGAATTAGCCCTCAATGTCTGAACAACTTTTTTTAAAAAAATCCCTAAGCCGCGCGGTCAGAATTTCTTCAAAATTTCTGACGTTCTTAAATTCACTCAAAAATGGTGCCAAACTGTTGCAAACCATCTCCTGAAAGGTTTTTCGGTGGAAACAGGTGGGTTTTTATCATCGGAAACAGAATTAGCCCTCGATGTCTGAACAACTTTTTTGAGAAAATCCGTAAGCCGCGCGGTCACAATTTCTTCAAAATTTCTTACGTTCTACAATTCACTCAAGAATGGTGCCAAACTGTTGCAAACCATCCCCTAAAAGGTTTTTTGGTGGAAACAGGTGGGTTTTTATCATCGGAAACAGAATTAGCCCTCGATGTCTGAACAACTTTTTTTTGAAAAAATCCCTAAGCCGCGCGGTCACAATTTCTTCAAAATTTCTGACGTTCTGCAATTCACTCAAAAATGGTGCCAAACTGTTGCAAACCATTCCCTGAAAGGTTTTTCAGTGGAAACAGGTGGTTTTTTATCATCGGAAACAGAATTAGCCCTCAATTTCTGAACAACGTTTTTTAAAAAAATCCCTAAGCCGCGCGGTCACAATTTCTTCAAAATTTCTGTCGTTCTGCAATTCACTGAAAAATGTTGCCAAACTGTTGCAAACCATCCCCTTAAAGGTTTTTCGGTGGAAACAGATGTGTTTTTATCATCGGAAACAGAATTAGCCCTTGATGTCTGAACAACTTTTTTTAAAAAAAATCCCTAAGCCGCGCGGTCACAATTTCTTCAAAATTTCTGACGTTCTTAAATTCACTCAAAAATGGTGCCAAACTGTTGCAAACCATCCCCTTAAAGGTTTTTCGGTGGAAACAGGTGGGTTTTTATCATCGGAAACAGAATTAGCCCTCAATGTCTGAACAACTTTTTTTAAAAAAATCCCTAAGCCGCGCGGTCACAATTTCTTCAAAATTTCTTACGTTCTACAATTCACTCAAAAATGGTGCCAAACTGTTGCAAACCATCCCCTGAAAGGTTTTTCGGTGGAAACAGATGTGTTTTTATCATCGGAAACAAAATTAGCCCTCAATGTCTGAACAACTTTTTTTAGAAAAAATCCCTAAGCCGCGCGGTCACAATTTCTTCAAAATTTCTGACGTTCTTAAATTCACGCAAAAATGGTGCCAAACTGTTGCAAACCATCTCCTGAAAGGTTTTTCGGTGGAAACAGGTGGGTTTTTATCATCGGAAACAGAATTAGCCCTCGATGTCTGAACAACTTTTTTTTGAAAAAATCCCTAAGCCGCGCGGTCACAATTTCTTCAAAATTTCTGACGTTCTGCAATTCACTCAAAAATGGTGCCAAACTGTTGCAAACCATCCCCTGAAAGGTTTTTCAGGGATACAGGTGGGTTTTTATCATCGGAAACAGAATTAGCCCTCGATGTCTGAACAACTTTTTTTTGAAAAAATCCCTAAGCCGTGCGGTCACAATTTCTTCAAAATTTCTGACGTTCTGCAATTCACTCAAAAATGGTGCCAAACTGTTGCAAACCATCCCCTGAACGGTTTTTCGGTGGAAACAGGTGTGTTTTTATCATCGGAAACAGAATTAGCCCTCAATGTCTGAACAACTTTTTTTAAAAAAAATCCCTAAGCCGCGCGGTCACAATTTCTTCAAAATTTCTGACGTTCTGCAATTCACTCAAAAATGGTGCCAAACTGTTGCAAACCATCCCCTGAACGGTTTTTCGGTGGAAACAGATGTGTTTTTATCATCGGAAACAGAATTAGCCCTCAATGTCTGAACAACTTTTTTTGAAAAAATCCCTAAGCCGCGCGGTCACAATTTCTTCAAAATTTCTGATGTTCTGCAATGCACTCAAAAATGGTGCCAAACTGTTGCAAACCATCCCCTGAAAGGTTTTTCGGTGGAAACAGGTGGGTTTTTATCATCGGAAACAGAATTAACCCTCGATGTCTGAAAACCTTTTTTTTGAAAAAACCCCTAAGCCGCGCGGTCACAATTTCTTCAAAATTTCTGACGTTCTCCAATTCACTCAAAAATGGTGCCAAACTGTTGCAAACCATCTCCTGTAAGGTTTTTCGGTGGAAACAGGTGGGTTTTTATCATCGGAAACAGAATTAGCCCTCAATGTCTGAACAACTTTTTTTGAAAAAATCCCTAAGCCGCGCGGTCACAATTTATTCAAAATTTCTGACGTTCTGCAATTCACTCAAAAATGGTGCCAAACTGTTGCAAACCATCCCCTGAAAGGTTTTTCGGTTAAAACAGATCTGTTTTTATCATCGGAAACAGAATTAGCCCTCAATGTCTGAACAACTTTTTTTTAAAAAATCCCTAAGCCGCGCGGTCAGAATTTCTTCAAAATTTCTGACGTTCTTAAATTCACTCAAAAATGGTGCCAAACTGTTGCAAACCATCTCCTGAAAGGTTTTTCGGTGGAAACAGGTGGGTTTTTATCATCGGAAACAGAATTAGCCCTCGATGTCTGAACAACTTTTTTGAGAAAATCCGTAAGCCGCGCGGTCACAATTTCTTCAAAATTTCTTACGTTCTACAATTCACTCAAGAATGGTGCCAAACTGTTGCAAACCATCCCCTAAAAGGTTTTTAGGTGGAAACAGGTGGGTTTTTATCATCGGAAACAGAATTAGCCCTCAATGTCTGAACAACTTTTTTTAAAAAAAATCCCTAAGCCGCGCGGTCACAATTTCTTCAAAATTTCTGACGTTCTGCAATTCACTCAAAAATGGTGCCAAACTGTTGCAAACCATCCCCTGAACGGTTTTTCGGTGGAAACAGATGTGTTTTTATCATCGGAAACAGAATTAGCCCTCAATGTCTGAACAACTTTTTTTAAAAAAAATCCCTAAGCCGCGCGGTCACAATTTCTTCAAAATTTCTGACGTTCTTAAATTCACTCAAAAATGGTGCCAAACTGTTGCAAACCATCCCCTGAAAGGTTTTTCAGTGGAAACAGGTGGGTTTTTATCATCGGAAACAGAATTAGCCCTCAATGTCTGAACAACTTTTTTTGAAAAAATCCCTAAGCCACGCGGTCACAATTTCTTCAAAATTTCTGATGTTCTGCAATGCACTCAAAAATGGTGCCAAACTGTTGCAAACCATCCCCTGAAAGGTTTTTCAGTGGAAACAGGTGGGTTTTTATCCTCGGAAACAGAATTGGCCCTCGATGTCTGAACAACTTTTTTTGGAAAAAATCCCTAAGCCGCGCGGTCAAAATTTCTTCAAAATTTCTGACGTTCTGCAATTCACTCAAAAATGGTGCCAAACTGTTTCAAACCATCCCCTGAAAGGTTTTTCGGTGGAAACAGGTGGGTTTTTATCATCGGAAACAGACTTAGCCCTCAATGTCTGAACAACGTTTTTTAAAAAAATCCGTAAACCGCGCGGTCACAATTTCTTCAAAATTTCTGACGTTCTGCAATTCACTCAAAAATGGTGCCAAACTGTTGCAAACCATCCCCTGAACGGTTTTTCGGTGGAAACAGATGTGTTTTTATCATCGGAAACAGAATTAGCCCTCAATGTCTGAACATCTTTTTTTTGAAAAAATCCCTAAGCCGCGCGGTCACAATTTCTTCAAAATTTCTGACGTTCTGCAATTCACTCAAAAATACTGCCAAACTGTTGCAAACCATCCCCTGAAAGGTTTTTTGGTGGAAACAGGTGGGTTTTTATCATCGGAAACAGAATTAGCCCTCAATGTCTGAACAACTTTTTTTTGAAAAAATCCCTAAGCCGCGCGGTCACAATTTCTTCAAAATTTCTGACGTTCTGCAATTCACTCAAAAATGGTGCCAAACTGTTGCAAACCATCCCCTAAAAGGTTTTTCGGTGGAAACAGATGTGTTTTTATCATCGGAAACAGAATTAGCCCTCATGCCTGGACAACTTTTTTTGAAAAAATCCCAAAGGCGCGCGGTCACAATTTCTTCAAAATTTCTGACGTTCTTAAATTCACTCAAAAATGGTGCCAAACTGTTGCAAACCATCCCCTTAAAGGTTTTTCGGTGGAAACAGATGTGTTTTTATCATCGGAAACAGAATTAGCCCTCATGCTTGGACAACTTTTTTAAAAAAAATCCCTACGGCGTGCGGTCACAATTTCTTCAAAATTTCTGACGTTCTGCAATTCACTCAAAAATGGTGCCAAACTGTTGCAAACCATCCCCTGAAAGGTTTTTCGGTGGAAACAGGTGGGTTTTTATCATCGGAAACAGAATTAGCCCTCGATGTCTGTACAACTTTTTTAAAAAAAATCCCTAAGCCGCGCGGTCACAATTTCTTCAAAATTTCTGACGTTCTTAAATTCACTCAAAAATGGTGCCAAACTGTTGCAAACCATCTCCTGAAAGGTTTTTCGGAGGAAACAGGTGGGTTTTTATCATCAGAAACAGAATTAGCCCTCGATGTCTGAACACATTTTTTTTGAAAAAACCCCTAAGCCGCGCGGTCACAATTTCTTCAAAATTTCTGACGTTCTGCAATTCACTCAAAAATGGTGCCAAACTGTTGCAAACCATCCCCTTAAAGGTTTTTCGGTGGAAACAGGTGGGTTTTTATCATCGGAAACAGAATTAGCCCTCAATGTCTGAACAACTTTTTTTTAAAAAATCCCAAAGCCGCGCGGTCACAATTTCTTCAAAATTTCTTACGTTCTACAATTCACTCAAAAATGGTGCCAAACTGTTGCAAACCATCCCCTGAAAGGTTTTTCGGTGGAAACATATGTGTTTTTATCATCGTAAACAAAATTAGCCCTCAATGTCTGAACAACTTTTTTTTGAAAAAATCCCTAAGCCGCGCGGTCACAATTTCTTCAAAATTTCTGACGTTCTGCAATTCACTCAAAAATGGTGCCAAACTGTTGCAAACCATCCCCTGAAAAGTTTTTCGGTGGAAACAGGTGGGTTTTTATCATCGGAAACAGAATTAGCCCTCAATGTCTGAACAACGTTTTTTAATAAAATCCCTAAGCCGCGCGGTCACAATTTCTTCAAAATTTCTGACGTTCTGCAATTCACTCAAAAATGGTGCCAAACTGTTGCAAACCATCCCCTCAAAGGTTTTACGGTGATAACAGGTGGGTTTTTATCATCGGAAACAGAATTAGCCGTCGATGTCTGAACAACTTTTTTTTGAAAAAATCCCTAAGTGACAATTTCTTCAAAATTTCTGACGTTCTGCAATTCACTCAAAAATGGTGCCAAACTGTTGCAAACCATCCCCTGAAAGGTTTTTCGGTGGAAACAGATGTGTTTTTATCATCAGAACCAGAATTAGCCCTCAATGTCTGAACAACTTTTTTAAAAAAAAATCCCTAAGCCGCGCGGTCACAATTTCTTCAAAATTTCTGACGTTCTTAAATTCACTCAAAAATGGTGCCAAACTGTTGCAAACCATCCCCTGAAAGGTTTTTCGGTGGAAACAGGTGGATTTTTATCATCGGAAACAGAATTAGCCCTCGATGTCTGAAAAACCTTTTTTTGTAAAAATCCCTAAGCCGCGCGGTCACAATTTCTTCAAAATTTCTGACGTTCTGCAATGCACTCAAAAATGGTGCGAAACTGTTGCAAACCATCCCCTGAAAGGATTTTAGTGGAAACAGGTGGGTTCTTATCATCGGAAACAGAATTAGCCCTCGATGTCTGAACAACTTTTTTTTGAAAAAATCCCTAAGCCGCGCGGTCACAATTTCTTCAAAATTTCTGACGTTCTGTAATTCACTCAAAAATGGTGCCAAGCTGTTGCAAACCATCCCCTTAAAGGTTTTTCGGTGGAAACAGATGTGTTTTTATCATCGGAAACAGAATTAGCCCTCAATGCCTGGACAACTTTTTTTGAAAAAATCCCTCAGCCGCGCGGTCACAATTTCTTCAACATTTCTGACGTTCTTAAATTCACTCAAAAATGGTGCCAAACTGTTGCAAACCATCCCCTTAAAGGTTTTTCGGTAGAAACAGGTGGGTTTTTATCATCGGAAACAGAATTAGCCCTCGATGTCTGAACAATTTTTTTTGAAAAAATCCCTAAGCTGCGCGGTCACATTTTCTTCAAAATTTCTGACGTTCTGCAATTCACTCAAAAATGGTGCCAAACTGTTGCAAACCATCCCCTGAAACGTTTTTCGGTGGAAACAGGTGGGTTTTTATCATCGGAAACAGAATTAGCCCTCAATGTCTGAACAACGTTTTTTAAAAAAATCCCTAAGCCGCGCGGTCACAATTTCTTGAAAATTTCTGACGTTCTGCAATTCACTCAAAAATGCTGCCAAACTGTTGCAAACCATCCCCTGAAAGGTTTTTCGGTGGAAACAGGTGGGTTTTTATCATCGGAAACAGAATTAGCCCTCAATGTCTGAACAACATTTTTTAAAAAAAATCCCTAAGCCGCGCGGTCACTATTTCTTCAAAATTTGAGACGTTCTGCAATTCACTCAAAAATGGTGCCAAACTGTTGCAAACCATCCCCTGAAAGGTTTTTCAGTGGAAACAGGTGGGTTTTTATCATCGGAAACAGAATTAGCCCTCGATGTCTGAACAACTTTTTTTGAAAAAATCCCTAAGCCGCGCAGTCACAATTTCTTCAAAATTTCTGACGTTCTGCAATGCACTCAAAAATGGTGCCAAACTGTTGCAAACCATCCCCTGAAAGGTTTTTCAGTGGAAACAGGTGGGTTTTTATCATCGGAAACAGAATTAGCCCTCAATGTCTGACCAACTTTTTTTAAAAAAATCCCTAAGCCGCGCGGTCACAATTTCTTCAAAATTTCTGACGTTCTTAAATTCACTCAAAAATGGTGCCAAACTGTTGCAAACCATCTCCTGAAAGGTTTTTCGGTGGAAACAGGTGGGTTTTTATCATCGGAAACAGAATTAGCCCTCGATGTCTGAACACATTTTTTGGGAAAAAACCGCTAAGCCGCGCGGTCACAATTTCTTGAAAATTTCTGACGTTTTGCAATTCACTCAAAAATGCTGCCAAACTGTTGCAAACCATCCCCTGAAAGGTTTTTCGGGGGAAACAGGTGGGTTTTTATCATCGGAAACAGAATTAGCCCTCAATGTCTGAACAACATTTTTTTAAAAAAATCCCTAAGACGCGCGGTCACTATTTCTTCAAAATTTCTCACGTTCTGCAATTCACTCAAAAATGGTGCCAAACTGTTGCAAACCATCCCCTAAAAGGTTTTTCGGTGGAAACAGGTGGGTTTTTATCATCGGAAACAGAATTATCCCTCGATGTCTGAACGCCTTTTTTTGAAAAAATCCCTAAGCCGCGCGGTCACAATTTCTTCAAAATTTCTGACGTTCTGCAATTCACTCAAAAATGGTGCCAAACTGTTGCAAACCATCCCCTGAAAGGTTTTTCAGTGGAAACAGGTGGGTTTTTATCATCGGAAACAGAATTAGCCCTCGATGTCTGAACAACTTTTTTTGAAAAAATCCCTAAGCCGCGCGGTCACAATTTCTTCAAAATTTCTGACGTTCTGCAATTCACTCAAAAATGGTGCCAAACTGTTGCAAACCATCCCCTGAAAGGTTTTTCGGTGGAAACAGGTGGGTTTTTATCATCGGAAACAGAATTAGTCCTCGATGTCTGAACAACTTTTTTTTAAAAAAATCCCTAAGCCGCGCGGTCACAATTTTTTCAAAATTTCTGACGTTCTGCAATTCACTCAAAAATGGTGCCAAACTGTTGCAAACCATCCCCTAAAAGGTTTTTCGGTGGAAACAGGTGGGTTTTTATCATCGGAAACAGAATTATCCCTCGATGTCTGAACGCCTTTTTTTGAAAAAATCCCTAAGCCGCGCGGTCACAATTTCTTGAAAATTTCTGACGTTCTGCAATTCACTCAAAAATGCTGCCAAACTGTTGCAAACCATCCCCTGAAAGGTTTTTCGGTGGAAACAGGTGGGTTTTTATCATCGGAAACAGAATTAGCCCTCAATGTCTGAACAACATTTTTTTAAAAAAATCCCTAAGCCGCGCGGTCACAATTTCTTCAAAATTTCTGACGTTCTGCAATTCACTCAAAAATGGTGCCAAACTGTTGCAAACCATCCCCTGAAAAGGTTTTCGGTGGAAACAGGTGGGTTTTTATCATCGGAAACAGAATTAGCCCTCAATGTCTGAACAACGTTTTTTAATAAAATCCCTAAGCCGCGCGGTCACAATTTCTTCAAAATTTCTGACGTTCTGCAATTCACTCAAAAATGGTGCCAAACTGTTGCAAACCATCGCCTCAAAGGTTTTACGGTGATAACAGGTGGGTTTTTATCATCGGAAACAGAATTAGCCGTCGATGTCTGAACAACTTTTTTTTGAAAAAATCCCTAAGCCGCGCAGTGACAATTTCTTCAAAATTTCTGACGTTCTGCAATTCACTCAAAAATGGTGCCAAACTGTTGCAAACCATCCCCTGAAAGGTTTTTCGGTGGAAACAGATGTGTTTTTATCATCAGAACCAGAATTAGCCCTCAATGTCTGAACAACTTTTTTTAAAAAAAATCCCTAAGCCGCGCGGTCACAATTTCTTCAAAATTTCTGACGTTCTTAAATTCACTCAAAAATGGTGCCAAACTGTTGCAAACCATCCCCTGAAAGGTTTTTCGGTGGAAACAGGTGGATTTTTATCATCGGAAACAGAATTAGCCCTCGATGTCTGAACAACCTTTTTTTTGAAAAAACCGCTAAGCCGCGCGGTCACAATTTCTTGAAAATTTCTGACGTTTTGCAATTCACTCAAAAATGCTGCCAAACTGTTGCAAACCATCCCCTGAAAGGTTTTTCGGGGGAAACAGGTGGGTTTTTATCATCGGAAACAGAATTAGCCCTCAATGTCTGAACAACATTTTTTTAAAAAAATCCCTAAGCCGCGCGGTCACTATTTCTTCAAAATTTCTCACGTTCTGCAATTCACTCAAAAATGGTGCCAAACTGTTGCAAACCATCCCCTAAAAGGTTTTTCGGTGGAAACAGGTGGGTTTTTGTCATCGGAAACAGAATTATCCCTCGATGTCTGAACGCCTTTTTTTGAAAAAATCCCTAAGCCGCGCGGTCACAATTTCTTCAAAATTTCTGACGTTCTGCAATTCACTCAAAAATGGTGCCAAACTGTTGCAAACCATCCCCTGAAAGGTTTTTCAGTGGAAACAGGTGGGTTTTTATCATCGGAAACAGAATTAGCCCTCGATGTCTGAACAACTTTTTTTGAAAAAATCCCTAAGCCGCGCAGTCACAATTTCTTCAAAATTTCTGACGTTCTGCAATGCACTCAAAAATGGTGCCAAACTGTTGCAAACCATCCCCTGAAAGGTTTTTCAGTGGAAACAGGTGGGTTTTTATCATCGGAAACAGAATTAGCCCTCAATGTCTGACCAACTTTTTTTAAAAAAATCCCTAAGCCGCGCGGTCACAATTTCTTCAAAATTTCTGACGTTCTTAAATTCACTCAAAAATGGTGCCAAACTGTTGCAAACTTTCTCCTGAAAGGTTTTTCGGTGGAAACAGGTGGGTTTTTATCATCGGAAACAGAATTAGCCCTCGATGTCTGAACACCTTTTTTTTGAAAAAATCCCTAAGCCGCGCGGTCACAATTTCTTCAAAATTTCTGACGTTCTGCAATTCACTCAAAAATGGTGCCAAACTGTTGCAAACCATCCCCTGAAAGGTTTTTCGGTGGAAACAGGTGGGTTTTTATCATCGGAAACAGAATTAGCCCTCAATGTCTGAACAACTTTTTTAAAAAAAATCCCTAAGCCGTGCGGTCACAATTTCTTCAAAATTTCTGACATTCTGCAATTCACTCAAAAATGGTGCCAAACTGTTGCAAACCATCCCCTGAAAGGTTTTTCAGTGGAAACAGGTGGGTTTTTATCATCGGAAACAGAATTAGCCCTCGATGTCTGAACAACTTTTTTTGAAAAAATCCCTAAGCCGCGCGGTCACAATTTCTTCAAAATTTCTGACGTTCTGCAATGCACTCAAAAATGGTGCCAAACTGTTGCAAACCATCCCGTGAAAGGTTTTTCAGTGGAAACAGGTGGGTTTTTATCATCGGAAACAGAATTAGCCCTCGATGTCTGAACAACTTTTTTTGAAAAAATCCCTAAGCCGCGCGGTCACAATTTCTTCAAAATTTCTGACGTTGTGCAATTGACTCAAAAATGGTGCCAAACTGTTGCAAACCATCCCCTTAAAGGTTTTTCGGTGGAAACAGATGTGTTTTTATCATCGGAAACAGAATTAGCCCTCGATGTCTGAACAACTTTTTTTGAAAAAATCCCTAAGCCGCGCGGTCACAATTTCTTCAAAATTTCTGACGTTCTGCAATTCACTCAAAAATGCTGCCAAACTGTTGCAAACCATCCCCTGAAAGGTTTTTCGGTGGAAACAGGTGGGTTTTTATCATCGGAAACAGAATTAGCCCTCAATGTCTGAACAACTTTTTTTAAAAAAATCCCTAAGCCGCGCGGTCACAATTTCTTCAAAATTTCTGACGTTCTTAAATTCACTCAAAAATGGTGCCAAACTGTTTCAAACCATCTCCTGAAAGGTTTTTCGGTGGAAACAGGTGGGTTTTTATCATCGGAAACAGAATTAGCCCTCGATGTCTGAACAACTTTTTTTGAAAAAATCCCTAAGCCGCGCGGTCACAATTTCTTCAAAATTTCTGACGTTGTGCAATTGACTCAAAAATGCTGCCAAACTGTTGCAAACCATCTCCTGAAAGGTTTTTCGGTGGAAACAGGTGGGTTTTTATCATCGGAAACAGAATTAGCCCTCGATGTCTGAACACCTTTTTTTTGAAAAAACCGCTAAGCCGCGCGGTCACAATTTCTTGAAAATTTCTGACGTTTTGCAATTCACTCAAAAATGCTGCCAAACTGTTGCAAACCATCCCCTGAAAGGTTTTTCGGGGGAAACAGGTGGGTTTTTATCATCGGAAACAGAATTAGCCCTCAATGTCTGAACAACATTTTTTTAAAAAAATCCCTAAGCCGCGCGGTCACTATTTCTTCAAAATTTCTCACGTTCTGCAATTCACTCAAAAATGGTGCCAAACTGTTGCAAACCATCCCCTGAAAGGTTTTTCGGTGGAAACAGGTGGGTTTTTATCATCGGAAACAGAATTATCCCTCGATGTCTGAACGCCTTTTTTTGAAAAAATCCCTAAGCCGCGCGGTCACAATTTCTTCAAAATTTCTGACGTTCTGCAATTCACTCAAAAATGGTGCCAAACTGTTGCAAACCATCCCCTGAAAGGTTTTTCAGTGGAAACAGGTGGGTTTTTATCATCGGAAACAGAATTAGCCCTCGATGTCTGAACAACTTTTTTTGAAAAAATCCCTAAGCCGCGCGGTCACAATTTCTTCAAAATTTCTGACGTTCTGCAATTCACTCAAAAATGGTGCCAA
The DNA here is from genome assembly GCF_964234715.1 of Podarcis melisellensis. NCBI lineage: Eukaryota > Metazoa > Chordata > Lepidosauria > Squamata > Lacertidae > Podarcis > Podarcis melisellensis. The sequence goes on along the minus strand of NC_138538.1, from coordinate 89,890,990 downwards.
ACTGTTGCAAACCATCCCCTGAAAGGTTTTTCGGTGGAAACAGGTGGGTTTTTATCATCGGAAACAGAATTAGCCCTCAATGTCTGAACAACATTTTTTTAAAAAAATCCCTAAGCCGCGCGGTCACTATTTCTTCAAAATTTGAGACGTTCTGCAATTCACTCAAAAATGGTGCCAAACTGTTGCAAACCATCCCCTGAAAGGTTTTTCAGTGGAAACAGGTGGGTTTTTATCATCGGAAACAGAATTAGCCCTCGATGTCTGAACAACTTTTTTTGAAAAAATCCCTAAGCCGCGCAGTCACAATTTCTTCAAAATTTCTGACGTTCTGCAATGCACTCAAAAATGGTGCCAAACTGTTGCAAACCATCCCCTGAAAGGTTTTTCAGTGGAAACAGGTGGGTTTTTATCATCGGAAACAGAATTAGCCCTCAATGTCTGACCAACTTTTTTAAAAAAAATCCCTAAGCCGCGCGGTCACAATTTCTTCAAAATTTCTGACGTTCTTAAATTCACTCAAAAATGGTGCCAAACTGTTGCAAACCATCTCCTGAAAGGTTTTTCAGTGGAAACAGGTGGGTTTTTATCATCGGAAACAGAATTAGCCCTCGATGTCTGAACACCTTTTTTTTGAAAAAACCGCTAAGCCGCGCGGTCACAATTTCTTGAAAATTTCTGACGTTTTGCAATTCACTCAAAAATGCTGCCAAACTGTTGCAAACCATCCCCTGAAAGGTTTTTCGGGGGAAACAGGTGGGTTTTTATCATCGGAAACAGAATTAGCCCTCAATGTCTGAACAACATTTTTTTAAAAAAATCCCTAAGCCGCGCGGTCACTATTTCTTCAAAATTTCTCACGTTCTGCAATTCACTCAAAAATGGTGCCAAACTGTTGCAAACCATCCCCTAAAAGGTTTTTCGGTGGAAACAGGTGGGTTTTTGTCATCGGAAACAGAATTATCCCTCGATGTCTGAACGCCTTTTTTTGAAAAAATCCCTAAGCCGCGCGGTCACAATTTCTTCAAAATTTCTGACGTTCTGCAATTCACTCAAAAATGGTGCCAAACTGTTGCAAACCATCCCCTGAAAGGTTTTTCAGTGGAAACAGGTGGGTTTTTATCATCGGAAACAGAATTAGCCCTCGATGTCTGAACAACTTTTTTTGAAAAAATCCCTAAGCCGCGCAGTCACAATTTCTTCAAAATTTCTGACGTTCTGCAATGCACTCAAAAATGGTGCCAAACTGTTGCAAACCATCCCCTGAAAGGTTTTTCAGTGGAAACAGGTGGGTTTTTATCATCGGAAACAGAATTAGCCCTCAATGTCTGACCAACTTTTTTAAAAAAAATCCCTAAGCCGCGCGGTCACAATTTCTTCAAAATTTCTGACGTTCTTAAATTCACTCAAAAATGGTGCCAAACTGTTGCAAACTTTCTCCTGAAAGGTTTTTCGGTGGAAACAGGTGGGTTTTTATCATCGGAAACAGAATTAGCCCTCGATGTCTGAACACCTTTTTTTTGAAAAAATCCCTAAGCCGCGCGGTCACAATTTCTTCAAAATTTCTGACGTTCTGCAATTCACTCAAAAATGGTGCCAAACTGTTGCAAACCATCCCCTTAAAGGTTTTTCGGTGGAAACAGGTGGGTTTTTATCATCGGAAACAGAATTAGCCCTCAATGTCTGAACAACTTTTTAAAAAAAAATCCCTAAGCCGTGCGGTCACAATTTCTTCAAAATTTCTGACATTCTGCAATTCACTCAAAAATGGTGCCAAACTGTTGCAAACCATCCCCTGAATGGTTTTTCAGTGGAAACAGGTGGGTTTTTATCATCGGAAACAGAATTAGCCCTCGATGTCTGAACAACTTTTTTTGAAAAAATTCCTAAGCCGCGCGGTCACAATTTCTTCAAAATTTCTGACGTTCTGCAATGCACTCAAAAATGGTGCCAAACTGTTGCAAACCATCCCGTGAAAGGTTTTTCGGTGGAAACAGATGTGTTTTTATCATCGGAAACAGAATTAGCCCTAGATGTCTGAACAACTTTTTTTGAAAAAATCCCTAAGCCGCGCGGTCACAATTTCTTCAAAATTTCTGACGTTCTGCAATTCACTCAAAAATGCTGCCAAACTGTTGCAAACCATCCCCTGAAAGGTTTTTCGGTGGAAACAGGTGGGTTTTTATCATCGGAAACAGAATTAGCCCTCAATGTCTGAACAACTTTTTTAAAAAAAATCCCTAAGCCGCGCGGTCACAATTTCTTCAAAATTTCTGACGTTCTTAAATTCACTCAAAAATGGTGCCAAACTGTTTCAAACCATCTCCTGAAAGGTTTTTCGGTGGAAACAGGTGGGTTTTTATCATCGGAAACAGAATTAGCCCTCGATGTCTGAACAACTTTTTTTGAAAAAATCCCTAAGCCGCGCGGTCACAATTTCTTCAAAATTTCTGACGTTCTGCAATGCACTCAAAAATGGTGCCAAACTGTTGCAAACCATCCCGTGAAAGGTTTTTCGGTGGAAACAGATGTGTTTTTATCATCGGAAACAGAATTAGCCCTCGATGTCTGAACAACTTTTTTTGAAAAAATCCCTAAGCCGCGCGGTCACAATTTCTTCAAAATTTCTGACGTTCTGCAATTCACTCAAAAATGGTGCCAAACTGTTGCAAACCATCCCCTTAAAGGTTTTTCGGTGGAAACAGGTGGGTTTTTATCATCGGAAACAGAATTAGCCCTCAATGTCTGAACAACTTTTTTTAAAAAAATCCCTAAGCCGTGCGGTCACAATTTCTTCAAAATTTCTGACATTCTGCAATTCACTCAAAAATGGTGCCAAACTGTTGCAAACCATCCCCTGAAAGGTTTTTCAGTGGAAACAGGTGGGTTTTTATCATCGGAAACAGAATTAGCCCTCGATGTCTGAACAACTTTTTTTGAAAAAATCCCTAAGCCGCGCGGTCACAATTTCTTCAAAATTTCTGACGTTCTGCAATGCACTCAAAAATGGTGCCAAACTGTTGCAAACCATCCCGTGAAAGGTTTTTCAGTGGAAACAGGTGGGTTTTTATCATCGGAAACAGAATTAGCCCTCGTTGTCTGAACAACTTTTTTTGAAAAAATCCCTAAGCCGCGCGGTCACAATTTCTTCAAAATTTCTGACGTTGTGCAATTGACTCAAAAATGGTGCCAAACTGTTGCAAACCATCCCCTTAAAGGTTTTTCGGAGGAAACAGGTGGGTTTTTATCATCGGAAACAGAATTAGCCCTCGATGTCTGAACAACTTTTTTTAAAAAAAATCCCTAAGCCGCGCGGTCACAATTTCTTCAAAATTTCTTACGTTCTTAAATTCACTCAAAAATGGTGCCAAACTGTTGCAAACCATCCCCTTAAAGGTTTTTCGGTGGAAATAGGTGGGTTTTTATCATCGGAAACAGAATTAGCCCTCGATGTCTGAACAACTTTTTTTGAAAAAATCCCTAAGCCGCGCGGTCACAATTTCTTCAAAATGTCTGACGTTCTGCAATTCACTCAAAAATGGTGCCAAACTGTTGCAAACCATCCCCTTAAAGGTTTTTCGGTGGAAACAGATGTGTTTTTATCATCGGAAACAGAATTAGCCCTCGATGTCTGAACAACTTTTTTTGAAAAAATCCCTAAGCCGCGCGGTCACAATTTCTTCAAAATTTCTGACGTTCTGCAATTCACTCAAAAATGCTGCCAAACTGTTGCAAACCATCCCCTGAAAGGTTTTTCGGTGGAAACAGGTGGGTTTTTATCATCGGAAACAGAATTAGCCCTCAATGTCTGAACAACTTTTTTAAAAAAAATCCCTAAGCCGCGCGGTCACAATTTCTTCAAAATTTCTGACGTTCTTAAATTCACTCAAAAATGGTGCCAAACTGTTTCAAACCATCTCCTGAAAGGTTTTTCGGTGGAAACAGGTGGGTTTTTATCATCGGAAACAGAATTAGCCCTCGATGTCTGAACAACTTTTTTTGAAAAAATCCCTAAGCCGCGCGGTCACAATTTCTTCAAAATTTCTGACGTTGTGCAATTGACTCAAAAATGCTGCCAAACTGTTGCAAACCATCTCCTGAAAGGTTTTTCGGTGGAAACAGGTGGGTTTTTATCATCGGAAACAGAATTAGCCCTCGATGTCTGAACAACTTTTTTTAAAAAAAATCCCTAAGCCGCGCGGTCACAATTTCTTCAAAATTTCTTACGTTCTTAAATTCACTCAAAAATGGTGCCAAACTGTTGCAAACCATCCCCTTAAAGGTTTTTCGGTGGAAATAGGTGGGTTTTTATCATCGGAAACAGAATTAGCCCTCGATGTCTGAACAACTTTTTTTGAAAAAATCCCTAAGCCGCGCGGTCACAATTTCTTCAAAATTTCTGACGTTCTGCAATTCACTCAAAAATGGTGCCAAACTGTTGCAAACCATCCCCTTAAAGGTTTTTCGGTGGAAACAGGTGGGTTTTTATCATCGGAAACAGAATTAGCCCTCGATGTCTGAACAACTTTTTTTAAAAAAATCCCTAAGCCGTGCGGTCACAATTTCTTCAAAATTTCTGACGTTCTGCAATTCACTCAAAAATGGTGCCAAACTGTTGCAAACCATCCCCTGAAAGGTTTTTCGGTGGAAACAGGTGGGTTTTTATCATCGGAAACAGAATTAGTCCTCGATGTCTGAACAACTTTTTTTAAAAAAAATCCCTAAGCCGCGCGGTCACAATTTTTTCAAAATTTCTGACGTTCTGCAATTCACTCAAAAATGGTGCCAAACTGTTGCAAACCATCCCCTAAAAGGTTTTTCGGTGGAAACAGGTGGGTTTTTATCATCGGAAACAGAATTATCCCTCGATGTCTGAACGCCTTTTTTTGAAAAAATCCCTAAGCCGCGCGGTCACAATTTCTTGAAAATTTCTGACGTTCTGCAATTCACTCAAAAATGCTGCCAAACTGTTGCAAACCATCCCCTGAAAGGTTTTTCGGTGGAAACAGGTGGGTTTTTATCATCGGAAACAGAATTAGCCCTCAATGTCTGAACAACATTTTTTTAAAAAAATCCCTAAGCCGCGCGGTCACTATTTCTTCAAAATTTGAGACGTTCTGCAATTCACTCAAAAATGGTGCCAAACTGTTGCAAACCATCCCCTGAAAGGTTTTTCAGTGGAAACAGGTGGGTTTTTATCATCGGAAACAGAATTAGCCCTCGATGTCTGAACAACTTTTTTTGAAAAAATCCCTAAGCCGCGCAGTCACAATTTCTTCAAAATTTCTGACGTTCTGCAATGCACTCAAAAATGGTGCCAAACTGTTGCAAACCATCCCCTGAAAGGTTTTTCAGTGGAAACAGGTGGGTTTTTATCATCGGAAACAGAATTAGCCCTCAATGTCTGACCAACTTTTTTTAAAAAAATCCCTAAGCCGCGCGGTCACAATTTCTTCAAAATTTCTGACGTTCTTAAATTCACTCAAAAATGGTGCCAAACTGTTGCAAACCATCTCCTGAAAGGTTTTTCGGTGGAAACAGGTGGGTTTTTATCATCGGAAACAGAATTAGCCCTCGATGTCTGAACACCTTTTTTTTGAAAAAACCGCTAAGCCGCGCGGTCACAATTTCTTGAAAATTTCTGACGTTTTGCAATTCACTCAAAAATGCTGCCAAACTGTTGCAAACCATCCCCTGAAAGGTTTTTCGGGGGAAACAGGTGGGTTTTTATCATCGGAAACAGAATTAGCCCTCAATGTCTGAACAACATTTTTTTAAAAAAATCCCTAAGCCGCGCGGTCACTATTTCTTCAAAATTTCTCACGTTCTGCAATTCACTCAAAAATGGTGCCAAACTGTTGCAAACCATCCCCTAAAAGGTTTTTCGGTGGAAACAGGTGGGTTTTTGTCATCGGAAACAGAATTATCCCTCGATGTCTGAACGCCTTTTTTTGAAAAAATCCCTAAGCCGCGCGGTCACAATTTCTTCAAAATTTCTGACGTTCTGCAATTCACTCAAAAATGGTGACAAACTGTTGCAAACCATCCCCTGAAAGGTTTTTCAGTGGAAACAGGTGGGTTTTTATCATCGGAAACAGAATTAGCCCTCGATGTCTGAACAACTTTTTTTGAAAAAATCCCTAAGCCGCGCAGTCACAATTTCTTCAAAATTTCTGACGTTCTGCAATGCACTCAAAAATGGTGCCAAACTGTTGCAAACCATCCCCTGAAAGGTTTTTCAGTGGAAACAGGTGGGTTTTTATCATCGGAAACAGAATTAGCCCTCAATGTCTGACCAACTTTTTTTAAAAAAATCCCTAAGCCGCGCGGTCACAATTTCTTCAAAATTTCTGACGTTCTTAAATTCACTCAAAAATGGTGCCAAACTGTTGCAAACTTTCTCCTGAAAGGTTTTTCGGTGGAAACAGGTGGGTTTTTATCATCGGAAACAGAATTAGCCCTCAATGTCTGAACACCTTTTTTTTGAAAAAATCCCTAAGCCGCGCGGTCACAATTTCTTCAAAATTTCTGACGTTCTGCAATTCACTCAAAAATGGTGCCAAACTGTTGCAAACCATCCCCTTAAAGGTTTTTCGGTGGAAACAGGTGGGTTTTTATCATCGGAAACAGAATTAGCCCTCAATGTCTGAACAACTTTTTTTAAAAAAATCCCTAAGCCGTGCGGTCACAATTTCTTCAAAATTTCTGACATTCTGCAATTCACTCAAAAATGGTGCCAAACTGTTGCAAACCATCCCCTGAAAGGTTTTTCAGTGGAAACAGGTGGGTTTTTATCATCGGAAACAGAATTAGCCCTCGATGTCTGAACGCCTTTTTTTGAAAAAATCCCTAAGCCGCGCGGTCACAATTTCTTCAAAATTTCTGACGTTCTGCAATTCACTCAAAAATGGTGCCAAACTGTTGCAAACTTTCTCCTGAAAGGTTTTTCGGTGGAAACAGGTGGGTTTTTATCATCGGAAACAGAATTAGCCCTCAATGTCTGAACACCTTTTTTTTGAAAAAATCCCTAAGCCGCGCGGTCACAATTTCTTCAAAATTTCTGACGTTCTGCAATTCACTCAAAAATGGTGCCAAACTGTTGCAAACCATCCCCTTAAAGGTTTTTCGGTGGAAACAGGTGGGTTTTTATCATCGGAAACAGAATTAGCCCTCAATGTCTGAACAACTTTTTTTAAAAAAATCCCTAAGCCGTGCGGTCACAATTTCTTCAAAATTTCTGACATTCTGCAATTCACTCAAAAATGGTGCCAAACTGTTGCAAACCATCCCCTGAAAGGTTTTTCAGTGGAAACAGGTGGGTTTTTATCATCGGAAACAGAATTAGCCCTCGATGTCTGAACAACTTTTTTTGAAAAAATCCCTAAGCCGCGCGGTCACAATTTCTTCAAAATTTCTGACGTTCTGCAATGCACTCAAAAATGGTGCCAAACTGTTGCAAACCATCCCCTGAAAGGTTTTTCAGTGGAAACAGGTGGGTTTTTATCATCGGAAACAGAATTAGCCCTCGATGTCTGAACAACTTTTTTTGAAAAAATCCCTAAGCCGCGCGGTCACAATTTCTTCAAAATTTCTGACGTTCTGCAATGCACTCAAAAATGGTGCCAAACTGTTGCAAACCATCCCGTGAAAGGTTTTTCAGTGGAAACAGGTGGGTTTTTATCATCGGAAACAGAATTAGCCCTCGATGTCTGAACAACTTTTTTTGAAAAAATCCCTAAGCCGCGCGGTCACAATTTCTTCAAAATTTCTGACGTTCTTAAATTCACTCAAAAATGGTGCCAAACTGTTGCAAACTTTCTCCTGAAAGGTTTTTCGGTGGAAACAGGTGGGTTTTTATCATCGGAAACAGAATTAGCCCTCAATGTCTGAACACCTTTTTTTTGAAAAAATCCCTAAGCCGCGCGGTCACAATTTCTTCAAAATTTCTGACGTTCTGCAATTCACTCAAAAATGGTGCCAAACTGTTGCAAACCATCCCCTTAAAGGTTTTTCGGTGGAAACAGGTGGGTTTTTATCATCGGAAACAGAATTAGCCCTCAATGTCTGAACAACTTTTTTTAAAAAAATCCCTAAGCCGTGCGGTCACAATTTCTTCAAAATTTCTGACATTCTGCAATTCACTCAAAAATGGTGCCAAACTGTTGCAAACCATCCCCTGAAAGGTTTTTCAGTGGAAACAGGTGGGTTTTTATCATCGGAAACAGAATTAGCCCTCGATGTCTGAACAACTTTTTTTGAAAAAATCCCTAAGCCGCGCGGTCACAATTTCTTCAAAATTTCTGAAGTTCTGCAATGCACTCAAAAATGGTGCCAAACTGTTGCAAACCATCCCGTGAAAGGTTTTTCAGTGGAAACAGGTGGGTTTTTATCATCGGAAACAGAATTAGCCCTCGATGTCTGAACAACTTTTTTTGAAAAAATCCCTAAGCCGCGCGGTCACAATTTCTTCAAAATTTCTGACGTTGTGCAATTGACTCAAAAATGGTGCCAAACTGTTGCAAACCATCCCCTTAAAGGTTTTTCGGTGGAAACAGGTGGGTTTTTATCATCGGAAACAGAATTAGCCCTCGATGTCTGAACAACTTTTTTTAAAAAAAATCCCTAAGCCGCGCGGTCACAATTTCTTCAAAATTTCTTACGTTCTTAAATTCACTCAAAAATGGTGCCAAACTGTTGCAAACCATCCCCTTAAAGGTTTTTCGGTGGAAATAGGTGGATTTTATCATCGGAAACAGAATTAGCCCTCGATGTCTGAACAACTGTTTTTGAAAAAATCCCTAAGCCGCGCGGTCACAATTTCTTCAAAATGTCTGACGTTCTGCAATTCACTCAAAAATGGTGCCAAACTGTTGCAAACCATCCCCTTAAAGGTTTTTCGGTGGAAACAGATGTGTTTTTATCATCGGAAACAGAATTAGCCCTCGATGTCTGAACAACTTTTTTTGAAAAAATCCCTAAGCCGCGCGGTCACAATTTCTTCAAAATTTCTGACGTTCTGCAATTCACTCAAAAATGCTGCCAAAGTGTTGCAAACCATCCCCTGAAAGGTTTTTCGGTGGAAACAGGTGGGTTTTTATCATCGGAAACAGAATTAGCCCTCGATGTCTGAACAACTTTTTTTGAAAAAATCCCTAAGCCGCGCGGTCACAATTTCTTCAAAATTTCTGACGTTGTGCAATTGACTCAAAAATGCTGCCAAACTGTTGCAAACCATCTCCTGAAAGGTTTTTCGGTGGAAACAGGTGGGTTTTTATCATCGGAAACAGAATTAGCCCTCGATGTCTGAACAACTTTTTTTAAAAAAAATCCCTAAGCCGCGCGGTCACAATTTCTTCAAAATTTCTTACGTTCTTAAATTCACTCAAAAATGGTGCCAAACTGTTGCAAACCATCCCCTTAAAGGTTTTTCGGTGGAAATAGGTGGGTTTTTATCATCGGAAACAGAATTAGCCCTCGATGTCTGAACAACTTTTTTTGAAAAAATCCCTAAGCCGCGCGGTCACAATTTCTTCAAAATTTCTGACGTTCTGCAATTCACTCAAAAATGGTGCCAAACTGTTGCAAACCATCCCCTTAAAGGTTTTTCGGTGGAAACAGGTGGGTTTTTATCATCGGAAACAGAATTAGCCCTCAATGTCTGAACAACTTTTTTTAAAAAAATCCCTAAGCCGTGCGGTCACAATTTCTTCAAAATTTCTGACATTCTGCAATTCACTCAAAAATGGTGCCAAACTGTTGCAAACCATCCCCTGAAAGGTTTTTCAGTGGAAACAGGTGGGTTTTTATCATCGGAAACAGAATTAGCCCTCGATGTCTGAACAACTTTTTTTGAAAAAATCCCTAAGCCGCGCGGTCACAATTTCTTCAAAATTTCTGACGTTCTGCAATGCACTCAAAAATGGTGCCAAACTGTTGCAAACCATCCCGTGAAAGGTTTTTCAGTGGAAACAGGTGGGTTTTTATCATCGGAAACAGAATTAGCCCTCGATGTCTGAACAACTTTTTTTGAAAAAATCCCTAAGCCGCGCGGTCACAATTTCTTCAAAATTTCTGACGTTGTGCAATTGACTCAAAAATGGTGCCAAACTGTTGCAAACCATCCCCTTAAAGGTTTTTCGGTGGAAACAGGTGGGTTTTTATCATCGGAAACAGAATTAGCCCTCGATGTCTGAACAACTTTTTTTAAAAAAAATCCCTAAGCCGCGCGGTCACAATTTCTTCAAAATTTCTTACGTTCTTAAATTCACTCAAAAATGGTGCCAAACTGTTGCAAACCATCCCCTTAAAGGTTTTTCGGTGGAAATAGGTGGGTTTTTATCATCGGAAACAGAATTAGCCCTCGATGTCTGAACAACTTTTTTTGAAAAAATCCCTAAGCCGCGCGGTCACAATTTCTTCAAAATTTCTGACGTTCTTAAATTCACTCAAAAATGCTGCCAAACTGTTGCAAACCATCCCCTTAAAGGTTTTTCGGTGGAAACAGATGTGTTTTTATCATCGTAAACAGAATTAGCCCTCAATGTCTGAACACCTTTTTTTTCAAAAAATCCCTAAGCCGCGCGGTCACAATTTCTTCAAAATTTCTGACGTTCTGCAATTCAATCAAAAATGGTGCCAAACTGTTGCAAACCATCCCCTGAAAGGTTTTTCGGTGGAAACAGGTGGGTTTTTATCATCGGAAACAGAATTAGCCCTCAATGTCTGAACAACTTTTTTTTGAAAAAATCCCTAAGCCGCGCGGAGACAATTTCTTCAAAATTTCTGACGTTCTGCAATTCACTCAAAAATGGTGCCAAACTGTTGCAAACCATCCCCTGAAAGGTTTTTCGGTGATAACAGGTGGGTTTTTATCATCGGAAACAGAATTAGCCGTCGATGTCTGAACAACTTTTTTTTGAAAAAACCCCTAAGCCGCGCGGTCACAATTTCTTCCAAATTTCTGACGTTCTTAAATTCACTCAAAAATGGTGCCAAACTGTTGCAAACCATCCCCTGAAAGGTTTTTCGGTGGAAACAGATGTGTTTTTATCATCGGAAACAGAATTAGCCCTCGATGTCTGAACAACTTTTTTTGAAAAAATCCCTAAGCCGCGCGGTCACAATTTCTTCAAAATTTCTGACGTTCTGCAATTCACTCAAAAATGCTGCCAAACTGTTGCAAACCATCCCCTGAAAGGTTTTTCGGTGGAAACAGGTGGGTTTTTATCATCGGAAACAGAATTAGCCCTCAATGTCTGAACAACTTTTTTTTGAAAAAATCCCTAAGCCGCGCGGAGACAATTTCTTCAAAATTTCTGACGTTCTGCAATTCACTCAAAAATGGTGCCAAACTGTTGCAAACCATCCCCTGAAAGGTTTTTCGGTGATAACAGGTGGGTTTTTATCATCGGAAACAGAATTAGCCGTCGATGTCTGAACAACTTTTTTTTGAAAAAACCCCTAAGCCGCGCGGTCACAATTTCTTCCAAATTTCTGACGTTCTTAAATTCACTCAAAAATGGTGCCAAACTGTTGCAAACCATCCCCTGAAAGGTTTTTCGGTGGAAATAGGTGGGTTTTTATCATCGGAAACAGAATTAGCCCTCGATGTCTGAAAAACTTTTTTTTGAAAAAATCCCTAAGCCGCGCGGTCACAATTTCTTCAAAATTTTTGACGTTCTTAAATTCACTCAAAAATGGTGCCAAACTGTTGCAAACCATCTCCTGAAAGGTTTTTCGGTGGAAACAGGTGGGTTTTTATCATCGGAAACAGATTTAGCCCTCGATGTCTGAACAACTTTTTTAAAAAAAAATCCCTAAGCCGCGCGGTCACAATTTCTTCAAAATTTCTGACGTTCTGCAATTCACTCAAAAATGCTGCCAAACTGTTGCAAACCATCCCCTAAAAGGTTTTTCGGTGGAAACAGGTGGGTTTTTATCATCGGAAACAGAATTATCCCTCGATGTCTGATCGCCTTTTTTTGAAAAAATCCCTAAGCCGCGCGGTCACAATTTCTTCAAAATTTCTGACGTTCTGCAATTCACTCAAAAATGGTGCCAAACTGTTGCAAACCATCCCCTGAAAGGTTTTTCGGTGGAAACAGATGTGTTTTTATCATCGGAAACAGAATTAGCCCTCGATGTCTGAACAACTTTTTTTGAAAAAATCCCTAAGCCGCGCGGTCACAATTTCTTCAAAATTTCTGACGTTCTGCAATTCACTCAAAAATGCTGCCAAACTGTTGCAAACCATCCCCTGAAAGGTTTTTCGGTGGAAACAGGTGGGTTTTTATCATCGGAAACAGAATTAGCCCTCAATGTCTGAACAACTTTTTTTAAAAAAATCCCTAAGCCGCGCGGTCACAATTTCTTCAAAATTTCTGACGTTCTTAAATTCACTCAAAAATGGTGCCAAACTGTTGCAAACCATCTCCTGAAAGGTTTTTCGGTGGAAACAGGTGGGTTTTTATCATCGGAAACAGAATTAGCCCTCGATGTCTGAACACCTTTTTTTGAAAAAACCCCTAAGCCGCGCGGTCACAATTTCTTCAAAATTTCTGACGTTCTGCAATTCACTCAAAAATGCTGCCAAACTGTTGCAAACCATCCCCTTAAAGGTTTTTCGGTGGAAACAGATGTGTTTTTATCATCGTAAACAGAATTAGCCCTCAATGTCTGAACACCTTTTTTTTCAAAAAATCCCTAAGCCGCGCGGTCACAATTTCTTCAAAATTTCTGACGTTCTGCAATTCAATCAAAAATGGTGCCAAACTGTTGCAAACCATCCCCTGAAAGGTTTTTCGGTGGAAACAGGTGGGTTTTTATCATCGGAAACAGAATTAGCCCTCAATGTCTGAACAACTTTTTTTTGAAAAAATCCCTAAGCCGCGCGGAGACAATTTCTTCAAAATTTCTGACGTTCTGCAATTCACTCAAAAATGGTGCCAAACTGTTGCAAACCATCCCCTGAAAGGTTTTTCGGTGATAACAGGTGGGTTTTTATCATCGGAAACAGAATTAGCCGTCGATGTCTGAACAACTTTTTTTTGAAAAAACCCCTAAGCCGCGCGGTCACAATTTCTTCCAAATTTCTGACGTTCTTAAATTCACTCAAAAATGGTGCCAAACTGTTGCAAACCATCCCCTGAAAGGTTTTTCGGTGGAAATAGGTGGGTTTTTATCATCGGAAACAGAATTAGCCCTCGATGTCTGAACAACTTTTTTTTGAAAAAATCCCTAAGCCGCGCCGTCACAATTTCTTCAAAATTTTTGACGTTCTTAAATTCACTCAAAAATGGTGCCAAACTGTTGCAAACCATCTCCTGAAAGGTTTTTCGGTGGAAACAGGTGGGTTTTTATCATCGGAAACAGATTTAGCCCTCGATGTCTGAACAACTTTTTTAAAAAAAAATCCCTAAGCCGCGCGGTCACAATTTCTTCAAAATTTCTGACGTTCTGCAATTCACTCAAAAATGCTGCCAAACTGTTGCAAACCATCCCCTAAAAGGTTTTTCGGTGGAAACAGGTGGGTTTTTATCATCGGAAACAGAATTATCCCTCGATGTCTGAACAACTTTTTTTGAAAAAATCCCTAAGCCGCGCGGTCACAATTTCTTCAAAATTTCTGACGTTCTGCAATGCACTCAAAAATGGTGCCAAACTGTTGCAAACCATCCCCTGAAAGGTTTTTCAGTGGAAACAGGTGGGTTTTTATCATCGGAAACAGAATTAGCCCTCAATTTCTGAACAACATTTTTTTAAAAAAATCCCTAAGCCGCGCGGTCACTATTTCTTCAAAATTTCTGACGTTCTGCAATTCACTCAAAAATGGTGCCAAACTGTTGCAAACCATCCCCTTAAAGGTTTTTCGGTGGAAACAGGTGGGTTTTTATCATCGGAAACAGAATTAGCCCTCAATGTCTGACCAAATTTTTAAAAAAATCCCTAAGCCGCGCGGTCACAATTTCTTCAAAATTTCTGACGTTCTTAAATTCACTCAAAAATGGTGCCAAACTGTTGCAAACCATCTCCTGAAAGGTTTTTCGGTGGAAACAGGTGGGTTTTTATCATCGGAAACAGAATTAGCCCTCGATGTCTGAACACCTTTTTTTTGAAAAAACCGCTAAGCCGTGCGGTCACTATTTCTTCAAAATTTCTGACGTTCTGCAATTCACTCAAAAATGGTGCCAAACTGTTGCAAACCATCCCCTGAAAGGTTTTTCGGTGGAAACAGATGTGTTTTTATCATCGGAAACAGAATTAGCCCTCGATGTCTGAACAACTTTTTTTGAAAAAATCCCTAAGCCGCGCGGTCACAATTTCTTCAAAATTTCTGACGTTGTGCAATTCACTCAAAAATGCTGCCAAACTGTTGCAAACCATCCCCTTAAAGGTTTTTCGGTGGAAACAGGTGGGTTTTTATCATCGGAAACAGAATTAGCCCTCGATGTCTGAACAACTTTTTTTTAAAAAAAACCCCTAAGCCGCGCGGTCACAATTTCTTCAAAATTTCTTACGTTCTTAAATTCACTCAAAAATGGTGCCAAACTGTTGCAAACCATCCCCTTAAAGGTTTTTCGGTGGAAATAGGTGGGTTTTTATCATCGGAAACAGAATTAGCCCTCGATGTCTGAATAACTTTTTTTGAAAAAATCCCTAAGCCGCGCGGTCACAATTTCTTCAAAATTTTTGACGTTCTTAAATTCACTCAAAAATGGTGCCAAACTGTTGCAAACCATCTCCTGAAAGGTTTTTCGGTGGAAACAGGTGGGTTTTTATCATCGGAAACAGAATTAGCCCTCGATGTCTGAACAACTTTTTTTAAAAAAAATCCCTAAGCCGCGCGGTCACAATTTCATCAAATTTTCTGACGTTCTGCAATTCACTCAAAAATGGTGCCAAACTGTTGCAAACCATCCCCTGAAAGGTTTTTCGGTGGAAACAGGTGGGTTTTTATCATCGGAAACAGAATTAGCCCTCGATGTCTGAACAACTTTTTTTGAAAAAATCCCTAAGCCGCGCGGTCACAATTTCTTCAAAATTTCTGACGTTCTGCAATTCACTCAAAAATGGTGCCAAACTGTTGCAAACCATCCCCTTAAAGGTTTTTCGGTGGAAACAGATGTGTTTTTATCATCGGAAACAGAATTAGCCCTCGATGTCTGAACAACTTTTTTTGAAAAAATCCCTAAGCCGCGCGGTCACAATTTCTTCAAAATTTCTGACGTTCTGCAATTCACTCAAAAATGCTGCCAAACTGTTGCAAACCATCCCCTGAAAGGTTTTTCGGTGGAAACAGGTGGGTTTTAATCATCGGAAACAGAATTAGCCCTCAATGTCTGAACAACTTTTTTAAAAAAAATCCCTAAGCCGCGCGGTCACAATTTCTTCAAAATTTCTGACGTTCTTAAATTCACTCAAAAATGGTGCCAAACTGTTGCAAACCATCTCCTGAAAGGTTTTTCGGTGGAAACAGGTGGGTTTTTATCATCGGAAACAGAATTAGCCCTCGATGTCTGAACAACTTTTTTTGAAAAAACCCCTAAGCCGCGCGGTCACAATTTCTTCAAAATTTCTGACGTTCTGCAATTCACTCAAAAATGCTGCCAAACTGTTGCAAACCATCCCCTTAAAGGTTTTTCGGTGGAAACAGATGTGTTTTTATCATCGTAAACAGAATTAGCCCTCAATGTCTGAACACCTTTTTTTTCAAAAAATCCCTAAGCCGCGCTGTCACAATTTCTTCAAAATTTCTGACGTTCTGCAATTCAATCAAAAATGGTGCCAAACTGTTGCAAACCATCCCCTGAAAGGTTTTTCGGTGGAAACAGGTGGGTTTTTATCATCGGAAACAGAATTAGCCCTCAATGTCTGAACAACGTTTTTTAAAAAAATCCCTAAGCCGCGCGGTGACAATTTCTTCAAAATTTCTGACGTTCTGCAATTCACTCAAAAATGGTGCCAAACTGTTGCAAACCATCCCCTGAAAGGTTTTTCGGTGGAAACAGATGTGTTTTTATCATCGGAAACAGAATTAGCCCTCAATGTCTGAACAACTTTTTTTTGAAAAAATCCCTAAGCCGCGCGGTCACAATTTCTTCAAAATTTCTGACGTTCTACAATTCACTCAAAAATGGTGCCAAACTGTTGCAAACCATCCCCTGAAAGGTTTTTCAGGGAAACAGGTGGGTTTTCATCATCGGAAACAGAATTAGCCCTCGATGTCTGAACAACTTTTTTTAAAAAAAATCCCTAAGCCGCGCGGTCACAATTTCTTCAAAATTTCTGACGTTCTGCAATTCACTCAAAAATGGTGCCAAACTGTTGCAAACCATCCCCTAAAAGGTTTTTCGGTGGAAACAGGTGGGTTTTTATGATCGGAAACAGAATTATCCCTCGATGTCTGAACGACTTTTTTGAAAAAATCCCTAAGCCGCGCGGTCACAATTTCTTCAAAATTTCTGACGTTCTGCAATTCACTCAAAAATGGTGCCAAACTGTTGCAAACCATCCCCTGAAAGGTTTTTCGGTGGAAACAGGTGGGTTTTTATCATCGGAAACAGAATTAGCCCTCAATGTCTGAACAAGGTTTTTTTAAAAAAATCCCTAAGCCGCGCGGTCACAATTTCTTCAAAATTTCTGACGTTCTGCAATTCACTCAAGAATGGTGCCAAACTGTTGCAAACATCCCCTGAATGGTTTTTCGGTGGAAACAGATGTGTTTTTATCATCGGAAACAGAATTAGCCCTCAATGTCTGAACAACTTTTTTTTGAAAAAATCCCTAAGCCGCGCGGTCACAATTTCTTCAAAATTTCTGACGTTCTGCAATTCACTCAAAAATGGTGCCAAACTGTTGCAAACCATCCCCTGAAAGGTTTTTCGGTGGAAACAGGTGGGTTTTTATCATCGGAAACAGAATTAGCCCTCAATGTCTGAACAACTTTTTTTGAAAAAATCCCTAAGCCGCACGGTCACAATTTCTTCAAAATTTCTGACGTTCTGCAATGCACTCAAAAATGGTGCCAAACTGTTGCAAACCATCCCCTGAAAGGTTTTTAGTGGAAACAGGTGGGTTTTTATCATCGGAAACAGAATTAGCCCTCGATGTCTGAACAACTTTTTTTGGAAAAAATCCCTAAGCCGCGCGGTCACAATTTCTTCAAAATTTCTGACGTTCTGCAATTCACTCAAAAATGGTGCCAAACTGTTGCAAACCATCCCCTAAAAGGTTTTTCGGTGGAAACAGGTGGGTTTTTATCATCGGAAACAGAATTAGCCCTCGATGTCTGAACGCCTTTTTTTGAAAAAATGCCTAAGCCGCGTGGTCACAATTTCTTCAAAATTTCTGACGTTCTGCAATTCACTCCAAAATGGTGCCAAACTGTTGCAAACCATCCCGTGAAAGGTTTTTCGGTGGAAACAGGTGGGTTTTTATCATCGGAAACAGAATTAGCCCTCGATGTCTGAACACCTTTTTTTTGAAAAAATCCCTAAGCCGCACGGTCACAATTTCTTCAAAATTTCTGACGTTCTCCAATTCACTCAAGAATGGTGCCAAACTGTTGCAAACCATCCCCTGAAAGGTTTTTCGGTGGAAACAGATGTGTTTTTATCATCGGAAACAGAATTAGCCCTCAATGTCTGAACAACTTTTTTAAAAAAAAATCCCTAAGCCGCGCGTTTACAATTTCTTCAAAATTTCAGACGTTCTTAAATTCACTCAAAAATGGTGCCAAACTGTTGCAAACCATCCCCTGAAAGGTTTTTCGGTGGAAACAGGTGGGTTTTTATCATCGGAAACAGAATTAGCCCTCGATGTCTGAACAACTTTTTTTTGAAAAAATCCCTAAGCCGCGCGGTCACAATTTCTTCAAAGTTTCTGACGTTCTGCAATTCACTCAAAAATGGTGCCAAACTGTTGCAAACCTTCCCCTTAAAGGTTTTTCGGTGGAAACAGATGTGTTTTTATCATCGGAAACAGAATTAGCCCTCAATGTCTGAACAACTTTTTTTTGAAAAAATCCCTAAGCCGCGCGGAGACAATTTCTTCAAAATTTCTGACGTTCTGCAATACACTCAAAAATGGTGCCAAACTGTTGCAAACCATCCCCTGAAAGGTTTTTCGGTGATAACAGGTGGGTTTTTATCATCGGAAACAGAATTAGCCGTCGATGTCTGAACAACTTTTTTTTGAAAAAACCCCTAAGCCGCGCGGTCACAATTTCTTCCAAATTTCTGACGTTCTTAAATTCACTCAAAAATGGTGCCAAACTGTTGCAAACCATCCCCTGAAAGGTTTTTCGGTTGAAATAGGTGGGTTTTTATCATCGGAAACAGAATTAGCCCTCGATGTCTGAACAACTTTTTTTTGAAAAAATCCCTAAGCCGCGCGGTCACAATTTCTTCAAAATTTTTGACGTTCTTAAATTCACTCAAAAATGGTGCCAAACTGTTGCAAACCATCTCCTGAAAGGTTTTTCGGTGGAAACAGGTGGGTTTTTATCATCGGAAACAGATTTAGCCCTCGATGTCTGAACAACTTTTTTAAAAAAAAATCCCTAAGCCGCGCGGTCACAATTTCTTCAAAATTTCTGACGTTCTGCAATTCACTCAAAAATGCTGCCAAACTGTTGCAAACCATCCCCTAAAAGGTTTTTCGGTGGAAACAGGTGGGTTTTTATCATCGGAAACAGAATTATCCCTCGATGTCTGAACGCCTTTTTTTGAAAAAATCCCTAAGCCGCGCGGTCACAATTTCTTCAAAATTTCTGACGTTCTGCAATTCACTCAAAAATGGTGCCAAACTGTTGCAAACCATCCCCTGAAAGGTTTTTCGGTGGAAACAGGTGGGTTTTTATCATCGGAAACAGAATTAGCCCTCGATGTCTGAACAACTTTTTTTGAAAAAATCCCTAAGCCGCGCGGTCACAATTTCTTCAAAATTTCTGTCGTTCTGCAATGCACTCAAAAATGGTGCCAAACTGTTGCAAACCATCCCCTGAACGGTTTTTCAGTGGAAACAGGTGGGTTTTTATCATCGGAAACAGAATTAGCCCTCAATTTCTGAACAACATTTTTTAAAAAAAATCCCTAAGCCGCGCGGTCACAATTTCTTCAAAATTTCTGACGTTCTGCAATTCACTCAAAAATGGTGCCAAACTGTTGCAAACCATCCCCTGAACGGTTTTTCAGTGGAAACAGGTGGGTTTTTATCATCGGAAACAGAATTAGCCCTCAATGTCTGACCAACTTTTTTTAAAAAAATCCCTAAGCCGCGCGGTCACAATTTCTTCAAAATTTCTGACGTTCTTAAATTCACTCAAAAATGGTGCCAAACTGTTGCAAACCATCTCCTGAAAGGTTTTTCGGTGGAAACAGGTGGGTTTTTATCATCGGAAACAGAATTAGCCCTCGATGTCTCAACACCTTTTTTTTGAAAAAACCGCTAAGCCGTGCGGTCACTATTTCTTCAAAATTTCTGACGTTCTGCAATTCACTCAAAAATGGTGCCAAACTGTTGCAAACCATCCCCTTAAAGGTTTTTCGGTGGAAACAGATGTGTTTTTATCGTCGGAAACAGAATTAGCCCTCATGCCTGGACAACTTTTTTTGAAAAAATCCCTAAGGCGCGCGGTCACAATTTCTTCAAAATTTCTGACGTTCTGCAATTCACTCAAAAATGCTGCCAAACTGTTGCAAACCATCCCCTGAAAGGTTTTTCGGTGGAAACAGATGTGTTTTTATCATCGGAAACAGAATTAGCCCTCGATGTCTGAACAACTTTTTTTGAAAAAATCCCTAAGCCGCGCGGTCACAATTTCTTCAAAATTTCTGACGTTGTGCAATTGACTCAAAAATGGTGCCAAACTGTTGCAAACCATCCCCTTAAAGGTTTTTCGGTGGAAACAGGTGGGTTTTTATCATCGGAAACAGAATTAGCCCTCGATGTCTGAACAACTTTTTTAAAAAAAAAAACCCTAAGCCGCGCGGTCACAATTTCTTCAAAATTTCTTACGTTCTTAAATTCACTCAAAAATGGTGCCAAACTGTTGCAAACCATCCCCTTAAAGGTTTTTCGGTGGAAATAGGTGGGTTTTTATCATCGGAAACAGAATTAGCCCTCGATGTCTGAATAACTTTTTTTGAAAAAATCCCTAAGCCGCGCGGTCACAATTTCTTCAAAATTTTTGACGTTCTTAAATTCACTCAAAAATGGTGCCAAACTGTTGCAAACCATCTCCTGAAAGGTTTTTCGGTGGAAACAGGTGGGATTTTATCATCGGAAACAGAATTAGCCCTCGATGTCTGAACAACTTTTTTAAAAAAAAATCCCTAAGCCGCGCGGTCACAATTTCTTCAAAATTTCTGACGTTCTGCAATTCACTCAAAAATGGTGCCAAACTGTTGCAAACCATCCCCTAAAAGGTTTTTCGGTGGAAACAGGTGGGTTTTTATCATCGGAAACAGAATTAGCCCTCGATGTCTGAACAACTTTTTTTGAAAAAATCCCTAAGCCGCGCGGTCACAATTTCTTCAAAATTTCTGACGTTCTGCAATTCACTCAAAAATGGTGCCAAACTGTTGCAAACCATCCCCTTAAAGGTTTTTCGGTGGAAACAGATGTGTTTTTATCATCGGAAACAGAATTAGCCCTCGATGTCTGAACAACTTTTTTTGAAAAAATCCCTAAGCCGCGCGGTCACAATTTCTTGAAAATTTCTGACGTTCTGCAATTCACTCAAAAATGCTGCCAAACTGTTGCAAACCATCCCCTGAAAGGTTTTTCGGTGGAAACAGGTGGGTTTTTATCATCGGAAACAGAATTAGCCCTCAATGTCTGAACAACTTTTTTAAAAAAAATCCCTAAGCCGCGCGGTCACAATTTCTTCAAAATTTCTGACGTTCTTGAATTCACTCAAAAATGGTGCCAAACTGTTGCAAACCATCTCCTGAAAGGTTTTTCGGTGGAAACAGGTGGGTTTTTATCATCGGAAACAGAATTAGCCCTCGATGTCTGAACACCTTTTTTTGAAAAAACCCCTAAGCCGCGCGGTCACAATTTCTTCAAAATTTCTGACGTTCTGCAATTCACTCAAAAATCCTGCCAAACTGTTGCAAACCATCCCCTTAAAGGTTTTTCGGTGGAAACAGATGTGTTTTTATCATCGTAAACAGAATTAGCCCTCAATGTCTGAACACCTTTTTTTTCAAAAAATCCCTAAGCCGCGCGGTCACAATTTCTTCAAAATTTCTGACGTTCTGCAATTCAATCAAAAATGGTGCCAAACTGTTGCAAACCATCCCCTGAAAGGTTTTTCGGTGGAAACAGGTGGGTTTTTATCATCGGAAACAGAATTAGCCCTCAATGTCTGAACAACGTTTTTTAAAAAAATCCCTAAGCCGCGCGGTGACAATTTCTTCAAAATTTCTGACGTTCTGCAATTCACTCAAAAATGGTGCCAAACTGTTGCAAACCATCCCCTTAAAGGTTTTTCGGTGGAAACAGATGTGTTTTTATCATCGGAAACAGAATTAGCCCTCAATGTCTGAACAACTTTTTTTTGAAAAAATCCCTAAGCTGCGCGGAGACAATTTCTTCAAAATTTCTGACGTTCTGCAATTCACTCAAAAATGGTGCCAAACTGTTGCAAACCATCCCCTGAAAGGTTTTTCGGTGATAACAGGTGGGTTTTTATCATCGGAAACAGAATTAGCCGTCGATGTCTGAACAACTTTTTTTTGAAAAAACCCCTAAGCCGCGCGGTCACAATTTCTTCAAAATTTCTGACGTTCTGCAATTCACTCAAAAATGGTGCCAAACTGTTGCAAACCATCCCCTGAAAGGTTTTTCGGTGGAAACAGATGTATTTTTATCATCGGAAACAGAATTAGCCCTCAATGTCTGAACAACTTTTTTTTAAAAAAATCCCTAAGCCGCGCGGTCACAATTTCTTCAAAATTTCTGACGTTCTTAAATTCACTCAAAAATGGTGCCAAACTGTTGCAAACCATCCCCTGAAAGGTTTTTCGGTGGAAACAGGTGGGTTTTTATCACCGGAAACAGAATTAGCCCTCGATGTCTGAACAACTTTTTTTGAAAAAATCCCTAAGCCGCGCGGTCACAATTTCTTCAAAATTTCTGACGTTCTGCAATGCACTCAAAAATGGTGCCAAACTGTTGCAAACCATCCCCTGAAAGGTTTTTAGTGGAAACAGGTGGGTTTTTATCATCGGAAACAGAATTAGCGCTCGATGTCTGAACAACTTTTTTTTGAAAAAATCCCTAAGCCGCGCGGTCACAATTTCTTCAAAATTTCTGACGTTCTACAATTCACTCAAAAATGGTGCCAAACTGTTGCAAACCATCCCCTGAAAGGTTTTTCAGGGAAACAGGTGGGTTTTTATCATCGGAAACAGATTTAGCCCTCGATGTCTGAACAACTTTTTTAAAAAAAAATCCCTAAGCCGCGCGGTCACAATTTCTTCAAAATTTCTGACGTTCTGCAATTCACTCAAAAATGGTGCCAAACTGTTGCAAACCATCCCCTGAAAGGTTTTTCGGTGGAAACAGGTGGGTTTTTATCATCGGAAACAGAATTAGCCCTCGATGTCTGAACAACTTTTTTTGAAAAAATCCCTAAGCCGCGCGGTCACAATTTCTTCAAAATTTCTGTCGTTCTGCAATGCACTCAAAAATGGTGCCAAACTGTTGCAAACCATCCCCTGAACGGTTTTTCAGTGGAAACAGGTGGGTTTTTATCATCGGAAACAGAATTAGCCCTCAATTTCTGAACAACATTTTTTTAAAAAAATCCCTAAGCCGCGCGGTCACAATTTCTTCAAAATTTCTGACGTTCTGCAATTCACTCAAAAATGGTGCCAAACTGTTGCAAACCATCCCCTTAAAGGTTTTTCGGTGGAAACAGATGTGTTTTTATCGTCGGAAACAGAATTAGCCCTCATGCCTGGACAACTTTTTTTGAAAAAATCCCTAAGGCGCGCGGTCACAATTTCTTCAAAATTTCTGACGTTCTGCAATTCACTCAAAAATGCTGCCAAACTGTTGCAAACCATCCCCTGAAAGGTTTTTCGGTGGAAACAGATGTGTTTTTATCATCGGAAACAGAATTAGCCCTCGATGTCTGAACAACTTTTTTTGAAAAAATCCCTAAGCCGCGCGGTCACAATTTCTTCAAAATTTCTGACGTTGTGCAATTGACTCAAAAATGGTGCCAAACTGTTGCAAACCATCCCCTTAAAGGTTTTTCGGTGGAAACAGGTGGGTTTTTATCATCGGAAACAGAATTAGCCCTCGATGTCTGAACAACTTTTTTAAAAAAAAAAACCCTAAGCCGCGCGGTCACAATTTCTTCAAAATTTCTTACGTTCTTAAATTCACTCAAAAATGGTGCCAAACTGTTGCAAACCATCCCCTTAAAGGTTTTTCGGTGGAAATAGGTGGGTTTTTATCATCGGAAACAGAATTAGCCCTCGATGTCTGAATAACTTTTTTTGAAAAAATCCCTAAGCCGCGCGGTCACAATTTCTTCAAAATTTTTGACGTTCTTAAATTCACTCAAAAATGGTGCCAAACTGTTGCAAACCATCTCCTGAAAGGTTTTTCGGTGGAAACAGGTGGGATTTTATCATCGGAAACAGAATTAGCCCTCGATGTCTGAACAACTTTTTTAAAAAAAAATCCCTAAGCCGCGCGGTCACAATTTCTTCAAAATTTCTGACGTTCTGCAATTCACTCAAAAATGGTGCCAAACTGTTGCAAACCATCCCCTTAAAGGTTTTTCGGTGGAAACAGATGTGTTTTTATCGTCGGAAACAGAATTAGCCCTCATGCCTGGACAACTTTTTTTGAAAAAATCCCTAAGGCGCGCGGTCACAATTTCTTCAAAATTTCTGACGTTCTGCAATTCACTCAAAAATGCTGCCAAACTGTTGCAAACCATCCCCTGAAAGGTTTTTCGGTGGAAACAGATGTGTTTTTATCATCGGAAACAGAATTAGCCCTCGATGTCTGAACAACTTTTTTTGAAAAAATCCCTAAGCCGCGCGGTCACAATTTCTTCAAAATTTCTGACGTTGTGCAATTGACTCAAAAATGGTGCCAAACTGTTGCAAACCATCCCCTTAAAGGTTTTTCGGTGGAAACAGGTGGGTTTTTATCATCGGAAACAGAATTAGCCCTCGATGTCTGAACAACTTTTTTAAAAAAAAAAACCCTAAGCCGCGCGGTCACAATTTCTTCAAAATTTCTTACGTTCTTAAATTCACTCAAAAATGGTGCCAAACTGTTGCAAACCATCCCCTTAAAGGTTTTTCGGTGGAAATAGGTGGGTTTTTATCATCGGAAACAGAATTAGCCCTCGATGTCTGAATAACTTTTTTTGAAAAAATCCCTAAGCCGCGCGGTCACAATTTCTTCAAAATTTTTGACGTTCTTAAATTCACTCAAAAATGGTGCCAAACTGTTGCAAACCATCTCCTGAAAGGTTTTTCGGTGGAAACAGGTGGGATTTTATCATCGGAAACAGAATTAGCCCTCGATGTCTGAACAACTTTTTTAAAAAAAAATCCCTAAGCCGCGCGGTCACAATTTCTTCAAAATTTCTGACGTTCTGCAATTCACTCAAAAATGGTGCCAAACTGTTGCAAACCATCCCCTAAAAGGTTTTTCGGTGGAAACAGGTGGGTTTTTATCATCGGAAACAGAATTAGCCCTCGATGTCTGAACAACTTTTTTTGAAAAAATCCCTAAGCCGCGCGGTCACAATTTCTTCAAAATTTCTGACGTTCTGCAATTCACTCAAAAATGGTGCCAAACTGTTGCAAACCATCCCCTTAAAGGTTTTTCGGTGGAAACAGATGTGTTTTTATCATCGGAAACAGAATTAGCCCTCGATGTCTGAACAACTTTTTTTGAAAAAATCCCTAAGCCGCGCGGTCACAATTTCTTGAAAATTTCTGACGTTCTGCAATTCACTCAAAAATGCTGCCAAACTGTTGCAAACCATCCCCTGAAAGGTTTTTCGGTGGAAACAGGTGGGTTTTTATCATCGGAAACAGAATTAGCCCTCAATGTCTGAACAACTTTTTTAAAAAAAATCCCTAAGCCGCGCGGTCACAATTTCTTCAAAATTTCTGACGTTCTTGAATTCACTCAAAAATGGTGCCAAACTGTTGCAAACCATCTCCTGAAAGGTTTTTCGGTGGAAACAGGTGGGTTTTTATCATCGGAAACAGAATTAGCCCTCGATGTCTGAACACCTTTTTTTGAAAAAACCCCTAAGCCGCGCGGTCACAATTTCTTCAAAATTTCTGACGTTCTGCAATTCACTCAAAAATCCTGCCAAACTGTTGCAAACCATCCCCTTAAAGGTTTTTCGGTGGAAACAGATGTGTTTTTATCATCGTAAACAGAATTAGCCCTCAATGTCTGAACACCTTTTTTTTCAAAAAATCCCTAAGCCGCGCGGTCACAATTTCTTCAAAATTTCTGACGTTCTGCAATTCAATCAAAAATGGTGCCAAACTGTTGCAAACCATCCCCTGAAAGGTTTTTCGGTGGAAACAGGTGGGTTTTTATCATCGGAAACAGAATTAGCCCTCAATGTCTGAACAACGTTTTTTAAAAAAATCCCTAAGCCGCGCGGTGACAATTTCTTCAAAATTTCTGACGTTCTGCAATTCACTCAAAAATGGTGCCAAACTGTTGCAAACCATCCCCTTAAAGGTTTTTCGGTGGAAACAGATGTGTTTTTATCATCGGAAACAGAATTAGCCCTCAATGTCTGAACAACTTTTTTTTGAAAAAATCCCTAAGCTGCGCGGAGACAATTTCTTCAAAATTTCTGACGTTCTGCAATTCACTCAAAAATGGTGCCAAACTGTTGCAAACCATCCCCTGAAAGGTTTTTCGGTGATAACAGGTGGGTTTTTATCATCGGAAACAGAATTAGCCGTCGATGTCTGAACAACTTTTTTTTGAAAAAACCCCTAAGCCGCGCGGTCACAATTTCTTCAAAATTTCTGACGTTCTGCAATTCACTCAAAAATGGTGCCAAACTGTTGCAAACCATCCCCTGAAAGGTTTTTCGGTGGAAACAGATGTATTTTTATCATCGGAAACAGAATTAGCCCTCAATGTCTGAACAACTTTTTTTTAAAAAAATCCCTAAGCCGCGCGGTCACAATTTCTTCAAAATTTCTGACGTTCTTAAATTCACTCAAAAATGGTGCCAAACTGTTGCAAACCATCCCCTGAAAGGTTTTTCGGTGGAAACAGGTGGGTTTTTATCACCGGAAACAGAATTAGCCCTCGATGTCTGAACAACTTTTTTTGAAAAAATCCCTAAGCCGCGCGGTCACAATTTCTTCAAAATTTCTGACGTTCTGCAATGCACTCAAAAATGGTGCCAAACTGTTGCAAACCATCCCCTGAAAGGTTTTTAGTGGAAACAGGTGGGTTTTTATCATCGGAAACAGAATTAGCGCTCGATGTCTGAACAACTTTTTTTTGAAAAAATCCCTAAGCCGCGCGGTCACAATTTCTTCAAAATTTCTGACGTTCTACAATTCACTCAAAAATGGTGCCAAACTGTTGCAAACCATCCCCTGAAAGGTTTTTCAGGGAAACAGGTGGGTTTTCATCATCGGAAACAGAATTAGCCCTCGATGTCTGAACAACTTTTTTTAAAAAAAATCCCTAAGCCGCGCGGTCACAATTTCTTCAAAATTTCTGACGTTCTGCAATTCACTCAAAAATGGTGCCAAACTGTTGCAAACCATCCCCTTAAAGGTTTTTCGGTGGAAACAGATGTGTTTTTATCATCGGAAACAGAATTAGCCCTCGATGTCTGAACAACTTTTTTTGAAAAAATCCCTAAGCCGCGCGATCACAATTTCTTCAAAATTTCTGACGTTCTGCAATTCACTCAAAAATGCTGCCAAACTGTTGCAAACCATCCCCTGAAAGGTTTTTCGGTGGAAACAGATGTGTTTTTATCATCGTAAACAGAATTAGCCCTCAATGTCTGAACACCTTTTTTTTCAAAAAATCCCTAAGCCGCGCGGTCACAATTTCTTCAAAATTTCTGACGTTCTGCAATTCAATCAAAAATGGTGCCAAACTGTTGCAAACCATCCCCTGAAAGGTTTTTCGGTGATAACAGGTGGGTTTTTATCATCGGAAACAGAATTAGCCGTCGATGTCTGAACAACTTTTTTTTGAAAAAACCCCTAAGCCGCGCGGTCACAATTTCTTCCAAATTTCTGACGTTCTTAAATTCACTCAAAAATGGTGCCAAACTGTTGCAAACCATCCCCTGAAAGGTTTTTCGGTTGAAATAGGTGGGTTTTTATCATCGGAAACAGAATTAGCCCTCGATGTCTGAACAACTTTTTTTTGAAAAAATCCCTAAGCCGCGCGGTCACAATTTCTTCAAAATTTTTGACGTTCTTAAATTCACTCAAAAATGGTGCCAAACTGTTGCAAACCATCTCCTGAAAGGTTTTTCGGTGGAAACAGGTGGGTTTTTATCATCGGAAACAGATTTAGCCCTCGATGTCTGAACAACTTTTTAAAAAAAAAATCCCTAAGCCGCGCGGTCACAATTTCTTCAAAATTTCTGACGTTCTGCAATTCACTCAAAAATGCTGCCAAACTGTTGCAAACCATCCCCTAAAAGGTTTTTCGGTGGAAACAGGTGGGTTTTTATCATCGGAAACAGAATTATCCCTCGATGTCTGAACGCCTTTTTTTGAAAAAATCCCTAAGCCGCGCGGTCACAATTTCTTCAAAATTTCTGACGTTCTGCAATTCACTCAAAAATGGTGCCAAACTGTTGCAAACCATCCCCTGAAAGGTTTTTCGGTGGAAACAGGTGGGTTTTTATCATCGGAAACAGAATTAGCCCTCGATGTCTGAACAACTTTTTTTGAAAAAATCCCTAAGCCGCGCGGTCACAATTTCTTCAAAATTTCTGTCGTTCTGCAATGCACTCAAAAATGGTGCCAAACTGTTGCAAACCATCCCCTGAACGGTTTTTCAGTGGAAACAGGTGGGTTTTTATCATCGGAAACAGAATTAGCCCTCAATTTCTGAACAACATTTTTTTAAAAAAATCCCTAAGCCGCGCGGTCACAATTTCTTCAAAATTTCTGACGTTCTGCAATTCACTCAAAAATGGTGCCAAACTGTTGCAAACCATCCCCTGAACGGTTTTTCAGTGGAAACAGGTGGGTTTTTATCATCGGAAACAGAATTAGCCCTCAATGTCTGACCAACTTTTTTTAAAAAAATCCCTAAGCCGCGCGGTCACAATTTCTTCAAAATTTCTGACGTTCTTAAATTCACTCAAAAATGGTGCCAAACTGTTGCAAACCATCTCCTGAAAGGTTTTTCGGTGGAAACAGGTGGGTTTTTATCATCGGAAACAGAATTAGCCCTCGATGTCTCAACACCTTTTTTTTGAAAAAACCGCTAAGCCGTGCGGTCACTATTTCTTCAAAATTTCTGACGTTCTGCAATTCACTCAAAAATGGTGCCAAACTGTTGCAAACCATCCCCTTAAAGGTTTTTCGGTGGAAACAGATGTGTTTTTATCGTCGGAAACAGAATTAGCCCTCATGCCTGGACAACTTTTTTTGAAAAAATCCCTAAGGCGCGCGGTCACAATTTCTTCAAAATTTCTGACGTTCTGCAATTCACTCAAAAATGCTGCCAAACTGTTGCAAACCATCCCCTGAAAGGTTTTTCGGTGGAAACAGATGTGTTTTTATCATCGGAAACAGAATTAGCCCTCGATGTCTGAACAACTTTTTTTGAAAAAATCCCTAAGCCGCGCGGTCACAATTTCTTCAAAATTTCTGACGTTGTGCAATTGACTCAAAAATGGTGCCAAACTGTTGCAAACCATCCCCTTAAAGGTTTTTCGGTGGAAACAGGTGGGTTTTTATCATCGGAAACAGAATTAGCCCTCGATGTCTGAACAACTTTTTTAAAAAAAAAAACCCTAAGCCGCGCGGTCACAATTTCTTCAAAATTTCTTACGTTCTTAAATTCACTCAAAAATGGTGCCAAACTGTTGCAAACCATCCCCTTAAAGGTTTTTCGGTGGAAATAGGTGGGTTTTTATCATCGGAAACAGAATTAGCCCTCGATGTCTGAATAACTTTTTTTGAAAAAATCCCTAAGCCGCGCGGTCACAATTTCTTCAAAATTTTTGACGTTCTTAAATTCACTCAAAAATGGTGCCAAACTGTTGCAAACCATCTCCTGAAAGGTTTTTCGGTGGAAACAGGTGGGATTTTATCATCGGAAACAGAATTAGCCCTCGATGTCTGAACAACTTTTTTAAAAAAAAATCCCTAAGCCGCGCGGTCACAATTTCTTCAAAATTTCTGACGTTCTGCAATTCACTCAAAAATGGTGCCAAACTGTTGCAAACCATCCCCTAAAAGGTTTTTCGGTGGAAACAGGTGGGTTTTTATCATCGGAAACAGAATTAGCCCTCGATGTCTGAACAACTTTTTTTGAAAAAATCCCTAAGCCGCGCGGTCACAATTTCTTCAAAATTTCTGACGTTCTGCAATTCACTCAAAAATGGTGCCAAACTGTTGCAAACCATCCCCTTAAAGGTTTTTCGGTGGAAACAGATGTGTTTTTATCATCGGAAACAGAATTAGCCCTCGATGTCTGAACAACTTTTTTTGAAAAAATCCCTAAGCCGCGCGGTCACAATTTCTTGAAAATTTCTGACGTTCTGCAATTCACTCAAAAATGCTGCCAAACTGTTGCAAACCATCCCCTGAAAGGTTTTTCGGTGGAAACAGGTGGGTTTTTATCATCGGAAACAGAATTAGCCCTCAATGTCTGAACAACTTTTTTAAAAAAAATCCCTAAGCCGCGCGGTCACAATTTCTTCAAAATTTCTGACGTTCTTGAATTCACTCAAAAATGGTGCCAAACTGTTGCAAACCATCTCCTGAAAGGTTTTTCGGTGGAAACAGGTGGGTTTTTATCATCGGAAACAGAATTAGCCCTCGATGTCTGAACACCTTTTTTTGAAAAAACCCCTAAGCCGCGCGGTCACAATTTCTTCAAAATTTCTGACGTTCTGCAATTCACTCAAAAATCCTGCCAAACTGTTGCAAACCATCCCCTTAAAGGTTTTTCGGTGGAAACAGATGTGTTTTTATCATCGTAAACAGAATTAGCCCTCAATGTCTGAACACCTTTTTTTTCAAAAAATCCCTAAGCCGCGCGGTCACAATTTCTTCAAAATTTCTGACGTTCTGCAATTCAATCAAAAATGGTGCCAAACTGTTGCAAACCATCCCCTGAAAGGTTTTTCGGTGGAAACAGGTGGGTTTTTATCATCGGAAACAGAATTAGCCCTCAATGTCTGAACAACGTTTTTTAAAAAAATCCCTAAGCCGCGCGGTGACAATTTCTTCAAAATTTCTGACGTTCTGCAATTCACTCAAAAATGGTGCCAAACTGTTGCAAACCATCCCCTTAAAGGTTTTTCGGTGGAAACAGATGTGTTTTTATCATCGGAAACAGAATTAGCCCTCAATGTCTGAACAACTTTTTTTTGAAAAAATCCCTAAGCTGCGCGGAGACAATTTCTTCAAAATTTCTGACGTTCTGCAATTCACTCAAAAATGGTGCCAAACTGTTGCAAACCATCCCCTGAAAGGTTTTTCGGTGATAACAGGTGGGTTTTTATCATCGGAAACAGAATTAGCCGTCGATGTCTGAACAACTTTTTTTTGAAAAAACCCCTAAGCCGCGCGGTCACAATTTCTTCAAAATTTCTGACGTTCTGCAATTCACTCAAAAATGGTGCCAAACTGTTGCAAACCATCCCCTGAAAGGTTTTTCGGTGGAAACAGATGTATTTTTATCATCGGAAACAGAATTAGCCCTCAATGTCTGAACAACTTTTTTTAAAAAAAATCCCTAAGCCGCGCGGTCACAATTTCTTCAAAATTTCTGACGTTCTTAAATTCACTCAAAAATGGTGCCAAACTGTTGCAAACCATCCCCTGAAAGGTTTTTCGGTGGAAACAGGTGGGTTTTTATCACCGGAAACAGAATTAGCCCTCGATGTCTGAACAACTTTTTTTGAAAAAATCCCTAAGCCGCGCGGTCACAATTTCTTCAAAATTTCTGACGTTCTGCAATGCACTCAAAAATGGTGCCAAACTGTTGCAAACCATCCCCTGAAAGGTTTTTAGTGGAAACAGGTGGGTTTTTATCATCGGAAACAGAATTAGCGCTCGATGTCTGAACAACTTTTTTTTGAAAAAATCCCTAAGCCGCGCGGTCACAATTTCTTCAAAATTTCTGACGTTCTACAATTCACTCAAAAATGGTGCCAAACTGTTGCAAACCATCCCCTGAAAGGTTTTTCAGGGAAACAGGTGGGTTTTCATCATCGGAAACAGAATTAGCCCTCGATGTCTGAACAACTTTTTTAAAAAAAAATCCCTAAGCCGCGCGGTCACAATTTCTTCAAAATTTCTGACGTTCTGCAATTCACTCAAAAATGGTGCCAAACTGTTGCAAACCATCCCCTTAAAGGTTTTTCGGTGGAAACAGATGTGTTTTTATCATCGGAAACAGAATTAGCCCTCGATGTCTGAACAACTTTTTTTGAAAAAATCCCTAAGCCGCGCGGTCACAATTTCTTCAAAATTTCTGACGTTCTGCAATTCACTCAAAAATGCTGCCAAACTGTTGCAAACCATCCCCTGAAAGGTTTTTCGGTGGAAACAGGTGGGTTTTTATCATCGGAAACAGAATTAGCCCTCAATGTCTGAACAACTTTTTTTAAAAACATCCCTAAGCCGCGCGGTCACAATTTCTTCAAAATTTCTGACGTTCTTAAATTCACTCAAAAATGCTGCCAAACTGTTGCAAACCATCCCCTTAAAGGTTTTTCGGTGGAAATAGGTGGGTTTTTATCATCGGAAACAGAATTAGCCCTCGATGTCTGAATAACTTTTTTTGAAAAAATCCCTAAGCCGCGCGGTCACAATTTCTTCAAAATTTTTGACGTTCTTAAATTCACTCAAAAATGGTGCCAAACTGTTGCAAACCATCTCCTGAAAGGTTTTTCGGTGGAAACAGGTGGGATTTTATCATCGGAAACAGAATTAGCCCTCGATGTCTGAACAACTTTTTTAAAAAAAAAAACCCTAAGCCGCGCGGTCACAATTTCTTCAAAATTTCTTACGTTCTTAAATTCACTCAAAAATGGTGCCAAACTGTTGCAAACCATCCCCTTAAAGGTTTTTCGGTGGAAATAGGTGGGTTTTTATCATCGGAAACAGAATTAGCCCTCGATGTCTGAATAACTTTTTTTGAAAAAATCCCTAAGCCGCGCGGTCACAATTTCTTCAAAATTTTTGACGTTCTTAAATTCACTCAAAAATGGTGCCAAACTGTTGCAAACCATCTCCTGAAAGGTTTTTCGGTGGAAACAGGTGGGATTTTATCATCGGAAACAGAATTAGCCCTCGATGTCTGAACAACTTTTTTAAAAAAAAATCCCTAAGCCGCGCGGTCACAATTTCTTCAAAATTTCTGACGTTCTGCAATTCACTCAAAAATGGTGCCAAACTGTTGCAAACCATCCCCTAAAAGGTTTTTCGGTGGAAACAGGTGGGTTTTTATCATCGGAAACAGAATTAGCCCTCGATGTCTGAACAACTTTTTTTGAAAAAATCCCTAAGCCGCGCGGTCACAATTTCTTCAAAATTTCTGACGTTCTGCAATTCACTCAAAAATGGTGCCAAACTGTTGCAAACCATCCCCTTAAAGGTTTTTCGGTGGAAACAGATGTGTTTTTATCATCGGAAACAGAATTAGCCCTCGATGTCTGAACAACTTTTTTTGAAAAAATCCCTAAGCCGCGCGGTCACAATTTCTTGAAAATTTCTGACGTTCTGCAATTCACTCAAAAATGCTGCCAAACTGTTGCAAACCATCCCCTGAAAGGTTTTTCGGTGGAAACAGGTGGGTTTTTATCATCGGAAACAGAATTAGCCCTCAATGTCTGAACAACTTTTTTAAAAAAAATCCCTAAGCCGCGCGGTCACAATTTCTTCAAAATTTCTGACGTTCTTGAATTCACTCAAAAATGGTGCCAAACTGTTGCAAACCATCTCCTGAAAGGTTTTTCGGTGGAAACAGGTGGGTTTTTATCATCGGAAACAGAATTAGCCCTCGATGTCTGAACACCTTTTTTTGAAAAAACCCCTAAGCCGCGCGGTCACAATTTCTTCAAAATTTCTGACGTTCTGCAATTCACTCAAAAATCCTGCCAAACTGTTGCAAACCATCCCCTTAAAGGTTTTTCGGTGGAAACAGATGTGTTTTTATCATCGTAAACAGAATTAGCCCTCAATGTCTGAACACCTTTTTTTTCAAAAAATCCCTAAGCCGCGCGGTCACAATTTCTTCAAAATTTCTGACGTTCTGCAATTCAATCAAAAATGGTGCCAAACTGTTGCAAACCATCCCCTGAAAGGTTTTTCGGTGGAAACAGGTGGGTTTTTATCATCGGAAACAGAATTAGCCCTCAATGTCTGAACAACGTTTTTTAAAAAAATCCCTAAGCCGCGCGGTGACAATTTCTTCAAAATTTCTGACGTTCTGCAATTCACTCAAAAATGGTGCCAAACTGTTGCAAACCATCCCCTTAAAGGTTTTTCGGTGGAAACAGATGTGTTTTTATCATCGGAAACAGAATTAGCCCTCAATGTCTGAACAACTTTTTTTTGAAAAAATCCCTAAGCTGCGCGGAGACAATTTCTTCAAAATTTCTGATGTTCTGCAATTCACTCAAAAATGGTGCCAAACTGTTGCAAACCATCCCCTGAAAGGTTTTTCGGTGATAACAGGTGGGTTTTTATCATCGGAAACAGAATTAGCCGTCGATGTCTGAACAACTTTTTTTTGAAAAAACCCCTAAGCCGCGCGGTCACAATTTCTTCAAAATTTCTGACGTTCTGCAATTCACTCAAAAATGGTGCCAAACTGTTGCAAACCATCCCCTGAAAGGTTTTTCGGTGGAAACAGATGTATTTTTATCATCGGAAACAGAATTAGCCCTCAATGTCTGAACAACTTTTTTTTAAAAAAATCCCTAAGCCGCGCGGTCACAATTTCTTCAAAATTTCTGACGTTCTTAAATTCACTCAAAAATGGTGCCAAACTGTTGCAAACCATCCCCTGAAAGGTTTTTCGGTGGAAACAGGTGGGTTTTTATCACCGGAAACAGAATTAGCCCTCGATGTCTGAACAACTTTTTTTGAAAAAATCCCTAAGCCGCGCGGTCACAATTTCTTCAAAATTTCTGACGTTCTGCAATGCACTCAAAAATGGTGCCAAACTGTTGCAAACCATCCCCTGAAAGGTTTTTAGTGGAAACAGGTGGGTTTTTATCATCGGAAACAGAATTAGCGCTCGATGTCTGAACAACTTTTTTTTGAAAAAATCCCTAAGCCGCGCGGTCACAATTTCTTCAAAATTTCTGACGTTCTACAATTCACTCAAAAATGGTGCCAAACTGTTGCAAACCATCCCCTGAAAGGTTTTTCAGGGAAACAGGTGGGTTTTCATCATCGGAAACAGAATTAGCCCTCGATGTCTGAACAACTTTTTTAAAAAAAAATCCCTAAGCCGCGCGGTCACAATTTCTTCAAAATTTCTGACGTTCTGCAATTCACTCAAAAATGGTGCCAAACTGTTGCAAACCATCCCCTTAAAGGTTTTTCGGTGGAAACAGATGTGTTTTTATCATCGGAAACAGAATTAGCCCTCGATGTCTGAACAACTTTTTTTGAAAAAATCCCTAAGCCGCGCGGTCACAATTTCTTCAAAATTTCTGACGTTCTGCAATTCACTCAAAAATGCTGCCAAACTGTTGCAAACCATCCCCTGAAAGGTTTTTCGGTGGAAACAGGTGGGTTTTTATCATCGGAAACAGAATTAGCCCTCAATGTCTGAACAACTTTTTTTAAAAACATCCCTAAGCCGCGCGGTCACAATTTCTTCAAAATTTCTGACGTTCTTAAATTCACTCAAAAATGCTGCCAAACTGTTGCAAACCATCCCCTTAAAGGTTTTTCGGTGGAAACAGATGTGTTTTTATCATCGTAAACAGAATTAGCCCTCAATGTCTGAACACCTTTTTTTTCAAAAAATCCCTAAGCCGCGCGGTCACAATTTCTTCAAAATTTCTGACGTTCTGCAATTCAATCAAAAATGGTGCCAAACTGTTGCAAACCATCCCCTGAAAGGTTTTTCGGTGGAAACAGGTGGGTTTTTATCATCGGAAACAGAATTAGCCCTCAATGTCTGAACAACGTTTTTTAAAAAAATCCCTAAGCCGCGCGGTGACAATTTCTTCAAAATTTCTGACGTTCTGCAATTCACTCAAAAATGGTGCCAAACTGTTGCAAACCATCCCCTTAAAGGTTTTTCGGTGGAAACAGATGTGTTTTTATCATCGGAAACAGAATTAGCCCTCAATGTCTGAACAACTTTTTTTTGAAAAAATCCCTAAGCTGCGCGGGGACAATTTCTTCAAAATTTCTGACGTTCTGCAATTCACTCAAAAATGGTGCCAAACTGTTGCAAACCATCCCCTGAAAGGTTTTTCGGTGATAACAGGTGGGTTTTTATCATCGGAAACAGAATTAGCCGTCGATGTCTGAACAACTTTTTTTTGAAAAAACCCCTAAGCCGCGCGGTCACAATTTCTTCAAAATTTCTGACGTTCTGCAATTCACTCAAAAATGGTGCCAAACTGTTGCAAACCATCCCCTGAAAGGTTTTTCGGTGGAAACAGATGTATTTTTATCATCGGAAACAGAATTAGCCCTCAATGTCTGAACAACTTTTTTTAAAAAAAAATCCCTAAGCCGCGCGGTCACAATTTCTTCAAAATTTCTGACGTTCTTAAATTCACTCAAAAATGGTGCCAAACTGTTGCAAACCATCCCCTGAAAGGTTTTTCGGTGGAAACAGGTGGGTTTTTATCACCGGAAACAGAATTAGCCCTCGATGTCTGAACAACTTTTTTTGAAAAAATCCCTAAGCCGCGCGGTCACAATTTCTTCAAAATTTCTGACGTTCTGCAATGCACTCAAAAATGGTGCCAAACTGTTGCAAACCATCCCCTGAAAGGTTTTTAGTGGAAACAGGTGGGTTTTTATCATCGGAAACAGAATTAGCGCTCGATGTCTGAACAACTTTTTTTTGAAAAAATCCCTAAGCCGCGCGGTCACAATTTCTTCAAAATTTCTGACGTTCTACAATTCACTCAAAAATGGTGCCAAACTGTTGCAAACCATCCCCTGAAAGATTTTTCAGGGAAACAGGTGGGTTTTCATCATCGGAAACAGAATTAGCCCTCGATGTCTGAACAACTTTTTTTTAAAAAAATCCCTAAGCCGCGCGGTCACAATTTCTTCAAAATTTCTGACGTTCTTAAATTCACTCAAAAATGGTGCCAAACTGTTGCAAACCATCCCCTGAAAGGTTTTTCGGTGGAAACAGGTGCGTTTTTATCACCGGAAACAGAATTAGCCCTCGATGTCTGAACAACTTTTTTTGAAAAAATCCCTAAGCCGCGCGGTCACAATTTCTTCAAAATTTCTGACGTTCTGCAATGCACTCAAAAATGGTGCCAAACTGTTGCAAACCATCCCCTGAAAGGTTTTTAGTGGAAACAGGTGGGTTTTTATCATCGGAAACAGAATTAGCGCTCGATGTCTGAACAACTTTTTTTTGAAAAAATCCCTAAGCCGCGCGGTCACAATTTCTTCAAAATTTCTGACGTTCTACAATTCACTCAAAAATGGTGCCAAACTGTTGCAAACCATCCCCTGAAAGGTTTTTCAGGGAAACAGGTGGGTTTTCATCATCGGAAACAGAATTAGCCCTCGATGTCTGAACAACTTTTTTTTAAAAAAATCCCTAAGCCGCGCGGTCACAATTTCTTCAAAATTTCTGACGTTCTGCAATTCACTCAAAAATGGTGCCAAACTGTTGCAAACCATCCCCTAAAAGGTTTTTCGGTGGAAACAGGTGGGTTTTTATGATCGGAAACAGAATTATCCCTCGATGTCTGAACGACTTTTTTGAAAAAATCCCTAAGCCGCGCGGTCACAATTTCTTCAAAATTTCTGACGTTCTGCAATTCACTCAAGAATGGTGCCAAACTGTTGCAAACATCCCCTGAAAGGTTTTTCGGTGGAAACAGATGTGTTTTTATCATCGGAA
The DNA here is from genome assembly GCF_964234715.1 of Podarcis melisellensis. NCBI lineage: Eukaryota > Metazoa > Chordata > Lepidosauria > Squamata > Lacertidae > Podarcis > Podarcis melisellensis. The sequence goes on along the minus strand of NC_138538.1, from coordinate 89,853,679 downwards.
ACAGAATTAGCCCTCAATGTCTGAACAACTTTTTTTGAAAAAATCCCTAAGCCGCGCGGTCACAATTTCTTCAAAATTTCTGACGTTCTGCAATGCACTCAAAAATGGTGCCAAACTGTTGCAAACCATCCCCTGAAAGGTTTTTAGTGGAAACAGGTGGGTTTTTATCATCGGAAACAGAATTAGCCCTCGATGTCTGAACAACTTTTTTTGGAAAAAATCCCTAAGCCGCGCGGTCACAATTTCTTCAAAATTTCTGACGTTCTGCAATTCACTCAAGAATGGTGCCAAACTGTTGCAAACATCCCCTGAAAGGTTTTTCGGTGGAAACAGGTGGGTTTTTATCATCGGAAACAGAATTAGCCCTCAATGTCTGAACAACTTTTTTTGAAAAAATCCCTAAGCCGCGCGGTCACAATTTCTTCAAAATTTCTGACGTTCTGCAATGCACTCAAAAATGGTGCCAAACTGTTGCAAACCATCCCCTGAAAGGTTTTTAGTGGAAACAGGTGGGTTTTTATCATCGGAAACAGAATTAGCCCTCGATGTCTGAACAACTTTTTTTGGAAAAAATCCCTAAGCCGCGCGGTCACAATTTCTTCAAAATTTCTGACGTTCTGCAATGCACTCAAAAATGGTGCCAAACTGTTGCAAACCATCCCCTGAAAGGTTTTTCGGTGGAAACAGATGTGTTTTTATCATCGGAAACAGAATTAGCCCTCAATGTCTGAACAACTTTTTTTGAAAAAATCCCTAAGCCGCGCGGTCACAATTTCTTCAAAATTTCTGACGTTCTGTAATGCACTCAAAAATGGTGCCAAACTGTTGCAAACCATCCCCTGAAAGGTTTTTAGTGGAAACAGGTGGGTTTTTATCATCGGAAACAGAATTAGCCCTCGATGTCTGAACAACTTTTTTTGGAAAAAATCCCTAAGCCGCGCGGTCACAATTTCTTCAAAATTTCTGACGTTCTGCAATTCACTCAAGAATGGTGCCAAACTGTTGCAAACATCCCCTGAAAGGTTTTTCGGTGGAAACAGGTGGGTTTTTATCATCGGAAACAGAATTAGCCCTCAATGTCTGAACAACTTTTTTTGAAAAAATCCCTAAGCCGCGCGGTCACAATTTCTTCAAAATTTCTGACGTTCTGCAATGCACTCAAAAATGGTGCCAAACTGTTGCAAACCATCCCCTGAAAGGTTTTTAGTGGAAACAGGTGGGTTTTTATCATCGGAAACAGAATTAGCCCTCGATGTCTGAACAACTTTTTTTGGAAAAAATCCCTAAGCCGCGCGGTCACAATTTCTTCAAAATTTCTGACGTTCTGCAATTCACTCAAAAATGGTGCCAAACTGTTGCAAACCATCCCCTAAAAGGTTTTTCGGTGGAAACAGGTGGGTTTTTATCATCGGAAACAGAATTAGCCCTCGATGTCTGAACGCCTTTTTTTGAAAAAATGCCTAAGCCGCGCGGTCACAATTTCTTCAAAATTTCTGACGTTCTGCAATTCACTCCAAAATGGTGCCAAACTGTTGCAAACCATCCCGTGAAAGGTTTTTCGGTGGAAACAGGTGGGTTTTTATCATCGGAAACAGAATTAGCCCTCGATGTCTGAACACCTTTTTTTTGAAAAAATCCCTAAGCCGCGCGGTCACAATTTCTTCAAAATTTCTGACGTTCTGCAATTCACTCCAAAATGGTGCCAAACTGTTGCAAACCATCCCATGAAAGGTTTTTCGGTGGAAACAGATGTGTTTTTATCATCGGAAACAGAATTAGCCCTCAATGTCTGAACAACTTTTTTTTAAAAAAATCCCTAAGCCGCGCGGTCACAATTTCTTCAAAATTTCTGACGTTCTTAAATTCACTCAAAAATGGTGCCAAACTGTTGCAAACCATCCCCTGAAAGGTTTTTCGGTGGAAACAGGTGGGTTTTTATCATCGGAAACAGAATTAGCCCTCGATGTCTGAACAACTTTTTTTTGAAAAAATCCCTAAGCCGCGCGGTCACAATTTCTTCAAAGTTTCTGACGTTCTGCAATTCACTCAAAAATGGTGCCAAACTGTTGCAAACCATCCCCTGAAAGGTTTTTCGGTGGAAACAGGTGGGTTTTTATCATCGGAAACAGAATTAGCCCTCGATGTCTGAACAACTTTTTTTTGAAAAAATCCCTAAGCCGCGCGGTCACAATTTCTTCAAAATTTCTGACGTTCTTAAATTCACTCAAAAATGGTGCCAAACTGTTGCAAACCATCCCCTGAAAGGTTTTTCGGTGGAAACAGGTGGGTTTTTATCATCGGAAACAGAATTAGCCCTCGATGTCTGAACAACTTTTTTTTGAAAAAATCCCTAAGCCGCGCGGTCACAATTTCTTCAAAGTTTCTGACGTTCTGCAATTCACTCAAAAATGGTGCCAAACTGTTGCAAACCATCCCCTGAAAGGTTTTTCGGTGGAAACAGGTGGGTTTTTATCATCGGAAACAGAATTAGCCCTCAATGTCTGAACAACGTTTTTTAAAAAAATCCCTAAGCCGCGCGGTCACAATTTCTTCAAAATTTCTGACGTTCTGCAATTCACTCAAAAATGGTGCGAAACTGTTGCAAACCATCCCCTTAAAGGTTTTTCGGTGGAAACAGATGTGTTTTTATCATCGGAAACAGAATTATCCCTCGATGTCTGAACAACTTTTTTTTGAAAAAATCCCTAAGCCGCGCAGTGACAATTTCTTCAAAATTTCTGACGTTCTGCAATTCACTCAAAAATGGTGCCAAACTGTTGCAAACCATCCCCTGAAAGGTTTTTAGTGGAAACAGGTGGGTTTTTATCATCGGAAACAGAATTAGCCCTCGATGTCTGAAAAACATTTTTTTGAAAAAATCCCTAAGCCGCGCGGTCACAATTTCTTCAAAATTTCTGACGTTCTGCAATGCACTCAAAAATGGTGCCAAACTGTTGCAAACCATCCCCTGAAAGGTTTTTAGTGGAAACAGGTGGGTTTTTATCATCGGAAACAGAATTAGCCCTTGATGTCTGAACAACTTTTTTTTGAAAAAATCCCTAAGCTGCGCGGTCACAATTTCTTCAAAATTTCTGACGTTCTGCAATTCACTCAAAAATGGTGCCAAACTGTTGCAAACCATCCCCTAAAAGGTTTTTCGGTGGAAACAGGTGGGTTTTTATCATCGGAAACAGAATTAGCCCTCGATGTCTGAACGCCTTTTTTTGAAAAAATGCCTAAGCCCGCGGTCACAATTTCTTCAAAATTTCTGACGTTCTGCAATTCACTCCAAAATGGTGCCAAACTGTTGCAAACCATCCCGTGAAAGGTTTTAAGGTGGAAACAGGTGGGTTTTTATCATCGGAAACAGAATTAGCCCTCGATGTCTGAACACCTTTTTTTTGAAAAAATCCCTAAGCCGCGCGGTCACAATTTCTTCAAAATTTCTGACGTTCTCCAATTCACTCAAGAATGGTGCCAAACTGTTGCAAACCATCCCCTGAAAGGTTTTTCGGTGGAAACAGATGTGTTTTTATCATCGGAAACAGAATTAGCCCTCAATGTCTGAACAACTTTTTTTAAAAAAAATCCCTAAGCCGCGCGGTCACAATTTCTTCAAAATTTCTGACGTTCTTAAATTCACTCAAAAATGGTGCCAAACTGTTGCAAACCATCCCCTGAAAGGTTTTTCGGTGGAAACAGGTGGGTTTTTATCATCGGAAACAGAATTAGCCCTCAATGTCTGAACAACGTTTTTTAAAAAAATCCCTAAGCCGCACGGTCACAATTTCTTCAAAATTTCTGACGTTCTGCAATTCACTCAAAAATGGTGCGAAACTGTTGCAAACCATCCCCTTAAAGGTTTTTCGGTGGAAACAGATGTGTTTTTATCATCGGAAACAGAATTAGCCCTCGATGTCTGAACAACTTTTTTTTGAAAAAATCCCTAAGCCGCGCAGTGACAATTTCTTCAAAATTTCTGACGTACTGCAATTCACTCAAAAATGGTGCCAAACTGTTGCAAACCATCCCCTGAAAGGTTTTTAGTGGAAACAGGTGGGTTTTTATCATCGGAAACAGAATTAGCCCTCGATGTCTGAACAACTTTTTTTTGAAAAAATCCCTAAGCCGCGCGGTCACAATTTCTTCAAAATTTCTGACGTTCTGCAATTCACTCAAAAATGGTGCCAAACTGTTGCAAACCATCCCCTGAAAGGTTTTTCAGGGAAACAGGTGGGTTTTTATCATGGGAAACAGAATTAGCCCTCGATGTCTGAACAACTTTTTTTAAAAAAAATCCCTAAGCCGCGCGGTCACAATTTCTTCAAAATTTCTGACGTTTTGCAATTCACTCAAAAATGGTGCCAAACTGTTGCAAACCATCCCCTGAAAGGTTTTTCGGTGGAAACAGGTGGGTTTTTATCATCGGAACCAGAATTAGCCCTCGATGTCTGAACACCTTTTTTTTGAAAAAATCCCTAAGCCGCGCGGTCACAATTTCTTCAAAATTTCTGACGTTCTGCAATTCACTCAAGAATGGTGCCAAACTGTTGCAAACCATCCCCTGAATGGTTTTTCGGTGGAAACAGACGTGTTTTTATCATCGGAAACAGAATTAGCCCTCAATGTCTGAACAACTTTAAAAAAAAAAAATCCCTAAGCCGCGCGGTCACAATTTCTTCAAAATTTCTGACGTTCTTAAATTCACTCAAAAATGGTGCCAAACTGTTGCCGACCATCCCCTGAAAGGTTTTTCGGTGGAAACAGGTGGGTTTTTATCATCGGAAACAGAATTAGCCCTCAATGTCTGAACAACTTTTTAAAAAAAAAAATCCCTAAGCCGCGCGGTCACAATTTCTTCAAAATTTCTGACGTTCTGCAATTCACTCAAAAATGGTGCCAAACTGTTGCAAACCATCCCCTGAAAGGTTTTTCAGGGAAACAGGTGGGTTTTTATCATCGGAAACAGAATTAGCCCTCGATGTCTGAACAACTTTTTTTTAAAAAAATCCCTAAGCCGCGCGGTCACAATTTCTTCAAAATTTCTGACGTTCTGCAATTCACTCAAGAATGGTGCCAAACTGTTGCAAACCATCCCCTGAAAGGTTTTTCGGTGGAAACAGATGTGTTTTTATCATCGGAAACAGAATTAGCCCTCGATGTCTGAACACCTCTTTTTTGAAAAAATCCCTAAGCCGCGCGGTCACAATTTCTTCAAAATTTCTGACGTTCTCCAATTCACTCAAGAATGGTGCCAAACTGTTGCAAACCATCCCCTGAAAGGTTTTTCGGTGGAAACAGATGTGTTTTTATCATCGGAAACAGAATTAGCCCTCAATGTCTGAACAACTTTTTTTAAAAAAAATCCCTAAGCCGCGCAGTCACAATTTCTTCAAAATTTCTGACGTTCTTAAATTCACTCAAAAATGGTGCCAAACTGTTGCAAACCATCCCCTGAAAGGTTTTTCGGTGGAAACAGGTGGGTTTTTATCATCGGAAACAGAATTAGCCCTCGATGTCTGAACAACTTTTTTTAAAAAAATCCCTAAGCCGTGCGGTCACAATTTCTTCAAAATTTCTGACGTTCTGCAATTCACTCAAAAATGGTGCCAAACTGTTGCAAACCATCCCCTGAAAGCTTTTTCAGTGGAAACAGGTGGGTTTTTATCATCGGAAACAGAATTAGCCCTCAATGTCTGAACAACGTTTTTTAAAAAAATCCCTAAGCCGCGCGGTCACAATTTCTTCAAAATTTCTGACGTTCTGCAATTCACTCAAAAATGGTGCCAAACTATTGCAAACCATCCCCTCAAAGGTTTTTCGGTGATAACAGGTGGGTTTTTATCATCGGAAACAGAATTAGCCGTCGATGTCTGAACAACATTTTTTTGAAAAAATCCCTAAGCCGCGCGGTCACAATTTCTTCAAAATTTCTGACGTTCTGCAATTCACTCAAAAATGGTGCCAAACTGTTGCAAACCATCCCCTGAAAGGTTTTTCGGTGGAAAGAGATGTGTTTTTATCATCAGAACCAGAATTAGCCCTCAATGTCTGAACAACTTTTTTTAAAAAAAATCCCTAAGACGAGCGGTCACAATTTCTTCAAAATTTCTGACGTTCTTAAATTCACTCAAAAATGGTGCCAAACTGTTGCAAACCATCCCCTGAAAGGTTTTTCGGTGGAAACAGGTGGGTTTTTATCATCGGAAACAGAATTAGCCCTCGATGTCTGAACAACTTTTTTTGAAAAAATACCTAAGCCGCGCGGTCACAATTTCTTCAAAATTTCTGACGTTCTGCAATGCACTCAAAAATGGTGCCAAACTGTTGCAAACCATCCCCTGAAAGGTTTATAGTGGAAACAGGTGGGTTTTTATCATCGGAAACAGAATTAGCCCTCGATGTCTGAACAACTTTTTTTGAAAAAATCCCTAAGCCGCGCGGTCACAATTTCTTCAAAATTTCTGACGTTCTGCAATTCACTCAAAAATGGTGCCAAACTGTTGCAAACCATCCCCTGAAAGGTTTTTCGGTGGAAACAGGTGGGTTTTTATCATCGGAAACAGAATTAGCCCTCAATGTCTGAACAACGTTTTTTAAAAAAATCCCTAAGCCGCGCGGTCACAATTTCTTCAACATTTCTGACGTTCTGCAATTCACTCAAAAATGGTGCCAAACTGTTGCAAACCATCCCCTGAAAGGTTTTTCACGGAAACAGGTGGGTTTTTATCATCGGAAACAGAATTAGCCCTCGATGTCTGAACAACTTTTTAAAAAAAAAAATCCCTAAGCCGCGCGGTCACAATTTCTTCAAAATTTCTGACGTTCTGCAATTCACTCAAAAATGGTGCCAAACTGTTGCAAACCATCCCCTGAAAGGTTTTTCGGTGGAAACAGGTGGGTTTTTATCATCGGAAACAGAATTAGCCCTCGATGTCTGAACACATTTTTTTTGAAAAAATCCCTAAGCCGCGCGGTCACAATTTCTTCAAAATTTCTGACGTTCTGCAATTCACTCAAGAATGGTGCCAAACTGTTGCAAACCATCCCCTGAAAGGTTTTTCGGTGGAAACAGATGTGTTTTTATCATCGGAAACAGAATTAGCCCTCGATGTCTGAACAACTTTTAAAAAGAAAAATCCCTAAGCCGCGCGGTCACAATTTCTTCAAAATTTCTGACGTTCTTAAATTCACTCAAAAATGGTGCCAAACTGTTGCAAACCATCCCCTGAAAGGTTTTTCGGTGGAAACAGGTGGGTTTTTATCATCGGAAACAGAATTAGCCCTCGATGTCTGAACACCTTTTTTTTGAAAAAATCCCTAAGCCGCGCGGTCACAATTTCTTCAAAATTTCTGACGTTCTGCAATTCACTCAAAAATGGTGCCAAACTGTTGCAAACCATCCCCTGAAAGGTTTTTCAGTGGAAACAGGTGGGTTTTTATCATCGGAAACAGAATTAGCCCTCGATGTCTGAACAACTTTTTTTTGAAAAAATCCCTAAGCCGCGCGGTCACAATTTCTTCAAAATTTCTGACGTTCTGCAATTCACTCAAGAATGGTGCCAAACTGTTGCAAACCATCCCCTGAAAAGTTTTTCGGTGGAAACAGGTGGGTTTTTATCATCGGAAACAGAATTAGCCCTCAATGTCTGAACAACGTTTTTTAAAAAAATCCCTAAGCCGCGCGGTCACAATTTCTTCAAAATTTCTGACGTTCTGCAATTCACTCAAAAATGGTGCCAAACTGTTGCAAACCATCCCCTCAAAGGTTTTTCGGTGATAACAGGTGGGTTTTTATCATCGGAAACAGAATTAGCCGTCGATGTCTGAACAACTTTTTTTTGAAAAAATCCCTAAGCCGCGCGGTCACAATTTCTTCAAAATTTCTGAGGTTCTGCAATTCACTCAAAAATGGTGTCAAACTGTTGCAAACCATCCCCTGAAAGGTTTTTCGGTGGAAACAGATGTGTTTTTATCATCAGAACCAGAATTAGCCCTCAATGTCTGAACAACTTTTTTTAAAAAAAATCCCTAAGCCGCGCGGTCACAATTTCTTCAAAATTTCTGACGTTCTGCAATTCACTCAAAAATGGTGCCAAACTGTTGCAAACCATCCCCTGAAAGGTTTTTCGGTGGAAACAGGTGGGTTTTTATCATCGGAAACAGAATTAGCCCTCGATGTCTGAACAACATTTTTTTAAAAAAATCCCTAAGCCGCGCGGTCACAATTTCTTCAAAATTTCTGACGTTCTGCAATTCACTCAAAAATGGTGCCAAACTGTTGCAAACCATCCCCTTAAAGGTTTTTCGGTGGAAACAGATGTGTTTTTATCATCAGAAACAGAATTAGCCCTCAATGTCTGAACAACTTTTTTTTGAAAAAATCCCTAAGCCGCGCGGTCACAATTTCTTCAAAATTTCTGACATTCTGCAATTCACTCAAAAATGGTGCCAAACTGTTGCAAACCATCCCCTGAAAGGTTTTTCGGTGGAAACAGGTGGGTTTTTATCATCGGAAACAGAATTAGCCCTCGATGTCTGAACAACTTTTTTTTGAAAAAATCCCTAAGCCGCGCGGTCACAATTTCTTCAAAATTTCTGACGTTCTGCAATTCACTCAAAAATGGTGCCAAACTGTTGCAAACCATCCCCTGAAAGGTTTTTCGGTGGAAACAGGTGGGTTTTTATCATCGTAAACAGAATTAGCCTTCGATGTCTGAACAACTTTTTTTTGAAAAAATTCCTAAGCCGCGCGGTCACAATTTCTTCAAAATTTCTGACGTTCTGCAATTCACTCAAAAATGGTGCCAAACTGTTGCAAACCATCCCCTGAAAGGTTTTTCGGTGGAAACAGATGTGTTTTTATCATCGGAAACAGAATTAGCCCTCATTGTCTGAACAACTTTTTTTTGAAAAAATCCCTAAGCCGCGCGGTCACAATTTCTTCAAAATTTCTGACGTTCTTAAATTCACTAAAAAATGGTGCCAAACTGTTGCAAACGATCCCCTGAAAGGTTTTTCGGTGGAAACAGGTGGGTTTTTATCATCGGAAACAGAATTAGCCCTCGATGTCTGAACAACTTTTTTTTGAAAAAATCCCTAAGCCGCGCGATCACAATTTCTTCAAAATTTCTGACGTTCTGCAATTCACTCAAAAATGGTGCCAAACTGTTGCAAACCATCCCCTGAAAGGTTTTTCGGTGGAAACAGGTGGGTTTTTATCATCGGAAACAGAATTAGCCCTCGATGTCTGAACAACTTTTTTTTGAAAAAATCCCTAAGCCGCGCGATCACAATTTCTTCAAAATTTCTGACGTTCTGCAATTCACTCAAAAATGGTGCCAAACTGTTGCAAACCATCCCCTGAAAGGTTTTTCGGTGGAAACAGGTGGGTTTTTATCATCGGAAACAGAATTAGCCCTCAATGTCTGAACAACGTTTTTTTAAAAAATCCCTAAGCCGCGCGGTCACAATTTCTTCAAAATTTCTGACGTTCTGCAATTCACTCAAAAATGGTGCCAAACTGTTGCAAACCATCCCCTTAAAGGTTTTTGGGTGGAAACAGATGTGTTTTTATCATCAGAAACAGAATTAGCCCTCAATGTCTGAACAACTTTTTTTTGAAAAAATCCCTAAGCCGCGTGGTCACAATTTCTTCAAAATTTCTGACGTTCTGCAATTCACTCAAAAATGGTGTCAAACTGTTGCAAACCATCCCCTGAAAGGTTTTCCGGTGGAAACAGGTGGGTTTTTATCATCGGAAACAGAATTAGCCCTCGATGTCTGAACAACTTTTTTTTGAAAAAATCCCTAAGCCGCGCGGTCACAATTTCTTCAAAATTTCTGACGTTCTGCAATTCACTCAAAAATGGTGTCAAACTGTTGCAAACCATCCCCTGAAAGGTTTTCCGGTGGAAACAGGTGGCTTTTTATCATCGGAAACAGAATTAGCCGTCGATGTCTGAACAACTTTTTTTGAAAAAATCCCTAAGCCGCGCGGTCACAATTTCTTCAAAATTTCTGACGTTCTGCAATTCACTCAAAAATGGTGCCAAACTGTTGCAAACCATCCCCTTAAAGGTTTTTCGGTTGAAACAGATCTGTTTTTATCATCGGAAACAGAATTAGCCCACAATGTCTGAACAACTTTTTTTGAAAAAATCCCTAAGCCGCGCGGTCACAATTTCTTCAAAATTTCTGACGTTCTGCAATTCACTCAAAAATGGTGCCAAACTGTTGCAAACCATCCCCTGAAAGGTTTTTCGGTGGAAACAGGTGGGTTTTTATCATCGGAAACAGAATTAGCCCTCGATGTCTGAAAAACTTTTTTTTGAAAAAATCCCTAAGCCGCGCGATCACAATTTCTTCAAAATTTCTGACGTTCTGCAATTCACTCAAAAATGGTGCCAAACTGTTGCAAACCATCCCCTGAAAGGTTTTTCGGTGGAAACAGGTGGGTTTTTATCATCGGAAACAGAATTAGCCCTCAATGTCTGAACAACTTTTTTTTAAAAAATCCCTAAGCCGCGCGGTCACAATTTCTTCAAAATTTCTGACGTTCTGCAATTCACTCAAAAATGGTGCCAAACTGTTGCAAACCATCCCCTTAAAGGTTTTTCGGTGGAAACAGATGTGTTTTTATCATCAGAAACAGAATTAGCCCTCAATGTCTGAACAACTTTTTTTTGAAAAAATCCCTAAGCCGCGCGGTCACAATTTCTTCAAAATTTCTGGCGTTCTGCAATTCACTCAAAAATGGTGCCAAACTGTTGCAAACCATCCCCAGAAAGCTTTTTCGGTGGAAACAGGTGGGTTTTTATCATCGGAAACAGAATTAGCCCTCGATGTCTGAACAACTTTTTTTGAAAAAATCCCTAAGCCGCGCGGTCACAATTTCTTCAAAATTTCTTACGTTCTGCAATTCACTCAAAAATGGTGCCAAACTGTTGCAAACCATCCCCTGAAAGGTTTTTCGGTGGAAACAGATGTGTTTTTATCATCGGAAACAGAATTAGCCCTCAATGCCTGGACAACTTTTTTTGCAAAAATCCCTAAGCCGCGCGGTCACAATTTCTTCAAAATTTCTGACGTTCTTATATTCACTCAAATATGGTGCCAAACTGTTGCAAACAATCTCCTGAAAGGTTTTTCGGTGGAAACAGGTGGGTTTTTATCATTGGAAACAGAATTAGCCCACGATGTCTGAACAACTTTTTTTGAGAAAATCCTTAAGCCGCGCGGTCACAATTTCTTCAAAATTTCTGACGTTCTGCAATTCACTCAAAAATGGTGCCAAACTGTTGCAAACAATCTCCTGAAAGGTTTTTCGGTGGAAGCAGGTGGGTTTTTATCATCGGAAACAGAATTAGCCCACGATGTCTGAACAACTTTTTTTTGAAAAAATCCCTAAGCCGCGCGGTCACACTTTCTTCAAAATTTCTGACGTTCTGCAATTCACTCAAAAATGGTGTCAAACTGTTGCAAACCATCCCCTGAAAGGTTTTCCGGTGGAAACAGGTGGGTTTTTATCATCGGAAACAGAATTAGCCCTCGATGTCTGAACAACTTTTTTTTGAAAAAATCCCTAAGCCGCGCGGTCACAATTTCTTCAAAATTTCTGACGTTCTGCAATTCACTCAAAAATGGTGTCAAACTGTTGCAAACCATCCCCTGAAAGGTTTTCCGGTGGAAACAGGTGGCTTTTTATCATCGGAAACAGAATTAGCCGTCGATGTCTGAACAACTTTTTTGAAAAAATCCCTAAGCCGCGCGGTCACAATTTCTTCAAAATTTCTGACGTTCTGCAATTCACTCAAAAATGGTGCCAAACTGTTGCAAACCATCCCCTTAAAGGTTTTTCGGTTGAAACAGATCTGTTTTTATCATCGGAAACAGAATTAGCCCACAATGTCTGAACAACTTTTTTTGAAAAAATCCCTAAGCCGCGCGGTCGCAATTTCTTCAAAATTTCTGACGTTCTGCAATTCACTCAAAAATGGTGCCAAACTGTTGCAAACCATCCCCTGAAAGGTTTTTCGGTGGAAACAGGTGGGTTTTTATCATCGGAAACAGAATTAGCCCTCAATGTCTGAACAACGTTTTTTTAAAAAATCCCTAAGCCGCGCGGTCACAATTTCTTAAAAATTTCTGACGTTCTGCAATTCACTCAAAAATGGTGCCAAACTGTTGCAAACCATCCCCTTAAAGGTTTTTCGGTGGAAACAGATGTGTTTTTATCATCAGAAACAGAATTAGCCCTCAATGTCTGAACAACTTTTTTTTGAAAAAATCCCTAAGCCGCGCGGTCACAATTTCTTCAAAATTTCTGGCGTTCTGCAATTCACTCAAAAATGGTGCCAAACTGTTGCAAACCATCCCCAGAAAGCTTTTTCGGTGGAAACAGGTGGGTTTTTATCATCGGAAACAGAATTAGCCCTCGATGTCTGAACAACTTTTTTTGAAAAAATCCCTAAGCCGCGCGGTCACAATTTCTTCAAAATTTCTTACGTTCTGCAATTCACTCAAAAATGGTGCCAAACTGTTGCAAACCATCCCCTGAAAGGTTTTTCGGTGGAAACAGATGTGTTTTTATCATCGGAAACAGAATTAGCCCTCAATGCCTGGACAACTTTTTTTGCAAAAATCCCTAAGCCGCGCGGTCACAATTTCTTCAAAATTTCTGACGTTCTTATATTCACTCAAAAATGGTGCCAAACTGTTGCAAACAATCTCCTGAAAGGTTTTTCGGTGGAAACAGGTGGGTTTTTATCATCGGAAACAGAATTAGCCCACGATGTCTGAACAACTTTTTTTGAGAAAATCCTTAAGCCGCGCGGTCACAATTTCCTCAAAATTTCTGACGTTCTGCAATTCACTCAAAAATGGTGCCAAACTGTTGCAAACCATCCCCTGAAAGGTTTTTCGGTGATAACAGGTGGGTTTTTATCATCGGAAACAGAATTAGCCGTCGATGTCTGAACAACTTTTTTTTGAAAAAATCCCTATGCCGCGCGGTCACAATTTCTTCAAAATTTCTGACGTTCTGCAATTCACTCAAAAATGGTGCCAAACTGTTGCAATCCATCCCCCTGAAAGGTTTTTCGGTGGAAACAGATGTGTTTTTATCATCGGAAACAGAATTAGCCCTCAATGTCTGAACAACTTTTTTTGAAAAAATCCCTAAGCCGCGCGGTCACAATTTCTTCAAAATTTCTGACGTTCTTAAATTCACTCAAAAATGGTGCCAAACTGTTGCAAACCATCCCCTGAAAGGTTTTTCGGTGGAAACAGGTGGGTTTTTATCATCGGAAACAGAATTAGCCCTCGATGTCTGAACAACTTTTTTTGAGAAAATCCTTAAGCCGCGCAGTCACAATTTCTTCAAAATTTCTGACGTTCTGCAATTCACTCAAAAATGGTGCCAAACTTTTGCAAACCATCCCCTGAAAGGTTTTTCAGTGGAAACAGGTGGGTTTTTATCATCGGAAACAGAATTAGCCCTCGAGTCTGAACAACTTTTTTTTGAAAAAATCCCTAAGCCGCGCGGTCACAATTTCTTCAAAATTTCTGACGTTCTGCAATTCACTCAAAAATGGTGCCAAACTGTTGCAAACCATCCCCTGAACGGTTTTTAGTGGAAACAGGTGGGTTTTTAACATCGGAAACAGAATTAGCCCTCGATGTCTGAACAACTTTTTTTTGAAAAAATCACTAAGCCGCGCGGTCACAATTTCTTCAAAATTTCTGACGTTCTGCAATTCACTCAAAAATGGTGCCAAACTGTTGCAAACCATCCCCTGAAAGGTTTTTCGGTGGAAACAGATGTGTTTTTATCATCGGAAACAGAATTAGCCCTCAATGCCTGGACAACTTTTTTTGCAAAAATCCCTAAGCCGCGCGGTCACAATTTCTTCAAAATTTCTGACGTTCTGCAATTCACTCAAAAATAGTGCCAAACTGTTGCAAACCATCCCCTGAAAGGTTTTTCGGTGATAACAGGTGGGTTTTTATCATCGGAAACAGAATTAGCCGTCGATGTCTGAACAACTTTTTTTTGAAAAAATCCCTAAGCCGCGCGGTCACAATTTTTTCAAAATTTCTGACGTTCTGCAATTCACTCAAAAATGGTGCCAAACTGTTGCAATCCATCCCCCTGAAAGGTTTTTCGGTGGAAACAGATGTGTTTTTATCATCGGAAACAGAATTAGCCCTCAATGTCTGAACAACTTTTTTTGAAAAAATCCCTAAGCCGCGCGGTCACAATTTCTTCAAAATTTCTGACGTTCTTAAATTCACTCAAAAATGGTGCCAAACTGTTGCAAACCATCCCCTGAAAGGTTTTTCGGTGGAAACAGGTGGGTTTTTATCATCGGAAACAGAATTAGCCCTCGATGTCTGAACAACTTTTTTTGAAAAAATCCCTAAGCCGCGCGGTCACAATTTCTTCAAAATTTCTGACGTTCTGCAATTCACTCAAAAATGGTGCCAAACTGTTGCAAACCATCCCCTGAAAGGTTTTTCAGTGGGAACAGGTGGGTTTTTATCATCGGAAACAGAATTAGCCCTCGAGTCTGAACAACTTTTTTTTGAAAAAATCCCTAAGCCGCACGGTCACAATTTCTTCAAAATTTCTGGCGTTCTGCAATTCACTCAAAAATGGTGCCAAACTGTTGCAAACCATCCCCTGAAAGGTTTTTCGGTGGAAACAGATGTGTTTTTATCATCGGAAACAGAATTAGCCCTCAGTGCCTGGACAACTTTTTTTGCAAAAATCCCTAAGCCGCGCGGTCACAATTTCTTCAAAATTTCTGACGTTCGGGAATTCACTCAAAAATGGTGCCAAACTGTTGCAAACAATCTCCTGAAAAGTTTTTCGGTGGAAACAGGTGGGTTTTTATCATCGGAAACAGAATTAGCCCACGATGTCTGAACAACTTTTTTTGAGAAAATCCTTAAGCCGCGCGGTCACAATTTCTTCAAAATTTCTGACGTTCTGCAATTCACTCAAAAATGGTGCCAAACTGTTGCAAACCATCCCCTAAAAGGTTTTTTGGTGGAAACAGGTGGGTTTTTATCATCGGAAACAGAATTAGCCCTCAATGTCTGAACAACTTTTTTAAAAAAAATCCCTAAGCCGCGCGGTCACAATTTCTTCAAAATTTCTGACGTTCTTAAATTCACTCAAAAATGGTGCCAAACTGTTGCAAACCATCCCCTGAAAGGTTTTTCGGTGGAAACAGGTGGGTTTTTATCATCGGAAACAGAATTAGCCCTCGATGTCTGAACAACTTTTTTTGAGAAAATCCTTAAGCCGCGCGGTCACAATTTCTTCAAAATTTCTGACGTTCTGCAATTCACTCAAAAATGGTGCCAAACTGTTGCAAACCATCCCCTAAAAGGTTTTTTGGTGGAAACAGGTGGGTTTTAATCATCGGAAACAGAATTAGCCCTCAATGTCTGAACAACTTTTTTTAAAAAAATCCCTAAGCCGCGCGGTCACAATTTCTTCAAAATTTCTGACGTTCTTAAATTCACTCAAAAATGTGCCAAACTGTTGCAAACCATCCCCTGAAAGGTTTTTCGGTGGAAACAGGTGGGTTTTTATCATCGGAAACAGAATTAGCCCTCGATGTCTGAACAACTTTTTTTGAAAAAATCCCTAAGCCGCGCGGTCACAATTTCTTCAAAATTTCTGACGTTCTGCAATTCACTCAAAAATGGTGCCAAACTTTTGCAAACCATCCCCTGAAAGGTTTTTCAGTGGGAACAGGTGGGTTTTTATCATCGGAAACAGAATTAGCCCTCGAGTCTAAACAACTTTTTTTTGAAAAAATCCCTAAGCCGCACGGTCACAATTTCTTCAAAATTTCTGGCGTTCTGCAATTCACTCAAAAATGGTGCCAAACTGTTGCAAACCATCCCCTGAAAGGTTTTTCGGTGGAAACAGATGTGTTTTTATCATCGGAAACAGAATTAGCCCTCAATGCCTGGACAACTTTTTTTGCAAAAATCCCTAAGCCGCGCGGTCACAATTTCTTCAAAATTTCTGACGTTCGGGAATTCACTCAAAAATGGTGCCAAACTGTTGCAAACAATCTCCTGAAAAGTTTTTCGGTGGAAACAGGTGGGTTTTTATCATCGGAAACAGAATTAGCCCACGATGTCTGAACAACTTTTTTTGAGAAAATCCTTAAGCCGCGCGGTCACAATTTCTTCAAAATTTCTGACGTTCTGCAATTCACTCAAAAATGGTGCCAAACTGTTGCAAACCATCCCCTAAAAGGTTTTTTGGTGGAAACAGGTGGGTTTTTATCATCGGAAACAGAATTAGCCCTCAATGTCTGAACAACTTTTTTTTAAAAAATCCCTAAGCCGCGCAGTCACAATTTCTTCAAAATTTCTGACGTTCTTAAATTCACTCAAAAATGGTGCCAAACTGTTGCAAACCATCCCATGAAAGGTTTTTCGGTGGAAACAGATGTGTTTTTATCATCGGAAACAGAATCGGCCCTGAATGTCTGAACAACTTTTTTTAGAAAAAATCCCTAAGCCGCGCGGTCACAATTTCTTCAAAATTTCTGACGTTCTTAAATTCACTAAAAAATGGTGCCAAACTATTGCAAACCATCCCCTGAAAGGTTTTTCGGTGGAAACAGGTGGGTTTTTATCATCGGAAACAGAATTAGCCCTCGATGTCTGAACAACTTTTTTTGAAAAAATCCCTAAGCCGCGCGGTCACAATTTCTTCAAAATTTCTGACGTTCTGCAATTCACTCAAAAATGGTGCCAAACTGTTGCAAACCATCCCATGAAAGGTTTTTCGGTGGAAACAGATGTGTTTTTATCATCGGAAACAGAATTAGCCCTCAATGTCTGAACAACTTTTTTTAGAAAAAATCCCTAAGCCGCGCGGTCACAATTTCTTCAAAATTTCTGACGTTCTTAAATTCACTCAAAAATGGTGCCAAACTGTTGCAAACAATCTCCTGAAAGGTTTTTCGGTGGAAACAGGTCGGTTTTTATCATCGGAAACAGAATTAGCCCTCGATGTCTGAACAACTTTTTTTGAGAAAATCCTTAAGCCGCGCGGTCACAATTTCTTCAAAATTTCTGACGTTCTGCAATTCACTCAAAAATGGTGCCAAACTGTTGCAAACCATCCCCTGAAAGGTTTTTCAGTGGAAACAGGTGGGTTTTTATCATGGGAAACAGAATTAGCCCTCGATGTCTGAACAACTTTTTTTTGAAAAAATCCCTAAGCCGCGCGGTCACAATTTCTTCAAAATTTCTGACGTTCTGCAATTCACTCAAAAATGGTGCCAAACTGTTGCAAACCATCCCCTTAAAGGTTTTTCGGTGGAAACAGATGTGTTTTTATCATCGGAAACAGAATTAGCCCTCAATGTCTGAACAACTTTTTTTTGAAAAAATCCCTAAGCCGCGCGGTCACAATTTCTTCAACATTTCTGACGTTCTGCAATTCACTCAAAAATGGTGCCAAACTGTTGCAAACCATCCCCTGAAAGGTTTTTCGGTGATAACAGGTGGGTTTTTATCATCGGAAACAGAATTAGCCGGCGATGTCTGAACAACTTTTTTTTGAAAAAATCCCTAAGCCGCGCGGTCACAATTTCTTCAAAATTTCTGACGTTCTGCAATTCACTCAAAAATGGTGCCAAACTGTTGCAAACCATCCCCTGAAAGGTTTTTCGGTGGAAACAGATGTGTTTTTATAATCGGAAACAGAATTAGCCCTCAATGCCTGGACAACTTTTTTAAAAAAAAATCCCTAAGCCGCGCGGTCACAATTTCTTCAAAATTTCTGACGTTCTTAAATTCACTCAAAAATGGTGCCAAACTGTTGCAAACCATCCCCTGAAAGGTTTTTCGGTGGAAACAGGTGGGTTTTTATCATCGGAAACAGAATTAGCCCTCGATGTCTGAACAACTTTTTTTGAAAAAATCCCTAAGCCGCGCGGTTACAATTTCTTCAAAATTTCTCACGTTCTGCAATGCACTCAAAAATGGTGCCAAACTGTTGCAAACCATCCCCTGAAAGGTTTTTAGTGGAAACAGGTGGGTTTTTATCATCGGAAACAGAATTAGCCCTCAATGTCTGAACAACGTTTTATAAAAAAATCCCTAAGCCGCGCCGTCACAATTTCTTCAAAATTTCTGACGTTCTGCAATTCACTCAAAAATGGTGCCAAACTGTTGCAAACCATCCCCTTAAAGGTTTTTCGGTGTAAACAGATGTGTTTTTATCATCGGAAACAGAATTAGCCCTCAATGTCTGAACAACTTTTTTTTGAAAAAATCCCTAAGCCGCGCGGTCACAATTTCTTCAAAATTTCTGACGTTCTGCAATTCACTCAAAAATGGTGCCAAACTGTTGCAAACCATCCCCTGAAAGGTTTTTCGGTGGAAACAGGTGGGTTTTTATCATCGGAAACAGAATTAGCCCTCGATGTCTGAACAACTTTTTTTGAAAAAATCCCTAAGCCGCGCGGTCACAATTTCTTCAAAATTTCTGACGTTCTGCAATGCACTCAAAAATGGTGCCAAACTGTTGCAAACCATCCCCAGAAAGGTTTTTAGTGAAAACAGATGTGTTTTTATCATCGGAAACAGAATTAGCCCTCGATGTCTGAACAACTTTTTTTTGAAAAAATCCCTAAGCCGCGCGGTCACAATTTCTTCAAAATTTCTGACGTTCTGCAATTCACTCAAAAATGGTGCCAAACTGTTGCAAACCATCCCCTGAAAGGTTTTTCGTTGGAAACAGGTGGGTTTTTATCATCGGAAACAGAATTAGCCCTCAATGTCTGAACAACGTTTTTTAAAAAAATCCCTAAGCCGCGCCGTCACAATTTCTTCAAAATTTCTGACGTTCTGCAATTCACTCAAAAATGGTGCCAAACTGTTGCAAACCATCCCCTTAAAGGTTTTTCGGTGGAAACAGATGTGTTTTTATCATCGGAAACAGAATTAGCCCTCAATGTCTGAACAACTTTTTTTTGAAAAAATCCCTAAGCCGCGCGGTCACAATTTCTTCAAAATTTCTGACGTTCTGCAATTCACTCAAAAATGGTGCCAAACTCTTGCAAACAATCTCCTGAAAGGTTTTTCGGTGGAAACAGGTGGGTTTTTATCATCGGAAACAGAATTAGCCCACGATATCTGAACAACTTTTTTTGAGAAAATCCTTGAGCCGCGCGGTCACAATTTCTTCAAAATTTCTGACGTTCTACAATTCACTCAAAAATGGTGCCAAACTGTTGCAAACCATCCCCTGAAAGGTTTTTAGTGGAAACAGGTGGGTTTTTATCATCGGAAACAGAATTAGCCCTCGATGTCTGAACAACTTTTTTTTGAAAAAATCGGTAAGCCGCGCGGTCACAATTTCTTCAAAATTTCTGACGTTCTGCAATTCACTCAAAAATGGTGCCAAACTGTTGCAAACCATCCCCTGAAAGGTTTTTCGTTGGAAACAGGTGGGTTTTTATCATCGGAAACAGAATTAGCCCTCAATGTCTGAACAACGTTTTATAAAAAAATCCCTAAGCCGCGCCGTCACAATTTCTTCAAAATTTCTGACGTTCTGCAATTCACTCAAAAATGGTGCCAAACTGTTGCAAACCATCCCCTTAAAGGTTTTTCGGTGTAAACAGATGTGTTTTTATCATCGGAAACAGAATTAGCCCTCAATGTCTGAACAACTTTTTTTTGAAAAAATCCCTAAGCCGCGCGGTCACAATTTCTTCAAAATTTCTGACGTTCTGCAATGCACTCAAAAGTGGTGCCAAACTGTTGCAAACCATCCCCAGAAAGGTTTTTAGTGAAAACAGGTGGGTTTTTATCATCGGAAACAGAATTAGCCCTCGATGTCTGAACAACTTTTTTTTGAAAAAATCCCTAAGCCGCGCGGTCACAATTTCTTCAAAATTTCTGACGTTCTGCAATTCACTCAAAAATGGTGCCAAACTGTTGCAAACCATCCCCTGAAAGGTTTTTCGTTGGAAACAGGTGGGTTTTTATCATCGGAAACAGAATTAGCCCTCAATGTCTGAACAACGTTTTTTAAAAAAATCCCTAAGCCGCGCCGTCACAATTTCTTCAAAATTTCTGACGTTCTGCAATTCACTCAAAAATGGTGCCAAACTGTTGCAAATCATCCCCTTAAAGGTTTTTCGGTGGAAACAGATGTGTTTTTATCATCGGAAACAGAATTAGCCCTCGATGTCTGAACAACTTTTTTTTGAAAAAATCCCTAAGCCGCGCGGTCACAATTTCTTCAAAATTTCTGACGTTCTGCAATTCACTCAAAAATGGTGCCAAACTCTTGCAAACAATCTCCTGAAAGGTTTTTCGGTGGAAACAGGTGGGTTTTTATCATCGGAAACAGAATTAGCCCACGATATCTGAACAACTTTTTTTGAGAAAATCCTTAAGCCGCGCGGTCACAATTTCTTCAAAATTTCTGACGTTCTACAATTCACTCAAAAATGGTGCCAAACTGTTGCAAACCATCCCCTAAAAGGTTTTTTGGTGGAAACAGGTGGGTTTTTATCATCGGAAACAGAATTAGCCCTCAATGTCTGAACAACGTTTTTTAAAAAATCCCTAAGCCGCGCGGTCACAATTTCTTCAAAATTTCTGACGTTCTGCAATTCACTCAAAAATGGTGCCAGACTGTTGCAATCCATCCCCTGAAAGGTTTTTCGGTGGAAACAGGTGGGTTTTTATCATCGGAAACAGAATTAGCCCTCAATGCCTGGACAACTTTTTTTGAAAAAATCCCTAAGCCGCGCGGTCACAATTTCTTCAAAATTTCTGACGTTCTTAAATTCACTCAAAAATGGTGCCAAACTGTTGCAAACCATCCCCTGAAAGGTTTTTCGGTGGAAACAGGTGGGTTTTTATCATCGGAAACAGAATTAGCCCTCGATGTCTGAACAACTTTTTTTGAAAAAATCCCTAAGCCGCGCGGTCACAATTTCTTCAAAATTTCTGACGTTCTGCAATTCACTCAAAAATGGTGCCAAACTCTTGCAATCCATCCCCTGAAAGGTTTTTCGGTGGAAACAGGTGGGTTTTTATCATCGGAAACAGAATTAGCCCTCAATGCCTGGACAACTTTTTATGAAAAAATCCCTAAGCCGCGCGGTCACAATTTCTTCAAAATTTCTGACGTTCTTAAATTCACTCAAAAATGGTGCCAAACTGTTGCAAACCATCCCCTGAAAGGTTTTTCGGTGGAAACAGGTGGGTTTTTATCATCGGAAACAGAATTAGCCCTCGATGTCTGAACAACTTTTTTTGAGAAAATCCTTAAGCCGCGCGGTCACAATTTCTTCAAAATTTCTGACGTTCTGCAATTCACTCAAAAATGGTGCCAAACTGTTGCAAACCATCCCCTGAAAGGTTTTTCAGTGGAAACAGGTGGGTTTTTACCATGGGAAACAGAATTAGCCCTCGATGTCTGAACACCTTTTTTTTGAAAAAATCCCTAAGCCGCGCGGTCACAATTTCTTCAAAATTTCTGACGTTCTGCAATTCACTCAAAAATGGTGCCAAACTGTTGCAAACCATCCCCTGAAAGGTTTTTCGGTGGAAACAGGTGGGTTTTTATCATCGGAAACAGAATTAGCCCTCAATGTCTGAACAACTTTTTTTAAAAAAAATCCCTAAGCCGCGCGGTCACAATTTCTTCAACATTTCTGACGTTCTGCAATTCACTCAAAAATGGTGCCAAACTGTTGCAAACCATCCCCTTAAAGGTTTTTCGGTGGAAACAGATGTGTTTTTATCATCGGAAACAGAATTAGCCCTCAATGTCTGAACAACTTTTTTTTGAAAAAATCCCTAAGCCGCGCGGTCACAATTTCTTCAAAATTTCTGACGTTCTGCAATTCACTCAAAAATGGTGCCAAACTGTTGCAAACCATCCCCTGAAAGGTTTTTCGGTGATAACAGGTGGGTTTTTATCATCGGAAACAGAATTAGCCGTCGATGTCTGAACAACTTTTTTTTGAAAAAATCCCTAAGCCGCACGGTCACAATTTCTTCAAAATTTCTGACGTTCTGCAATTCACTCAAAAATGGTGCCAAACTGTTGCAAACCATCCCCTGAAAGGTTTTTCGGTGGAAACAGATGTGTTTTTATAATCGGAAACAGAATTAGCCCTCAATGCCTGGACAACTTTTTTTTAAAAAAATCCCTAAGCCGCGCGGTCACAATTTCTTCAAAATTTCTGACGTTCTTAAATTCACTCAAAAATGGTGCCAAACTGTTGCAAACCATCCCCTGAAAGGTTTTTCGGTGGAAACAGGTGGGTTTTTATCATCGGAAACAGAATTAGCCCTCGATGTCTGAACAACTTTTTTTGAAAAAATCCCTAAGCCGCGCGGTCACAATTTCTTCAAAATTTCTGACGTTCTGCAATGCACTCAAAAATGGTGCCAAACTGTTGCAAACCATCCCCTGAAAGGTTTTTTGGTGGAAACAGGTGGGTTTTTATCATCGGAAACAGAATTAGCCCTCAATGTCTGAACAATTTTTTTTTGAAAAAATCGCTAAGCCGCGCGGTCAAAATTTCTTCAAAATTTCTGACGTTCTGCAATTCACTCAAAAATGGTGCCAAACTGTTGCAAACCATCCCCTTAAAGGTTTTTCGGTGGAAACAGATGTGTTTTTATCATCGGAAACAGAATTAGCCCTCAATGTCTGAACAACTTTTTTTTGAAAAAATCCCTAAGCCGCGCCGTCACAATTTCTTCAAAATTTCTGACGTTCTGCAATTCACTCAAAAATGGTGCCAAACTGTTGCAAACCATCCCCTGAAAGGTTTTTCGGTGGAAACAGGTGGGTTTTTATCATCGGAAACAGAATTAGCCCTCGATGTCTGAACAACTTTTTTTGAGAAAATCCTTAAGCCGCGCGGTCACAATTTCTTCAAAATTTCTGACGTTCTGCAATTCACTCAAAAATGGTGCCAAACTGTTGCAAACCATCCCCTGAAAGGTTTTTCGGTGATAACAGGTGGGTTTTTATCATCGGAAACAGAATTAGCCGTCGATGTCTGAACAACTTTTTTTTGAAAAAATCCCTAAGCCACGCGGTCACAATTTCTTCAAAATTTCTGACGTTCTGCAATTCACTCAAAAATGGTGCCAAACTGTTGCAAACCATCCCCTGAAAGGTTTTTCGTTGGAAACAGGTGGGTTTTTATCATCGGAAACAGAATTAGCCCTCAATGTCTGAACAACGTTTTTTAAAAAAATCCCTAAGCCGCGCCGTCACAATTTCTTCAAAATTTCTGACGTTCTGCAATTCACTCAAAAATGGTGCCAAACTGTTGCAAACCATCCCCTTAAAGGTTTTTCGGTGGAAACAGATGTGTTTTTATCATCGGAAACAGAATTAGCCCTCAATGCCTGGACAACTTTTTTTTGAAAAAATCCCTAAGCCGCGCGGTCACAATTTCTTCAAAATTTCTGACGTTCTGCAATTCACTCAAAAATGGTGCCAAACTGTTGCAAACCATCCCCTGAAAGGTTTTTCGGTGGAAACAGGTGGGTTTTTATCATCGGAAACAGAATTAGCCCTCGATGTCTGAACAACTTTTTTTGAGAAAATCCTTAAGCCGCGCGGTCACAATTTCTTCAAAATTTCTGACGTTCTGCAATTCACTCAAAAATGGTGCCAAACTGTTGCAAACCATCCCCTGAAAGGTTTTTCGGTGATAACAGGTGGGTTTTTATCATCGGAAACAGAATTAGCCGTCGATGTCTGAACAACTTTTTTTTGAAAAAATCCCTAAGCCGCGCGGTCACAATTTCTTCAAAATTTCTGACGTTCTGCAATTCACTCAAAAATGGTGCCAAACTGTTGCAAACCATCCCCTGAAAGGTTTTTCGGTGGAAACAGATGTGTTTTTATAATCGGAAACAGAATTAGCCCTCAATGCCTGGACGACTTTAAAAAAAAAAAATTCCTAAGCCGCGCGGTCACAATTTCTTCAAAATTTCTGACGTTCTTAAATTCACTCAAAAATGGTGCCAAACTGTTGCAAACCATCCCCTGAAAGGTTTTTCGGTGGAAACAGGTGGGTTTTTATCATCGGAAACAGAATTAGCCCTCGATGTCTGAACAACTTTTTTTGAAAAAATCCCTAAGCCGCGCGGTCACAATTTCTTCAAAATTTCTGACGTTCTGCAATGCACTCAAAAATGGTGCCAAACTGTTGCAAAGCATCCCCTGAAAGGTTTTTAGTGGAAACAGGTGGGTTTTTATCATCGGAAACAGAATTAGCCCTCGATGTCTGAACAACTTTTTTTTGAAAAAATCGCTAAGCCGCGCGGTCACAATTTCTTCAAAATTTCTGACGTTCTGCAATTCACTCAAAAATGGTGCCAAACTGTTGCAAACCATCCCCTGAAAGGTTTTTCGTTGGAAACAGGTGGGTTTTTATCATCGGAAACAGAATTAGCCCTCAATGTCTGAACAACGTTTTTTAAAAAAATCCCTAAGCCGCGCCGTCACAATTTCTTCAAAATTTGTGACGTTCTGCAATTCACTCAAAAATGGTGCCAAACTGTTGCAAACCATCCCCTTAAAGGTTTTTCGGTGGAAACAGATGTGTTTTTATCATCGGAAACAGAATTAGCCCTCAATGTCTGAACAACTTTTTTTTGAAAAAATCCCTAAGCCGCGCGGTCACAATTTCTTCAAAATTTCTGACGTTCTGCAATTCACTCAAAAATGGTGCCAAACTGTTGCAAACCATCCCCTGAAAGGTTTTTCGGTGATAACAGGTGGGTTTTTATCATCGGAAACAGAATTAGCCGTCGATGTCTGAACAACTTTTTTTTGAAAAAATCCCTAAGCCGCGCGGTCACAATTTCTTCAAAATTTCTGACGTTCTTAAATTCACTCAAAAATGGTGCCAAACTGTTGCAAACAATCTCCTGAAAGGTTTTTCGGTGGAAACAGGTCGGTTTTTATCATCGGAAACAGAATTAGCCCTCGATGTCTGAACAAGTTTTTTTGAGAAAATCCTTAAGCCGCGCGGTCACAATTTCTTCAAAATTTCTGACGTTCTGCAATTCACTCAAAAATGGTGCCAAACTGTTGCAAACCATCCCCTGAAAGGTTTTTCAGTGGAAACAGGTGGGTTTTTATCATGGGAAACAGAATTAGCCCTCGATGTCTGAACACCTTTTTTTTGAAAATATCCCTAAGCCGCGCGGTCACAATTTCTTCAAAATTTCTGACGTTCTGCAATTCACTCAAAAATGGTGCCAAACTGTTGCAAACCATCCCCTGAAAGGTTTTTCGGTGGAAACAGATGTGTTTTTATCATCGGAAACAGAATTAGCCCTCAATGTCTGAACAACTTTTTTTTAAAAAAATCCCTAAGCCGCGCGGTGACAATTTCTTCAAAATTTCTGACGTTCTGCAATTCACTCAAAAATGGTGCCAAACTGTTGCAAACCATCCCCTGAAAGGTTTTTCGGTGATAACAGGTGGGTTTTTATCATCGGAAACAGAATTAGCCGTCGATGTCTGAACAACTTTTTTTTGAAAAAATCCCTAAGCCGCGCGGTCACAATTTCTTCAAAATTTCTGACGTTCTGCAATTCACTCAAAAATGGTGCGAAACTGTTGCAAACCATCCCCTGAACGCTTTTTCGGTGGAAACAGATGTGTTTTTATAATCGGAAACAGAATTAGCCCTCAATGCCTGGACAACTTTTTTAAAAAAAAATCCCTAAGCCGCGCGGTCACAATTTCTTCAAAATTTCTGACGTTCTTAAATTCACTCAAAAATGGTGCCAAACTGTTGCAAACCATCCCCTGAAAGGTTTTTCGGTGGAAACAGGTGGGTTTTTATCATCGGAAACAGAATTAGCCCTCAATGTCTGAACAACGTTTTTAAAAAAATCCCTAAGCCGCGCCGTCACAATTTCTTCAAAATTTCTGACGTTCTGCAATTCACTCAAAAATGGTGCCAAACTGTTGCAAACCATCCCCTTAAAGGTTTTTCGGTGTAAACAGATGTGTTTTTATCATCGGAAACAGAATTAGCCCTCAATGTCTGAACAACTTTTTTTTGAAAAAATCCCTAAGCCGCGCGGTCACAATTTCTTCAAAATTTCTGAC
Source organism: Podarcis melisellensis (assembly GCF_964234715.1). NCBI lineage: Eukaryota > Metazoa > Chordata > Lepidosauria > Squamata > Lacertidae > Podarcis > Podarcis melisellensis. The sequence continues at coordinate 89,827,515 of NC_138538.1, read as the reverse complement.
GTTCTTAAATTCACTCAAAAATGGTGCCAAACTGTTGCAAACCATCCCCTGAAAGGTTTTTCGGTGGAAACAGGTGGGTTTTTATCATCGGAAACAGAATTAGCCCTCAATGTCTGAACAACGTTTTTAAAAAAATCCCTAAGCCGCGCCGTCACAATTTCTTCAAAATTTCTGACGTTCTGCAATTCACTCAAAAATGGTGCCAAACTGTTGCAAACCATCCCCTTAAAGGTTTTTCGGTGTAAACAGATGTGTTTTTATCATCGGAAACAGAATTAGCCCTCAATGTCTGAACAACTTTTTTTTGAAAAAATCCCTAAGCCGCGCGGTCACAATTTCTTCAAAATTTCTGACGTTCTGCAATTCACTCAAAAATGGTGCCAAACTGTTGCAAACCATCCCCTGAAAGGTTTTTCGGTGGAAACAGGTGGGTTTTTATCATCGGAAACAGAATTAGCCCTCGATGTCTGAACAACTTTTTTTGAAAAAATCCCTAAGCCGCGCGGTCACAATTTCTTCAAAATTTCTGACGTTCTGCAATGCACTCAAAAATGGTGCCAAACTGTTGCAAACCATCCCCAGAAAGGTTTTTAGTGGAAACAGGTGGGTTTTTATCATCGGAAACAGAATTAGCCCTCGATGTCTGAACAACTTTTTTTTGAAAAAATCCCTAAGCCGCGCGGTCACAATTTCTTCAAAATTTCTGACGTTCTGCAATTCACTCAAAAATGGTGCCAAACTGTTGCAAACCATCCCCTGAAAGGTTTTTCGTTGGAAACAGGTGGGTTTTTATCATCGGAAACAGAATTAGCCCTCAATGTCTGAACAACGTTTTTTAAAAAAATCCCTAAGCCGCGCCGTCACAATTTCTTCAAAATTTCTGACGTTCTGCAATTCACTCAAAAATGGTGCCAAACTGTTGCAAACCATCCCCTTAAAGGTTTTTCGGTGGAAACAGATGTGTTTTTATCATCGGAAACAGAATTAGCCCTCAATGTCTGAACAACTTTTTTTTGAAAAAATCCCTAAGCCGCGCGGTCACAATTTCTTCAAAATTTCTGACGTTCTGCAATTCACTCAAAAATGGTGCCAAACTGTTGCAAACCATCCCCTGAAAGGTTTTTCGTTGGAAACAGGTGGGTTTTTATCATCGGAAACAGAATTAGCCCTCAATGTCTGAACAACGTTTTTTAAAAAAATCCCTAAGCCGCGCGGTCACAATTTCTTCAAAATTTCTGACGTTCTGCAATTCACTCAAAAATGTTGCCAAACTGTTGCAAACTATCCCATGAAAGGTTTTTCGGTGGAAACAGATGTGTTTTTATCATCGGAAACAGAATTAGCCCTCAATGTCTGAACAACTTTTTTTAGAAAAAATCCCAAAGCCGCGCGGTCACAATTTCTTCAAAATTTCTGACGTTCTTAAATTCACTCAAAAATGGTGCCAAACTGTTGTAAACCATCCCCTGAAAGGTTTTTCGGTGGAAACAGGTGTGTTTTTATCATCGGAAACAGAAATAGTCCTCGATGTCTGAACAACTTTTTTTGAAAAAATCCCTAAGCCGCGCGGTCACAATTTCTTCAAAATTTCTGACGTTCTGCAATTCACTCAAAAATGGTGCCAAACTGTTGCAAACCATCCCCTGAACGGTTTTTAGTGGAAATAGGTGGGTTTTTATCATCGGAAACAGAATTAGCCCTCGATGTCTGAACAACTTTTTTTTGAAAAAATCCCTAAGCCGCGCGGTCACAATTTCTTCAAAATTTCTGACGTTCTGCAATTCACTCAAAAATGGTGCCAAACTGTTGCAAACCATCCCCTGAAAGGTTTTTCGGTGGAAACAGATGTGTTTTTATCATCGGAAACAGAATTAGCCCTCAATGCCTGGACAACTTTTTTTGCAAAAATCCCTAAGCCGCGCGGTCACAATTTCTTCAAAATTTCTGACGTTCTTAAATTCACTCAAAAATGGTGCCAAACTGTTGCAAACAATCTCCTGAAAGGTTTTTCGGTGGAAACAGGTGGGTTTTTATCATCGGAAACAGAATTAGCCCACGATATCTGAACAACTTTTTTTGAGAAAATCCTTAAGCCGCGCGGTCACAATTTCTTCAAAATTTCTGACGTTCTGCAATTCACTCAAAAATGGTGCCAAACTGTTGCAAACCATCCCCTTAAAGGTTTTTCGGTGGAAACAGATGTGTTTTTATCATCGGAAACAGAATTAGCCCTCAATGTCTGAACAACTTTTTTTTGAAAAAATCCCTAAGCCGCGCGGTGACAATTTCTTCAAAATTTCTGACGTTCTGCAGTTCACTCAAAAATGGTGCCAAACTGTTGCAAACCATCCCCTGAAAGGTTTTTCGGTGATAACAGGTGGGTTTTTATCATCGGAAACAGAATTAGCCGTCGATGTCTGAACAACTTTTTTTTGAAAAAATCCCTAAGCCGCGCGGTCACAATTTCTTCAAAATTTCTGACGTTCTGCAATTCACTCAAAAATGGTGCGAAACTGTTGCAAACCATCCCCTGAACGGTTTTTCGGTGGAAACAGATGTGTTTTTATAATCGGAAACAGAATTAGCCCTCAATGCCTGGACAACTTTTTTAAAAAAAAATCCCTAAGCCGCGCGGTCACAATTTCTTCAAAATTTCTGACGTTCTTAAATTCACTCAAAAATGGTGCCAAACTGTTGCAAACCATCCCCTGAAAGGTTTTTCGGTGGAAACAGGTGGGTTTTTATCATCGGAAACAGAATTAGCCCTCGATGTCTGAACAACTTTTTTTGAAAAAATCCCTAAGCCGCGCGGTCACAATTTCTTCAAAATTTCTGACGTTCTGCAATGCACTCAAAAATGGTGCCAAACTGTTGCAAACCATCCCCTGAAAGGTTTTTAGTGGAAACAGGTGGGTTTTTATCATCGGAAACAGAATTAGCCCTCAATGCCTGGACAACTTTTTTTGCAAAAATCCCTAAGCCGCGCGGTCACAATTTCTTCAAAATTTCTGACGTTCTTAAATTCACTCAAAAATGGTGCCAAACTGTTGCAAACAATCTCCTGAAAGGTTTTTCGGTGGAAACAGGTGGGTTTTTATCATCGGAAACAGAATTAGCCCACGATATCTGAACAACTTTTTTTGAGAAAATCCTTAAGCCGCGCGGTCACAATTTCTTCAAAATTTCTGACGTTCTGCAATTCACTCAAAAATGGTGCCAAACTGTTGCAAACCATCCCCTTAAAGGTTTTTCGGTGGAAACAGATGTGTTTTTATCATCGGAAACAGAATTAGCCCTCAATGTCTGAACAACTTTTTTTTGAAAAAATCCCTAAGCCGCGCGGTGACAATTTCTTCAAAATTTCTGACGTTCTGCAGTTCACTCAAAAATGGTGCCAAACTGTTGCAAACCATCCCCTGAAAGGTTTTTCGGTGATAACAGGTGGGTTTTTATCATCGGAAACAGAATTAGCCGTCGATGTCTGAACAACTTTTTTTTGAAAAAATCCCTAAGCCGCGCGGTCACAATTTCTTCAAAATTTCTGACGTTCTGCAATTCACTCAAAAATGGTGCGAAACTGTTGCAAACCATCCCCTGAACGGTTTTTCGGTGGAAACAGATGTGTTTTTATAATCGGAAACAGAATTAGCCCTCAATGCCTGGACAACTTTTTTTAAAAAAAATCCCTAAGCCGCGCGGTCACAATTTCTTCAAAATTTCTGACGTTCTTAAATTCACTCAAAAATGGTGCCAAACTGTTGCAAACCATCCCCTGAAAGGTTTTTCGGTGGAAACAGGTGGGTTTTTATCATCGGAAACAGAATTAGCCCTCGATGTCTGAACAACTTTTTTTGAAAAAATCCCTAAGCCGCGCGGTCACAATTTCTTCAAAATTTCTGACGTTCTGCAATGCACTCAAAAATGGTGCCAAACTGTTGCAAACCATCCCCTGAAAGGTTTTGAGTGGAAACAGGTGGGTTTTTATCATCGGAAACAGAATTAGCCCTCGATGTCTGAACAACTTTTTTTTGAAAAAATCGGTAAGCCGCGCGGTCACAATTTCTTCAAAATTTCTGACGTTCTGCAGTTCACTCAAAAATGGTGCCAAACTGTTGCAAACCATCCCCTGAAAGGTTTTTCGTTGGAAACAGGTGGGTTTTTATCATCGGAAACAGAATTAGCCCTCAATGTCTGAACAACGTTTTTTTAAAAAATCCCTAAGCCGCGCCGTCACAATTTCTTCAAAATTTCTGACGTTCTGCAATTCACTCAAAAATGGTGCCAAACTGTTGCAAACCATCCCCTTAAAGGTTTTTCGGTGGAAACAGATGTGTTTTTATCATCGGAAACAGAATTAGCCCTCAATGTCTGAACAACTTTTTTTTGAAAAAATCCCTAAGCCGCGCGGTCACAATTTCTTCAAAATTTCTGACGTTCTGCAATTCACTCAAAAATGGTGCCAAACTGTTGCAAACCATCCCCTGAAAGGTTTTTCGTTGGAAACAGGTGGGTTTTTATCATCGGAAACAGAATTAGCCCTCAATGTCTGAACAACGTTTTTTAAAAAAATCCCTAAGCCGCGCGGTCACAATTTCTTCAAAATTTCTGACGTTCTGCAATTCACTCAAAAATGTTGCCAAACTGTTGCAAACCATCCCATGAAAGGTTTTTCGGTGGAAACAGATGTGTTTTTATCATCGGAAACAGCATTAGCCCTCAATGTCTGAACAACTTTTTTTAGAAAAAATCCCTAAGCCGCGCGGTCACAATTTCTTCAAAATTTCTGACGTTCTTAAATTCACTCAAAAATGGTGCCAAACTGTTGCAAACCATCCCCTGAAAGGTTTTTCGGTGGAAACAGGTGGGTTTTTATAATCGGAAACAGAATTAGCCCTCGATGTCTGAACAACTTTTTTTTGAAAAAATCCCTAAGCCGCGCGGTCACAATTTCTTCAAAATTTCTGACGTTCTGCAATTCACTCAAAAATGGTGCCAAACTGTTGCAAACCATCCCCTGAAAGGTTTTTCGGTGGAAACAGATGTGTTTTTATCATCGGAAACAGAATTAGCCCTCAATGCCTGGACAACTTTTTTTGCAAAAATCCCTAAGCCGCGCGGTCACAATTTCTTCAAAATTTCTGACGTTCTTAAATTCACTCAAAAATGGTGCCAAACTGTTGCAAACAATCTCCTGAAAGGTTTTTCGGTGGAAACAGGTGGGTTTTTATCATCGGAAACAGAATTAGCCCACGATATCTGAACAACTTTTTTTGAGAAAATCCTTAAGCCGCGCGGTCACAATTTCTTCAAAATTTCTGACGTTCTGCAATTCACTCAAAAATGGTGCCAAACTGTTGCAAACCATCCCCTAAAAGGTTTTTTGGTGGAAACAGGTGGGTTTTTATCATCGGAAACAGAATTAGCCCTCAATGTCTGAACAACTTTTTTAAAAAAAATCCCTAAGCCGCGCGGTCACAATTTCTTCAAAATTTCTGACGTTCTGCAATTCACTCAAAAATGGTGCCAAACTGTTGCAAACCATCCCATGAAAGGTTTTTCGGTGGAAACAGATGTGTTTTTATCATCGGAAACAGAATTAGCCCTCAATGTCTGAACAACTTTTTTTAGAAAAAATCCCTAAGCCGCGCGGTCACAATTTCTTCAAAATTTCTGACGTTCTTAAATTCACTCAAAAATGGTGCCAAACTGCTGCAAACCATCCCCTGAAAGGTTTTTCGGTGGAAACAGGTGGGTTTTTATCATCGGAAACAGAATTAGCCCTCGATGTCTGAACAACTTTTTTTGAAAAAATCCCTAAGCCACGCGGTCACAATTTCTTCAAAATTTCTGACGTTCTGCAATTCACTCAAAAATGGTGCCAAACTGTTGCAATCCATCCCCTGAAAGGTTTTTCGGTGGAAACAGGTGGGTTTTTATCATCGGAAACAGAATTAGCCCTCAATGCCTGGACAAATTTTTTTGAAAAAATCCCTAAGCCGCGCGGTCACAATTTCTTCAAAATGTCTGACGTTCTTAAATTCACTCAAAAATGGTGCCAAACTGTTGCAAACCATCCCCTGACAGGTTTTTCGGTGGAAACAGATCTGTTTTTATCATCGGAAACAGAATTAGCCCTCGATGTCTGAACAACTTTTTTTGAAAAAATCCCTAAGCCGCGCGGTCACAATTTCTTCAAAATTTCTGACGTTCTGCAATTCACTCAAAAATGGTGCCAAACTGTTGCAATCCATCCCCTGAAAGGTTTTTCGGTGGAAACAGGTGGGTTTTTATCATCGGAAACAGAATTAGCCCTCAATGCCTGGACAACTTTTTATGAAAAAATCCCTAAGCCGCGCGGTCACAATTTCTTCAAAATTTCTGATGTTCTTAAATTCACTCAAAAATGGTGCCAAACTGTTGCAAACAATCTCCTGAAAGGTTTTTCGGTGGAAACAGGTGGGTTTTTATCATCGGAAACAGAATTAGCCCTCGATGTCTGAACAACTTTTTTTGAGAAAATCCTTAAGCCGCGCGGTCACAATTTCTTCAAAATTTCTGACGTTCTGCAATTCACTCAAAAATGGTGCCAAACTGTTGCAAACCATCCCCTGAAAGGTTTTTCAGTGGAAACAGGTGGGTTTTTATCATGGGAAACAGAATTAGCCCTCGATGTCTGAACACCTTTTTTTTGAAAAAATCCCTAAGCCGCGCGGTCACAATTTCTTCAAAATTTCTGACGTTCTGCAATTCACTCAAAAATGGTGCCAAACTGTTGCAAACCATCCCCTTAAAGGTTTTTCGGTGGAAACAGATGTGTTTTTATCATCGGAAACAGAATTAGCCCTCAATGTCTGAACAACTTTTTTTTGAAAAAATCCCTAAGCCGCGCGGTGACAATTTCTTCAAAATTTCTGACGTTCTGCAATTCACTCAAAAATGGTGCCAAACTGTTGCAAACCATCCCCTGAAAGGTTTTTCGGTGATAACAGGTGGGTTTTTATCATCGGAAACAGAATTAGCCGTCGATGTCTGAACAACTTTTTTTTGAAAAAATCCCTAAGCCGCACGGTCACAATTTCTTCAAAATTTCTGACGTTCTGCAATTCACTCAAAAATGGTGCCAAACTGTTGCAAACCATCCCCTGAAAGGTTTTTCGGTGGAAACAGATGTGTTTTTATAATCGGAAACAGAATTAGCCCTCAATGCCTGGACAACTTTTTTTTAAAAAAATCCCTAAGCCGCGCGGTCACAATTTCTTCAAAATTTCTGACGTTCTTAAATTCACTCAAAAATGGTGCCAAACTGTTGCAAACCATCCCCTGAAAGGTTTTTCGGTGGAAACAGGTGGGTTTTTATCATCGGAAACAGAATTAGCCCTCGATGTCTGAACAACTTTTTTTGAAAAAATCCCTAAGCCGCGCGGTCACAATTTCTTCAAAATTTTTGACGTTCTGCAATTCACTCAGAAATGGTGCCAAACTGTTGCAAACCATCCCATGAAAGGTTTTTCGGTGGAAACAGATGTGTTTTTATCATCGGAAACAGAATTAGCCCTCAATGTCTGAACAACTTTTTTTAGAAAAAATCCCTAAGCCGCGCAGTCACAATTTCTTCAAAATTTCTGACGTTCTTAAATTCACTCAAAAATGGTGCCAAACTGTTGCAAACCATCCCCTGAAAGGTTTTTCGGTGGAAACAGGTGGGTTTTTATCATCGGAAACAGAATTAGCCCTCGATGTCTGAACAACTTTTTTTGAAAAAATCCCTAAGCCGCGCGGTCACAATTTCTTCAAAATTTCTGACGTTCTGCAATTCACTCAAAAATGGTGCCAAACTGTTGCAATCCATCCCCTGAAAGGTTTTTCGGTGGAAACAGGTGGGTTTTTATCATCGGAAACAGAATTAGCCCTCAATGCCTGGACAAATTTTTTTGAAAAAATCCCTAAGCCGCGCGGTCACAATTTCTTCAAAATTTCTGACGTTCTTAAATTCACTCAAAAATGGTGCCAAACTGTTGCAAACCATCCCCTGAAAGGTTTTTCGGTGGAAACAGATCTGTTTTTATCATCGGAAACAGAATTAGCCCTCGATGTCTGAACAACTTTTTTTGAAAAAATCCCTAAGCCGCGCGGTCACAATTTCTTCAAAATTTCTGACGTTCTGCAATTCACTCAAAAATGGTGCCAAACTGTTGCAATCCATCCCCTGAAAGGTTTTTCGGTGGAAACAGGTGGGTTTTTATCATTGGAAACAGAATTAGCCCTCAATGCCTGGACAACTTTTTATGAAAAAATCCCTAAGCCGCGCGGTCACAATTTCTTCAAAATTTCTGACGTTCTTAAATTCACTCAAAAATGGTGCCAAACTGTTGCAAACAATCTCCTGAAAGGTTTTTCGGTGGAAACAGGTGGGTTTTTATTATCGGAAACAGAATTAGCCCTCGATGTCTGAACAACTTTTTTTGAGAAAATCCTTAAGCCGCGCGGTCACAATTTCTTCAAAATTTCTGACGTTCTGCAATTCACTCAAAAATGGTGCCAAACTGTTGCAAACCATCCCCTGAAAGGTTTTTCAGTGGAAACAGGTGGGTTTTTATCATGGGAAACAGAATTAGCCCTCGATGTCTGAACACCTTTTTTTTGAAAAAATCCCTAAGCCGCGCGGTCACAATTTCTTCAAAATTTCTGACGTTCTGCAATTCACTCAAAAATGGTGCCAAACTGTTGCAAACCATCCCCTGAAAGGTTTTTCGTTGGAAACAGGTGGGTTTTTATCATCGGAAACAGAATTAGCCCTCAATGTCTGAACAACGTTTTTTAAAAAAATCCCTAAGCCGCGCGGTCACAATTTCTTCAAAATCTTACGTTCTGCAATTCACTCAAAAATGGTGCCAAACTGTTGCAAACCATCCCCTGAAAGGTTTTTCGGTGATAACAGGTGGGTTTTTATCATCGGAAACAGAATTAGCCGTCGATGTCTGAACAACTTTTTTTTGAAAAAATCCCTAAGCCGCACGGTCACAATTTCTTCAAAATTTCTGACGTTCTTAAATTCACTCAAAAATGGTGCCAAACTGTTGCAAACCATCCCCTGAAAGGTTTTTCGGTGGAAACAGGTGGGTTTTTATCATCGGAAACAGAATTAGCCCTCGATGTCTGAACAACTTTTTTTGAAAAAATCCCTAAGCCGCGCGGTCACAATTTCTTCAAAATTTTTGACGTTCTGCAATGCACTCAAAAATGGTGCCAAACTGTTGCAAACCATCCCCTGAAAGGTTTTTAGTGGAAACAGGTGGGTTTTTATCATCGGAAACAGAATTAGCCCTCGATGTCTGAACAACTTTTTTTTGAAAAAATCCCTAAGCCGCGCGGTCACAATTTCTTCAAAATTTCTGACGTTCTTCAATTCACTCAAAAATGGTGCCAAACTGTTGCAAACCATCCCCTGAAAGGTTTTTCGTTGGAAACAGGTGGGTTTTTATCATCGGAAACAGAATTAGCCCTCAATGTCTGAACAACGTTTTTTAAAAAAATCCCTAAGCCGCGCCGTCACAATTTCTTCAAAATTTCTGACGTTCTGCAATTCACTCAAAAATGGTGCCAAACTGTTGCAAACCATCCCCTTAAAGGTTTTTCGGTGGAAACAGATGTGTTTTTATCATCGGAAACAGAATTAGCCCTCAATGTCTGAACAACTTTTTTTTGAAAAAATCCCTAAGCCGCGCGGTCACAATTTCTTCAAAATTTCTGACGTTCTGCAATTCACTCAAAAATGGTGCCAAACTGTTGCAAACCATCCCCTGAAAGGTTTTTCGGTGGAAACAGGTGGGTTTTTATCATCGGAAACAGAATTAGCCCTCGATGTCTGAACAACTTTTTTTGAGAAAATCCTTAAGCCGCGCGGTCACAATTTCTTCAAAATTTCTGACGTTCTGCAATTCACTCAAAAATGGTGCCAAACTGTTGCAAACCATCCCCTGAAAGGTTTTTCGGTGGAAACAGGTGGGTTTTTATCATCGGAAACAGAATTAGCCCTCAATGTCTGAACAACTTTTTTTTGAAAAAATCCCTAAGCCGCGCGGTGACAATTTCTTCAAAATTTCTGACGTTCTGCAATTCACTCAAAAATGGTGCCAAACTGTTGCAAACCATCCCCTGAAAGGTTTTTCGGTGATAACAGGTGGGTTTTTATCATCGGAAACAGAATTAGCCGTCGATGTCTGAACAACTTTTTTTTGAAAAAATCCCTAAGCCGCGCGGTCACAATTTCTTCAAAATTTCTGACGTTCTGCAATTCACTCAAAAATGGTGCCAAACTGTTGCAAACCATCCCCTGAAAGGTTTTTCGGTGGAAACAGATGTGTTTTTATAATCGGAAACAGAATTAGCCCTCAATGCCTGGACAACTTTTTTAAAAAAAAATCCCTAAGCCGCGCGGTCACAATTTCTTCAAAATTTCTGACGTTCTTAAATTCACTCAAAAATGGTGCCAAACTGTTGCAAACCATCCCCTGAAAGGTTTTTCGGTGGAAACAGGTGGGTTTTTATCATCGGAAACAGAATTAGCCCTCGATGTCTGAACAACTTTTTTTGAAAAAATCCCTAAGTCGCGCGGTCACAATTTCTTCAAAATTTCTGACGTTCTGCAATTCACTCAAAAATGGTGCCAAACTGTTGCAAACCATCCCCTGAAAGGTTTTTCGGTGGAAACAGGTGGGTTTTTATCATCGGAAACAGAATTAGCCCTCGATGTCTGAACAACTTTTTTTGAAAAAATCCCTAAGCCGCGCGGTCACAATTTCTTCAAAATTTCTGACGTTCTGCAATGCACTCAAAAATGGTGCCAAACTGTTGCAAACCATCCCCTGAAAGGTTTTTAGTGGAAACAGGTGGGTTTTTATCATCGGAAACAGAATTAGCCCTCGATGTCTGAACAACTTTTTTTTGAAAAAATCCCTAAGCCGCGCGGTCACAATTTCTTCAAAATTTCTGACGTTCTGCAATTCACTCAAAAATGGTGCCAAACTGTTGCAAACCATCCCCTGAAAGGTTTTTCGTTGGAAACAGGTGGGTTTTTATCATCGGAAACAGAATTAGCCCTCAATGTCTGAACAACGTTTTTTAAAAAAATCCCTAAGCCGCGCCGTCACAATTTCTTCAAAATTTCTGACGTTCTGCAATTCACTCAAAAATGGTGCCAAACTGTTGCAAACCATCCCCTGAAAGGTTTTTCGGTGATAACAGGTGGGTTTTTATCATCGGAAACAGAATTAGCCGTGGATGTCTGAACAACTTTTTTTTGAAAAAATCCCTAAGCCGCGCGGTCACAATTTCTTCAAAATTTCTGACGTTCTGCAATTCACTCAAAAATGGTGCCAAACTGTTGCAAACCATCCCCTGAAAGGTTTTTCGGTGGAAACAGATGTGTTTTTATAATCGGAAACAGAATTAGCCCTCAATGCCTGGACAACTTTTTTAAAAAAAAATCCCTAAGCCGCGCGGTCACAATTTCTTCAAAATTTCTGACGTTCTTAAATTCACTCAAAAATGGTGCCAAACTGTTGCAAACCATCCCCTGAAAGGTTTTTCGGTGGAAACAGGTGGGTTTTTATCATCGGAAACAGAATTAGCCCTCGATGTCTGAACAACTTTTTTTGAAAAAATCCCTAAGCCGCGCGGTCACAATTTCTTCAAAATTTCTGACGTTCTGCAATGCACTCAAAAATGGTGCCAAACTGTTGCAAACAATCCCCTGAAAGGTTTTTAGTGGAAACAGGTGGGTTTTTATCATCGGAAACAGAATTAGCCCTCGATGTCTGAACAACTTTTTTTTGAAAAAATCGCTAAGCCGCGCGGTCACAATTTCTTCAAAATTTCTGACGTTCTGCAATTCACTCAAAAATGGTGCCAAACTGTTGCAAACCATCCCCTGAAAGGTTTTTCGTTGGAAACAGGTGGGTTTTTATCATCGGAAACAGAATTAGCCCTCAATGTCTGAACAACGTTTTTTTAAAAAATCCCTAAGCCGCGCCTTCCAATTTCTTCAAAATTTCTGACGTTCTGCAATTCACTCAAAAATGGTGCCAAACTGTTGCAAACCATCCCCTTAAAGGTTTTTCGGTGGAAACAGGTGTGTTTTTATCATCGGAAACAGAATTAGCCCTCAATGTCTGAACAACTTTTTTTTGAAAAAATCCCTAAGCCGCGCGGTCACAATTTCTTCAAAATTTCTGACGTTCTGCAATTCACTCAAAAATGGTGCCAAACTGTTGCAAACCATCCCCTGAAAGGTTTTTCGGTGGAAACAGGTGGGTTTTTATCATCGGAAACAGAATTAGCCCTCGATGTCTGAACAACTTTTTTTGAAAAAATCCCTAAGCCGCGCGGTCACAATTTCTTCAAAATTTCTGACGTTCTGCAATGCACTCAAAAATGGTGCCAAACTGTTGCAAACCATCCCCTGAAAGGTTTTTAGTGGAAACAGGTGGGTTTTTATCATCGGAAACAGAATTAGCCCTCGATGTCTGAACAACTTTTTTTTGAAAAAATCCCTAAGCCGCGCGGTCACAATTTCTTCAAAATTTCTGACGTTCTGCAATTCACTCAAAAATGGTGCCAAACTGTTGCAAACCATCCCCTGAAAGGTTTTTCGTTGGAAACAGGTGGGTTTTTATCATCGGAAACAGAATTAGCCCTCAATGTCTGAACGTTTTTTAAAAAAATCCCTAAGCCGCGCGGTCACAATTTCTTCAAAATTTCTGACGTTCTGCAATTCACTCAAAAATGGTGCCAAACTGTTGCAAACCATCCCCTGAAAGGTTTTTCGTTGGAAACAGGTGGGTTTTTATCATCGGAAACAGAATTAGCCCTCAATGTCTGAACAACGTTTTTTAAAAAAATCCCTAAGCCGCGCGGTCACAATTTCTTCAAAATTTCTGACGTTCTGCAATTCACTCAAAAATGGTGCCAAACTGTTGCAAACCATCCCCTTAAAGGTTTTTCGTTGGAAACAGATGTGTTTTTATCATCGGAAACAGAATTAGCCCTCAATGTCTGAACAACTTTTTTTTGAAAAAATCCCTAAGCCGCGCGGTCACAATTTCTTCAAAATTTCTGACGTTCTTAAATTCACTCAAAAATGGTGCCAAACTGTTGCAAACAATCTCCTGAAAGGTTTTTCGGTGGAAATAGGTGGGTTTTTATCATCGGAAACAGAATTAGCCCTCGATGTCTGAACAACTTTTTTTGAGAAAATCCTTAAGCCGCGCGGTCACAATTTCTTCAAAATTTCTGACGTTCTGCAATTCACTCAAAAATGGTGCCAAACTGTTGCAAACCATCCCCTGAAAGGTTTTTCAGTGGAAACAGGTGGGTTTTTATCATGGGAAACAGAATTAGCCCTCGATGTCTGAACAACTTTTTTTTGAAAAAATCCCTAAGCCGCGCGGTCACAATTTCTTCAAAATTTCTGACGTTCTGCAATTCACTCAAAAATGGTGCCAAACTGTTGCAAACCATCACCTGAAAGGTTTTTCGGTGGAAACAGGTGGGTTTTTATCATCGGAAACAGAATTAGCCCTCAATGTCTGAACAACTTTTTTTAAAAAAAAATCCCTAAGCCGCGCGGTCACAATTTCTTCAACATTTCTGACGTTCTGCAATTCACTCAAAAATGGTGCCAAACTGTTGCAAACCATCCCCTTAAAGGATTTTCGGTGGAAACAGATGTGTTTTTATCATCGGAAACAGAATTAGCCCTCAATGTCTGAACAACTTTTTTTTGAAAAAATCCGTAAGCCGCGCGGTGACAATTTCTTCAAAATTTCTGACGTTCTGCAATTCACTTAAAAATGGTGCCAAACTGTTGCAAACCATCCCCTGAAAGGTTTTTCGGTGATAACAGGTGGGTTTTTATCATCGGAAAAAGAATTAGCCGTCGATGTCTGAACAACTTTTTTTTGAAAAAATCCCTAAGCCGCGCGGTCACAATTTCTTCAAAATTTCTGACGTTCTGCAATTCACTCAAAAATGGTGCCAAACTGTTGCAAACCATCCCCTTAAAGGTTTTTCGGTGGAAACAGATGTGTTTTTATCATCGGAAACAGAATTAGCCCTCGATGTCTGAACAACTTTTTTTGAAAAAATCCCTAAGCCGCGCGGTCACAATTTCTTCAAAATTTCTGACGTTCTTAAATTCACTCAAAAATGGTGCCAAACTGTTGCAAACCATCCCCTGAAAGGTTTTTCGGTGGAAACAGGTGGGTTTTTATCATCGGAAACAGAATTAGCCCTCGATGTCTGAACAACTTTTTTTGAAAAAATCCCTAAGCCGCGCGGTCACAATTTCTTCAAAATTTCTGACGTTCTGCAATGCACTCAAAAATGGTGCCAAACTGTTGCAAACCATCCCCTGAAAGGTTTTTAGTGGAAACAGGTGGGTTTTTATCATCGGAAACAGAATTAGCCCTCGATGTCTGAACAACTTTTTTTTGAAAAAATCCCTAAGCCGCGCGGTCACAATTTCTTTAAAATTTCTGACGTTCTGCAATTCACTCAAAAATGGTGCCAAACTGTTGCAAACCATCCCCTTAAAGGTTTTTCGGTGGAAACAGATGTGTTTTTATCATCGGAAACAGAATTAGCCCTCAATGCCTGGACAACTTTTTTTGAAAAAATCCCTAAGCTGCGCGGTCACAATTTCTTCAAAATTTCTGACGTTCTTAAATTCACTCAAAAATGGTGCCAAACTGTTGCAAACAATCTCCTGAAAGGTTTTTCGGTGGAAACAGGTGGGTTTTTATCATCGGAAGCAGAATTAGCCCTCGATGTCTTAACAACTTTTTTTGAGAAAATCCTTAAGCCGCGCGGTCACAATTTCTTCAAAATTTCTGACGTTCTGCAATTCACTCAAAAATGGTGCCAAACTGTTGCAAACCATCCCCTGAAAGGTTTTTCGGTGGAAACAGATGTGTTTTTATCATCGGAAACAGAATTATCCCTCAATGTCTGAAAAACTTTTTTTTGAAAAAATCCCTAAGCCGCGCGGTGACAATTTCTTCAAAATTTCTGAAGTTCTGCAATTCACTCAAAAATGGTGACAAACTGTAGCAAACCATCCCCTGAAAGGTTTTTCGGTGATAACAGGTGGGTCTTTATCATCGGAAACAGAATTAGCCGTCGATGTCTGAACAACTTTTTTTTGAAAAAATCCCTAAGCCGCGCGGTGACAATTTCTTCAAAATTTCTGACGTTCTGCAATTCACTCAAAAATGGTGCCAAACTGTTGCAATCCATCCCCTGAAAGGTTTTTTGGTGGAAACAGATGTGTTTTTATCATCGGAAACAGAATTAGCCCTCAATGCCTGGACAACTATTTTTGAAAAAATCCCTAACCCGCGCGGTCACAATTTCTTCAAAATTTCTGACGTTCTTAAATTCACTCAAAAATGGTGCCAAACTGTTGCAAACAATCTCCTGAAAGGTTTTTCGGTGGAAATAGGTGGGTTTTTATCATCGGAAACAGAATTAGCCCTCGATGTCTGAACAACTTTTTTTGAGAAAATCCTTAAGCCGCGCGGTCACAATTTCTTCAAAATTTCTGACGTTCTGCAATTCACTCAAAAATGGTGCCAAACTGTTGCAAACCATCCCCTGAAAGGTTTAGGGTGGAAACAGGTGGGTTTTTATCATCGGAAACAGAATTAGCCCTCGATGTCTTAACAACTTTTTTTGAGAAAATCCTTAAGCCGCGCGGTCACAATTTCTTCAAAATTTCTGACGTTCTGCAATTCACTCAAAAATGGTGCCAAACTGTTGCAAACCATCCCCTGAAAGGTTTTTCGGTGGAAACAGATGTGTTTTTATCATCGGAAACAGAATTAGCCCTCAATGTCTGAACAACTTTTTTTTAAAAAAATCCCTAAGCCGCGCGGTGACAATTTCTTCAAAATTTCTGACGTTCTGCAATTCACTCAAAAATGGTGCCAAACTGTTGCAAACCATCCCCTGAAAGGTTTTTCGGTGATAACAGGTGGGTTTTTCTCATCGGAAAAAGAATTAGCCGTCGATGTCTGAACAACTTTTTTTTGAAAAAATCCCTAAGCCGCGCGGTCACAATTTCTTCAAAATTTCTGACGTTCTGCAATTCACTCAAAAATGGTGCCAAACTGTTGCAAACAATCTCCTGAAAGGTTTTTCGGTGGAAACAGGTGGGTTTTTATCATCGGAAACAGAATTAGCCCTCGATGTCTTAACAACTTTTTTTGAGAAAATCCTTAAGCCGCGCGGTCACAATTTCTTCAAAATTTCTGACGTTCTGCAATTCACTCAAAAATGGTGCCAAACTGTTGCAAACCATCCCCTGAAAGGTTTTTCGGTGGAAACAGATGTGTTTTTATCATCGGAAACAGAATTAGCCATCAATGTCTGAACAACTTTTTTTTGAAAAAATCCGTAAGCCGCGCGGTGACAATTTCTTCAAAATTTCTGACGTTCTGCAATTCACTCAAAAATGGTGCCAAACTGTTGCAAACCATCCCCTGAAAGGTTTTTCGGTGATAACAGGTGGGTTTTTATCATCGGAAAAAGAATTAGCCGTCGATGTCTGAACAACTTTTTTTTGAAAAAATCCCTAAGCCGCGCGGTCACAATTTCTTCAAAATTTCTGACGATCTGCAATTCACTCAAAAATGGTGCCAAACTGTTGCAAACCATCCCCTTAAAGGTTTTTCGGTGGAAACAGATGTGTTTTTATCATCGGAAACAGAATTAGCCCTCGATGTCTGAACAACTTTTTTTGAAAAAATCCCTAAGCCGCGCGGTCACAATTTCTTCAAAATTTCTGACGTTCTTAAATTCACTCAAAAATGGTGCCAAACTGTTGCAAACCATCCCCTGAAAGGTTTTTCGGTGGAAACAGGTGGGTTTTTATCATCGGAAACAGAATTAGCCCTCGATGTCTGAACAACTTTTTTTGTAAAAATCCCTAAGCCGCGCGGTCACAATTTCTTCAAAATTTCTGACGTTCTGCAATGCACTCAAAAATGGTGCCAAACTGTTGCAAACCATCCCCTGAAAGGTTTTTAGTGGAAACAGGTGGGTTTTTATCATCGGAAACAGAATTAGCCCTCGATGTCTGAACAACTTTTTTTTGAAAAAATCCCTAAGCCGCGCGGTCACAATTTCTTCAAAATTTCTGACGTTCTGCAATTCACTCAAAAATGGTGCCAAACTGTTGCAAACCATCCCCTTAAAGGTTTTTCGGTGGAAACAGATGTGTTTTTATCATCGGAAACAGAATTAGCCCTCAATGCCTGGACAACTTTTTTTGAAAAAATCCCTAAGCTGCGCGGTCACAATTTCTTCAAAATTTCTGACGTTCTTAAATTCACTCAAAAATGGTGCCAAACTGTTGCAAACAATCTCCTGAAAGGTTTTTCGGTGGAAACAGGTGGGTTTTTATCATCGGAAGCAGAATTAGCCCTCGATGTCTTAACAACTTTTTTTGAGAAAATCCTTAAGCCGCGCGGTCACAATTTCTTCAAAATTTCTGACGTTCTGCAATTCACTCAAAAATGGTGCCAAACTATTGCAAACCATCCCCTGAAAGGTTTTTCGGTGGAAACAGATGTGTTTTTATCATCGGAAACAGAATTAGCCCTCAATGTCTGAAAAACTTTTTTTTGAAAAAATCCCTAAGCCGCGCGGTGACAATTTCTTCAAAATTTCTGAAGTTCTGCAATTCACTCAAAAATGGTGACAAACTGTAGCAAACCATCCCCTGAAAGGTTTTTCGGTGATAACAGGTGGGTCTTTATCATCGGAAACAGAATTAGCCGTCGATGTCTGAACAACTTTTTTTTGAAAAAATCCCTAAGCCGCGCGGTGACAATTTCTTCAAAATTTCTGACGTTCTGCAATTCACTCAAAAATGGTGCCAAACTGTTGCAATCCATCCCCTGAAAGGTTTTTTGGTGGAAACAGATGTGTTTTTATCATCGGAAACAGAATTAGCCCTCAATGCCTGGACAACTATTTTTGAAAAAATCCCTAACCCGCGCGGTCACAATTTCTTCAAAATTTCTGACGTTCTTAAATTCACTCAAAAATGGTGCCAAACTGTTGCAAACAATCTCCTGAAAGGTTTTTCGGTGGAAATAGGTGGGTTTTTATCATCGGAAACAGAATTAGCCCTCGATGTCTGAACAACTTTTTTTGAGAAAATCCTTAAGCCGCGCGGTCACAATTTCTTCAAAATTTCTGACGTTCTGCAATTCACTCAAAAATGGTGCCAAACTGTTGCAAACCATCCCCTGAAAGGTTTTTCGGTGGAAACAGGTGGGTTTTTATCATCGGAAACAGAATTAGCCCTCGATGTCTTAACAACTTTTTTTGAGAAAATCCTTAAGCCGCGCGGTCACAATTTCTTCAAAATTTCTGACATTCTGCAATTCACTCAAAAATGGTGCCAAACTGTTGCAAACCATCCCCTGAAAGGTTTTTCGGTGGAAACAGATGTGTTTTTATCATCGGAAACAGAATTAGCCCTCAATGTCTGAACAACTTTTTTTTGAAAAAATCCCTAAGCCGCGCGGTGACAATTTCTTCAAAATTTCTGACGTTCTGCAATTCACTCAAAAATGGTGCCAAATTGTTGCAAACCATCCCCTGAAAGGTTTTTCGGTGATAACAGGTGGGTTTTTCTCATCGGAAAAAGAATTAGCCGTCGATGTCTGAACAACTTTTTTTTGAAAAAATCCCTAAGCCGCGCGGTCACAATTTCTTCAAAATTTCTGACGTTCTGCAATTCACTCAAAAATGGTGCCAAACTGTTGCAAACCATCCCCTGAAAGGTTTTTCGGTGGAAACAGATGTGTTTTTATCATCGGAAACAGAATTAGGCCTCAATGCCTGGACAACTATTTTTGAAAAAATCCTTAAGCCGCGCGGTCACAATTTCTTCAAAATTTCTGACGTTCTTAAATTCACTCAAAAATGGTGCCAAACTGTTGCAAACAATCTCCTGAAAGGTTTTTCGGTGGAAATAGGTGGGTTTTTATCATCGGAAACAGAATTAGCCCTCGATGTCTGAACAACTTTTTTTGAGAAAATCCTTAAGCCGCGCGGTCACAATTTCTTCAAAATTTCTGACGTTCTGCAATTCACTCAAAAATGGTGCCAAACTGTTGCAAACCATCCCCTGAAAGGTTTTTCGGTGATAACAGGTGGGTTTTTCTCATCGGAAAAAGAATTAGCCGTCGATGTCTGAACAACTTTTTTTTGAAAAAATCCCTAAGCCGCGCGGTCACAATTTCTTCAAAATTTCTGACGTTCTGCAATTCACTCAAAAATGGTGCGAAACTGTTGCAAACCATCCCCTGAAAGGTTTTTCGGTGGAAACAGGTGGGTTTTTATCATCGGAAACAGAATTAGCCCTCGATGTCTGAACCACTTTTTTTGAAAAAATCCCTAAGCCGCGCGGTCACAATTTCTTCAAAATTTCTGACGTTCTGCAATGCACTCAAAAATGGTGCCAAACTGTTGCAAACCATCCCCTGAAAGGTTTTTAGTGGAAACAGGTGGGTTTTTATCATCGGAAACAGAATTAGCCCTCGATGTCTGAACAACTTTTTTTAAAAAAAATCCCTAAGCCGCGCGGTCACAATTTCTTCAAAATTTCTGACGTTCTGCAATTCACTCAAAAATGGTGCCAAACTGTTGCAAACCATCCCCTTAAAAGTTTTTCGGTGGAAACAGATGTGTTTTTATCATCGGAAACAGAATTACCCCTCAATGCCTGGACAACTTTTTTTGAAAAAATCCCTAAGCTGCGCGGTCACAATTTCTTCAAAATTTCTGACGTTCTTAAATTCACTCAAAAATGGTGCCAAACTGTTGCAAACAATCTCCTGAAAGGTTTTTCGGTGGAAACAGGTGGGTTTTTATCATCGGAAACAGAATTAGCCCTCGATGTCTTAACAACTTTTTTTGAGAAAATCCTTAAGCCGCGCGGTCACAATTTCTTCAAAATTTCTGACGTTCTGCAATTCACTCAAAAATGGTGCCAAACTGGTGCAAACCATCCCCTGAAAGGTTTTTCGGTGATAACAGGTGGGTCTTTATCATCGGAAACAGAATTAGCCGTCGATGTCTGATCAACATTTTTTTGAAAAAATCCCTAAGCCGCGCGGTGACAATTTCTTCAAAATTTCTGACGTTCTGCAATTCACTCAAAAATGGTGCCAAACTGTTGCAAACCATCCCCTGAAAGGTTTTTCGGTGGAAACAGATGTGTTTTTATCATCGGAAACAGAATTAGCCCTCAATGTCTGAAAAACTTTTTTTTGAAAAAATCCCTAAGCCGCGCGGTGACAATTTCTTCAAAATTTCTGAAGTTCTGCAATTCACTCAAAAATGGTGACAAACTGTAGCAAACCATCCCCTGAAAGGTTTTTCGGTGATAACAGGTGGGTCTTTATCATCGGAAACAGAATTAGCCGTCGATGTCTGAACAACTTTTTTTTGAAAAAATCCCTAAGCCGCGCGGTGACAATTTCTTCAAAATTTCTGACGTTCTGCAATTCACTCAAAAATGGTGCCAAACTGTTGCAATCCATCCCCTGAAAGGTTTTTTGGTGGAAACAGATGTGTTTTTATCATCGGAAACAGAATTAGCCCTCAATGCCTGGACAACTATTTTTGAAAAAATCCCTAACCCGCGCGGTCACAATTTCTTCAAAATTTCTGACGTTCTTAAATTCACTCAAAAATGGTGCCAAACTGTTGCAAACAATCTCCTGAAAGGTTTTTCGGTGGAAATAGGTGGGTTTTTATCATCGGAAACAGAATTAGCCCTCGATGTCTGAACAACTTTTTTTGAGAAAATCCTTAAGCCGCGCGGTCACAATTTCTTCAAAATTTCTGACGTTCTGCAATTCACTCAAAAATGGTGCCAAACTGTTGCAAACCATCCCCTGAAAGGTTTTTCGGTGGAAACAGGTGGGTTTTTATCATCGGAAACAGAATTAGCCCTCGATGTCTTAACAACTTTTTTTGAGAAAATCCTTAAGCCGCGCGGTCACAATTTCTTCAAAATTTCTGACATTCTGCAATTCACTCAAAAATGGTGCCAAACTGTTGCAAACCATCCCCTGAAAGGTTTTTCGGTGGAAACAGATGTGTTTTTATCATCGGAAACAGAATTAGCCCTCAATGTCTGAACAACTTTTTTTTGAAAAAATCCCTAAGCCGCGCGGTGACAATTTCTTCAAAATTTCTGACGTTCTGCAATTCACTCAAAAATGGTGCCAAATTGTTGCAAACCATCCCCTGAAAGGTTTTTCGGTGATAACAGGTGGGTTTTTCTCATCGGAAAAAGAATTAGCCGTCGATGTCTGAACAACTTTTTTTTGAAAAAATCCCTAAGCCGCGCGGTCACAATTTCTTCAAAATTTCTGACGTTCTGCAATTCACTCAAAAATGGTGCCAAACTGTTGCAAACCATCCCCTGAAAGGTTTTTCGGTGGAAACAGATGTGTTTTTATCATCGGAAACAGAATTAGGCCTCAATGCCTGGACAACTATTTTTGAAAAAATCCTTAAGCCGCGCGGTCACAATTTCTTCAAAATTTCTGACGTTCTTAAATTCACTCAAAAATGGTGCCAAACTGTTGCAAACAATCTCCTGAAAGGTTTTTCGGTGGAAATAGGTGGGTTTTTATCATCGGAAACAGAATTAGCCCTCGATGTCTGAACAACTTTTTTTGAGAAAATCCTTAAGCCGCGCGGTCACAATTTCTTCAAAATTTCTGACGTTCTGCAATTCACTCAAAAATGGTGCCAAACTGTTGCAAACCATCCCCTGAAAGGTTTTTCGGTGATAACAGGTGGGTTTTTCTCATCGGAAAAAGAATTAGCCGTCGATGTCTGAACAACTTTTTTTTGAAAAAATCCCTAAGCCGCGCGGTCACAATTTCTTCAAAATTTCTGACGTTCTGCAATTCACTCAAAAATGGTGCGAAACTGTTGCAAACCATCCCCTGAAAGGTTTTTCGGTGGAAACAGGTGGGTTTTTATCATCGGAAACAGAATTAGCCCTCGATGTCTGAAAAACTTTTTTTGAAAAAATCCCTAAGCCGCGCGGTCACAATTTCTTCAAAATTTCTGACGTTCTGCAATGCACTCAAAAATGGTGCCAAACTGTTGCAAACCATCCCCTGAAAGGTTTTTAGTGGAAACAGGTGGGTTTTTATCATCGGAAACAGAATTAGCCCTCGATGTCTGAACAACTTTTTTTAAAAAAAATCCCTAAGCCGCGCGGTCACAATTTCTTCAAAATTTCTGACGTTCTGCAATTCACTCAAAAATGGTGCCAAACTGTTGCAAACCATCCCCTTAAAAGTTTTTCGGTGGAAACAGATGTGTTTTTATCATCGGAAACAGAATTACCCCTCAATGCCTGGACAACTTTTTTTGAAAAAATCCCTAAGCTGCGCGGTCACAATTTCTTCAAAATTTCTGACGTTCTTAAATTCACTCAAAAATGGTGCCAAACTGTTGCAAACAATCTCCTGAAAGGTTTTTCGGTGGAAACAGGTGGGTTTTTATCATCGGAAACAGAATTAGCCCTCGATGTCTTAACAACTTTTTTTGAGAAAATCCTTAAGCCGCGCGGTCACAATTTCTTCAAAATTTCTGACGTTCTGCAATTCACTCAAAAATGGTGCCAAACTGTTGCAAACCATCCCCTGAAAGGTTTTTCGGTGGAAACAGATGTGTTTTTATCATCGGAAACAGAATTAGCCCTCAATGTCTGAAAAACTTTTTTTTGAAAAAATCCCTAAGCCGTGCGGTGACAATTTCTTCAAAATTTCTGACGTTCTGCAATTCACTCAAAAATGGTGCCAAACTGGTGCAAACCATCCCCTGAAAGGTTTTTCGGTGATAACAGGTGGGTCTTTATCATCGGAAACAGAATTAGCCGTCGATGTCTGATCAACATTTTTTTGAAAAAATCCCTAAGCCGCGCGGTGACAATTTCTTCAAAATTTCTGACGTTCTGCAATTCACTCAAAAATGGTGCCAAACTGTTGCAAACCATCCCCTGAAAGGTTTTTCGGTGGAAACAGATGTGTTTTTATCATCGGAAACAGAATTAGCCCTCAATGTCTGAAAAACTTTTTTTTGAAAAAATCCCTAAGCCGCGCGGTGACAATTTCTTCAAAATTTCTGAAGTTCTGCAATTCACTCAAAAATGGTGACAAACTGTAGCAAACCATCCCCTGAAAGGTTTTTCGGTGATAACAGGTGGGTCTTTATCATCGGAAACAGAATTAGCCGTCGATGTCTGAACAACTTTTTTTTGAAAAAATCCCTAAGCCGCGCGGTGACAATTTCTTCAAAATTTCTGACGTTCTGCAATTCACTCAAAAATGGTGCCAAACTGTTGCAATCCATCCCCTGAAAGGTTTTTTGGTGGAAACAGATGTGTTTTTATCATCGGAAACAGAATTAGCCCTCAATGCCTGGACAACTATTTTTGAAAAAATCCCTAACCCGCGCGGTCACAATTTCTTCAAAATTTCTGACGTTCTTAAATTCACTCAAAAATGGTGCCAAACTGTTGCAAACAATCTCCTGAAAGGTTTTTCGGTGGAAATAGGTGGGTTTTTATCATCGGAAACAGAATTAGCCCTCGATGTCTGAACAACTTTTTTTGAGAAAATCCTTAAGCCGCGCGGTCACAATTTCTTCAAAATTTCTGACGTTCTGCAATTCACTCAAAAATGGTGCCAAACTGTTGCAAACCATCCCCTGAAAGGTTTTTCGGTGGAAACAGGTTGGTTTTTATCATCGGAAACAGAATTAGCCCTCGATGTCTTAACAACTTTTTTTGAGAAAATCCTTAAGCCGCGCGGTCACAATTTCTTCAAAATTTCTGACGTTCTGCAATTCACTCAAAAATGGTGCCAAACTGTTGCAAACCATCCCCTGAAAGGTTTTTCGGTGGAAACAGATGTGTTTTTATCATCGGAAACAGAATTAGCCCTCAATGTCTGAAAAACTTTTTTTTGAAAAAATCCCTAAGCCGCGCGGTGACAATTTCTTCAAAATTTCTGAAGTTCTGCAATTCACTCAAAAATGGTGACAAACTGTAGCAAACCATCCCCTGAAAGGTTTTTCGGTGATAACAGGTGGGTCTTTATCATCGGAAACAGAATTAGCCGTTGATGTCTGAACAACTTTTTTTTGAAAAAATCCCTAAGCCGCGCGGTGACAATTTCTTCAAAATTTCTGACGTTCTGCAATTCACTCAAAAATGGTGCCAAACTGTTGCAATCCATCCCCTGAAAGGTTTTTTGGTGGAAACAGATGTGTTTTTATCATCGGAAACAGAATTAGCCCTCAATGCCTGGACAACTATTTTTGAAAAAATCCCTAACCCGCGCGGTCACAATTTCTTCAAAATTTCTGACGTTCTTAAATTCACTCAAAAATGGTGCCAAACTGTTGCAAACAATCTCCTGAAAGGTTTTTCGGTGGAAATAGGTGGGTTTTTATCATCGGAAACAGAATTAGCCCTCGATGTCTGAACAACTTTTTTTGAGAAAATCCTTAAGCCGCGCGGTCACAATTTCTTCAAAATTTCTGACGTTCTGCAATTCACTCAAAAATGGTGCCAAACTGTTGCAAACCATCCCCTGAAAGGTTTTTCGGTGGAAACAGGTGGGTTTTTATCATCGGAAACAGAATTAGCCCTCGATGTCTTAACAACTTTTTTTGAGAAAATCCTTAAGCCGCGCGGTCACAATTTCTTCAAAATTTCTGACGTTCTGCAATTCACTCAAAAATGGTGCCAAACTGTTGCAAACCATCCCCTGAAAGGTTTTTCGGTGGAAACAGATGTGTTTTTATCATCGGAAACAGAATTAGCCCTCAATGTCTGAAAAACTTTTTTTTGAAAAAATCCCTAAGCCGCGCGGTGACAATTTCTTCAAAATTTCTGAAGTTCTGCAATTCACTCAAAAATGGTGACAAACTGTAGCAAACCATCCCCTGAAAGGTTTTTCTGTGGTAACAGGTGGGTCTTTATCATCGGAAACAGAATTAGCCGTCGATGTCTGAACAACTTTTTTTTGAAAAAATCCCTAAGCCGCGCGGTCACAATTTCTTCAAAATTTCTGACGTTCTGCAATTCACTCAAAAATGGTGCCAAACTGTTGCAATCCATCCCCTGAAAGGTTTTTTGGTGGAAACAGATGTGTTTTTATCATCGGAAACAGAATTAGCCCTCAATGCCTGGACAACTATTTTTGAAAAAATCCCTAACCCGCGCGGTCACAATTTCTTCAAAATTTCTGACGTTCTTAAATTCACTCAAAAATGGTGCCAAACTGTTGCAAACAATCTCCTGAAAGGTTTTTCGGTGGAAATAGGTGGGTTTTTATCATCGGAAACAGAATTAGCCCTCGATGTCTGAACAACTTTTTTTGAGAAAATCCTTAAGCCGCGCGGTCACAATTTCTTCAAAATTTCTGACGTTCTGCAATTCACTCAAAAATGGTGCCAAACTGTTGCAAACCATCCCCTGAAAGGTTTTTCGGTGGAAACAGGTGGGTTTTTATCATCGGAAACAGAATTAGCCCTCGATGTCTTAACAACTTTTTTTGAGAAAATCCTTAAGCCGCGCGGTCACAATTTCTTCAAAATTTCTGACGTTCTGCAATTCACTCAAAAATGGTGCCAAACTGTTGCAAACCATCCCCTGAAAGGTTTTTCGGTGGAAACAGATGTGTTTTTATCATCGGAAACAGAATTAGCCCTCAATGTCTGAAAAACTTTTTTTTGAAAAAATCCCTAAGCCGCGCGGTGACAATTTCTTCAAAATTTCTGAAGTTCTGCAATTCACTCAAAAATGGTGACAAACTGTAGCAAACCATCCCCTGAAAGGTTTTTCGGTGATAACAGGTGGGTCTTTATCATCGGAAACAGAATTAGCCGTCGATGTCTGAACAACTTTTTTTTGAAAAAATCCCTAAGCCGCGCGGTGACAATTTCTTCAAAATTTCTGACGTTCTGCAATTCACTCAAAAATGGTGCCAAACTGTTGCAATCCATCCCCTGAAAGGTTTTTCGGTGGAAACAGATGTGTTTTTATCATCGGAAACAGAATTAGCCCTCAATGCCTGGACAACTATTTTTGAAAAAATCCCTAACCCGCGCGGTCACAATTTCTTCAAAATTTCTGACGTTCTTAAATTCACTCAAAAATGGTGCCAAACTGTTGCAAACAATCTCCTGAAAGGTTTTTCGGTGGAAATAGGTGGGTTTTTATCATCGGAAACAGAATTAGCCCTCGATGTCTGAACAACTTTTTTTGAGAAAATCCTTAAGCCGCGCGGTCACAATTTCTTCAAAATTTCTGACGTTCTGCAATTCACTCAAAAATGGTGCCAAACTGTTGCAAACCATCCCCTGAAAGGTTTTTCGGTGGAAACAGGTGGGTTTTTATCATCGGAAACAGAATTAGCCCTCGATGTCTTAACAACTTTTTTTGAGAAAATCCTTAAGCCGCGCGGTCACAATTTCTTCAAAATTTCTGACGTTCTGCAATTCACTCAAAAATGGTGCCAAACTGTTGCAAACCATCCCCTGAAAGGTTTTTCGGTGGAAACAGATGTGTTTTTATCATCGGAAACAGAATTAGCCCTCAATGTCTGAACAACTTTTTTTTGAAAAAATCCCTAAGCCGCGCGGTGACAATTTCTTCAAAATTTCTGACGTTCTGCAATTCACTCAAAAATGGTGCCAAACTGTTGCAAACCATCCCCTGAAAGGTTTTTCGGTGATAACAGGTGGGTTTTTCTCATCGGAAAAAGAATTAGCCGTCGATGTCTGAACAACTTTTTTTTGAAAAAATCCCTAAGCCGCGCGGTCACAATTTCTTCAAAATTTCTGACGTTCTGCAATTCACTCAAAAATGGTGCCAAACTGTTGCAATCCATCCCCTGAAAGGTTTTTCGGTGGAAACAGATGTGTTTTTATCATCGGAAACAGAATTAGCCCTCGATGTCTGAACAACTTTTTTTGAAAAAATCCCTAAGCCGCGCGGTCACAATTTCTTCAAAATTTCTGACGTTCTTAAATTCACTCAAAAATGGTGCCAAACTGTTGCAAACAATCTCCTGAAATGTTTTTCAGTGGAAACAGGTGGGTTTTTATCATCGGAAACAGAATTAGCCCTCGATGTCTGAACAACTTTTTTTGAGAAAATCCTTAAGCCGCGCGGTCACAATTTCTTCAAAATTTCTGACGTTCTGCAATTCACTCAAAAATGGTGCCAAACTGTTGCAAACCATCCCCTGAAAGGTTTTTCAGTGGAAACAGGTGGGTTTTTATCATGGGAAACAGAATTAGCCCTCGATGTCTGAACAACTTTTTTTTGAAAAAATCCCTAAGCCGCGCGGTCACAATTTCTTCAAAATTTCTGACGTTCTGCAATTCACTCAAAAATGGTGCCAAACTGTTGCAAACCATCCCCTGAAAGGTTTTTCGGTGGAAACAGGTGGGTTTTTATCATCGGAAACAGAATTAGCCCTCGATGTCTTAACAACATTTTTTGAGAAAATCCTTAAGCCGCGCGGTCACAATTTCTTCAAAATTTCTGACGTTCTGCAATGCACTCAAAAATGGTGCCAAACTGTTGCAAACCATCCCCTGAAAGGTTTTTAGTGGAAACAGGTGGGTTTTTATCATCGGAAACAGAATTAGCCCTCGATGTCTGAACAACTTTTTTTTGAAAAAATCCCTAAGCCGCGCGGTCACAATTTCTTCAAAATTTCTGACGTTCTGCAATTCATTCAAAAATGGTGCCAAACTGTTGCAAACCATCCCCTTAAAGGTTTTTCGGTGGAAACAGATGTGTTTTTATCATCGGAAACAGAATTAGCCCTCAATGCCTGGACAACTTTTTAAAAAAAAAATCCCTAAGCCGCGTGGTCACAATTTCTTCAAAATTTCTGACGTTCTTAAATTCACTCAAAAATGGTGCCAAACTGTTGCAAACCATCCCCTGAATGGTTTTTCGGTGGAAACAGGTGGGTTTTTATCATCGGAAACAGAATTAGCCCTCGATGTCTGAACAACTTTTTTTGAAAAAATCCCTAAGCCGCGCGGTCACAATTTCTTCAAAATTTCGGACGTTCTGCAATGCACTCAAAAATGGTGCCAAACTGTTGCAAACCATCCCCTGAAAGGTTTTTAGTGGAAACAGGTGGGTTTTTATCATCGGAAACAGAATTAGCCCTCGATGTCTGAACAACTTTTTTTTGAAAAAATCCCTAAGCCGCGCGGTCACAATTTCTTCAAAATTTCTGACGTTCTGCAATTCACTCAAAAATGGTGCCAAACTGTTGCAAACCATCCCCTTAAAGGTTTTTCGGTGGAAACAGATGTGTTTTTATCATCGGAAACAGAATTAGCCCTCAATGTCTGAACAACGCTTTTTGAAAAAATCCCTAAGCCGCGCGGTCACAATTTCTTCAAAATTTCTGACGTTCTGCAATTCACTCAAAAATGGTGCCAAACTGTTGCAAACCATCCCCTTAAAGGTTTTTCGGTGGAAACAGGTGGGTTTTTATCATCGGGAACAGAATTAGCCCTCGATGTCTTAACTACTTTTTTTGAGAAAATCCTTAAGCCGCGCGGTCACAATTTCTTCAAAATTTCTGACGTTCTGCAATTCACTCAAAAATGGTGCCAAACTGTTGCAAACCATCCCCTGAAAGGTTTTTCGGTGAAAACAGATGTGTATTTATCACCGGAAACAGAATTAGCCCTCAATGTCTGAACAACTTTTTTTTGAAAAAATCCCTAAGCCGCGCGGTGACAATTTCTTCAAAATTTCTGACGTTCTGCAATTCACTCAAAAATGGTGCCAAACTGTTGCAAACCATCCCCTGAAAGGTTTTTCGGTGATAACAGGTGGGTTTTAATCATCGGAAACAGAATTAGCCGTCGATGTCTGAACAACTTTTTTTTGAAAAAATCCCTAAGCCGCGCGGTCACAATTTCTTCAAAATTTCTGACGTTCTGCAATTCACTCAAAAATGGTGCCAAACTGTTGCAAACCATCCCCTGAAAGGTTTTTCGGTGGAAACAGATGTGTTTTTATCATCGGAAACAGAATTAGCCCTCAATGCCTGGACAACTTTTTTTAAAAAAAATCCCTAAGCCGCGCGGTCACAATTTCTTCAAAATTTCTGACGTTCTTAAATTCACTCAAAAATGGTGCCAAACTGTTGCAAACCATCCCCTGAAAGGTTTTTCGGTGGAAACAGGTGGGTTTTTATCATCGGAAACAGAATTAGCCCTCGATGTCTGAACAACATTTTTTGAAAAAATCCCTAAGCCGCGCGGTCACAATTTCTTCAAAATTTCTGACGTTCTGCAATGCACTCAAAAATGGTGCCAAACTGTTGCAAACCATCCCCTGAAAGGTTTTTAGTGGAAACAGGTGGGTTTTTATCATCGGAAACAGAATTAGCCCTCGATGTCTGAACAACTTTTTTTTGAAAAAATCCCTAAGCCGCGCGGTCACAATTTCTTCAAAATTTCTGACGTTCTGCAATTCATTCAAAAATGGTGCCAAACTGTTGCAAACCATCCCCTTAAAGGTTTTTCGGTGGAAACAGCTGTGTTTTTATCATCGGAAACAGAATTAGCCCTCAATGCCTGGACAACTTTTTTTGAAAAAATCCCTAAGCCGCGTGGTCACAATTTCTTCAAAATTTCTGACGTTCTGCAATTCACTCAAAAATGGTGACAAACTGTTGCAAACCATCCCCTGAAAGGTTTTTCGGTGATAACAGGTGGGTTTTTATCATCGGAAACAGAATTAGCCCTCAATGCCTGGACAACTTTTTTTAAAAAAAATCCCTAAGCCGCGCGGT
Organism: Podarcis melisellensis; assembly: GCF_964234715.1. NCBI lineage: Eukaryota > Metazoa > Chordata > Lepidosauria > Squamata > Lacertidae > Podarcis > Podarcis melisellensis. The sequence goes on along the minus strand of NC_138538.1, from coordinate 89,797,567 downwards.
CACAATTTCTTCAAAATTTCTGACGTTCTGCAATGCACTCAAAAATGGTGCCAAACTGTTGCAAACCATCCCCTGAAAGGTTTTTAGTGGAAACAGGTGGGTTTTTATCATCGGAAACAGAATTAGCCCTCGATGTCTGAACAACTTTTTTTTGAAAAAATCCCTAAGCCGCGCGGTCACAATTTCTTCAAAATTTCTGACGTTCTGCAATTCACTCAAAAATGGTGCCAAACTGTTGCAAACCATCCCCTTAAAGGTTTTTCGGTGGAAACAGATGTGTTTTTATCATCGGAAACAGAATTAGCCCTCAATGTCTGAAAAACTTTTTTTTGAAAAAATCCCTAAGCCGCGCGGTGACAATTTCTTCAAAATTTCTGAAGTTCTGCAATTCACTCAAAAATGGTGACAAACTGTAGCAAACCATCCCCTGAAAGGTTTTTCGGTGATAACAGGTGGGTCTTTATCATCGGAAACAGAATTAGCCGTCGATGTCTGAACAACTTTTTTTTGAAAAAATCCCTAAGCCGCGCGGTGACAATTTCTTCAAAATTTCTGACGTTCTGCAATTCACTCAAAAATGGTGCCAAACTGTTGCAATCCATCCCCTGAAAGGTTTTTTGGTGGAAACAGATGTGTTTTTATCATCGGAAACAGAATTAGCCCTCAATGCCTGGACAACTATTTTTGAAAAAATCCCTAACCCGCGCGGTCACAATTTCTTCAAAATTTCTGACGTTCTTAAATTCACTCAAAAATGGTGCCAAACTGTTGCAAACAATCTCCTGAAAGGTTTTTCGGTGGAAATAGGTGGGTTTTTATCATCGGAAACAGAATTAGCCCTCGATGTCTGAACAACTTTTTTTGAGAAAATCCTTAAGCCGCGCGGTCACAATTTCTTCAAAATTTCTGACGTTCTGCAATTCACTCAAAAATGGTGCCAAACTGTTGCAAACCATCCCCTGAAAGGTTTTTCGGTGGAAACAGGTGGGTTTTTATCATCGGAAACAGAATTAGCCCTCGATGTCTTAACAACTTTTTTTGAGAAAATCCTTAAGCCGCGCGGTCACAATTTCTTCAAAATTTCTGACGTTCTGCAATTCACTCAAAAATGGTGCCAAACTGTTGCAAACCATCCCCTGAAAGGTTTTTCGGTGGAAGCAGATGTGTTTTTATCATCGGAAACAGAATTAGCCCTCAATGTCTGAACAACTTTTTTTTGAAAAAATCCCTAAGCCGCGCGGTGACAATTTCTTCAAAATTTCTGACGTTCTGCAATTCACTCAAAAATGGTGCCAAACTGTTGCAAACCATCCCCTGAAAGGTTTTTCGGTGATAACAGGTGGGTTTTTCTCATCGGAAAAAGAATTAGCCGTCGATGTCTGAACAACTTTTTTTTGAAAAAATCCCTAAGCCGCGCGGTCACAATTTCTTCAAAATTTCTGACGTTCTGCAATTCACTCAAAAATGGTGCGAAACTGTTGCAAACCATCCCCTGAAAGGTTTTTCGGTGGAAACAGGTGGGTTTTTATCATCGGAAACAGAATTAGCCCTCGATGTCTGAACAACTTTTTTTGAAAAAATCCCTAAGCCGCGCGGTCACAATTTCTTCAAAATTTCTGACGTTCTGCAATGCACTCAAAAATGGTGCCAAACTGTTGCAAACCATCCCCTGAAAGGTTTTTAGTGGAAACAGGTGGGTTTTTATCATCGGAAACAGAATTAGCCCTCGATGTCTGAACAACTTTTTTTAAAAAAAATCCCTAAGCCGCGCGGTCACAATTTCTTCAAAATTTCTGACGTTCTGCAATTCACTCAAAAATGGTGCCAAACTGTTGCAAACCATCCCCTTAAAAGTTTTTCGGTGGAAACAGATGTGTTTTTATCATCGGAAACAGAATTACCCCTCAATGCCTGGACAACTTTTTTTGAAAAAATCCCTAAGCTGCGCGGTCACAATTTCTTCAAAATTTCTGACGTTCTTAAATTCACTCAAAAATGGTGCCAAACTGTTGCAAACAATCTCCTGAAAGGTTTTTCGGTGGAAACAGGTGGGTTTTTATCATCGGAAACAGAATTAGCCCTCGATGTCTTAACAACTTTTTTTGAGAAAATCCTTAAGCCGCGCGGTCACAATTTCTTCAAAATTTCTGACGTTCTGCAATTCACTCAAAAATGGTGCCAAACTGTTGCAAACCATCCCCTGAAAGGTTTTTCGGTGATAACAGGTGGGTCTTTATCATCGGAAACAGAATTAGCCGTCGATGTCTGAACAACTTTTTTTTGAAAAAATCCCTAAGCCGCGCGGTGACAATTTCTTCAAAATTTCTGACGTTCTGCAATTCACTCAAAAATGGTGCCAAACTGTTGCAATCCATCCCCTGAAAGGTTTTTCGGTGGAAACAGATGTGTTTTTATCATCGGAAACAGAATTAGCCCTCAATGCCTGGACAACTATTTTTGAAAAAATCCCTAACCCGCGCGGTCACAATTTCTTCAAAATTTCTGACGTTCTTAAATTCACTCAAAAATGGTGCCAAACTGTTGCAAACAATCTCCTGAAATGTTTTTCAGTGGAAATAGGTGGGTTTTTATCATCGGAAACAGAATTAGCCCTCGATGTCTGAACAACTTTTTTTGAGAAAATCCTTAAGCCGCGCGGTCACAATTTCTTCACAATTTCTGACGTTCTGCAATTCACTCAAAAATGGTGCCAAACTGTTGCAAACCATCCCCTGAAAGGTTTTTCAGTGGAAACAGGTGGGTTTTTATCATGGGAAACAGAATTAGCCCTCGATGTCTGAACAACTTTTTTTTGAAAAAATCCCTAAGCCGCGCGGTCACAATTTCTTCAAAATTTCTGACGTTCTGCAATTCACTCAAAAATGGTGCCAAACTGTTGCAAACCATCCCCTGAAAGGTTTTTCGGTGGAAACAGGTGGGTTTTTATCATCGGAAACAGAATTAGCCCTCGATGTCTTAACAACATTTTTTGAGAAAATCCTTAAGCCGCGCGGTCACAATTTCTTCAAAATTTCTGACGTTCTGCAATGCACTCAAAAATGGTGCCAAACTGTTGCAAACCATCCCCTGAAAGGTTTTTCGGTGATAACAGGTGGGTTTTTATCATCGGAAACAGAATTAGCCCTCGATGTCTGAACAACTTTTTTTTGAAAAAATCCCTAAGCCGCGCGGTCACAATTTCTTCAAAATTTCTGACGTTCTGCAATTCATTCAAAAATGGTGCCAAACTGTTGCAAACCATCCCCTTAAAGGTTTTTCGGTGGAAACAGATGTGTTTTTATCATCGGAAACAGAATTAGCCCTCAATGCCTGGACAACTTTTTTTAAAAAAAATCCCTAAGCCGCGTGGTCACAATTTCTTCAAAATTTCTGACGTTCTTAAATTCACTCAAAAATGGTGCCAAACTGTTGCAAACCATCCCCTGAATGGTTTTTCGGTGGAAACAGGTGGGTTTTTATCATCGGAAACAGAATTAGCCCTCGATGTCTGAACAACTTTTTTTGAAAAAATCCCTAAGCCGCGCGGTCACAATTTCTTCAAAATTTCGGACGTTCTGCAATGCACTCAAAAATGGTGCCAAACTGTTGCAAACCATCCCCTGAAAGGTTTTTAGTGGAAACAGGTGGGTTTTTATCATCGGAAACAGAATTAGCCCTCGATGTCTGAACAACTTTTTTTTGAAAAAATCCCTAAGCCGCGCGGTCACAATTTCTTCAAAATTTCTGACGTTCTGCAATTCACTCAAAAATGGTGCGAAACTGTTGCAAACCATCCCCTTAAAGGTTTTTCGGTGGAAACAGATGTGTTTTTATCATCGGAAACAGAATTAGCCCTCAATGTCTGAACAACGCTTTTTGAAAAAATCCCTAAGCCGCGCGGTCACAATTTCTTCAAAATTTCTGACGTTCTGCAATTCACTCAAAAATGGTGCCAAACTGTTGCAAACCATCCCCTTAAAGGTTTTTCGGTGGAAACAGGTGGGTTTTTATCATCGGGAACAGAATTAGCCCTCGATGTCTTAACTACTTTTTTTGAGAAAATCCTAAAGCCGCGCGGTCACAATTTCTTCAAAATTTCTGACGTTCTGCAATTCACTCAAAAATGGTGCCAAACTGTTGCAAACCATCCCCTGAAAGGTTTTTCGGTGAAAACAGATGTGTATTTATCACCGGAAACAGAATTAGCCCTCAATGTCTGAACAACTTTTTTTTGAAAAAATCCCTAAGCCGCGCGGTGACAATTTCTTCAAAATTTCTGACGTTCTGCAATTCACTCAAAAATGGTGCCAAACTGTTGCAAACCATCCCCTGAAAGGTTTTTCGGTGATAACAGGTGGGTTTTAATCATCGGAAACAGAATTAGCCGTCGATGTCTGAACAACTTTTTTTTGAAAAAATCCCTAAGCCGCGCGGTCACAATTTCTTCAAAATTTCTGACGTTCTGCAATTCACTCAAAAATGGTGCCAAACTGTTGCAAACCATCCCCTGAAAGGTTTTTCGGTGGAAACAGATGTGTTTTTATCATCGGAAACAGAATTAGCCCTCAATGCCTGGACAACTTTTTTTTAAAAAAATCCCTAAGCCGCGCGGTCACAATTTCTTCAAAATTTCTGACGTTCTTAAATTCACTCAAAAATGGTGCCAAACTGTTGCAAACCATCCCCTGAAAGGTTTTTCGGTGGAAACAGGTGGGTTTTTATCATCGGAAACAGAATTAGCCCTCGATGTCTGAACAACATTTTTTGAAAAAATCCCTAAGCCGCGCGGTCACAATTTCTTCAAAATTTCTGACGTTCTGCAATGCACTCAAAAATGGTGCCAAACTGTTGCAAACCATCCCCTGAAAGGTTTTTAGTGGAAACAGGTGGGTTTTTATCATCAGAAACAGAATTAGCCCTCGATGTCTGAACAACTTTTTTTTGAAAAAATCCCTAAGCCGCGCGGTCACAATTTCTTCAAAATTTCTGACGTTCTGCAATTCATTCAAAAATGGTGCCAAACTGTTGCAAACCATCCCCTTAAAGGTTTTTCGGTGGAAACAGATGTGTTTTTATCATCGGAAACAGAATTAGCCCTCAATGCCTGGAAAACTTTTTTTGAAAAAATCCCTAAGCCGCGTGGTCACAATTTCTTCAAAATTTCTGACGTTCTGCAATTCACTCAAAAATGGTGACAAACTGTTGCAAACCATCCCCTGAAAGGTTTTTCGGTGATAACAGGTGGGTTTTTATCATCGGAAACAGAATTAGCCGTCGATGTCTGAACACCTTTTTTTTGAAAAAATCCCTAAGCCGCGCGGTCACAATTTCTTCAAAATTTCTGACGTTCTGCAATTCACTCAAAAATGGTGCCAAACTGTTGCAAACCATCCCCTGAACGGTTTTTAGTGGAAACAGGTGGGTTTTTATCATCGGAAACAGAATTAGCCCTCGATGTCTGAACAACTTTTTTTTGAAAAAATCCCTAAGCCGCGCGGTCACAATTTCTTCAAAATTTCTGACGTTCTGCAATTCACTCAAAAATGGTGCCAAACTGTTGCAAACCATCCCCTGAAAGGTTTTTCGGTGGAAACAGATGTGTTTTTATCATCGGAAACAGAATTAGCCCTCAATGCCTGGACAACTTTTTTTGCAAAAATCCCTAAGCCGCGCGGTCACAATTTCTTCAAAATTTCTGACGTTCTTAAATTCACTCAAAAATGGTGCCAAACTGTTGCAAACCATCCCCTGAAAGGTTTTTCGGTGGAAACAGGTGGGTTTTTATCATCGGAAACAGAATTAGCCCTCGATGCCTGAACAACTTTTTTTGAGAAAATCCTTAAGCCGCGCGGTCACAATTTCTTCAAAATTTCTGACGTTCTGCAATTCACTCAAAAATGGTGCCAAACTGTTGCAAACCATCCCCTAAAAGGTTTTTTGGTGGAAACAGATGTGTTTTTATCATCGGAAACAGAATTAGCCCTCAATGCCTGGACAAATTTTTTTGAAAAAATCCCTAAGCCGCGTGGTCACAATTTCTTCAAAATTTCTGACGTTCTGCAATTCACTCAAAAATGGTGCCAAACTGTTGCAAACCATCCCCTGAAAGGTTTTTCGGTGATAACAGGTGGGTTTTTATCATCGGAAACAGAATTAGCCGTCGATGTCTGAACAACTTTTTTTTGAAAAAATCCCTAAGCCGCGCGGTCACAATTTCTTCAAAATTTCTGACGTTCTGCAATTCACTCAAAAATCGTGCCAAACTGTTGCAATCCATCCCCTGAAAGGTTTTTCGGTGGAAACAGATGTGTTTTTATCATCGGAAACAGAATTAGCCCTCAATGCCTGGACAACTTTTTTTGAAAAAATCCCTAAGCCGCGCGGTCACAATTTCTTCAAAATTTCTGACGTTCTTAAATTCACTCAAAAATGGTGCCAAACTGTTGCAAACAATCTCCTGAAAGGTTTTTCGGTGGAAACAGGTGGGTTTTTATCATCGGAAACAGAATTAGCCCTCGATGTCTGAACAACTTTTTTTGAGAAAATCCTTAAGCCGCGCGGTCACAATTTCTTCAAAATTTCTGACATTCTGCAATTCACTCAAAAATGGTGCCAAACTGTTGCAAACCATCCCCTAACGGTTTTTAGTGGAAACAGGTGGGTTTTTATCATCGGAAACAGAATTAGCCCTCGATGTCTGAACAACTTTTTTTGAAAAAATCCCTAAGCCGCGCGGTCACAATTTCTTCAAAATTTCTGACGTTCTGCAATTCACTCAAAAATGGTGCCAAACTGTTGCAATCCATCCCCTGAAAGGTTTTTCGGTGGAAACAGGTGGGTTTTTATCATCGGAAACAGAATTAGCCCTCGATGTCTGAACAACTTTTTTTGAAAAAATCCCTAAGCCGCGCGGTCACAATTTCTTCAAAATTTCGGACGTTCTGCAATGCACTCAAAAATGGTGCCAAACTGTTGCAAACCATCCCCTGAAAGGTTTTTAGTGGAAACAGGTGGGTTCTTATCATCGGAAACAGAATTAGCCCTCGATGTCTGAACAACTTTTTTTTGAAAAAATCCCTAAGCCGCGCGGTCACAATTTCTTCAAAATTTCTGACGTTCTGCAATTCACTCAAAAATGGTGCCAAACTGTTGCAAACCATCCCCTTAAAGGTTTTTCGGTGGAAACAGATGTGTTTTTATCATCGGAAACAGAATTAGCCCTCAATGTCTGAACAACGTTTTTTGAAAAAATCCCTAAGCCGCGCGGTCACAATTTCTTCAAAATTTCTGACGTTCTGCAATTCACTCAAAAATGGTGCCAAACTGTTGCAAACCATCCCCTTAAAGGTTTTTCGGTGGAAACAGGTGGGTTTTTATCATCGGGAACAGAATTAGCCCTCGATGTCTTAACTACTTTTTTTGAGAAAATCCTTAAGCCGCGCGGTCACAATTTCTTCAAAATTTCTGACGTTCTGCAATTCACTCAAAAATGGTGCCAAACTGTTGCAAACCATCCCCTGAAAGGTTTTTCGGTGAAAACAGATGTGTATTTATCACCGGAAACAGAATTAGCCCTCAATGTCTGAACAACTTTTTTTTGAAAAAATCCCTAAGCCGCGCGGTGACAATTTCTTCAAAATTTCTGACGTTCTGCAATTCACTCAAAAATGGTGCCAAACTGTTGCAAACCATCCCCTAACGGTTTTTAGTGGAAACAGGTGGGTTTTTATCATCGGAAACAGAATTAGCCCTCGATGTCTGAACAACTTTTTTTGAAAAAATCCCTAAGCCGCGCGGTCACAATTTCTTCAAAATTTCTGACGTTCTGCAATTCACTCAAAAATGGTGCCAAACTGTTGCAATCCATCCCCTGAAAGGTTTTTCGGTGGAAACAGGTGGGTTTTTATCATCGGAAACAGAATTAGCCCTCGATGTCTGAACAACTTTTTTTGAAAAAATCCCTAAGCCGCGCGGTCACAATTTCTTCAAAATTTCGGACGTTCTGCAATGCACTCAAAAATGGTGCCAAACTGTTGCAAACCATCCCCTGAAAGGTTTTTAGTGGAAACAGGTGGGTTTTTATCATCGGAAACAGAATTAGCCCTCGATGTCTGAACAACTTTTTTTTGAAAAAATCCCTAAGCCGCGCGGTCACAATTTCTTCAAAATTTCTGACGTTCTGCAATTCACTCAAAAATGGTGCCAAACTGTTGCAAACCATCCCCTTAAAGGTTTTTCGGTGGAAACAGATGTGTTTTTATCATCGGAAACAGAATTAGCCCTCAATGTCTGAACAACGTTTTTTGAAAAAATCCCTAAGCCGCGCGGTCACAATTTCTTCAAAATTTCTGACGTTCTGCAATTCACTCAAAAATGGTGCCAAACTGTTGCAAACCATCCCCTTAAAGGTTTTTCGGTGGAAACAGGTGGGTTTTTATCATCGGGAACAGAATTAGCCCTCGATGTCTTAACTACTTTTTTTGAGAAAATCCTTAAGCCGCGCGGTCACAATTTCTTCAAAATTTCTGACGTTCTGCAATTCACTCAAAAATGGTGCCAAACTGTTGCAAACCATCCCCTGAAAGGTTTTTCGGTGAAAACAGATGTGTATTTATCACCGGAAACAGAATTAGCCCTCAATGTCTGAACAACTTTTTTTTGAAAAAATCCCTAAGCCGCGCGGTGACAATTTCTTCAAAATTTCTGACGTTCTGCAATTCACTCAAAAATGGTGCCAAACTGTTGCAAACCATCCCCTGAAAGGTTTTTCGGTGATAACAGGTGGGTTTTAATCATCGGAAACAGAATTAGCCGTCGATGTCTGAACAACTTTTTTTTGAAAAAATCCCTAAGCCGCGCGGTCACAATTTCTTCAAAATTTCTGACGTTCTGCAATTCACTCAAAAATGGTGCCAAACTGTTGCAAACCATCCCCTGAAAGGTTTTTCGGTGGAAACAGATGTGTTTTTATCATCGGAAACAGAATTAGCCCTCAATGCCTGGACAACTTTTTTTTTAAAAAATCCCTAAGCCGCGCGGTCACAATTTCTTCAAAATTTCTGACGTTCTTAAATTCACTCAAAAATGGTGCCAAACTGTTGCAAACCATCCCCTGAAAGGTTTTTCGGTGGAAACAGGTGGGTTTTTATCATCGGAAACAGAATTAGCCCTCGATGTCTGAACAACATTTTTTGAAAAAATCCCTAAGCCGCGCGGTCACAATTTCTTCAAAATTTCTGACGTTCTGCAATGCACTCAAAAATGGTGCCAAACTGTTGCAAACCATCCCCTGAATGGTTTTTAGTGGAAACAGGTGGGTTTTTATCATCGGAAACAGAATTAGCCCTCGATGTCTGAACAACTTTTTTTTGAAAAAATCCCTAAGCCGCGCGGTCACAATTTCTTCAAAAATTCTGACGTTCTGCAATTCATTCAAAAATGGTGCCAAACTGTTGCAAACCATCCCCTTAAAGGTTTTTCGGTGGAAACAGATGTGTTTTTATCATCGGAAACAGAATTAGCCCTCAATGCCTGGACAACTTTTTTTGAAAAAATCCCTAAGCCGCGTGGTCACAATTTCTTCAAAATTTCTGACGTTCTGCAATTCACTCAAAAATGGTGACAAACTGTTGCAAACCATCCCCTGAAAGGTTTTTCGGTGATAACAGGTGGGTTTTTATCATCGGAAACAGAATTAGCCGTCGATGTCTGAACACCTTTTTTTTGAAAAAATCCCTAAGCCGCGCGGTCACAATTTCTTCAAAATTTCTGACGTTCTGCAATTCACTCAAAAATGGTGCCAAACTGTTGCAAACCATCCCCTGAACGGTTTTTAGTGGAAACAGGTGGGTTTTTATCATCGGAAACAGAATTAGCCCTCGATGTCTGAACAACTTTTTTTTGAAAAAATCCCTAAGCCGCGCGGTCACAATTTCTTCAAAATTTCTGACGTTCTGCAATTCACTCAAAAATGGTGCCAAACTGTTGCAAACCATCCCCTGAAAGGTTTTTCGGTGGAAACAGATGTGTTTTTATAATCGGAAACAGAATTAGCCCTCAATGCCTGGACAACTTTTTTTGCAAAAATCCCTAAGCCGCGCGGTCACAATTTCTTCAAAATTTCTGACGTTCTTAAATTCACTCAAAAATGGTGCCAAACTGTTGCAAACCATCCCCTGAAAGGTTTTTCGGTGGAAACAGGTGGGTTTTTATCATCGGAAACAGAATTAGCCCTCGATGCCTGAACAACTTTTTTTGAGAAAATCCTTAAGCCGCGCGGTCACAATTTCTTCAAAATTTCTGACGTTCTGCAATTCACTCAAAAATGGTGCCAAACTGTTGCAAACCATCCCCTAAAAGGTTTTTTGGTGGAAACAGGTGGGTTTTTATCATCGGAAACAGAATTAGCCCTCAATGTCTGAACAACTTTTTTTAAAAAAATCCCTAAGCCGCGCGGTCACAATTTCTTCAAAATTTCTGACGTTCTGCAATTCACTCAAAAATGGTGCCAAACTGTTGCAAACCATCCCATGAAAGGTTTTTCGGTGGAAACAGGTGGGTTTTTATCATCGGAAACAGAATTAGCCCTCGATGTCTGAACAACTTTTTTTGAAAAAATCCCTAAGCCGCGCGGTCACAATTTCTTCAAAATTTCTGACGTTCTGCAATTCACTCAAAAATGGTGCCAAACTGTTGCAAACCATCCCCTGAAAGGTTTTTCGGTGGAAACAGATGTGTTTTTATCATCGGAAACAGAATTAGCCCTCAATGCCTGGACAACTTTTTTGGCAAAAATCCCTAAGCCGCGCGGTCACAATTTCTTCAAAATTTCTGACGTTCTTAAATTCACTCAAAAATGGTGCCAAACTGTTGCAAACCATCCCCTGAAAGGTTTTTCGGTGGAAACAGGTGGGTTTTTATCATCGGAAACAGAATTAGCCCTCGATGTCTGAACAACTTTTTTTGAAAAAATCCCTAAGCCGCGCGGTCACAATTTCTTCAAAATTTCTGACGTTCTGCAATTCACTCAAAAATGGTGCCAAACTGTTGCAATCCATCCCCTGAAAGGTTTTTCGGTGGAAACAGGTGGGTTTTTATCATCGGAAACAGAATTAGCCCTCAATGCCTGGACAACGTTTTTGAAAAAATCCCTAAGCCGCGCGGTCACAATTTCTTCAAAATTTCTGACGTTCTTAAATTCACTCAAAAATGGTGCCAAACTGTTGCAAACAATCTCCTGAAAGGTTTTTCGGTGGAAACAGGTGGTTTTTTATCATCGGAAACAGAATTAGCCCTCGATGTCTGAACAACTTTTTTTGAGAAAATCCTTAAGCCGCGCGGTCACAATTTCTTCAAAATTTCTGACGTTCTGCAATTCACTCAAAAATGGTGCCAAACTGTTGCAAACCATCCCCTGAACGGGTTTTAGTGGAAACAGGTGGGTTTTTATCATCGGAAACAGAATTAGCCCTCGATGTCTGAACAACTTTTTTTTGAAAAAATCCCTAAGCCGCGCGGTCACAATTTCTTCAAAATTTCTGACGTTCTGCAATTCACTCAAAAATGGTGCCAAACTGTTGCAAACCATCCCCTGAAAGGTTTTTCGGTGGAAACAGATGTGTTTTTATCATCGGAAACAGAATTAGCCCTCAATGCCTGGACAACTTTTTTTGCAAAAATCCCTAAGCCGCGCGGTCACAATTTCTTCAAAATTTCTGACGTTCTTAAATTCACTCAAAAATGGTGCCAAACTGTTGCAAACAATCTCCTGAAAGGTTTTTCGGTGGAAACAGGTGGGTTTTTATCATCGGAAACAGAATTAGCCCACGATGTCTGAACAACTTTTTTTGAGAAAATCCTTAAGCCGCGCGGTCACAATTTCTTCAAAATTTCTGACGTTCTGCAATTCACTCAAAAATGGTGCCAAATTATTGCAAACCATCCCCTGAAATGTTTTTCGGTGATAACAGGTGGGTTTTTATCATCGGAAACAGAATTAGCCGTCGATGTCTGAACAACTTTTTTTTGAAAAAATCCCTAAGCCGCGCGGTCACAATTTTTTCAAAATTTCTGACGTTCTGCAATTCACTCAAAAATGGTGCCAAACTGTTGCAATCCATCCCCCTGAAAGGTTTTTCGGTGGAAACAGATGTGTTTTTATCATCGGAAACAGAATTAGCCCTCAATGTCTGAACAACTTTTTTTGAAAAAATCCCTAAGCCGCGCGGTCACAATTTCTTCGAAATTTCTGACGTTCTTAAATTCACTCAAAAATGATGCCAAACTGTTGCAAACCATCCCCTGAAAGGTTTTTCGGTGGAAACAGGTGGGTTTTTATCATCGGAAACAGAATTAGCCCTCGATGTCTGAACAACTTTTTTTAAAAAAAATCCCTAAGCCGCGTGGTCACAATTTCTTCAAAATTTCTGACGTTCTTAAATTCACTCAAAAATGGTGCCAAACTGTTGCAAACCATCCCCTGAAAGGTTTTTCGGTGGAAACAGGTGGGTTTTTATCATCGGAAACAGAATTAGCCCTCGATGTCTGAACAACTTTTTTTGAAAAAATCCCTAAGCCGCGCGGTCACAATTTCTTCAAAATTTCGGACGTTCTGCAATGCACTCAAAAATGGTGCCAAACTGTTGCAAACCATCCCCTGAAAGGTTTTTAGTGGAAACAGGTGGGTTTTTATCATCGGAAACAGAATTAGCCCTCGATGTCTGAACAACTTTTTTTTGAAAAAATCCCTAAGCCGCGCGCTCACAATTTCTTCAAAATTTCTGACGTTCTGCAATTCACTCAAAAATGGTGCCAAACTGTTGCAAACCATCCCCTTAAAGGTTTTTCGGTGGAAACAGATGTGTTTTTATCATCGGAAACAGAATTAGCCCTCAATGTCTGAACAACGTTTTTTAAAAAAATCCCTAAGCCGCACGGTCACAATTTCTTCAAAATTTCTGACGTTCTGCAATTCACTCAAAAATGGTGCCAAACTGTTGCAAACCATCCCCTTAAAGGTTTTTCGGTGGAAACAGATGTGTTTTTATCATCGGAAACGGAATTAGCCCTCAATGTCTGAACAACTTTTTTTTGAAAAAATCCCTAAGCCGCGCTGTCACAATTTCTTCAAAATTTCTGACGTTCTGCAATTCACTCAAAAATGGTGCCAAACTGTTGCAAACCATCCCCTGAAAGGTTTTTCGGTGATAACAGGTGGGTTTTTATCATCGGAAACAGAATTAGCCGTCGATGTCTGAACAACTTTTTTTTGAAAAAATCCCTAAGCCGCGCGGTCACAATTTCTTCAAAATTTCTGACGTTCTGCAATTCACTCAAAAATGGTGCCAAACTGTTGCAAACCATCCCCTGAAAGGTTTTTCGGAGGAAACAGATGTGTTTTTATCATCGGAAACAGATTTAGCCCTCAATGCCTGGACAACTTTTTTTGAAAAAATCCCTAAGCCGCGCGATCACAATTTCTTCAAAATTTCTGACGTTCTGCAATTCACTCAAAAATGGTGCCAAACTGTTGCAAACCATCCCCTGAAAGGTTTTTCGGTGGAAACAGGTGGGTTTTTATCATCGGAAACAGAATTAGCCCTCAATGCCTGGACAACTTTTTTTGAAAAAATCCCTAAGCCGCGCGGTCACAATTTCTTCAAAATTTCTGACGATCTTAAATTCACTCAAAAATGGTGCCAAACTTTTGCAAACCATCCCCTGAACGGTTTTTAGTGGAAACAGGTGGGTTTTTATCATCGGAAACAGAATTAGCCCTCGATGTCTGAACAACTTTTTTTTGAAAAAATCCCTAAGCCGCGCGGTCACAATTTCTTCAAAATTTCTGACGTTCTGCAATTCACTCAAAAATGGTGCCAAACTGTTGCAAACCATCCCCTGAAAGGTTTTTCGGTGGAAACAGATGTGTTTTTATCATCGGAAACAGAATTAGCCCTCAATGCCTGGACAACTTTTTTTGCAAAAATCCCTAAGCCGCGCGGTCACAATTTCTTCAAAATTTCTGACGTTCTTAAATTCACTCAAAAATGGTGCCAAACTGTTGCAAACCATCCCCTGAAAGGTTTTTCGGTGGAAACAGGTGGGTTTTTATCATCGGAAACAGAATTAGCCCTCGATGCCTGAACAACTTTTTTTGAGAAAATCCTTAAGCCGCGCGGTCACAATTTCTTCAAAATTTCTGACGTTCTGCAATTCACTCAAAAATGGTGCCAAACTGTTGCAAACCATCCCCTAAAAGGTTTTTTGGTGGAAACAGATGTGTTTTTATCATCGGAAACAGAATTAGCCCTCAATGCCTGGACAACTTTTTTTGAAAAAATACCTAAGCCGCGTGGTCACAATTTCTTCAAAATTTCTGACGTTCTGCAATTCACTCAAAAATGGTGCCAAACTGTTGCTAACCATCCCAAGAAAGGTTTTTCGGTGGAAACAGATGTGTTTTTATCATCGGAAACAGAATTAGCCCTCAATGTCTGAACAACTTTTTTTGAAAAAATCCCTAAGCCGCGCGGTCACAATTTCTTCAAAATTTCTGACGTTCTGCAATTCACTCAAAAATGGTGCCAAACTGTTGCAATCCATCCCCTGAAAGGTTTTTCGGTGGAAACAGGTGGGTTTTTATCATCGGAAACAGAATTAGCCCTCGATGTCTGAACAACTTTTTTTGAAAAAATCCCTAAGCCGCGCGGTCACAATTTCTTCAAAATTTCGGACGTTCTGCAATGCACTCAAAAATGGTGCCAAACTGTTGCAAACCATCCCCTGAAAGGTTTTTAGTGGAAACAGGTGGGTTTTTATCATCGGAAACAGAATTAGCCCTCGATGTCTGAACAACTTTTTTTTGAAAAAATCCCTAAGCCGCGCGGTCACAATTTCTTCAAAATTTCTGACGTTCTGCAATTCACTCAAAAATGGTGCCAAACTGTTGCAAACCATCCCCTTAAAGGTTTTTCGGTGGAAACAGATGTGTTTTTATCATCGGAAACAGAATTAGCCCTCAATGTCTGAACAACGTTTTTTGAAAAAATCCCTAAGCCGCGCGGTCACAATTTCTTCAAAATTTCTGACGTTCTGCAATTCACTCAAAAATGGTGCCAAACTGTTGCAAACCATCCCCTTAAAGGTTTTTCGGTGGAAACAGGTGGGTTTTTATCATCGGGAACAGAATTAGCCCTCGATGTCTTAACTACTTTTTTTGAGAAAATCCTTAAGCCGCGCGGTCACAATTTCTTCAAAATTTCTGACGTTCTGCAATTCACTCAAAAATGGTGCCAAACTGTTGCAAACCATCCCCTGAAAGGTTTTTCGGTGAAAACAGATGTGTATTTATCACCGGAAACAGAATTAGCCCTCAATGTCTGAACAACTTTTTTTTGAAAAAATCCCTAAGCCGCGCGGTGACAATTTCTTCAAAATTTCTGACGTTCTGCAATTCACTCAAAAATGGTGCCAAACTGTTGCAAACCATCCCCTGAAAGGTTTTTCGGTGATAACAGGTGGGTTTTAATCATCGGAAACAGAATTAGCCGTCGATGTCTGAACAACTTTTTTTTGAAAAAATCCCTAAGCCGCGCGGTCACAATTTCTTCAAAATTTCTGACGTTCTGCAATTCACTCAAAAATGGTGCCAAACTGTTGCAAACCATCCCCTGAATGGTTTTTAGTGGAAACAGGTGGGTTTTTATCATCGGAAACAGAATTAGCCCTCGATGTCTGAACAACTTTTTTTTGAAAAAATCCCTAAGCCGCGCGGTCACAATTTCTTCAAAATTTCTGACGTTCTGCAATTCATTCAAAAATGGTGCCAAACTGTTGCAAACCATCCCCTTAAAGGTTTTTCGGTGGAAACAGATGTGTTTTTATCATCGGAAACAGAATTAGCCCTCAATGCCTGGACAACTTTTTTTGAAAAAATCCCTAAGCCGCGTGGTCACAATTTCTTCAAAATTTCTGACGTTCTGCAATTCACTCAAAAATGGTGACAAACTGTTGCAAACCATCCCCTGAAAGGTTTTTCGGTGATAACAGGTGGGTTTTTATCATCGGAAACAGAATTAGCCGTCGATGTCTGAACACCTTTTTTTTGAAAAAATCCCTAAGCCGCGCGGTCACAATTTCTTCAAAATTTCTGACGTTCTGCAATTCACTCAAAAATGGTGCCAAACTGTTGCAAACCATCCCCTGAACGGTTTTTAGTGGAAACAGGTGGGTTTTTATCATCGGAAACAGAATTAGCCCTCGATGTCTGAACAACTTTTTTTTGAAAAAATCCCTAAGCCGCGCGGTCACAATTTCTTCAAAATTTCTGACGTTCTGCAATTCACTCAAAAATGGTGCCAAACTGTTGCAAACCATCCCCTGAAAGGTTTTTCGGTGGAAACAGATGTGTTTTTATAATCGGAAACAGAATTAGCCCTCAATGCCTGGACAACTTTTTTTGCAAAAATCCCTAAGCCGCGCGGTCACAATTTCTTCAAAATTTCTGACGTTCTTAAATTCACTCAAAAATGGTGCCAAACTGTTGCAAACCATCCCCTGAAAGGTTTTTCGGTGGAAACAGGTGGGTTTTTATCATCGGAAACAGAATTAGCCCTCGATGCCTGAACAACTTTTTTTGAGAAAATCCTTAAGCCGCGCGGTCACAATTTCTTCAAAATTTCTGACGTTCTGCAATTCACTCAAAAATGGTGCCAAACTGTTGCAAACCATCCCCTAAAAGGTTTTTTGGTGGAAACAGGTGGGTTTTTATCATCGGAAACAGAATTAGCCCTCAATGTCTGAACAACTTTTTTTTAAAAAATCCCTAAGCCGCGCGGTCACAATTTCTTCAAAATTTCTGACGTTCTGCAATTCACTCAAAAATGGTGCCAAACTGTTGCAAACCATCCCATGAAAGGTTTTTCGGTGGAAACAGGTGGGTTTTTATCATCGGAAACAGAATTAGCCCTCGATGTCTGAACAACTTTTTTTGAAAAAATCCCTAAGCCGCGCGGTCACAATTTCTTCAAAATTTCTGACGTTCTGCAATTCACTCAAAAATGGTGCCAAACTGTTGCAAACCATCCCCTGAAAGGTTTTTCGGTGGAAACAGATGTGTTTTTATCATCGGAAACAGAATTAGCCCTCAATGCCTGGACAACTTTTTTGGCAAAAATCCCTAAGCCGCGCGGTCACAATTTCTTCAAAATTTCTGACGTTCTTAAATTCACTCAAAAATGGTGCCAAACTGTTGCAAACCATCCCCTGAAAGGTTTTTCGGTGGAAACAGGTGGGTTTTTATCATCGGAAACAGAATTAGCCCTCGATGTCTGAACAACTTTTTTTGAAAAAATACCTAAGCCGCGCGGTCACAATTTCTTCAAAATTTCTGACGTTCTGCAATTCACTCAAAAATGGTGCCAAACTGTTGCAAACCATCCCCTGAAAGGTTTTTCGGTGGAAACAGATGTGTTTTTATCATCGGAAACAGAATTAGCCCTCAATGCCTGGACAACTTTTTTGGCAAAAATCCCTAAGCCGCGCGGTCACAATTTCTTCAAAATTTCTGACGTTCTTAAATTCACTCAAAAATGGTGCCAAACTGTTGCAAACCATCCCCTGAAAGGTTTTTCGGTGGAAACAGGTGGGTTTTTATCATCGGAAACAGAATTAGCCCTCGATGTCTGAACAACTTTTTTTGAAAAAATACCTAAGCCGCGCGGTCACAATTTCTTCAAAATTTCTGACGTTCTGCAATTCACTCAAAAATGGTGCCAAACTGTTGCAATCCATCCCCTGAAAGGTTTTTCGGTGGAAACAGGTGGGTTTTTATCATCGGAAACAGAATTAGCCCTCAATGCCTGGACAACGTTTTTGAAAAAATCCCTAAGCCGCGCGGTCACAATTTCTTCAAAATTTCTGACGTTCTTAAATTCACTCAAAAATGGTGCCAAACTGTTGCAAACAATCTCCTGAAAGGTTTTTCGGTGGAAACAGGTGGGTTTTTATCATCGGAAACAGAATTAGCCCTCGATGTCTGAACAACTTTTTTTGAGAAAATCCTTAAGCCGCGCGGTCACAATTTCTTCAAAATTTCTGACGTTCTGCAATTCACTCAAAAATGGTGCCAAACTGTTGCAAACCATCCCCTGAACGGGTTTTAGTGGAAACAGGTGGGTTTTTATCATCGGAAACAGAATTAGCCCTCGATGTCTGAACAACTTTTTTTTGAAAAAATCCCTAAGCCGCGCGGTCACAATTTCTTCAAAATTTCTGACGTTCTGCAATTCACTCAAAAATGGTGCCAAACTGTTGCAAACCATCCCCTGAAAGGTTTTTCGGTGGAAACAGATGTGTTTTTATCATCGGAAACAGAATTAGCCCTCAATGCCTGGACAACTTTTTTTGCAAAAATCCCTAAGCCGCGCGGTCACAATTTCTTCAAAATTTCTGACGTTCTTAAATTCACTCAAAAATGGTGCCAAACTGTTGCAAACAATCTCCTGAAAGGTTTTTCGGTGGAAACAGGTGGGTTTTTATCATCGGAAACAGAATTAGCCCACGATGTCTGAACAACTTTTTTTGAGAAAATCCTTAAGCCGCGCGGTCACAATTTCTTCAAAATTTCTGACGTTCTGCAATTCACTCAAAAATGGTGCCAAATTATTGCAAACCATCCCCTGAAATGTTTTTCGGTGATAACAGGTGGGTTTTTATCATCGGAAACAGAATTAGCCGTCGATGTCTGAACAACTTTTTTCTGAAAAAATCCCTAAGCCGCGCGGTCACAATTTTTTCAAAATTTCTGACGTTCTGCAATTCACTCAAAAATGGTGCCAAACTGTTGCAATCCATCCCCCTGAAAGGTTTTTCGGTGGAAACAGATGTGTTTTTATCATCGGAAACAGAATTAGCCCTCAATGCCTGGACAACTTTTTTGGCAAAAATCCCTAAGCCGCGCGGTCACAATTTCTTCAAAATTTCTGACGTTCTTAAATTCACTCAAAAATGGTGCCAAACTGTTGCAAACCATCCCCTGAAAGGTTTTTCGGTGGAAACAGGTGGGTTTTTATCATCGGAAACAGAATTAGCCCTCGATGTCTGAACAACTTTTTTTGAAAAAATACCTAAGCCGCGCGGTCACAATTTCTTCAAAATTTCTGACGTTCTGCAATTCACTCAAAAATGGTGCCAAACTGTTGCAAACCATCCCCTGAAAGGTTTTTCGGTGGAAACAGATGTGTTTTTATCATCGGAAACAGAATTAGCCCTCAATGCCTGGACAACTTTTTTGGCAAAAATCCCTAAGCCGCGCGGTCACAATTTCTTCAAAATTTCTGACGTTCTTAAATTCACTCAAAAATGGTGCCAAACTGTTGCAAACCATCCCCTGAAAGGTTTTTCGGTGGAAACAGGTGGGTTTTTATCATCGGAAACAGAATTAGCCCTCGATGTCTGAACAACTTTTTTTGAAAAAATACCTAAGCCGCGCGGTCACAATTTCTTCAAAATTTCTGACGTTCTGCAATTCACTCAAAAATGGTGCCAAACTGTTGCAATCCATCCCCTGAAAGGTTTTTCGGTGGAAACAGGTGGGTTTTTATCATCGGAAACAGAATTAGCCCTCAATGCCTGGACAACGTTTTTGAAAAAATCCCTAAGCCGCGCGGTCACAATTTCTTCAAAATTTCTGACGTTCTTAAATTCACTCAAAAATGGTGCCAAACTGTTGCAAACAATCTCCTGAAAGGTTTTTCGGTGGAAACAGGTGGGTTTTTATCATCGGAAACAGAATTAGCCCTCGATGTCTGAACAACTTTTTTTGAGAAAATCCTTAAGCCGCGCGGTCACAATTTCTTCAAAATTTCTGACGTTCTGCAATTCACTCAAAAATGGTGCCAAACTGTTGCAAACCATCCCCTGAACGGGTTTTAGTGGAAACAGGTGGGTTTTTATCATCGGAAACAGAATTAGCCCTCGATGTCTGAACAACTTTTTTTTGAAAAAATCCCTAAGCCGCGCGGTCACAATTTCTTCAAAATTTCTGACGTTCTGCAATTCACTCAAAAATGGTGCCAAACTGTTGCAAACCATCCCCTGAAAGGTTTTTCGGTGGAAACAGATGTGTTTTTATCATCGGAAACAGAATTAGCCCTCAATGCCTGGACAACTTTTTTTGCAAAAATCCCTAAGCCGCGCGGTCACAATTTCTTCAAAATTTCTGACGTTCTTAAATTCACTCAAAAATGGTGCCAAACTGTTGCAAACAATCTCCTGAAAGGTTTTTCGGTGGAAACAGGTGGGTTTTTATCATCGGAAACAGAATTAGCCCACGATGTCTGAACAACTTTTTTTGAGAAAATCCTTAAGCCGCGCGGTCACAATTTCTTCAAAATTTCTGACGTTCTGCAATTCACTCAAAAATGGTGCCAAATTATTGCAAACCATCCCCTGAAATGTTTTTCGGTGATAACAGGTGGGTTTTTATCATCGGAAACAGAATTAGCCGTCGATGTCTGAACAACTTTTTTCTGAAAAAATCCCTAAGCCGCGCGGTCACAATTTTTTCAAAATTTCTGACGTTCTGCAATTCACTCAAAAATGGTGCCAAACTGTTGCAATCCATCCCCCTGAAAGGTTTTTCGGTGGAAACAGATGTGTTTTTATCATCGGAAACAGAATTAGCCCTCAATGTCTGAACAACTTTTTTTGAAAAAATCCCTAAGCCGCGCGGTCACAATTTCTTCGAAATTTCTGACGTTCTTAAATTCACTCAAAAATGGTGCCAAACTGTTGCAAACCATCCCCTGAAAGGTTTTTCGGTGGAAACAGGTGGGTTTTTATCATCGGAAACAGAATTAGCCCTCGATGTCTGAACAACTTTTTTTAAAAAAAATCCCTAAGCCGCGTGGTCACAATTTCTTCAAAATTTCTGACGTTCTTAAATTCACTCAAAAATGGTGCCAAACTGTTGCAAACCATCCCCTGAAAGGTTTTTCGGTGGAAACAGGTGGGTTTTTATCATCGGAAACAGAATTAGCCCTCGATGTCTGAACAACTTTTTTTGAAAAAATCCCTAAGCCGCGCGGTCACAATTTCTTCAAAATTTCGGACGTTCTGCAATGCACTCAAAAATGGTGCCAAACTGTTGCAAACCATCCCCTGAAAGGTTTTTAGTGGAAACAGGTGGGTTTTTATCATCGGAAACAGAATTAGCCCTCGATGTCTGAACAACTTTTTTTTGAAAAAATCCCTAAGCCGCGCGCTCACAATTTCTTCAAAATTTCTGACGTTCTGCAATTCACTCAAAAATGGTGCCAAACTGTTGCAAACCATCCCCTTAAAGGTTTTTCGGTGGAAACAGATGTGTTTTTATCATCGGAAACAGAATTAGCCCTCAATGTCTGAACAACGTTTTTTAAAAAAATCCCTAAGCCGCACGGTCACGATTTCTTCAAAATTTCTGACGTTCTGCAATTCACTCAAAAATGGTGCCAAACTGTTGCAAACCATCCCCTTAAAGGTTTTTCGGTGGAAACAGATGTGTTTTTATCATCGGAAACGGAATTAGCCCTCAATGTCTGAACAACTTTTTTTTGAAAAAATCCCTAAGCCGCGCTGTCACAATTTCTTCAAAATTTCTGACGTTCTGCAATTCACTCAAAAATGGTGCCAAACTGTTGCAAACCATCCCCTGAAAGGTTTTTCGGTGATAACAGGTGGGTTTTTATCATCGGAAACAGAATTAGCCGTCGATGTCTGAACAACTTTTTTTTGAAAAAATCCCTAAGCCGCGCGGTCACAATTTCTTCAAAATTTCTGACGTTCTGCAATTCACTCAAAAATGGTGCCAAACTGTTGCAAACCATCCCCTGAAAGGTTTTTCGGAGGAAACAGATGTGTTTTTATCATCGGAAACAGATTTAGCCCTCAATGCCTGGACAACTTTTTTTGAAAAAATCCCTAAGCCGCGCGATCACAATTTCTTCAAAATTTCTGACGTTCTGCAATTCACTCAAAAATGGTGCCAAACTGTTGCAAACCATCCCCTGAAAGGTTTTTCGGTGGAAACAGGTGGGTTTTTATCATCGGAAACAGAATTAGCCCTCAATGTCTGAACAACTTTTTTTGAAAAAATCCCTAAGCCGCGCGGTCACAATTTCTTCGAAATTTCTGACGTTCTTAAATTCACTCAAAAATGGTGCCAAACTGTTGCAAACCATCCCCTGAAAGGTTTTTCGGTGGAAACAGGTGGGTTTTTATCATCGGAAACAGAATTAGCCCTCGATGTCTGAACAACTTTTTTTAAAAAAAATCCCTAAGCCGCGTGGTCACAATTTCTTCAAAATTTCTGACGTTCTTAAATTCACTCAAAAATGGTGCCAAACTGTTGCAAACCATCCCCTGAAAGGTTTTTCGGTGGAAACAGGTGGGTTTTTATCATCGGAAACAGAATTAGCCCTCGATGTCTGAACAACTTTTTTTGAAAAAATCCCTAAGCCGCGCGGTCACAATTTCTTCAAAATTTCGGACGTTCTGCAATGCACTCAAAAATGGTGCCAAACTGTTGCAAACCATCCCCTGAAAGGTTTTTAGTGGAAACAGGTGGGTTTTTATCATCGGAAACAGAATTAGCCCTCGATGTCTGAACAACTTTTTTTTGAAAAAATCCCTAAGCCGCGCGCTCACAATTTCTTCAAAATTTCTGACGTTCTGCAATTCACTCAAAAATGGTGCCAAACTGTTGCAAACCATCCCCTTAAAGGTTTTTCGGTGGAAACAGATGTGTTTTTATCATCGGAAACAGAATTAGCCCTCAATGTCTGAACAACGTTTTTTAAAAAAATCCCTAAGCCGCACGGTCACAATTTCTTCAAAATTTCTGACGTTCTGCAATTCACTCAAAAATGGTGCCAAACTGTTGCAAACCATCCCCTTAAAGGTTTTTCGGTGGAAACAGATGTGTTTTTATCATCGGAAACGGAATTAGCCCTCAATGTCTGAACAACTTTTTTTTGAAAAAATCCCTAAGCCGCGCTGTCACAATTTCTTCAAAATTTCTGACGTTCTGCAATTCACTCAAAAATGGTGCCAAACTGTTGCAAACCATCCCCTGAAAGGTTTTTCGGTGATAACAGGTGGGTTTTTATCATCGGAAACAGAATTAGCCGTCGATGTCTGAACAACTTTTTTTTGAAAAAATCCCTAAGCCGCGCGGTCACAATTTCTTCAAAATTTCTGACGTTCTGCAATTCACTCAAAAATGGTGCCAAACTGTTGCAAACCATCCCCTGAAAGGTTTTTCGGAGGAAACAGATGTGT
Source organism: Podarcis melisellensis (assembly GCF_964234715.1). NCBI lineage: Eukaryota > Metazoa > Chordata > Lepidosauria > Squamata > Lacertidae > Podarcis > Podarcis melisellensis. The sequence goes on along the minus strand of NC_138538.1, from coordinate 89,774,248 downwards.
TTTTATCATCGGAAACAGATTTAGCCCTCAATGCCTGGACAACTTTTTTTGAAAAAATCCCTAAGACGCGCGATCACAATTTCTTCAAAATTTCTGACGTTCTGCAATTCACTCAAAAATGGTGCCAAACTGCTGCAAACCATCCCCTGAAAGGTTTTTCGGTGGAAACAGGTGGGTTTTTATCATCGGAAACAGAATTAGCCCTCAATGCCTGGACAACTTTTTTTGAAAAAATCCCTAAGCCGCGCGGTCACAATTTCTTCAAAATTTCTGACGTTCTTAAATTCACTCAAAAATGGTGCCAAACTGTTGCAAACCATCCCCTGAGAGGTTTTTCGGTGGAAACAGGTGGGTTTTTATCATCGGAAACAGAATTAGCCCTCAATGTCTGAACAACTTTTTTTAAAAAAAATCCCTAAGCCGCGCGGTCACAATTTCTTCAAAATTTCTGACGTTCTGCAATTCACTCAAAAATGGTGACAAACTGTTGCAAACCATCCCCTGAAAGGTTTTTCGGTGATAACAGGTGGGTTTTTATCATCGGAAACAGAATTAGCCGTCGATGTCTGAACAACTTTTTTTTGAAAAAATCCCTAAGCCGCGCGGTCACAATTTCTTCAAAATTTCTGACGTTCTGCAATTCACTCAAAAATCGTGCCAAACTGTTGCAATCCATCCCCTGAAAGGTTTTTCGGTGGAAACAGATGTGTTTTTATCATCGGAAACAGAATTAGCCCTCAATGCCTGGACAACTTTTTTTGAAAAAATCCCTAAGCCGCGCGGTCACAATTTCTTCAAAATTTCTGACGTTCTTAAATTCACTCAAAAATGGTGCCAAACTGTTGCAAACAATCTCCTGAAAGGTTTTTCGGTGGAAACAGATGTGTTTTTATCATCGGAAACAGAATTAGCCCTCAATGCCTGGACAACTTTTTTTAAAAAAAATCCCTAACCCCCGTGGTCACAATTTCTTCAAAATTTCTGACGTTCTTAAATTCACTCAAAAATGGTGCCAAACTGTTGCAAACCATCCCCTGAAAGGTTTTTCGGTGGAAACAGGTGGGTTTTTATCATCGGAAACAGAATTAGCCCTCGATGTCTGAACAACTTTTTTTGAAAAAATCCCTAAGCCGCGCGGTCACAATTTCTTCAAAATTTCGGACGTTCTGCAATGCACTCAAAAATGGTGCCAAACTGTTGCAAACCATCCCCTGAAAGGTTTTTAGTGGAAACAGGTGGGTTTTTATCATCGGAAACAGAATTAGCCCTCGATGTCTGAACAACTTTTTTTTGAAAAAATCCCTAAACCGCGCGGTCACAATTTCTTCAAAATTTCTGACGTTCTGCAATTCACTCAAAAATGGTGCCAAACTGTTGCAAACCATCCCCTTAAAGGTTTTTCGGTGGAAACAGATGTGTTTTTATCATCGGAAAGAGAATTAGCCCTCAATGCCTGGACAACTTTTTTTGCAAAAATCCCTAAGCCGCGCGGTCACAATTTCTTCAAAATTTCTGACGTTCTTAAATTCACTCAAAAATGGTGCCAAACTGTTGCAAACAATCTCCTGAAAGGTTTTTCGGTGGAAACAGGTGGGTTTTTATCATCGGAAACAGAATTAGCCCACGATGTCTGAACAACTTTTTTTGAGAAAATCCTTAAGCCGCGCGGTCACAATTTCTTCAAAATTTCTGACGTTCTGCAATTCACTCAAAAATGGTGCCAAACTGTTGCAAACCATCCCCTGAAAGGTTTTTCGGTGATAACAGGTGGGTTTTTATCATCGGAAACAGAATTAGCCGTCGATGTCTGAACAACTGTTTTTTGAAAAAATCCCTAAGCCGCGCGGTCACAATTTTTTCAAAATTTCTGACGTTCTGCAATTCACTCAAAAATGGTGCCAAACTGTTGCAATCCATCCCCCTGAAAGGTTTTTCGGTGGAAACAGATGTGTTTTTATCATCGGAAACAGAATTAGCCCTCAATGTCTGAACAACTTTTTTTGAAAAAATCCCTAAGCCGCGCGGTCACAATTTCTTCAAAATTTCTGACGTTCTTAAATTCACTCAAAAATGGTGCCAAACTGTTGCAAACCATCCCCTGAAAGGTTTTTCGGTGGAAACAGGTGGGTTTTTATCATCGGAAACAGAATTAGCCCTCGATGTCTGAACAACTTTTTTTTAAAAAAATCCCTAAGCCGCGTGGTCACAATTTCTTCAAAATTTCTGACGTTCTTAAATTCACTCAAAAATGGTGCCAAACTGTTGCAAACCATCCCCTGAAAGGTTTTTCGGTGGAAACAGGTGGGTTTTTATCATTGGAAACAGAATTAGCCCTCGATGTCTGAACAACTTTTTTTGAAAAAATCCCTAAGCCGCGCGGTCACAATTTCTTCAAAATTTCGGACGTTCTGCAATGCACTCAAAAATGGTGCCAAACTGTTGCAAACCATCCCCTGAAAGGTTTTTAGTGGAAACAGGTGGGTTTTTATCATCGGAAACAGAATTAGCCCTCGATGTCTGAACAACTTTTTTTTGAAAAAATCCCTAAGCCGCGCGGTCACAATTTCTTCAAAATTTCTGACGTTCTGCAATTCACTCAAAAATGGTGCCAAACTGTTGCAATCCATCCCCTGAAAGGTTTTTCGGTGGAAACAGATGTGTTTTTATCATCGGAAACAGAATTAGCCCTCAATGCCTGGACAACTTTTTTTGAAAAAATCCCTAAGCCGCGCGGTCACAATTTCTTCAAAATTTCTGACGTTCTTAAATTCACTCAAAAATGGTGCCAAACTGTTGCAAACAATCTCCTGAAAGGTTTTTCGGTGGAAACAGATGTGTTTTTATCATCGGAAACAGAATTAGCCCTCAATGCCTGGACAACTTTTTAAAAAAAATCCCTAAGCCGCACGGTCACAATTTCTTCAAAATTTCTGACGTTCTGCAATTCACTCAAAAATGGTGCCAAACTGTTGCAAACCATCCCCTTAAAGGTTTTTCGGTGGAAACAGATGTGTTTTTATCATCGGAAACGGAATTAGCCCTCAATGTCTGAACAACTTTTTTTTGAAAAAATCCCTAAGCCGCGCTGTCACAATTTCTTCAAAATTTCTGACGTTCTGCAATTCACTCAAAAATGGTGCCAAACTGTTGCAAACCATCCCCTGAAAGGTTTTTCGGTGATAACAGGTGGGTTTTTATCATCGGAAACAGAATTAGCCGTCGATGTCTGAACAACTTTTTTTTGAAAAAATCCCTAAGCCGCGCGGTCACAATTTCTTCAAAATTTCTGACGTTCTGCAATTCACTCAAAAATGGTGCCAAACTGTTGCAAACCATCCCCTGAAAGGTTTTTCGGAGGAAACAGATGTGTTTTTATCATCGGAAACAGATTTAGCCCTCAATGCCTGGACAACTTTTTTTGAAAAAATCCCTAAGCCGCGCGATCACAATTTCTTCAAAATTTCTGACGTTCTGCAATTCACTCAAAAATGGTGCCAAACTGTTGCAAACCATCCCCTGAAAGGTTTTTCGGTGGAAACAGGTGGGTTTTTATCATCGGAAACAGAATTAGCCCTCAATGCCTGGACAACTTTTTTTGAAAAAATCCCTAAGCCGCGCGGTCACAATTTCTTCAAAATTTCTGACGTTCTTAAATTCACTCAAAAATGGTGCCAAACTGTTGCAAACCATCCCCTGAGAGGTTTTTCGGTGGAAACAGGTGGGTTTTTATCATCGGAAACAGAATTAGCCCTCAATGTCTGAACAACTTTTTTTTAAAAAAATCCCTAAGCCGCGCGGTCACAATTTCTTGAACATTTCTGACGTTCTGCAATTCACTCAAAAATGGTGCCAAACTGTTGCAAACCATCCCCTGAAAGGTTTTTAGTGGAAACAGGTGGGTTTTTATCATCGGAAACAGAATTAGCCCTCGATGTCTGAACAACTTTTTTTGAAAAAATCCCTAAGCCGCGCGGTCACAATTTCTTCAAAATTTCTGACGTTCTGCAATTCACTCAAAAATGGTGACAAACTGTTGCAAACCATCCCCTGAAAGGTTTTTCGGTGATAACAGGTGGGTTTTTATCATCGGAAACAGAATTAGCCGTCGATGTCTGAACAACTTTTTTTTGAAAAAATCCCTAAGCCGCGCGGTCACAATTTCTTCAAAATTTCTGACGTTCTTAAATTCACTCAAAAATGGTGCCAAACTGTTGCAAACAATCTCCTGAAAGGTTTTTCGGTGGAAACAGATGTGTTTTTATCATCGGAAACAGAATTAGCCCTCAATGCCTGGACAACTTTTTTTAAAAAAAATCCCTAACCCCCGTGGTCACAATTTCTTCAAAATTTCTGACGTTCTTAAATTCACTCAAAAATGGTGCCAAACTGTTGCAAACCATCCCCTGAAAGGTTTTTCGGTGGAAACAGGTGGGTTTTTATCATCGGAAACAGAATTAGCCCTCGATGTCTGAACAACTTTTTTTGAAAAAATCCCTAAGCCGCGCGGTCACAATTTCTTCAAAATTTCGGACGTTCTGCAATGCACTCAAAAATGGTGCCAAACTGTTGCAAACCATCCCCTGAAAGGTTTTTAGTGGAAACAGGTGGGTTTTTATCATCGGAAACAGAATTAGCCCTCGATGTCTGAACAACTTTTTTTTGAAAAAATCCCTAAGCCGCGCGGTCACAATTTCTTCAAAATTTCTGACGTTCTGCAATTCACTCAAAAATGGTGCCAAACTGTTGCAAACCATCCCCTTAAAGGTTTTTCGGTGGAAACAGATGTGTTTTTATCATCGGAAAGAGAATTAGCCCTCAATGCCTGGACAACTTTTTTTGCAAAAATCCCTAAGCCGCGCGGTCACAATTTCTTCAAAATTTCTGACGTTCTTAAATTCACTCAAAAATGGTGCCAAACTGTTGCAAACAATCTCCTGAAAGGTTTTTCGGTGGAAACAGGTGGGTTTTTATCATCGGAAACAGAATTAGCCCACGATGTCTGAACAACTTTTTTTGAGAAAATCCTTAAGCCGCGCGGTCACAATTTCTTCAAAATTTCTGACGTTCTGCAATTCACTCAAAAATGGTGCCAAACTGTTGCAAACCATCCCCTGAAAGGTTTTTCGGTGATAACAGGTGGGTTTTTATCATCGGAAACAGAATTAGCCGTCGATGTCTGAACAACTTTTTTTTGAAAAAATCCCTAAGCCGCGCGGTCACAATTTTTTCAAAATTTCTGACGTTCTGCAATTCACTCAAAAATGGTGCCAAACTGTTGCAATCCATCCCCCTGAAAGGTTTTTCGGTGGAAACAGATGTGTTTTTATCATCGGAAACAGAATTAGCCCTCAATGTCTGAACAACTTTTTTTGAAAAAATCCCTAAGCCGCGCGGTCACAATTTCTTCAAAATTTCTGACGTTCTTAAATTCACTCAAAAATGGTGCCAAACTGTTGCAAACCATCCCCTGAAAGGTTTTTCGGTGGAAACAGGTGGGTTTTTATCATCGGAAACAGAATTAGCCCTCGATGTCTGAACAACTTTTTTTAAAAAAAATCCCTAAGCCGCGTGGTCACAATTTCTTCAAAATTTCTGACGTTCTTAAATTCACTCAAAAATGGTGCCAAACTGTTGCAAACCATCCCCTGAAAGGTTTTTCGGTGGAAACAGGTGGGTTTTTATCATCGGAAACAGAATTAGCCCTCGATGTCTGAACAACTTTTTTTGAAAAAATCCCTAAGCCGCGCGGTCACAATTTCTTCAAAATTTCGGACGTTCTGCAATGCACTCAAAAATGGTGCCAAACTGTTGCAAACCATCCCCTGAAAGATTTTTAGTGGAAACAGGTGGGTTTTTATCATCGGAAACAGAATTAGCCCTCGATGTCTGAACAACTTTTTTTTGAAAAAATCCCTAAGCCGCGCGGTCACAATTTCTTCAAAATTTCTGACGTTCTGCAATTCACTCAAAAATGGTGCCAAACTGTTGCAATCAATCCCCTGAAAGGTTTTTCGGTGGAAACAGATGTGTTTTTATCATCGGAAACAGAATTAGCCCTCAATGCCTGGACAACTTTTTTAAAAAAAAATCCCTCAGCCGCGTGGTCACAATTTCTTCAAAATTTCTGACGTTCTTAAATTCACTCAAAAATGGTGCCAAACTGTTGCAAACCATCCCCTGAAAGGTTTTTCGGTGGAAACAGGTGGGTTTTTATCATCGGAAACAGAATTAGCCCTCGATGTCTGAACAACTTTTTTTGAAAAAATCCCTAAGCCGCGCGGTCACAATTTCTTCAAAATTTCGGACGTTCTGCAATGCACTCAAAAATGGTGCCAAACTGTTGCAAACCATCCCCTGAAAGGTTTTTAGTGGAAACAGGTGGGTTTTTATCATCGGAAACAGAATTAGCCCTCGATGTCTGAACAACTTTTTTTTGAAAAAATCCCTAAGCCGCGCGGTCACAATTTCTTCAAAATTTCTGACGTTCTGCAATGCACTCAAAAATGGTGCCAAACTGTTGCAAACCATCCCCTTAAAGGTTTTTCGGTGGAAACAGATGTGTTTTTATCATCGGAAACAGAATTAGCCCTCAATGTCTGAACAACGTTTTTTAAAAAAATCCCTAAGCCGCGCGGTCACAATTTCTTCAAAATTTCTGACGTTCTGCAATTCACTCAAAAATGGTGCCAAACTGTTGCAAACCATCCCCTTAAAGGTTTTTCGGTGGAAACAGATGTGTTTTTATCATCGGAAACTGAATTAGCCCTCAATGTCTGAACAACTTTTTTTTGAAAAAATCCCTAAGCCGCGCGGTCACAATTTCTTCAAAATTTCTGACGTTCTGCAATTCACTCAAAAATGGTGCCAAACTGTTGCAAACCATCCCCTGAAAGGTTTTTCGGTGATAACAGGTGGGTTTTTATCATCGGAAACAGAATTAGCCGTCGATGTCTGAACAACTTTTTTTTGAAAAAATCCCTAAGCCGCGCGGTCACAATTTCTTCAAAATTTCTGACGTTCTGCAATTCACTCAAAAATCGTGCCAAACTGTTGCAATCCATCCCCTGAAAGGTTTTTCGGTGGAAACAGATGTGTTTTTATCATCGGAAACAGAATTAGCCCTCAATGCCTGGACAACTTTTTTTGAAAAAATCCCTAAGCCGCGCGGTCACAATTTCTTCAAAATTTCTGACATTCTTAAAATCACTCAAAAATGGTGCCAAACTGTTGCGAACAATCTCCTGAAAGGTTTTTCGGTGGAAACAGGTGGGTTTTTATCATCGGAAACAGAATTAGCCCTCGATGTCTGAACAACTTTTTTTGAGAAAATCCTTAAGCCGCGCGGTCACAATTTCTTCAAAATTTCTGACGTTCTGCAATTCACTCAAAAATGGTGCCAAACTGTTGCAAACCATCCCCTGAAAGGTTTTTCGGTGGAAACAGATGTGTTTTTATCATCGGAAACAGAATTAGCCCTCAATGCCTGGACAACTTTTTTTGCAAAAATCCCTAAGCCGCGCGGTCACAATTTCTTCAAAATTTCTGACGTTCTTAAATTCACTCAAAAATGGTGCCAAACTGTTGCAAACAATCTCCTGAAAGGTTTTTCGGTGGAAACAGGTGGGTTTTTATCATCGGAAACAGAATTAGCCCACGATGTCTGAACAACTTTTTTTGAGAAAATCCTTAAGCCGCGCGGTCACAATTTCTTCAAAATTTCTGACGTTCTGCAATTCACTCAAAAATGGTGCCAAACTGTTGCAAACCATCCCCTGAAAGGTTTTTCGGTGAGAACAGGTGGGTTTTTATCATCGGAAACAGAATTAGCCGTCGATGTCTGAACAACTTTTTTTTGAAAAAATCCCTAAGCCGCGCGGTCACAATTTTTTCAAAATTTCTGACGTTCTGCAATTCACTCAAAAATGGTGCCAAACTGTTGCAATCCATCCCCCTGAAAGGTTTTTCGGTGGAAACAGATGTGTTTTTATCATCGGAAACAGAATTAGCCCTCAATGTCTGAACAACTTTTTTTGAAAAAATCCCTAAGCCGCGCGGTCACAATTTCTTCAAAATTTCTGACGTTCTTAAATTCACTCAAAAATGGTGCCAAACTGTTGCAAACCATCCCCTGAAAGGTTTTTCGGTGGAAACAGGTGGGTTTTTATCATCGGAAACAGAATTAGCCCTCGATGTCTGAACAACTTTTTTAAAAAAAAATCCCTAAGCCGCGTGGTCACAATTTCTTCAAAATTTCTGACGTTCTTAAATTCACTCAAAAATGGTGCCAAACTGTTGCAAACCATCCCCTGAAAGGTTTTTCGGTGGAAACAGGTGGGTTTTTATCATCGGAAACAGAATTAGCCCTCGATGTCTGAACAACTTTTTTTGAAAAAATCCCTAAGCCGCGCGGTCACAATTTCTTCAAAATTTCGGACGTTCTGCAATGCACTCAAAAATGGTGCCAAACTGTTGCAAACCATCCCCTGAAAGGTTTTTAGTGGAAACAGGTGGGTTTTTATCATCGGAAACAGAATTAGCCCTCGATGTCTGAACAACTTTTTTTTGAAAAAATCCCTAAGCCGCGCGGTCACAATTTCTTCAAAATTTCTGACGTTCTGCAATTCACTCAAAAATGGTGCCAAACTGTTGCAAACCATCCCCTTAAAGGTTTTTCGGTGGAAACAGATGTGTTTTTATCATCGGAAACAGAATTAGCCCTCAATGTCTGAACAACGTTTTTTAAAAAAATCCCTAAGCCGCACGGTCACAATTTCTTCAAAATTTCTGACGTTCTGCAATTCACTCAAAAATGGTGCCAAACTGTTGCAAACCATCCCCTTAAAGGTTTTTCGGTGGAAACAGATGTGTTTTTATCATCGGAAACTGAATTAGCCCTCAATGTCTGAACAACTTTTTTTTGAAAAAATCCCTAAGCCGCGCGGTCACAATTTCTTCAAAATTTCTGACGTTCTGCAATTCACTCAAAAATGGTGCCAAACTGTTGCAAACCATCCCCTGAAAGGTTTTTCGGTGGAAACAGGTGGGTTTTTATCATCGGAAACAGAATTAGCCCTCAATGCCTGGACAACTTTTTTTGAAAAAATCCCTAAGCCGCGCGGTCACAATTTCTTCAAAATTTCTGACGTTCTTAAATTCACTCAAAAATGGTGCCAAACTGTTGCAAACCATCCCCTGAGAGGTTTTTCGGTGGAAACAGGTGGGTTTTTATCATCGGAAACAGAATTAGCCCTCAATGTCTGAACAACTTTTTTTTAAAAAAATCCCTAAGCCGCGCGGTCACAATTTCTTCAACATTTCTGACGTTCTGCAATTCACTCAAAAATGGTGCCAAACTGTTGCAAACCATCCCCTGAAAGGTTTTTCGATGAAAACAGATGTGTTTTTATCATCGGAAACAGAATTAGCCCTCAATGTCTGAACAACTTTTTTTTGAAAAAATCCCTAAGCCGCGCGGTGACAATTTCTTCAAAATTTCTGACGTTCTGCAATTCACTCAAAAATGGTGCCAAACTGTTGCAAACCATCCCCTGAAAGGTTTTTCGGTGATAACAGGTGGGTTTTAATCATCGGAAACAGAATTAGCCGTCGATGTCTGAACAACTTTTTTTTGAAAAAATCCCTAAGCCGCGCGGTCACAATTTCTTCAAAATTTCTGACGTTCTGCAATTCACTCAAAAATGGTGCCAAACTGTTGCAAACCATCCCCTGAAAGGTTTTTCGGTGGAAACAGATGTGTTTTTATCATCGGAAACAGAATTAGCCGTCGATGTCTGAACAATTTTTTTTTGAAAAAATCCCTAAGCCGCGCGGTCACAATTTCTTCAAAATTTCTGACGTTCTGCAATTCACTCAAAAATGGTGCCAAACTGTTGCAAACCATCCCCTGAAAGGTTTTTCGGTGATAACAGGTGGGTTTTAATCATCGGAAACAGAATTAGCCGTCGATGTCTGAACAACTTTTTTTTGAAAAAATCCCTAAGCCGCGCGGTCACAATTTCTTCAAAATTTCTGACGTTCTGCAATTCACTCAAAAATGGTGCCAAACTGTTGCAAACCATCCCCTGAAAGGTTTTTCGGTGGAAACAGATGTGTTTTTATCATCGGAAACAGAATTAGCCGTCGATGTCTGAACAACTTTTTTTTGAAAAAATCCCTAAGCCGCGCGGTCACAATTTCTTCAAAATTTCTGACGTTCTGCAATTCACTCAAAAATGGTGCCAAACTGTTGCAAACCATCCCCTGAAAGGTTTTTCGGTGGAAACAGATGTGTTTTTATCATCGGAAACAGAATTAGCCCTCAATGCCTGGACAACTTTTTTTGAAAAAATCCCTAAGCCGCGCGGTCACAATTTCTTCAAAATTTCTGACGTTCTTAAATTCACTCAAAAATGGTGCCAAACTGTTGCAAACCATCCCCTGAAAGGTTTTTCGGTGGAAACAGGTGGGTTTTTATCATCGGAAACAGAATTAGCCCTCGATGTCTGAACAACTTTTTTTAAAAAAAATCCCTAAGCCGCGTGGTCACAATTTCTTCAAAATTTCTGACGTTCTTAAATTCACTCAAAAATGGTGCCAAACTGTTGCAAACCATCCCCTGAAAGGTTTTTCGGTGGAAACAGGTGGGTTTTTATCATCGGAAACAGAATTAGCCCTCGATGTCTGAACAACTTTTTTTGAAAAAATCCCTAAGCCGCGCGGTCACAATTTCTTCAAAATTTCGGACGTTCTGCAATGCACTCAAAAATGGTGCCAAACTGTTGCAAACCATCCCCTGAAAGGTTTTTAGTGGAAACAGGTGGGTTTTTATCATCGGAAACAGAATTAGCCCTCGATGTCTGAACAACTTTTTTTTGAAAAAATCCCTAAGCCGCGCGGTCACAATTTCTTCAAAATTTCTGACGTTCTGCAATTCACTCAAAAATCGTGCCAAACTGTTGCAATCCATCCCCTGAAAGGTTTTTCGGTGGAAACAGATGTGTTTTTATCATCGGAAACAGAATTAGCCCTCAATGCCTGGACAACTTTTTTTGAAAAAATCCCTAAGCCGCGCGGTCACAATTTCTTCAAAATTTCTGACGTTCTTAAATTCACTCAAAAATGGTGCCAAACTGTTGCAAACAATCTTCTGAAAGGTTTTTCGGTGGAAACAGATGTGTTTTTATCATCGGAAACAGAATTAGCCCTCAATGCCTGGACAACTTTTTTAAAAAAAAATCCCTAAGCCGCGCGGTCACAATTTCTTCAAAATTTCTGACGTTCTTAAATTCACTCAAAAATGGTGCCAAACTGTTGCAAACCATCCCCTGAAAGGTTTTTCGGTGGAAACAGGTGGGTTTTTATCATCGGAAACAGAATTAGCCCTCGATGTCTGAACAACTTTTTTTGAAAAAATCCCTAAGCCGCGCGGTCACAATTTCTTCAAAATTTCGGACGTTCTGCAATGCACTCAAAAATGGTGCCAAACTGTTGCAAACCATCCCCTGAAAGGTTTTTAGTGGAAACAGGTGGGTTTTTATCTTCGGAAACAGAATTAGCCCTCGATGTCTGAACAACTTTTTTTTGAAAAAATCCCTCATCCGCGCGGTCACAATTTCTTCAAAATTTCTGACGTTCTGCAATTCACTCAAAAATGGTGCCAAACTGTTGCAAACCATCCCCTTAAAGGTTTTTCGGTGGAAACAGATGTGTTTTTATCATCGGAAACAGAATTAGCCCTCAATGTCTGAACAACGTTTTTTAAAAAAATCCCTAAGCCGCGCGGTCACAATTTCTTCAAAATTTCTGAGGTTCTGCAATTCACTCAAAAATGGTGCCAAACTGTTGCAAACCATCCCCTTAAAGGTTTTTCGGTGGAAACAGATGTGTTTTTATCATCGGAAACTGAATTAGCCCTCAATGTCTGAACAACTTTTTTTTGAAAAAATCCCTAAGCCGCGCGGTCACAATTTCTTCAAAATTTCTGACGTTCTGCAATTCACTCAAAAATGGTGCCAAACTGTTGCAAACCATCCCCTGAAAGGTTTTTCGGTGATAACAGGTGGGTTTTTATCATCGGAAACAGAATTAGCCGTCGATGTCTGAACAACTTTTTTTTGAAAAAATCCCTAAGCCGCGCGGTCACAATTTCTTCAAAATTTCTGACGTTCTGCAATTCACTCAAAAATCGTGCCAAACTGTTGCAATCCATCCCCTGAAAGGTTTTTCGGTGGAAACAGATGTGTTTTTATCATCGGAAACAGAATTAGCCCTCAATGCCTGGACAACTTTTTTTGAAAAAATCCCTAAGCCGCGCGGTCACAATTTCTTCAAAATTTCTGACGTTCTTAAATTCACTCAAAAATGGTGCCAAACTGTTGCAAACAATCTCCTGAAAGGTTTTTCGGTGGAAACAGGTGGGTTTTTATCATCGGAAACAGAATTAGCCCTCGATGTCTGAACAACTTTTTTTGAGAAAATCCTTAAGCCGCGCGGTCACAATTTCTTCAAAATTTCTGACATTCTGCAATTCACTCAAAAATGGTGCCAAACTGTTGCAAACCATCCCCTAACGGTTTTTAGTGGAAACAGGTGGGTTTTTATCATCGGAAACAGAATTAGCCCTCGATGTCTGAACAACTTTTTTTTGAAAAAATCCCTAAGCCGCGCGGTCACAATTTCTTCAAAATTTCTGACGTTCTGCAATTCACTCAAAAATGGTGCCAAACTGTTGCAAACCATCCCCTGAAAGGTTTTTCGGTGGAAACAGATGTGTTTTTATCATCGGAAACAGAATTAGCCCTCAATGCCTGGACAACTTTTTTTGCAAAAATCCCTAAGCCGCGCGGTCACAATTTCTTCAAAATTTCTGACGTTCTTAAATTCACTCAAAAATGGTGCCAAACTGTTGCAAACAATCTCCTGAAAGGTTTTTCGGTGGAAACAGGTGGGTTTTTATCATCGGAAACAGAATTAGCCCACGATGTCTGAACAACTTTTTTTGAGAAAATCCTTAAGCCGCGCGGTCACAATTTCTTCAAAATTTCTGACGTTCTGCAATTCACTCAAAAATGGTGCCAAACTGTTGCAAACCATCCCCTGAAAGGTCTTTCGGTGATAACAGGTGGGTTTTTATCATCGGAAACAGAATTAGCCGTCGATGTCTGAACAACTTTTTTTTGAAAAAATCCCTAAGCCGCGCGGTCACAATTTTTTCAAAATTTCTGACGTTCTGCAATTCACTCAAAAATGGTGCCAAACTGTTGCAATCCATCCCCCTGAAAGGTTTTTCGGTGGAAACAGATGTGTTTTTATCATCGGAAACAGAATTAGCCCTCAATGTCTGAACAACTTTTTTTGAAAAAATCCCTAAGCCGCGCGGTCACAATTTCTTCAAAATTTCTGACGTTCTTAAATTCACTCAAAAATGGTGCCAAACTGTTGCAAACCATCCCCTGAAAGGTTTTTCGGTGGAAACAGGTGGGTTTTTATCATCGGAAACAGAATTAGCCCTCGATGTCTGAACAACTTTTTTTAAAAAAAATCCCTAAGCCGCGTGGTCACAATTTCTTCAAAATTTCTGACGTTCTTAAATTCACTCAAAAATGGTGCCAAACTGTTGCAAACCATCCCCTGAAAGGTTTTTCGGTGGAAACAGGTGGGTTTTTATCATCGGAAACAGAATTAGCCCTCGATGTCTGAACAACTTTTTTTGAAAAAATCCCTAAGCCGCGCGGTCACAATTTCTTCAAAATTTCGGACGTTCTGCAATGCACTCAAAAATGGTGCCAAACTGTTGCAAACCATCCCCTGAAAGGTTTTTAGTGGAAACAGGTGGGTTTTTATCATCGGAAACAGAATTAGCCCTCGATGTCTGAACAACTTTTTTTTGAAAAAATCCCTAAGCCGCGCGGTCACAATTTCTTCAAAATTTCTGACGTTCTGCAATTCACTCAAAAATGGTGCCAAACTGTTGCAAACCATCCCCTGAAAGGTTTTTCGGTGGAAACAGATGTGTTTTTTATCATCGGAAACAGAATTAGCCCTCAATGTCTGAACAACGTTTTTTAAAAAAATCCCTAAGCCGCACGGTCACAATTTCTTCAAAATTTCTGACGTTCTGCAATTCACTCAAAAATGGTGCCAAACTGTTGCAAACCATCCCCTTAAAGGTTTTTCGGTGGAAACAGATGTGTTTTTATCATCGGAAACTGAATTAGCCCTCAATGTCTGAACAACTTTTTTTTGAAAAAATCCCTAAGCCGCGCGGTCACAATTTCTTCAAAATTTCTGACGTTCTGCAATTCACTCAAAAATGGTGCCAAACTGTTGCAAACCATCCCCTGAGAGGTTTTTCGGTGGAAACAGGTGGGTTTTTATCATCGGAAACAGAATTAGCCCTCAATGCCTGGACAACTTTTTTTGAAAAAATCCCTAAGCCGCGCGGTCACAATTTCTTCAAAATTTCTGACGTTCTTAAATTCACTCAAAAATGGTGCCAAACTGTTGCAAACCATCCCCTGAGAGGTTTTTCGGTGGAAACAGGTGGGTTTTTATCATCGGAAACAGAATTAGCCCTCAATGTCTGAACAACTTTTTTTAAAAAAAATCCCTAAGCCGCGCGGTCACAATTTCTTCAACATTTCTGACGTTCTGCAATTCACTCAAAAATGGTGCCAAACTGTTGCAAACCATCCCCTGAAAGGTTTTTCGATGAAAACAGATGTGTTTTTATCATCGGAAACAGAATTAGCCCTCAATGTCTGAACAACGTTTTTTTGAAAAAATCCCTAAGCCGCGCGGTGACAATTTCTTCAAAATTTCTGACGTTCTGCAATTCACTCAAAAATGGTGCCAAACTGTTGCAAACCATCCCCTGAAAGGTTTTTCGGTGATAACAGGTGGGTTTTAATCATCGGAAACAGAATTAGCCGTCGATGTCTGAACAACTTTTTTTTGAAAAAATCCCTAAGCCGCGCGGTCACAATTTCTTCAAAATTTCTGACGTTCTGCAATTCACTCAAAAATGGTGCCAAACTGTTGCAAACCATCCCCTGAAAGGTTTTTCGGTGGAAACAGATGTGTTTTTATCATCGGAAACAGAATTAGCCCTCAATGCCTGGACAACTTTTTTTAAAAAAAATCCCTAAGCCGCGCGGTCACAATTTCTTCAAAATTTCTGACGTTCTTAAATTCACTCAAAAATGGTGCCAAACTGTTGCAAACCATCCCCTGAAAGGTTTTTCGGTGGAAACAGGTGGGTTTTTATCATCGGAAACAGAATTAGCCCTCGATGTCTGAACAACTTTTTTTGAAAAAATCCCTAAGCCGCGCGGTCACAATTTCTTCAAAATTTCTGACGTTCTACAATGCACTCAAAAATGGTGCCAAACTGTTGCAAACCATCCCCTGAAAGGTTTTTAGTGGAAACAGGTGGGTTTTTATCATCGGAAACAGAATTAGCCCTCGATGTCTGAACAACTTTTTTTGAAAAAATCCCTAAGCCGCGCGGTCACAATTTCTTCAAAATTTCTGACGTTCTGCAATTCACTCAAAAATGGTGACAAACTGTTGCAAACCATCCCCTGAAAGGTTTTTCGGTGATAACAGGTGGGTTTTTATCATCGGAAACAGAATTAGCCGTTGATGTCTGAACAACTTTTTTTTGAAAAAATCCCTAAGCCGCGCGGTCACAATTTCTTCAAAATTTCTGACGTTCTGCAATTCACTCAAAAATCGTGCCAAACTGTTGCAATCCATCCCCTGAAAGGTTTTTCGGTGGAAACAGATGTGTTTTTATCATCGGAAACAGAATTAGCCCTCAATGCCTGGACAACTTTTTTTGAAAAAATCCCTAAGCCGCGCGGTCACAATTTCTTCAAAATTTCTGACGTTCTTAAATTCACTCAAAAATGGTGCCAAACTGTTGCAAACAATCTCCTGAAAGGTTTTTCGGTGGAAACAGATGTGTTTTTATCATCGGAAACAGAATTAGCCCTCAATGCCTGGACAACTTTTTTAAAAAAAAATCCCTAAGCCGCGTGGTCACAATTTCTTCAAAATTTCTGACGTTCTTAAATTCACTCAAAAATGGTGCCAAACTGTTGCAAACCATCCCCTGAAAGGTTTTTCAGTGGAAACAGGTGGGTTTTTATCATCGGAAACAGAATTAGCCCTCGATGTCTGAACAACTTTTTTTGAAAAAATCCCTAAGCCGCGCGGTCACAATTTCTTCAAAATTTCGGACGTTCTGCAATGCACTCAAAAATGGTGCCAAACTGTTGCAAACCATCCCCTGAAAGGTTTTTAGTGGAAACAGGTGGGTTTTTATCATCGGAAACAGAATTAGCCCTCGATGTCTGAACAACTTTTTTTTGAAAAAATCCCTAAGCCGCGCGGTCACAATTTCTTCAAAATTTCTGACGTTCTGCAATTCACTCAAAAATGGTGCCAAACTGTTGCAAACCATCCCCTTAAAGGTTTTTCGGTGGAAACAGATGTGTTTTTATCATCGGAAACAGAATTAGCCCTCAATGTCTGAACAACGTTTTTTAAAAAAATCCCTAAGCCGCGCGGTCACAATTTCTTCAAAATTTCTGACGTTCTGCAATTCACTCAAAAATGGTGCCAAACTGTTGCAAACCATCCCCTTAAAGGTTTTTCGGTGGAAACAGATGTGTTTTTATCATCGGAAACTGAATTAGCCCTCAATGTCTGAACAACTTTTTTTTGAAAAAATCCCTAAGCCGCGTGGTCACAATTTCTTCAAAATTTCTGACGTTCTGCAATTCACTCAAAAATGGTGCCAAACTGTTGCAAACCATCCCCTGAAAGGTTTTTCGGTGATAACAGGTGGGTTTTTATCATCGGAAACAGAATTAGCCGTCGATGTCTGAACAACTTTTTTTTGAAAAAATCCCTAAGCCGCGCGGTCACAATTTTTTCAAAATTTCTGACGTTCTGCAATTCACTCAAAAATGGTGCCAAACTGTTGCAATCCATCCCCCTGAAAGGTTTTTCGGTGGAAACAGATGTGTTTTTATCATCGGAAACAGAATTAGCCCTCAATGTCTGAACAACTTTTTTTGAAAAAATCCCTAAGCCGCGCGGTCACAATTTCTTCAAAATTTCTGACGTTCTTAAATTCACTCAAAAATGGTGCCAAACTGTTGCAAACCATCCCCTGAAAGGTTTTTCGGTGGAAACAGGTGGGTTTTTATCATCGGAAACAGAATTAGCCCTCGATGTCTGAACAACTTTTTTTAAAAAAAATCCCTAAGCCGCGTGGTCACAATTTCTTCAAAATTTCTGACGTTCTTAAATTCACTCAAAAATGGTGCCAAACTGTTGCAAACCATCCCCTGAAAGGTTTTTCGGTGGAAACAGGTGGGTTTTTATCATCGGAAACAGAATTAGCCCTCGATGTCTGAACAACTTTTTTTGAAAAAATCCCTAAGCCGCGCGGTCACAATTTCTTCAAAATTTCGGACGTTCTGCAATGCACTCAAAAATGGTGCCAAACTGTTGCAAACCATCCCCTGAAAGGTTTTTAGTGGAAACAGGTGGGTTTTTATCATCGGAAACAGAATTAGCCCTCGATGTCTGAACAACTTTTTTTTGAAAAAATCCCTAAGCCGCGCGGTCACAATTTCTTCAAAATTTCTGACGTTCTGCAATTCACTCAAAAATGGTGCCAAACTGTTGCAAACCATCCCCTTAAAGGTTTTTCGGTGGAAACAGATGTTTTTTTTATCATCGGAAACAGAATTAGCCCTCAATGTCTGAACAACGTTTTTTAAAAAAATCCCTAAGCCGCACGGTCACAATTTCTTCAAAATTTCTGACGTTCTGCAATTCACTCAAAAATGGTGCCAAACTGTTGCAAACCATCCCCTTAAAGGTTTTTCGGTGGAAACAGATGTGTTTTTATCATCGGAAACTGAATTAGCCCTCAATGTCTGAACAACTTTTTTTTGAAAAAATCCCTAAGCCGCGCGGTCACAATTTCTTCAAAATTTCTGACGTTCTGCAATTCACTCAAAAATGGTGCCAAACTGTTGCAAACCATCCCCTGAGAGGTTTTTCGGTGGAAACAGGTGGGTTTTTATCATCGGAAACAGAATTAGCCCTCAATGCCTGGACAACTTTTTTTGAAAAAATCCCTAAGCCGCGCGGTCACAATTTCTTCAAAATTTCTGACGTTCTTAAATTCACTCAAAAATGGTGCCAAACTGTTGCAAACCATCCCCTGAGAGGTTTTTCGGTGGAAACAGGTGGGTTTTTATCATCGGAAACAGAATTAGCCCTCAATGTCTGAACAACTTTTTTTAAAAAAAATCCCTAAGCCGCGCGGTCACAATTTCTTCAACATTTCTGACGTTCTGCAATTCACTCAAAAATGGTGCCAAACTGTTGCAAACCATCCCCTGAAAGGTTTTTCGATGAAAACAGATGTGTTTTTATCATCGGAAACAGAATTAGCCCTCAATGTCTGAACAACGTTTTTTTGAAAAAATCCCTAAGCCGCGCGGTGACAATTTCTTCAAAATTTCTGACGTTCTGCAATTCACTCAAAAATGGTGCCAAACTGTTGCAAACCATCCCCTGAAAGGTTTTTCGGTGATAACAGGTGGGTTTTAATCATCGGAAACAGAATTAGCCGTCGATGTCTGAACAACTTTTTTTTGAAAAAATCCCTAAGCCGCGCGGTCACAATTTCTTCAAAATTTCTGACGTTCTTAAATTCACTCAAAAATGGTGCCAAACTGTTGCAAACAATCTCCTGAAAGGTTTTTCGGTGGAAACAGATGTGTTTTTATCATCGGAAACAGAATTAGCCCTCAATGCCTGGACAACTTTTTTAAAAAAAAATCCCTAAGCCGCGTGGTCACAATTTCTTCAAAATTTCTGACGTTCTTAAATTCACTCAAAAATGGTGCCAAACTGTTGCAAACCATCCCCTGAAAGGTTTTTCAGTGGAAACAGGTGGGTTTTTATCATCGGAAACAGAATTAGCCCTCGATGTCTGAACAACTTTTTTTGAAAAAATCCCTAAGCCGCGCGGTCACAATTTCTTCAAAATTTCGGACGTTCTGCAATGCACTCAAAAATGGTGCCAAACTGTTGCAAACCATCCCCTGAAAGGTTTTTAGTGGAAACAGGTGGGTTTTTATCATCGGAAACAGAATTAGCCCTCGATGTCTGAACAACTTTTTTTTGAAAAAATCCCTAAGCCGCGCGGTCACAATTTCTTCAAAATTTCTGACGTTCTGCAATTCACTCAAAAATGGTGCCAAACTGTTGCAAACCATCCCCTTAAAGGTTTTTCGGTGGAAACAGATGTGTTTTTATCATCGGAAACAGAATTAGCCCTCAATGTCTGAACAACGTTTTTTAAAAAAATCCCTAAGCCGCGCGGTCACAATTTCTTCAAAATTTCTGACGTTCTGCAATTCACTCAAAAATGGTGCCAAACTGTTGCAAACCATCCCCTTAAAGGTTTTTCGGTGGAAACAGATGTGTTTTTATCATCGGAAACTGAATTAGCCCTCAATGTCTGAACAACTTTTTTTTGAAAAAATCCCTAAGCCGCGTGGTCACAATTTCTTCAAAATTTCTGACGTTCTGCAATTCACTCAAAAATGGTGCCAAACTGTTGCAAACCATCCCCTGAAAGGTTTTTCGGTGATAACAGGTGGGTTTTTATCATCGGAAACAGAATTAGCCGTCGATGTCTGAACAACTTTTTTTTGAAAAAATCCCTAAGCCGCGCGGTCACAATTTTTTCAAAATTTCTGACGTTCTGCAATTCACTCAAAAATGGTGCCAAACTGTTGCAATCCATCCCCCTGAAAGGTTTTTCGGTGGAAACAGATGTGTTTTTATCATCGGAAACAGAATTAGCCCTCAATGTCTGAACAACTTTTTTTGAAAAAATCCCTAAGCCGCGCGGTCACAATTTCTTCAAAATTTCTGACGTTCTTAAATTCACTCAAAAATGGTGCCAAACTGTTGCAAACCATCCCCTGAAAGGTTTTTCGGTGGAAACAGGTGGGTTTTTATCATCGGAAACAGAATTAGCCCTCGATGTCTGAACAACTTTTTTTAAAAAAAATCCCTAAGCCGCGTGGTCACAATTTCTTCAAAATTTCTGACGTTCTTAAATTCACTCAAAAATGGTGCCAAACTGTTGCAAACCATCCCCTGAAAGGTTTTTCGGTGGAAACAGGTGGGTTTTTATCATCGGAAACAGAATTAGCCCTCGATGTCTGAACAACTTTTTTTGAAAAAATCCCTAAGCCGCGCGGTCACAATTTCTTCAAAATTTCGGACGTTCTGCAATGCACTCAAAAATGGTGCCAAACTGTTGCAAACCATCCCCTGAAAGGTTTTTAGTGGAAACAGGTGGGTTTTTATCATCGGAAACAGAATTAGCCCTCGATGTCTGAACAACTTTTTTTTGAAAAAATCCCTAAGCCGCGCGGTCACAATTTCTTCAAAATTTCTGACGTTCTGCAATTCACTCAAAAATGGTGCCAAACTGTTGCAAACCATCCCCTTAAAGGTTTTTCGGTGGAAACAGATGTTTTTTTTATCATCGGAAACAGAATTAGCCCTCAATGTCTGAACAACGTTTTTTAAAAAAATCCCTAAGCCGCACGGTCACAATTTCTTCAAAATTTCTGACGTTCTGCAATTCACTCAAAAATGGTGCCAAACTGTTGCAAACCATCCCCTTAAAGGTTTTTCGGTGGAAACAGATGTGTTTTTATCATCGGAAACTGAATTAGCCCTCAATGTCTGAACAACTTTTTTTTGAAAAAATCCCTAAGCCGCGCGGTCACAATTTCTTCAAAATTTCTGACGTTCTGCAATTCACTCAAAAATGGTGCCAAACTGTTGCAAACCATCCCCTGAGAGGTTTTTCGGTGGAAACAGGTGGGTTTTTATCATCGGAAACAGAATTAGCCCTCAATGCCTGGACAACTTTTTTTGAAAAAATCCCTAAGCCGCGCGGTCACAATTTCTTCAAAATTTCTGACGTTCTTAAATTCACTCAAAAATGGTGCCAAACTGTTGCAAACCATCCCCTGAGAGGTTTTTCGGTGGAAACAGGTGGGTTTTTATCATCGGAAACAGAATTAGCCCTCAATGTCTGAACAACTTTTTTTAAAAAAAATCCCTAAGCCGCGCGGTCACAATTTCTTCAACATTTCTGACGTTCTGCAATTCACTCAAAAATGGTGCCAAACTGTTGCAAACCATCCCCTGAAAGGTTTTTCGATGAAAACAGATGTGTTTTTATCATCGGAAACAGAATTAGCCCTCAATGTCTGAACAACGTTTTTTTGAAAAAATCCCTAAGCCGCGCGGTGACAATTTCTTCAAAATTTCTGACGTTCTGCAATTCACTCAAAAATGGTGCCAAACTGTTGCAAACCATCCCCTGAAAGGTTTTTCGGTGATAACAGGTGGGTTTTAATCATCGGAAACAGAATTAGCCGTCGATGTCTGAACAACTTTTTTTTGAAAAAATCCCTAAGCCGCGCGGTCACAATTTCTTCAAAATTTCTGACGTTCTGCAATTCACTCAAAAATGGTGCCAAACTGTTGCAAACCATCCCCTGAAAGGTTTTTCGGTGGAAACAGATGTGTTTTTATCATCGGAAACAGAATTAGCCCTCAATGCCTGGACAACTTTTTTTAAAAAAAATCCCTAAGCCGCGCGGTCACAATTTCTTCAAAATTTCTGACGTTCTTAAATTCACTCAAAAATGGTGCCAAACTGTTGCAAACCATCCCCTGAAAGGTTTTTCGGTGGAAACAGGTGGGTTTTTATCATCGGAAACAGAATTAGCCCTCGATGTCTGAACAACTTTTTTTGAAAAAATCCCTAAGCCGCGCGGTCACAATTTCTTCAAAATTTCTGACGTTCTACAATGCACTCAAAAATGGTGCCAAACTGTTGCAAACCATCCCCTGAAAGGTTTTTAGTGGAAACAGGTGGGTTTTTATCATCGGAAACAGAATTAGCCCTCGATGTCTGAACAACTTTTTTTGAAAAAATCCCTAAGCCGCGCGGTCACAATTTCTTCAAAATTTCTGACGTTCTGCAATTCACTCAAAAATGGTGACAAACTGTTGCAAACCATCCCCTGAAAGGTTTTTCGGTGATAACAGGTGGGTTTTTATCATCGGAAACAGAATTAGCCGTTGATGTCTGAACAACTTTTTTTTGAAAAAATCCCTAAGCCGCGCGGTCACAATTTCTTCAAAATTTCTGACGTTCTGCAATTCACTCAAAAATCGTGCCAAACTGTTGCAATCCATCCCCTGAAAGGTTTTTCGGTGGAAACAGATGTGTTTTTATCATCGGAAACAGAATTAGCCCTCAATGCCTGGACAACTTTTTTTGAAAAAATCCCTAAGCCGCGCGGTCACAATTTCTTCAAAATTTCTGACGTTCTTAAATTCACTCAAAAATGGTGCCAAACTGTTGCAAACAATCTCCTGAAAGGTTTTTCGGTGGAAACAGATGTGTTTTTATCATCGGAAACAGAATTAGCCCTCAATGCCTGGACAACTTTTTTAAAAAAAAATCCCTAAGCCGCGTGGTCACAATTTCTTCAAAATTTCTGACGTTCTTAAATTCACTCAAAAATGGTGCCAAACTGTTGCAAACCATCCCCTGAAAGGTTTTTCAGTGGAAACAGGTGGGTTTTTATCATCGGAAACAGAATTAGCCCTCGATGTCTGAACAACTTTTTTTGAAAAAATCCCTAAGCCGCGCGGTCACAATTTCTTCAAAATTTCGGACGTTCTGCAATGCACTCAAAAATGGTGCCAAACTGTTGCAAACCATCCCCTGAAAGGTTTTTAGTGGAAACAGGTGGGTTTTTATCATCGGAAACAGAATTAGCCCTCGATGTCTGAACAACTTTTTTTTGAAAAAATCCCTAAGCCGCGCGGTCACAATTTCTTCAAAATTTCTGACGTTCTGCAATTCACTCAAAAATGGTGCCAAACTGTTGCAAACCATCCCCTTAAAGGTTTTTCGGTGGAAACAGATGTGTTTTTATCATCGGAAACAGAATTAGCCCTCAATGTCTGAACAACGTTTTTTAAAAAAATCCCTAAGCCGCGCGGTCACAATTTCTTCAAAATTTCTGACGTTCTGCAATTCACTCAAAAATGGTGCCAAACTGTTGCAAACCATCCCCTTAAAGGTTTTTCGGTGGAAACAGATGTGTTTTTATCATCGGAAACTGAATTAGCCCTCAATGTCTGAACAACTTTTTTTTGAAAAAATCCCTAAGCCGCGCGGTCACAATTTCTTCAAAATTTCTGACGTTCTGCAATTCACTCAAAAATGGTGCCAAACTGTTGCAAACCATCCCCTGAAAGGTTTTTCGGTGATAACAGGTGGGTTTTTATCATCGGAAACAGAATTAGCCGTCGATGTCTGAACAACTTTTTTTTGAAAAAATCCCTAAGCCGCGCGGTCACAATTTCTTCAAAATTTCTGACGTTCTGCAATTCACTCAAAAATCGTGCCAAACTGTTGCAATCCATCCCCTGAAAGGTTTTTCGGTGGAAACAGATGTGTTTTTATCATCGGAAACAGAATTAGCCCTCAATGCCTGGACAACATTTTTTGAAAAAATCCCTAAGCCGCGCGGTCACAATTTCTTCAAAATTTCTGACGTTCTTAAATTCACTCAAAAATGGTGCCAAACTGTTGCAAACAATCTCCTGAAAGGTTTTTCGGTGGAAACAGATGTGTTTTTATCATCGGAAACAGAATTAGCCCTCAATGCCTGGACAACTTTTTTTAAAAAAAATCCCTAAGCCGCGTGGTCACAATTTCTTCAAAATTTCTGACGTTCTTAAATTCACTCAAAAATGGTGCCAAACTGTTGCAAACCATCCCCTGAAAGGTTTTTCGGTGGAAACAGGTGGGTTTTTATCATCGGAAACAGAATTAGCCCTCGATGTCTGAACAACTTTTTTTGAAAAAATCCCTAAGCCGCGCGGTCACAATTTCTTCAAAATTTCGGACGTTCTGCAATGCACTCAAAAATGGTGCCAAACTGTTGCAAACCATCCCCTGAAAGGTTTTTAGTGGAAACAGGTGGGTTTTTATCATCGGAAACAGAATTAGCCCTCGATGTCTGAACAACTTTTTTTTGAAAAAATCCCTAAGCCGCGCGGTCACAATTTCTTCAAAATTTCTGACGTTCTGCAATTCACTCAAAAATGGTGCCAAACTGTTGCAAACCATCCCCTTAAAGGTTTTTCGGTGGAAACAGATGTGTTTTTATCATCGGAAACAGAATTAGCCCTCAATGTCTGAACAACGTTTTTTAAAAAAATCCCTAAGCCGCGCGGTCACAATTTCTTCAAAATTTCGGACGTTCTGCAATTCACTCAGAAATGGTGCCAAACTGTTGCAAACCATCCCCTTAAAGGTTTTTCGGTGGAAACAGATGTGTTTTTATCATCGGAAACAGAATTAGCCCTCAATGCCTGGACAACTTTTTTTGAAAAAATCCCTAAGGCGCGCGGTCACAATTTCTTCAAAATTTCTGACGTTCTTAAATTCACTCAAAAATGGTGCCAAACTGTTGCAAACCATCCCCTGAAAGGTTTTTCGGTGGAAACAGGTGGGTTTTTATCATCGGAAACAGAATTAGCCCTCGATGTCTGAACAACTTTTTTTGAAAAAATCCCTAAGCCGCGCGGTCACAATTTCTTCAAAATTTCGGACGTTCTGCAATGCACTCAAAAATGGTGCCAAACTGTTGCAAACCATCCCCTGAAAGGTTTTTAGTGGAAACAGGTGGGTTTTTATCATCGGAAACAGAATTAGCCCTCGATGTCTGAACAACTTTTTTTTGAAAAAATCCCTAAGCCGCGCGGTCACAATTTCTTCAAAATTTCTGACGTTCTTAAATTCACTCAAAAATGGTGCCAAACTGTTGCAAATCATCCCCTTAAAGGTTTTTCGGTGGAAACAGGTGGGTTTTTATCATCGGAAACAGAATTAGCCCTCGATGTCTGAACAACTTTTTTTTGAAAAAATCCCTAACCCGCGCGGTCACAATTTCTTCGAAATTTCTGACGTTCTTAAATTCACTCAAAAATGGTGCCAAACTGTTGCAAATCATCCCCTTAAAGGTTTTTCGGTGGAAACAGGTGGGTTTTTATCATCGGAAACAGAATTAGCCCTCGATGTCTAACAACTTTTTTTGAGAAAATCCTTAAGCCGCGCGGTCACAATTTCTTCAAAATTTCTGACGTTCTGCAATTCACTCAAAAATGGTGCCAAACTGTTGCAATCCATCCCCTGAAAGGTTTTTCGGTGGAAACAGGTGGGTTTTTATCATCGGAAACAGAATTAGCCCTCAATGCCTGGACAACGTTTTTGAAAAAATCCCTAAGCCGCGCGGTCACAATTTCTTCAAAATTTCTGACGTTCTTAAATTCACTCAAAAATGGTGCCAAACTGTTGCAAACCATCCCCTGAAAGGTTTTTCGGTGGAAACAGGTGGGTTTTTATCATCGGAAACAGAATTAGCCCTCGATGTCTCAACAACTTTTTTTTGAAAAAATCCCTAAGCCGCGCGGTCACAATTTCTTCAAAATTTCTGACGTTCTGCAATTCACTCAAAAATGGTGCCAAACTGTTGCAAACCATCCCCTTAAAGGTTTTTCGGTGGAAACAGATGTGTTTTTATCATCGGAAACAGAATTAGCCCTCAATGTCTGAACAACTTTTTTTTGAAAAAATCCCTAAGCCGCGCGGTCACAATTTCTTCAAAATTTCTGACGTTCTGCAATTCACTCAAAAATGGTGCCAAACTGTTGCAAACCATCCCCTGAAAGGTTTTTCGGTGATAACAGGTGGGTTTTTATCATCGGAAACAGAATTAGCCGCAGTTGTCTGAACAACTTTTTTTAAAAAAAATATCTCTAAGCCGTGCGGTCACAATTTCTTCAAAATTTCTGACGTTCTGCAATTCACTCAAAAATGGTGCCAAACTGTTGCAAACCATCCCCTGAAAGGTTTTTCGGTGGAAACAGGTGGGTTTTTATCATCGGAAACAGAATTAGCCCTCAATGCCTGGACAACTTTTTTTAAAAAAATCCCTAAGCCGCGCGGTCACAATTTCTTCAAAATTTCTGACGTTCTTAAATTCACTCAAAAATGGTGCCAAACTGTTGCAAACCATCCCCTGAAAGGTTTTTCGGTGGAAACAGGTGGGTTTTTATCATCGGAAACAGAATTAGCCCTCGATGTCTCAACAACTTTTTTTTGAAAAAATCCCTAAGCCGCGTGGTCACAATTTCTTCAAAATTTCTGACGTTCTTAAATTCACTCAAAAATGGTGCCAAACTGTTGCAAACCATTTCCTGAAAGGTTTTTCGGTGGAAACAGGTGGGTTTTTATCATCGGAAACAGAATTAGCCCTCGATGTCTGAACACCTTTTTTTTGAAAAAACCCCTAAGCCGCACAGTCACAATTTCTTCAAAATTTCTGACGTTCTGCAATTCACTCAAAAATGGTGCCAAACTGTTGCAAACCATCCCCTTAAAGGTTTTTCGGTGGAAACAGATGTGTTTTTATCATCGGAAACAGAATTAGCCCTCAATGTCTGAACAACTTTTTTTTTGAAAGAATCCCTAAGCCGCGCGGTCACAATTTCTTCAAAATTTCTGACGTTCTGCAATTCACTCAAAATTGGTGCCAAACTGTTGCAAACCATCCCCTGAAAGGTTTTTCGGTGGTAACAGGTGGGTTTTTATCATCGGAAACAGAATTAGCCACCGTTGTCTGAACAACTTTTTTAAAAAAAAATATCTCTAAGCCGTGCGGTCACAATTTCTTCAAAATTTCTGACGTTCTGCAATTCACTCAAAAATGGTGCCAAACTGTTGCAAACCATCCCCTGAAAGGTTTTTTGGTGGAAACAGATGTGTTTTTATCATCGGAAAAAGAATTAGCCCTCAATGTCTGAACAACTTTTTTTTGAAAATATCCCTAAGCCGCGCGGTCACAATTTCTTCAAAATTTCTGACGTTCTGCAATTCACTCAAAAATGGTGCCAAACTGTTCCAAACCATCCCCTGAAAGGTTTTTCGATGGAAACAGGTGGGTTTTTATCATCGGAAACAGAATTAGCCGCCGTTGTCTGAACAAATTTTTTTAAAAAAAATCTCTAAGCCGTGCGGTCACAATTTCTTCAAAATTTCTGACGTTCTGCAATTCACTCAAAAATGGTGCCAAACTGTTGCAAACCATCCCCTGAAAGGTTTTTCGGTGGAAACAGGTGGGTTTTTATCATCGGAAACAGAATTAGCCCTCGATGTCTGAACACCTTTTTTTTGAAAAAACCCCTAAGCCGCACGGTCACAATTTCTTCAAAATTTCTGACGTTCTGCAATTCACTCAAAAATGGTGCCAAACTGTTGCAAACCATCCCCTGAAAGGTTTTTCGGTGGTAACAGGTGGGTTTTTATCATCGGAAACAGAATTAGCCACCGTTGTCTGAACAACTTTTTTAAAAAAAAATATCTCTAAGCCGTGCGGTCACAATTTCTTCAAAATTTCTGACGTTCTGCAATTCACTCAAAAATGGTGCCAAACTGTTGCAAACCATCCCCTGAAAGGTTTTTCGGTGGAAACAGATGTGTTTTTATCATCGGAAACAGAATTAGCCCTCAATGTCTGAACAACTTTTTTTTGAAAAAATCCCTAAGCCGCGCGGTCACAATTTCTTCAAAATTTCTGACGTTCTGCAATTCACTCAAAAATGGTGCCAAACTGTTGCAAACCATCCCCTGAAAGGTTTTTCGGTGGAAACAGGTGGGTTTTTATCATCGGAAACAGAATTAGCCCTCAATGTCTGAACAACGTTTTTTTAAAAAAATCCCTAAGCCGCGCGGTCACAATTTCTTCAAAATTTCTGACGTTCTGCAATTCACTCAAAAATGGTGCCAAACTGTTGCAAATCATCCCCTTAAAGGTTTTTTGGTGGAAACAGGTGGGTTTTTATCATCGGAAACAGAATTAGCCCTCGATGTCTGAACAACTTTTTTTAAAAAAATCCCTAAGCCGCGCGGTCACAATTTCTTCAAAATTTCTGACGTTCTTAAATTCACTCAAAAATGGTACCAAACCGTTGCAAACCATCTCCTGAAAGGTTTTTCGGTGGAAACAGGTGGGTTTTTATCATCGGAAACAGAATTAGCCCTCGATGTCTGAACACCTTTTTTTTGAAAAAACCCCTAAGCCGCGCGGCCACAATTTCTTCAAAATTTCTGACGTTCTGCAATTCACTCAAAAATGGTGCCAAACTGTTGCAAACCATCCCGCGAAAGGTTTTTTGGTGGAAACAGATGTGTTTTTATAATCGGAAACAGAATTAGCCCTCAATGTCTGAACAACTTTTTTAAAAAAAAAATCCCTAAGCCGCGCGGTCACAATTTCTTCAAAATTTCTGACGTTCTTAAATTCACTCAAAAATGGTGCCAAACTGTTGCAAACCATCCCCTTAAAGGTTTTTCGGTGGAAACAGGTGGGTTTTTATCATCGGAAACAGAATTAGCCCTCGATGTCTGAACAACTTTTTTTTGAAAAAATCCCTAAGCCGCGCGGTCACAATTTCTTCAAAATTTCTGACGTTCTGCAATTCACTCAAAAATGGTGCCAAACTGTTGGAAACCATCCCCTGAAAGGTTTTTCGGTGGAAACAGGTGGGTTTTTATCATCGGAAACAGAATTAGCCCTCAATGTCTGAACAAGGTTTTTTTAAAAAAATCCCTAAGCCGCGCGGTCACAATTTCTTCTAAATTTCTGACGTTCTTCAATTCATTCAAAAATGGTGCCAAACTGTTGCAAACCATCCCCTTAAAGGTTTTTTGGTGGAAACAGATGTGTTTTTATCATCGAAAACAGAATTAGCCCTCAATGCCTGGACAACTTTTTTTTGAAAAAATCCCTAAGGCGCGCGGTCACAATTTCTTCAAAATTTCTGACGTTCTGCAATTCACTCAAAAATGGTGCCAAACTGTTGCAAACCATCCCCTGAAAGGTTTTTCGGTGGAAACAGGTGGGTTTTTATCATCGGAAACAGAATTAGCCCTCGATGTCTGAACAACTTTTTTTGAAAAAATCCCTAAGCCGCGCGGTCACAATTTCTTCAAAATTTCTGACGTTCTGCAATTAACTCAAAAATGGTGCCAAACTGTTGCAAACCATCCCCTTAAAGGTTTTTCGGTGGAAACAGGTGGGTTTTTATCATCGGAAAGAGAATTAGCCCTCAATGTCTGAACAACTTTTTTTAAAAAAATCCCTAAGCCGCGCGGTCACAATTTCTTCAAAATTTCTGACGTTCTTAAATTCACTCAAAAATGGTGCCAAACCGTTGCAAACCATCTCCTGATAGGTTTTTCGGTGGAAACAGGTGGGTTTTTATCATCGAAAACAGAATTAGCCCTCGATGTCTGAACACCTTTTTTTTGAAAAAACCCCTAAGCCGCACGGTCACAATTTCTTCAAAATTTCTGACGTTCTGCAATTCACTCAAAAATGGTGCCAAACTGTTGCAAACCATCCCCTGAAAGGTTTTTCGGTGATAACAGGTGGGTTTTTTTCATCGGAAACAGAATTAGCCGTCGATGTCTGAACAACTTTTTTTAGAAAAAATCCCTAAGCCGCGCGGTCACAATTTCTTCAAAATTTCTGACGTTCTGCAATTCACTCAAAAATGGTGCCAAACTGTTGCAAACCATCCCCTGAAAGGTTTTTCAGTGGAAACAGGTGGGTTTTTATCATCGGAAACAGAATTAGCCCTCGATGTCTGAACAACTTTTTTTTGAAAAAATCCCTAACCCGGGCGGTCACAATTTCTTCAAAATTTCTGACGTTCTGCAATTCACTCAAAAATGGTGCCAAACTGTTGCAAACCATCCCCTGAAAGGTTTTTCAGTGGAAACAGGTGGGTTTTTATCATCGGAAACAGAATTAGCCCTCGATGTCTGAAAAACTTTTTTTGAAAAAATCCCTAAGCCGCGCGGTCACAATTTCTTCAAAATTTCTGACGTTCTGCAATGCACTCAAAAATGGTGCCAAACTGTTGCAAACCATCCCCTGAAAGGTTTTTCGGTGGAAACAGGTGGGTGTTTATCATCGGAAACAGAATTAGCCCTCGATGTCTGAACAACTTTTTTTTGAAAAAATCCCTAAGCCGCGCGGTCACAATTTCTTCAAAATTTCTGACGTTCTGCAATTCACTCAAAAATGGTGCCAAACTGTTGCAAACCATCCCCTGAAAGGTTTTTCGGTGGAAACAGGTAGGTTTTTATCATCGGAAACAGAATTAGCCCTCGATGTCTGAACAACTTTTTTTGAAAAAATCCCTAAGCCGCGCGGTCACAATTTCTTCAAAATTTCTGACTTTCTGCAATTCACTCAAAAATGGTGCCAAACTGTTGCAAACCATCCCCTTAAAGGTTTTTCGGTGGAAACAGGTGGGTTTTTATCATCGGAAACAGAATTAGCCCTCAATGTCTGAACAACTTTTTTTAAAAAAATCCCTAAGCCACGCGGTCACAATTTCTTCAAAATTTCTGACGTTCTTAAATTCACTCAAAAATGGTGCCAAACTGTTGCAAACCATCCCCTTAAAGGTTTTTCAGTGGAAACAGATGTGTTTTTATCATCGGAAACAGAATTAGCCCTCAAGGTCTGAAGAACTTTTTTTTGAAAAAATCCCTAAGCCGCGCGGTCACAATTTCTTCAAAATTTCTGACGTTCTGCAATTCACTCAAAAATGGTGGCAAACTGTTGAAAACCATCCCCTGAAAGATTTTTCGGTGGTAACAGGTGGGTTTTTATCATCGGAAACAGAATTAGCCGCCGTTGTCTGAAGAACGTTTTTTTGAAAAAATCCCTAAGCCGTGCGGTCACAATTTCTTCAAAATTTCTGACGTTCTGCAATTCACTCAAAAATGGTGCCAAACTGTTGCAAACCATCCCCTGAAAGGTTTTTAGTGGAAACAGGTGGGTTTTTATCATCGGAAACAGAATTAGCCCTCGATGTCTGAACAACTTTTTTTGAAAAAATCCCTAAGCCGCGCGGTCACAATTTCTTCAAAATTTCGGACGTTCTGCAATGCACTCAAAAATGGTGCCAAACTGTTGCAAACCATCCCCTGAAAGGTTTTTAGTGGAAACAGGTGGGTTTTTATCATCGGAAACAGAATTAGCCCTCGATGTCTGAACAACTTTTTTTTGAAAAAATCCCTAAGCCGCGCGGTCACAATTTCTTCAAAATTTCTGACGTTCTTAAATTCACTCAAAAATGGTGCCAAACTGTTGCAAATCATCCCCTTAAAGGTTTTTCGGTGGAAACAGGTGGGTTTTTATCATCGGAAACAGAATTAGCCCTCGATGTCTGAACAACTTTTTTTTGAAAAAATCCCTAACCCGCGCGGTCACAATTTCTTCGAAATTTCTGACGTTCTTAAATTCACTCAAAAATGGTGCCAAACTGTTGCAAATCATCCCCTTAAAGGTTTTTCGGTGGAAACAGGTGGGTTTTTATCATCGGAAACAGAATTAGCCCTCGATGTCTAACAACTTTTTTTGAGAAAATCCTTAAGCCGCGCGGTCACAATTTCTTCAAAATTTCTGACGTTCTGCAATTCACTCAAAAATGGTGCCAAACTGTTGCAATCCATCCCCTGAAAGGTTTTTCGGTGGAAACAGGTGGGTTTTTATCATCGGAAACAGAATTAGCCCTCAATGCCTGGACAACGTTTTTGAAAAAATCCCTAAGCCGCGCGGTCACAATTTCTTCAAAATTTCTGACGTTCTTAAATTCACTCAAAAATGGTGCCAAACTGTTGCAAACCATCCCCTGAAAGGTTTTTCGGTGGAAACAGGTGGGTTTTTATCATCGGAAACAGAATTAGCCCTCGATGTCTCAACAACTTTTTTTTGAAAAAATCCCTAAGCCGCGCGGTCACAATTTCTTCAAAATTTCTGACGTTCTGCAATTCACTCAAAAATGGTGCCAAACTGTTGCAAACCATCCCCTTAAAGGTTTTTCGGTGGAAACAGATGTGTTTTTATCATCGGAAACAGAATTAGCCCTCAATGTCTGAACAACTTTTTTTTGAAAAAATCCCTAAGCCGCGCGGTCACAATTTCTTCAAAATTTCTGACGTTCTGCAATTCACTCAAAAATGGTGCCAAACTGTTGCAAACCATCCCCTGAAAGGTTTTTCGGTGATAACAGGTGGGTTTTTATCATCGGAAACAGAATTAGCCGCAGTTGTCTGAACAACTTTTTTTTAAAAAAATATCTCTAAGCCGTGCGGTCACAATTTCTTCAAAATTTCTGACGTTCTGCAATTCACTCAAAAATGGTGCCAAACTGTTGCAAACCATCCCCTGAAAGGTTTTTCGGTGGAAACAGGTGGGTTTTTATCATCGGAAACAGAATTAGCCCTCAATGCCTGGACAACTTTTTTTTAAAAAATCCCTAAGCCGCGCGGTCACAATTTCTTCAAAATTTCTGACGTTCTTAAATTCACTCAAAAATGGTGCCAAACTGTTGCAAACCATCCCCTGAAAGGTTTTTCGGTGGAAACAGGTGGGTTTTTATCATCGGAAACAGAATTAGCCCTCGATGTCTCAACAACTTTTTTTTGAAAAAATCCCTAAGCCGCGTGGTCACAATTTCTTCAAAATTTCTGACGTTCTTAAATTCACTCAAAAATGGTGCCAAACTGTTGCAAACCATTTCCTGAAAGGTTTTTCGGTGGAAACAGGTGGGTTTTTATCATCGGAAACAGAATTAGCCCTCGATGTCTGAACACCTTTTTTTTGAAAAAACCCCTAAGCCGCACAGTCACAATTTCTTCAAAATTTCTGACGTTCTGCAATTCACTCAAAAATGGTGCCAAACTGTTGCAAACCATCCCCTTAAAGGTTTTTCGGTGGAAACAGATGTGTTTTTATCATCGGAAACAGAATTAGCCCTCAATGTCTGAACAACTTTTTTTTTGAAAGAATCCCTAAGCCGCGCGGTCACAATTTCTTCAAAATTTCTGACGTTCTGCAATTCACTCAAAATTGGTGCCAAACTGTTGCAAACCATCCCCTGAAAGGTTTTTCGGTGGTAACAGGTGGGTTTTTATCATCGGAAACAGAATTAGCCACCGTTGTCTGAACAACTTTTTTAAAAAAAAATATCTCTAAGCCGTGCGGTCACAATTTCTTCAAAATTTCTGACGTTCTGCAATTCACTCAAAAATGGTGCCAAACTGTTGCAAACCATCCCCTGAAAGGTTTTTTGGTGGAAACAGATGTGTTTTTATCATCGGAAACAGAATTAGCCCTCAATGTCTGAACAACTTTTTTTTGAAAATATCCCTAAGCCGCGCGGTCACAATTTCTTCAAAATTTCTGACGTTCTGCAATTCACTCAAAAATGGTGCCAAACTGTTCCAAACCATCCCCTGAAAGGTTTTTCGATGGAAACAGGTGGGTTTTTATCATCGGAAACAGAATTAGCCGCCGTTGTCTGAACAAATTTTTTTTAAAAAAATCTCTAAGCCGTGCGGTCACAATTTCTTCAAAATTTCTGACGTTCTGCAATTCACTCAAAAATGGTGCCAAACTGTTGCAAACCATCCCCTGAAAGGTTTTTCGGTGGAAACAGGTGGGTTTTTATCATCGGAAACAGAATTAGCCCTCGATGTCTGAACACCTTTTTTTTGAAAAAACCCCTAAGCCGCACGGTCACAATTTCTTCAAAATTTCTGACGTTCTGCAATTCACTCAAAAATGGTGCCAAACTGTTGCAAACCATCCCCTGAAAGGTTTTTCGGTGGTAACAGGTGGGTTTTTATCATCGGAAACAGAATTAGCCACCGTTGTCTGAACAACTTTTTTAAAAAAAAATATCTCTAAGCCGTGCGGTCACAATTTCTTCAAAATTTCTGACGTTCTGCAATTCATTCAAAAATGGTGCCAAACTGTTGCAAACCATCCCCTGAAAGGTTTTTCGGTGGAAACAGATGTGTTTTTATCATCGGAAACAGAATTAGCCCTCAATGTCTGAACAACTTTTTTTTGAAAAAATCCCTAAGCCGCGCGGTCACAATTTCTTCAAAATTTCTGACGTTCTGCAATTCACTCAAAAATGGTGCCAAACTGTTGCAAACCATCCCCTGAAAGGTTTTTCGGTGGAAACAGGTGGGTTTTTATCATCGGAAACAGAATTAGCCCTCAATGTCTGAACAACGTTTTTTTAAAAAAATCCCTAAGCCGCGCGGTCACAATTTCTTCAAAATTTCTGACGTTCTGCAATTCACTCAAAAATGGTGCCAAACTGTTGCAAATCATCCCCTTAAAGGTTTTTTGGTGGAAACAGGTGGGTTTTTATCATCGGAAACAGAATTAGCCCTCGATGTCTGAACAACTTTTTTTAAAAAAATCCCTAAGCCGCGCGGTCACAATTTCTTCAAAATTTCTGACGTTCTTAAATTCACTCAAAAATGGTACCAAACCGTTGCAAACCATCTCCTGAAAGGTTTTTCGGTGGAAACAGGTGGGTTTTTATCATCGGAAACAGAATTAGCCCTCGATGTCTGAACACCTTTTTTTTGAAAAAACCCCTAAGCCGCGCGGCCACAATTTCTTCAAAATTTCTGACGTTCTGCAATTCACTCAAAAATGGTGCCAAACTGTTGCAAACCATCCCGCGAAAGGTTTTTTGGTGGAAACAGATGTGTTTTTATAATCGGAAACAGAATTAGCCCTCAATGTCTGAACAACTTTTTTTAAAAAAAAATCCCTAAGCCGCGCGGTCACAATTTCTTCAAAATTTCTGACGTTCTTAAATTCACTCAAAAATGGTGCCAAACTGTTGCAAACCATCCCCTTAAAGGTTTTTCGGTGGAAACAGGTGGGTTTTTATCATCGGAAACAGAATTAGCCCTCGATGTCTGAACAACTTTTTTTTGAAAAAATCCCTAAGCCGCGCGGTCACAATTTCTTCAAAATTTCTGACGTTCTGCAATTCACTCAAAAATGGTGCCAAACTGTTGGAAACCATCCCCTGAAAGGTTTTTCGGTGGAAACAGGTGGGTTTTTATCATCGGAAACAGAATTAGCCCTCAATGTCTGAACAAGGTTTTTTTAAAAAAATCCCTAAGCCGCGCGGTCACAATTTCTTCTAAATTTCTGACGTTCTTCAATTCATTCAAAAATGGTGCCAAACTGTTGCAAACCATCCCCTTAAAGGTTTTTTGGTGGAAACAGATGTGTTTTTATCATCGAAAACAGAATTAGCCCTCAATGCCTGGACAACTTTTTTTTGAAAAAATCCCTAAGGCGCGCGGTCACAATTTCTTCAAAATTTCTGACGTTCTGCAATTCACTCAAAAATGGTGCCAAACTGTTGCAAACCATCCCCTGAAAGGTTTTTCGGTGGAAACAGGTGGGTTTTTATCATCGGAAACAGAATTAGCCCTCGATGTCTGAACAACTTTTTTTGAAAAAATCCCTAAGCCGCGCGGTCACAATTTCTTCAAAATTTCTGACGTTCTGCAATTCACTCAAAAATGGTGCCAAACTGTTGCAAACCATCCCCTGAAAGGTTTTTCGGTGGAAACAGGTGGGTTTTTATCATCGGAAACAGAATTAGCCCTCGATGTCTGAACAACTTTTTTTGAAAAAATCCCTAAGCCGCGCGGTCACAATTTCTTCAAAATTTCTGACGTTCTGCAATTCACTCAAAAATGGTGCCAAACTGTTGCAAACCATCCCCTGAAAGGTTTTTCGGTGGAAACAGGTGGGTTTTTATCATCGGAAAGAGAATTAGCCCTCAATGTCTGAACAACTTTTTTTTAAAAAATCCCTAAGCCGCGCGGTCACAATTTCTTCAAAATTTCTGACGTTCTTAAATTCACTCAAAAATGGTGCCAAACCGTTGCAAACCATCTCCTGATAGGTTTTTCGGTGGAAACAGGTGGGTTTTTATCATCGAAAACAGAATTAGCCCTCGATGTCTGAACACCTTTTTTTTGAAAAAACCCCTAAGCCGCACGGTCACAATTTCTTCAAAATTTCTGACGTTCTGCAATTCACTCAAAAATGGTGCCAAACTGTTGCAAACCATCCCCTGAAAGGTTTTTCGGTGATAACAGGTGGGTTTTTTTCATCGGAAACAGAATTAGCCGTCGATGTCTGAACAACTTTTTTTAGAAAAAATCCCTAAGCCGCGCGGTCACAATTTCTTCAAAATTTCTGACGTTCTGCAATTCACTCAAAAATGGTGCCAAACTGTTGCAAACCATCCCCTGAAAGGTTTTTCAGTGGAAACAGGTGGGTTTTTATCATCGGAAACAGAATTAGCCCTCGATGTCTGAACAACTTTTTTTTGAAAAAATCCCTAACCCGGGCGGTCACAATTTCTTCAAAATTTCTGACGTTCTGCAATTCACTCAAAAATGGTGCCAAACTGTTGCAAACCATCCCCTGAAAGGTTTTTCAGTGGAAACAGGTGGGTTTTTATCATCGGAAACAGAATTAGCCCTCGATGTCTGAAAAACTTTTTTTGAAAAAATCCCTAAGCCGCGCGGTCACAATTTCTTCAAAATTTCTGACGTTCTGCAATGCACTCAAAAATGGTGCCAAACTGTTGCAAACCATCCCCTGAAAGGTTTTTCGGTGGAAACAGGTGGGTGTTTATCATCGGAAACAGAATTAGCCCTCGATGTCTGAACAACTTTTTTTTGAAAAAATCCCTAAGCCGCGCGGTCACAATTTCTTCAAAATTTCTGACGTTCTGCAATTCACTCAAAAATGGTGCCAAACTGTTGCAAACCATCCCCTGAAAGGTTTTTCGGTGGAAACAGGTAGGTTTTTATCATCGGAAACAGAATTAGCCCTCGATGTCTGAACAACTTTTTTTGAAAAAATCCCTAAGCCGCGCGGTCACAATTTCTTCAAAATTTCTGACTTTCTGCAATTCACTCAAAAATGGTGCCAAACTGTTGCAAACCATCCCCTTAAAGGTTTTTCGGTGGAAACAGGTGGGTTTTTATCATCGGAAACAGAATTAGCCCTCAATGTCTGAACAACTTTTTTTAAAAAAATCCCTAAGCCACGCGGTCACAATTTCTTCAAAATTTCTGACGTTCTTAAATTCACTCAAAAATGGTGCCAAACTGTTGCAAACCATCCCCTTAAAGGTTTTTCAGTGGAAACAGATGTGTTTTTATCATCGGAAACAGAATTAGCCCTCAATGTCTGAAGAACTTTTTTTTGAAAAAATCCCTAAGCCGCGCGGTCACAATTTCTTCAAAATTTCTGACGTTCTGCAATTCACTCAAAAATGGTGGCAAACTGTTGAAAACCATCCCCTGAAAGATTTTTCGGTGGTAACAGGTGGGTTTTTATCATCGGAAACAGAATTAGCCGCCGTTGTCTGAAGAACGTTTTTTTGAAAAAATCCCTAAGCCGTGCGGTCACAATTTCTTCAAAATTTCTGACGTTCTGCAATTCACTCAAAAATGGTGCCAAACTGTTGCAAACCATCCCCTGAAAGGTTTTTCGGTGGAAACAGGTAGGTTTTTATCATCGGAAACAGAATTAGCCCTCGATGTCTGAACAACTTTTTTTGAAAAAATCCCTAAGCCGCGCGGTCACAATTTCTTCAAAATTTCTGACTTTCTGCAATTCACTCAAAAATGGTGCCAAACTGTTGCAAACCATCCCCTTAAAGGTTTTTCGGTGGAAACAGGTGGGTTTTTATCATCGGAAACAGAATTAGCCCTCAATGTCTGAACAACTTTTTTTAAAAAAAATCCCTAAGCCACGCGGTCACAATTTCTTCAAAATTTCTGACGTTCTTAAATTCACTCAAAAATGGTGCCAAACTGTTGCAAACCATCCCCTGAAAGGTTTTTCGGTGGAAACAGATGTGTTTTTATCATCGGAAACAGAATTAGCCCTCAATGTCTGAAGAACTTTTTTTTGAAAAAATCCCTAAGCCGCGCGGTCTCAATTTCTTCAAAATTTCTGACGTTCTGCAATTCACTCAAAAATGGTGGCAAACTGTTGCAAACCATCCCCTGAAAGGTTTTTCGGTGGTAACAGGTGGGTTTTTATCATCGGAAACAGAATTAGCCGCCGTTGTCTGAAGAACGTTTTTTTGAAAAAATCCCTAAGCCGTGCGGTCACAATTTCTTCAAAATTTCTGACGTTCTGCAATTCACTCAAAAATGGTGCCAAACTGTTGCAAACCATCGCCTGAAAGGTTTTTCGGTGGACACAGATGTGTTTTTATCATCGGAAACCGAATTAGCCCTCAATGTCTGAACAACTTTTTTTAAAAAAAATCCCTAAGCCGCGCGGTCACAATTACTTCAAAATTTCTGACGTTCTTAAATTCAATCAAAAATGGTGCCAAACTGTTGCAAACCATCCCCTGAAAGGTTTTTCGGTGGAAACAGGTGGGTTTTTATCATCGGAAACAGAATTAGCCCTCGATGTCTAAACAACTTTTTTTGAAAAAATCCCTAAGCCGCGTGGTCACAATTTCTTCAAAATTTCTGACGTTCTGCAATGCACTCAAAAATGGTGCCAAACTGTTGCAAACCATCCCCTGAAAGGTTTTTCAGTGGAAACAGGTGGGTTTTTATCATCGGAAACAGAATTAGCCCTCGATGTCTGAACAACTTTTTTTTGAAAAAATCCCTAAGCCGCGCGGTCACAATTTCTTCAAAATTTCTGACGTTCTGCAATTCACTCAAAAATGGTGCCAAACTGTTGCAAACCATCCCCTGAAAGGTTTTTCGGTGGAAACAGGTGGGTTTTTATCATCGGAAACAGAATTAGCCCTCAATGTCTGAACAACTTTTTTTAAAAAAAAATCCCTAAGCCGCGCGGTCACAATTTCTTCAAAATTTCTGACGTTCTTAAATTCACTCAAAAATGGTGCCAAACTGTTGCAAACCATCCCCTTAAAGGTTTTTCGGTGGAAACAGGTGGGTTTTTATCATCGGAAACAGAATTAGCCCTCGATGTCTGAACAACTTTTTTTTGAAAAAATCCCTAAGCCGCGCGGTCACAATTTCTTCAAAATTTCTGACGTTCTGCAATTCACTCAAAAATGGTGCCAAACTGTTGGAAACCATCCCCTGAAAGGTTTTTCGGTGGAAACAGGTGGGTTTTTATCATCGGAAACAGAATTAGCCCTCAATGTCTGAACAAGGTTTTTTTAAAAAAATCCCTAAGCCGCGCGGTCACAATTTCTTCTAAATTTCTGACGTTCTTCAATTCATTCAAAAATGGTGCCAAACTGTTGCAAACCATCCCCTTAAAGGTTTTTTGGTGGAAACAGATGTGTTTTTATCATCGAAAACAGAATTAGCCCTCAATGCCTGGACAACTTTTTTTTGAAAAAATCCCTAAGGCGCGCGGTCACAATTTCTTCAAAATTTCTGACGTTCTGCAATTCACTCAAAAATGGTGCCAAACTGTTGCAAACCATCCCCTGAAAGGTTTTTCGGTGGAAACAGGTGGGTTTTTATCATCGGAAACAGAATTAGCCCTCGATGTCTGAACAACTTTTTTTGAAAAAATCCCTAAGCCGCGCGGTCACAATTTCTTCAAAATTTCTGACGTTCTGCAATTAACTCAAAAATGGTGCCAAACTGTTGCAAACCATCCCCTTAAAGGTTTTTCGGTGGAAACAGGTGGGTTTTTATCATCGGAAAGAGAATTAGCCCTCAATGTCTGAACAACTTTTTTTAAAAAAATCCCTAAGCCGCGCGGTCACAATTTCTTCAAAATTTCTGACGTTCTTAAATTCACTCAAAAATGGTGCCAAACTGTTGCAAACCATCCCCTGAAAGGTTTTTCGGTGGAAACAGATGTGTTTTTATCATCGGAAACAGAATTAGCCCTCAATGTCTGAAGAACTTTTTTTTGAAAAAATCCCTAAGCCGCGCGGTCTCAATTTCTTCAAAATTTCTGACGTTCTGCAATTCACTCAAAAATGGTGGCAAACTGTTGCAAACCGTCCCCTGAAAGGTTTTTCGGTGGTAACAGGTGGGTTTTTATCATCGGAAACAGAATTAGCCGCCGTTGTCTGAAGAACGTTTTTTTGAAAAAATCCCTAAGCCGTGCGGTCACAATTTCTTCAAAATTTCTGACGTTCTGCAATTCACTCAAAAATGGTGCCAAACTGTTGCAAACCATCGCCTGAAAGGTTTTTCGGTGGACACAGATGTGTTTTTATCATCGGAAACCGAATTAGCCCTCAATGTCTGAACAACTTTTTTTAAAAAAAATCCCTAAGCCGCACGGTCACAATTACTTCAAAATTTCTGACGTTCTTAAATTCAATCAAAAATGGTGCCAAACTGTTGCAAACCATCCCCTGAAAGGTTTTTCGGTGGAAACAGGTGGGTTTTTATCATCGGAAACAGAATTAGCCCTCGATGTCTAAACAACTTTTTTTGAAAAAATCCCTAAGCCGCGTGGTCACAATTTCTTCAAAATTTCTGACGTTCTGCAATGCACTCAAAAATGGTGCCAAACTGTTGCAAACCATCCCCTGAAAGGTTTTTCAGTGGAAACAGGTGGGTTTTTATCATCGGAAACAGAATTAGCCCTCGATGTCTGAACAACTTTTTTTTGAAAAAATCCCTAAGCCGCGCGGTCACAATTTCTTCAAAATTTCTGACGTTCTGCAATTCACTCAAAAATGGTGCCAAACTGTTGCAAACCATCCCCTGAAAGGTTTTTCGGTGGAAACAGGTGGGTTTTTATCATCGGAAACAGAATTAGCCCTCAATGTCTGAACAACTTTTTTTTGAAAAAATCCCTAAGCCGCGCGGTCACAATTTCTTCAAAATTTCTGACGTTCTGCAATTCACTCAAAAATGGTGCCAAACTGTTGCAAACCATCCCCTGAAAGGTTTTTCGGTGGAAACAGGTGGGTTTTTATCATCGGAAACAGAATTAGCCGCCGTTGTCTGAACAACTTTTTTTAAAAAAAAAATCTCTAAGCCGTGCGGTCACAATTTCTTCAAAATTTCTGACGTTCTGCAATTCACTCAAAAATGGTGCCAAACTGTTGCAAACCATCCCCTGAAAGGTTTTTCGGTGGAAACAGATGTGTTTTTATCATCGGAAACAGAATTAGCCTTCAACGCCTGAACAACTTTTTTTAAAAAAAATCCCTAAGCCGCGCGGTCACAATTTCTTCAAAATTTCTGAGGTTCTGAAATTCATTCAAAAATGGTGCCAAACTGTTGCAAACAATCCCCTGAAAGGTTTTTCGGTGGAAACAGGTGGGTTTTTATCATCGGAAACAGAATTAGCCCTCGATGTCTGAACAACTTTTTTTGAAAAAATCCCTAAGCCGCGTGGTCACAATTTCTTCAAAATTTCTGACGTCTGCAATTCACTCAAAAATGGTGCCAAACTGTTGCAAACCAACCCCTTAAAGGTTTTTTGGTGGAAACAGGTGGGTTTCTATCATCGGAAACAGAATTAGCCCTCGATGTCTGAACAACTTTTTTTAAAAAAATCCCTAAGCCGCGCGGTCACAATTTCTTCAAAATTTCTGACGTTCTTAAATTCACTCAAAAATGGTGCCAAACCGTTGCAAACCATCTCCTGAAAGGTTTTTCGGTGGAAACAGGTGGGTTTTTATCATCGGAAACAGAATTAGCCCTCGATGTCTGAACACCTTTTTTTTGAAAAAACCCCTAAGCCGCGCGGTCACAATTTCTTCAAAATTTCTGACGTTCTTAAATTCACTCAAAAATGGTGCCAAACTGTTGCAAACCATCTCCTGAAAGGTTTTTCGGTGGAAACAGGTGGGTTTTTATCATCGGAAACAGAATTCGCCCTCGATGTCTGAACACCTTTTTTTTGAAAAAACCCCTAAGCCGCGCGGCCACAATTTCTTCAAAATTTCTGACGTTCTGCAATTCACTCAAAAATGGTGCCAAACTGTTGCAAACCATCCCGCGAAAGGTTTTTCGGTGGAAACAGATGTGTTTTTATATTCGGAAACAGAATTAGCCCTCAATGTCTGAACAACTTTTTTTTTAAAAAATCCCTAAGCCGCGCGGTCACAATTTCTTCAAAATTTCTGACGTTCTTAAATTCACTAAAAAATGGTGCCAAACTGTTGCAAACCATCCCCTTAAAGGTTTTTCGGTGGAAACAGGTGGGTTTTTATCATCGGAAACAGAATTAGCCCTCGATGTCTGAACAACTTTTTTTTGAAAAAATCCCTAAGCCGCGCGGTCACAATTTCTTCAAAATTTCTGACGTTCTTAAATTCACTCAAAAATGGTGCCAAACTGTTGCAAACCATCTCCTGAAAGGTTTTTCGGTGGAAACAGGTGGGTTTTTATCATCGGAAACAGAATTAGCCCTCGATGTCTGAACAACTTTTTTTTGAAAAAATCCCTAAGCCGCGCGGTCACAATTTCTTCAAAATTTCTGACCTTCTGCAATTCACTCAAAAATGGTGCCAAACTGTTGCAAACCATCCCCTGAAAGGTTTTTCGGTGGAAACAGGTGGGTTTTTATCATCGGAAACAGAATTAGCCCTCAATGTCTGAACAACGTTTTTTTAAAAAAATCCCTAAGCCGCGCGGTCACAATTTCTTCTAAATTTCTGACGTTCTGCAATTCACTCAAAAATGGTGCCAAACTGTTGCAAACCATCCCCTTAAAGGTTTTTTGGTGGAAACAGATGTGTTTTTATCATCGAAAACAGAATTAGCCCTCAATGCCTGGACAACTTTTTTTGAAAAAATCCCTAAGGCGCGCGGTCACAATTTCTTCAAAATTTCTGACGTTCTTAAATTCACTCAAAAATGGTGCCAAACTGTTGCAAACCATCCCCTGAAAGGTTTTTCGGTGGAAACAGGTGGGTTTTTATCATCGGAAACAGAATTAGCCCTCGATGTCTGAACAACTTTTTGTGAAAAAATCCCTAAGCCGCGCGGTCACAATTTCTTCAAAATTTCTGACGTTCTGCAATTAACTCAAAAATGGTGCCAAACTGTTGCAAACCATCCCCTTAAAGGTTTTTCGGTGGAAACAGGTGGGTTTTTATCATCGGAAACAGAATTAGCCCTCAATGTCTGAACAACTTTTTTAAAAAAAATCCCTAAGCCGCGCAGTCACAATTTCTTCAAAATTTCTGACGTTCTTAAATTCACTCAAAAATGGTCCCAAACCGTTGCAAACCATCTCCTGAATGGTTTTTCGGTGGAAACTGGTTGGTTTTTATCATCGAAAACAGAATTAGCCCTCGATGTCTGAACACCTTTTTTTTGAAACAACCCCTAAGCCGCACGGTCACAATTTCTTCAAAATTTCTGACGTTCTTAAATTCACTCAAAAATGGTGCCAAACTGTTGCAAACCATCCCCTGAAAGGTTTTTCGGTGATAACAGGTGGGTTTTTATCATCGGAAACAGAATTAGCCGTCGATTTCTGAACAACTTTTTTTTGAAAATATCCCTAAGCCGCGCGGTCACAATTTCTTTAAAATTTCTGACGTTCTGCAATTCAATCAAAAATGGTGCCAAACTGTTGCAAACCATCCCCTGAAAGGTTTTTCGGTGGAAACAGATGTGTTTTTATCATCGGAAACAG
Organism: Podarcis melisellensis; assembly: GCF_964234715.1. Classification (NCBI taxonomy): domain Eukaryota; kingdom Metazoa; phylum Chordata; class Lepidosauria; order Squamata; family Lacertidae; genus Podarcis; species Podarcis melisellensis. Next base: position 89,730,539 of record NC_138538.1, on the reverse strand, counting down.
AATTAGCCCATAATGTCTGAACAACTTTTTTTAAAAAAAATCCCTAAGCCGCGCGGTCACAATTCCTTCAAAATTAGTGACGTTCTTAAATTCACTCAAAAATGGTGCCAAACTGTTGCAAACCATCCCCTGAAAGGTTTTTCGGGGGAAACAGGTGGGTTTTTATCATCGGAAACAGAATTAGCCCTCGATGTCTGAACAACTTTTTTTTGAAAAAATCCCTAAGCCGGGCGGTCACAATTTCTTCAAAATTTCTGACGTTCTGCAATTCACTCAAAAATGGTGCCAAACTGTTGCAAACCATCCCCTGAAAGGTTTTTCAGTGGAAACAGGTGGGTTTTTATCATCGAAAACAGAATTAGCCCTCGATGTCTGAAAAACTTTTTTTGAAAAAATCCCTAAGCCGCGCGGTCGCAATTTCTTCAAAATTTCTGACGTTCTGCAATTCACTCAAAAATGGTGCCAAACTGTTGCAAACCATCCCCTGAAAGGTTTTTCAGTGGAAACAGGTGGGTTTTTATCATCGGAAACAGAATTAGCCCTCGATGTCTGAACAACTTTTTTTTGAAAAAATCCCTAAGCCGCGCGGTCACAATTTCTTCAAAATTTCTGACGTTCTGCAATTCACTCAAAAATGGTGCCCAACTGTTGCAAACCATCCCCTTAAAGGTTTTTCGGTGGAAACAGATGTGTTTTTATCATCGGAAACAGAATTAGCCCTCAATGCCTGGTCAACTTTTTTTGAAAAAATCCCTAAGGCGCGCGGTCACAATTTCTTCAAAATTTCTGACGTTCTGCAATTCACTCAAAAATGGTGCCAAACTGTTGCAAACCATCCCCTGAAAGGTTTTTCGGTGGAAACAGGTAGGTTTTTATCATCGGAAACAGAATTAGCCCTCGATGTCTGAACAACTTTTTTTGAAAAAATCCCTAAGCCGCGCGGTCACAATTTCTTCAAAAGTTCTGACGTTCTTAAATTCACTCAAAAATGGTGCCAAACTGTTGCAAACCATCCCCTTAAAGGTTTTTCGGTGGAAACAGATGTGTTTTTATCATCGGAAACAGAATTAGCCCTCAATGTCTGAAGAACTTTTTTTTGAAAAAAATCCCAAGGCGGGCGGTCTCAATTTCTTCAAAATTTCTGACGTTCTGCAATTCACTCAAAAATGGTGCCAAACTGTTGCAAACCATCCCCTGAAAGGTTTTTCGGTGATAACAGGTGGGTTTTTATCATCGGAAACAGAATTAGCCGTCGATGTCTGAACAACTTTTTTTTGAAAATATCCCTAAGCCGCGCGGTCACAATTTCTTTAAAATTTCTGACGTTCTGCAATTCACTCAAAAATGGTGCCAAACTGTTGCAAACCATCCCCTGAAAGGTTTTTCGGTGGAAACAGATGTGTTTTTATCATCGGAAACAGAATTAGCCCATAATGTCTGAACAACTTTTTTTAAAAAAAATCCCTAAGCCGCGCGGTCACAATTTCTTCAAAATTTCTGACGTTCTTAAATTCACTCAAAAATGGTGCCAAACTGTTGCAAACCATCCCCTGAAAGGTTTTTCGGTGGAAACAGGTGGGTTTTTATCATCGGAAACAGAATTAGCCCTCGATGTCTGAACAACTTTTTTTTGAAAAAATCCCTAAGCCGGGCGGTCACAATTTCTTCAAAATTTCTGACGTTCTGCAATGCACTCAAAAATGGTGCCAAACTGTTGCAAACCATCCCCTGAAAGGTTTTTCAGTGGAAACAGGTGGGTTTTTATCATCGGAAACAGAATTAGCCCTCGATGTCTGAACAACTTTTTTTTGAAAAAATCCCTGAGCCGCGCGGTCACAATTTCTTCAAAATTTCTGACGTTCTGCAATTCACTCAAAAATGGTGCCCAACTGTTGCAAACCATCCCCTTAAAGGTTTTTCGGTGGACACAGATGTGTTTTTATCATAGGAAACAGAATTAGCCCATAATGTCTGAACAACTTTTTTTAAAAAAAATCCCTAAGCCGCGCGGTCACAATTCCTTCAAAATTAGTGACGTTCTTAAATTCACTCAAAAATGGTGCCAAACTGTTGCAAACCATCCCCTGAAAGGTTTTTCGGGGGAAACAGGTGGGTTTTTATCATCGGAAACAGAATTAGCCCTCGATGTCTGAACAACTTTTTTTTGAAAAAATCCCTAAGCCGGGCGGTCACAATTTCTTCAAAATTTCTGACGTTCTGCAATTCACTCAAAAATGGTGCCAAACTGTTGCAAACCATCCCCTGAAAGGTTTTTCACTGGAAACAGGTGGGTTTTTATCATCGGAAACAGAATTAGCCCTCGATGTCTGAAAAACTTTTTTTGAAAAAATCCCTAAGCCGCGCGGTCGCAATTTCTTCAAAATTTCTGACGTTCTGCAATTCACTCAAAAATGGTGCCAAACTGTTGCAAACCATCCCCTGAAAGGTTTTTCAGTGGAAACAGGTGGGTTTTTATCATCGGAAACAGAATTAGCCCTCGATGTCTGAACAACTTTTTTTTGAAAAAATCCCTAAGCCGCGCGGTCACAATTTCTTCAAAATTTCTGACGTTCTGCAATTCACTCAAAAATGGTGCCCAACTGTTGCAAACCATCCCCTTAAAGGTTTTTCGGTGGAAACAGATGTGTTTTTATCATCGGAAACAGAATTAGCCCTCAATGCCTGGTCAACTTTTATGAAAAAATCCCTAAGGCGCGCGGTCACAATTTCTTCAAAATTTCTGACGTTCTGCAATTCACTCAAAAATGGTGCCAAACTGTTGCAAACCATCCCCTGAAAGGTTTTTCGGTGGAAACAGGTAGGTTTTTATCATCGGAAACAGAATTAGCCCTCGATGTCTGAACAACTTTTTTTGAAAAAATCCCTAAGCCGCGCGGTCACAATTTCTTCAAAAGTTCTGACGTTCTTAAATTCACTCAAAAATGGTGCCAAACTGTTGCAAACCATCCCCTTAAAGGTTTTTCGGTGGAAACAGATGTGTTTTTATCATCGGAAACAGAATTAGCCCTCAATGTCTGAAGAACTTTTTTTTGAAAAAATCCCTAAGCCGCGCGGTCTCAATTTCTTCAAAATTTCTGACGTTCTGCAATTCACTCAAAAATGGTGCCAAACTGTTGCAAACCATCCCCTGAAAGGTTTTTCGGTGATAACAGGTGGGTTTTTATCATCGGAAACAGAATTAGCCGTCGATGTCTGAACAACTTTTTTTTGAAAAAATCCCTAAGCCGCGCGGTCACAATTTCTTCAAAATTTCTGACGTTCTGCAATTCACTCAAAAATGGTGCCAAACTGTTGCAAACCATCCCCTGAAAGGTTTTTCAGTGGAAACAGGTGGGTTTTTATCATCGGAAACAGAATTAGCCCTCGATGTCTGAACAACTTTTTTTTGAAAAAATCCCTAAGCCGCGCGGTCACAATTTCTTCAAAATTTCTGACGTTCTGCAATTCACTCAAAAATGGTGCCCAACTGTTGCAAACCATCCCCTTAAAGGTTTTTCGGTGGAAACAGATGTGTTTTTATCATCGGAAACAGAATTAGCCCTCAATGCCTGGTCAACTTTTATGAAAAAATCCCTTAGGCGCGCGGTCACAATTTCTTCAAAATTTCTGACGTTCTGCAATTCACTCAAAAATGGTGCCAAACTGTTGCAAACCATCCCCTGAAAGGTTTTTCGGTGGAAACAGGTAGGTTTTTATCATCGGAAACAGAATTAGCCCTCGATGTCTGAACAACTTTTTTTGAAAAAATCCCTAAGCCGCGCGGTCACAATTTCTTCAAAAGTTCTGACGTTCTTAAATTCACTCAAAAATGGTGCCAAACTGTTGCAAACCATCCCCTGAAAGGTTTTTCGGTGGTAACAGGTGGGTTTTTATCATCGGAAACAGAATTAGCCCTCAATGTCTGAAGAACTTTTTTTTGAAAAAATCCCTAAGCCGCGCGGTCTCAATTTCTTCAAAATTTCTGACGTTCTGCAATTCACTCAAAAATGGTGCCAAACTGTTGCAAACCATCCCCTGAAAGGTTTTTCGGTGATAACAGGTGGGTTTTTATCATCGGAAACAGAATTAGCCGTCGATGTCTGAACATCTTTTTTTTGAAAAAATCCCTGAGCCGCGCGGTCACAATTTCTTCAAAATTTCTGACGTTCTGCAATTCACTCAAAAATGGTGCCCAACTGTTGCAAACCATCCCCTTAAAGGTTTTTCGGTGGAAACAGATGTGTTTTTATCATCGGAAACAGAATTAGCCCTCGATGTCTGAAGAACGTTTTTTTGAAAAAATCCCTAAGACGCGCGGTCACAATTTCTTCAAAATTTCTGACGTTCTGCAATTCACTCAAAAATGGTGCCAAACTGTTGCAAACCATCCCCTGAAAGGTTTTTCGGTGGAAACAGGTGGGTTTTTATCATCGGAAACAGAATTAGCCCTCAATGTCTGAACAACTTTTTTTTAAAAAAATTCCTAAGCCGCGCGGTCACAATTTCTTCAAAATTTCTGACGTTCTGCAATTGACTCAAAAATGGTGCCAAACTGTTGCAAACCATCCCCTTAAAGGTTTTTCGGTGGAAACAGGTGGGTTTTTATCATCGGAAACAGAATTAGCCCTCAATGTCTGATGAACGTTTTTTTGAAAAAATCCCTAAGCCGCGTGGTCACAATTTCTTCAAAATTTCTGACGTTCTGCAATGCACTCAAAAATGGTGCCAAACTGTTGCAAACCATCCCCTGAAAGGTTGTTCAGTGGAAACAGGTGGGTTTTTATCATCGGAAACAGAATTAGCCCTCGATGTCTGAACAACTTTTTTTTGAAAAAATCCCTAAGCCGCGCGGTCACAATTTCTTCAAAATTTCTGACGTTCTGCAATTCACTCAAAAATGGTGCCAAACTGTTGCAAACCATCCCCTGAAAGGTTTTTCGGTGGAAACAGGTGGGTTTTTATCATCGGAAACAGAATTAGCCCTCAATGTCTGAACAACTTTTTTTAAAAAAAATCCCTAAGCCGCGCGGTCACAATTTCTTCAAAATTTCTGACGTTCTGCAATTCACTCAAAAATGGTGCCAAACTGTTGCAAACCATCCCCTGAAAGGTTTTTCGGTGGAAACAGGTGGGTTTTTATCATCGGAAACAGAATTAGCCCTCAATGTCTGAACAACTTTTTTAAAAAAAAATCCCTAATCCGCGCGGTCACAATTTCTTCAAAATTTCTGACGTTCTGCAATTCACTCAAAAATGGTGCCAAACTGTTGCAAACCATCCCCTTAAAGGTTTTTCGGTGGAAACAGGTGGGTTATTATCATCGGAAACAGAATTAGCCCTCAATGTCTGAACAACTTTTTTAAAAAAAATCCCTAAGCCGCACGGTCACAATTTCTTCAAAATTTCTGACGTTCTTAAATTCACTCAAAAATGGTGCCAAACCGTTGCAAACCATCTCCTGAAAGGTTTTTCGGTGGAAACAGGTGGGTTTTTATCATCGGAAACAGAATTAGCCCTCGATGTCTGAACACCTTTTTTTTTGAAAAAACCCCTAAGCCGCGCGGTCACAATTTCTTCAAAATTTCTGACGTTCTGCAATTCACTCAAAAATGGTGCCAAACTGTTGCAAACCATCCCCTGAAAGGTTTTTCGGTGGTAACAGGTGGGTTTTTATCATCGGAAACAGAATTAGCCGCCGTTGTCTGAAGAACGTTTTTTTGAAAAAATCCCTAAGCCGTGCGGTCACAATTTCTTCAAAATTTCTGACGTTCTGCAATTCACTCAAAAATGGTGCCAAACTGTTGCAAACCATCCCCTGAAAGGTTTTCGGGGGACACAGATGTGTTTTTATCATCGGAAACAGAATTAGCCCTCAATGTCTGAACAACTTTTTTTAAAAAAAATCCCTAAGCCGCGCGGTCACAATTTCTTCAAAATTTCTGACATTCTGCAATTCACTCAAAAATGGTGCCAAACTGTTGCAAACCATCCCCTTAAAGGTTTTACGGTGGAAACAGGTGGGTTTTTATCATCGGAAACAGAATTAGGCCTCAATGTCTGAACAACTTTTTTTAAAAAAATCCCTAAGCCGCACGGTCACAATTTCTTCAAAATTTCTGACGTTCTGCAATTCACTCAAAAATTGTGCCAAACCGTTGCAAACCATCTCCTGAAAGGTTTTTTGGTGGAAACAGGTGGGTTTTTATCATCGGAAACAGAATTAGCCCTCGATGTCTGAACACCTTTTTTTTTGAAAAAACCCCTAAGCCGCGCGGTCACAATTTCTTCAAAATTTCTGACGTTCTGCAATTCACTCAAAAATGGTGCCAAACTGTTGCAAACCATCCCCTGAAAGGTTTTTCGGTGGAAACAGGTGGGTTTTTATCATCGGAAACAGAATTAGCCCTCGATGTCTGAAAAACTTTTTTTTGAAAAAATCCCTAAGCCGCGCGATCACAATTTCTTCAAAATTTCTGACGTTCTGCAATTCACTCAAAAATGGTGCCAAACTGTTGCAAACCATCCCCTGAAAGGTTTTTCAGTGGAAACAGGTGGGTTTTTATCATCGGAAAGAGAATTAGCCCTCGATGTCTGAACAACTTTTTTTTGAAAAAATCCCTAAGCCGCGCGGTCACAATTTCTTCAACATTTCTGACGTTCTGCAATTCACTCAAAAATGGTGCCAAACTGTTGCAAACCATCCCCTGAAAGGTTTTTCAGTGGAAACAGGTGGGTTTATATCATCGGAAACAGAATTAGCCCTCTATGTCTGAACAACTTTTTTTTGAAAAAATCCCTAAGCCACGCGCTCACAATTTCTTCAAAATTTCTGACGTTCTGCAATTCACTCAAAAATGGTGCCAAACTGTTGCAAACCATCCCCTGAAAGGTTTTTCGGTGGAAACAGATGTGTTTTTATCATCGGAAACAGAATTAGCCTTCGATGTCTGAACAACTTTTTTTGAAAAAATCCCTAAGCCGCGCGGTCACAATTTCTTCAAAATTTCTGACGTTCTGCAATGCACTCAAAAATAGTGCCAAACTGTTGCAAACCATCCCCTGAAAGGTTTTTCAGTGGAAACAGGTGGGTTTTTATCATCGGAAAGAGAATTAGCCCTCGATGTCTGAACAACTTTTTTTTGAAAAAATCCCTAAGCCGCGCGGTCACAATTTCTTCAAAATTTCTGACGTTCTGCAATTCACTCAAAAATGGTGCCAAACTGTTGCAAACCATCCCCTGAAAGGTTTTTCAGTGGAAACAGGTGGGTTTTTATCATCGGAAACAGATTTAGCCCTCAATGTCTGAACAACGTTTTTTTAAAAAAATCCCTAAGCCGCGTGGTCACAATTTCTTCAAAATTTCTGACGTTCTGCAATTCACTCAAAAATGGTGCCAAACTGTTGCAAACCATCCCCTTAAAGGTTTTTCGGTGGAAACAGATGGGTTTTTATCATCAGAAACAGAATTAGCCCTCAATGCGTGGACAACTTTTTTTGAAAAAATCCCTAAGGCGCGCGGTCACAATTTCTTCAAAATTTCTGACGTTCTGCAATTCACTCAAAAATGGTGCCAAACTGTTGCAAACCATCCCCTGAAAGGTTTTTCGGTGGTAACAGGTGGGTTTTTATCATCGGAAACAGAATTAGCCGCAATTGTCTGAAGAACGTTTTTTTGAAAAAATCCCTAAGCCGTGCGGTCACAATTTCTTCAAAATTTCTGACGTTCTGCAATTCACTCAAAAATGGTGCCAAACTGTTGCAAACCATCCCCTGAAAGGTTTTTCGGTGGACACAGATGTGATTTTATCATCGGAAACAGAATTAGCCCTCAATGTCTGAACAACTTTTTTTTAAAAAAATCCCTAAGCCGCGCGGTCACAATTTCTTCAAAATTTCTGACGTTCTTAAATTCACTCAAAAATGGTGCCAAACCGTTGCAAACCATCTCCTGAAAGGTTTTTCGGTGGAAACAGGTGGGTTTTTATCATCGGAAACAGAATTAGCCCTCGATGTCTGAACACCTTTTTTTTGAAAAAATCCCTAAGCCGCGCGGTCACAATTTCTTCAAAATTTCTGACGTTCTGCAATTCACTCAAAAATGGTGCCAAACTGTTGCAAACCATCCCCTGAAAGGTTTTTCAGTGGAAACAGGTGGGTTTTTATCATCGGAAACAGAATTAGCCCTCAATGTCTGAACAACGTTTTTTTAAAAAAATCCCTAAGCCGCGTGGTCACAATTTCTTCAAATTTTCTGATGTTCTGCAATTCACTCAAAAATGGTGCCAAACTGTTGCAAACCATCCCCTGAAAGGTTTTTCGGTGGAAACAGGTGGGTTTTTATCATCGGAAACAGAATTAGCCCTAGATGTCTGAAAAACTTTTTTTTGAAAAAATCCCTAAGCCGCGCGATCACAATTTCTTCAAAATTTCTGACGTTCTGCAATGCACTCAAAAATAGTGCCAAACTGTTGCAAACCATCCCCTGAAAGGTTTTTCAGTGGAAACAGGTGGGTTTTTATCATCGGAAAGAGAATTAGCCCTCGATGTCTGAACAACTTTTTTTTAAAAAAATCCCTAAGCCGCGCTGTCACAATTTCTTCAAAATTTCTGACGTTCTGCAATTCACTCAAAAATGGTGCCAAACTGTTGCAAACCATCCCCTGAAAGGTTTTTCGGTGGAAACAGGTGGGTTTTTATCATCGGAAACAGAATTAGCCCTCGATGTCTGAACAACTTTTTTTTGAAAAAATCCCTAAGCCGCGCAGTCACAATTTCTTCAAAATTTCTGACGTTCTGCAATTCACTCAAAAATGGTGCCAAACTGTTGCAAACCATCCCCTGAAAGGATTTTCGGTGGAAACAGGTGGGTTTTTATCATCGGAAATAGAATTAGCCCTCGATGACTGAACAACTGTTTTATGAAAAAATCCATAAGACGCGCGCTCACAATATCTTAAAAATTTCTGACGTTCTGCAATTCACTCAAAAATGGTGCCAAACTGTTGCAAACCATCCCCTGAAAGGTTTTTTGGTGGAAACAGATGTGTTTTTATCATCGGAAACAGAATTAGCCCTCAATGTCTAAACAACGTTTTTTTAAAAAATACCTAAGCCGCGCGGTCACAATTTCTTCAAAATTTCTGACGTTCGGGAATTCACTCAAAAATGGTGCCAAACTGTTGCAAACCATCTCCTGAAAGGTTTTACGGTGGAAACAGGTGGGTTTTTATCATCGGAAACAGAATTATCCCTCGATGTCTGAACACCTTTTTTTTGAAAAAATCCCTAAGCCGCGCGATCACAATTTCTTCAAAATTTCTGACGTTCTGCAATTCACTCAAAAATGGTGCCAAACTGTTGCAAACGATCCCCTTAAATGTTTTTCGGTGGAAACAGATGTGTTTTTATCATCGGAAACAGAATTAGCCCTCAATGTCTGAACAACATTTTTTGAAAAAATCCCTAAGCCGCGCGGTCACAATTTCTTCAAAATTTCTGACGTTCTGCAATTCACTCAAAATTGGTGTCAAACTGTTGCAAACCATCTCCTGAAAGGTTTTTCGGTGGAAACAGGTGGGTTTTTATCATCGGAAACAGAATTTGCCCTCGATGTCTGAACAACTTTTTTTTGAAAAAACCCCTAAGCCGCGCGGTCACAATTTCTTCAAAATTTCTGACGTTCTGCAATTCACTCAAAAAATGGTGCCCAACTGTTGCAAACCATCCCATTAAAGGTTTTTCGGTGGAAACAGGTGGGTTTTTATCATCGGAAACAGAATTAGCCCTCAATGTCTGAACAACTTTTTTTTAAAAAATCCCTATGCCGCGCGGTCACAATTTCTTCAAAATTTCTGACGTTCTTAAATTCACTCAAAAATGGTGCCAAACTGTTGCAAACCATCTCCTGAAACGTTTTACGGTGGAAACAGGTGGTTTTTTATCATCGGAAACAGAATTAGCCCTCGATGTCTGAAAAACTTTTTTTTTGAAAAAACCCCTATGCCGCGCGGTCACAATTTCTTCAAAATTTCTGACGTTCTGCAATTCACTCAAAAATGGTGCCAAACTGTTGCAAACCATCCCCTGAAAGGTTTTTCGGTGGAAACAGATGTGTTTTTATCATCAAAACAGAATTAGCCCTTGATGTCTGAACAACCTTTTTTTGAAAAAATCCCTAAGCCGCGCGGTCACAATTTCTTCAAAATTTCTGACTTTCTGCAATTCACTCAAAAATGGTGCCAAACTGTTGCTAACCATCCCAAGAAAGGTTTTTCGGTGGAAACAGATGTGTTTTTATCATCGGAAACAGAATTAGCCCTCAATGTCTGAACAACTTTTTTAAAAAAAATCCCTAAGCCGCGCGGTGACAATTTCTTCAAAATTTCTGACGTTCTTAAATTCACTCAAAAATGGTGCCAAACTGTTGCAAACCATCTCCTGAAAGGTTTTACGGTGGAAACAGGTGGGTTTTTATCATCGGAAACAGAATTAGCCCTCGATGTCTGAACACCTTTTTTTTGAAAAAATCCCTAAGCCGCGCGATCACAATTTCTTCAAAATTTCTGACGTTCTGCAATTCACTCAAAAATGGTGCCAAACTGTTGCAAACCATCCCCTGAAAGGTTTTTCGGTGGAAACAGATGTGTTTTTATCATCAAAACAGAATTAGCCCTTGATGTCTGAACAACCTTTTTTTGAAAAAATCCCTAAGCCGCGCGGTCACAATTTCTTCAAAATTTCTGACTTTCTGTAATTCACTCAAAAATGGTGCCAAACTGTTGCAAACCATCCCCTGAAAGGTTTTTTGGTGGAAACAGATGTGTTTTTATCATCGGAAACAGAATTAGCCCTCAATGTCTAAACAACGTTTTTTTAAAAAATACCTAAGCCGCGCGGTCACAATTTCTTCAAAATTTCTGACGTTCGGGAATTCACTCAAAAATGGTGCCAAACTGTTGCAAACCATCTCCTGAAAGGTTTTACGGTGGAAACAGGTGGGTTTTTATCATCGGAAACAGAATTATCCCTCGATGTCTGAACACCTTTTTTTTGAAAAAATCCCTAAGCCGCGCGATCACAATTTCTTCAAAATTTCTGACGTTCTGCAATTCACTCAAAAATGGTGCCAAACTGTTGCAAACGATCCCCTTAAATGTTTTTCGGTGGAAACAGATGTGTTTTTATCATCGGAAACAGAATTAGCCCTCAATGTCTGAACAACATTTTTTGAAAAAATCCCTAAGCCGCGCGGTCACAATTTCTTCAAAATTTCTGACGTTCTGCAATTCACTCAAAATTGGTGTCAAACTGTTGCAAACCATCTCCTGAAAGGTTTTTCGGTGGAAACAGGTGGGTTTTTATCATCGGAAACAGAATTTGCCCTCGATGTCTGAACAACTTTTTTTTGAAAAAACCCCTAAGCCGCGCGGTCACAATTTCTTCAAAATTTCTGACGTTCTGCAATTCACTCAAAAAATGGTGCCCAACTGTTGCAAACCATCCCATTAAAGGTTTTTCGGTGGAAACAGGTGGGTTTTTATCATCGGAAACAGAATTAGCCCTCAATGTCTGAACAACTTTTTTTTAAAAAATCCCTATGCCGCGCGGTCACAATTTCTTCAAAATTTCTGACGTTCTTAAATTCACTCAAAAATGGTGCCAAACTGTTGCAAACCATCTCCTGAAACGTTTTACGGTGGAAACAGGTGGTTTTTTATCATCGGAAACAGAATTAGCCCTCGATGTCTGAACAACTTTTTTTTTGAAAAAACCCCTATGCCGCGCGGTCACAATTTCTTCAAAATTTCTGACGTTCTGCAATTCACTCAAAAATGGTGCCAAACTGTTGCAAACCATCCCCTGAAAGGTTTTTCGGTGGAAACAGATGTGTTTTTATCATCAAAACAGAATTAGCCCTTGATGTCTGAACAACCTTTTTTTGAAAAAATCCCTAAGCCACGCGGTCACAATTTCTTCAAAATTTCTGACTTTCTGCAATTCACTCAAAAATGGTGCCAAACTGTTGCTAACCATCCCAAGAAAGGTTTTTCGGTGGAAACAGATGTGTTTTTATCATCGGAAACAGAATTAGCCCTCAATGTCTGAACAACTTTTTTAAAAAAAATCCCTAAGCCGCGCGGTGACAATTTCTTCAAAATTTCTGACGTTCTTAAATTCACTCAAAAATGGTGCCAAACTGTTGCAAACCATCTCCTGAAAGGTTTTACGGTGGAAACAGGTGGGTTTTTATCATCGGAAACAGAATTAGCCCTCGATGTCTGAACACCTTTTTTTTGAAAAAATCCCTAAGCCGCGCGATCACAATTTCTTCAAAATTTCTGACGTTCTGCAATTCACTCAAAAATGGTGCGAAACTGTTGCAAACCATCCCCTGAAAGGTTTTTCGGTGGAAACAGATGTGTTTTTATCATCAAAACAGAATTAGCCCTTGATGTCTGAACAACCTTTTTTTGAAAAAATCCCTAAGCCGCGCGGTCACAATTTCTTCAAAATTTCTGACTTTCTGCAATTCACTCAAAAATGGTGCCAAACTGTTGCTAACCATCCCCTGAAAGGTTTTTCGGTGGAAACAGGTGGGTTTTTATCATCGGAAACAGAATTTGCCCTCGATGTCTGAACAACTTTTTTTTGAAAAAACCCCTAAGCCGCGCGGTCACAATTTCTTCAAAATTTCTGACGTTCTGCAATTCACTCAAAAATGGTGCCAAACTGTTGCAAACCATCCCCTGAAAGGTTTTTCGGTGGAAACAGATGTGTTTTTTATCATCGGAAACAGAATTAGCCCTCGATGTCTGAACAACTTATTTTTTAAAATCCCTAAGCCGCGCGGTCACAATTTCTTCAAAATTTCTGACGTTCTGCAATTCACTCAAAAATGGTGCCAAACTGTTGCAAACCATCTCCTGAAAGGTTTTACGGTGGAAACAGGTGGGTTTTTATCATCGGAAACAGAATTAGCCCTCGATGTCTGAACACCTTTTTTTTGAAAAAATCCCTAAGCCGCGCGATCACAATTTCTTCAAAATTTCTGACGTTCTGCAATTCACTCAAAAATGGTGCCAAACTGTTGCAAACCATCCCCTGAAAGGTTTTTCGGTGGAAACAGATGTGTTTTTATCATCAAAACAGAATTAGCCCTTGATGTCTGAACAACCTTTTTTTGAAAAAATCCCTAAGCCGCGCGGTCACAATTTCTTCAAAATTTCTGACTTTCTGTAATTCACTCAAAAATGGTGCCAAACTGTTGCTAACCATCCCCTGAAAGGTTTTTCGGTGGAAACAGATGTGTTTTTTATCATCGGAAACAGAATTAGCCCTCGATGTCTGAACAACTTATTTTTTAAAATCCCTAAGCCGCGCGTTCACAATTTCTTCAAAATTTCTGACGTTCGGGAATTCACTCAAAAATGGTGCCAAACTGTTGCAAACGATCCCCTTAAATGTTTTTCGGTGGAAACAGATGTGTTTTTATCATCGGAAACAGAATTAGCCCTCAATGTCTGAACAACATTTTTTGAAAAAATCCCTAAGCCGCGCGGTCACAATTTCTTCAAAATTTCTGACGTTCCGCAATTCACTCAAAATTGGTGTCAAACTGTTGCAAACCATCTCCTGAAAGGTTTTTCGGTGGAAACAGGTGGGTTTTTATCATCGGAAACAGAATTTGCCCTCGATGTCTGAACAACTTTTTTTTGAAAAAACCCCTAAGCCGCGCGGTCACAATTTCTTCAAAATTTCTGACGTTCTGCAATTCACTCAAAAATGGTGCCAAACTGTTGCAAACCATCCCCTGAAAGGTTTTTCGGTGGAAACAGATGTGTTTTTTATCATCGGAAACAGAATTAGCCCTCGATGTCTGAACAACTTATTTTTTAAAATCCCTAAGCCGCGCGGTCACAATTTCTTCAAAATTTCTGACGTTCTGCAATTCACTCAAAAATGGTGCCAAACTGTTGCAAACCATCTCCTGAAACGTTTTACGGTGGAAACAGGTGGTTTTTTATCATCGGAAACAGAATTAGCCCTCGATGTCTGAACACCTTTTTTTTTGAAAAAACCCCTAAGCCGCGCGGTCACAATTTCTTCAAAATTTCTGACATTCTGCAATTCACTCAAAAATGGTGCCAAACTGTTGCAAACCATCCCCTGAAAGGTTTTTCGGTGGAAACAGATGTGTTTTTATCATCAAAACAGAATTAGCCCTTGATGTCTGAACAACCTTTTTTTGAAAAAATCCCTAAGCCGCGCGGTCACAATTTCTTCAAAATTTCTGACTTTCTGCAATTCACTCAAAAATGGTGCCAAACTGTTGCTAACCATCCCAAGAAAGGTTTTTCAGTGGAAACAGATGTGTTTTTATCATCGGAAACAGAATTAGCCCTCAATGTCTGAACAACTTTTTTAAAAAAAATCCCTAAGCCGCGCGGTGACAATTTCTTCAAAATTTCTGACGTTCTTAAATTCACTCAAAAATGGTGCCAAACTGTTGCAAACCATCTCCTGAAAGGTTTTACGGTGGAAACAGGTGGGTTTTTATCATCGGAAACAGAATTAGCCCTCGATGTCTGAACACCTTTTTTTTGAAAAAATCCCTAAGCCGCGCGATCACAATTTCTTCAAAATTTCTGACGTTCTGCAATTCACTCAAAAATGGTGCCAAACTGTTGCAAACCATCCCCTGAAAGGTTTTTCGGTGGAAACAGATGTGTTTTTATCATCAAAACAGAATTAGCCCTTGATGTCTGAACAACCTTTTTTTGAAAAAATCCCTAAGCCGCGCGGTCACAATTTCTTCAAAATTTCTGACTTTCTGTAATTCACTCAAAAATGGTGCCAAACTGTTGCTAACCATCCCCTGAAAGGTTTTTCGGTGGAAACAGATGTGTTTTTATCATCGGAAACAGAATTAGCCCTCAATGTCTGAACAACTTTTTTTGAAAAAATCCCTAAGCCGCGCGGTCACAATTTCTTCAAAATTTCTGACGTTCCGCAATTCACTCAAAATTGGTGTCAAACTGTTGCAAACCATCTCCTGAAAGGTTTTTCGGTGGAAACAGGTGGGTTTTTATCATCGGAAACAGAATTTGCCCTCGATGTCTGAACAACTTTTTTTTGAAAAAACCCCTAAGCCGCGCGGTCACAATTTCTTCAAAATTTCTGACGTTCTGCAATTCACTCAAAAAATGGTGCCCAACTGTTGCAAACCATCCCCTTAAAGGTTTTTCGGTGGAAACAGGTGGGTTTTTATCATCGGAAACAGAATTAGCCCTCAATGTCTGAACAACTTTTTTAAAAAAAATCCCTATGCCGCGCGGTCACAATTTCTTCAAAATTTCTGACGTTCTTAAATTCACTCAAAAATGGTGCCAAACTGTTGCAAACCATCTCCTGAAAGGTTTTACGGTGGAAACAGGTGGGTTTTTATCATCGGAAACAGAATTAGCCCTCGATGTCTGAACACCTTTTTTTTTGAAAAAACCCCTAAGCCGCGCGGTCACAATTTCTTCAAAATTTCTGACGTTCTGCAATTCACTCAAAAATGGTGCCAAACTGTTGCAAACCATCCCCTGAAAGGTTTTTCGGTGGAAACAGATGTGTTTTTATCATCAAAACAGAATTAGCCCTTGATGTCTGAACAACCTTTTTTTGAAAAAATCCCTAAGCCGCGCGGTCACAATTTCTTCAAAATTTCTGACTTTCTGCAATTCACTCAAAAATGGTGCCAAACTGTTGCTAACCATCCCCTGAAAGGTTTTTCGGTGGAAACAGATGTGTTTTTATCATCGGAAACAGAATTAGCCCTCAATGTCTGAACAACTTTTTTTGAAAAAATCCCTAAGCCGCGCGGTCACAATTTCTTCAAAATTTCTGACGTTCTGCAATTCACTCAAAAATGGTGCCAAACTGTTGCAAACCATCCCCTGAAAGGTTTTTCGGTGGAAACAGATGTGTTTTTTATCATCGGAAACAGAATTAGCCCTCGATGTCTGAACAACTTATTTTTTAAAATCCCTAAGCCGCGCGTTCACAATTTCTTCAAAATTTCTGACGTTCGGGAATTCACTCAAAAATGGTTCCCAAACTGTTGCAAACGATCCCCTTAAATGTTTTTCGGTGGAAACAGATGTGTTTTTATCATCGGAAACAGAATTAGCCCTCAATGTCTGAACAACATTTTTTGAAAAAATCCCTAAGCCGCGCGGTCACAATTTCTTCAAAATTTCTGACGTTCCGCAATTCACTCAAAATTGGTGTCAAACTGTTGCAAACCATCTCCTGAAAGGTTTTTCGGTGGAAACAGGTGGGTTTTTATCATCGGAAACAGAATTTGCCCTCGATGTCTGAACAACTTTTTTTTGAAAAAACCCCTAAGCCGCGCGGTCACAATTTCTTCAAAATTTCTGACGTTCTGCAATTCACTCAAAAAATGGTGCCCAACTGTTGCAAACCATCCCCTTAAAGGTTTTTCGGTGGAAACAGGTGGGTTTTTATCATCGGAAACAGAATTAGCCCTCAATGTCTGAACAACTTTTTTTAAAAAAATCCCTATGCCGCGCGGTCACAATTTCTTCAAAATTTCTGACGTTCTTAAATTCACTCAAAAATGGTGCCAAACTGTTGCAAACCATCTCCTGAAAGGTTTTACGGTGGAAACAGGTGGGTTTTTATCATCGGAAACAGAATTAGCCCTCGATGTCTGAACACCTTTTTTTTTGAAAAAACCCCTAAGCCGCGCGGTCACAATTTCTTCAAAATTTCTGACGTTCTGCAATTCACTCAAAAATGGTGCCAAACTGTTGCAAACAATCCCCTGAAAGGTTTTTCGGTGGAAACAGATGTGTTTTTATCATCAAAACAGAATTAGCCCTTGATGTCTGAACAACCTTTTT
The DNA here is from genome assembly GCF_964234715.1 of Podarcis melisellensis. NCBI lineage: Eukaryota > Metazoa > Chordata > Lepidosauria > Squamata > Lacertidae > Podarcis > Podarcis melisellensis. The sequence goes on along the minus strand of NC_138538.1, from coordinate 89,713,629 downwards.
TTGAAAAAATCCCTAAGCCGCGCGGTCACAATTTCTTCAAAATTTCTGACTTTCTGCAATTCACTCAAAAATGGTGCCAAACTGTTGCTAACCATCCCCTGAAAGGTTTTTCGGTGGAAACAGATGTGTTTTTATCATCGGAAACAGAATTAGCCCTCAATGTCTGAACAACTTTTTTTGAAAAAATCCCTAAGCCGCGCGGTCACAATTTCTTCAAAATTTCTGACGTTCTGCAATTCACTCAAAAATGGTGCCAAACTGTTGCAAACCATCCCCTGAAAGGTTTTTCGGTGGAAACAGATGTGTTTTTTATCATCGGAAACAGAATTAGCCCTCGATGTCTGAACAACTTATTTTTTAAAATCCCTAAGCCGCGCGTTCACAATTTCTTCAAAATTTCTGACGTTCGGGAATTCACTCAAAAATGGTGCCAAACTGTTGCAAACGATCCCCTTAAATGTTTTTCGGTGGAAACAGATGTGTTTTTATCATCGGAAACAGAATTAGCCCTCAATGTCTGAACAACATTTTTTGAAAAAATCCCTAAGCCGCGCGGTCACAATTTCTTCAAAATTTCTGACGTTCCGCAATTCACTCAAAATTGGTGTCAAACTGTTGCAAACCATCTCCTGAAAGGTTTTTCGGTGGAAACAGGTGGGTTTTTATCATCGGAAACAGAATTTGCCCTCGATGTCTGAACAACTTTTTTTTGAAAAAACCCCTAAGCCGCGCGGTCACAATTTCTTCAAAATTTCTGACGTTCTGCAATTCACTCAAAAAATGGTGCCCAACTGTTGCAAACCATCCCCTTAAAGGTTTTTCGGTGGAAACAGGTGGGTTTTTATCATCGGAAACAGAATTAGCCCTAAATGTCTGAACAACTTTTTTAAAAAAAATCCCTATGCCGCGCGGTCACAATTTCTTCAAAATTTCTGACGTTCTTAAATTCACTCAAAAATGGTGCCAAACTGTTGCAAACCATCTCCTGAAATGTTTTACGGTGGAAACAGGTGGGTTTTTATCATCGGAAACAGAATTAGCCCTCGATGTCTGAACACCTTTTTTTTTGAAAAAACCCCTAAGCCGCGCGGTCACAATTTCTTCAAAATTTCTGACGTTCTGCAATTCACTCAAAAATGGTGCCAAACTGTTGCAAACCATCCCCTGAAAGGTTTTTCGGTGGAAACAGATGTGTTTTTATCATCAAAACAGAATTAGCCCTTGATGTCTGAACAACCTTTTTTTGAAAAAATCCCTAAGCCGCGCGGTCACAATTTCTTCAAAATTTCTGACTTTCTGCAATTCACTCAAAAATGGTGCCAAACTGTTGCTAACCATCCCAAGAAAGGTTTTTCGGTGGAAACAGATGTGTTTTTATCATCGGAAACAGAATTAGCCCTCAATGTCTGAACAACTTTTTTTGAAAAAATCCCTAAGCCGCGCGGTCACAATTTCTTCAAAATTTCTGACGTTCTGCAATTCACTCAAAAATGGTGCCAAACTGTTGCAAACCATCCCCTGAAAGGTTTTTCGGTGGAAACAGATGTGTTTTTTATCATCGGAAACAGAATTAGCCCTCGATGTCTGAACAACTTATTTTTTAAAATCCCTAAGCCGCGCGGTCACAATTTCTTCAAAATTTCTGACGTTCTGCAATTCACTCAAAAATGGTGCCAAACTGTTGCAAACCATCTCCTGAAACGTTTTACGGTGGAAACAGGTGGTTTTTTATCATCGGAAACAGAATTAGCCCTCGATGTCTGAACACCTTTTTTTAAAAAAAAACCCCTAAGCCGCGCGGTCACAATTTCTTCAAAATTTCTGACGTTCTGCAATTCACTCAAAAATGGTGCCAAACTGTTGCAAACCATCCCCTGAAAGGTTTTTCGGTGGAAACAGATGTGTTTTTATCATCAAAACAGAATTAGCCCTTGATGTCTGAACAACCTTTTTTTGAAAAAATCCCTAAGCCGCGCGGTCACAATTTCTTCAAAATTTCTGACTTTCTGCAATTCACTCAAAAATGGTGCCAAACTGTTGCTAACCATCCCAAGAAAGGTTTTTCGGTGGAAACAGATGTGTTTTTATCATCGGAAACAGAATTAGCCCTCAATGTCTGAACAACTTTTTTAAAAAAAATCCCTAAGCCGCGCGGTGACAATTTCTTCAAAATTTCTGACGTTCTTAAATTCACTCAAAAATGGTGCCAAACTGTTGCAAACCATCTCCTGAAAGGTTTTACGGTGGAAACAGGTGGGTTTTTATCATCGGAAACAGAATTAGCCCTCGATGTCTGAACACCTTTTTTTTGAAAAAATCCCTAAGCCGCGCGATCACAATTTCTTCAAAATTTCTGACGTTCTGCAATTCACTCAAAAATGGTGCCAAACTGTTGCAAACCATCCCCTGAAAGGTTTTTCGGTGGAAACAGATGTGTTTTTATCATCAAAACAGAATTAGCCCTTGATGTCTGAACAACCTTTTTTTGAAAAAATCCCTAAGCCGCGCGGTCACAATTTCTTCAAAATTTCTGACTTTCTGCAATTCACTCAAAAATGGTGCCAAACTGTTGCTAACCATCCCCTGAAAGGTTTTTCGGTGGAAACAGATGTGTTTTTATCATCGGAAACAGAATTAGCCCTCAATGTCTGAACAACTTTTTTTGAAAAAATCCCTAAGCCGCGCGGTCACAATTTCTTCAAAATTTCTGACGTTCTGCAATTCACTCAAAAATGGTGCCAAACTGTTGCAAACCATCCCCTGAAAGGTTTTTCGGTGGAAACAGATGTGTTTTTTATCATCGGAAACAGAATTAGCCCTCGATGTCTGAACAACTTATTTTTTAAAATCCCTAAGCCGCGCGTTCACAATTTCTTCAAAATTTCTGACGTTCGGGAATTCACTCAAAAATGGTGCCAAACTGTTGCAAACGATCCCCTTAAATGTTTTTCGGTGGAAACAGATGTGTTTTTATCATCGGAAACAGAATTAGCCCTCAATGTCTGAACAACATTTTTTGAAAAAATCCCTAAGCCGCGCGGTCACAATTTCTTCAAAATTTCTGACGTTCCGCAATTCACTCAAAATTGGTGTCAAACTGTTGCAAACCATCTCCTGAAAGGTTTTTCGGTGGAAACAGGTGGGTTTTTATCATCGGAAACAGAATTTGCCCTCGATGTCTGAACAACTTTTTTTTGAAAAAACCCCTAAGCCGCGCGGTCACAATTTCTTCAAAATTTCTGACGTTCTGCAATTCACTCAAAAAATGGTGCCCAACTGTTGCAAACCATCCCCTTAAAGGTTTTTCGGTGGAAACAGGTGGGTTTTTATCATCGGAAACAGAATTAGCCCTCAATGTCTGAACAACTTTTTTAAAAAAAATCCCTATGCCGCGCGGTCACAATTTCTTCAAAATTTCTGACGTTCTTAAATTCACTCAAAAATGGTGCCAAACTGTTGCAAACCATCTCCTGAAAGGTTTTACGGTGGAAACAGGTGGGTTTTTATCATCGGAAACAGAATTAGCCCTCGATGTCTGAACACCTTTTTTTTTGAAAAAACCCCTAAGCCGCGCGGTCACAATTTCTTCAAAATTTCTGACGTTCTGCAATTCACTCAAAAATGGTGCCAAACTGTTGCAAACCATCCCCTTAAAGGTTTTTCGGTGGAAACAGATGTGTTTTTATCATCAAAACAGAATTAGCCCTTGATGTCTGAACAACCTTTTTTTGAAAAAATCCCTAAGCCGCGCGGTCACAATTTCTTCAAAATTTCTGACTTTCTGCAATTCACTCAAAAATGGTGCCAAACTGTTGCTAACCATCCCAAGAAAGGTTTTTCGGTGGAAACAGATGTGTTTTTATCATCGGAAACAGAATTAGCCCTCAATGTCTGAACAACTTTTTTTGAAAAAATCCCTAAGCCGCGCGGTCACAATTTCTTCAAAATTTCTGACGTTCTGCAATTCACTCAAAAATGGTGCCAAACTGTTGCAAACCATCCCCTGAAAGGTTTTTCGGTGGAAACAGATGTGTTTTTTATCATCGGAAACAGAATTAGCCCTCGATGTCTGAACAACCTATTTTTTAAAATCCCTAAGCCGCGCGGTCACAATTTCTTCAAAATTTCTGACGTTCTGCAATTCACTCAAAAATGGTGCCAAACTGTTGCAAACCATCCCCTTAAAGGTTTTTCGGTGGAAACAGATGTGTTTTTATCATCGGAAACAGAATTAGCCCTCAATGTCTGAACAACTTTTTTTGAAAAAATCCCTAAGCCGCGCGGTCACAATTTCTTCAAAATTTCTGACGTTCTGCAATTCACTCAAAAATGGTTCCAAACTGTTGCAAAGGATCCCCTGAAAGGTTTTTCAGTGGAATCAGGTGGGTTTTTATCATCGGAAACAGAATTAGCCCTCGACATCTTAACAACTTTCTTTGCAAAAATCCCTAAGGCGCGCGGTCACAATTTCTTCAAAATTTCTGACGTTCTTAAATTCACTCAAAAATGGTGCCAAACCGTTGCAAACCATCTCCTGAAAGGTTTTTCGGTGGAAACAGGTGGGTTTTTATCATCGGAAACAGAATTAGCCCTCGATGTCTGAACACCTTTTTTTTTTGAAAAAACCCCTAAGCCGCGCAGTCACAATTTCTTCAAAATTTCTGACGTTCTGCAATTCACTCAAAAATGGTGCCAAACTGTTGCAAACCATCCCCTTAATGGTTTTTCAGTGGAAACAGATGTGTTTTTATCATCGGAAACAGAATTAGCCCTCAATGTCTGAACAACTTTTTTTAAAAAAAATCCCTAAGCCGCGCGGTCACAATTTCTTCAAAATTTCTGACGTTCTTAAATTCACTCAAAAATGGTGCCAAACTGTTGCAAACCATCTCCTGAAAGGTTTTTCGGTGGAAACAGGTGGGTTTTTATCATCGGAAACAGAATTAGCCCTCGATGTCTGAAGAACTTTTTTTAAAAAAAATCCCTAAGCCGCGCGGTCACAATTTCTTCAAAATTTCCGACGTTCTGCAATTCACTCAAAAATGGTGCCAAACTGTTGCAAACCATCCCCTGAAAGGTTTTTCAGTGGAAACAGGTGGGTTTTTATCATCGGAAACAGAATTAGCCCTCGATGTCTGAACAACTTTTTTTTGAAAAAATCCCTAAGCCACGCGGTCACAATTTCTTCAAAATTTCTGACGTTCTGCAATTCACTCAAAAATGGTGCCAAACTGTTGCAAACCATCCCCTGAAAGGTTTTTCGGTGGAAACAGATGTGTTTTTATCATCGGAAACAGAATTAGCCCTCGATGTCTGAACAACTTTTTTTGAAAAAATCCCTAAGCCGCGCGGTCACAATTTCTTCAAAATTTCTGACGTTCTGCAATGCACTCAAAAATAGTGCCAAACTGTTGCAAACCATCCCCTGAAAGGTTTTTCAGTGGAAACAGGTGGGTTCTTACCATCGGAAAGAGAATTAGCCCTCGATGTCTGAACAACTTTTTTTTGAAAAAATCCCTAAGCCGCGCGGTCACAATTTCTTCAAAATTTCTGACGTTCTGCAATTCACTCAAAAATGGTTCCAAACTGTTGCAAAGGATCCCCTGAAAGGTTTTTCAGTGGAATCAGGTGGGTTTTTATCATCGGAAACAGAATTAGCCCTCGACATCTTAACAACTTTCTTTGCAAAAATCCCTAAGGCGCGCGGTCACAATTTCTTCAAAATTTCTGACGTTCTTAAATTCACTCAAAAATGGTGCCAAACCGTTGCAAACCATCTCCTGAAAGGTTTTTCGGTGGAAACAGGTGGGTTTTTATCATCGGAAACAGAATTAGCCCTCGATGTCTGAACACCTTTTTTTTTTGAAAAAACCCCTAAGCCGCGCAGTCACAATTTCTTCAAAATTTCTGACGTTCTGCAATTCACTCAAAAATGGTGCCAAACTGTTGCAAACCATCCCCTTAATGGTTTTTCAGTGGAAACAGATGTGTTTTTATCATCGGAAACAGAATTAGCCCTCAATGTCTGAACAACTTTTTTAAAAAAAAATCCCTAAGCCGCGCGGTCACAATTTCTTCAAAATTTCTGACGTTCTTAAATTCACTCAAAAATGGTGCCAAACTGTTGCAAACCATCTCCTGAAAGGTTTTTCGGTGGAAACAGGTGGGTTTTTATCATCGGAAACAGAATTAGCCCTCGATGTCTGAAGAACTTTTTTTAAAAAAAATCCCTAAGCCGCGCGGTCACAATTTCTTCAAAATTTCCGACGTTCTGCAATTCACTCAAAAATGGTGCCAAACTGTTGCAAACCATCCCCTGAAAGGTTTTTCAGTGGAAACAGGTGGGTTTTTATCATCGGAAACAGAATTAGCCCTCGATGTCTGAACAACTTTTTTTTGAAAAAATCCCTAAGCCACGCGGTCACAATTTCTTCAAAATTTCTGACGTTCTGCAATTCACTCAAAAATGGTGCCAAACTGTTGCAAACCATCCCCTGAAAGGTTTTTCGGTGGAAACAGATGTGTTTTTATCATCGGAAACAGAATTAGCCCTCGATGTCTGAACAACTTTTTTTGAAAAAATCCCTAAGCCGCGCGGTCACAATTTCTTCAAAATTTCTGACGTTCTGCAATGCACTCAAAAATAGTGCCAAACTGTTGCAAACCATCCCCTGAAAGGTTTTTCAGTGGAAACAGGTGGGTTCTTACCATCGGAAAGAGAATTAGCCCTCGATGTCTGAACAACTTTTTTTTGAAAAAATCCCTAAGCCGCGCGGTCACAATTTCTTCAAAATTTCTGACGTTCTGCAATTCACTCAAAAATGGTGCCAAACTGTTGCAAACCATCCCCTGAAAGGTTTTTCAGTGGAAACAGGTGGGTTTTTATCATCAGAAACAGAATTAGCCCTCAATGTCTGAACAACGTTTTTTTAAAAAAATCCCTAAGCCGCGTGGTCACAATTTCTTCAAAATTTCTGACGTTCTGCAATTCACTCAAAAATGGTGCCAAACTGTTGCAAACCATCCCCTGAAATGTTTTTCGGTGGTAACAGGTGGGTTTTTATCATCGGAAACAGAATTAGCCGCCGTTGTCTGAAGAACGTTTTTTTGAAAAAATCCCTAAGCCGTGCGGTCACAATTTCTTCAAAATCTCTGACGTTCTGCAATTCACTCAAAAATGGTGCCAAACTGTTGCAAACCATCCCCTGAAAGGTTTTTCGGTGGACACAGATGTGTTTTTATCATCGGAAACAGAATTAGCCCTCAATGTCTGAACAACTTTTTTTTAAAAAAATCCCTAAGCCGCGCGGTCACAATTTCTTCAAAATTTCTGACATTCTGCAATTCACTCAAAAATGGTGCCAAACTGTTGCAAACCATCCCCTTAAAGGTTTTTCGGTGGAAACAGGTGGGTTTTTATCATCGGAAACAGAATTAGGCCTCAATGTCTGAACAACTTTTTTTAAAAAAATCCCTAAGCCGCACGGTCACAATTTCTTCAAAATTTCTGACGTTCTTAAATTCACTCAAAAATGGTGCCAAACCGTTGCAAACCATCTCCTGAAAGGTTTTTCGGTGGAAACAGGTGGGTTTTTATCATCGGAAACAGAATTAGCCCTCGATGTCTGAACACCTTTTTTTTTGAAAAAACCCCTAAGCCGCGCGGTCACAATTTCTCCAAAATTTCTGACGTTCTGCAATTCACTCAAAAATGGTGCCAAACTAATGCAAACCATCCCCTAAAAGGTTTTTCGGCGGAAACAGGTGGGTTTTTATCATCGGAAACAGAATTATCCCTCGATGTCTGAACGCCTTTTTTTGAAAAAATCCCTAAGCCGCGCGGTCACAATTTCTTCAAAATTTCTGACGTTCTGCAATTCACTCAAAAATGGTGCCAAACTGTTGCAAACCATCCCCTGAAAGGTTTTTCAGTGGAAACAGGTGGGTTTTTATCATCGGAAAGAGAATTAGCCCTCGATGTCTAAACAACTTTTTTTTGAAAAAATCCCTAAGCCGCGCGGTCACAATTTCTTCAAAATTTCTGACGTTCTGCAATTCACTCAAAAATGGTGCCAAACTGTTGCAAACCATCCCCTGAAAGGTTTTTCAGTCGAAACAGGTGGGGTTTTATCATCGGAAACAGAATTAGCCCTCGATGTCTGAACAACTTTTTTTTGAAAAAATCCGTAAGCCACGCGGTCACAATTTCTTCAAAATTTCTGACGTTCTGCAATTCACTCAAAAATGGTGCCAAACTGTTGCAAACCATCCCCTGAAAGGTTTTTCGGTGGAAACAGATGTGTTTTTATCATCGGAAACAGAATTAGCCCTCGATGTCTGAACAACTTTTTTTGAAAAAATCCCTAAGCCGCGCGGTCACAATTTCTTCAAAATTTCTGACGTTCTGCAATGCACTCAAAAATAGTGCCAAACTGTTGCAAACCATCCCCTGAAAGGTTTTTCAGTGGAAACAGGTGGGTTTTTATCATCGGAAAGAGAATTAGCCCTCGATGTCTGAACAACTTTTTTTTGAAAAAATCCCTAAGCCGCGCGGTCACAATTTCTTCAAAATTTCTGACGTTCTGCAATTCACTCAAAAATGGTGCCAAACTGTTGCAAACCATCCCCTGAAAGGTTTTTCAGTGGAAACAGGTGGGTTTTTATCATCGGAAACAGAATTAGCCTTCAATGTCTGAACAACGTTTTTTTAAAAAAATCCCTAAGCCGCGTGGTCACAATTTCTTCAAAATTTCTGACGTTCTGCAATTCACTCAAAAATGGTGCCAAACTGTTGCAAACCATCCCCTGAAAGGTTTTTCGGTGGTAACAGGTGGGTTTTTATCATCGGAAACAGAATTAGCCGCCGTTGTCTGAAGAATGTTTTTTTGAAAAAATCCCTAAGCCGTGCGGTCACAATTTCTTCAAAATTTCTGACGTTCTGCAATTCACTCAAAAATGGTGCCAAACTGTTGCAAACCATCCCCTGAATGGTTTTTCGGTGGACACAGATGTGTTTTTATCATCGGAAACAGAATTAGCCCTCAATGTCTGAACAACTTTTTTTAAAAAAAATCCCTAAGCCGCGCGGTCACAATTTCTTCAAAATTTCTGACATTCTGCAATTCACTCAAAAATGGTGCCAAACTGTTGCAAACCATCCCCTTAAAGGTTTTTCGGTGGAAACAGGTGGGTTTTTATCATCGGAAACAGAATTAGGCCTCAATGTCTGAACAACTTTTTTTAAAAAAATCCCTAAGCCGCACGGTCACAATTTCTTCAAAATTTCTGACGTTCTTAAATTCACTCAAAAATGGTGCCAAACCGTTGCAAACCATCTCCTGAAAGGTTTTTCGGTGGAAACAGGTGGGTTTTTATCATCGAAAACAGAATTAGCCCTCGATGTCTGAATTACTTTTTTTGAAAAAATCCCTAAGCCGCGCTGTCACAATTTCTTCAAAATTTCTGACGTTCTGCAATTCACTCAAAAATGGTGCCAACTGTTGCAAACCATCCCCTGAAAGGTTTTTCGGTGGAAACAAGTGGGTTTTTATCATCGGAAACAGAATTAGCCCTCGATGTCTGAACAACTTTTTTTTGAAAAAATCCCTAAGCCGCGCAGTCACAATTTCTTCAAAATTTCTGACGTTCTGCAATTCACTCAAAAATGGTGCCAAACTGTTGCAAACCATCCCCTGAAAGGTTTTTCAGTGGAAACAGGTGGGTTTTTATCATCGGAAACAGAATTAGCCCTCAATGTCTGAACAACGTTTTTTTAAAAAAATCCCTAAGCCGCGTGGTCACAATTTCTTCAAAATTTCTGACGTTCTGCAATTCACTCAAAAATGGTGCCAAACTGTTGCAAACCATCCCCTTAAAGGTTTTTCGGTGGAAACAGATGGGTTTTTATCATCAGAAACAGAATTAGCCCTCAATGCCTGAACAACTTTTTTTGAAAAAATCCCTAAGGCGCGCGGTCACAATTTCTTCAAAATTTCTGACGTTCTGCAATTCACTCAAAAATGGTGCCAAACTGTTGCAAACCATCCCCTGAAAGGTTTTTCGGTGGTAACAGGTGGGTTTTTATCATCGGAAACAGAATTAGCCGCCGTTGTCTGAAGAACGTTTTTTTGAAAAAATCCCTAAGCCGCGCGGTCACAATTTCTTCAAAATTTCTGACGTTCTTAAATTCACTCAAAAAAGGTGCCAAACCGTTGCAAACCATCTCCTGAAAGGTTTTTCGGTGGAAACAGGTGGGTTTTTATCATCGGAAACAGAATTAGCCCTCGATGTCTGAACACCTTTTTTTAAAAAAAAAACCCTAAGCCGCGCGGTCACAATTTCTTCAAAATTTCTGACGTTCTGCAATTCACTCAAACATGGTGCCAAACTAATGCAAACCATCCCCTAAAAGGTTATTCGGTGGAAACAGGTGGGTTTTTATCATCGGAAACAGAATTAGCCCTCGATGTCTGAACAACTTTTTTTTGAAAAAATCCCTAAGCCGCGCAGTCACAATTTCTTCAAAATTTCTGACGTTCTGCAATTCACTCAAAAATGGTGCCAAACTGTTGCAAACCATCCCCTGTAAGGTTTTTTGGTGGAAACAGATGTGTTTTTATCATCGGAAACAGAATTAGCCCTCAATGTCTAAACAACGTTTTTTAAAAAAATACCTAAGCCGCGCGGTCACAATTTCTTCAAAATTTCTGACGTTCTCCAATTCACTCAAAAAATGGTGCCCAACTGTTGCAAACCATCCCCTAAAAGGTTTTTCGGCGGAAACAGGTGGGTTTTTATCATCGGAAACAGAATTATCCCTCGATGTCTGAACGCCTTTTTTTGAAAAAATCCCTAAGCCGCGCGGTCACAATTTCTTCAAAATTTCTGACGTTCTGCAATTCACTCAAAAATGGTGCCAAACTGTTGCAAACCATCCCCTGAAAGGTTTTTCAGTGGAAACAGGTGGGTTTTTATCATCGGAAAGAGAATTAGCCCTCGATGTCTGAACAACTTTTTTTTGAAAAAATCCCTAAGCCGCGCGGTCACAATTTCTTCAAAATTTCTGACGTTCTGCAATTCACTCAAAAATGGTGCCAAACTGTTGCAAACCATCCCCTGAAAGGTTTTTCGGTGGAAACAGGTGGGTTTTTATCATCGGAAACAGAATTAGCCCTCGATGTCTGAACAACTTTTTTTTGAAAAAATCCCTAAGCCACGCGGTCACAATTTCTTCAAAATTTCTGACGTTCTGCAATTCACTCAAAAATGGTGCCAAACTGTTGCAAACCATCCCCTGAAAGGTTTTTCGGTGGAAACAGATGTGTTTTTATCATCGGAAACAGAATTAGCCCTCGATGTCTGAACAACTTTTTTTGAAAAAATACCTAAGCCGCGCGGTCACAATTTCTTCAAAATTTCTGACGTTCTGCAATGCACTCAAAAATAGTGCCAAACTGTTGCAAACCATCCCCTGAAAGGTTTTTCAGTGGAAACAGGTGGGTTTTTATCATCGGAAAGAGAATTAGCCCTCGATGTCTGAACAACTTTTTTTTGAAAAAATCCCTAAGCCGCGCGGTCACAATTTCTTCAAAATTTCTGACGTTCTGCAATTCACTCAAAAATGGTGCCAAACTGTTGCAAACCATCCCCTGAACGGTTTTTCAGTGGAAACAGGTGGGTTTTTATCATCGGAAACAGAATTAGCCCTCAATGTCTGAACAACGTTTTTTTAAAAAAATCCCTAAGCCGCGTGGTCACAATTTCTTCAAAATTTCTGACGTTCTGCAATTCACTCAAAAATGGTGCCAAACTGTTGCAAACCATCCCCTTAAAGGTTTTTCGGTGGAAACAGATGGGTTTTTATCATCAGAAACAGAATTAGCCCTCAATGCCTGGACAACTTTTTTTGAAAAAATCCCTAAGGCGCGCGGTCACAATTTCTTCAAAATTTCTGACGTTCTGCAATTCACTCAAAAATGGTGCCAAACTGTTGCAAACCATCCCCTGAAAGGTTTTTCGGTGGTAACAGGTGGGTTTTTATCATCGGAAACAGAATTAGCCGCCGTTGTCTGAAGAACGTTTTTTTGAAAAAATCCCTAAGCCGTGCGGTCACAATTTCTTCAAAATTTCTGACGTTCTGCAATTCACTCAAAAATTGGGCCAAACTGTTGCAAACCATCCCCTGAAAGGTTTTTCGGTGGACACAGATGTGTTTTTATCATCGGAAACAGAATTAGCCCTCAATGTCTAAACAACGTTTTTTAAAAAAATACCTAAGCCGCGCGGTCACAATTTCTTCAAAATTTCTGACGTTCGGGAATTCACTGAAAAATGGTGCCAAACTGTTGCAAACGATCCCCTTAAATGTTTTTCAGTGGAAACAGATGTCTTTTTATCATCGGAAACAGAATTAGCCCTCAATGTCTGAACAACATTTTTTGAAAAAATCCCTAAGCCGCGCGGTCACAATTTCTTCAAAATTTCTGACGTTCTGCAATTCACTCAAAATTGGTGTCAAACTGTTGCAAACCATCTCCTGAAAGGTTTTTCGGTGGAAACAGGTGGGTTTTTATCATCGGAAACAGAATTTGCCCTCGATGTCTGAACAATTTTTTTTGAAAAAACCCCTAAGCCGCGCGGTCACAATTTCTTCAAAATTTCTGACGTTCTGCAATTCACTCAAAAAATGGTGCCCAACTGTTGCAAACCATCCCCTTAAAGGTCTTTCGGTGGAAACAGGTGGGTTTTTATCATTGGAAACAGAATTAGCCCTCAATGTCTGAACAACTTTTTTGGAAAAAATCCCTAAGGCGCGCGGTCACAATTTCTTCAAAATTTCTGACGTTCTGCAATTCACTCAAAAATGGTGCCAAACTGTTGCAAACCATCCCCTGAAAGGTTTTTCGGTGGTAACAGGTGGGTTTTTATCATCGGAAACAGAATTAGCCGCCGTTGTCTGAAGAACGTTTTTTTGAAAAAATCCCTAAGCCGTGCGGTCACAATTTCTTCAAAATTTCTGACGTTCTGCAATTCACTCAAAAATGGTGCCAAACTGTTGCAAACCATCCCCTGAAAGGTTTTTCGGTGGACACAGATGTGTTTTTATCATCGGAAACAGAATTAGCCCTCAATGTCTGAACAACTTTTTTTTAAAAAAATCCCTAAGCCGCGCGGTCACAATTTCTTCAAAATTTCTGACGTTCTTAAATTCACTCAAAAATGGTGCCAAACCGTTGCAAACCATCTCCTGAAATGTTTTTCGGTGGAAACAGGTGGGTTTTTATCATCGGAAACAGAATTAGCCCTCGATGTCTGAACACCTTTTTAAAAAAAAAAACCCCTCAGCCGCGCGGTCACAATTTCTTCAAAATTTCTGACGTTCTGCAATTCACTCAAAAATGGTGCCAAACTAATGCAAACCATCCCCTAAAAGGTTATTCGGCGGAAACAGGTGGGTTTTTATCATCGGAAACAGAATTATCCCTCGATGTCTGAACGCCTTTTTTTGAAAAAATCCCTAAGCCGCGCGGTCACAATTTCTTCAAAATTTCTGACGTTCTGCAATTCACTAAAAAATGGTGCCAAACTGTTGCAATCCATCCCCTGAAAGGTTTTTCGGTGGAAACAGGTGGGTTTTTATCATCGGAAACAGAATTAGCCCTCGATGTCTGAAAAACTTTTTTTTGAAAAAATCCCTAAGCCGCGCGATCACAATTTCTTCAAAATTTCTGACGTTCTGCAATTCACTCAAAAATGGTGCCAAACGGTTGCAAACCATCCCCTGAAAGGTTTTTCAGTGGAAACAGGTGGGTTTTTATCATCGGAAAGAGAATTAGCCCTCGATGTCTGAACAAATTTTTTTTAAAAAAATCCCTAAGCGGCGCGGTCACAATTTCTTCAAAATTTCTGACGTTCTGCAATGCACTCAAAAATAGTGCCAAACTGTTGCAAACCATCCCCTGAAAGGTTTTTCAGTGGAAACAGGTGGGTTTTTATCATCGGAAAGAGAATTAGCCCTCGATGTCTGAACAACTTTTTTTAAAAAAAATCCCTAAGCCGCGCTGTCACAATTTCTTCAAAATTTCTGACGTTCTGCAATTCACTCAAAAATGGTGCCAAACTGTTGCAAACCATCCCCTGAAAGGTTTTTCGGTGGAAACAAGTGGGTTTTTATCATCGGAAACAGAATTAGCCCTCGATGTCTGAACAACTTTTTTTTGAAAAAATCCCTAAGCCGCGCAGTCACAATTTCTTCAAAATTTCTGACGTTCTGAAATTCACTCAAAAATGGTGCCAAACTGTTGCAAACCATCCCCTGAAAGGTTTTTTGGTGGAAACAGATGTGTTTTTATCATCGGAAACAGAATTAGCCCTCAATGTCTAAACAACGTTTTTTTAAAAAATACCTAAGCCGCGCGGTCACAATTTCTTCAAAATTTCTGACGTTCGGGAATTCACTCAAAAATGGTGCCAAACTGTTGCAAACGATCCCCTTAAATGTTTTTCAGTGGAAACAGATGTGTTTTTATCATCGGAAACAGAATTAGCCCTCAATGTCTGAACAACATTTTTTGAAAAAATCCCTAAGCCGCGCGGTCACAATTTCTTCAAAATTTCTGACGTTCGGGAATTCACTCAAAAATGGTGCCAAACTGTTGCAAACGATCCCCTTAAATGTTTTTCGGTGGAAACAGATGTGTTTTTATCATCGGAAACAGAATTAGCCCTCAATGTCTGAACAACATTTTTTGAAAAAATCCCTAAGCCGCGCGGTCACAATTTCTTCAAAATTTCTGACGTTCTTAAATTCACTCAAAAATGGTGCCAAACTGTTGGAAACCATCTCCTGAAAGGTTTTACGGTGGAAACAGGTGGGTTTTTATCATCGGAAACAGAATTAGCCCTCGATGTCTGAACACCTTTTTTTTTGAAAAAACCCCTAAGCCGCGCGGTCACAATTTCTTCAAAATTTCTGACGTTCTGCAATTCACTCAAAAATGGTGCCAAACTGTTGCAAACCATCCCCTGAAAGGTTTTTCGGTGGAAACAGATGTGTTTTTATCATCAAAACAGAATTAGCCCTTGATGTCTGAACAACCTTTTTTTGAAAAAATCCCTAAGCCGCGCGGTCACAATTTCTTCAAAATTTCTGACTTTCTGCAATTCACTCAAAAATGGTGCCAAACTGTTGCTAAACATCCCCTGAAAGGTTTTTTGGTGGAAACAGATGTGTTTTTATCATCGGAAACAGAATTAGCCCTCAATGTCTGAACAACTTTTTCGGAAAAAATCCCTAAGGCGCGCGGTCACAATTTCTTCAAAATTTCTGACGTTCTGCAATTCATTCAAAAATGGTGCCAAACTGTTGCAAACCATCCCCTGAAAGGTTTTTCAGTCGAAACAGGTGGGTTTTTATCATCGGAAACAGAATTAGCCGCCGTTGTCTGAAGAACGTTTTTTTGAAAAAATCCCTAAGCCGTGCGGTCACAATTTCTTCAAAATTTCTGACGTTCTGCAATTCACTCAAAAATGGTGCCAAACTGTTGCAAACCATCCCCTGAAAGGTTTTTCGGTGGACACAGATGTGTTTTTATCATCGGAAACAGAATTAGCCCTCAATGTCTGAACAACTTTTTTTAAAAAAAATCCCTAAGCCGCGCGGTCACAATTTCTTCAAAATTTCTGACGTTCTTAAATTCACTCAAAAATGGTGCCAAACCGTTGCAAACCATCTCCTGAAATG
Source organism: Podarcis melisellensis (assembly GCF_964234715.1). Taxonomy (NCBI): domain Eukaryota; kingdom Metazoa; phylum Chordata; class Lepidosauria; order Squamata; family Lacertidae; genus Podarcis; species Podarcis melisellensis. The sequence goes on along the minus strand of NC_138538.1, from coordinate 89,697,887 downwards.
TTTTTCGGTGGAAACAGGTGGGTTTTTATCATCGGAAACAGAATTAGCCCTCGATGTCTGAACACCTTTTTTTTAAAAAAAACCCCTCAGCCGCGCGGTCACAATTACTTCAAAATTTCTGACGTTCTGCAATTCACTCAAAAATGGTGCCAAACTAATGCAAACCATCCCCTAAAAGGTTATTCGGCGGAAACAGGTGGGTTTTTATCATCGGAAACAGAATTATCCCTCGATGTCTGAACGCCTTTTTTTGAAAAAATCCCTAAGCCGCGCGGTCACAATTTCTTCAAAATTTCTGACGTTCTGCAATTCACTCAAAAATGGTGCCAAACTGTTGCAAACCATCCCCTGAAAGGTTTTTCGGTGGAAACAGGTGGGTTTTTATCATCGGAAACAGAATTAGCCCTCGATGTCTGAAAAACTTTTTTTTGAAAAAATCCCTAAGCCGCGCGATCACAATTTCTTCAAAATTTCTGACGTTCTGCAATTCACTCAAAAATGGTGCCAAACGGTTGCAAACCATCCCCTGAAAGGTTTTTCAGTGGAAACAGGTGGGTTTTTATCATCGGAAAGAGAATTAGCCCTCGATGTCTGAACAAATTTTTTTTAAAAAAATCCCTAAGCGGCGCGGTCACAATTTCTTCAAAATTTCTGACGTTCTGCAATGCACTCAAAAATAGTGCCAAACTGTTGCAAACCATCCCCTGAAAGGTTTTTCAGTGGAAACAGGTGGGTTTTTATCATCGGAAAGAGAATTAGCCCTCGATGTCTGAACAACTTTTTTTAAAAAAAATCCCTAAGCCGCGCTGTCACAATTTCTTCAAAATTTCTGACGTTCTGCAATTCACTCAAAAATGGTGCCAAACTGTTGCAAACCATCCCCTGAAAGGTTTTTCGGTGGAAACAAGTGGGTTTTTATCATCGGAAACAGAATTAGCCCTCGATGTCTGAACAACTTTTTTTTGAAAAAATCCCTAAGCCGCGCAGTCACAATTTCTTCAAAATTTCTGACGTTCTGAAATTCACTCAAAAATGGTGCCAAACTGTTGCAAACCATCCCCTGAAAGGTTTTTTGGTGGAAACAGATGTGTTTTTATCATCGGAAACAGAATTAGCCCTCAATGTCTAAACAACGTTTTTTAAAAAAATACCTAAGCCGCGCGGTCACAATTTCTTCAAAATTTCTGACGTTCTTAAATTCACTCAAAAATGGTGCCAAACCGTTGCAAACCATCTCCTGAAATGTTTTTCGGTGGAAACAGGTGGGTTTTTATCATCGGAAACAGAATTAGCCCTCGATGTCTGAACACCTTTTTTTTTAAAAAAACCCCTCAGCCGCGCGGTCACAATTACTTCAAAATTTCTGACGTTCTGCAATTCACTCAAAAATGGTGCCAAACTAATGCAAACCATCCCCTAAAAGGTTATTCGGCGGAAACAGGTGGGTTTTTATCATCGGAAACAGAATTATCCCTCGATGTCTGAACGCCTTTTTTTGAAAAAATCCCTAAGCCGCGCGGTCACAATTTCTTCAAAATTTCTGACGTTCTGCAATTCACTCAAAAATGGTGCCAAACTGTTGCAAACCATCCCCTGAAAGGTTTTTCGGTGGAAACAGGTGGGTTTTTATCATCGGAAACAGAATTAGCCCTCGATGTCTGAAAAACTTTTTTTTGAAAAAATCCCTAAGCCGCGCGATCACAATTTCTTCAAAATTTCTGACGTTCTGCAATTCACTCAAAAATGGTGCCAAACGGTTGCAAACCATCCCCTGAAAGGTTTTTCAGTGGAAACAGGTGGGTTTTTATCATCGGAAAGAGAATTAGCCCTCGATGTCTGAACAAATTTTTTTTAAAAAAATCCCTAAGCGGCGCGGTCACAATTTCTTCAAAATTTCTGACGTTCTGCAATGCACTCAAAAATAGTGCCAAACTGTTGCAAACCATCCCCTGAAAGGTTTTTCAGTGGAAACAGGTGGGTTTTTATCATCGGAAAGAGAATTAGCCCTCGATGTCTGAACAACTTTTTTTAAAAAAAATCCCTAAGCCGCGCTGTCACAATTTCTTCAAAATTTCTGACGTTCTGCAATTCACTCAAAAATGGTGCCAAACTGTTGCAAACCATCCCCTGAAAGGTTTTTCGGTGGAAACAAGTGGGTTTTTATCATCGGAAACAGAATTAGCCCTCGATGTCTGAACAACTTTTTTTTGAAAAAATCCCTAAGCCGCGCAGTCACAATTTCTTCAAAATTTCTGACGTTCTGAAATTCACTCAAAAATGGTGCCAAACTGTTGCAAACCATCCCCTGAAAGGTTTTTTGGTGGAAACAGATGTGTTTTTATCATCGGAAACAGAATTAGCCCTCAATGTCTAAACAACGTTTTTTAAAAAAATACCTAAGCCGCGCGGTCACAATTTCTTCAAAATTTCTGACGTTCGGGAATTCACTCAAAAATGGTGCCAAACTGTTGCAAACGATCCCCTTAAATGTTTTTCAGTGGAAACAGATGTGTTTTTATCATCGGAAACAGAATTAGCCCTCAATGTCTGAACAACATTTTTTGAAAAAATCCCTAAGCCGCGCGGTCACAATTTCTTCAAAATTTCTGACGTTCTGCAATTCACTCAAAATTGGTGTCAAACTGTTGCAAACCATCTCCTGAAAGGTTTTTCGGTGGAAACAGGTGGGTTTTTATCATCGGAAACAGAATTTGCCCTCGATGTCTGAACAACTTTTTTTTGAAAAAAACCCCTAAGCCGCGCGGTCACAATTTCTTCAAAATTTCTGACGTTCTGCAATTCACTCAAAAAATGGTGCCCAACTGTTGCAAACCATCCCCTTAAAGGTTTTTCGGTGGAAACAGGTGGGTTTTTATCATCGGAAACAGAATTAGCCCTCAATGTCTGAACAACATTTTTTGAAAAAATCCCTAAGCCGCACGGTCACAATTTCTTCAAAATTTCTGACGTTCGGGAATTCACTCAAAAATGGTGCCAAACTGTTGCAAACGATCCCCTTAAATGTTTTTCGGTGGAAACAGATGTGTTTTTATCATCGGAAACAGAATTAGCCCTCAATGTCTGAACAACATTTTTTGAAAAAATCCCTAAGCCGCGCGGTCACAATTTCTTCAAAATTTCTGACGTTCTTAAATTCACTCAAAAATGGTGCCAAACTGTTGCAAACCATCTCCTGAAAGGTTTTACGGTGGAAACAGGTGGGTTTTTATCATCGGAAACAGAATTAGCCCTCGATGTCTGAACACCTTTTTTTTTGAAAAAACCCCTAAGCCGCGCGGTCACAATTTCTTCAAAATTTCTGACGTTCTGCAATTCACTCAAAAATGGTGCCAAACTGTTGCAAACCATCCCCTGAAAGGTTTTTCGGTGGAAACAGATGAGTTTTTATCATCAAAACAGAATTAGCCCTTGATGGCTGAACAACCTTTTTTTTAAAAAAATCCCTAAGCCGCGCGGTCACAATTTCTTCAAAATTTCTGACTTTCTGCAATTCACTCAAAAATGGTGCCAAACTGTTGCAAACCATCCCCTGAAAGGTTTTTCGGTGGAAACAGATGTGTTTTTTATCATGGGAAACAGAATTAGCCCTCGATGTCTGAACAACTTATTTTTTAAAATCCCTAAGCCGCGCGGTCACAATTTCTTCAAAATTTCTGACGTTCTGCAATTCACTCAAAAATGGTGCCAAACTGTTGCAAACCATCCCCTTAGAGGTTTTTCGGTGGAAACAGGTGGGTTTTTATCATCGGAAACAGAATTAGCCCTCAATGTCTGAACAACCTTTTTTTGAAAAAATCCCTAAGCCGCGCGGTCACAATTTCTTCAAAATTTCTGACTTTCTGCAATTCACTCAAAAATGGTGCCAAACTGTTGCAAACCATCCCCTGAAAGGTTTTTTGGTGGAAACAGATGTGTTTTTATCATCGGAAACAGAAATAGCCCTCAATGTCTGAACAACTTTTTTTGAAAAAATCCCTAAGCCGCGCGGTCACAATTTCTTCAAAATTTCTGACGTTCTGCAATTCACTCAAAATTGGTGTCAAACTGTTCAAACCATCTCCTGAAAGGTTTTTCGGTGCAAACAGGTGGGTTTTTATCATTGGAAACAGAATTTGCCCTCGATGTCTGAACAACTTTTTTTTGAAAAAACCCATAAGCCGCGCGGTCACAATTTCTTCAAAATTTCTGACGTTCTGCAATTCACTCAAAAATGGTGCCCAACTGTTGCAAACCATCCCCTTAAAGGTTTTTCGGTGGAAACAGGTGGGTTTTTATCATCGGAAACAGAATTAGCCCTCAATGTCTGAACAACTTTTTTTAAAAAAATCCCTAAGCCGCACGGTCACAATTTCTTCAAAATTTCTGACGTTCTTAAATTCACTCAAAAATGGTGCCAAACTTTTGCAAACCATCTCCTGAAAGTTTTTACGGTGGAAACAGGTGGGTTTTTATCATCGGAAACAGAATTAGCCCTCGATGTCTGAACACCTTTTTTTTGAAAAAATCCCTAAGCCGCGCGGTCACAATTTATTCAAAATTTCTGACGTTCTGCAATTCACTCAAAAATGGTGCCAAACTGTTGCAAACCATCCCCTGAAAGGTTTTTCGGTGGAAACAGATGTGTTTTTATCATCAAAACAGAATTAGCCCTCGATGTCTGAACAACCTTTTTTTGAAAAAATCCCTAAGCCACGCGGTCACAATTTCTTCAAAATTTCTGACGTTCTTAAATTCACTCAAAAATGGTGCCAAACTGTTGCTAAACATCTCCTGAAAGGTTTTTCGGTGGAAACAGGTGGGTTTTTATCATCGGAAACAGAATTAGCCCTCGATGTCTGAACAACTTTTTTTTGAAAAAATCCCTAAGCCGCGCGGTCACAATTTCTTCAAAATTTCTGACGTTCTGCAATTCACTCAAAAATGGTGCCAAACTGTTGCAAACCATCCCCTGAAAGGTTTTCTGGTGGAAACAGATGTGTTTTTATCATCGGAAACAGAATTAGCCCTCAATGTCTAAACAACGTTTTTTTAAAAAATACCTAAGCCGCGCGGTCACAATTTCTTCAAAATTTCTGACGTTCTTAAATTCACTCAAAAATGGTGCCAAACTGTTGCAAACGATCCCCTTAAATGTTTTTCGGTGGAAACAGATGTGTTTTTATCATCGGAAACAGAATTAGCCCTCGATGTCTGAACTACTTTTTTTTGAAAAAATCCCTAAGCCGCGCGGTCACAATTTCTTCAAAATTTCTGACGTTCTGCAATTCACTGAAAAATGGTGCCAAACTGTTGCAAACCATCCCCTGAAAGGTTTTTTGGTGGAAACAGATGTGTTTTTATCATCGGAAACAGAATTAGCCCTCAATGTCTAAACAACGTTTTTTAAAAAAATACCTAAGCCGCGCGGTCACAATTTCTTCAAAATTTCTGACTTTCTGCAATTCACTCAAAAATGGTGCCAAACTGTTGCTAACCATCCCCTGAAAGGTTTTTCGGTGGAAACAGATGTGTTTTTATCATCGGAAACAGAATTAGCCCTCAATGTCTGAACAACTTTTTTTGAAAAAATCCCTAAGCCGCGCGGTCACAATTTCTTCAAAATTTCTGACGTTCTGCAATTCACTCAAAATTGGTGTCAAACTGTTGCAAACCATCTCCTGAAAGGTTTTTTGGTGGAAACAGGTGGGTTTTTATCATTGGAAACAGAATTTGCCCTCGATGTCTGAACACCTTTTTTTTGAAAAAATCCCTAAGCCGCGCAGTCACAATTTCTTCAAAATTTCTGACGTTCTTAAATTCACTCAAAAATGGTGCCAAACTGTTGCTAACCATCTCCTGAAAGGTTTTTCGGTGGAAACAGGTGGGTTTTTATCATCGGAAACAGAATTAGCCCTCGATGTCTGAACAACTTTTTTTTGAAAAAATCCCTAAGCCGCGCGGTCACGATTTCTTCAAAATTTCTGACGTTCTGCAATTCACTCAAAAATGGTGCCAAACTGTTGCAAACCATCCCCTGAAAGGTTTTTCGGTGGAAACAGATGTGTTTTTATCATCGAAACAGAATTAGCCCTCGATGTCTGAACAAACTTTTTTTGAAAAAATCCCTAAGCCACGCGGTCACAATTTATTCAAAATTTCTGACGTTCTGCAATTCACTCAAAAATGGTGCCAAACTGTTGCAAACCATCCCCTGAAAGGTTTTTCGGTGGAAACAGATGTGTTTTTATCATCAAAACAGAATTAGCCCTCGATGTCTGAACAACCTTTTTTTGAAAAAATCCCTAAGCCGCGCGGTCACAATTTCTTCAAAATTTCTGACGTTCTGCAATTCACTCAAAATTGGTGTCAAACTGTTGCAAACGATCCCCTCAAAGGTTTTTCGGTGGAAACAGATGTGTTTTTATCATCGGAAACAGAATTAGCCCTCAATGTCTGAACAACTTTTTATGAAAAAATCCCTAAGCCGCGCGGTCAGAATTTCTTCAAAATTTCTGACGTTCTGCAATTCACTCAAAATTGGTGTCAAACTGTTCAAACCATCTCCTGAAAGGTTTTTCGGTGCAAACAGGTGGGTTTTTATCATTGGAAACAGAATTTGGCCTCGATGTCTGAACAACTTTTTTTTGAAAAAACCACTAAGCCGCGCGGTCACAATTTCTTCAAAATTTCTGACGTTCTGCAATTCACTCAAAAATGGTGCCCAACTGTTGAAAAACCATCTCCTGAAAGGTTTTTCGGTGGAAACAGGTCGGTTTTTATCATCGGAAACAGAATTAGCCCTCAATGTCTGAACAACCTTTTTTTGAAAAAATCCCTAAGCCGCGCGGTCACAATTTCTTCAAAATTTCTGACGTTCTGCAATTCACTCAAAATTGGTGTCAAACTGTTGCAAACGATCCCCTCAAAGGTTTTTCGGTGGAAACAGATGTGTTTTTATCATCGGAAACAGAATTAGCCCTCAATGTCTGAACAACTTTTTATGAAAAAATCCCTAAGCCGAGCGGTCACAATTTCTTCAAAATTTCTGACGTTCTGCATTTCACTCAAAATTGGTGTCAAACTGTTCAAACCATCTCCTGAAAGGTTTTTCGGTGTAAACAGTTCGGTTTTTATCATCGGAAACAGAATTAGCCCTCAATGTCTGAACAACTTTTTTTAAAAAAACCCTAAGCTGCGCGGTCACAATTTCTTCAAAATTTCTGACGTTCTTAAATACACTCAAAAATGGTGCCAAACTGTAGCAAAGCATCTCCTGAAAGGTTTTTCGGTGGAAACAGGTGGGTTTTTATCATCGGAAACAGAATTCGCCCTCGATGTCTGAACACCTTTTTTTAAAAAAAACCCCTAAGCCGCGCGGTCACAATTTCTTCAAAATTTCTGACGTTCTGCAATTCACTCAAAAATGGTGCCAAACTGTTGCAAACCATCCCCTGAAAGGTTTTTCGGTGGAAACAGGTGGGTTTATATCATCGGAAACAGAATTAGCCCTCGATGTCTGAACAACTTTTTTTTGAAAAAATCCCTAAGCCGCGCGGTCACAATTTCTTCAAAATTTCTGACGTTCTTAAATTCACTCAAAAATGGTGCCAAACTGTTGCAAACCATCCCCTGAAAGGTTTTTCGGTGGAAACAGGTGGGTTTTTATCATCGGAAACAGAATTAGCCCTCGATGTCTGAACAACTTATTTTTTAAAATCCCTAAGCCGCGCGTTCACAATTTCTTCAAAATTTCTGACGTTCGGGAATTCACTCAAAAATGGTGCCAAACTGTTGCAAACGATCCCCTTAAATGTTTTTCGGTGGAAACAGATGTGTTTTTATCATCGGAAACAGAATTAGCCCTCAATGTCTGAACAACATTTTTTGAAAAAATCCCTAAGCCGCGCGGTCACAATTTCTTCAAAATTTCTGACGTTCCGCAATTCACTCAAAATTGGTGTCAAACTGTTGCAAACCATCTCCTGAAAGGTTTTTCGGTGGAAACAGGTGGGTTTTTATCATCGGAAACAGAATTAGCCCTCGATGTCTGAACAACTTTTTTTTGAAAAAACCCCTAAGCCGCGCGGTCACAATTTCTTCAAAATTTCTGACGTTCTGCAATTCACTCAAAAAATGGTGCCCAACTGTTGCAAACCATCCCCTTAAAGGTTTTTCGGTGGAAACAGGTGGGTTTTTATCATCGGAAACAGAATTAGCCCTAAATGTCTGAACAAACTTTTTTTGAAAAAATCCCTAAGCCACGCGGTCACAATTTATTCAAAATTTCTGACGTTCTGCAATTCACTCAAAAATGGTGCCAAACTGTTGCAAACCATCCCCTGAAAGGTTTTAGGGTGGAAACAGATGTGTTTTTATCATCAAAACAGAATTAGCCCTCGATGTCTGAACAACCTTTTTTTGAAAAAATCCCTAAGCCACGCGGTCACAATTTCTTCAAAATTTCTGACGTTCTGCAATTCACTCAAAAATGGTGCCAAACTGTTGCAAACCATCCCCTGAAAGGTTTTTCGGTGGAAACAGATGTGTTTTTATCATCGAAACAGAATTAGCCCTCGATGTCTGAACAACCTTTTTTTAAAAAAATCCCTAAGCCGCGCGGTCACAATTTCTTCAAAATTTCTGACGTTCTGCAATTCACTCAAAATTGGTGTCAAACTGTTGCAAACGATCCCCTCAAAGGTTTTTCGGTGGAAACAGATGTGTTTTTATCATCGGAAACAGAATTAGCCCTCAATGTCTGAACAACTTTTTATGAAAAAATCCCTAAGCCGAGCGGTCACAATTTCTTCAAAATTTCTGACGTTCTGCATTTCACTCAAAATTGGTGTCAAACTGTTCAAACCATCTCCTGAAAGGTTTTTCGGTGTAAACAGTTCGGTTTTTATCATCGGAAACAGAATTAGCCCTCAATGTCTGAACAACTTTTTTTAAAAAAACCCTAAGCTGCGCGGTCACAATTTCTTCAAAATTTCTGACGTTCTTAAATACACTCAAAAATGGTGCCAAACTGTAGCAAAGCATCTCCTGAAAGGTTTTTCGGTGGAAACAGGTGGGTTTTTATCATCGGAAACAGAATTCGCCCTCGATGTCTGAACACCTTTTTTTAAAAAAAACCCCTAAGCCGCGCGGTCACAATTTCTTCAAAATTTCTGACGTTCTGCAATTCACTCAAAAATGGTGCCAAACTGTTGCAAACCATCCCCTGAAAGGTTTTTCGGTGGAAACAGGTGGGTTTATATCATCGGAAACAGAATTAGCCCTCGATGTCTGAACAACTTTTTTTTGAAAAAATCCCTAAGCCGCGCGGTCACAATTTCTTCAAAATTTCTGACGTTCTTAAATTCACTCAAAAATGGTGCCAAACTGTTGCAAACCATCCCCTGAAAGGTTTTTCGGTGGAAACAGGTGGGTTTTTATCATCGGAAACAGAATTAGCCCTCGATGTCTGAACAACTTATTTTTTAAAATCCCTAAGCCGCGCGTTCACAATTTCTTCAAAATTTCTGACGTTCGGGAATTCACTCAAAAATGGTGCCAAACTGTTGCAAACGATCCCCTTAAATGTTTTTCGGTGGAAACAGATGTGTTTTTATCATCGGAAACAGAATTAGCCCTCAATGTCTGAACAACATTTTTTGAAAAAATCCCTAAGCCGCGCGGTCACAATTTCTTCAAAATTTCTGACGTTCCGCAATTCACTCAAAATTGGTGTCAAACTGTTGCAAACCATCTCCTGAAAGGTTTTTCGGTGGAAACAGGTGGGTTTTTATCATCGGAAACAGAATTAGCCCTCGATGTCTGAACAACTTTTTTTTGAAAAAACCCCTAAGCCACGCGGTCACAATTTATTCAAAATTTCTGACGTTCTGCAATTCACTCAAAAATGGTGCCAAACTGTTGCAAACCATCCCCTGAAAGGTTTTAGGGTGGAAACAGATGTGTTTTTATCATCAAAACAGAATTAGCCCTCGATGTCTGAACAACCTTTTTTTGAAAAAATCCCTAAGCCACGCGGTCACAATTTCTTCAAAATTTCTGACGTTCTGCAATTCACTCAAAAATGGTGCCAAACTGTTGCAAACCATCCCCTGAAAGGTTTTTCGGTGGAAACAGATGTGTTTTTATCATCGAAACAGAATTAGCCCTCGATGTCTGAACAACCTTTTTTTAAAAAAATCCCTAAGCCGCGCGGTCACAATTTCTTCAAAATTTCTGACGTTCTGCAATTCACTCAAAATTGGTGTCAAACTGTTGCAAACGATCCCCTCAAAGGTTTTTCGGTGGAAACAGATGTGTTTTTATCATCGGAAACAGAATTAGCCCTCAATGTCTGAACAACTTTTTATGAAAAAATCCCTAAGCCGAGCGGTCACAATTTCTTCAAAATTTCTGACGTTCTGCATTTCACTCAAAATTGGTGTCAAACTGTTCAAACCATCTCCTGAAAGGTTTTTCGGTGCAAACAGGTGGGTTTTTATCATTGGAAACAGAATTTGCCCTCGATGTCTGAACAACTTTTTTTTGAAAAAACCACTAAGCCGCGCGGTCACAATTTCTTCAAAATTTCTGACGTTCTGCAATTCACTCAAAAATGGTGCCCAACTGTTGCAAACCATCTCCTGAAAGGTTTTTCGGTGTAAACAGTTCGGTTTTTATCATCGGAAACAGAATTAGCCCTCAATGTCTGAACAACTTTTTTTAAAAAAACCCTAAGCTGCGCGGTCACAATTTCTTCAAAATTTCTGACGTTCTTAAATACACTCAAAAATGGTGCCAAACTGTAGCAAAGCATCTCCTGAAAGGTTTTTCGGTGGAAACAGGTGGGTTTTTATCATCGGAAACAGAATTCGCCCTCGATGTCTGAACACCTTTTTTTAAAAAAAACCCCTAAGCCGCGCGGTCACAATTTCTTCAAAATTTCTGACGTTCTGCAATTCACTCAAAAATGGTGCCAAACTGTTGCAAACCATCCCCTGAAAGGTTTTTCGGTGGAAACAGGTGGGTTTTTATCATCGGAAACAGAATTAGCCCTCGATGTCTGAACAACTTTTTTTTGAAAAAATCCCTAAGCCGCGCGGTCACAATTTCTTCAAAATTTCTGACGTTCTTAAATTCACTCAAAAATGGTGCCAAACTGTTGCAAACCATCCCCTGAAAGGTTTTTCGGTGGAAACAGGTGGGTTTTTATCATCGGAAACAGAATTAGCCCTCGATGTCTGAACAACTTTTTTTTGAAAAAATTCCTAAGCCGCGCGGTCACAATTTCTTCAAAATTTCTGACGTTCTACAATTCACTCAAAAATGGTGCCAAACTGTTGCAAACCATCCCCTGAAAGGTTTTTTGGTGGGAACAGATGCATTTTTATCATCGAAACAGAATTAGCCCTCGATGTCTGAACAACTTTTTTTTGAAAAAATCCCTAAGCCGCGCGGTCACAATTTCTTCAAAATTTCTGACGTTCTTAAATTCACTCAAAAATGGTGCCAAACTGTAGCAAAGCATCTCCTGAAAGGTTTTTCGGTGGAAACAGGTGGGTTTTTATCATCGGAAACAGAATTCGCCCTCGATGTCTGAACACCTTTTTTTAAAAAAAACCCCTAAGCCGCGCGGTCACAATTTCTTCAAAATTTCTGACGTTCTGCAATTCACTCAAAATTGGTGCCAAACTGTTGCAAACCATCCCCTGAAAGGTTTTTCGGTGGAAACAGGTGGGTTTTTATCATCGGAAACAGAATTAGCCCTCGATGTCTGAACAACTTTTTTTTGAAAAAATCCCTAAGCCGCGCGGTCACAATTTCTTCAAAATTTCTGACGTTCTTAAATTCACTCAAAAATGGTGCCAAACTGTTGCAAACCATCCCCTGAAATGTTTTTCGGTGGAAACAGATGTGTTTTTATCATCGAAACAGAATTAGCCCTCGATGTCTGAACAACCTTTTTTTAAAAAAATCCCTAAGCCGCGCGGTCACAATTTCTTCAAAATTTCTGACGTTCTGCAATTCACTCAAAATTGGTGTCAAACTGTTGCAAACGATCCCCTCAAAGGTTTTTCGGTGGAAACAGATGTGTTTTTATCATCGGAAACAGAATTAGCCCTCAATGTCTGAACAACTTTTTATGAAAAAATCCCTAAGCCGCGCGGTCAGAATTTCTTCAAAATTTCTGACGTTCTGCAATTCACTCAAAATTGGTGTCAAACTGTTCAAACCATCTCCTGAAAGGTTTTTCGGTGCAAACAGGTGGGTTTTTATCATTGGAAACAGAATTTGCCCTCGATGTCTGAACAACTTTTTTTTGAAAAAACCACTAAGCCGCGCGGTCACAATTTCTTCAAAATTTCTGACGTTCTGCAATTCACTCAAAAATGGTGCCCAACTGTTGCAAACCATCTCCTGAAAGGTTTTTCGGTGGAAACAGGTCGGTTTTTATCATCGGAAACAGAATTAGCCCTCATTGTCTGAACAACCTTTTTTTGAAAAAATCCCTAAGCCGCGCGGTCACAATTTCTTCAAAATTTCTGACGTTCTGCAATTCACTCAAAATTGGTGTCAAACTGTTGCAAACGATCCCCTCAAAGGTTTTTCGGTGGAAACAGATGTGTTTTTATCATCGGAAACAGAATTAGCCCTCAATGTCTGAACAACTTTTTATGAAAAAATCCCTAAGCCGAGCGGTCACAATTTCTTCAAAATTTCTGACGTTCTGCATTTCACTCAAAATTGGTGTCAAACTGTTCAAACCATCTCCTGAAAGGTTTTTCGGTGCAAACAGGTGGGTTTTTATCATTGGAAACAGAATTTGCCCTCGATGTCTGAACAACTTTTTTTTGAAAAAACCACTAAGCCGCGCGGTCACAATTTCTTCAAAATTTCTGACGTTCTGCAATTCACTCAAAAATGGTGCCCAACTGTTGCAAACCATCTCCTGAAAGGTTTTTCGGTGTAAACAGTTCGGTTTTTATCATCGGAAACAGAATTAGCCCTCAATGTCTGAACAACTTTTTTTAAAAAAACCCTAAGCTGCGCGGTCACAATTTCTTCAAAATTTCTGACGTTCTTAAATTCACTCAAAAATGGTGCCAAACTGTAGCAAAGCATCTCCTGAAAGGTTTTTCGGTGGAAACAGGTGGGTTTTTATCATAGGAAACAGAATTCGCCCTCGATGTCTGAACACCTTTTTTTAAAAAAAACCCCTAAGCCGCGCGGTCACAATTTCTTCAAAATTTCTGACGTTCTGCAATTCACTCAAAAATGGTGCCAAACTGTTGCAAACCATCCCCTGAAAGGTTTTTCGGTGGAAACAGGTGGGTTTTTATCATCGGAAACAGAATTAGCCCTCGATGTCTGAACAACTTTTTTTTGAAAAAATCCCTAAGCCGCGCGGTCACAATTTCTTCAAAATTTCTGACGTTCTTAAATTCACTTAAAAATGGTGCCAAACTGTTGCAAACCATCCCCTGAAAGGTTTTTCGGTGGAATCAGGTGGGTTTTTATCATCGGAAACAGAATTAGCCCTCGATGTCTGAACAACTTTTTTTTGAAAAAATTCCTAAGCCGCGCGGTCACAATTTCTTCAAAATTTCTGACGTTCTTAAATTCACTCAAAAATGGTGCCAAACTGTTGCAAACCATCCCCTGAAAGGTTTTTTGGTGGGAACAGATGCATTTTTATCAACGAAACAGAATTAGCCCTCGATGTCTGAACAACTTTTTTTTGAAAAAATCCCTAAGCCGCGCGGTCACAATTTCTTCAAAATTTCTGACGTTCTTAAATTCACTCAAAAATGGTGCCAAACTGTAGCAAAGCATCTCCTGAAAGGTTTTTCGGTGGAAACAGGTGGGTTTTTATCATCGGAAACAGAATTCGCCCTCGATGTCTGAACACCTTTTTTTTAAAAAAACCCCTAAGCCGCGCGGTCACAATTTCTTCAAAATTTCTGACGTTCTGCAATTCACTCAAAAATGGTGCCAAACTGTTGCAAACCATCCCCTGAAAGGTTTTTCGGTGGAAACAGGTGGGTTTTTATCATCGGAAACAGAATTAGCCCTCGATGTCTGAACAACTTTTTTTTGAAAAAATCCCTAAGCCGCGCGGTCACAATTTCTTCAAAATTTCTGACGTTCTTAAATTCACTCAAAAATGGTGCCAAACTGTTGCAAACCATCCCCTGAAATGTTTTTCGGTGGAAACAGATGTGTTTTTATCATCGAAACAGAATTAGCCCTCGATGTCTGAACAACCTTTTTTTTAAAAAATCCCTAAGCCGCGCGGTCACAATTTCTTCAAAATTTCTGACGTTCTGCAATTCACTCAAAATAGGTGTCAAACTGTTGCAAACGATCCCCTCAAAGGTTTTTCGGTGGAAACAGATGTGTTTTTATCATCGGAAACAGAATTAGCCCTCAATGTCTGAACAACTTTTTATGAAAAAATCCCTAAGCCGCGCGGTCACAATTTCTTCAAAATTTCTGACGTTCTGCAATTCACTCAAAATTGGTGTCAAACTGTTCAAACCATCTCCTGAAAGGTTTTTCGGTGCAAACAGGTGGGTTTTTATCATTGGAAACAGAATTTGCCCTCGATGTCTGAACAACTTTTTTTTGAAAAAACCACTAAGCCGCGCGGTCACAATTTCTTCAAAATTTCTGACGTTCTGCAATTCACTCAAAAATGGTGCCCAACTGTTGCAAACCATCTCCTGAAAGGTTTTTCGGTGGAAACAGGTCGGTTTTTATCATCGGAAACAGAATTAGCCCTCAATGTCTGAACAACCTTTTTTGAAAAAATCCCTAAGCCGCGCGGTCACAATTTCTTCAAAATTTCTGACGTTCTGCAATTCACTCAAAATTGGTGTCAAACTGTTGCAAACGATCCCCTCAAAGGTTTTTCGGTGGAAACAGATGTGTTTTTATCATCGGAAACAGAATTAGCCCTCAATGTCTGAACAACTTTTTATGAAAAAATCCCTAAGCCGAGCGGTCACAATTTCTTCAAAATTTCTGACGTTCTGCATTTCACTCAAAATTGGTGTCAAACTGTTCAAACCATCTCCTGAAAGGTTTTTCGGTGCAAACAGGTGGGTTTTTATCATTGGAAACAGAATTTGCCCTCGATGTCTGAACAACTTTTTTTTGAAAAAACCCCTAAGCCGCGCGGTCACAATTTCTTCAAAATTTCTGACGTTCTGCAATTCACTCAAAAATGGTGCCCAACTGCTGCAAACGATCTCCTGAAAGGTTTTTCGGTGGAAACAGGTGGGTTTTTATCATCGGAAACAGAATTAGCCCTCAATGTCTGAACAACTTTTTTTAAAAAAAACCGTAAGCTGCGCGGTCACAATTTCTTCAAAATTTCTGACGTTCTTAAATTCACTCAAAAATGGTGCCAAACTGTAGCAAAGCATCTCCTGAAAGGTTTTTCGGTGGAAACAGGTGGGTTTTTATCATCGGAAACAGAATTCGCCCTCGATGTCTGAACACCTTTTTTAAAAAAAAACCCCTAAGCCGCGCGGTCACAATTTCTTCAAAATTTCTGACGTTCTGCAATTCACTCAAAAATGGTGCCAAACTGTTGCAAACCATCCCCTGAAAGGTTTTTCGGTGGAAACAGGTGGGTTTTTATCATCGGAAACAGAATTAGCCCTCGATGTCTGAACAACTTTTTTTTGAAAAAATCCCTAAGCCGCGCGGTCACAATTTCTTCAAAATTTCTGACGTTCTTAAATTCACTCAAAAATGGTGCCAAACTGTTGCAAACCATCCCCTGAAAGGTTTTTTGGTGGGAACAGATGCATTTTTATCATCGAAACAGAATTAGCCCTCGATGTCTGAACAACTTTTTTTTGAAAAAATCCCTAAGCCGCGCGGTCACAATTTCTTCAAAATTTCTGACGTTCTTAAATTCACTCAAAAATGGTGCCAAACTGTAGCAAAGCATCTCCTGAAAGGTTTTTCGGTGGAAACAGGTGGGTTTTTATCATCGGAAACAGAATTAGCCCTCGATGTCTGAACAACTTATTTTTTAAAATCCCTAAGCCGCGCGTTCACAATTTCTTCAAAATTTCTGACGTTCGGGAATTCACTCAAAAATGGTGCCAAACTGTTGCAAACGATCCCCTTAAATGTTTTTCGGTGGAAACAGATGTGTTTTTATCATCGGAAACAGAATTAGCCCTCAATGTCTGAACAACATTTTTTGAAAAAATCCCTAAGCCGCGCGGTCACAATTTCTTCAAAATTTCTGACGTTCCGCAATTCACTCAAAATTGGTGTCAAACTGTTGCAAACCATCTCCTGAAAGGTTTTTCGGTGGAAACAGGTGGGTTTTTATCATCGGAAACAGAATTAGCCCTCGATGTCTGAACAACTTTTTTTTGAAAAAACCCCTAAGCCGCGCGGTCACAATTTCTTCAAAATTTCTGACGTTCTGCAATTCACTCAAAAAATGGTGCCCAACTGTTGCAAACCATCCCCTTAAAGGTTTTTCGGTGGAAACAGGTGGGTTTTTATCATCGGAAACAGAATTAGCCCTAAATGTCTGAACAAACTTTTTTTGAAAAAATCCCTAAGCCACGCGGTCACAATTTATTCAAAATTTCTGACGTTCTGCAATTCACTCAAAAATGGTGCCAAACTGTTGCAAACCATCCCCTGAAAGGTTTTAGGGTGGAAACAGATGTGTTTTTATCATCAAAACAGAATTAGCCCTCGATGTCTGAACAACCTTTTTTTGAAAAAATCCCTAAGCCACGCGGTCACAATTTCTTCAAAATTTCTGACGTTCTGCAATTCACTCAAAAATGGTGCCAAACTGTTGCAAACCATCCCCTGAAAGGTTTTTCGGTGGAAACAGATGTGTTTTTATCATCGAAACAGAATTAGCCCTCGATGTCTGAACAACCTTTTTTTAAAAAAATCCCTAAGCCGCGCGGTCACAATTTCTTCAAAATTTCTGACGTTCTGCAATTCACTCAAAATTGGTGTCAAACTGTTGCAAACGATCCCCTCAAAGGTTTTTCGGTGGAAACAGATGTGTTTTTATCATCGGAAACAGAATTAGCCCTCAATGTCTGAACAACTTTTTATGAAAAAATCCCTAAGCCGAGCGGTCACAATTTCTTCAAAATTTCTGACGTTCTGCATTTCACTCAAAATTGGTGTCAAACTGTTCAAACCATCTCCTGAAAGGTTTTTCGGTGCAAACAGGTGGGTTTTTATCATTGGAAACAGAATTTGCCCTCGATGTCTGAACAACTTTTTTTTGAAAAAACCACTAAGCCGCGCGGTCACAATTTCTTCAAAATTTCTGACGTTCTGCAATTCACTCAAAAATGGTGCCCAACTGTTGCAAACCATCTCCTGAAAGGTTTTTCGGTGTAAACAGTTCGGTTTTTATCATCGGAAACAGAATTAGCCCTCAATGTCTGAACAACTTTTTTTAAAAAAACCCTAAGCTGCGCGGTCACAATTTCTTCAAAATTTCTGACGTTCTTAAATACACTCAAAAATGGTGCCAAACTGTAGCAAAGCATCTCCTGAAAGGTTTTTCGGTGGAAACAGGTGGGTTTTTATCATCGGAAACAGAATTCGCCCTCGATGTCTGAACACCTTTTTTTAAAAAAAACCCCTAAGCCGCGCGGTCACAATTTCTTCAAAATTTCTGACGTTCTGCAATTCACTCAAAAATGGTGCCAAACTGTTGCAAACCATCCCCTGAAAGGTTTTTCGGTGGAAACAGGTGGGTTTTTATCATCGGAAACAGAATTAGCCCTCGATGTCTGAACAACTTTTTTTTGAAAAAATCCCTAAGCCGCGCGGTCACAATTTCTTCAAAATTTCTGACGTTCTTAAATTCACTCAAAAATGGTGCCAAACTGTTGCAAACCATCCCCTGAAAGGTTTTTCGGTGGAAACAGGTGGGTTTTTATCATCGGAAACAGAATTAGCCCTCGATGTCTGAACAACTTTTTTTTGAAAAAATTCCTAAGCCGCGCGGTCACAATTTCTTCAAAATTTCTGACGTTCTACAATTCACTCAAAAATGGTGCCAAACTGTTGCAAACCATCCCCTGAAAGGTTTTTTGGTGGGAACAGATGCATTTTTATCATCGAAACAGAATTAGCCCTCGATGTCTGAACAACTTTTTTTTGAAAAAATCCCTAAGCCGCGCGGTCACAATTTCTTCAAAATTTCTGACGTTCTTAAATTCACTCAAAAATGGTGCCAAACTGTAGCAAAGCATCTCCTGAAAGGTTTTTCGGTGGAAACAGGTGGGTTTTTATCATCGGAAACAGAATTCGCCCTCGATGTCTGAACACCTTTTTTTAAAAAAAACCCCTAAGCCGCGCGGTCACAATTTCTTCAAAATTTCTGACGTTCTGCAATTCACTCAAAATTGGTGCCAAACTGTTGCAAACCATCCCCTGAAAGGTTTTTCGGTGGAAACAGGTGGGTTTTTATCATCGGAAACAGAATTAGCCCTCGATGTCTGAACAACTTTTTTTTGAAAAAATCCCTAAGCCGCGCGGTCACAATTTCTTCAAAATTTCTGACGTTCTTAAATTCACTCAAAAATGGTGCCAAACTGTTGCAAACCATCCCCTGAAATGTTTTTCGGTGGAAACAGATGTGTTTTTATCATCGAAACAGAATTAGCCCTCGATGTCTGAACAACCTTTTTTTAAAAAAATCCCTAAGCCGCGCGGTCACAATTTCTTCAAAATTTCTGACGTTCTGCAATTCACTCAAAATTGGTGTCAAACTGTTGCAAACGATCCCCTCAAAGGTTTTTCGGTGGAAACAGATGTGTTTTTATCATCGGAAACAGAATTAGCCCTCAATGTCTGAACAACTTTTTATGAAAAAATCCCTAAGCCGCGCGGTCAGAATTTCTTCAAAATTTCTGACGTTCTGCAATTCACTCAAAATTGGTGTCAAACTGTTCAAACCATCTCCTGAAAGGTTTTTCGGTGCAAACAGGTGGGTTTTTATCATTGGAAACAGAATTTGCCCTCGATGTCTGAACAACTTTTTTTTGAAAAAACCACTAAGCCGCGCGGTCACAATTTCTTCAAAATTTCTGACGTTCTGCAATTCACTCAAAAATGGTGCCCAACTGTTGCAAACCATCTCCTGAAAGGTTTTTCGGTGGAAACAGGTCGGTTTTTATCATCGGAAACAGAATTAGCCCTCATTGTCTGAACAACCTTTTTTTGAAAAAATCCCTAAGCCGCGCGGTCACAATTTCTTCAAAATTTCTGACGTTCTGCAATTCACTCAAAATTGGTGTCAAACTGTTGCAAACGATCCCCTCAAAGGTTTTTCGGTGGAAACAGATGTGTTTTTATCATCGGAAACAGAATTAGCCCTCAATGTCTGAACAACTTTTTATGAAAAAATCCCTAAGCCGAGCGGTCACAATTTCTTCAAAATTTCTGACGTTCTGCATTTCACTCAAAATTGGTGTCAAACTGTTCAAACCATCTCCTGAAAGGTTTTTCGGTGCAAACAGGTGGGTTTTTATCATTGGAAACAGAATTTGCCCTCGATGTCTGAACAACTTTTTTTTGAAAAAACCACTAAGCCGCGCGGTCACAATTTCTTCAAAATTTCTGACGTTCTGCAATTCACTCAAAAATGGTGCCCAACTGTTGCAAACCATCTCCTGAAAGGTTTTTCGGTGTAAACAGTTCGGTTTTTATCATCGGAAACAGAATTAGCCCTCAATGTCTGAACAACTTTTTTAAAAAAAACCCTAAGCTGCGCGGTCACAATTTCTTCAAAATTTCTGACGTTCTTAAATTCACTCAAAAATGGTGCCAAACTGTAGCAAAGCATCTCCTGAAAGGTTTTTCGGTGGAAACAGGTGGGTTTTTATCATAGGAAACAGAATTCGCCCTCGATGTCTGAACACCTTTTTTTAAAAAAAACCCCTAAGCCGCGCGGTCACAATTTCTTCAAAATTTCTGACGTTCTGCAATTCACTCAAAAATGGTGCCAAACTGTTGCAAACCATCCCCTGAAAGGTTTTTCGGTGGAAACAGGTGGGTTTTTATCATCGGAAACAGAATTAGCCCTCGATGTCTGAACAACTTTTTTTTGAAAAAATCCCTAAGCCGCGCGGTCACAATTTCTTCAAAATTTCTGACGTTCTTAAATTCACTTAAAAATGGTGCCAAACTGTTGCAAACCATCCCCTGAAAGGTTTTTCGGTGGAATCAGGTGGGTTTTTATCATCGGAAACAGAATTAGCCCTCGATGTCTGAACAACTTTTTTTTGAAAAAATTCCTAAGCCGCGCGGTCACAATTTCTTCAAAATTTCTGACGTTCTTAAATTCACTCAAAAATGGTGCCAAACTGTTGCAAACCATCCCCTGAAAGGTTTTTTGGTGGGAACAGATGCATTTTTATCAACGAAACAGAATTAGCCCTCGATGTCTGAACAACTTTTTTTTGAAAAAATCCCTAAGCCGCGCGGTCACAATTTCTTCAAAATTTCTGACGTTCTTAAATTCACTCAAAAATGGTGCCAAACTGTAGCAAAGCATCTCCTGAAAGGTTTTTCGGTGGAAACAGGTGGGTTTTTATCATCGGAAACAGAATTCGCCCTCGATGTCTGAACACCTTTTTTTTAAAAAAACCCCTAAGCCGCGCGGTCACAATTTCTTCAAAATTTCTGACGTTCTGCAATTCACTCAAAAATGGTGCCAAACTGTTGCAAACCATCCCCTGAAAGGTTTTTCGGTGGAAACAGGTGGGTTTTTATCATCGGAAACAGAATTAGCCCTCGATGTCTGAACAACTTTTTTTTGAAAAAATCCCTAAGCCGCGCGGTCACAATTTCTTCAAAATTTCTGACGTTCTTAAATTCACTCAAAAATGGTGCCAAACTGTTGCAAACCATCCCCTGAAATGTTTTTCGGTGGAAACAGATGTGTTTTTATCATCGAAACAGAATTAGCCCTCGATGTCTGAACAACCTTTTTTTTAAAAAATCCCTAAGCCGCGCGGTCACAATTTCTTCAAAATTTCTGACGTTCTGCAATTCACTCAAAATAGGTGTCAAACTGTTGCAAACGATCCCCTCAAAGGTTTTTCGGTGGAAACAGATGTGTTTTTATCATCGGAAACAGAATTAGCCCTCAATGTCTGAACAACTTTTTATGAAAAAATCCCTAAGCCGCGCGGTCACAATTTCTTCAAAATTTCTGACGTTCTGCAATTCACTCAAAATTGGTGTCAAACTGTTCAAACCATCTCCTGAAAGGTTTTTCGGTGCAAACAGGTGGGTTTTTATCATTGGAAACAGAATTTGCCCTCGATGTCTGAACAACTTTTTTTTGAAAAAACCACTAAGCCGCGCGGTCACAATTTCTTCAAAATTTCTGACGTTCTGCAATTCACTCAAAAATGGTGCCCAACTGTTGCAAACCATCTCCTGAAAGGTTTTTCGGTGGAAACAGGTCGGTTTTTATCATCGGAAACAGAATTAGCCCTCAATGTCTGAACAACCTTTTTTGAAAAAATCCCTAAGCCGCGCGGTCACAATTTCTTCAAAATTTCTGACGTTCTGCAATTCACTCAAAATTGGTGTCAAACTGTTGCAAACGATCCCCTCAAAGGTTTTTCGGTGGAAACAGATGTGTTTTTATCATCGGAAACAGAATTAGCCCTCAATGTCTGAACAACTTTTTATGAAAAAATCCCTAAGCCGAGCGGTCACAATTTCTTCAAAATTTCTGACGTTCTGCATTTCACTCAAAATTGGTGTCAAACTGTTCAAACCATCTCCTGAAAGGTTTTTCGGTGCAAACAGGTGGGTTTTTATCATTGGAAACAGAATTTGCCCTCGATGTCTGAACAACTTTTTTTTGAAAAAACCCCTAAGCCGCGCGGTCACAATTTCTTCAAAATTTCTGACGTTCTGCAATTCACTCAAAAATGGTGCCCAACTGCTGCAAACGATCTCCTGAAAGGTTTTTCGGTGGAAACAGGTGGGTTTTTATCATCGGAAACAGAATTAGCCCTCAATGTCTGAACAACTTTTTTTAAAAAAAACCGTAAGCTGCGCGGTCACAATTTCTTCAAAATTTCTGACGTTCTTAAATTCACTCAAAAATGGTGCCAAACTGTAGCAAAGCATCTCCTGAAAGGTTTTTCGGTGGAAACAGATGTGTTTTTATCATCAAAACAGAATTAGCCCTCGATGTCTGAACAACCTTTTTTGAAAAAATCCCTAAGCCGCGCGGTCACAATTTCTTCAAAATTTCTGACGTTCGGGAATTCACTCAAAAATGGTGCCAAACTGTTGCAAACGATCCCCTTAAATGTTTTTCGGTGGAAACAGATGTGTTTTTATCATCGGAAACAGAATTAGCCCTCAATGTCTGAACAACATTTTTTGAAAAAATCCCTAAGCCGCGCGGTCACAATTTCTTCAAAATTTCTGACGTTCCGCAATTCACTCAAAATTGGTGTCAAACTGTTGCAAACCATCTCCTGAAAGGTTTTTCGGTGGAAACAGGTGGGTTTTTATCATCGGAAACAGAATTAGCCCTCGATGTCTGAACAACTTTTTTTTGAAAAAACCCCTAAGCCGCGCGGTCACAATTTCTTCAAAATTTCTGACGTTCTGCAATTCACTCAAAAAATGGTGCCCAACTGTTGCAAACCATCCCCTTAAAGGTTTTTCGGTGGAAACAGGTGGGTTTTTATCATCGGAAACAGAATTAGCCCTAAATGTCTGAACAAACTTTTTTTGAAAAAATCCCTAAGCCACGCGGTCACAATTTATTCAAAATTTCTGACGTTCTGCAATTCACTCAAAAATGGTGCCAAACTGTTGCAAACCATCCCCTGAAAGGTTTTAGGGTGGAAACAGATGTGTTTTTATCATCAAAACAGAATTAGCCCTCGATGTCTGAACAACCTTTTTTTGAAAAAATCCCTAAGCCACGCGGTCACAATTTCTTCAAAATTTCTGACGTTCTGCAATTCACTCAAAAATGGTGCCAAACTGTTGCAAACCATCCCCTGAAAGGTTTTTCGGTGGAAACAGATGTGTTTTTATCATCGAAACAGAATTAGCCCTCGATGTCTGAACAACCTTTTTTTAAAAAAATCCCTAAGCCGCGCGGTCACAATTTCTTCAAAATTTCTGACGTTCTGCAATTCACTCAAAATTGGTGTCAAACTGTTGCAAACGATCCCCTCAAAGGTTTTTCGGTGGAAACAGATGTGTTTTTATCATCGGAAACAGAATTAGCCCTCAATGTCTGAACAACTTTTTATGAAAAAATCCCTAAGCCGAGCGGTCACAATTTCTTCAAAATTTCTGACGTTCTGCATTTCACTCAAAATTGGTGTCAAACTGTTCAAACCATCTCCTGAAA
The DNA here is from genome assembly GCF_964234715.1 of Podarcis melisellensis. Lineage (NCBI taxonomy): Eukaryota > Metazoa > Chordata > Lepidosauria > Squamata > Lacertidae > Podarcis > Podarcis melisellensis. The sequence goes on along the minus strand of NC_138538.1, from coordinate 89,674,474 downwards.
GGTTTTTCGGTGCAAACAGGTGGGTTTTTATCATTGGAAACAGAATTTGCCCTCGATGTCTGAACAACTTTTTTTTGAAAAAACCACTAAGCCGCGCGGTCACAATTTCTTCAAAATTTCTGACGTTCTGCAATTCACTCAAAAATGGTGCCCAACTGTTGCAAACCATCTCCTGAAAGGTTTTTCGGTGTAAACAGTTCGGTTTTTATCATCGGAAACAGAATTAGCCCTCAATGTCTGAACAACTTTTTTTAAAAAAACCCTAAGCTGCGCGGTCACAATTTCTTCAAAATTTCTGACGTTCTTAAATACACTCAAAAATGGTGCCAAACTGTAGCAAAGCATCTCCTGAAAGGTTTTTCGGTGGAAACAGGTGGGTTTTTATCATCGGAAACAGAATTCGCCCTCGATGTCTGAACACCTTTTTTTAAAAAAAACCCCTAAGCCGCGCGGTCACAATTTCTTCAAAATTTCTGACGTTCTGCAATTCACTCAAAAATGGTGCCAAACTGTTGCAAACCATCCCCTGAAAGGTTTTTCGGTGGAAACAGGTGGGTTTTTATCATCGGAAACAGAATTAGCCCTCGATGTCTGAACAACTTTTTTTTGAAAAAATCCCTAAGCCGCGCGGTCACAATTTCTTCAAAATTTCTGACGTTCTTAAATTCACTCAAAAATGGTGCCAAACTGTTGCAAACCATCCCCTGAAAGGTTTTTCGGTGGAAACAGGTGGGTTTTTATCATCGGAAACAGAATTAGCCCTCGATGTCTGAACAACTTTTTTTTGAAAAAATTCCTAAGCCGCGCGGTCACAATTTCTTCAAAATTTCTGACGTTCTACAATTCACTCAAAAATGGTGCCAAACTGTTGCAAACCATCCCCTGAAAGGTTTTTTGGTGGGAACAGATGCATTTTTATCATCGAAACAGAATTAGCCCTCGATGTCTGAACAACTTTTTTTTGAAAAAATCCCTAAGCCGCGCGGTCACAATTTCTTCAAAATTTCTGACGTTCTTAAATTCACTCAAAAATGGTGCCAAACTGTAGCAAAGCATCTCCTGAAAGGTTTTTCGGTGGAAACAGGTGGGTTTTTATCATCGGAAACAGAATTCGCCCTCGATGTCTGAACACCTTTTTTTAAAAAAAAACCCTAAGCCGCGCGGTCACAATTTCTTCAAAATTTCTGACGTTCTGCAATTCACTCAAAATTGGTGCCAAACTGTTGCAAACCATCCCCTGAAAGGTTTTTCGGTGGAAACAGGTGGGTTTTTATCATCGGAAACAGAATTAGCCCTCGATGTCTGAACAACTTTTTTTTGAAAAAATCCCTAAGCCGCGCGGTCACAATTTCTTCAAAATTTCTGACGTTCTTAAATTCACTCAAAAATGGTGCCAAACTGTTGCAAACCATCCCCTGAAATGTTTTTCGGTGGAAACAGATGTGTTTTTATCATCGAAACAGAATTAGCCCTCGATGTCTGAACAACCTTTTTTTAAAAAAATCCCTAAGCCGCGCGGTCACAATTTCTTCAAAATTTCTGACGTTCTGCAATTCACTCAAAATTGGTGTCAAACTGTTGCAAACGATCCCCTCAAAGGTTTTTCGGTGGAAACAGATGTGTTTTTATCATCGGAAACAGAATTAGCCCTCAATGTCTGAACAACTTTTTATGAAAAAATCCCTAAGCCGCGCGGTCAGAATTTCTTCAAAATTTCTGACGTTCTGCAATTCACTCAAAATTGGTGTCAAACTGTTCAAACCATCTCCTGAAAGGTTTTTCGGTGCAAACAGGTGGGTTTTTATCATTGGAAACAGAATTTGCCCTCGATGTCTGAACAACTTTTTTTTGAAAAAACCACTAAGCCGCGCGGTCACAATTTCTTCAAAATTTCTGACGTTCTGCAATTCACTCAAAAATGGTGCCCAACTGTTGCAAACCATCTCCTGAAAGGTTTTTCGGTGTAAACAGTTCGGTTTTTATCATCGGAAACAGAATTAGCCCTCAATGTCTGAACAACTTTTTTTAAAAAAACCCTAAGCTGCGCGGTCACAATTTCTTCAAAATTTCTGACGTTCTTAAATTCACTCAAAAATGGTGCCAAACTGTAGCAAAGCATCTCCTGAAAGGTTTTTCGGTGGAAACAGGTGGGTTTTTATCATAGGAAACAGAATTCGCCCTCGATGTCTGAACACCTTTTTTTAAAAAAAACCCCTAAGCCGCGCGGTCACAATTTCTTCAAAATTTCTGACGTTCTGCAATTCACTCAAAAATGGTGCCAAACTGTTGCAAACCATCCCCTGAAAGGTTTTTCGGTGGAAACAGGTGGGTTTTTATCATCGGAAACAGAATTAGCCCTCGATGTCTGAACAACTTTTTTTTGAAAAAATCCCTAAGCCGCGCGGTCACAATTTCTTCAAAATTTCTGACGTTCTTAAATTCACTTAAAAATGGTGCCAAACTGTTGCAAACCATCCCCTGAAAGGTTTTTCGGTGGAATCAGGTGGGTTTTTATCATCGGAAACAGAATTAGCCCTCGATGTCTGAACAACTTTTTTTTGAAAAAATTCCTAAGCCGCGCGGTCACAATTTCTTCAAAATTTCTGACGTTCTTAAATTCACTCAAAAATGGTGCCAAACTGTTGCAAACCATCCCCTGAAAGGTTTTTTGGTGGGAACAGATGCATTTTTATCAACGAAACAGAATTAGCCCTCGATGTCTGAACAACTTTTTTTTGAAAAAATCCCTAAGCCGCGCGGTCACAATTTCTTCAAAATTTCTGACGTTCTTAAATTCACTCAAAAATGGTGCCAAACTGTAGCAAAGCATCTCCTGAAAGGTTTTTCGGTGGAAACAGGTGGGTTTTTATCATCGGAAACAGAATTCGCCCTCGATGTCTGAACACCTTTTTTTAAAAAAAACCCCTAAGCCGCGCGGTCACAATTTCTTCAAAATTTCTGACGTTCTGCAATTCACTCAAAAATGGTGCCAAACTGTTGCAAACCATCCCCTGAAAGGTTTTTCGGTGGAAACAGGTGGGTTTTTATCATCGGAAACAGAATTAGCCCTCGATGTCTGAACAACTTTTTTTTGAAAAAATCCCTAAGCCGCGCGGTCACAATTTCTTCAAAATTTCTGACGTTCTTAAATTCACTCAAAAATGGTGCCAAACTGTTGCAAACCATCCCCTGAAATGTTTTTCGGTGGAAACAGATGTGTTTTTATCATCGAAACAGAATTAGCCCTCGATGTCTGAACAACCTTTTTTTTAAAAAATCCCTAAGCCGCGCGGTCACAATTTCTTCAAAATTTCTGACGTTCTGCAATTCACTCAAAATAGGTGTCAAACTGTTGCAAACGATCCCCTCAAAGGTTTTTCGGTGGAAACAGATGTGTTTTTATCATCGGAAACAGAATTAGCCCTCAATGTCTGAACAACTTTTTATGAAAAAATCCCTAAGCCGCGCGGTCACAATTTCTTCAAAATTTCTGACGTTCTGCAATTCACTCAAAATTGGTGTCAAACTGTTCAAACCATCTCCTGAAAGGTTTTTCGGTGCAAACAGGTGGGTTTTTATCATTGGAAACAGAATTTGCCCTCGATGTCTGAACAACTTTTTTTTGAAAAAACCACTAAGCCGCGCGGTCACAATTTCTTCAAAATTTCTGACGTTCTGCAATTCACTCAAAAATGGTGCCCAACTGTTGCAAACCATCTCCTGAAAGGTTTTTCGGTGGAAACAGGTCGGTTTTTATCATCGGAAACAGAATTAGCCCTCAATGTCTGAACAACCTTTTTTGAAAAAATCCCTAAGCCGCGCGGTCACAATTTCTTCAAAATTTCTGACGTTCTGCAATTCACTCAAAATTGGTGTCAAACTGTTGCAAACGATCCCCTCAAAGGTTTTTCGGTGGAAACAGATGTGTTTTTATCATCGGAAACAGAATTAGCCCTCAATGTCTGAACAACTTTTTATGAAAAAATCCCTAAGCCGAGCGGTCACAATTTCTTCAAAATTTCTGACGTTCTGCATTTCACTCAAAATTGGTGTCAAACTGTTCAAACCATCTCCTGAAAGGTTTTTCGGTGCAAACAGGTGGGTTTTTATCATTGGAAACAGAATTTGCCCTCGATGTCTGAACAACTTTTTTTTGAAAAAACCCCTAAGCCGCGCGGTCACAATTTCTTCAAAATTTCTGACGTTCTGCAATTCACTCAAAAATGGTGCCCAACTGCTGCAAACGATCTCCTGAAAGGTTTTTCGGTGGAAACAGGTGGGTTTTTATCATCGGAAACAGAATTAGCCCTCAATGTCTGAACAACTTTTTTTAAAAAAAACCGTAAGCTGCGCGGTCACAATTTCTTCAAAATTTCTGACGTTCTTAAATTCACTCAAAAATGGTGCCAAACTGTAGCAAAGCATCTCCTGAAAGGTTTTTCGGTGGAAACAGGTGGGTTTTTATCATCGGAAACAGAATTCGCCCTCGATGTCTGAACACCTTTTTTAAAAAAAAACCCCTAAGCCGCGCGGTCACAATTTCTTCAAAATTTCTGACGTTCTGCAATTCACTCAAAAATGGTGCCAAACTGTTGCAAACCATCCCCTGAAAGGTTTTTCGGTGGAAACAGGTGGGTTTTTATCATCGGAAACAGAATTAGCCCTCGATGTCTGAACAACTTTTTTTTGAAAAAATCCCTAAGCCGCGCGGTCACAATTTCTTCAAAATTTCTGACGTTCTTAAATTCACTCAAAAATGGTGCCAAACTGTTGCAAACCATCCCCTGAAAGGTTTTTTGGTGGGAACAGATGCATTTTTATCATCGAAACAGAATTAGCCCTCGATGTCTGAACAACTTTTTTTTGAAAAAATCCCTAAGCCGCGCGGTCACAATTTCTTCAAAATTTCTGACGTTCTTAAATTCACTCAAAAATGGTGCCAAACTGTAGCAAAGCATCTCCTGAAAGGTTTTTCGGTGGAAACAGGTGGGTTTTTATCATCGGAAACAGAATTCGCCCTCGATGTCTGAACACCTTTTTTAAAAAAAAACCCCTAAGCCGCGCGGTCACAATTTCTTCAAAATTTCTGACGTTCTGCAATTCACTCAAAAATGGTGCCAAACTGTTGCAAACCATCCCCTGAAAGGTTTTTCGGTGGAAACAGGTGGGTTTTTATCATCGGAAACAGAATTAGCCCTCGATGTCTGAACAACTTTTTTTTGAAAAAATCCCTAAGCCGCGCGGTCACAATTTCTTCAAAATTTCTGACGTTCTTAAATTCACTCAAAAATGGTGCCAAACTGTTGCAAACCATCCCCTGAAAGGTTTTTTGGTGGGAACAGATGCATTTTTATCATCGAAACAGAATTAGCCCTCGATGTCTGAACAACTTTTTTTTGAAAAAATCCCTAAGCCGCGCGGTCACAATTTCTTCAAAATTTCTGACGTTCTTAAATTCACTCAAAAATGGTGCCAAACTGTAGCAAAGCATCTCCTGAAAGGTTTTTCGGTGGAAACAGGTGGGTTTTTATCATCGGAAACAGAATTCGCCCTCGATGTCTGAACACCTTTTTTTTAAAAAAACCCCTAAGCCGCGCGGTCACAATTTCTTCAAAATTTCTGACGTTCTGCAATTCACTCAAAAATGGTGCCAAACTGTTGCAAAACATCCCCTGAAAGGTTTTTCGGTGGAAACAGGTGGGTTTTTATCATCGGAAACAGAATTAGCCCTCGATGTCTGAACAACTTTTTTTTGAAAAAATCCCTAAGCCGCGCGGTCACAATTTCTTCAAAATTTCTGACGTTTTTAATTCACTCAAAAATGGTGCCAAACTGTTGCAAACCATCCCCTGAAATGTTTTTCGGTGGAAACAGGTGGGTTTTTATCATCGGAAACAGAATTAGCCCTTGATGTCTGAACAACTTTTTTTTGAAAAAATCCCTAAGCCGCGCGGTCACAATTTCTTCAAAATTTCTGACGTTCTTAAATTCACTCAAAAATGGTGCCAAACTGTTGCAAACCATCCCCTGAAAGGTTTTTTGGTGGGAACAGATGCATTTTTATCATCGAAACAGAATTAGCCCTCGATGTCTGAACAACTTTTTTTTGAAAAAATCCCTAAGCCGCGCGGTCACAATTTATTCAAAATTTCTGACGTTCTTAAATTCACTCAAAAATGGTGCCAAACTGTTGCAAACCATCCCCTGAAAGGTTTTTTGGTGGGAACAGATGCATTTTTATCATCAAAACAGAATTAGCCCTCGATGTCTGAACAACTTTTTTGTGAAAAAATCCCTAAGCCGCGCGGTCACAATTTCTTCAAAATTTCTGACGTTCTGCAATTCACTCAAAAATGGTGCCAAACTGTTGCAAACGATCCCCTTAAAGGTTTTTCGGTGGAAACAGATGTGTTTTTATCAGCGGAAACAGAATTAGCCCTCAATGTCTGAACAACTTTTTTTGAAAAAATCCCTAAGCCGCGCGGTCACAATTTCTTCAAAATTTCTGACGTTCTGCAATTCACTCAAAATTGGTGTCAAACTGTTGCAAACGATCCCCTCAAAGGTTTTTCGGTGGAAACAGGTGGGTTTTTATCATCGGAAACAGAATTAGCCCTAAATGTCTGAACAACTTTTTATGAAAAAATCCCTAAGCCGCGCGGTCACAATTTCTTCAAAATTTCTGACGTTCTGCAATTCACTCAAAATTGGTGTCAAACTGTTCAAACCATCTCCTTAAAGGTTTTTCGGTGGAAACAGGTGGGTTTTTATCATTGGAAACAGAATTTGCCCTCGATGTCTGAACAACTTTTTTTTGAAAAAACCCCTAAGCCGCGCGGTCACAATTTCTTCAAAATTTCTGACGTTCTGCAATTCACTCAAAAATGGTGCCCAACTGTTGCAAACGATCCCCTTAAAGGTTTTTCGTTGGAAACAGGTGGGTTTTTATCATCGGAAACAGAATTAGCCCTCAATGTCTGAACAACTTTTTTTAAAAAAATCCCTAAGCCGCGCGGTCACAATTTCTTCAAAATTTCTGACGTTCTTAAATTCACTCAAAAATGGTGCCAAACTGTTGCAAACCATCCCCTGAAAGGTTCTTCGGTGGGAACAGATGTGTTTTTATCATCAAAACAGAATTAGCCCTCGATGTCTGAACAACCTTTTTTTGAAAATATCCCTAAGCCGCGCGGTCACAATTTCTTCAAAATTTCTGACGTTCGGGAATTCACTCAAAATTGGTGTCAAACTGTTGCAAACCATCTCCTGAAAGGTTTTTCGGTGGAAACAGGTGGGTTTTTATCATCGGAAACAGAATTTGCCCTCGATGTCTGAACAACTTTTTTTTGAAAAAACTCCTAAGCCGCGCGGTCACAATTTATTCAAAATTTCTGACGTTCTGCAATTCACTCAAAAAATGGTGCCCAACTGTTGCAAACCATCCCCTTAAAGGTTTTTCGGTGGAAACAGGTGGGTTTTTATCATCGGAAACAGAATTAGCCCTCAATGTCTGAACAACTTTTTTAAAAAAAATCCCTAAGCCGCGCGGTCACAATTTCTTCAAAATTTCTGACGTTCTTAAATTCACTCAAAAATGGTGCCAAACTGTTGCAAACCATCTACTGAAAGGTTTTACGGTGGAAACAGGTGGGTTTTTATCATCGGAAACAGAATTAGCCCTCGATGTCTGAACACCTTTTTTTTTGAAAAAACCCCTAAGCCGCGCGGTCACAATTTCTTCAAAATTTCTGACGTTCTGCAATTCACTCAAAAATGGTGCCAAACTGTTGCAAACCATCCCCTTAAAGGTTTTTCGGTGGAAACAGATGTGTTTTTATCATCAAAACAGAATTAGCCCCTGATGTCTGAACAACCTTTTTTTGAAAAAATCCCTAAGCCGTGCGGTCACAATTTCTTCAAAATTTCTGACTTTCTGCAATTCACTCAAAAATGGTGCCAAACTGTTGCTAACCATCCCCTGAAAGGTTTTTCGGTGGAAACAAATGTGTTTTTATCATCGGAAACAGAATTAGCCCTCAATGTCTGAACAACTTTTTTTGAAAAAATCCCTAAGCCGCGCGGTCACAATTTCTTCAAAATTTCTGACGTTCTGCAATTCACTCAAAAATGGTGCCAAACTGTTGCAAACCATCCCCTGAAAGGTTTTTCGGTGGAAGCAGATGTGTTTTTTATCATCGGAAACAGAATTAGCCCTCGATGTCTGAACAACTTATTTTTTAAAATCCCTAAGCCGCGCGGTCACAATTTCTTCAAAATTTCTGACGTTCGGGAATTCACTCAAAAATGGTGCCAAACTGTTGCAAACGATCCCCTTAAATGTTTTTCGGTGGAAACAGATGTGTTTTTATCATCGGAAACAGAATTAGCCCTCAATGTCTGAACAACTTTTTTTGAAAAAATCCCTAAGCCGCGCGGTCACAATTTCTTCAAAATTTCTGACGTTCTGCAATTCACTCAAAATTGGTGTCAAACTGTTGCAAACGATCCCCTCAAAGGTTTTTCGGTGGAAACAGATGCGTTTTTATCATCGGAAACAGAATTAGCCCTCAATGTCTGAAAAACCTTTTTTTGAAAAAATCCCTAAGCCGCGTGGTCACAATTTCTTCAAAATTTCTGACGTTCTGCAATTTCTCTCAAAAATGGTTCCAAACTGTTGCAAACCATCCCCTGAAAGTTTTTTCGGTGGAAACAGGTGGGTTTTTATAATCAGAAACAGAATTAGCCCTCAATGTCTGAACAACGTTTTTTAAAAAAATCCCTAAGCCGCGCGGTCACAATTTCTTCAAAATTTCTGACGTTCTGCAATTCACTCAAAAATGGTGCCAAACTGTTGCAAACCATCCCCTTAAAGGTTTTTCGGTGGAAACAGATGTGTTTTTATCATCAGAAACAGAATTAGCCCTCAATGTCTGAACAACTTTTTTTTGAAAAAATCCCTAAGCCGCGCGGTCACAATTTCTTCAAAATTTCTGACATTCTGCAATTCACTCAAAAATGGTGCCAAACTGTTGCAAACCATCCCCTGAAAGGTTTTTCGGTGGAAATTGGTGGGTTTTTATCATCGGAAACAGAATTAGCCCTCGATGTCTGAACAACTTTTTTTTGAAAAAATCCCTAAGCCGCGCGGTCACAATTTCTTCAAAATTTCTGACGTTCTGCAATTCACTCAAAAATGGTGCCAAACTGTTGCAAACCATCCCCTGAAAGGTTTTTCGGTGGAAACAGGTGGGTTTTTATCATCGGAAACAGAATTAGCCCTCGAGGTCTCAACAACTTTTTTTTGAAAAAATCCCTAAGCCGCGCGGTCACAATTTCTTCAAAATTTCTGACGTTCTGCAATTCACTCAAAAATGGTGCCAAACTGTTGCAAACCATCCCCTGAAAGGTTTTTCGGTGGAAACAGGTGGGTTTTTATCATCGGAAACAGAATTAGCCCTCAATGTCTGAACAAAGTTTTTTAAAAAAATCCTAAGCCGCGCGGTCACAATTTCTTCAAAATTTCTGACGTTCTTAAATTCACTCAAAAATTGTGCCAAACTGTTGCAAACCATCCCCTTAAAGGTTTTTCGGTGGAAACAGATGTGTTTTTATCATCAGAAACAGAATTAGCCCTCAATCTCTGAACAACTTTTTTTTGAAAAAATCCCTAAGCCGCGCGGTCACAATTTCTTCAAAATTTCTGACATTCTGCAATTCACTCAAAAATGGTGCCAAACTGTTGCAAACCATCCCCTGAAAGTTTTTTCGGTGGAAACAGGTGGGTTTTTATAATCAGAAAAAGAATTAGCCCTCAATGTCTGAACAACGTTTTTTAAAAAAATCCCTAAGCCGCGCGGTCACAATTTCTTCAAAATTTCTGACGTTCTGCAATTCACTCAAAAATGGTGCCAAACTGTTGCAAACCATCCCCTTAAAGGTTTTTCGGTGGAAACAGATGTGTTTTTATCATCAGAAACAGAATTAGCCCTCAATGTCTGAACAACTTTTTTTTGAAAAAATCCCTAAGCCGCGCGGTCACAATTTCTTCAAAATTTCTGACATTCTGCAATTCACTCAAAAATGGTGCCAAACTGTTGCAAACCATCCCCTGAAAGGTTTTTCGGTGGAAATTGGTGGGTTTTTATCATCGGAAACAGAATTAGCCCTCGATGTCTGAACAACTTTTTTTTGAAAAAATCCCTAAGCCGCGCGGTCACAATTTCTTCAAAATTTCTGACGTTCTGCAATTCACTCAAAAATGGTGCCAAACTGTTGCAAACCATCCCCTGAAAGGTTTTTCGGTGGAAACAGGTGGGTTTTTATCATCGGAAACAGAATTAGCCCTCGAGGTCTCAACAACTTTTTTTTGAAAAAATCCCTAAGCCGCGCGGTCACAATTTCTTCAAAATTTCTGACGTTCTGCAATTAACTCAAAAATGGTGCCAAACTGTTGCAAACCATCCCCTGAAAGGTTTTTCGGTGGAAACAGGTGGGTTTTTATCATCGTAAACAGAATTAGCCTTCGATGTCTGAACAACTTTTTTTTGAAAAAATTCCTAAGCCGCGCGGTCACAATTTCTTCAAAATTTCTGACGTTCTGCAATTCACTCAAAAATGGTGCCAAACTGTTGCAAACCATCCCCTGAAAGGTTTTTTGGTGGAAACAGGTGGGTTTTTATCATCGGAAACAGAATTAGCCCTCAATGTCTGAACAACGTTTTTTAAAAAAATCCCTAAGCCGCGCGGTCACAATTTCTTCAAAATTTCTGACGTTCTGCAATTCACTCAAAAATGGTGCCAAACTGTTGCAAACCATCCCCTTAAAGGTTTTTCGGTGGAAACAGATGTGTTTTTATCATCAGAAACAGAATTAGCCCTCAATGTCTGAACAACTTTTTTTTGAAAAAATCCCTAAGCCGCGCGGTCACAATTTCTTCAAAATTTCTGACATTCTGCAATTCACTCAAAAATGGTGCCAAACTGTTGCAAACCATCCCCTGAAAGGTTTTTCGGTGGAAATTGGTGGGTTTTTATCATCGGAAACAGAATTAGCCCTCGATGTCTGAACAACTTTTTTTTGAAAAAATCCCTAAGCCGCGCGGTCACAATTTCTTCAAAATTTCTGACGTTCTGCAATTCACTCAAAAATGGTGCCAAACTGTTGCAAACCATCCCCTGAAAGGTTTTTCGGTGGAAACAGGTGGGTTTTTATCATCGGAAACAGAATTAGCCCTCGAGGTCTCAACAACTTTTTTTTGAAAAAATCCCTAAGCCGCGCGGTCACAATTTCTTCAAAATTTCTGACGTTCTGCAATTCACTCAAAAATGGTGCCAAACTGTTGCAAACCATCCCCTGAAAGGTTTTTCGGTGGAAACAGGTGGGTTTTTATCATCGGAAACAGAATTAGCCCTCAATGTCTGAAAAAAGTTTTTTAAAAAAATCCTAAGCCGCGCGGTCACAATTTCTTCAAAATTTCTGACGTTCTTAAATTCACTCAAAAATTGTGCCAAACTGTTGCAAACCATCCCCTTAAAGGTTTTTCGGTGGAAACAGATGTGTTTTTATCATCAGAAACAGAATTAGCCCTCAATCTCTGAACAACTTTTTTTTGAAAAAATCCCTAAGCCGCGCGGTCACAATTTCTTCAAAATTTCTGACATTCTGCAATTCACTCAAAAATGGTGCCAAACTGTTGCAAACCATCCCCTGAAAGATTTTTCGGTGGAAACAGGTGGGTTTTTATAATCAGAAACAGAATTAGCCCTCAATGTCTGAACAACGTTTTTTAAAAAAATCCCTAAGCCGCGCGGTCACAATTTCTTCAAAATTTCTGACGTTCTGCAATTCACTCAAAAATGGTGCCAAACTGTTGCAAACCATCCCCTTAAAGGTTTTTCGGTGGAAACAGATGTGTTTTTATCATCAGAAACAGAATTAGCCCTCAATGTCTGAACAACTTTTTTTTGAAAAAATCCCTAAGCCGCGCGGTCACAATTTCTTCAAAATTTCTGACATTCTGCAATTCACTCAAAAATGGTGCCAAACTGTTGCAAACCATCCCCTGAAAGGTTTTTCGGTGGAAATTGGTGGGTTTTTATCATCGGAAACAGAATTAGCCCTCGATGTCTGAACAACTTTTTTTTGAAAAAATCCCTAAGCCGCGCGGTCACAATTTCTTCAAAATTTCTGACGTTCTGCAATTCACTCAAAAATGGTGCCAAACTGTTGCAAACCATCCCCTGAAAGGTTTTTCGGTGGAAACAGGTGGGTTTTTATCATCGGAAACAGAATTAGCCCTCGAGGTCTCAACAACTTTTTTTTGAAAAAATCCCTAAGCCGCGCGGTCACAATTTCTTCAAAATTTCTGACGTTCTGCAATTCACTCAAAAATGGTGCCAAACTGTTGCAAACCATCCCCTGAAAGGTTTTTCGGTGGAAACAGGTGGGTTTTTATCATCGGAAACAGAATTAGCCCTCAATGTCTGAACAAAGTTTTTTAAAAAAATCCTAAGCCGCGCGGTCACAATTTCTTCAAAATTTCTGACGTTCTTAAATTCACTCAAAAATTGTGCCAAACTGTTGCAAACCATCCCCTTAAAGGTTTTTCGGTGGAAACAGATGTGTTTTTATCATCAGAAACAGAATTAGCCCTCAATCTCTGAACAACTTTTTTTTGAAAAAATCCCTAAGCCGCGCGGTCACAATTTCTTCAAAATTTCTGACATTCTGCAATTCACTCAAAAATGGTGCCAAACTGTTGCAAACCATCCCCTGAAAGGTTTTTCGGTGGAAACAGGTGGGTTTTTATCATCGGAAACAGAATTAGCCCTCGATGTCTGAACAACTTTTTTTTTGAAAAAATCCCTAAGCCGCGCGGTCACAATTTCTTCAAAATTTCTGAGGTTCTGCAATTCACTCAAAAATGGTGCCAAACTGTTGCAAACCATCCCCTGAAACGTTTTTCGGTGGAAACAGATGTGTTTTTATCATCGGAAACAGCATTAACCGACAATGTCTGAACAACTTTTTTTTGGAAAAATCCCTAAGCCGCGCGATCAAAATTTCTTCAAAATTTCTGACGTTCTGCAATTCACTCAAAAATGGTGCCAAACTGTTGCAAACCATCCCCTGAAAGGTTTTTCGGTGGAAACAGGTGGGTTTTTATCATCGGAAACAGAATTAGCCCTCGATGTCTGAACAACTTTTTTTTGAAAAAATCCCTAAGCCGCGCGGTCACAATTTCTTCAAAATTTCTGACGTTCTGCAATACACTCAAAAATGGTGCCAAACTGTTGCAAACCATCCCCTGAAAGGTTTTTCGGTGGAAACAGGTGGGTTTTTATCATCGGAAACAGAATTAGCCCTCAATGTCTGAACAACGTTTTTTAAAAAAATCCCTAAGCCGCGCGGTCACAATTTCTTCAAAATTTCTGACGTTCTTAAATTCACTCAAAAATGGTGCCAAACTGTTGCAAACCATCCCCTTAAAGGTTTTTCGGTGGAAACAGATGTGTTTTTATCATCAGAAACAGAATTAGCCCTCAATCTCTGAACAACTTTTTTTTGAAAAAATCCCTAAGCCGCGCGGTCACAATTTCTTCAAAATTTCTGACATTCTGCACTTCACTCAAAAATGGTGCCAAACTGTTGCAAACCATCCCCTGAAAGGTTTTTCGGTGGAAACAGGTGGGTTTTTATCATCGGAAACAGAATTAGCCCTCGATGTCTGAACAACTTTTTTTTTGAAAAAATCCCTAAGCCGCGCGGTCACAATTTCTTCAAAATTTCTGAGGTTCTGCAATTCACTCAAAAATGGTGCCAAACTGTTGCAAACCATCCCCTGAAACGTTTTTCGGTGGAAACAGATGTGTTTTTATCATCGGAAACAGCATTAACCGACAATGTCTGAACAACTTTTTTTTGGAAAAATCCCTAAGCCGCGCGATCAAAATTTCTTCAAAATTTCTGACGTTCTGCAATTCACTCAAAAATGGTGCCAAACTGTTGCAAACCATCCCCTGAAAGGTTTTTCGGTGGAAACAGGTGGGTTTTTATCATCGGAAACAGAATTAGCCCTCGATGTCTGAACAACTTTTTTTTGAAAAAATCCCTAAGCCGCGCGGTCACAATTTCTTCAAAATTTCTGACGTTCTGCAATACACTCAAAAATGGTGCCAAACTGTTGCAAACCATCCCCTGAAAGGTTTTTCGGTGGAAACAGGTGGGTTTTTATCATCGGAAACAGAATTAGCCCTCAATGTCTGAACAACGTTTTTTAAAAAAATCCCTAAGCCGCGCGGTCACAATTTCTTCAAAATTTCTGACGTTCTTAAATTCACTCAAAAATGGTGCCAAACTGTTGCAAACCATCCCCTTAAAGGTTTTTCGGTGGAAACAGATGTGTTTTTATCATCAGAAACAGAATTAGCCCTCAATCTCTGAACAACTTTTTTTTGAAAAAATCCCTAAGCCGCGCGGTCACAATTTCTTCAAAATTTCTGACATTCTGCACTTCACTCAAAAATGGTGCCAAACTGTTGCAAACCATCCCCTGAAAGGTTTTTCGGTGGAAACAGGTGGGTTTTTATCATCGGAAACAGAATTAGCCCTCGATGTCTGAACAACTTTTTTTTTGAAAAAATCCCTAAGCCGCGCGGTCACAATTTCTTCAAAATTTCTGACGTTCTGCAATTCACTCAAAAATGGTGCCAAACTGTTGCAAACCATCCCCTGAAACGTTTTTCGGTGGAAACAGATGTGTTTTTATCATCGGAAACAGCATTAACCGACAATGTCTGAACAACTTTTTTTTGGAAAAATCCCTAAGCCGCGCGATCAAAATTTCTTCAAAATTTCTGACGTTCTGCAATTCACTCAAAAATGGTGCCAAACTGTTGCAAACCATCCCCTGAAAGGTTTTTCGGTGGAAACAGGTGGGTTTTTATAATCGGAAACAGAATTAGCCCTCGATGTCTGAACAACTTTTTTTTGAAAAAATCCCTAAGCCGCGCGGTCACAATTTCTTCAAAATTTCTGACGTTCTGCAATACACTCAAAAATGGTGCCAAACTGTTGCAAACCATCCCCTGAAAGGTTTTTCGGTGGAAACAGGTGGGTTTTTATCATCGGAAACAGAATTAGCCCTCAATGTCTGAACAACGTTTTTTAAAAAAATCCCTAAGCCGCGCGGTCACAATTTCTTCAAAATTTCTGACGTTCTTAAATTCACTCAAAAATGGTGCCAAACTGTTGCAAACCATCCCCTGAAAGGTTTTTCGGTGGGAACAGATGCATTTTTATCATCGAAACAGAATTAGCCCTCGATGTCTGAACAACTTTTTTTTGAAAAAATCCCTAACCCGCGCGGTCACAATTTCTTCAAAATTTCTGACGTTCTGCAATTCACTCAAAAATGGTGCCAAACTGTTGCAAACGATCCCCTTAAAGGTTTTTCGGTGGAAACAGATGTGTTTTTATCAGCGGAAACAGAATTAGCCCTCAATGTCTGAACAACTTTTTTTTGAAAAAACCCCTAAGCCGCGCGGTCACAATTTCTTCAAAATTTCTGACGTTCTGCAATTCACTCAAAATTGGTGCCCAACTGTTGCAAACCATCCCCTTAAAGGTTTTTCGGTGGAAACAGGTGGGTTTTTATCATCGGAAACAGAATTAGCCCTCAATGTCTGAACAACTTTTTTAAAAAAAATCCCTAAGCCGCGCGGTCACAATTTCTTCAAAATTTCTGACGTTCTTAAATTCACTCAAAAATGGTGCCAAACTGTTGCAAACCATCCCCTGAAAGGTTTTTCGGTGGAAACAGGTGGGTTTTTATCATCGGAAACAGAATTAGCCCTCGATGTCTGAACAACTTTTTTTTTGAAAAAATCCCTAAGCCGCGCGGTCACAATTTCTTCAAAATTTCTGACATTCTGCAATTCACTCAAAAATGGTGCCAAACTGTTGCAAACCATCCCCTGAAAGATTTTTCGGTGGAAACAGGTGGGTTTTTATAATCAGAAACAGAATTAGCCCTCAATGTCTGAACAACGTTTTTTAAAAAAATCCCTAAGCCGCGCGGTCACAATTTCTTCAAAATTTCTGACGTTCTGCAATTCACTCAAAAATGGTGCCAAACTGTTGCAAACCATCCCCTTAAAGGTTTTTCGGTGGAAACAGATGTGTTTTTATCATCAGAAACAGAATTAGCCCTCAATGTCTGAACAACTTTTTTTTGAAAAAATCCCTAAGCCGCGCGGTCACAATTTCTTCAAAATTTCTGACATTCTGCAATTCACTCAAAAATGGTGCCAAACTGTTGCAAACCATCCCCTGAAAGGTTTTTCGGTGGAAATTGGTGGGTTTTTATCATCGGAAACAGAATTAGCCCTCGATGTCTGAACAACTTTTTTTTGAAAAAATCCCTAAGCCGCGCGGTCACAATTTCTTCAAAATTTCTGACGTTCTGCAATTCACTCAAAAATGGTGCCAAACTGTTGCAAACCATCCCCTGAAAGGTTTTTCGGTGGAAACAGGTGGGTTTTTATCATCGGAAACAGAATTAGCCCTCGAGGTCTCAACAACTTTTTTTTGAAAAAATCCCTAAGCCGCGCGGTCACAATTTCTTCAAAATTTCTGACGTTCTGCAATTCACTCAAAAATGGTGCCAAACTGTTGCAAACCATCCCCTGAAAGGTTTTTCGGTGGAAACAGGTGGGTTTTTATCATCGGAAACAGAATTAGCCCTCAATGTCTGAACAAAGTTTTTTAAAAAAATCCTAAGCCGCGCGGTCACAATTTCTTCAAAATTTCTGACGTTCTTAAATTCACTCAAAAATTGTGCCAAACTGTTGCAAACCATCCCCTTAAAGGTTTTTCGGTGGAAACAGATGTGTTTTTATCATCAGAAACAGAATTAGCCCTCAATCTCTGAACAACTTTTTTTTGAAAAAATCCCTAAGCCGCGCGGTCACAATTTCTTCAAAATTTCTGACATTCTGCAATTCACTCAAAAATGGTGCCAAACTGTTGCAAACCATCCCCTGAAAGGTTTTTCGGTGGAAACAGGTGGGTTTTTATCATCGGAAACAGAATTAGCCCTCGATGTCTGAACAACTTTTTTTTTGAAAAAATCCCTAAGCCGCGCGGTCACAATTTCTTCAAAATTTCTGAGGTTCTGCAATTCACTCAAAAATGGTGCCAAACTGTTGCAAACCATCCCCTGAAACGTTTTTCGGTGGAAACAGATGTGTTTTTATCATCGGAAACAGCATTAACCGACAATGTCTGAACAACTTTTTTTTGGAAAAATCCCTAAGCCGCGCGATCAAAATTTCTTCAAAATTTCTGACGTTCTGCAATTCACTCAAAAATGGTGCCAAACTGTTGCAAACCATCCCCTGAAAGGTTTTTCGGTGGAAACAGGTGGGTTTTTATCATCGGAAACAGAATTAGCCCTCGATGTCTGAACAACTTTTTTTTGAAAAAATCCCTAAGCCGCGCGGTCACAATTTCTTCAAAATTTCTGACGTTCTGCAATACACTCAAAAATGGTGCCAAACTGTTGCAAACCATCCCCTGAAAGGTTTTTCGGTGGAAACAGGTGGGTTTTTATCATCGGAAACAGAATTAGCCCTCAATGTCTGAACAACGTTTTTTAAAAAAATCCCTAAGCCGCGCGGTCACAATTTCTTCAAAATTTCTGACGTTCTTAAATTCACTCAAAAATGGTGCCAAACTGTTGCAAACCATCCCCTTAAAGGTTTTTCGGTGGAAACAGATGTGTTTTTATCATCAGAAACAGAATTAGCCCTCAATCTCTGAACAACTTTTTTTTGAAAAAATCCCTAAGCCGCGCGGTCACAATTTCTTCAAAATTTCTGACATTCTGCACTTCACTCAAAAATGGTGCCAAACTGTTGCAAACCATCCCCTGAAAGGTTTTTCGGTGGAAACAGGTGGGTTTTTATCATCGGAAACAGAATTAGCCCTCGATGTCTGAACAACTTTTTTTTTGAAAAAATCCCTAAGCCGCGCGGTCACAATTTCTTCAAAATTTCTGACGTTCTGCAATTCACTCAAAAATGGTGCCAAACTGTTGCAAACCATCCCCTGAAACGTTTTTCGGTGGAAACAGATGTGTTTTTATCATCGGAAACAGCATTAACCGACAATGTCTGAACAACTTTTTTTTGGAAAAATCCCTAAGCCGCGCGATCAAAATTTCTTCAAAATTTCTGACGTTCTGCAATTCACTCAAAAATGGTGCCAAACTGTTGCAAACCATCCCCTGAAAGGTTTTTCGGTGGAAACAGGTGGGTTTTTATCATCAGAAACAGAATTAGCCCTCGATGTCTGAACAACTTTTTTTTGAAAAAATCCCTAAGCCGCGCGGTCACAATTTCTTCAAAATTTCTGACGTTCTGCAATACACTCAAAAATGGTGCCAAACTGTTGCAAACCATCCCCTGAAAGGTTTTTCGGTGGAAACAGGTGGGTTTTTATCATCGGAAACAGAATTAGCCCTCAATGTCTGAACAACGTTTTTTAAAAAAATCCCTAAGCCGCGCGGTCACAATTTCTTCAAAATTTCTGACGTTCTTAAATTCACTCAAAAATGGTGCCAAACTGTTGCAAACCATCCCCTTAAAGGTTTTTCGGTGGAAACAGATGTGTTTTTATCATCAGAAACAGAATTAGCCCTCAATCTCTGAACAACTTTTTTTTGAAAAAATCCCTAAGCCGCGCGGTCACAATTTCTTCAAAATTTCTGACATTCTGCACTTCACTCAAAAATGGTGCCAAACTGTTGCAAACCATCCCCTGAAAGGTTTTTCGGTGGAAACAGGTGGGTTTTTATCATCGGAAACAGAATTAGCCCTCGATGTCTGAACAACTTTTTTTTTGAAAAAATCCCTAAGCCGCGCGGTCACAATTTCTTCAAAATTTCTGACGTTCTGCAATTCACTCAAAAATGGTGCCAAACTGTTGCAAACCATCCCCTGAAACGTTTTTCGGTGGAAACAGATGTGTTTTTATCATCGGAAACAGCATTAACCGACAATGTCTGAACAACTTTTTTTTGGAAAAATCCCTAAGCCGCGCGATCAAAATTTCTTCAAAATTTCTGACGTTCTGCAATTCACTCAAAAATGGTGCCAAACTGTTGCAAACCATCCCCTGAAAGGTTTTTCGGTGGAAACAGGTGGGTTTTTATCATCGGAAACAGAATTAGCCCTCGATGTCTGAACAACTTTTTTTTGAAAAAATCCCTAAGCCGCGCGGTCACAATTTCTTCAAAATTTCTGACGTTCTGCAATACACTCAAAAATGGTGCCAAACTGTTGCAAACCATCCCCTGAAAGGTTTTTCGGTGGAAACAGGTGGGTTTTTATCATCGGAAACAGAATTAGCCCTCAATGTCTGAACAACGTTTTTTAAAAAAATCCCTAAGCCGCGCGGTCACAATTTCTTCAAAATTTCTGACGTTCTTAAATTCACTCAAAAATGGTGCCAAACTGTTGCAAACCATCCCCTTAAAGGTTTTTCGGTGGAAACAGATGTGTTTTTATCATCGGAAACAGAATTAGCCCTCAATGTCTGAACAACTTTTTTTGAAAAAATCCCTAAGCCGCGCGGTCACAATTTCTTCAAAATTTCTGACGTTCTTAAATTCACTCAAAAATGGTGCCAAACTGTTGCAAACCATCCCCTGAAAGGTTTTTCGGTGGGAACAGATGCATTTTTATCATCGAAACAGAATTAGCCCTCGATGTCTGAACAACTTTTTTTTGAAAAAATCCCTAACCCGCGCGGTCACAATTTCTTCAAAATTTCTGACGTTCTGCAATTCACTCAAAAATGGTGCCAAACTGTTGCAAACGATCCCCTTAAAGGTTTTTCGGTGGAAACAGATGTGTTTTTATCAGCGGAAACAGAATTAGCCCTCAATGTCTGAACAACTTTTTTTGAAAAAATCCCTAAGCCGCGCGGTCACAATTTCTTCAAAATTTCTGACGTTCTGCAATTCACTCAAAATTGGTGTCAAACTGTTGCAAACGATCCCCTCAAAGGTTTTTCGGTGGAAACAGATGTGTTTTTATCATCGGAAACAGAATTAGCCCTAAATGTCTGAACAACTTTTTATGAAAAAATCCCTAAGCCGCGCGGTCACAATTTCTTCAAAATTTCTGACGTTCTGCAATTCACTCAAAATTGGTGTCAAACTGTTCAAACCATCTCCTGAAAGGTTTTTCGGTGGAAACAGGTGGGTTTTTATCATTGGAAACAGAATTTGCCCTCGATGTCTGAACAACTTTTTTTTGAAAAAACCCCTAAGCCGCGCGGTCACAATTTCTTCAAAATTTCTGAGGTTCTGCAATTCACTCAAAAATGGTGCCCAACTGTTGCAAACCATCCCCTTAAAGGTTTTTCGGTGGAAACAGGTGGGTTTTTATCATCGGAAACAGAATTAGCCCTCAATGTCTGAACAACTTTTTTAAAAAAAATCCCTAAGCCGCGCGGTCACAATTTCTTCAAAATTTCTGACGTTCTTAAATTCACTCAAAAATGGTGCCAAACTGTTGCAAACCATCCCCTGAAAGGTTTTTCGGTGGAAACAGGTGGGTTTTTATCATCGGAAACAGAATTAGCCCTCGATGTCTGAACAACTTTTTTTTTGAAAAAATCCCTAAGCCGCGTGGTCACAATTTCTTCAAAATTTCTGACGTTCTGCAATTCACTCAAAAATGGTGCCAAACTGTTGCAAACCATCCCCTGAAACGTTTTTCGGTGGAAACAGATGTGTTTTTATCATCGGAAACAGCATTAACCCACAATGTCTGAACAACTTTTTTTTGGAAAAATCCCTAAGCCGCTCGATCAAAATTTCTTCAAAATTTCTGACGTTCTGCAATTCACTCAAAAATGGTGCCAAACTGTTGCAAACCATCCCCTGAAAGGTTTTTCGGTGGAAACAGGTGGGTTTTTATCATCGGAAACAGAATTAGCCCTCGATGTCTGAACAACTTTTTTTTGAAAAAATCCCTAAGCCGCGCGGTCACAATTTCTTCAAAATTTCCTACGTTCTGCAATTCACTCAAAAATGGTGCCAAATTGTTGCAAAACATCCCCTGAAAGGTTTTTCGGTGGAAACAGGTGGGTTTTTATCATCGGAAACAGAATTAGCCCTCGATGTCTGAAGAACTTTTTTTAAAAAAAATCCCTAAGCCGCGCGGTCACAATTTCTTCAAAATTTCTGACGTTCTGCAATTCACTCAAAAATGGTTCCAAACTGTTGCAAAACATCCCCTGAAAGGTTTTTCGGTGCAAACAGGTGGGTTTTTATCATCGGAAAAACAATTAGCCCTCAATGTCTGAACAACTTTTTTTTGAAAAAATCCCTAAGCCGCGCGGTCACAATTTCTTCAAAATTTCTGACTTTCTTAAATTCACTCAAAAAAGGTGCCAAACTGTTGCAAAACATCCCCTGAAAGGTTTTTCGGTGGGAACAGATGTGTTTTTATCATCAAAACAGAATTAGCCCTCGATGTCTGAACAACCTTTTTTTGAAAATATCCCTAAGCCGCACGGTCACAATTTCTTCAAAATTTCTGACGTTCGGGAATTCACTCAAAATTGGTGTCAAACTGTAGCAAACCATCTCCTGAAAGGTTTTTCGGTGGAAACAGGTGGGTTTTTATCATCGGAAACAGAATTTGCCCTCGATGTCTGAACAACTTTTTTTTGAAAAAACCCCTAAGCCGCGCGGTCACAATTTATTCAAAATTTCTGACGTTCTGCAATTCACTCAAAAAATGGTGCCCAACTGTTGCAAACCATCCCCTCAAATGTTTTTCGGTGGAAACAGATGTGTTTTTATCATCGGAAACAGAATTAGCCCTCAATGTCTGAACAACTTTTTTTGAAAAAATCCCTAAGCCGCGCGGTCACAATTTCTTCAAAATTTCTGACGTTCTGCAATTCACTCAAAATTGGTGTCAAAATGTTGCAAACCATCTCCTGAAAGGTTTTTCGGTGGAAACAGGTGGGTTTTTATCATCGGAAACAGAATTTGCCCTCGATGTCTGAACAACTTTTTTTTGAAAAAACCCCTAAGCCGCGCGGTCACAATTTCTTCAAAATTTCTGACGTTCTGCAATTCACTCAAAAATGGTGCCCAACTGTTGCAAACCATCCCCTTAGAGGTTTTTCGGTGGAAACAGGTGGGTTTTTATCATCGGAAACAGAATTAGCCCTCAATGTCTGAACAACTTTTTTTAAAAAAATCCCTAAGCCGCGCGGTCACAATTTCTTCAAAATTTCTGACGTTCTTAAATTCACTCAAAAATGGTGCCAAACTGTTGCAAACCATCTCCTGAAAGGTTTTACGGTGGAAACAGGTGGGTTTTTATCATCGGAAACAGAATTAGCCCTCGATGTCTGAACACCTTTTTTTTGAAAAAACCCCTAAGCCGCGCGGTCACAATTTCTTCAAAATTTCTGACGTTCTGCAATTCACTCAAAAAAGGTGCCAAACTGTTGCAAACCATCCCCTGAAAGGTTTTTCGGTGGAAACAGATGTGTTTTTATCATCAAAACAGAATTAGCCCTCGATGTCTGAATAACCTTTTTTTGAAAATATCCCTAAGCCGTGCGGTCACAATTTCTTCAAAATTTCTGACGTTCGGGAATTCACTCAAAATTGGTGTCAAACTGTTGCAAACCATCTCCTGAAAGGTTTTTCGGTGGAAATAGGTGGGTTTTTATCAT
This sequence comes from Podarcis melisellensis, assembly GCF_964234715.1. Classification (NCBI taxonomy): domain Eukaryota; kingdom Metazoa; phylum Chordata; class Lepidosauria; order Squamata; family Lacertidae; genus Podarcis; species Podarcis melisellensis. The sequence continues at coordinate 89,651,706 of NC_138538.1, read as the reverse complement.
CGGAAACAGAATTTGCCCTCGATGTCTGAACAACTTTTTTTTGAAAAAACCCCTAAGCCGCGTGGTCACAATTTCTTCAAAATTTCTGACGTTCTGCAATTCACTCAAAAAATGGTGCCCAACTGTTGCAAACCATCCCCTTAAAGGTTTTTCGGTGGAAACAGGTGGGTTTTTATCATCGGAAACAGAATTAGCCCTCAATGTCTGAACAACTTTTTTTTAAAAAATCCCTAAGCCGCGCGGTCACAATTTCTTCAAAATTTCTGACGTTCTTAAATTCACTCAAAAATGGTGCCAAGCTGTAGCAAACCATCTCCTGAAAGGTTTTTCGGTGGAAACAGGTGGGTTTTTATCATCGGAAACAGAATTCGCCCTCGATGTCTGAACACCTTTTTTTTGAAAAAACCCCAAAGCCGCGCGTTCACAATTTCTTCAAAATTTCTGACGTTCTGCAATTCACTCAAAAATGGTGCCAAACTGTTGCAAACCATCCCCTGAAAGGTTTTTTGGTGGGAACAGATGCATTTTTATCATCGAAACAGAATTAGCCCTCGATGTCTGAACAACTTTTTTTTGAAAAAATCCCTAAGCCGCGCGGTCACAATTTCTTCAAAATTTCTGACGTTCGGGAATTCACTCAAAATTGGTGTCAAACTGTTGCAAACCATCTCCTGAAAGGTTTTTCGGTGGAAACAGGTGGGTTTTTATCATCGGAAACAGAATTTGCCCTCGATGTCTGAACAACTTTTTTTTGAAAAAACCCCTAAGCCGCGCGGTCACAATTTCTTCAAAATTTCTGACGTTCTGCAATTCACTCAAAAAATGGTGCCCAACTGTTGCAAACCATCCCCTTAAAGGTTTTTCGGTGGAAACAGGTGGGTTTTTATCATCGGAAACAGAATTAGCCCTTGATGTCTGAACAACTTTTTTTTGAAAAAATCCCTAAGCCGCGCGGTCACAATTTCTTCAAAATTTCTGACGTTCTTAAATTCACTCAAAAATGGTGCCAAACTGTTGCAAACCATCCCCTGAAAGGTTTTTTGGTGGGAACAGATGCATTTTTATCATCGAAACAGAATTAGCCCTCGATGTCTGAACACCTTTTTTTTGAAAAAATCCCTAAGCCGCGCGGTCACAATTTCTTCAAAATTTCTGACGTTCTTAAATTCACTCAAAAATGGTGCCAAACTGTTGCAAACCATCCCCTGAAAGGTTTTTCGGTGGAAACAGGTGGGTTTTTATCATCGGAAACAGAATTAGCCCTCAATGTCTGAACAACTTTTTAAAAAAAAATCCCTAAGCCGCGCGGTCACAATTTCTTCAAAATTTCTGACGTTCTTAAATTCACTCAAAAATGGTGCCAAACTGTTGCAAACCATCCCCTGAAAGGTTTTTCGGTGGGAACAGATGCATTTTTATCATCGAAACAGAATTAGCCCTCGATGTCTGAACAACTTTTTTTTGAAAAAATCCCTAAGCCGCGCAGTCACAATTTATTCAAAATTTCTGACGTTCTGCAATTCACTCAAAAAATGGTGCCCAACTGTTGCAAACCATCCCCTCAAATGTTTTTCGGTGGAAACAGATGTGTTTTTATCATCGGAAACAGAATTAGCCCTCAATGTCTGAACAACTTTTTTTGAAAAAATCCCTAAGCCGCGCGGTCACAATTTCTTCAAAATTTCTGACGTTCTTAAATTCACTCAAAAATGGTGCCAAACTGTTGCAAACCATCTCCTGAAAGGTTTTACGGTGGAAACAGGTGGGTTTTTATCATCGGAAACAGAATTAGCCCTCGATGTCTGAACACCTTTTTTTTGAAAAAACCCCTAAGCCGCGCGGTCACAATTTCTTCAAAATTTCTGACGTTCTGCAATTCACTCAAAAAAGGTGCCAAACTGTTGCAAACCATCCCCTGAAAGGTTTTTCGGTGGAAACAGATGTGTTTTTATCATCAAAATAGAATTAGCCCTCGATGTCTGAATAACCTTTTTTTGAAAATATCCCTAAGCCGTGCGGTCACAATTTCTTCAAAATTTCCGACGTTCGGGAATTCACTCAAAATTGGTGTCAAACTTTTGCAAACCATCTCCTGAAAGGTTTTTCGGTGGAAACAGGTGGGTTTTTATCATCGGAAACAGAATTTGCCCTCGATGTCTGAACAACTTTTTTTTGAAAAAACCCCTAAGCCGCGTGGTCACAATTTCTTCAAAATTTCTGACGTTCTGCAATTCACTCAAAAAATGGTGCCCAACTGTTGCAAACCATCCCCTTAAAGGTTTTTCGGTGGAAACAGGTGGGTTTTTATCATCGGAAACAGAATTAGCCCTCAATATCTGAACAACTTTTTTTAAAAAAAACCCTAAGCCGCGCGGTCACAATTTCTTCAAAATTTCTGACGTTCTTAAATTCACTCAAAAATGGTGCCAAACTGTAGCAAACCATCTCCTGAAAGGTTTTTCGGTGGAAACAGGTGGGTTTTTATCATCGGAAACAGAATTCGCCCTCGATGTCTGAACACCTTTTTTTTGAAAAAACCCCAAAGCCGCGCGTTCACAATTTCTTCAAAATTTCTGACGTTCTGCAATTCACTCAAAAATGGTGCCAAACTGTTGCAAACCATCCCCTGAAAGGTTTTTTGGTGGGAACAGATGCATTTTTATCATCGAAACAGAATTAGCCCTCGATGTCTGAACAACTTTTTTTTGAAAAAATCCCTAAGCCGCGCGGTCACAATTTCTTCAAAATTTCTGACGTTCGGGAATTCACTCAAAATTGGTGTCAAACTGTTGCAAACCATCTCCTGAAAGGTTTTTCGGTGGAAACAGGTGGGTTTTTATCATCGGAAACAGAATTTGCCCTCGATGTCTGAACAACTTTTTTTTGAAAAAACCACTAAGCCGCGCGGTCACAATTTCTTCAAAATTTCTGACGTTCTGCAATTCACTCAAAAAATGGTGCCCAACTGTTGCAAACCATCCCCTTAAAGGTTTTTCGGTGGAAACAGGTGGGTTTTTATCATCGGAAACAGAATTAGCCCTTGATGTCTGAACAACTTTTTTTTGAAAAAATCCCTAAGCCGCGCGGTCAAAATTTCTTCAAAATTTCTGACGTTCTTAAATTCACTCAAAAATGGTGCCAAACTGTTGCAAACCATCCCCTGAAAGGTTTTTTGGTGGGAACAGATGCATTTTTATCATCGAAACAGAATTAGCCCTCGATGTCTGAACACCTTTTTTTTGAAAAAATCCCTAAGCCGCGCGGTCACAATTTCTTCAAAATTTCTGACGTTCTTAAATTCACTCAAAAATGGTGCCAAACTGTTGCAAACCATCCCCTGAAAGGTTTTTCGGTGGAAACAGGTGGGTTTTTATCATCGGAAACAGAATTAGCCCTCAATGTCTGAACAACTTTTTAAAAAAAAATCCCTAAGCCGCGCGGTCACAATTTCTTCAAAATTTCTGACGTTCTTAAATTCACTCAAAAATGGTGCCAAACTGTTGCAAACCATCCCCTGAAAGGTTTTTTGGTGGGAACAGATGCATTTTTATCATCGAAACAGAATTAGCCCTCGATGTCTGAACAACTTTTTTTTGAAAAAATCCCTAAGCCGCGCAGTCACAATTTCTTCAAAATTTCTGACGTTCTTAAATTCACTCAAAAATGGTGCCAAACTGTTGCAAACCATCCCCTGAAAGGTTTTTCGGTGGGAACAGATGCATTTTTATCATCGAAACAGAATTAGCCCTCGATGTCTGAACAACTTTTTTTTGAAAAAATCCCTAAGCCGCGCAGTCACAATTTATTCAAAATTTCTGACGTTCTGCAATTCACTCAAAAAATGGTGCCCAACTGTTGCAAACCATCCCCTCAAATGTTTTTCGGTGGAAACAGATGTGTTTTTATCATCGGAAACAGAATTAGCCCTCAATGTCTGAACAACTTTTTTTGAAAAAATCCCTAAGCCGCGCGGTCACAATTTCTTCAAAATTTCTGACGTTCTTAAATTCACTCAAAAATGGTGCCAAACTGTTGCAAACCATCTCCTGAAAGGTTTTACGGTGGAAACAGGTGGGTTTTTATCATCGGAAACAGAATTAGCCCTCGATGTCTGAACACCTTTTTTTTGAAAAAACCCCTAAGCCGCGCGGTCACAATTTCTTCAAAATTTCTGACGTTCTGCAATTCACTCAAAAAAGGTGCCAAACTGTTGCAAACCATCCCCTGAAAGGTTTTTCGGTGGAAACAGATGTGTTTTTATCATCAAAACAGAATTAGCCCTCGATGTCTGAATAACCTTTTTTTGAAAATATCCCTAAGCCGCGCGTTCACAATTTCTTCAAAATTTCTGACGTTCTGCAATTCACTCAAAAATGGTGCCAAACTGTTGCAAACCATCCCCTGAAAGGTTTTTCGGTGGAAACAGGTGGGTTTTTATCATCGGGAACAGAATTAGCCCTCGATGTCTGAACAACTTTTTTTTGAAAAAATCCCTAAGCCGCGCGGTCACAATTTCTTCAAAATTTCTGACGTTCTTAAATTCACTCAAAAATGGTGCCAAACTGTTGCAAACCATCCCCTGAAAGGTTTTTTGGTGGGAACAGATGCATTTTTATCATCGAAACAGAATTAGCCCTCGATGTCTGAACAACTTTTTTTTGAAAAAATCCCTAAGCCGCGCGGTCACAATTTCTTCAAAATTTCTGACGTTCGGGAATTCACTCAAAATTGGTGTCAAACTGTTGCAAACCATCTCCTGAAAGGTTTTTCGGTGGAAACAGGTGGGTTTTTATCATCGGAAACAGAATTTGCCCTCGATGTCTGAACAACTTTTTTTAAAAAAAACCCCTAAGCCGCGCGGTCACACTTTCTTCAAAATTTCTGACGTTCTGCAATTCACTCAAAAAATGGTGCCCAACTGTTGCAAACCATCCCCTTAAAGGTTTTTCGGTGGAAACAGGTGGGTTTTTATCATCGGAAACAGAATTAGCCCTTGATGTCTGAACAACTTTTTTTTGAAAAAATCCCTAAGCCGCGCGGTCACAATTTCTTCAAAATTTCTGACGTTCTTAAATTCACTCAAAAATGGTGCCAAACTGTTGCAAACCATCCCCTGAAAGGTTTTTTGGTGGGAACAGATGCATTTTTATCATCGAAACAGAATTAGCCCTCGATGTCTGAACACCTTTTTTTTGAAAAAATCCCTAAGCCGCGCGGTCACAATTTCTTCAAAATTTCTGACGTTCTTAAATTCACTCAAAAATGGTGCCAAACTGTTGCAAACCATCCCCTGAAAGGTTTTTCGGTGGAAACAGGTGGGTTTTTATCATCGGAAACAGAATTAGCCCTCAATGTCTGAACAACTTTTTAAAAAAAAATCCCTAAGCCGCGCGGTCACAATTTCTTCAAAATTTCTGACGTTCTTAAATTCACTCAAAAATGGTGCCAAACTGTTGCAAACCATCCCCTGAAAGGTTTTTTGGTGGGAACAGATGCATTTTTATCATCGAAACAGAATTAGCCCTCGATGTCTGAACAACTTTTTTTTGAAAAAATCCCTAAGCCGCGCGGTCACAATTTCTTCAAAATTTCTGACGTTCTTAAATTCACTCAAAAATGGTGCCAAACTGTTGCAAACCATCTCCTGAAAGGTTTTTCGGTGGGAACAGATGCATTTTTATCATCGAAACAGAATTAGCCCTCGATGTCTGAACAGCTTTTTTTTGAAAAAATCCCTAAGCCGCGCAGTCACAATTTATTCAAAATTTCTGACGTTCTGCAATTCACTCAAAAAAGGTGCCAAACTGTTGCAAACCATCCCCTGAAAGGTTTTTCGGTGGAAACAGATGTGTTTTTATCATCAAAACAGAATTAGCCCTCGATGTCTGAATAACCTTTTTTTGAAAATATCCCTAAGCCGCGCGTTCACAATTTCTTCAAAATTTCTGACGTTCTGCAATTCACTCAAAAATGGTGCCAAACTGTTGCAAACCATCCCCTGAAAGGTTTTTCGGTGGAAACAGGTGGGTTTTTATCATCGGGAACAGAATTAGCCCTCGATGTCTGAACAACTTTTTTTTGAAAAAATCCCTAAGCCGCGCGGTCACAATTTCTTCAAAATTTCTGACGTTCTTAAATTCACTCAAAAATGGTGCCAAACTGTTGCAAACCATCCCCTGAAAGGTTTTTTGGTGGGAACAGATGCATTTTTATCATCGAAACAGAATTAGCCCTCGATGTCTGAACAACTTTTTTTTGAAAAAATCCCTAAGCCGCGCGGTCACAATTTCTTCAAAATTTCTGACGTTCGGGAATTCACTCAAAATTGGTGTCAAACTGTTGCAAACCATCTCCTGAAAGGTTTTTCGGTGGAAACAGGTGGGTTTTTATCATCGGAAACAGAATTTGCCCTCGATGTCTGAACAACTTTTTTTTAAAAAAACCCCTAAGCCGCGCGGTCACACTTTCTTCAAAATTTCTGACGTTCTGCAATTCACTCAAAAAATGGTGCCCAACTGTTGCAAACCATCCCCTTAAAGGTTTTTCGGTGGAAACAGGTGGGTTTTTATCATCGGAAACAGAATTAGCCCTCAATGTCTGAACACCTTTTTTAAAAAAAATCCCTAAGCCGCGCGGTCACAATTTCTTCAAAATTTCTGACGTTCTTAAATTCACTCAAAAATGGTGCCAAACTGTAGCAAACCATCTCCTGAAAGGTTTTTCGGTGAAAACAGGTGGGTTTTTATCATCGGAAACAGAATTCGCCCTCGATGTCTGAACACCTTTTTTTTGAAAAAACCCCTAAGCCGTGCGTTCACAATTTCTTCAAAATTTCTGACGTTCTGCAATTCACTCAAAAATGGTGCCAAACTGTTGCAAACCATCCCCTGAAAGGTTTTTCGGTGGAAACAGGTGGGTTTTTATCATCGGAAACAGAATTAGCCCTCGATGTCTGAACAACTTTTTTTTGAAAAAATGCCTAAGCCGCGCGGTCACAATTTCTTCAAAATTTCTGACGTTCTTAAATTCACTCAAAAATGGTGCCAAACTGTTGCAAACCATCCCCTGAAAGGTTTTTTGGTGGGAACAGATGCATTTTTATCATCGAAACAGAATTAGCCCTCGATGTCTGAACAACTTTTTTTTGAAAAAATCCCTAAGCCGCGCGGTCACAATTTCTTCAAAATTTCTGACGTTCTTAAATTCACTCAAAAATGGTGCCAAACAGTTGCAAACCATCCCCTGAAAGGTTTTTCGGTGGGAACAGATGCATTTTTATCATCGAAACAGAATTAGCCCTCGATGTCTGAACAACTTTTTTTTGAAAAAATCCCTAAGCCGCGCGGTCACAATTTCTTCAAAATTTCTGACGTTCTGCAATTCACTCAAAAATGGTGCCAAACTGTTGCAAACGATCCCCTTAAAGGTTTTTCGGTGGAAACAGATGTGTTTTTATCATCGGAAACAGAATTAGCCCTCAATGTCTGAACAACTTTTTTTGAAAAAATCCCTAAGCCGCGCGGTCACAATTTCTTCAAAATTTCTGACGTTCTGCAATTCACTCAAAATTGGTGTCAAACTGTTGCAAACGATCCCCTCAAAGGTTTTTCGGTGGAAACAGATGTGTTTTTATCATCGGAAACAGAATTAGCCCTAAATGTCTGAACAACTTTTTATGAAAAAATCCCTAAGCCGCGCGGTCACAATTTTTTCAAAATTTCTGACGTTCTGCAATTCACTCAAAATTGGTGTCAAACTGTTCAAACCATCTCCTGAAAGGTTTTTCGGTGGAAACAGGTGGGTTTTTATCATTGGAAACAGAATTTGCCCTCGATGTCTGAACAACTTTTTTTTGAAAAAACCCCTAAGCCGCGCGGTCACAATTTCTTCAAAATTTCTGACTTTCTGCAATTCACTCAAAAATGGTGCCAAACTGTTGCTAACCATCCCCTGAAAGGTTTTTCGGTGGAAACAGATGTGTTTTTATCATCGGAAACAGAATTAGCCCTCAATGTCTGAACAACTTTTTTTGAAAAAATCCCTAAGCCGCGCGGTCACAATTTCTTCAAAATTTCTGACGTTCTGCAATTCACTCAAAAATGGTGCCAAACTGTTGCAAACCATCCCCTCAAATGTTTTTCGGTGGAAACAGATGTGTTTTTATCATCGGAAACAGAATTAGCCCTCAATGTCTGAACAACTTTTTTTGAAAAAATCCCTAAGCCGCGCGGTCACAATTTCTTCAAAATTTCTGACGTTCGAGAATTCACTCAAAAATGGTGCCAAACTGTTGCAAACGATCCCCTTAAATGTTTTTCGGTGGAAACAGATGTGTTTTTATCATCGGAAACAGAATTAGCCCTCAATGTCTGAACAACTTTTTTTGAAAAAATCCCTAAGCCGCGTGGTCACAGTTTCTTCAAAATTTCTGACGTTCTGCAATTCACTCAAAATTGGTGTCAAACTGTTGCAAACCATCTCATGAAAGGTTTTTCGGTGGAAACAGGTGGGTTTTTATCATCGGAAACAGAATTTGCCCTCGATGTCTGAATAACTTTTTTTTGAAAAAACCCCTAAGCCGCGCGGTCACAATTTCTTCAAAATTTCTGACGTTCTGCAAAACACTCAAAAATGGTGCCCAACTATTGCAAACCATCCCCTTAGACGTTTTTCGGTGGAAACAGGTGGGTTTTTATCATCGGAAACAGAATTAGCCCTCAATGTCTGAACAACTTTTTTTAAAAAAATCCCTAAGCCGCGCGGTCACAATTTCTTCAAAATTTCTGACGTTCTTAAATTCACTCAAAAATGGTGCCAAACTGTTGCAAACCATCTCCTGAAAGGTTTTACGGTGGAAACAGGTGGGTTTTTATCATCGGAAACAGAATTAGCCCTCGATGTCTGAAGAACTTTTTAAAAAAAAAATCCCTAAGCCGCGCGGTCACAATTTCTTCAAAATTTCTGACGTTCTGCAATTCACTCAAAAATGGTGCCAAACTGTTGCAAACCATCCCCTGAAAGGTTTTTTGGTGGGAACAGATGCATTTTTATCATCGAAACAGAATTAGCCCTCAATGTCTGAACAACTTTTTTTTAAAAAATCCCTAAGCCGCGCGGTCACAATTTCTTCAAAATTTCTGACGTTCTGCAATTCACTCAAAATTGGTGTCAAACTGTTGCAAACCATCTCCTGAAAGGTTTTTCGGTGGAAACAGGTGGGTTTTTATCATCGAAACAGAATTAGCCCTCGATGTCTGAACAACTTTTTTTTGAAAAAATCCCTAAGCCGCGCGGTCACAATTTATTCAAAATTTCTGACGTTCTTAAATTCACTCAAAAAAGGTGCCAAACTGTTGCAAACCATCCCCTGAAAGGTTTTTCGGTGGGAACAGATGTGTTTTTATCATCAAAACAGAATTAGCCCTCGATGTCTGAACAACCTTTTTTTGAAAATATCCTTAAGCCGCGCGGTCACAATTTCTTCAAAATTTCTGACGTTCTGCAATTCACTCAAAATTGGTGTCAAACTGTTGCAAACCATCTCCTGAAAGGTTTTTCGGTGGAAACAGGTGGGTTTTTATCATCGGAAACAGAATTTGCCCTCGATGTCTGAACAACTTTTTTTTGAAAAAACCCCTAAGCCGCGCGGTCACAATTTCTTCAAAATTTCTGACGTTGTGCAATTCACTCAAAAATGGTGCCCGACTGTTGCAAACCATCCCCTGAAAGGTTTTTCGGTGGAAACAGGTGGGTTTTTATCATCGGAAACAGAATTAGCCCTCGATGTCTGAACAACTTTTTTTTGAAAAAATCCCTAAGCCGCGCGGTCACAATTTCTTCAAAATTTCTTACGTTCTGCAATTCACTCAAAAATGGTGCCAAACTGTTGCAAACCATCCCCTGAAAGGTTTTTCGGTGGAAACAGGTGGGTTTTTATCATCGGAAACAGAATTAGCCCTCGATGTCTGAACAACTCTTTTTTGAAAAAACCCCTAAGCCGCGCGGTCACAATTTCTTCAAAATTTCTGACGTTCTGCAATTCACTCAAAAATGGTGCCAAACTGTTGCAAACGATCCCCTTAAAGGTTTTTCGGTGGAAACAGATGTGTTTTTATCAGCGGAAACAGAATTAGCCCTCAATGTCTGAACAAATTTTTTTGAAAAAATCCCTAAGCCGCGCGGTCACAATTTCTTCAAAATTTCTGACGTTCTGCAATTCACTCAAAATTGGTGTCAAACTGTTGCAAACGAGCCCCTCAAAGGTTTTTCGGTGGAAACAGATGTGTTTTTATCATCGGAAACAGAATTAGCCCTAAATGTCTGAACAACTTTTTATGAAAAAATCCCTAAGCCGCGCGGTCACAATTTCTTCAAAATTTCTGACGTTCTGCAATTCACTCAAAATTGGTGTCAAACTGTTCAAACCATCTCCTGAAAGGTTTTTCGGTGGAAACAGGTGGGTTTTTATCATTGGAAACAGAATTTGCCCTCGATGTCTGAACAACTTTTTTTTGAAAAAACCCCAAAGCCGCGCGGTCACAATTTCTTCAAAATTTCTGACGTTCTGCAATTCACTCAAAAATGGTGCCCAACTGTTGCAAACCATCCCCTTAAAGGTTTTTCGGTGGAAACAGGTGGGTTTTTATCATCGGAAACAGAATTAGCCCTCAATGTCTGAACAACTTTTTTAAAAAAAATCCCTAAGCCGCGCGGTCACAATTTCTTCAAAATTTCTGACGTTCTTAAATTCACTCAAAAATGGTGCCAAACTGTTGCAAACCATCTCCTGAAAGGTTTTACGGTGGAAACAGGTGGGTTTTTATCATCGGAAACAGAATTAGCCCTCGATGTCTGAAGAACTTTTTTTAAAAAAAATCCCTAAGCCGCGCGGTCACAATTTCTTCAAAATTTCTGACGTTCTGCAATTCACTCAAAAATGGTGCCAAACTGTTGCAAACCATCCCCTGAAAGGTTTTTCGGTGGAAACAGGTGGGTTTTTATCATCGGAAACAGAATTCGCCCTCGATGTCTGAACACCTTTTTTTTGAAAAAACCCATAAGCCGCGCGTTCACAATTTCTTCAAAATTTCTGACGTTCTGCAATTCACTCAAAAATGGTGCCAAACTGTTGCAAACCATCCCCTGAAAGGTTTTTCGGTGGAAACAGATGTGTTTTTATCATCGGAAACAGAATTAGCCCTCGATGTCTGAACAACTTTTTTTGAAAAAATCCCCAAGCCGCGCGGTCACAATTTCTTCAAAATTTCTGACGTTCTTAAATTCACTCAAAAATGGTGCCAAACTGTTGCAAACCATCCCCTGAAAGGTTTTTCGGTGGGAACAGATGCATTTTTATCATCAAAACAGAATTAGCCCTCGATGTCTGAACAACTTTTTTTTGAAAAAATCCCTAAGCCGCGCGGTCACAATTTCTTCAAAATTTCTGACGTTCTGCAATTCACTCAAAAATGGTGCCAAACTGTTGCAAACGATCCCCTTAAAGGTTTTTCGGTGGAAACAGATGTGTTTTTATCAGCGGAAACAGAATTAGCCCTCAATGTCTGAACAACTTTTTTTGAAAAAATCCCTAAGCCGCGCGGTCACAATTTCTTCAAAATTTCTGACGTTCTGCAATTCACTCAAAATTGGTGTCAAACTGTTCAAACCATCTCCTGAAAGGTTTTTCGGTGGAAACAGGTGGGTTTTTATCATTGGAAAAAGAATTTGCCCTCGATGTCTGAAGAACTTTTTTTTGAAAAAACCCCAAAGCCGCGCGGTCACAATTTCTTCAAAATTTCTGACGTTCTGCAATTCACTCAAAAATGGTGCCCAACTGTTGCAAACCATCCCCTTAAAGGTTTTTCGGTGGAAACAGGTGGGTTTTTATCATCGGAAACAGAATTAGCCCTCAATGTCTGAACAACTTTTTTTAAAAAAATCCCTAAGCCGCGCGGTCACAATTTCTTCAAAATTTCTGACGTTCTTAAATTCACTCAAAAATGGTGCCAAACTGTTGCAAACCATCCCCTTAAAGGTTTTTCGGTGGAAACAGATGTGTTTTTATCATCAGAAACAGAATTAGCCCTCAATCTCTGAACAACTTTTTTTTGAAAAAATCCCTAAGCCGCGCGGTCACAATTTCTTCAAAATTTCTGACGTTATGCAATTCACTCAAAAATGGTGCCAAACTGTTGCAAACCATCCCCTGAAAGGTTTTTCGGTGGGAACAGATGTGTTTTTATCATCAAAACAGAATTAGCCCTCGATGTCTGAACAACCTTTTTTTGAAAATATCCCTAAGCCGCGCGGTCACAATTTCTTCAAAATTTCTGACGTTCTGCAATTCACTCAAAATTGGTGTCAAACTGTTGCAAACCATCTCCTGAAAGGTTTTTCGGTGGAAACAGGTGGGTTTTTATCATCGGAAACAGAATTTGCCCTCGATGTCTGAACAACTTTTTTTTGAAAAAACCCCTAAGCCGCGCGGTCACAATTTCTTCAAAATTTCTGACGTTCTGCAATTCACTCAAAAATGGTGCCCGACTGTTGCAAACCATCCCCTGAAAGGTTTTTCGGTGGAAACAGGTGGGTTTTTATCATCGGAAACAGAATTAGCCCTCGATGTCTGAACAACTTTTTTTTGAAAAAATCCCTAAGCCGCGCGGTCACAATTTCTTCAAAATTTCTTACGTTCTGCAATTCACTCAAAAATGGTGCCAAACTGTTGCAAACCATCCCCTGAAAGGTTTTTCGGTGGAAACAGGTGGGTTTTTATCATCGGAAACAGAATTAGCCCTCGATGTCTGAACAACTCTTTTTTGAAAAAACCCCTAAGCCGCGCGGTCACAATTTCTTCAAAATTTCTGACGTTCTGCAATTCACTCAAAAATGGTGCCAAACTGTTGCAAACGATCCCCTTAAAGGTTTTTCGGTGGAAACAGATGTGTTTTTATCAGCGGAAACAGAATTAGCCCTCAATGTCTGAACAAATTTTTTTGAAAAAATCCCTAAGCCGCGCGGTCACAATTTCTTCAAAATTTCTGACGTTCTGCAATTCACTCAAAATTGGTGTCAAACTGTTGCAAACGAGCCCCTCAAAGGTTTTTCGGTGGAAACAGATGTGTTTTTATCATCGGAAACAGAATTAGCCCTAAATGTCTGAACAACTTTTTATGAAAAAATCCCTAAGCCGCGCGGTCACAATTTCTTCAAAATTTCTGACGTTCTGCAATTCACTCAAAATTCGTGTCAAACTGTTCAAACCATCTCCTGAAAGGTTTTTCGGTGGAAACAGGTGGGTTTTTATCATTGGAAACAGAATTTGCCCTCGATGTCTGAACAACTTTTTTTTGAAAAAACCCCAAAGCCGCGCGGTCACAATTTCTTCAAAATTTCTGACGTTCTGCAATTCACTCAAAAATGGTGCCCAACTGTTGCAAACCATCCCCTTAAAGGTTTTTCGGTGGAAACAGGTGGGTTTTTATCATCGGAAACAGAATTAGCCCTCAATGTCTGAACAACTTTTTTAAAAAAAATCCCTAAGCCGCGCGGTCACAATTTCTTCAAAATTTCTGACGTTCTTAAATTCACTCAAAAATGGTGCCAAACTGTTGCAAACCATCTCCTGAAAGGTTTTACGGTGGAAACAGGTGGGTTTTTATCATCGGAAACAGAATTAGCCCTCGATGTCTGAAGAACTTTTTTTAAAAAAAATCCCTAAGCCGCGCGGTCACAATTTCTTCAAAATTTCTGACGTTCTGCAATTCACTCAAAAATGGTGCCAAACTGTTGCAAACCATCCCCTGAAAGGTTTTTCGGTGGAAACAGGTGGGTTTTTATCATCGGAAACAGAATTCGCCCTCGATGTCTGAACACCTTTTTTTTGAAAAAACCCATAAGCCGCGCGTTCACAATTTCTTCAAAATTTCTGACGTTCTGCAATTCACTCAAAAATGGTGCCAAACTGTTGCAAACCATCCCCTGAAAGGTTTTTCGGTGGAAACAGATGTGTTTTTATCATCGGAAACAGAATTAGCCCTCGATGTCTGAACAACTTTTTTTGAAAAAATCCCCAAGCCGCGCGGTCACAATTTCTTCAAAATTTCTGACGTTCTTAAATTCACTCAAAAATGGTGCCAAACTGTTGCAAACCATCCCCTGAAAGGTTTTTCGGTGGGAACAGATGCATTTTTATCATCAAAACAGAATTAGCCCTCGATGTCTGAACAACTTTTTTTTGAAAAAATCCCTAAGCCGCGCGGTCACAATTTCTTCAAAATTTCTGACGTTCTGCAATTCACTCAAAAATGGTGCCAAACTGTTGCAAACGATCCCTTTAAAGGTTTTTCGGTGGAAACAGATGTGTTTTTATCAGCGGAAACAGAATTAGCCCTCAATGTCTGAACAACTTTTTTTGAAAAAATCCCTAAGCCGCGCGGTCACAATTTCTTCAAAATTTCTGACGTTCTGCAATTCACTCAAAATTGGTGTCAAACTGTTCAAACCATCTCCTGAAAGGTTTTTCGGTGGAAACAGGTGGGTTTTTATCATTGGAAAAAGAATTTGCCCTCGATGTCTGAACAACTTTTTTTAAAAAAAAACCCCAAAGCCGCGCGGTCACAATTTCTTCAAAATTTCTGACGTTCTGCAATTCACTCAAAAATGGTGCCCAACTGTTGCAAACCATCCCCTTAAAGGTTTTTCGGTGGAAACAGGTGGGTTTTTATCATCGGAAACAGAATTAGCCCTCAATGTCTGAACAACTTTTTTTAAAAAAATCCCTAAGCCGCGCGGTCACAATTTCTTCAAAATTTCTGACGTTCTTAAATTCACTCAAAAATGGTGCCAAACTGTTGCAAACCATCCCCTTAAAGGTTTTTCGGTGGAAACAGATGTGTTTTTATCATCAGAAACAGAATTAGCCCTCAATCTCTGAACAACTTTTTTTTGAAAAAATCCCTAAGCCGCGCGGTCACAATTTCTTCAAAATTTCTGACGTTATGCAATTCACTCAAAAATGGTGCCAAACTGTTGCAAACCATCCCCTGAAAGGTTTTTCGGTGGAAACAGGTGGGTTTTTATCATCGGAAACAGAATTAGCCCTCGATGTCTGAACAACTTTTTTTTGAAAAAATCCCTAAGCCGCGTGGTCACAATTTCTTCAAAATTTCTGACGTTCTGCAATTCACTCAAAAATGGTGCCAAACTGTTGCAAACCATCCCCTGAAAGGTTTTTCGGTGGGAACAGATGTGTTTTTATCATCGGAAACAGAATTAGCCCTCGATGTCGGAACAACTTTTTTTTGAAAAAATCCCTAAGCCGCGCGGTCACAATTTCTTCAAAATTTCTGACGTTCTTAAATTCACTCAAAAATGGTGCCAAACTGTTGCAAACCATCCCCTGAAAGGTTTTTCGGTGGGAACAGATGCATTTTTATCATCGAAACAGAATTAGCCCTCGATGTCTGAACAACTTTTTTTTGAAAAAATCCCTAAGCCGCGCGGTCACAATTTCTTCAAAATTTCTGACGTTCTGCAATTCACTCAAAAATGGTGCCAAACTGTTGCAAACGATCCCCTTAAAGGTTTTTCGGTGGAAACAGATGTGTTTTTATCAGCGGAAACAGAATTAGCCCTCAATGTCTGAACAACTTTTTTTGAAAAAATCCCTAAGCCGCGCGGTCACAATTTCTTCAAAATTTCTGACGTTCTGCAATTCACTCAAAATTGGTGTCAAACTGTTGCAAACGATCCCCTCAAAGGTTTTTCGGTGGAAACAGATGTGTTTTTATCATCGGAAACAGAATTAGCCCTAAATGTCTGAACAACTTTTTCTGAAAAAATCCCTAAGCCGCGCGGTCACAATTTCTTCAAAATTTCTGACGTTCGGGAATTCACTCAAAATTGGTGTCAAACTGTTCAAACCATCTCCTGAAAGGTTTTTCGGTGGAAACAGGTGGGTTTTTATCATTGGAAACAGAATTTGCCCTCGATGTCTGAACAACTTTTTTTTGAAAAAACCCCAAAGCCGCGCGGTCACAATTTCTTCAAAATTTCTGACGTTCTGCAATTCACTCAAAAATGGTGCCCAACTGTTGCAAACCATCCCCTTAAAGGTTTTTCGGTGGAAACAGGTGGGTTTTTTATCATCGGAAACAGAATTAGCCCTCAATGTCTGAACAACTTTTTTTAAAAAAATCCCTAAGCCGCGCGGTCACAATTTCTTCAAAATTTCTGACGTTCTTAAATTCACTCAAAAATGGTGCCAAACTGTTGCAAACCATCCCCTTAAAGGTTTTTCGGTGGAAACAGATGTGTTTTTATCATCAGAAACAGAATTAGCCCTCAATCTCTGAACAACTTTTTTTTGAAAAAATCCCTAAGCCGCGCGGTCACAATTTCTTCAAAATTTCTGACGTTATGCAATTCACTCAAAAATGGTGCCAAACTGTTGCAAACCATCCCCTGAAAGGTTTTTCGGTGGAAACAGGTGGGTTTTTATCATCGGAAACAGAATTAGCCCTCGATGTCTGAACAACTTTTTTTTTGAAAAAATCCCTAAGCCGCGCGGTCACAATTTCTTCAAAATTTCTGACGTTCTGCAATTCACTCAAAAATGGTGCCAAACTGTTGCAAACCATCCCCTGAAACGTTTTTCGGTGGAAACAGATGTGTTTTTATCATCGGAAACAGCATTAACCCACAATGTCTGAACAACTTTTTTTTGGAAAAATCCCCAAGCCGCGCGGTCACAATTTCTTCAAAATTTCTGACGTTCTGCAATTCACTCAAAAATGGTGCCAAACTGTTGCAAACCATCCCCTGAAAGGTTTTTCGGTGGAAACAGATGTGTTTTTATCATCGGAAACAGAATTAGCCCTCGATGTCTGAACAACTTTTTTTGAAAAAATCCCTAAGCCGCGCGGTCACAATTTCTTCAAAATTTCTGACGTTCATAAATTCACTCAAAAATGGTGCCAAACTGTTGCAAACCATCTCCTGAAAGGTTTTTCGGTGGAAACAGGTGGGTTTTTATCATCGGAAACAGAATTAGCCCTCGATGTCTGAAAACTTTTTTTTGAAAAAATCCCTAAGCCGCGCGGTCACAATTTCTTCAAAATTTCTGACGTTCTGCAATTCACTCAAAAATGGTGCCAAACTGTTGCAAACCATCCCCTGAAAGGTTTTTCGGTGGAAACAGGTGGGTTTTTATCATCGGAAACAGAATTAGCCCTCAATGTCTGAACAACTTTTTTTGAAAAAATCCCTAAGCCGCGCGGTCACAATTTCTTCAAAATTTCTGACGTTCTGCAATTCACTCAAAATTGGTGTCAAACTGTTGCAAACCATCCCCTGAAAGGTTTTTCGGTGGAAACAGGTGGGTTTTTATCATCCGAAACAGAATTAGCCCTCGATGTCTGAACAACTTTTTTTTGAAAAAATCCCTAAGCCGCGCGGTCACAATTTCTTCAAAATTTCTGACGTTCTGCAATTCACTCAAAAATGGTGCGAAACTGTTGCAAACCATCCCCTGAAAGGTTTTTCGGTGGAAACAGGTGGGTTTTTATCATCGGAAACAGAATTAGCCCTCGATGTCTCAATAACTTTTTTTTGAAAAAATCCCTAAGCCGCGCGGTCACAATTTCTTCAAAATTTCTGACGTTCTGCAATTCACTCAAAAATGGTGCCAAACTGTTGCAAACCATCCCCTGAAAGGTTTTTCGGTGGAAACAGGTGGGTTTTTATCATCGGAAACAGAATTAGCCCTCAATGTCTGAACAATGTTTTTGTAAAAAATCCCTAAGCCGCGCGGTCACAATTTCTTCAAAATTTCTGACGTTCTTAAATTCACTCAAAAATGGTGACAAACTGTTGCAAACCATCCCCTTAAAGGTTTTTCGGTGGAAACAGATGTGTTTTTATCATCAGAAACAGAATTAGCCCTCAATCTCTGAACAACTTTTTTTTGAAAAAATCCCTAAGCCGCGCGGTCACAATTTCTTCAAAATTTCTGACGTTCATAAATTCACTCAAAAATGGTGCCAAACTGTTGCAAACCATCTCCTGAAAGGTTTTTCGGTGGAAACAGGTGGGTTTTTATCATCGGAAACAGAATTAGCCCTCGATGTCTGAAAACTTTTTTTTGAAAAAATCCCTAAGCCGCGCGGTCACAATTTCTTCAAAATTTCTGACGTTCTGCAATTCACTCAAAAATGGTGCCAAACTGTTGCAAACCATCCCCTGAAAGGTTTTTCGGTGGAAACAGGTGGGTTTTTATCATCGGAAACAGAATTAGCCGTCGATGTCTGAACAACTTTTTTTTAAAAAAATCCCTAAGCCGCGCGGTCACAATTTCTTCAAAATTTCTGACGTTCTGCAATTCACTCAAAAATGGTGCCAAACTGTTGCAAACCATCCCCTGAAAGGTTTTTCAGTGGAAACAGGTGGGTTTTTATCATTGGAAACAGAATTAGCCCTCGATGTCTGAACAACTTTTTTTTGAAAAAATCCCTAAGCCGCGCGGTCACAATTTCTTCAAAATTTCTGACGTTCTGCAATTCACTCAAAAATGGTGTCAAACTGTTGCAAACCATCCCCTGAAAGGTTTTCCGGTGGAAACAGGTGGGTTTTTATCATCGGAAACAGAATTAGCCCTCGATGTCTGAACAACTTTTTTTGAAAAAATCCCTAAGCCGCGCGGTCGCAATTTCTTCAAAATTTCTGACGTTCTGCAATTCACTCAAAAATGGTGCCAAACTGTTGCAAACCATCCCCTGAAAGGTTTTTCGGTGGAAACAGATGTGTTTTTATCATCGGAAACAGAATTAGCCCTCGATGTCTGAACAATTTTTTTTTGAAAAAACCCCAAATCCGCGCGGTCACAATTTCTTCAAAATTTCTGACGTTCTTAAATTCACTCAAAAATGGTGCCAAACTGTTGCAAACCATCTCCTGAAAGGTTTTTCGGTGGAAACAGGTGGGTTTTTATCATCGGAAACAGAAGTAGCCCTCGATGTCTGAACAACTTTTTTTTGAAAAAATCCCTTAGCCGCGCGGTCACAATTTCTTCAAAATTTCTGACGTTCTGCAATTCACTCAAAAATGGTGCCAAACTGTTGCAAACCATCCCCTGAAAGGTTTTTCGGTGGAAACAGGTGGGTTTTTATCATCGGAAACAGAATTAGCCGTCGATGTCTGAACAACTTTTTTTGAAAAAATCCCTAAGCCGCGCGGTCACAATTTCTTCAAAATTTCTGACGTTCTGCAATTCACTCAAAATTGGTGCCAAACTGTTGCAAACCATCCCCTGAAAGGTTTTTCAGTGGAAACAGGTGGGTTTTTATCATTGGAAACAGAATTAGCCCTCGATGTCTGAACAACTTTTTTTTGAAAAAATCCCTAAGCCGCGCGGTCACAATTTCTTCAAAATTTCTGACGTTCTGCAATTCACTCAAAAATGGTGTCAAACTGTTGCAAACCATCCCCTGAAAGGTTTTCCGGTGGAAACAGGTGGGTTTTTATCATCGGAAACAGAATTAGCCCTCGATGTCTGAACAACTTTTTTTGAAAAAATCCCTAAGCCGCGCGGTCGCAATTTCTTCAAAATTTCTGACGTTCTGCAATTCACTCAAAAATGGTGCCAAACTGTTGCAAACCATCCCCTGAAATGTTTTTCGGTGGAAACAGATGTGTTTTTATCATCGGAAACAGAATTAGCCCTCGATGTCTGAACAACTTTTTTTTGAAAAAATCCCTAAGCCGCGCGGTCACAATTTCTTCAAAATTTCTGACGTTCTGCAATTCACTCAAAAATGGTGCCAAACAGTTGCAAACCATCCCCTTAAAGGTTTTTCGGTGGAAACAGATGTGTTTTTATCATCAGAAACAGAATTAGCCCTCAATGTCTGAACAACTTTTTTTTGAAAAAATCCCTAAGCCGCGCGGTCACAATTTCTTCAAAATTTCTGACATTCTGCAATTCACTCAAAAATGGTGCCAAACTGTTGCAAACCATCCCCTGAAAGGTTTTTCGGTGGAAACAGGTGGGTTTTTATCATCGGAAACAGAATTAGCCCTCGATGTCTGAACAACTTTTTTTTGAAAAAATCCCTAAGCCGCGCGGTCACAATTTCTTCAAAATTTCTGACGTTCTGCAATTAACTCAAAAATGGTGCCAAACTGTTGCAAACCATCCCCTGAAAGGTTTTTCGGTGGAAACAGGTGGGTTTTTATCATCGTAAACAGAATTAGCCCTCAATGTCTGAACAACTTTTTTTTGAAAAAATCCCTAAGCCGCACGGTCACAATTTCTTCAAAATTTCTGACGTTCTGCAATTCACTGAAAAATGGTGCCAAACTGTTGCAAACCATCCCCTGAAAGGTTTTTCGGTGGAAACAGATGTGTTTTTATCATCGGAAACAGAATTAGCCCTCATTGTCTGAACAACTTTTTTTTGAAAAAATCCCTAAGCCGCGCGGTCACAATTTCTTCAAAATTTCTGACGTTCTTAAATTCACTCAAGAATGGTGCCAAACTGTTGCAAACCATCTCCTGAAAGGTTTTTCGGTGGAAACAGGTGGGTTTTTATCATCGGAAACAGAAGTAGCCCTCGATGTCTGAACAACTTTTTTTTGAAAAAATCCCTAAGCCGCGCGGTCACAATTTCTTCAAAATTTCTGACGTTCTGCAATTCACTCAAAAATGGTGCCAAACTGTTGCAAACCATCCCCTGAAAGGTTTTTCGGTGGAAACATGTGGGTTTTTATCATCGGAAACAGAATTAGCCGTCGATGTCTGAACAACTTTTTTTGAAAAAATCCCTAAGCCGCGCGGTCACAATTTCTTCAAAATTTCTGACGTTCTGCAATTCACTCAAAATTGGTGCCAAACTGTTGCAAACCATCCCCTGAAAGGTTTTTCAGTGGAAACAGGTGGGTTTTTATCATTGGAAACAGAATTAGCCCTCGATGTCTGAACAACTTTTTTTTGAAAAAATCCCTAAGCCGCGCGGTCACAATTTCTTCAAAATTTCTGACGTTCTGCAATTCACTCAAAAATGGTGTCAAACTGTTGCAAAACATCCCCTGAAAGGTTTTTCGGTGGAAACAGGTGGGTTTTTATCATCGGAAACAGAATTAGCCCTCGATGTCTGAACAACTTTTTTTGGGAAAAATCCCTAAGCCGCGCGGTCAAAATTTCTTCAAAATTTCTGACGTTCTGCGATTCATTCAAAAATGGTGCCAAACTGTTGCAAACCATCCCCTGAAAGGTTTTTCGGTGGAAACAGGTGGGTTTTTATCATCGTAAACAGAATTAGCCCTCGATGTCTGAACAACTTTTTTTTGAAAAAATCCCTAAGCCGCGCGGTCACAATTTCTTCAAAATTTCTGACGTTCTGCAATTCACTCAAAAATGGTGCCAAACTGTTGCAAACCATCCCCTGAAAGGTTTTTCGGTGGAAACAGGTGTGTTTTTATCATCGGAAACAGAATTAGCCCTCATTGTCTGAACAACTTTTTTTTGAAAAAATCCCTAAGCCGCGCGGTCACAATTTCTTCAAAATTTCTGACGTTCTTAAATTCACTCAAAAATGGTGCCAAACTGTTGCAAACCATCCCCTGAAAGGTTTTTCGGTGGAAACAGGTGGGTTTTTATCATTGGAAACAGAATTAGCCCTCGATGTCTGAACAACTTTTTTTTGAAAAAATCCCTAAGCCGCGCGGTCACAATTTCTTCAAAATTTCTGACGTTCTGCAATTCACTCAAAAATGGTGTCAAACTGTTGCAAACCATCCCCTGAAAGGTTTTCCGGTGGAAACAGGTGGGTTTTTATCATCGGAAACAGAATTAGCCCTCGATGTCTGAACAACTTTTTTTTGAAAAAATCCCTAAGCCGCGCGGTCACAATTTCTTCAAAATTTCTGACGTTCTGCAATTCACTCAAAAATGGTGCCAAACTGTTGCAAACCATCCCCTGAAACGTTTTTCGGTGGAAACAGATGTGTTTTTATCATCGGAAACAGCATTAGCCCACAATGTCTGAACAACTTTTTTTGAAAAAATCCCTAAGCCGCACGGTCACAATTTCTTCAAAATTTCTGACGTTCTGCAATTCACTCAAAAATGGTGCCAAACTGTTGCAAACCATCCCCTGAAAGGTTTTTCGGTGGAAACAGATGTGTTTTTATCATCGGAAACAGAATTAGCCCTCGATGTCTGAACAACTTTTTTTTGAAAAAACCCCAAATCCGCGCGGTCACAATTTCTTCAAAATTTCTGACGTTCTTAAATTCACTCAAAAATGGTGCCAAACTGTTGCAAACCATCTCCTGAAAGGTTTTTCGGTGGAAACAGGTGGGTTTTTATCATCGGAAACAGAAGTAGCCCTCTATGTCTGAACAACTTTTTTTTGAAAAAATCCCTAAGCCGCGCGGTCACAATTTCTTCAAAATTTCTGACGTTCTGCAATTCACTCAAAAATGGTGCCAAACTGTTGCAAACCATCCCCTGAAAGGTTTTTCGGTGGAAACAGGTGGGTTTTTATCATCGGAAACAGAATTTGCCCTCAATGTCTGAACAACTTTTTTTTGAAAAAACCCCTAAGCCGCACGGTCACAATTTCTTCAAAATTTCTGACGTTCTGCAAATCACTCAAAAATGGTGCCCAACTGTTGCAAACCATCCCCTGAAAGGTTTTTCGGTGGAAACAGGTGGGTTTTTGTCATCGGAAACAGAATTAGCCCTCAATGTCTGAACAACTTTTTTAAAAAAAAATCCCTAAGCTGCGCGATCACAATATCTTCAAAATTTCTGACGTTCTTAAATTCACTCAAAAATGGTGCCAAACTGTTGCAAACCATCTCCTGAAAGGTTTTTCGGTGGAAACAGGTGGGTTTTTATCATCGGAAACAGAATTAGCCCTCGATGTCTGAACACCTTTTTTTTGAAAAAACCCCTAAGCCGCGCGGTCACAATTTCTTCAAAATTTCTGACGTTCTGCAATTCACTCAAAAATGGTGCCAAACTTTTGCAAACGATCCCCTTAAAGGTTTTTCGGTGGAAACAGATGTGTTTTGATCAGCGGAAACAGAATTAGCCCTCAATGTCTGAACAACTATTTTGAAAAAATCCCTAAGCCGCGCGGTCACAATTTCTTCAAAATTTCTGCCGTTCTGCAATTCACTCAAAATTGGTGTCAAACTGTTGCAAACGATCCCCTCAAAGGTTTTTCGGTGGAAACAGATGTGTTTTTATCATCGGAAACAGAATTTGCCCTCAATGTCTGAACAACTTTTTATGCAAAAATCCCTAAGCCGCGCGGTCACAATTTCTTCAAAATTTCTGACGTTCTTAAATTCACTCAAAAATGGTGCCAAACTGTTGCAAACCATCTCCTGAAAGGTTTTTCGGTGGAAACAGGTGGGTTTTTATCATCGGAAACAGAATTAGCCCTCGATGTCTAAACACCTTTTTTTTGAAAAAACCCCTAAGCCGCGCGGTCACAATTTCTTCAAAATTTCTGACGTTCTGCAATTCACTCAAAAATGGTGCCAAACTGTTGCAAACCATCCCCTGAAAGGTTTTTCGGTGGAAACAGATGTGTTTTTTATCATCGGAAACAGAATTAGCCCTCGATGTCTGAACAGCTTTTTTTTGAAAAAATCCCTAAGCCGCGCGGTCACAATTTCTTCAAAATTTCTGACGTTCTTAAATTCACTCAAAAATGGTGCCAAACTGTTGCAAACCATCCCCTGAAAGGTTTTTCGGTGGGAACAGGTGGGTTTTTATCATCGGAAACAGAATTTGCCCTCAATGTCTGAACAACTTTTTTTTGAAAAAACCCCTAAGCCGCGCGGTCACAATTTCTTCAAAATTTCTGACGTTCTGCAAATCACTCAAAAATGGTGCCCAACTGTTGCAAACCATCCCCTGAAAGGTTTTTCGGTGGAAACAGGTGGGTTTTTGTCATCGGAAACAGAATTAGCCCTCAATGTCTGAACAACTTTTTTTTAAAAAATCCCTAAGCTGCGCGGTCACAATATCTTCAAAATTTCTGACGTTCTTAAATTCACTCAAAAATGGTGCCAAACTGTTGCAAACCATATCCTGAAAGGTTTTTCGGTGGAAACAGGTGGGTTTTTATCATCGGAAACAGAATTAGCCCTCGATGTCTGAACACCTTTTTTTTGAAAAAACCCCTAAGCCACGCGGTCACAATTTCTTCAAAATTTCTGACGTTCTGCAATTCACTCAAAAATGGTGCCAAACTGTTGCAAACGATCCACTTAAAGGTTTTTCGGTGGAAACAGATGTGTTTTGATCAGCGGAAACAGAATTAGCCCTCAATGTCTGAACAACTATTTTGAAAAAATCCCTAAGCCGCGCGGTCACAATTTCTTCAAAATTTCTGACATTCTGCAATTCACTCAAAATTGGTGTCAAACTGTTGCAAACGATCCCCTCAAAGGTTCTTCGGTGGAAACAGATGTGTTTTTATCATCGGAAACAGAATTTGCCCTCAATGTCTGAACAACGTTTTTTGGAAAAAATCCCTAAGCCGCGCGGTCACAATTTCTTCAAAATTTCTGACGTTCTTAAATTCACTCAAAAATGGTGCCAAACTGTTGCAAACCATCCCCTGAAAGGTTTTTCGGTGGAAACAGATGTGTTTTTATCATCGGAAACAGAATTAGCCCACAATGTCTGAACAACTTTTTTTTGAAAAAATCCCTAAGCCGCGCGCTCACAATTTCTTCAAAATTTCTGACGTTCTGCAATTCACTCAAAAATGGTGCCAAACTGTTGCAAACCATCCCCTGAAAGGTTTTTCAGTGGAAACAGGTGGGTTTTTATCATTGGAAACAGAATTAGCCCTCGATGTCTGAACAACTTTTTTTGAAAAAATCCCTAATCCGCGCGGTCACAATTTCTTCAAAACTTCTGACGTTCTGCAATTCACTCAAAAATGGTGCCAAACTGTTGCAAACCATCTCCTGAAAGGCTTTTCGGTGGAAACAGGTGGGTTTTTATCATCAGAAACAGAATTAGCCCTCGATGTCTGAACACCTTTTTTTTGAAAAAACCCCTAAGCCGCGCGGTCACAATTTCTTCAAAATTTCTGACGTTCTGCAATTCACTCAAAAATGGTGCCAAACTGTTGCAAACCATCCCCTGAAAGGTTTTTCGGTGGAAACAGATGTGTTTTTATCATCGGAAACAGAATTAGACCTCGATGTCTGAACAACTTTTTTTGAAAAAATCCATAAGCCGCGCGGTCACAATTTCTTCAAAATTTCTGACGTTCTGCAATTCACTCAAAAATGGTGCCAAACTGTTGCAAACCATCCCCTTAAAGGTTTTTCGGTTGAAACAGATCTGTTTTTATCATCGGAAACAGAATTAGGCTTCAATGTCTGAACAACTTTTTTTGAAAAAATCCCTAAGCCGCGCGGTCGCAATTTCTTCAAAATTTCTGACGTTCTGCAAATCGCTCAAAAATGGTGCCAAACTGTTGCAAACCATCCCCTGAAAAGTTTTTCGGTGGAAACAGATGTGTATTTATCATCGGAAACAGAATTAGACCTCGATGTCTGAACAACTTTTTTTTGAAAAAACCCCAAATCCGCGCGGTCACAATTTCTTCAAAATTTCTGACGTTCTTAAATTCACTCAAAAATGGTGCCAAACTGTTGCAAAACATCCCCTGAAAGGTTTTTCGGTGGAAACAGGTGGGTTTTTATCATCGGAAACAGAATTAGCCGTTGATGTCTGAACAACTTTTTTTGAAAAAATCCCTAAGCCGCGCGGTCACAATTTCTTCAAAATTTCTGACGTTCTGCAAATCACTCAAAAATGGTGCCCAACTGTTGCAAACCATCCCCTGAAAGGTTTTTCGGTGGAAACAGGTGGGTTTTTGTCATCGGAAACAGAATTATCCCTCAATTTCTGAACAACTTTTTTTAAAAAAATCCCTAAGCTGCGCGGTCACAATATCTTCAAAATTTCTGACGTTCTTAAATTCACTCAAAAATGGTGCCAAACTGTTGCAAACCATCCCCTGAAAGGTTTTTCGGTGGGAACAGATGCATTTTTATCATCGAAACAGAATTAGCCCTCGATGTCTGAACAACTTTTTTTTGAAAAAATCCCTAAGCCGCGCGGTCACAATTTCTTCAAAATTTCTGACGTTCTGCAATTCACTCAAAAATGGTGCCAAACTGTTGCAAACGATCCCCTTAAAGGTTTTTTGGTGGAAACAGATGTGTTTTTATCAGCGGAAACAGAATTAGCCCTCAATGTCTGAACAACCTTTTTTGAAAAAATCCCTAAGCCGCGCGGTCACAAATTCTTCAAAATTTCTGACGTTCTGCAATTCACTCAAAAATGGTGCCAAACTTTTGCAAACGATCCCCTTAAAGGTTTTTTGGTGGAAACAGATGTGTTTTGATCAGCGGAAACAGAATTAGCCCTCAATGTCTGAACAACTATTTTGAAAAAATCCCTAAGCCGCGCGGTCACAATTTCTTCAAAATTTCTGCCGTTCTGCAATTCACTCAAAATTGGTGTCAAACTGTTGCAAACGATCCCCTCAAAGGTTTTTCGGTGGAAACAGATGTGTTTTTATCATCGGAAACAGAATTTGCCCTCAATGTCTGAACAACTTTTTATGCAAAAATCCCTAAGCCGCGCGGTCACAATTTCTTCAAAATTTCTGACGTTCTTAAATTCACTCAAAAATGGTGCCAAACTGTTGCAAACCATCTCCTGAAAGGTTTTTCGGTGGAAACAGGTGGGTTTTTATCATCGGAAACAGAATTAGCCCTCGATGTCTAAACACCTTTTTTTTGAAAAAACCCCTAAGCCGCGCGGTCACAATTTCTTCAAAATTTCTGACGTTCTGCAATTCACTCAAAAATGGTGCCAAACTGTTGCAAACCATCCCCTGAAAGGTTTTTCGGTGGAAACAGATGTGTTTTTTATCATCGGAAACAGAATTAGCCCTCGATGTCTGAACAGCTTTTTTTTGAAAAAATCCCTAAGCCGCGCGGTCACAATTTCTTCAAAATTTCTGACGTTCTTAAATTCACTCAAAAATGGTGCCAAACTGTTGCAAACCATCCCCTGAAAGGTTTTTCGGTGGGAACAGGTGGGTTTTTATCATCGGAAACAGAATTTGCCCTCAATGTCTGAACAACTTTTTTTTGAAAAAACCCCTAAGCCGCGCGGTCACAATTTCTTCAAAATTTCTGACGTTCTGCAAATCACTCAAAAATGGTGCCCAACTGTTGCAAACCATCCCCTGAAAGGTTTTTCGGTGGAAACAGGTGGGTTTTTGTCATCGGAAACAGAATTAGCCCTCAATGTCTGAACAACTTTTTTTTAAAAAATCCCTAAGCTGCGCGGTCACAATATCTTCAAAATTTCTGACGTTCTTAAATTCACTCAAAAATGGTGCCAAACTGTTGCAAACCATATCCTGAAAGGTTTTTCGGTGGAAACAGGTGGGTTTTTATCATCGGAAACAGAATTAGCCCTCGATGTCTGAACACCTTTTTTTTGAAAAAACCCCTAAGCCACGCGGTCACAATTTCTTCAAAATTTCTGACGTTCTGCAATTCACTCAAAAATGGTGCCAAACTGTTGCAAACGATCCACTTAAAGGTTTTTCGGTGGAAACAGATGTGTTTTGATCAGCGGAAACAGAATTAGCCCTCAATGTCTGAACAACTATTTTGAAAAAATCCCTAAGCCGCGCGGTCACAATTTCTTCAAAATTTCTGACATTCTGCAATTCACTCAAAATTGGTGTCAAACTGTTGCAAACGATCCCCTCAAAGGTTCTTCGGTGGAAACAGATGTGTTTTTATCATCGGAAACAGAATTTGCCCTCAATGTCTGAACAACGTTTTTTGGAAAAAATCCCTAAGCCGCGCGGTCACAATTTCTTCAAAATTTCTGACGTTCTTAAATTCACTCAAAAATGGTGCCAAACTGTTGCAAACCATCCCCTGAAAGGTTTTTCGGTGGAAACAGATGTGTTTTTATCATCGGAAACAGAATTAGCCCACAATGTCTGAACAACTTTTTTTTGAAAAAATCCCTAAGCCGCGCGCTCACAATTTCTTCAAAATTTCTGACGTTCTGCAATTCACTCAAAAATGGTGCCAAACTGTTGCAAACCATCCCCTGAAAGGTTTTTCAGTGGAAACAGGTGGGTTTTTATCATTGGAAACAGAATTAGCCCTCGATGTCTGAACAACTTTTTTTGAAAAAATCCCTAATCCGCGCGGTCACAATTTCTTCAAAACTTCTGACGTTCTGCAATTCACTCAAAAATGGTGCCAAACTGTTGCAAACCATCTCCTGAAAGGCTTTTCGGTGGAAACAGGTGGGTTTTTATCATCAGAAACAGAATTAGCCCTCGATGTCTGAACACCTTTTTTTTGAAAAAACCCCTAAGCCGCGCGGTCACAATTTCTTCAAAATTTCTGACGTTCTGCAATTCACTCAAAAATGGTGCCAAACTGTTGCAAACCATCCCCTGAAAGGTTTTTCGGTGGAAACAGATGTGTTTTTATCATCGGAAACAGAATTAGACCTCGATGTCTGAACAACTTTTTTTGAAAAAATCCATAAGCCGCGCGGTCACAATTTCTTCAAAATTTCTGACGTTCTGCAATTCACTCAAAAATGGTGCCAAACTGTTGCAAACCATCCCCTTAAAGGTTTTTCGGTTGAAACAGATCTGTTTTTATCATCGGAAACAGAATTAGGCTTCAATGTCTGAACAACTTTTTTTGAAAAAATCCCTAAGCCGCGCGGTCGCAATTTCTTCAAAATTTCTGACGTTCTGCAAATCGCTCAAAAATGGTGCCAAACTGTTGCAAACCATCCCCTGAAAAGTTTTTCGGTGGAAACAGATGTGTATTTATCATCGGAAACAGAATTAGACCTCGATGTCTGAACAACTTTTTTTTGAAAAAACCCCAAATCCGCGCGGTCACAATTTCTTCAAAATTTCTGACGTTCTTAAATTCACTCAAAAATGGTGCCAAACTGTTGCAAAACATCCCCTGAAAGGTTTTTCGGTGGAAACAGGTGGGTTTTTATCATCGGAAACAGAATTAGCCGTTGATGTCTGAACAACTTTTTTTGAAAAAATCCCTAAGCCGCGCGGTCACAATTTCTTCAAAATTTCTGACGTTCTGCAAATCACTCAAAAATGGTGCCCAACTGTTGCAAACCATCCCCTGAAAGGTTTTTCGGTGGAAACAGGTGGGTTTTTGTCATCGGAAACAGAATTATCCCTCAATTTCTGAACAACTTTTTTTAAAAAAATCCCTAAGCTGCGCGGTCACAATATCTTCAAAATTTCTGACGTTCTTAAATTCACTCAAAAATGGTGCCAAACTGTTGCAAACCATCCCCTGAAAGGTTTTTCGGTGGGAACAGATGCATTTTTATCATCGAAACAGAATTAGCCCTCGATGTCTGAACAACTTTTTTTTGAAAAAATCCCTAAGCCGCGCGGTCACAATTTCTTCAAAATTTCTGACGTTCTGCAATTCACTCAAAAATGGTGCCAAACTGTTGCAAACGATCCCCTTAAAGGTTTTTTGGTGGAAACAGATGTGTTTTTATCAGCGGAAACAGAATTAGCCCTCAATGTCTGAACAACCTTTTTTGAAAAAATCCCTAAGCCGCGCGGTCACAAATTCTTCAAAATTTCTGACGTTCTGCAATTCACTCAAAATTGGTGCCAAACTGTTGCAAACCATCCCCTGAAAGGTTTTTCGGTGGAAACAGGTGGGTTTTTATCATCGGAAATAGAATTAGCCCTCGATGTCTGAACAGCTTTTTTTTGAAAAAATCCCTAAGCCGCGCGGTCACAATATCTTCAAAATTTCTGACGTTCTGCAATTCACTCAAAAATGGTGCCAAACTGTTGCAAACCATCTCCTGAAAGGTTTTTCGGTGGAAACAGGTGGGTTTTTATCATCGGAAACAGAATTAGCCCTCGATGTCTGAACAACTTATTTTTTAAAATCCCTAAGCCGCGCGGTCACAATTTCTTCAAAATTTCTGACGTTCTTAAATTCACTCAAAAATGGTGCCAAACTGTTGCAAACCATCCCCTTAAAGGTTTTTCGGTGAAAACAGATGTGTTTTTATCATCGGAAACAGAATTAGCCCTCGATGTCTGAACAACTTTTTAAAAAAAAATCCCGAAGCCGCGCGGTCACAATATCTTCAAAATTTCTGACGTTCTGCAATTCACTCAAAAATGGTGCCAAAGTGTTGCAAACCATCTCCTGAAAGGTTTTTCGGTGGAAACAGATGTGTTTTTATCATCGGAAACAGAATTAGCCCTCAATGTCTGAACAACTTTTTTTTAAAAAATCCCTAAGCCGCGCGGTCACAATTTCTTCAAAATTTCTGACGTTCTTAAATTCACTCAAAAATGGTGCCAAACTGTTGTAAACCATCTCCTGAAAGGTTTTTCGGTGGAAACAGGTGGGTTTTTATCATCGGAAACAGAATTAGCCCTCGATGTCTGAACACCTTTTTTTTGAAAAAACCCCTAAGCCGCGCGGTCACAATTTCTTCAAAATTTCTGACGTTCTGCAATTCACTCAAAAATGGTGCCAAACTGTTGCAAACGATCCCCTGAAAGGTTTTTCGGTGGAAACAGGTGGGTTTTTATCATTGGAAACAGAATTAGTCGTCGATGTCTGAACAACTTTTTTTGAAAAAATCCCTAAGCCGCGCGGTCACAATTTCTTCAAAATTTCTGACGTTCTGCAAATCACTCAAAAATGGTGCCCAACTGTTGCAAACCATCCCCTGAAAGGTTTTTCGGTGGAAACAGGTGGGTTTTTGTCATCGGAAACAGAATTATCCCTCAATGTCTGAACAACTTTTTTAAAAAAAATCCCTAAGCTGCGCGGTCACAATATCTTCAAAATTTCTGACGTTCTTAAATTCACTCAAAAATGGTGCCAAACTGTTGCAAACCATCTCCTGAAAGGTTTTTCGGTGGAAACAGGTGGGTTTTTATCATCGGAAACAGAATTAGACCTCGATGTCTGAACACCTTTTTTTTGAAAAAACCCCTAAGCCGCGCGGTCACAATTTCTTCAAAATTTCTGACGTTCTGCAATTCACTCAAAAATGGTGCCCAACTGTTGCATACCATCCCCTGAAAGGTTTTTCGGTGGAAACAGGTGGGTTTTTGTCATCGGAAATAGAATTAGCCCTCGATGTCTGAACAACTTATTTTTTAAAATCCCTAAGCCGCGCGGTCACAATTTCTTCAAAATTTCTGACGTTCGGGAATTCACTCAAAAATGGTGCCAAACTGTTGCAAACGATCCCCTCAAAGGTTTTTCGGTGGAAACAGATGTGTTTTTATCATCGGAAACAGAATTTGCCCTCAATGTCTGAACAACTTTTTATGCAAAAATCCCTAAGCCGCGCGGTCACAATTTCTTCAAAATTTCTGACGTTCTGCAATTCACTCAAAATTGGTGTCAAACTGTTCAAACCATCTCCTGAAAGGTTTTTCGGTGGAAACAGGTGGGTTTTTATCATTGGAAACAGAATTTGCCCTCGATGTCTGAACAACTTTTTTTAAAAAAAACCCCTAAGCCGCGCGGTCACAATTTCTTCAAAATTTCTGACGTTCTGCAATTCACTCAAAAATGGTGCCCAACTGTTGCATACCATCCCCTTAAAGGTTTTTCGGTGGAAAAAGGTGGGGTTTTATCATCGGAAACAGAATTAGCCCTCAATGTCTGAACAACTTTTTTTAAAAAAATCCCTAAGCCGCGCGGTCACAATTTCTTCAAAATTTCTGACGTTCTTAAATTCACTCAAAAATGGTGCCAAACTGTTGCAAAACATCCCCTGAAAGGTTTTTCGGTGGGAACAGATGCATTTTTATCATCGAAACAGAATTAGCCCTCGATGTCTGAACAACTTTTTTTTGAAAAAATCCCTAAGCCGCGCGGTCACAATTTCTTCAAAATTTCTGACGTTCTGCAATTCACTCAAAAATGGTGCCAAACTGTTGCAAACGATCCCCTTAAAGGTTTTTCGGTGGAAACAGATGTGTTTTTATCAGCGGAAACAGAATTAGCCCTCAATGTCTGAACAACTTTTTTTGAAAAAATCCCTAAGCCGCGTGGTCACAATTTCTTCAAAATTTCTGACGTTCTTAAATTCACTCAAAATTGGTGCCAAACTGTTGCAAACCATCCCCTGAAAGGTTTTTCGGTGGAAACAGGTGGGTTTTTATCATCGGAAATAGAATTAGCCCTCGATGTCTGAACAGCTTTTTTTTGAAAAAATCCCTAAGCCGCGCGGTCACAATATCTTCAAAATTTCTGACGTTCTGCAATTCACTCAAAAATGGTGCCAAACTGTTGCAAACCATCTCCTGAAAGGTTTTTCGGTGGAAACAGGTGGGTTTTTATCATCGGAAACAGAAGTAGCCCTCGATGTCTGAACAACTTTTTTTTGAAAAAATCCCGAAGCCGCGCGGTCACAATATCTTCAAAATTTCTGACGTTCTTAAATTCACTCAAACATGGTGCCAAACTGTTGTAAACCATCTCCTGAAAGGTTTTTCGGTGGAAACAGGTGGGTTTTTATCATCGGAAATAGAATTAGCCCTCGATGTCTGAACACCTTTTTTTTGAAAAAACCCCTAAGCCGCACGGTCACAATTTCTTCAAAATTTCTGACGTTCTTAAATTCACTCAAACATGGTGCCAAACTGTTGTAAACCATCTCCTGAAAGGTTTTTCGGTGGAAACAGGTGGGTTTTTATCATCGGAAATAGAATTAGCCCTCGATGTCTGAACACCTTTTTTTTGAAAAAACCCCTAAGCCGCGCGGTCACAATTTCTTCAAAATTTCTGACGTTCTGCAATTCACTCAAAAATGGTGCCAAACTGTTGCAAACGATCCCCTGAAAGGTTTTTCGGTGGAAATAGGTGGGTTTTTATCATCGGAAACAGAATTAGCCCTCGATGTCTGAACAACTTTTTTTTGAAACAATCCCTAAGCCGCGCGGTCACAATTTCTTCAAAATTTCTGACGTTCTTAAATTCACTCAAAAATGGTGCCAAACTGTTGAAAACCATCCCCTGAAAGGTTTTTCGGTGGGAACAGATGCATTTTTATCATCGAAACAGAATTAGCCCTCGATGTCTGAACAACTTTTTTTTGAAAAAATCCCTAAGCCGCGCGGTCACAATTTCTTCAATATTTCTGATGATCTGCAATTCACTCAAAAATCGTGCCAAACTGTTGCAAACGATCCCCTCAAAGGTTTTTCGGTGGAAACAGATGTGTTTTCATCATCGGAAACAAAATTTGCCCTCGATGTCTGAACAACTTTTTATGCAAAAATCCCTAAGCCGCGCGGTCACAATTTCTTCAAAATTTCTGACGTTCTGCAATTCACTCAAAATTGGTGTCATACTGTTCAAACCATCTCCTGAAATGTTTTTCGGTGGAAACAGGTGGGTTTTTATCATTGGAAACAGAATTTGCCCTCGATGTCTGAACAACTTTTTTTTAAAAAAAACCCTAAGCCGCGCGGTCACAATTTCTTCAAAATTTCTGACGTTCTGCAATTCACTCAAAAATGGTGCCCAACTGTTGCATACCATCCCCTTAACGGTTTTTCGGTGGAAACAGGTGGGTTTTTATCATCGGAAACAGAATTAGCCCTCAATGTCTGAACAACTTTTTTTAAAAAAATCCCTAAGCCGCGCGGTCACAATTTCTTCAAAATGTCTGACGTTCTGCAATTCACTCAAAAACAGTGCCAAACTGTTGCAAACCATCCCCTGAAAGGTTTTTCGGTGGAAAGAGGTGGGTTTTTATCATCGGAAACAGAATTAGCCCTCGATGTCTGAACAACTTTTTTTTGAAAAAATCCCTAAGCCTCGCGGTCACAATTTCTTCAAAATTTCTGACGTTCTTAAATTCACTCAAAAATGGTGCCAAACTGTTGCAAAACATCCCCTGAAAGGTTTTTCGGTGGGAACAGATGCATTTTTATCATCGAAACAGAATTAGCCCTCGATGTCTGAACAGCTTTTTTTTGAAAAAATCCCTAAGCCTCGCGGTCACAATTTCTTCAAAATTTCTGACGTTCTGCAATTCACTCAAAAATGGTGCCAAACTGTTGCAAACGATCCCCTTAAAGGTTTTTCGGTGGAAACAGATGTGTTTTTATCATCGGAAACAGAATTAGCCCTCAATGTCTGAACAACTTTTTTTGAAAAAATCCCTAAGCCGCGCGGTCACAATTTCTTCAAAATTTCTGACGTTCTTAAATTCACTCAAAATTGGTGCCAAACTGTTGCAAACCATCCCCTGAAAGGTTTTTCAGTGGAAACAGGTGGGTTTTTATCATCGGAAATAGAATTAGCCCTCGATGTCTGAACAGCTTTTTTTTGAAAAAATCCCTAAGCCGCGCGGTCACAATTTCTTCAAAATTTCTGACGTTCTGCAATTCACTCAAAATTGGTGTCAAACTGTTCAAACCATCTCCTGAAAGGTTTTTCGGTGGAAACAGGTGGGTTTTTATCATCGGAAACAGAATTAGCCGTCGATGTCTGAACAACTTTTTTTGAAAAAATCCCTAAGCCGCGCGGTCACAATTTCTTCAAAATTTCTGACGTTCTGCAATTCACTCAAAATTGGTGCCAAACTGTTGCAAACCATCTCCTGAAAGGTTTTTCAGTGGAAACAGGTGGGTTTTTCTCATCGGAAACAGAATTTACCCTCGATGTCTGAACAACTTTTTTTTGAAAAAACCCCTAAGCCGCGCGGTCACAATTTCTTCAAAATTTCTGACGTTCTGCAAATCACTCAAAAATGGTGCCCAACTGTTGCAAACCATCCCCTGAAAGGTTTTTCGGTGGAAACAGGTGGGTTTTTGTCATCGGAAATAGAATTAGCCCTCAATGTCTGAACAACTTTTTTTAAAAAAATCCATAAGCTGCGCGGTCACAATATCTTCAAAATTTCTGACGTTCTTAAATTCACTCAAAAATGGTGCCAAACTGTTGCAGACCATCTCCTGAAAGGTTTTTCGGTGGAAACAGGTGGGTTTTTATCATCGGAAACAGAATTAGCCCTCGATGTCTGAACACCTTTTTTTTGAAAAAACCCCTAAGCCGCGCGGTCACAATTTCTTCAAAATTTCTGACGTTCTGCAATTCACTCAAAAATGGTGCCAAACTGTTGCAAACCATCCCCTGAAAGGTTTTTCGGTGGAAACAGATGTGTTTTTTATCATCGGAAACAGAATTAGCCCTCGATGTCTGAACAACTTATTTTTTAAAATCCCTAAGCCGCGCGGTCACAATTTCTTCAAAATTTCTGACGTTCGGGAATTCACTCAAAAATGGTGCCAAACTGTTGCAAACGAACCCCTCAAAGGTTTTTCGGTGGAAACAGATGTGTTTTTATCATCGGAAACAGAATTTGCCCTCAATGTCTGAACAACTTTTTATGCAAAAATCCCTAAGCCGCGCGGTCACAATTTCTTCAAAATTTCTGACGTTCTGCAATTCACTCAAAATTGGTGTCAAACTGTTCAAACCATCTCCTGAAAGGTTTTTCGGTGGAAACAGGTGGGTTTTTATCATTGGAAACAGAATTTGCCCTCGATGTCTGAACAACTTTTTTTAAAAAAAACCCCTAAGCCGCGCGGTCACAATTTCTTCAAAATTTCTGACGTTCTGCAATTCACTCAAAAATGGTGCCCAACTGTTGCATACCATCCCCTTAAAGGTTTTTCGGTGGAAACAGGTGGGTTTTTATCATCGGAAACAGAATTAGCCCTCAATGTCTGAACAACTTTTTTTAAAAAAATCCCTAAGCCGCGCGGTCACAATTTGTTCAAAATTTCTGACGTTCTTAAATTCAATCAAAAATGGTGCCAAACTGTTGCAAAACATCCCCTGAAAGGTTTTTCGGTGGGAACAGATGCATTTTTATCATCGAAACAGAATTAGCCCTCGATGTCTGAACAACTTTTTTTTGAAAAAATCCCTAAGCCGCGCGGTCACAATTTCTTCAAAATTTCTGACGTTCTGCAATTCACTCAAAAATGGTGCCAAACTGTTGCAAACGATCCCCTTAAAGGTCTTTCGGTGGAAACAGATGTGTTTTTATCAGCGGAAACAGAATTAGCCCTCAATGTCTGAACAACTTTTTTTGAAAAAATCCCTAAGCCGCGTGGTCACAATTTCTTCAAAATTTCTGACGTTCTTAAATTCACTCAAAATTGGTGCCAAACTGTTGCAAACCATCCCCTGAAAGGTTTTTCGGTGGAAACAGGTTGGTTTTTATCATCGGAAATAGAATTAGCCCTCGATGTCTGAACAGCTTTCTTTTGAAAAAATCCCTAAGCCGCGCGGTCACAATATCTTCAAAATTTCTGACGTTCTTAAATTCACTCAAACATGGTGCCAAACTGTTGTAAACCATCTCCTGAAAGGTTTTTCGGTGGAAACAGGTGGGTTTTTATCATCGGAAATAGAATTAGCCCTCGATGTCTGAACACCTTTTTTTTGAAAAAACCCCTAAGCCGCGCGGTCACAATTTCTTCAAAATTTCTGACGTTCTGCAATTCACTCAAAAATGGTGCCAAACTGTTGCAAACGATCCCCTGAAAGGTTTTTCGGTGGAAATAGGTGGGTTTTTATCATCGGAAACAGAATTAGCCCTCGATGTCTGAACAACTTTTTTTTGAAACAATCCCTAAGCCGCGCGGTCACAATTTCTTCAAAATTTCTGACGTTCTTAAATTCACTCAAAAATGGTGCCAAACTGTTGCAAACCATCCAGTGAAAGGTTTTTCGGTGGGAACAGATGCATTTTTATCATCGAAACAGAATTAGCCCTCGATGTCTGAACAACTTTTTTTTGAAAAAATCCTTAAGCCGCGCGGTCACAATTTCTTCAATATTTCTGATGATCTGCAATTCACTCAAAAATCGTGCCAAACTGTTGCAAACCATCCCCTGAAAGGTTTTTCGGTGGAAACAGGTGGGTTTTTATCATTGGAAACAGAATTAGCCCTCGGTGTCTGAACAACTTTTTTTTGAAAAAATCCCTAAGCCGCGCGGTCACAATTTCTTCAAAATTTCTGACGTTCTGCAATTCACTCAAAAATGGTGCCAAACAGTTGCAAACCGTCCCCTGAAAGGTTTTTCGGTGGAAACAGATGTGTTTTTATCATCGGAAACAGAATTAGCCCTCGATGTCTGAACAACTTATTTTTTAAAATCCCTAAGCTGCGCGGTCACAATTTCTTCAAAATTTCTGACGTTCTGCAAATCACTCAAAAATGGTGCCCA
This sequence comes from Podarcis melisellensis, assembly GCF_964234715.1. NCBI lineage: Eukaryota > Metazoa > Chordata > Lepidosauria > Squamata > Lacertidae > Podarcis > Podarcis melisellensis. Next base: position 89,614,320 of record NC_138538.1, on the reverse strand, counting down.
ACTGTTGCAAACCATCCCCTGAAAGGTTTTTCGGTGGAAACAGGTGGGTTTTTGTCATCGGAAACAGAATTAGCCCTCAATGTCTGAACACCTTTTTAAAAAAAAAATCCCTAAGCCGCGCGGTCACAATTTCTTCAAAATTTCTGACGTTCTGCAATTCACTCAAAAATGGTGCCAAACTGTTGCAAACGATCCCCTGAAAGGTTTTTCGGTGGAAATAGGTGGGTTTTTATCATCGGAAACAGAATTAGCCCTCGATGTCTGAACAACTTTTTTTTGAAACAATCCCTAAGCCGCGCGGTCACAATTTCTTCAAAATTTCTGACGTTCTTAAATTCACTCAAAAATGGTGCCAAACTGTTGCAAACCATCCAGTGAAAGGTTTTTCGGTGGGAACAGATGCATTTTTATCATCGAAACAGAATTAGCCCTCGATGTCTGAACAACTTTTTTTTGAAAAAATCCTTAAGCCGCGCGGTCACAATTTCTTCAATATTTCTGATGATCTGCAATTCACTCAAAAATCGTGCCAAACTGTTGCAAACCATCCCCTGAAAGGTTTTTCGGTGGAAACAGGTGGGTTTTTATCATTGGAAACAGAATTAGCCCTCGGTGTCTGAACAACTTTTTTTTGAAAAAATCCCTAAGCCGCGCGGTCACAATTTCTTCAAAATTTCTGACGTTCTGCAATTCACTCAAAAATGGTGCCAAACAGTTGCAAACCGTCCCCTGAAAGGTTTTTCGGTGGAAACAGATGTGTTTTTATCATCGGAAACAGAATTAGCCCTCGATGTCTGAACAACTTATTTTTTAAAATCCCTAAGCTGCGCGGTCACAATTTCTTCAAAATTTCTGACGTTCTGCAAATCACTCAAAAATGGTGCCCAACTGTTGCAAACCATCCCCTGAAAGGTTTTTCGGTGGAAACAGGTGGGTTTTTGTCATCGGAAACAGAATTAGCCCTCAATGTCTGAACACCTTTTTAAAAAAAAAATCCCTAAGCTGCGCGGTCACAATATCTTCAAAATTTCTGACGTTCTTAAATTCACTCAAAAATGGTGCCAAACTGTTGCAAACCATCTCCTGAAAGGTTTTTCGGTGGAAACAGGTGGGTTTTTATCATCGGAAACAGAATTAGCCCTCGATGTCTGAACACCTTTTTTTTGAAAAAACCCCTAAGCCGCGCGGTCACAATTTCTTCAAAATTTCTGACGTTCTGCAATTCACTCAAAAATGGTGCCAAACTGTTGCAAACCATCCCCTGAAAGGTTTTTCGGTGGAAACAGATGTGTTTTTTATCATCGGAAACAGAATTAGCCCTCGATGTCTGAACAACTTATTTTTTAAAATCCCTAAGCCGCGCGGTCACAATTTCTTCAAAATTTCTGACGTTCTTAAATTCACTCAAAAATGGTGCCAAACTGTTGCAAACCATCCCCTGAAAGGTTTTTCGGTGGGAACAGATGCATTTTTATCATCGAAACAGAATTAGCCCTCGATGTCTGAACAACTTTTTTTTGAAAAAATCCCTAAGCCGCGCGGTCAAAATTTCTTCAAAATTTCTGACGTTCCGCAATTCACTCAAAAATGGTGCCAAACTGTTGCAAACGATCCCCTTAAAGGTTTTTCGGTGGAAACAGATGTGTTTTTATCAGCGGAAACAGAATTAGCCCTCAATGTCTGAACAACTTTTTTTGAAAAAATCCCTAAGCCGCGCGGTCACAATTTCTTCAAAATTTCTGACGTTCTGCAATTCACTCAAAATTGGTGTCAAACTGTTGCAAACGATCCCCTCAAAGGTTTTTCAGTGGAAACAGGTGGGTTTTTCTCATCGGAAACAGAATTTACCCTCGATGTCTGAACAACTTTTTTTTGAAAAAACCCCTAAGCCGCGCGGTCACAATTTCTTCAAAATTTCTGACGTTCTGCAAATCACTCAAAAATGGTGCCCAACTGTTGCAAACCATCCCCTGAAAGGTTTTTCGGTGGAAACAGGTGGGTTTTTGTCATCGGAAATAGAATTAGCCCTCAATGTCTGAACAACTTTTTTTTAAAAAATCCATAAGCTGCGCGGTCACAATATCTTCAAAATTTCTGACGTTCTTAAATTCACTCAAAAATGGTGCCAAACTGTTGCAGACCATCTCCTGAAAGGTTTTTCGGTGGAAACAGGTGGGTTTTTATCATCGGAAACAGAATTAGCCCTCGATGTCTGAACACCTTTTTTTTGAAAAAACCCCTAAGCCGCGCGGTCACAATTTCTTCAAAATTTCTGACGTTCTGCAATTCACTCAAAAATGGTGCCAAACTGTTGCAAACCATCCCCTGAAAGGTTTTTCGGTGGAAACAGATGTGTTTTTTTATCATCGGAAACAGAATTAGCCCTCGATGTCTGAACAACTTATTTTTTAAAATCCCTAAGCCGCGCGGTCACAATTTCTTCAAAATTTCTGACGTTCGGGAATTCACTCAAAAATGGTGCCAAACTGTTGCAAACGATCCCCTCAAAGGTTTTTCGGTGGAAACAGATGTGTTTTTATCATCGGAAACAGAATTTGCCCTCAATGTCTGAACAACTTTTTATGCAAAAATCCCTAAGCCGCGCGGTCACAATTTCTTCAAAATTTCTGACGTTCTGCAATTCACTCAAAATTGGTGTCAAACTGTTCAAACCATCTCCTGAAAGGTTTTTCGGTGGAAACAGGTGTGTTTTTATCATTGGAAACAGAATTTGCCCTCGATGTCTGAACAACTTTTTTTAAAAAAAACCCCTAAGCCGCGCGGTCACAATTTCTTCAAAATTTCTGACGTTCTGCAATTCACTCAAAAATGGTGCCCAACTGTTGCATACCATCCCCTTAAAGGTTTTTCGGTGGAAACAGGTGGGTTTTTATCATCGGAAACAGAATTAGCCCTCAATGTCTGAACAACTTTTTTTAAAAAAATCCCTAAGCCGCGCGGTCACAATTTCTTCAAAATTTCTGACGTTCTTAAATTCACTCAAAAATGGTGCCAAACTGTTGCAAAACATCCCCTGAAAGGTTTTTCGGTGGGAACAGATGCATTTTTATCATCGAAACAGAATTAGCCCTCGATGTCTGAACAACTTTTTTTTGAAAAAATCCCGAAGCCGCGCGGTCACAATATCTTCAAAATTTCTGACGTTCTTAAATTCACTCAAACATGGTGCCAAACTGTTGTAAACCATCTCCTGAAAGGTTTTTCGGTGGAAACAGGTGGGTTTTTATCATCGGAAATAGAATTAGCCCTCGATGTCTGAACACCTTTTTTTTGAAAAAACCCCTAAGCCGCGCGGTCACAATTTCTTCAAAATTTCTGACGTTCTGCAATTCACTCAAAAATGGTGCCAAACTGTTGCAAACGATCCCCTGAAAGGTTTTTCGGTGGAAATAGGTGGGTTTTTATCATCGGAAACAGAATTAGCCCTCGATGTCTGAACAACTTTTTTTTGAAACAATCCCTAAGCCGCGCGGTAACAATTTCTTCAAAATTTCTGACGTTCTTAAATTCACTCAAAAATGGTGCCAAACTGTTGCAAACCATCCCCTGAAAGGTTTTTCGGTGGGAACAGATGCATTTTTATCATCGAAACAGAATTAGCCCTCGATGTCTGAACAACTTTTTTTTGAAAAAATCCCTAAGCCGCGCGGTCACAATTTCTTCAATATTTCTGATGATCTGCAATTCACTCAAAAATCGTGCCAAACTGTTGCAAACCATCCCCTGAAAGGTTTTTCGGTGGAAACAGGTGGGTTTTTATCATTGGAAACAGAATTAGCCCTCGGTGTCTGAACAACTTTTTTTTGAAAAAACCCCTAAGCCGCGCGGTCACAATTTCTTCAAAATTTCTGACGTTCTGCAATTCACTCAAAAATGGTGCCCAACTGTTGCATACCATCCCCTTAAAGGTTTTTCGGTGGAAACAGGTGGGTTTTTATCATCGGAAACAGAATTAGCCCTCAATGTCTGAACAACTTTTTTTAAAAAAATCCCTAAGCCGCGCGGTCACAATTTCTTCAAAATTTCTGACGTTCTTAAATTCACTCAAAAATGGTGCCAAACTGTTGCAAAACATCCCCTGAAAGGTTTTTCGGTGGGAACAGATGCATTTTTATCATCGAAACAGAATTAGCCCTCGATGTCTGAACAACTTTTTTTTGAAAAAATCCCTAAGCCGCGCGGTCACAATTTCTTCAAAATTTCTGACGTTCTGCAATTCACTCAAAAATGGTGCCAAACTGTTGCAAACGATCCCCTTAAAGGTTTTTCGGTGGAAACAGATGTGTTTTTATCATCGGAAATAGAATTAGCCCTCAATGTCTGAACAACTTTTTTTGAAAAAATCCCTAAGCCGCGCGGTCACAATATCTTCAAAATTTCTGACGTTCTGCAATTCACTCAAAAATGGTGCCAAACTGTTGCAAACCATCTCCTGAAAGGTTTTTCGGTGGAAACAGGTGGGTTTTTATCATCGGAAACAGAAGTAGCCCTCGATGTCTGAACAACTTTTTTTTGAAAAAATCCCGAAGCCGCGCGGTCACAATATCTTCAAAATTTCTGACGTTCTTAAATTCACTCAAACATGGTGCCAAACTGTTGTAAACCATCTCCTGAAAGGTTTTTCGGTGGAAACAGGTGGGTTTTTATCATCGGAAATAGAATTAGCCCTCGATGTCTGAACACCTTTTTTTTGAAAAAACCCCTAAGCCGCGCGGTCACAATTTCTTCAAAATTTCTGACGTTCTGCAATTCACTCAAAAATGGTGCCAAACTGTTGCAAACGATCCCCTGAAAGGTTTTTCGGTGGAAATAGGTGGGTTTTTATCATCGGAAACAGAATTAGCCCTCGATGTCTGAACAACTTTTTTTTGAAACAATCCCTAAGCCGCGCGGTCACAATTTCTTCAATATTTCTGATGATCTGCAATTCACTCAAAAATGGTGCCAAACAGTTGCAAACCGTCCCCTGAAAGGTTTTTCGGTGGAAACAGATGTGTTTTTATCATCGGAAACAGAATTAGCCCTCGATGTCTGAACAACTTATTTTTTAAAATCCCTAAGCTGCGCGGTCACAATTTCTTCAAAATTTCTGACGTTCTGCAAATCACTCAAAAATGGTGCCCAACTGTTGCAAAGCATCCCCTGAAAGGTTTTTCGATGGAAACAGGTGGGTTTTTGTCATCGGAAACAGAATTAGCCCTCAATGTCTGAACACCTTTTTTAAAAAAAAATCCCTAAGCTGCGCGGTCACAATATCTTTAAAATTTCTGACGTTCTTAAATTCACTCAAAAATGGTGCCAAACTGTTGCAAACCATCTCCTGAAAGGTTTTTCGGTGGAAACAGGTGGGTTTTTATCATCGGAAACAGAATTAGCCCTCGATGTCTGAACACCTTTTTTTTGAAAAAACCCCTAAGCCGCGCGGTCACAATTTCTTCAAAATTTCTGACGTTCTGCAATTCACTGAAAAATGGTGCCAAACTGTTGCAAACCATCCCCTGAAAGGTTTTTCGGTGGAAACAGATGTGTTTTTTATCATCGGAAACAGAATTAGCCCTCGTTGTCTGAACAACTTATTTTTTAAAATCCCTAAGCCGCGCGGTCACAATTTCTTCAAAATTTCTGACGTTCTTAAATTCACTCAAAAATGGTGCCAAACTGTTGCAAACCATCCCCTGAAAGGTTTTTCGGTGGGAACAGATGCATTTTTATCATCGAAACAGAATTAGCCCTCGATGTCTGAACAACTTTTTTTTGAAAAAATCCCTAAGCCGCGCGGTCAAAATTTCTTCAAAATTTCTGACGTTCCGCAATTCACTCAAAAATGGTGCCAAACTGTTGCAAACGATCCCCTTAAAGGTTTTTCGGTGGAAACAGATGTGTTTTTATCAGCGGAAACAGAATTAGCCCTCAATGTCTGAACAACTTTTTTTGAAAAAATCCCTAAGCCACGCGGTCACAATTTCTTCAAAATTTCTGACGTTCTGCAATTCACTCAAAATTGGTGTCAAACTGTTGCAAACGATCCCCTCAAAGGTTTTTCGGTGGAAACAGATGTGTTTTTATCATTGGAAACAAAATTTGCCCTCAATGTCTGAACAACTTTTTATGCAAAAATCCCTAAGCCGCGCGGTCACAATTTCTTCAAAATTTCTGACGTTCTGCAATTCACTCAAAATTGGTGTCATACTGTTCAAACCATCTCCTGAAAGGTTTTTCGGTGGAAACAGGTGGGTTTTTATCATTGGAAACAGAATTTGCCCTCGATGTCTGAACAACTTTTTTTTAAAAAAACCCCTAAGCCCCGCGGTCACAATTTCTTCAAAATTTCTGACGTTCTGCAATTCACTCAAAAATGGTGCCCAACTGTTGCATACCATCCCCTTAACGGTTTTTCGGTGGAAACAGGTGGGTTTTTATCATCGGAAACAGAATTAGCCCTCAATGTCTGAACAACTTTTTTTAAAAAAATCCCTAAGCCGCGCGGTCACAATTTCTTCAAAATTTCTGACGTTCTTAAATTCACTCAAAAATGGTGCCAAACTGTTGCAAAACATCCCCTGAAAGGTTTTTCGGTGGGAACAGATGCATTTTTATCATCGAAACAGAATTAGCCCTCGATGTCTGAACAACTTTTTTTTGAAAAAATCCCTAAGCCGCGCGGTCACAATTTCTTCAAAATTTCTGACGTTCTGCAATTCACTCAAAAATGGTGCCAAACTGTTGCAAACGATCCCCTTAAAGGTTTTTCGGTGGAAACAGATGTGTTTTTATCATCGGAAACAGAATTAGCCCTCAATGTCTGAACAACTTTTTTTGAAAAAATCCCTAAGCCGCGCGGTCACAATTTCTTCAAAATTTCTGACGTTCTTAAATTCACTCAAAATTGGTGCCAAACTGTTGCAAACCATCCCCTGAAAGGTTTTTCAGTGGAAACAGGTGGGTTTTTATCATCGGAAATAGAATTAGCCCTCGATGTCTGAACAGCTTTTTTTTGAAAAAATCCCTAAGCCGCGCGGTCACAATATCTTCAAAATTTCTGACGTTCTGCAATTCACTCAAAAATGGTGCCAAACTGTTGCAAACCATCTCCTGAAAGGTTTTTCGGTGGAAACAGGTGGGTTTTTATCATCGGAAACAGAAGTAGCCCTCAATGTCTGAACAACTTTTTTTAAAAAAATCCCTAAGCCGCGCGGTCACAATTTCTTCAAAATTTCTGACGTTCTGCAATTCACTCAAAATTGGTGTCAAACTGTTCAAACCATCTCCTGAAAGGTTTTTCGGTGGAAACAGGTGGGTTTTTATCATCGGAAACAGAATTAGCCGTCGATGTCTGAACAACTTTTTTTTTAAAAAATCCCTAAGCCGCGCGGTCACAATTTCTTCAAAATTTCTGACGTTCTGCAATTCACTCAAAATTGGTGCCAAACTGTTGCAAACCATCTCCTGAAAGGTTTTTTAATGGAAACAGGTGGGTTTTTCTCATCGGAAACAGAATTTACCGTCGATGTCTGAAAAACTTTTTTTTGAAAAAACCCCTAAGCCGCGCGGTCACAATTTCTTCAAAATTTCTGACGTTCTGCAAATCACTCAAAAATGGTGCCCAACTGTTGCAAACCATCCCCTGAAAGGTTTTTCGGTGGAAACAGGTGGGTTTTTGTCATCGGAAATAGAATTAGCCCTCAATGTCTGAACAACTTTTTTAAAAAAAATCCATAAGCTGCGCGGTCACAATATCTTCAAAATTTCTGACGTTCTTAAATTCACTCAAAAATGTTGCCAAACTGTTGCAGACCATCTCCTGAAAGGTTTTTCGGTGGAAACAGGTGGGTTTTTATCATCGGAAACAGAATTAGCCCTCGATGTCTGAACACCTTTTTTTTGAAAAAACCCCTAAGCCGCGCGGTCACAATTTCTTCAAAATTTCTGACGTTCTGCAATTCACTCAAAAATGGTGCCAAACTGTTGCAAACCATCCCCTGAAAGGTTTTTCGGTGGAAACAGATGTGTTTTTTATCATCGGAAACAGAATTAGCCGTCGATGTCTGAACAACTTATTTTTTAAAATCCCTAAGCCGCGCGGTCACAATTTCTTCAAAATTTCTGACGTTCTGCAATTCACTCAAAATTGGTGCCAAACTGTTGCAAACCATCTCCTGAAAGGTTTTTCAGTGGAAACAGGTGGGTTTTTCTCATCGGAAACAGAATTTACCCTCGATGTCTGAACAACCTTTTTTTGAAAAAACCCCTAAGCCGCGCGGTCACAATTTCTTCAAAATTTCTGACGTTCTGCAAATCACTCAAAAATGGTGCCCAACTGTTGCAAACCATCCCCTGAAAGGTTTTTCGGTGGAAACAGGTGGGTTTTTGTCATCGGAAATAGAATTAGCCCTCAATGTCTGAACAACTTTTTTAAAAAAAATCCATAAGCTGCGCGGTCACAATATCTTCAAAATTTCTGACGTTCTTAAATTCACTCAAAAATGGTGCCAAACTGTTGCAGACCATCTCCTGAAAGGTTTTTCGGTGGAAACAGGTGGGTTTTTATCATCGGAAACAGAATTAGCCCTCGATGTCTGAACACCTTTTTTTTGAAAAAACCCCTAAGCCGCGCGGTCACAATTTCATCAAAATTTCTGACGTTCTGCAATTCACTCAAAAATGGTGCCAAACTGTTGCAAACCATCCCCTGAAAGGTTTTTCGGTGGAAACAGATGTGTTTTTTATCATCGGAAACAGAATTAGCCCTCGATGTCTGAACAACTTATTTTTTAAAATCCCTAAGCCGCGCGGTCACAATTTCTTCAAAATTTCTGACGTTCGGGAATTCACTCAAAAATGGTGCCAAACTGTTGCAAACGATCCCCTCAAAGGTTTTTCGGTGGAAACAGATGTGTTTTTATCATCGGAAACAGAATTTGCCCTCAATGTCTGATCAACTTTTTATGCAAAAATCCCTAAGCCGCGCGGTCACAATTTCTTCAAAATTTCTGACGTTCTGCATTTCACTCAAAATTGGTGTCAAACTGTTCAAACCATCTCCTGAAAGGTTTTTCGGTGGAAACAGGTGGGTTTTTATCATTGGAAACAGAATTTGCCCTCGATGTCTGAACAACTTTTTTTAAAAAAAACCCCTAAGCCGCGCGGTCACAATTTCTTCAAAATTTCTGACGTTCTGCAATTCACTCAAAAATGGTGCCCAACTGTTGCATACCATCCCCTTAAAGGTTTTTCGGTGGAAACAGGTGGGTTTTTATCATCGGAAACAGAATTAGCCCTCAATGTCTGAACAACTTTTTTTAAAAAAATCCCTAAGCCGCGCGGTCACAATTTCTTCAAAATTTCTGACGTTCTTAAATTCACTCAAAAATGGTGCCAAACTGTTGCAAAACATCCCCTGAAAGGTTTTTCGGTGGGAACAGATGCATTTTTATCATCGAAACAGAATTAGCCCTCGATGTCTGAACAACTTTTTTTTGAAAAAATCCCTAAGCCGCGCGGTCACAATTTCTTCAAAATTTCTGACGTTCTGCAATTCACTCAAAAATGGTGCCAAACTGTTGCAAACCATCCCCTTAAAGGTTTTTCGGTGGAAACAGATGTGTTTTTATCAGCGGAAACAGAATTAGCCCTCAATGTCTGAACAACTTTTTTTGAAAAAATCCCTAAGCCGCGTGGTCACAATTTCTTCAAAATTTCTGACGTTCTTAAATTCACTCAAAATTGGTGCCAAACTGTTGCAAACCATCCCCTGAAAGGTTTTTCGGTGGAAACAGGTGGGTTTTTATCATCGGAAATAGAATTAGCCCTCGATGTCTGAACAGCTTTTTTTTGAAAAAATCCCTAAGCCGCGCGGTCACAATATCTTCAAAATTTCTGACGTTCTGCAATTCACTCAAAAATGGTGCCAAACTGTTGCAAACCATCTCCTGAAAGGTTTTTCGGTGGAAACAGGTGGGTTTTTATCATCGGAAACAGAAGTAGCCCTCGATGTCTGAACAACTTTTTTTTGAAAAAATCCCGAAGCCGCGCGGTCACAATATCTTCAAAATTTCTGACGTTCTTAAATTCACTCAAACATGGTGCCAAACAGTTGCAAACCGTCCCCTGAAAGGTTTTTCGGTGGAAACAGATGTGTTTTTATCATCGGAAACAGAATTAGCCCTCGATGTCTGAACAACTTATTTTTTAAAATCCCTAAGCTGCGCGGTCACAATTTCTTCAAAATTTCTGACGTTCTGCAAATCACTCAAAAATGGTGCCCAACTGTTGCAAACCATCCCCTGAAAGGTTTTTCGGTGGAAACAGGTGGGTTTTTGTCATCGGAAACAGAATTAGCCCTCAATGTCTGAACACCTTTTTTAAAAAAAAATCCCTAAGCTGCGCGGTCACAATTTCTTCAAAATTTCTGACGTTCTGCAATTCACTCAAAAATGGTGCCAAACAGTTGCAAACCGTCCCCTGAAAGGTTTTTCGGTGGAAACAGATGTGTTCTTATCATCGGAAACAGAATTAGCCCTCGATGTCTGAACAACTTATTTTTTAAAATCCCTAAGCTGCGCGGTCACAATTTCTTCAAAATTTCTGACGTTCTGCAAATCACTCAAAAATGGTGCCCAACTGTTGCAAACCATCCCCTGAAAGGTTTTTCGGTGGAAACAGGTGGGTTTTTGTCATCGGAAACAGAATTAGCCCTCAATGTCTGAACACCTTTTTTAAAAAAAAATCCCTAAGCTGCGCGGTCACAATATCTTCAAAATTTCTGACGTTCTTAAATTCACTCAAAAATGGTGCCAAACTGTTGCAAACCATCTCCTGAAAGGTTTTTCGGTGGAAACAGGTGGGTTTTTATCATCGGAAACAGAATTAGCCCTCGATGTCTGAACACCTTTTTTTTGAAAAAACCCCTAAGCCGCGCGGTCACAATTTCTTCAAAATTTCTGACGTTCTGCAATTCACTCAAAAATGGTGCCAAACTGTTGCAAACCATCCCCTGAAAGGTTTTTCGGTGGAAACAGATGTGTTTTTTATCATCGGAAACAGAATTAGCCCTCGATGTCTGAACAACTTATTTTTTAAAATCCCTAAGCCGCGCGGTCACAATTTCTTCAAAATTTCTGACGTTCTTAAATTCACTCAAAAATGGTGCCAAACTGTTGCAAACCATCCCCTGAAAGGTTTTTCGGTGGGAACAGATGCATTTTTATCATCGAAACAGAATTAGCCCTCGATGTCTGAACAACTTTTTTTTGAAAAAATCCCTAAGCCGCGCGGTCAAAATTTCTTCAAAATTGCTGACGTTCCGCAATTCACTCAAAAATGGTGCCAAACTGTTGCAAACGATCCCCTTAAAGGTTTTTCGGTGGAAACAGATGTGTTTTTATCAGCGGAAACAGAATTAGCCCTCAATGTCTGAACAACTTTTTTTGAAAAAATCCCTAAGCCGCGCAGTCACAATTTCTTCAAAATTTCTGACGTTCTGCAATTCACTCAAAATTGGTGTCAAACTGTTGCAAACGATCCCCTCAAAGGTTTTTCGGTGGAAACAGATGTGTTTTTATCATCGGAAACAAAATTTGCCCTCAATGTCTGAAGAACTTTTTATGCAAAAATCCCTAAGCCGCGCAGTCACAATTTCTTCAAAATTTCTGACGTGCTGCAATTCACTCAAAATTGGTGTCATACTGTTCAAACCATCTCCTGAAAGGTTTTTCGGTGGAAACAGGTGGGTTTTTATCATTGGAAACAGAATTTGCCCTCGATGTCTGAACAACTTTTTTTTAAAAAAACCCCTAAGCCGCGCGGTCACAATTTCTTCAAAATTTCTGACGTTCTGCAATTCACTCAAAAATGGTGCCCAACTGTTGCATACCATCCCCTTAAAGGTTTTTCGGTGGAAACAGATGTGTTTTTATCATCGGAAACAGAATTAGCCCTCAATGTCTGAACAACTTTTTTTGAAAAAATCCCTAAGCCGCGCGGTCACAATTTCTTCAAAATTTCTGACGTTCTTAAATTCACTCAAAATTGGTGCCAAACTGTTGCAAACCATCCCCTGAAAGGTTTTTCAGTGGAAACAGGTGGGTTTTTATCATCGGAAATAGAATTAGCCCTCGATGTCTGAACAGCTTTTTTTTGAAAAAATCCCTAAGCCGCGCGGTCACAATTTCTTCAAAATTTCTGACGTTCTTTAATTCACTCAAAAATGGTGCCAAACTGTTGCAAACGATCCCCTGAAAGGTTTTTCGGTGGAAACAGGTGGGTTTTTATCATCGGAAACAGAATTAGCCCTCGATGTCTGAACAACTTTTTTTTGAAAAAATCCTTAAGCCGCGCGGTCACAATTTCTTCAAAATTTCTGACGTTCTTAAATTCACTCAAAAATGGTGCCAAACTGTTGCAAACCATCCCCTGAAAGGTTTTTCGGTGGGAACAGATGCATTTTTATCATCGAAACAGAATTAGCCCTCGATGTCTGAACAACTTTTTTTTGAAAAAATCCCTAAGCCGCGCGGTCACAATTTCTTCAATATTTCTGACGTTCTGCAATTCACTCAAAAATCGTGCCAAACTGTTGCAAACCATCCCCTGAAAGGTTTTTCGGTGGAAACAGGTGGGTTTTTATCATCGGAAACAGAATTAGCCCTCGATGTCTGAACAACTTTTTTTTGAAAAAATCCCTAAGCCGCGCGGTCACAATTTCTTCAAAATTTCTGACGTTCTGCAATTCACTCAAAAATGGTTCCAAACAGTTGCAAACCGTCCCCTGAAAGGTTTTTCGGTGGAAACAGATGTGTTTTTATCATCGGAAACAGAATTAGCCCTCGATGTCTGAACACCTTTTTTTTGAAAAAACCCCTAAGCCGCGCGGTCACAATTTCTTCAAAATTTCTGACGTTCTGCAATTCACTCAAAATTGGTGTCAAACTGTTGCAAACGATCCCCTCAAAGGTTTTTCGGTGGAAACAGATGTGTTTTTATCATCGGAAACAGAATTAGCCCTCGATGTCTGAACAACTTTTTATGCAAAAATCCCTAAGCCGCGCGGTCACAATTTCTTCAAAATTTCTGACGTTCTGCAATTCACTCAAAATTGGTGTCAAACTGTTCAAACCATCTCCTGAAAGGTTTTTCGGTGGAAACAGGTGGGTTTTAATCATTGGAAACAGAATTTGCCCTCGATGTCTGAACAACTTATTTTTTAAAATCCCTAAGCCGCGCGGTCACAATTTCTTCAAAATTTCTGACGTTCTTAAATTCACTCAAAAATGGTGCCAAACTGTTGCAAACGATCCCCTTAAAGGTTTTTCGGTGGAAACAGATGTGTTTTTATCAGCGGAAACAGAATTAGCCCTCAATGTCTGAACAACTTTTTTTGAAAAAACCCCTAAGCCGCGCGGTCACAATTTCTTCAAAATTTCTGACGTTCTGCAATTCACTCAAAAATGGTGCCAAACTGTTGCAAACCATCCCCTGAAAGGTTTTTCGGTGGAAACAGGTGGGTTTTTATCATCGGAAACAGAATTAGCCCTCAATGTCTGAACAACTTTTTTTAAAAAAATGCCCAAGCCGCGCGGTCACAATTTCTTCAAAATTCTTGCGTTCTGCAATTCACTCAAAAATGGTGCCCAACTGTTGCATACCATCCCCTTAAAGGTTTTTCGGTGGAAACAGGTGGGTTTTTATCATCGGAAACAGAATTAGCCCTCAATGTCTGAACAACTTTTTTTAAAAAAATCCCCAAGCCGCGCGGTCACAATTTTTTCAAAATTTCTGACGTTCTGCAATGCACTCAAAAATGGTGCCAAACTGCTCCAAACCATCCCCTGAAAGGTTTTTCGGTGGAAACAGATGTGTTTTTTATCATCGGAAACAGAATTAGCCCTCGATGTCTGAACAACTTATTTTTTAAAATCCCTAAGCCGCGCGGTCACAATTTCTTCAAAATTTCTGACGTTCTTAAATTCACTCAAAAATGGTGCCAAACTGTTGCAAACCATCTCCTGAAAGCTTTTTCGGTGGAAACAGGTGGGTTTTTATCATCGGAAACAGAATTAGCCCTCGATGTCTGAACACCTTTTTTTTGAAAAAACCCCTAAGCCGCGCGGTCACAATTTCTTCAAAATTTCTGACGTTCTGCAATTCACTCAAAAATGGTGCCAAACTGTTGCAAACCATCCCCTGAAAGGTTTTTCGGTGGAAACATATGTGTTTTTTATCATCGGAAACAGAATTAGCCCTCGATGTCTGAACAACTTATTTTTTAAAATCCCTAAGCCGCGCGGTCACAATTTCTTCAAAATTTCTGACGTTCTTAAATTCACTCAAAAATGGTGCCAAACTGTTGCAAACCATCCCCTGAAAGGTTTTTCGGTGGGAACAGATGCATTTTTATCATCGAAACAGAATTAGCCCTCGATGTCTGAACAACTATTTTTGAAAAAAATCCCTAAGCCGCGCGGTCACAATTTCTTCAAAATTTCTGACGTTCTGCAATTCACTCAAAATTGGTGTCAAACTGTTCAAACCATCTCCTGAAAGATTTTTCGGTGGAAACAGATGGGTTTTAATCATTGGAAACAGAATTAGCCCTCAATGTCTGAACAACTTTTTTTTGAAAAAACCCCTAAGCCGCGCGGTCACAATTTCTTCAAAATTTCTGACCTTCTGCAATTCACTCAAAAATGGTGCCCAACTGTTGCAAACCATCCCCTTAAAGGTTTTTCGGTGGAAACAGGTGGGTTTTTATCATCGGAAACAGAATTAGCCCTCAATGTCTGAACAACTTTTTTAAAAAAAATCCCTAAGCCGCGCGGTCACAATTTCTTCAAAATTTCTGACGTTCTTAAATTCACTCAAAAATGGTGCCAAACTGTTGCAAACGATCTCTTGAAAGGTTTTTCGGTGGAAACAGGTGGGTTTTTATCATCGGAAACAGAATTAGCCCTCGATGTCTGAACAACTTTTTTTTGAAAAAATCCCTAAGCCGCGCGGTCACAATTTCTTCAAAATTTCTGACGTTCTTAAATTCACTCAAAAATGGTGCCCAACTGTTGCATACCATCCCCTTAAAGGTTTTTCGGTGGAAACAGGTGGGTTTTTATCATCGGAAACAGAATTAGCCCTCAATGTCTGAACAACTTTTTTTAAAAAAATCCCCAAGCCGCGCGGTCACAATTTTTTCAAAATTTCTGACGTTCTGCAATGCACTCAAAAATGGTGCCAAACTGTTCCAAACCATCCCCTAAAAGGTTTTTCGGTAGAAACAGATGTGTTTTTTATCATCGGAAACAGAATTAGCCCTCGATGTCTGAACAACTTATTTTTTAAAATCCCTAAGCCGCGCGGTCACAATTTCTTCAAAATTTCCGACGTTCTTAAATTCACTCAAAAATGTTGCCAAACTGTTGCAAACCATCCCCTGAAAGGTTTTTCGGTGGAAACAGGTGGGTTTTTATCATCGGAAACAGAATTAGCCCTCGATGTCTGAACACCTTTTTTTTGAAAAAACCCCTAAGCCGCGCGGTCACAATTTCTTCAAAATTTCTGACGTTCTGCAATTCACTCAAAAATGGTGCCAAACTGTTGCAAACCATCCCCTGAAAGGTTTTTCGGTGGAAACAGGTGGGTTTTTATCATCGGAAACAGAATTAGCCCTCGATGTCTGAACAACTTTTTTTTGAAAAAATCTTTAAGCCGCGCGGTCACAATTTCTTCAAAATTTCTGACGTTCTTAAATTCACTCAAAAATGGTGCCAAACTGTTGCAAACCATCCCCTGAAAGGTTTTTCGGTGGGAACAGATGCATTTTTATCATCGAAACAGAATTAGCCCTCGATGTCTGAACAACTTTTTTTTGAAAAAATCCCTAAGCCGCGCGGTCACAATTTCTTCAATATTTCTGACGTTCTGCAATTCACTCAAAAATCGTGCCAAACTGTTGCAAACCATCCCCTGAAAGGTTTTTCGGTGGAAACAGGTGGGTTTTTATCATCGGAAACAGAATTAGCCCTCGATGTCTGAACAACTTTTTTTTGAAAAAATCCCTAAGCCGCGCGGTCACAATTTCTTCAAAATTTCTGACGTTCTGCAATTCACTCAAAAATGGTTCCAAACAGTTGCAAACCGTCCCCTGAAAGGTTTTTCGGTGGAAACAGATGTGTTTTTATCATCGGAAACAGAATTAGCCCTCGATGTCTGAACAACTTATTTTTTAAAATCCCTAAGCTGCGCGGTCACAATTTCTTCAAAATTTCTGACGTTCTGCAATTCACTCAAAATTGGTGTCAAACTGTTGCAAACGATCCCCTCAAAGGTTTTTCGGTGGAAACAGATGTGTTTTTATCATCGGAAACAGAATTAGCCCTCGATGTCTGAACAACTTTTTATGCAAAAATCCCTAAGCCGCGCGGTCACAATTTCTTCAAAATTTCTGACGTTCTGCAATTCACTCAAAATTGGTGTCAAACTGTTCAAACCATCTCCTGAAAGGTTTTTCGGTGGAAACAGGTGGGTTTTAATCATTGGAAACAGAATTTGCCCTCGATGTCTGAACAACTTATTTTTTAAAATCCCTAAGCCGCGCGGTCACAATTTCTTCAAAATTTCTGACGTTCTTAAATTCACTCAAAAATGGTGCCAAACTGTTGCAAACGATCCCCTTAAAGGTTTTTCGGTGGAAACAGATGTGTTTTTATCAGCGGAAACAGAATTAGCCCTCAATGTCTGAACAACTTTTTTTGAAAAAACCCCTAAGCCGCGCGGTCACAATTTCTTCAAAATTTCTGACGTTCTGCAATTCACTCAAAAATGGTGCCAAACTGTTGCAAACCATCCCCTGAAAGGTTTTTCGGTGGAAACAGGTGGGTTTTTATCATCGGAAACAGAATTAGCCCTCAATGTCTGAACAACTTTTTTTAAAAAAATGCCCAAGCCGCGCGGTCACAATTTCTTCAAAATTCTTGCGTTCTGCAATTCACTCAAAAATGGTGCCCAACTGTTGCATACCATCCCCTTAAAGGTTTTTCGGTGGAAACAGGTGGGTTTTTATCATCGGAAACAGAATTAGCCCTCAATGTCTGAACAACTTTTTTTAAAAAAATCCCCAAGCCGCGCGGTCACAATTTTTTCAAAATTTCTGACGTTCTGCAATGCACTCAAAAATGGTGCCAAACTGCTCCAAACCATCCCCTGAAAGGTTTTTCGGTGGAAACAGATGTGTTTTTTATCATCGGAAACAGAATTAGCCCTCGATGTCTGAACAACTTATTTTTTAAAATCCCTAAGCCGCGCGGTCACAATTTCTTCAAAATTTCTGACGTTCTTAAATTCACTCAAAAATGGTGCCAAACTGTTGCAAACCATCTCCTGAAAGCTTTTTCGGTGGAAACAGGTGGGTTTTTATCATCGGAAACAGAATTAGCCCTCGATGTCTGAACACCTTTTTTTTGAAAAAACCCCTAAGCCGCGCGGTCACAATTTCTTCAAAATTTCTGACGTTCTGCAATTCACTCAAAAATGGTGCCAAACTGTTGCAAACCATCCCCTGAAAGGTTTTTCAGTGGAAACATATGTGTTTTTTATCATCGGAAACAGAATTAGCCCTCGATGTCTGAACAACTTATTTTTTAAAATCCCTAAGCCGCGCGGTCACAATTTCTTCAAAATTTCTGACGTTCTTAAATTCACTCAAAAATGGTGCCAAACTGTTGCAAACCATCCCCTGAAAGGTTTTTCGGTGGGAACAGATGCATTTTTATCATCGAAACAGAATTAGCCCTCGATGTCTGAACAACTATTTTTGAAAAAAATCCCTAAGCCGCGCGGTCACAATTTCTTCAAAATTTCTGACGTTCTGCAATTCACTCAAAATTGGTGTCAAACTGTTCAAACCATCTCCTGAAAGATTTTTCGGTGGAAACAGGTGGGTTTTAATCATTGGAAACAGAATTAGCCCTCAATGTCTGAACAACTTTTTTTTGAAAAAACCCCTAAGCCGCGCGGTCACAATTTCTTCAAAATTTCTGACCTTCTGCAATTCACTCAAAAATGGTGCCCAACTGTTGCAAACCATCCCCTTAAAGGTTTTTCGGTGGAAACAGGTGGGTTTTTATCATCGGAAACAGAATTAGCCCTCAATGTCTGAACAACTTTTTTTAAAAAAAATCCCTAAGCCGCGCGGTCACAATTTCTTCAAAATTTCTGACGTTCTTAAATTCACTCAAAAATGGTGCCAAACTGTTGCAAACGATCTCTTGAAAGGTTTTTCGGTGGAAACAGGTGGGTTTTTATCATCGGAAACAGAATTAGCCCTCGATGTCTGAACAACTTTTTTTTGAAAAAATCCCTAAGCCGCGCGGTCACAATTTCTTCAAAATTTCTGACGTTCTTAAATTCACTCAAAAATGGTGCCCAACTGTTGCATACCATCCCCTTAAAGGTTTTTCGGTGGAAACAGGTGGGTTTTTATCATCGGAAACAGAATTAGCCCTCAATGTCTGAACAACTTTTTTAAAAAAAATCCCCAAGCCGCGCGGTCACAATTTTTTCAAAATTTCTGACGTTCTGCAATGCACTCAAAAATGGTGCCAATCTGTTCCAAACCATCCCCTAAAAGGTTTTTCGGTAGAAACAGATGTGTTTTTTATCATCGGAAACAGAATTAGCCCTCGATGTCTGAACAACTTATTTTTTAAAATCCCTAAGCCGCGCGGTCACAATTTCTTCAAAATTTCCGACGTTCTTAAATTCACTCAAAAATGGTGCCAAACTGTTGCAAACGATCTCTTGAAAGGTTTTTCGGTGGAAACAGGTGGGTTTTTATCATCGGAAACAGAATTAGCCCTCGATGTCTGAACAACTTTTTTTTGAAAAAATCCCTAAGCCGCGCGGTCACAATTTCTTCAAAATTTCTGACGTTCTTAAATTCACTCAAAAATGGTGCCCAACTGTTGCATACCATCCCCTTAAAGGTTTTTCGGTGGAAACAGGTGGGTTTTTATCATCGGAAACAGAATTAGCCCTCAATGTCTGAACAACTTTTTTAAAAAAAATCCCCAAGCCGCGCGGTCACAATTTTTTCAAAATTTCTGACGTTCTGCAATGCACTCAAAAATGGTGCCAAACTGTTCCAAACCATCCCCTAAAAGGTTTTTCGGTAGAAACAGATGTGTTTTTTATCATCGGAAACAGAATTAGCCCTCGATGTCTGAACAACTTATTTTTTAAAATCCCTAAGCCGCGCGGTCACAATTTCTTCAAAATTTCCGACGTTCTTAAATTCACTCAAAAATGTTGCCAAACTGTTGCAAACCATCTCCTGAAAGCTTTTTCGGTGGAAACAGGTGGGTTTTTATCATCGGAAACAGAATTAGCCCTCGATGTCTGAACACCTTTTTTTTGAAAAAACCCCTAAGCCGCGCGGTCACAATTTCTTCAAAATTTCTGACGTTCTGCAATTCACTCAAAAATGGTGCCAAACTGTTGCAAACCATCCCCTGAAAGGTTTTTCGGTGGAAACATATGTGTTTTTTATCATCGGAAACAGAATTAGCCCTCGATGTCTGAACAACTTATTTTTTAAAATCCCTAAGCCGCGCGGTCACAATTTCTTCAAAATTTCTGACGTTCTTAAATTCACTCAAAAATGGTGCCAAACTGTTGCAAACCATCCCCTGAAAGGTTTTTCGGTGGGAACAGATGCATTTTTATCATCGAAACAGAATTAGCCCTCGATGTCTGAACAACTTTTTTTTGAAAAAATCCCTAAGCCGCGCGGTCACAATTTCTTCAAAATTTCTGACGTTCTGCAATTCACTCAAAAATGGTGACAAACTGTTGCAAACCATCCCCTGAAAGGTTTTTCGGTGGAAACAGATGCATTTTTATCATCGAAACAGAATTAGCCCTCGATGTCTGAACAACTTTTTTTTGAAAAAATCCCTAAGCCGCGCGGTCACAATTTCTTCAAAATTTCTGACGTTCTGCAATTCACTCAAAAATGGTGACAAACTGTTGCAAACCATCCCCTGAAAGGTTTTTCGGTGGAAACAGGTGGGTTTTTATCATCGGAAACAGAATTAGCCCTCGATGTCTGAACAACTTTTTTTTGAAAAAATCCCTAAGCCGCGCGGTCACAATTTCTTCAAAATTTCTGACGTTCTGCAATTCACTGAAAAATGGTGCCAAACAGTTGCAAACCATCCCCTGAAAGGTTTTTCGGTGGAAACAGATGTGTTTTTATCATCGGAAACAGAATTAGCCCTCGATGTCTGAACAACTTATTTTTTAAAATCCCTAAGCCGCGCGGTCACAATTTCTTCAAAATTTCTGACGTTCTTAAATTCACTCAAAAATGGTGCCAAACTGTTGCAAACCATCTCCTGAAAGCTTTTCCGGTGGAAAAAGGTGGGTTTTTATCATCGGAAACAGAATTAGCCCTCGATGTCTGAACACCTTTTTTTTGAAAAAAACCCTAAGCCGCGCGGTCACAATTTCTTCAAAATTTCTGACGTTCTGCAATTCACTCAAAATTGGTGTCAAACTGTTGCAAACGATCCCCTCAAAGGTTTTTCGGTGGAAACAGATGTGTTTTTATTATCGGAAACAGAATTAGCCCTCAATGTCTGAACAACTTTTTATGCAAAAATCCCTAAGCCACGCGGTCACAATTTCTTCAAAATTTCTCACGTTCTGCAATTCACTCAAAATTGGTGTCAAACTGTTCAAACCATCTCCTGAAAGGTTTTTCGGTGGAAACAGGTGGGTTTTAATCATTGGAAACAGAATTTGCCCTCGATGTCTGAACAACTTTTTTTTGAAAAAACCCCTAAGCCGCGCGGTCACAATTTCTTCAAAATTTCTGACCTTCTGCAATTCACTCAAAAATGGTGCCCAACTGTTGCAAACCATCCCCTTAAAGGTTTTTCGGTGGAAACAGGTGGGTTTTTATCATCGGAAACAGAATTAGCCCTCAATGTCTGAACAACTTTTTTTAAAAAAATCCCTAAGCCGCGCGGTCACAATTTCTTCAAAATTTCTGACGTACTTAAATTCACTCAAAAATGGTGCCAAACTGTTGCAAACCATCTCCTGAAAGGTTTTTCGGTGGAAACAGATGGGTTTTTATCATCGGAAACAGAATTAGCCCTCGATGTCTGAACAGCATTTTTTTGAAAAAACCCCTAAGCCGCGCGGTCACAATTTCTTCAAAATTTCTGACGTTCTGCAATTCACTCAAAAATGGTGCCAAACTGTTGCAAACGATCCCCTGAAAGGTTTTTCGGTGGAAACAGGTGGGTTTTTATCATCGGAAACAGAATTAGCCCTCGATGTCTGAACAACTTTTTTTTGAAAAAATCCCTAAGCCGCGCGGTCACAATTTCTTCAAAATTTCTGACGTTCTTAAATTCACTCAAAAATGGTGCCAAACTGTTGCAAACCATCCCCTGAAAGGTTTTTCGGTGGGAACAGATGCATTTTTATCATCGAAACAGAATTAGCCCTCGATGTCTGAACAATTTTTTTTTTGAAAAAATCCCTAAGCCGCGCGGTCACAATTTCTTCAAAATTTCTGACATTCTGCAATTCACTCAAAAATGGTGACAAACTGTTGCAAACCATTCCCTGAAAGGTTTTTCGGTGGAAACAGGTGGGTTTTTATCATCGGAAACAGAATTAGCCCTCGATGTCTGAAAACATTTTTTTGAAAAAATCCCGAAGCCACGCGGTCACAATTTCTTCAAAATTTCTGACGTTCTGCAATTCACTCAAAAATGGTGCCAAACAGTTGCAAACCATCCCCTGAAAGGTTTTTCGGTGGAAACAGGTGGGTTTTTATCATTGGAAACAGAATTTGCCCTCTATGTCTGAACAACTTTTTTTTGAAAAAACCCCTAAGCCGCGCGGTCACAATTTCTTCAAAATTTCTGACGTTCTGCAATTCACTCAAAAATGGTGCCCAACTGTTGCAAACCATCCCCTTAAAGGTTTTTCGGTGGAAACGGGTGGGTTTTCATCATCGGAAACAGAATTAGCCCTCAATGTCTGAACAACTTTTTTTAAAAAAATCCCTAAGCCGCGCGGTCACAATTTCTTCAAAATTTCTGACGTTCTGCAATTCACTGAAAAATGTTGCCAAACTGTTGCAAACCATCCCCTGAAAGGTTTTTCGGTGGAAACAGATGTGTTTTTATCATCGAAACAGAATAGGCCTCGATGTCTGAACAACCTTTTTTTGAAAAAATCCCTAAGCCGAGCGGTCACAATTTCTTCAAAATTTCTCACGTTCTGCAATTCACTCAAAAATGGTGCCAAACTGTTGCAAACGGTCCCCTGAAAGGTTTTTCGGTGGAAACAGATGTGTTTTTATCATCGGAAACAGAATTAGCCCTCGATGTCTGAACAACTTTTTTTGAAAAAATCCCTAAGCCGCGCGGTCAAAATTTCTTCAAAATTTCTGACGTTCTGCAATTCACTCAAAAATGGTGCCAAACTGTTGCAAACGATCCCCTCAAAGGTTTTTCGGTGGAAACAGATGTGTTTTTATCATCGGAAACAGAATTACCCTCAATGTCTGAACAACTTTTTATGAAAAAATCCCTAAGCCGCGCGGTCGCAATTTCTTCAAAATTTCTGACGTTCTGCAATTCACTCAAAATTGGTGTCAAACTGTTCAAACCATCTCCTGAAAGGTTTTTCGGTGGAAACAGCTGGGTTTTTATCATTGGAAACAGAATTTGCCCTCGATGTCTGAACACCTTTTTTTAAAAAAAACCCCTAAGCCGCGCGGTCACAATTTCTTCAAAATTTCTGACGTTCTGCAATTCACTCAAAAATGGTGCCAAACTGTTGCAAACCATCCCCTGAATGGTTTTTCGGTGGAAACAGTTGGGTTTTTATCATCGGAAACAGAATTAGCCCTCGATGTCTGAACAACTTTTTTTTCAAAAAATCCCTAAGCCGCGCGGTCCCAATTTCTTCAAAATTTCTGACGTTCTTAAATTCACTCGAAAATGGTGCCAAACTGTTGCAAACCATCCCCTGAAAGATTTTTCGGTGGGAAAAGATGCATTTTTATCATTGAAACAGAATTAGCCCTCGATGTCTTAACAACTTTTCTTTGAAAAAATCCCTAAGCCGCGCGGTCACAATTTCTTCAAAATTTCTGACGTTCTGCAATTCACTCAAAAATGGTGCCAAACTGTTGCAAACCATCTCCTGAAAGGTTTTTCGGTGGAAACAGGTGGGTTTTTATCATCGGAAACAGAATTAGCCCTCGATGTCTGAACAACTTTTTTTTCAAAATATCCCTAAGCCGCGCGGTCACAATTTCTTCAAAATTTCTGACGTTCTGCAATTCACTCAAAAATGATGCCAAACTGTTGCAAACCATCCCCTGAAAGGTTTTTCGGTGGGAACAGATGCATTTTTATCATCAAAACAGAATTAGCCCTCGATGTCTGAACAACTTTTTTTGAAAAAATCCCTAAGCCGCGCGGTCACAATTTCTTCAAAATTTCTGACGTTCTGCAATTCACTCAAAAATGATGCCAAACTGTTGCAAACCATCCCCTGAAAGGTTTTTCGGTGGGAACAGATGCATTTTTATCATCAAAACAGAATTAGCCCTCGATGTCTGAACAACTTTTTTTGAAAAAATCCCTAAGCCGCGCGGTCACAATTTCTTCAAAATTTCTGACGTTCTTAAATTCACTCAAAAATGGTGCCAAACTGTTGCAAACCATCCCCTGAAAGGTTTTTCGGTGGGAACAGATGCATTTTTATCATCGAAACAGAATTAGCCCTCGATGTCTGAACAACTTTTTTTTGAAAAAATCCCTAAGCCGCGCGGTCACAATTTCTTCAAAATTTCTGACGTTCTTAAATTCACTCAAAAATGGTGACAAACTGTTGCAAACCATCCCCTGAAAGGTTTTTCGGTGGAAACAGGTGGGTTTTTATCATCGGAAACAGAATTAGCCCTCGATGTCTGAAAACTTTTTTTTGAAAAAATCCCTAAGCCACGCGGTCACAATTTCTTCAAAATTTCTGACGTTCTGCAATTCACTCAAAAATGGTGCCCAACTGTTGCAAACCATCCCCTTAAAGGTTTTTCGGAGGAAACGGGTGGGTTTTCATCATCGGAAACAGAATTAGCCCTCAATGTCTGAACAACTTTTTTTAAAAAAATCCCTAAGCCGCGCGGTCACAATTTCTTCAAAATTTCTGACGTTCTGCAATTCACTCAAAAATGGTGCCAAACTGTTGCAAACGATCCCCTGAAAGGTTTTTCGGTGGAAACAGATGTGTTTTTATCATCGGAAACAGAATTAGCCCTCGATGTCTGAACAACTTTTTTTGAAAAAATCCCTAAGCCGCGCGGTCACAATTTCTTCAAAATTTCTGACGTTCTGCAATTCACTCAAAAATGGTGCCAAACTGTTGCAAACGATCCCCTCAAAGGTTTTTCGGTGGAAACAGATGTGTTTTTATCATCGGAAACAGAATTACCCTCAATGTCTGAACAACTTTTTATGAAAAAATCCCTAAGCCGCGCGGTCACAATTTCTTCAAAATTTCTGACGTTCTGCAATTCACTCAAAATTGGTGTCAAACTGTTCAAACCATCTCCTGAAAGGTTTTTCGGTGGAAACAGCTGGGTTTTTATCATTGGAAACAGAATTTGCCCTCGATGTCTGAACAACTTTTTTTTGAAAAAACCCCTAAGCCGCGCGGTCACAATTTCTTCAAAATTTCTGACTTTCTGCAATTCACTCAAAAATGGTGCCCAACTGTTGCAAACCATCCCCTTAAAGGTTTTTCGGTGGAAACAGGTGGGTTTTCATCATCGGAAACAGAATTAGCCCTCAATGTCTGAACAACTTTTTTTGAAAAAACCCCTAAGCCGCGCGGTCACAATTTCTTCAAAATTTCTGACGTTCTGCAATTCACTCAAAAATGGTGCCAAACTGTTGCAAACCATCCCCTGAAAGGTTTTTCGGTGGAAACAGGTGGGTTTTTATCATCGGAAACAGAATTAGCCCTCGATGTCTGAACAACTTTTTTTTCAAAAAATCCCTAAGCCGCGCGGTCACAATTTCTTCAAAATTTCTGACGTTCTTAAATTCACTCGAAAATGGTGCCAAACTGTTGCAAAACATCCCCTGAAAGGGTTTTCGGTGGGAAAAGATGCATTTTTATCATCGAAACAGAATTAGCCCTCGATGTCTGAACAACTTTTTTTTGAAAAAATCCCTAAGCCGCGCGGTCACAATTTCTTCAAAATTTCTGACGTTCTGCAATTCACTCAAAAATGGTGCCAAACTGTTGCAAACCATCCCCTGAAAGGTTTTTCGGTGGAAACAGATGTGTTTTTATCATCGAAACAGAATTAGCCCTTGATGTCTGAACAACCTTTTTTTGAAAAAATCCCTAAGCCGCGCGGTCAAAATTCCTTTAAAATTACAGACGTTCTGCAATTAACTCAAAAATGGTGCCAAACTGTTGCAAACCATCTCCTGAAAGGTTTTTCGGTGGAAACAGGTGGGTTTTTATCATCGGATACAGAATTAGCCCTCGATGTCTGAACAACTTTTTTTTCAAAAAATCCCTAAGCCGCGCGGTCACAATTTCTTCAAAATTTCTGACGTTCTTAAATTCACTCGAAAATGGTGCCAAACTGTTGCAAACCATCCCCTGAAAGGTTTTCCGGTGGGAAAAGATGCATTTTTATCATCGAAACAGAATTAGCCCTCAATGTCTGAACAACTTTTTTTTGAAAAAATCCCTAAGCCGCGCGGTCACAATTTCTTCAAAATTTCTGACGTTCTGCAATTCACTCAAAAATGGTGCCAAACTGTTGCAAACCATCCCCTGAAAGGTTTTTCGGTGGAAACAGATGTGTTTTTATCATCGAAACAGAATTAGCCCTCGATGTCTGAACAACCTTTTTTTGAAAAAATCCCTAAGCCGCGCGGTCAAAATTCCTTTAAAATTATAGACGTTCTGCAATTAACTCAAAAATGGTGCCAAACTGTTGCAAACCATCTCCTGAAAGGTTTTTCGGTGGAAACAGGTGGGTTTTTATCATCGGAAACAGAATTAGCCCTTGATGTCTGAACAACTTTTTTTTGAAAAAATCCCTAAGCCGCGCGGTCACAATTTCTTCAAAATTTCTGACGTTCTGCAATTCACTCAAAAATGGTGCCAAACTGTTGCAAACCATCCCCTGAAAGGTTTTTCGGTGGAAACAGATGTGTTTTTATCATCGAAACAGAATTAGCCCTCGATGTCTGAACAACTTTTTAAAAAAAAATCCCTAAGCCGCGCGGTCACAATTTCTTTAAAATTACAGACGTTCTGCAATTAACTCAAAAATGGTGCCAAACTGTTGCAAACCATCCCCTGAAAGGTTTTTCGGTAGAAACAGATGTGTTTTTATCATCGGAAACAGAATTAGCCCTCGATGTCTGAACAACTTATTTTTTAAAATCCCTAAGCCGCGCGGTCACAATTTCTTCAAAATTTCTGACGTTCTTAAATTCACTCAAAAATGGTGCCAAACTGTTGCAAACCATCTCCTGAAAGGTTTTTCGGTGGAAACAGGTGGGTTTTTATCATCGGAAACAGAATTAGCCCTCGATGTCTGAACAACTTTTTTTTGAAAAAATCCCTAAGCCGCGCGGTCACAATTTCTTCAAAATTTCTGACGTTCTGCAATTCACTCAAAAATGGTGCCAAACTGTTGCAAACCATCTCCTGAAAGGTTTTTCGGTGGAAACAGGTGGGTTTTTATCATCGGAAACAGAATTAGCCCTCGATGTCTGAACAACTTTTTTTTCAAAATATCCCTAAGCCGCGCGGTCACAATTTCTTCAAAATTTCTGACGTTCTGCAATTCACTCAAAAATGATGCCAAACTGTTGCAAACCATCCCCTGAAAGGTTTTTCGGTGGGAACAGATGCATTTTTATCATCAAAACAGAATTAGCCCTCGATGTCTGAACAACTTTTTTTGAAAAAATCCCTAAGCCGCGCGGTCACAATTTCTTCAAAATTTCTGACGTTCTGCAATTCACTCAAAAATGATGCCAAACTGTTGCAAACCATCCCCTGAAAGGTTTTTCGGTGGGAACAGATGCATTTTTATCATCAAAACAGAATTAGCCCTCGATGTCTGAACAACTTTTTTTGAAAAAATCCCTAAGCCGCGCGGTCACAATTTCTTCAAAATTTCTGACGTTCTTAAATTCACTCAAAAATGGTGCCAAACTGTTGCAAACCATCCCCTGAAAGGTTTTTCGGTGGGAACAGATGCATTTTTATCATCGAAACAGAATTAGCCCTCGATGTCTGAACAACTTTTTTTTGAAAAAATCCCTAAGCCGCGCGGTCACAATTTCTTCAAAATTTCTGACGTTCTTAAATTCACTCAAAAATGGTGACAAACTGTTGCAAACCATCCCCTGAAAGGTTTTTCGGTGGAAACAGGTGGGTTTTTATCATCGGAAACAGAATTAGCCCTCGATGTCTGAAAACTTTTTTTTGAAAAAATCCCTAAGCCACGCGGTCACAATTTCTTCAAAATTTCTGACGTTCTGCAATTCACTCAAAAATGGTGCCCAACTGTTGCAAACCATCCCCTTAAAGGTTTTTCGGAGGAAACGGGTGGGTTTTCATCATCGGAAACAGAATTAGCCCTCAATGTCTGAACAACTTTTTTTAAAAAAATCCCTAAGCCGCGCGGTCACAATTTCTTCAAAATTTCTGACGTTCTGCAATTCACTCAAAAATGGTGCCAAACTGTTGCAAACGATCCCCTGAAAGGTTTTTCGGTGGAAACAGATGTGTTTTTATCATCGGAAACAGAATTAGCCCTCGATGTCTGAACAACTTTTTTTGAAAAAATCCCTAAGCCGCGCGGTCACAATTTCTTCAAAATTTCTGACGTTCTGCAATTCACTCAAAAATGGTGCCAAACTGTTGCAAACGATCCCCTCAAAGGTTTTTCGGTGGAAACAGATGTGTTTTTATCATCGGAAACAGAATTACCCTCAATGTCTGAACAACTTTTTATGAAAAAATCCCTAAGCCGCGCGGTCACAATTTCTTCAAAATTTCTGACGTTCTGCAATTCACTCAAAATTGGTGTCAAACTGTTCAAACCATCTCCTGAAAGGTTTTTCGGTGGAAACAGCTGGGTTTTTATCATTGGAAACAGAATTTGCCCTCGATGTCTGAACAACTTTTTTTTGAAAAAACCCCTAAGCCGCGCGGTCACAATTTCTTCAAAATTTCTGACTTTCTGCAATTCACTCAAAAATGGTGCCCAACTGTTGCAAACCATCCCCTTAAAGGTTTTTCGGTGGAAACAGGTGGGTTTTCATCATCGGAAACAGAATTAGCCCTCAATGTCTGAACAACTTTTTTTGAAAAAACCCCTAAGCCGCGCGGTCACAATTTCTTCAAAATTTCTGACGTTCTGCAATTCACTCAAAAATGGTGCCAAACTGTTGCAAACCATCCCCTGAAAGGTTTTTCGGTGGAAACAGGTGGGTTTTTATCATCGGAAACAGAATTAGCCCTCGATGTCTGAACAACTTTTTTTTCAAAAAATCCCTAAGCCGCGCGGTCACAATTTCTTCAAAATTTCTGACGTTCTTAAATTCACTCGAAAATGGTGCCAAACTGTTGCAAAACATCCCCTGAAAGGGTTTTCGGTGGGAAAAGATGCATTTTTATCATCGAAACAGAATTAGCCCTCGATGTCTGAACAACTTTTTTTTGAAAAAATCCCTAAGCCGCGCGGTCACAATTTCTTCAAAATTTCTGACGTTCTGCAATTCACTCAAAAATGGTGCCAAACTGTTGCAAACCATCCCCTGAAAGGTTTTTCGGTGGAAACAGATGTGTTTTTATCATCGAAACAGAATTAGCCCTTGATGTCTGAACAACCTTTTTTTGAAAAAATCCCTAAGCCGCGCGGTCAAAATTCCTTTAAAATTACAGACGTTCTGCAATTAACTCAAAAATGGTGCCAAACTGTTGCAAACCATCTCCTGAAAGGTTTTTCGGTGGAAACAGGTGGGTTTTTATCATCGGATACAGAATTAGCCCTCGATGTCTGAACAACTTTTTTTTCAAAAAATCCCTAAGCCGCGCGGTCACAATTTCTTCAAAATTTCTGACGTTCTTAAATTCACTCGAAAATGGTGCCAAACTGTTGCAAACCATCCCCTGAAAGGTTTTCCGGTGGGAAAAGATGCATTTTTATCATCGAAACAGAATTAGCCCTCAATGTCTGAACAACTTTTTTTTGAAAAAATCCCTAAGCCGCGCGGTCACAATTTCTTCAAAATTTCTGACGTTCTGCAATTCACTCAAAAATGGTGCCAAACTGTTGCAAACCATCCCCTGAAAGGTTTTTCGGTGGAAACAGATGTGTTTTTATCATCGAAACAGAATTAGCCCTCGATGTCTGAACAACCTTTTTTTGAAAAAATCCCTAAGCCGCGCGGTCAAAATTCCTTTAAAATTATAGACGTTCTGCAATTAACTCAAAAATGGTGCCAAACTGTTGCAAACCATCTCCTGAAAGGTTTTTCGGTGGAAACAGGTGGGTTTTTATCATCGGAAACAGAATTAGCCCTTGATGTCTGAACAACTTTTTTTTGAAAAAATCCCTAAGCCGCGCGGTCACAATTTCTTCAAAATTTCTGACGTTCTGCAATTCACTCAAAAATGGTGCCAAACTGTTGCAAACCATCCCCTGAAAGGTTTTTCGGTGGAAACAGATGTGTTTTTATCATCGAAACAGAATTAGCCCTCGATGTCTGAACAACTTTTTAAAAAAAAATCCCTAAGCCGCGCGGTCACAATTTCTTTAAAATTACAGACGTTCTGCAATTAACTCAAAAATGGTGCCAAACTTTTGCAAACCATCCCCTGAAAGGTTTTTCGGTAGAAACAGATGTGTTTTTATCATCGGAAACAGAATTAGCCCTCGATGTCTGAACAACTTATTTTTTAAAATCCCTAAGCCGCGCGGTCACAATTTCTTCAAAATTTCTGACGTTCTTAAATTCACTCAAAAATGGTGCCAAACTGTTGCAAACCATCTCCTGAAAGGTTTTTCGGTGGAAACAGGTGGGTTTTTATCATCGGAAACAGAATTAGCCCTCGATGTCTGAACAACTTTTTTTTGAAAAAATCCCTAAGACGCGCGGTCACAATTTCTTCAAAATTTCTGACGTTCTGCAATTCACTCAAAAATGGTGCCAAACTGTTGCAAACCATCCCCTGAAAGGTTTTTCGGTGGAAACAGGTGGGTTTTTATCATCGGAAACAGAATTAGCCCTCGATGTCTGAACAACTTTTTTTTGAAAAAATCCCTAAGCCGCGCGGTCACAATTTCTTCAAAATTTCTGACGTTCTGCAATTCACTCAAAAATGGTGCCAAACTTTTGCAAACCATCCCCTGAAAGGTTTTTCGGTGGAAACAGATGTGTTTTTATCATCGAAACAGAATTAGCCCTCGATGTCTGAACAACCTTTTTTTGATAAAATTCCTAAGCCGCGCGGTCACAATTTCTTCAAAATTTCTGACGTTCTGCAATTCACTCAAAAATGGTGTCAAACTGTTGCAAACCATCCCCTGAAAGGTTTTTCGGTGGGAACAGATGTGTTTTTATCATCGGAAACAGAATTAGCCCTCGATGTCTGAACAACTTTTTTTTAAAAAATCCCTAAGCCGCGCGGTCACAATTTCTTCAAAATTTCTGACGTTCTGCAATTCACTCAAAAATGGTGCCAAACTGTTGCAAACCATCCCCTGAAAGGTTTTTCGGTGGAAACAGGTGGGTTTTTATCATCGGAAACAGAATTAGCCCTCGATGTCTGAATAACTTTTTTTTGAAAAAATCCCTAAGCCGCGCGGTCACAATTTCTTCAAAATTTCTCACGTTCTGCAATTCACTCAAAAATGGTGCCAAACTGTTGCAAACCATCCCCTGAAAGGTTTTTCGGTGGGAACAGATGTGTTTTTATCATCGGAAACAGAATTAGCCCTCGATGTCCGAACAACTTTTTTTTAAAAAATCCCTAAGCCGCGCGGTCACAATTTCTTCAAAATTTCTGACGTTCTGCAATTCACTCAAAAATGGTGCCAAACTGTTGCAAACCATCCCCTGAAAGGTTTTTCGGTGTAAACAGATGTGTTTTTATCATCGGAAACAGAATTAGCCCTCGATGTCTGAACAACTTTTTTTGAAAAAATCCCTAAGCCGCGCGGTCACAATTTCTTCAAAATTTCTGACGTTCTTAAATTCACTCAAAAATGGTGCCAAACTGTTGCAAACCATCTCCTGAAAGGTTTTTCGGTGGAAACAGGTGGGTTTTTATCATCGGAAACAGAATTAGCCCTCGATGTCTGAATAACTTTTTTTTGAAAAAATCCCTAAGCCGCGCGGTCACAATTTCTTCAAAATTTCTCACGTTCTGCAATTCACTCAAAAATGGTGCCAAACTGTTGCAAACCATCCCCTCAAAGGTTTTTCGGTGGAAACAGATGTGTTTTTATCATCGGAAACAGAATTAGCCCTCGATGTCTGAACAACTTTTTTTGAAAAAATCCCTAAGCCGCGCGGTCAAAATTACTTCAAAATTTCTGACGTTCTGCAATTCACTCAAAAATGGTGCCAAACTGTTGCAAACCATCTCCTGAAAGGTTTTTCGGTGGAAACAGGTGGGTTTTTATCATCGGAAACAGAATTAGCCCTCGATGTCTGAACACCTTTTTTTTGAAAAAACCCCTAAGCCGCGCAGTCACAATTTCTTCAAAATTTCTGACGTTCTGCAATTCACTCAAAAATGGTGCCAAACTGTTGCACACCATCCCCTGAAAGGTTTTTCGGTGGAAACAGATGCGTTTTTATCATTGGAAACAGAATTAGCCCTCAATGTCTGAAAGACCGTTTTTTGAAAAAATCCCTAAGCCGCGCGGTCACAATTTCTTCAAAATTTCTGACGTTATGCAATTCACTCAAAAATGCTGCCAAACTGTTGCAAACCATCCCCTGAAAGGTTTTTCGGTGGAAACAGGTGGGTTTTTATCATCGGAAACAGAATTAGCCCTCGATGTCTGAAGAACTTTTTTTAAAAAAAATCCCTAAGCCGCGCGGTCACAATTTCTTCAAAATTTCTGACGTTCTGCAATTCACTCAAAAATGGTGCCAAACTGTTGCAAACCATCCCCTAAAAGGTTTTTCGGTGGAAACAGGTGGGTTTTTATCATCGGAAACAGAATTAGCCCTCGATGTCTGAAGAACTTTTTTTTAAAAAAATCCCTAAGCCGCGCGGTCACAATTTCTTCAAAATTTCTGACGTTCTGCAATTCACTCAAAAATGGTGCCAAACTGTTGCAAACCATCCCCTGAAAGGTTTTTCGGTGGAAACAGGTGGGTTTTTATCATCGGAAACAGAATTAGCCCTCGAAGTCTTAAAAACTTTTTTTTGAAAAAATCCCTAAGCCGCGCGGTCACAATTTCTTCAAAATTTCTGACGTTCTGCAATTCACTCAAAAATGGTGCCAAACTGTTGCAAACCATCCCCTGAAAGGTTTTTCGGTGGAAACAGGTGGGTTTTTATCATCGGAAACAGAATTAGCCCTCGATGTCTGAAGAACTTTTTTTAAAAAAAATCCCTAAGCCGCGCGGTCACAATTTCTTCAAAATTTCTGACGTTCTGCAATTCACTCAAAAATGGTGCCAAACTGTTGCAAACCATCCCCTAAAAGGTTTTTCGGTGGAAACAGGTGGGTTTTTATCATCGGAAACAGAATTAGCCCTCGATGTCTGAACAACTTTTTTTTGAAAAAATCCCTAAGCCGCGCGGTCACAATTTCTTCAAAATTTCTGACGTTCTGCAATTCACTCAAAAATGGTGCCAAACTGTTGCAAACCATCCCCTGAAAGGTTTTTCGGTGGAAACAGGTGGGTTTTTATCATCGGAAACAGAATTAGCCCTCAATGTCTGAACAACGTTTTTTAAAAAAATCCCTAAGCCGCGCGGTCACAATTTCTTCAAAATTTCTGACGTTCTGCAATTCACTCAAAAATGGTGCCAAACTGTTGCAAACCATCCCCTGAAAGGTTTTTCGGTGGAAACAGATGTGTTTTTATCATCGGAAACAGAATTAGCCCTCAATGTCTGAACAACTTTTTTAAAAAAAATCCCTAAGCCGCGCGGTCACAATTTCTTCAAAATTTCTGACGTTCTGCAATTCACTCAAAAATGGTGCCAAACTGTTGCAAACCATCCCCTGAAAGGTTTTTCGGTGGAAACAGATGCGTTTTTATCATTGGAAACAGAATTAGCCCTCAATGTCTGAAAGACCGTTTTTTGAAAAAATCCCTAAGCCGCGCGGTCACAATTTCTTCAAAATTTCTGACGTTATGCAATTCACTCAAAAATGCTGCCAAACTGTTGCAAACCATCCCCTGAAAGGTTTTTCGGTGGAAACAGGTGGGTTTTTATCATCGGAAACAGAATTAGCCCTCGATGTCTGAAGAACTTTTTTTAAAAAAAATCCCTAAGCCGCGCGGTCACAATTTCTTCAAAATTTCTGACGTTCTGCAATTCACTCAAAAATGGTGCCAAACTGTTGCAAACCATCCCCTAAAAGGTTTTTCGGTGGAAACAGGTGGGTTTTTATCATCGGAAACAGAATTAGCCCTCGATGTCTGAAGAACTTTTTTTAAAAAAAATCCCTAAGCCGCGCGGTCACAATTTCTTCAAAATTTCTGACGTTCTGCAATTCACTCAAAAATGGTGCCAAACTGTTGCAAACCATCCCCTGAAAGGTTTTTCGGTGGAAACAGGTGGGTTTTTATCATCGGAAACAGAATTAGCCCTCGAAGTCTTAAAAACTTTTTTTTGAAAAAATCCCTAAGCCGCGCGGTCACAATTTCTTCAAAATTTCTGACGTTCTGCAATTCACTCAAAAATGGTGCCAAACTGTTGCAAACCATCCCCTGAAAGGTTTTTCGGTGGAAACAGGTGGGTTTTTATCATCGGAAACAGAATTAGCCCTCGATGTCTGAAGAACTTTTTTTAAAAAAAATCCCTAAGCCGCGCGGTCACAATTTCTTCAAAATTTCTGACGTTCTGCAATTCACTCAAAAATGGTGCCAAACTGTTGCAAACCATCCCCTAAAAGGTTTTTCGGTGGAAACAGGTGGGTTTTTATCATCGGAAACAGAATTAGCCCTCGATGTCTGAACAACTTTTTTTTGAAAAAATCCCTAAGCCGCGCGGTCACAATTTCTTCAAAATTTCTGACGTTCTGCAATTCACTCAAAAATGGTGCCAAACTGTTGCAAACCATCCCCTGAAAGGTTTTTCGGTGGAAACAGGTGGGTTTTTATCATCGGAAACAGAATTAGCCCTCAATGTCTGAACAACGTTTTTTAAAAAAATCCCTAAGCCGCGCGGTCACAATTTCTTCAAAATTTCTGACGTTCTGCAATTCACTCAAAAATGGTGCCAAACTGTTGCAAACCATCCCCTGAAAGGTTTTTCGGTGGAAACAGATGTGTTTTTATCATCGGAAACAGAATTAGCCCTCAATGTCTGAACAACTTTTTTTTAAAAAATCCCTAAGCCGCGCGGTCACAATTTCTTCAAAATTTCTGACGTTCTGCAATTCACTCAAAAATGGTGCCAAACTGTTGCAAACCATCCCCTGAAAGGTTTTTCGGTGGAAACAGATGTGTTTTTATCATCGAAACAGAATTAGCCCTCGATGTCTGAACAACCTTTTTTTGAAAAAATCCCTAAGCCGCGCGGTCACAATTTCTTCAAAATTTCTGACGTTCTGCAATTCACTCAAAAATGGTGCCAAACTGTTGCAAACCATCTCCTGAAAGGTTTTTCGGTGGAAACAGATGTGTTTTTATCATCGGAAACAGAATTAGCCCTCAATGTCGGAACAACTTTTTTTTGAAAAAATGCCCAAGCCGCGCGGTCACAATTTCTTCAAAATTTCTGACGTTCTTAAATTCACTCAAAAATGGTGCCAAACAGTTGCAAACCATCTCCTGAAAGGTTTTTCGGTGGTAACAGGTGGGTTTTTATCATCGGAAACAGAATTAGCCCTCGATGTCTGAACACCTTTTTTTTGAAAAAACCCCTAAGCCGCGCGGTCACAATTTCTTCAAAATTTCTGACGTTCTGCAATTCACTCAAAAATGGTGCCAAGCTGTTGCAAACCATCCCCTGAAAGGTTTTTCAGTGGAAACAGCTGGGTTTTTATCATCGGAAACAGAATTAGCCCTCGATGTCTGAACAACTTTTTTAAAAAAAATCCCTAAGCCGCGCGGTCACAATTTCTTCAAAATTTCTGACGTTCTTAAATTCACTCAAAAATGGTGCCAAACTGTTGCAAACCATCTCCTGAAAGGTTTTTCGGTGGAAACAGGTGGGTTTTTATCATCGGAAACAGAATTAGCCCTCGATGTCTGAACAACTTTTTTTTGAAAAAATCCCTAAGCCGCGCGGTCACAATTTCTTCAAAATTTCTGACGTTCTGCAATTCACTCAAAAATGGTGCCAAACGGTTGCAAACCATCCCCTTAAAGGTTTTTCGGTCGAAACAGGTGGGTTTTTATCATCGGAAACAGAATTAGCCCTCAATGTCTGAACAACTTTTTTTAAAAAAATCCCTAAGCCGCGCGGTCACAATTTCTTCAAAATTTCTGACGTTCTTAAATTCACTCAAAAATGGTGCCAAACTGTTGCAAACCATCTCCTGAAAGCTTTTTCGGTGGAAACAGGTGGGTTTTTATCATCGGAACCAGAATTAGCCCTCGATGTCTGAACAACTTTTTTTTGAAAAAAACCCTAAGCCGCGCGGTCACAATTTCTTCAAAATTTCTGACGTTCTGCAATTCACTCAAAAATGGTGCCAAACTGTTGCAAACCATCTCCTGAAAGGTTTTTCGGTGGAAACAGATGTGTTTTTATCATCGGAAACAGAATTAGCCCTCAATGTCGGAACAACTTTTTTTTGAAAAAATGCCCAAGCCGCGCGGTCACAATTTCTTCAAAATTTCTGACGTTCTTAAATTCACTCAAAAATGGTGCCAAACAGTTGCAAACCATCTCCTGAAAGGTTTTTCGGTGGTAACAGGTGGGTTTTTATCATCGGAAACAGAATTAGCCCTCGATGTCTGAACACCTTTTTTTTGAAAAAACCCCTAAGCCGCGCGGTCACAATTTCTTCAAAATTTCTGACGTTCTGCAATTCACTCAAAAATGGTGCCAAGCTGTTGCAAACCATCCCCTGAAAGGTTTTTCAGTGGAAACAGCTGGGTTTTTATCATCGGAAACAGAATTAGCCCTCGATGTCTGAACAACTTTTTTAAAAAAAATCCCTAAGCCGCGCGGTCACAATTTCTTCAAAATTTCTGACGTTCTTAAATTCACTCAAAAATGGTGCCAAACTGTTGCAAACCATCTCCTGAAAGGTTTTTCGGTGGAAACAGGTGGGTTTTTATCATCGGAAACAGAATTAGCCCTCGATGTCTGAACAACTATTTTTGAAAAAATCCCTAAGCCGCGCGGTCACAATTTCTTCAAAATTTCTGACGTTCTGCAATTCACTCAAAAATGGTGCCAAACGGTTGCAAACCATCCCCTGAAAGGTTTTTCGGTCGAAACAGGTGGGTTTTTATTATCGGAAACGGAATTAGCCCTCGATGTCTGAACAACTTTTTGTGAAAAAATCCCTAAGCCGCGCGGTCACAATTTCTTGGAAATCTCTGACGTTCTGCAATTCACTCAAAAATGGTGCCAAACTGTTGCAAACCATCCCCTGAAAGGTCTTTCGGTGGGAACATATGTGTTTTTATCATCGGAAACAGAATGAGCCCTCAATGTCTGAACAACATTTTTTAAAAAAATCCCTAAGCCGCGCGGTCACAATTTCTTCAAAATTTCTGACGTTCTGCAATTCACTCAAAAATGGTGCCAAACTGTTGCAAACCATCCCCTTAAAGGTTTTTCAGTGGAAACAGATGTGTTTTTATCATCGGAAACAGAATTAGCCCTCAATGTCTGAACGTTTTTTTAAAAAATCCCTAAGCCGAGCGGTCACAATTTCTTCAAAATCTCTGACGTTCTGCAATTCACTCAAAAATGGTGCCAAACTGTTGGAAACCATCCCCTGAAAGGTTTTTCGGTGGAAACAGGTGGGTTTTTATCATCGGAAACAGAATTAGCCCTCGATGTCTGAACAACCTTTTTTTGAAAAAATCCCTAAGCCGCGCGGTCACAATTTCTTCAAAATTTCTGACGTTCTGCAATTCACTCAAAAATGGTGCCAAACTGTTGCAAACCGTCCCCTGAAAGGTTTTTCGGTGGAAACAGGTGGGTTTTTATTATCGGAAACGGAATTAGCCCTCGATGTCTGAACAACTTTTTGTGAAAAAATCCCTAAGCCGCGCGGTCACAATTTCTTCAAAATTTCTGACGTTCTGCAATTCACTCAAAAATGGTGCCAAACTGTTGCAAACCATCCCCTTAAAGGTTTTTTGGTGAAAACAGATGTGTTTTTATCATCGGAAACAGAATTAGCCCTCGATGTCTGAACAACTTTTTTTAAAAAAATCCCTAAGCCGCGCGGTCACAATTTCTTCAAAATTTCTGACGTTCTGCAATTCACTCAAAAATGGTGCCAAACTGTTGCAAACCATCCCCTTAAAGGTTTTTCGGTGAAAACAGATGTGTTTTTATCATCCGAAACAGAATTAGCCCTCAATGTCTGAACAATTTTTTTTGAAAAAATCCCTAAGCCGCGCGGTCACAATTCCTTCAAAATTTCAGACGTTCTGCAATTCACTCAAAAATGGTGCCAAACTGTTGCAAACCATCTCCTGAAAGGTTTTTCGGCGGAAACAGGTGGGTTTTTATCATCGAAACAGAATTAGCCCTCGATGTCTGAACAACCTTTTTTTGAAAAAACCCCTAAGCCGCGCGGTCACAATTTCTTCAAAATTTCTGACGTTCTGCAATTCACTCAAAAATGGTGCCAAACTGTTGCAAACCATCTCCTGAAAGGTTTTTCGGTGGAAACAGGTGGGTTTTTATTATCGGAAATGGAATTAGCCCTCGATGTCTGAACAACTTTTTTTAAAAAAATCCCTAAGCCGCGCGGTCACAATTTCTTCAAAATTTCTGCCGTTCTGCAATTCACTCAAAAATGGTGCCAAACTGTTGCAAACCATCCCCTTAAAGGTTTTTTGGTGAAAACAGATGTGTTTTTATCATCGGAAACAGAATTAGCCCTCGATGTCTGAACAACTTTTTTTAAAAAAATCCCTAAGCCGCGCGGTCACAATTTCTTCAAAATTTCTGACGTTCTGCAATTCACTCAAAAATGGTGCCAAACTGTTGCAAACCATCCCCTTAAAGGTTTTTCGGTGAAAACAGATGTGTTTTTATCATCCGAAACAGAATTAGCCCTCAATGTCTGAACAATTTTTTTTGAAAAAATCCCTAAGCCGCGCGGTCACAATTCCTTCAAAATTGCTTACGTTCTGCAATTCACTCAATAATGGTGCCAAACTGTTGCAAACCATCCCCTGAAAGGTCTTTCGGTGGGAACATATGTGTTTTTATCATCGAAACAGAATTAGCCCTCGATGTCTGAACAACTTTTCTTTGAAAAAATCCCTAAGCCGCGCGGTCACAATTTCTTCAAAATTTCTGACGTTCTGCAATTCACTCAAAAATGATGCCAAACTGTTGCAAACCATCCCCTGAAAGGTTTTTCGGTGGGAACAGATGCATTTTTATCATCAAAACAGAATTAGCCCTCGATGTCTGAACAACTTTTTTTGAAAAAATCCCTAAGCCGCGCGGTCACAATTTCTTCAAAATTTCTGACGTTCTTAAATTCACTCAAAAATGGTGCCAAACTGTTGCAAACCATCCCCTGAAAGGTTTTTCGGTGGGAACAGATGCATTTTTATCATCGAAACAGAATTAGCCCTCGATGTCTGAACAACTTTTTTTTGAAAAAATCCCTAAGCCGCGCGGTCACAATTTCTTCAAAATTTCTGACGTTCTTAAATTCACTCAAAAATGGTGCCAAACTGTTGCAAACCATCCCCTGAAAGGTTTTTCGGTGGAAACAGGTGGGTTTTTATCATCGGAAACAGAATTAGCCCTCGATGTCTGAAAACTTTTTTTTGAAAAAATCCCTAAGCCACGCGGTCACAATTTCTTCAAAATTTCTGACGTTCTGCAATTCACTCAAAAATGGTGCCCAACTGTTGCAAACCATCCCCTTAAAGGTTTTTCGGAGGAAACGGGTGGGTTTTCATCATCGGAAACAGAATTAGCCCTCAATGTCTGAACAACTTTTTTAAAAAAAATCCCTAAGCCGCGCGGTCACAATTTCTTCAAAATTTCTGACGTTCTGCAATTCACTCAAAAATGGTGCCAAACTGTTGCAAACGATCCCCTGAAAGGTTTTTCGGTGGAAACAGATGTGTTTTTATCATCGGAAACAGAATTAGCCCTCGATGTCTGAACAACTTTTTTTGAAAAAATCCCTAAGCCGCGCGGTCACAATTTCTTCAAAATTTCTGACGTTCTGCAATTCACTCAAAAATGGTGCCAAACTGTTGCAAACGATCCCCTCAAAGGTTTTTCGGTGGAAACAGATGTGTTTTTATCATCGGAAACAGAATTACCCTCAATGTCTGAACAACTTTTTATGAAAAAATCCCTAAGGCGCGCGGTCACAATTTCTTCAAAATTTCTGACGTTCTGCAATTCACTCAAAATTGGTGTCAAACTGTTCAAACCATCTCCTGAAAGGTTTTTCGGTGGAAACAGCTGGGTTTTTATCATTGGAAACAGAATTTGCCCTCGATGTCTGAACAACTTTTTTTTGAAAAAACCCCTAAGCCGCGCGGTCACAATTTCTTCAAAATTTCTGACTTTCTGCAATTCACTCAAAAATGGTGCCCAACTGTTGCAAACCATCCCCTTAAAGGTTTTTCGGTGGAAACAGGTGGGTTTTCATCATCGGAAACAGAATTAGCCCTCAATGTCTGAACAACTTTTTTTGAAAAAACCCCTAAGCCGCGCGGTCACAATTTCTTCAAAATTTCTGACGTTCTGCAATTCACTCAAAAATGGTGCCAAACTGTTGCAAACCATCCCCTGAAAGGTTTTTCGGTGGAAACAGGTGGGTTTTTATCATCGGAAACAGAATTAGCCCTCGATGTCTGAACAACTTTTTTTTCAAAAAATCCCTAAGCCGCGCGGTCACAATTTCTTCAAAATTTCTGACGTTCTTAAATTCACTCGAAAATGGTGCCAAACTGTTGCAAAACATCCCCTGAAAGGGTTTTCGGTGGGAAAAGATGCATTTTTATCATCGAAACAGAATTAGCCCTCGATGTCTGAACAACTTTTTTTTGAAAAAATCCCTAAGCCGCGCGGTCACAATTTCTTCAAAATTTCTGACGTTCTGCAATTCACTCAAAAATGGTGCCAAACTGTTGCAAACCATCCCCTGAAAGGTTTTTCGGTGGAAACAGATGTGTTTTTATCATCGAAACAGAATTAGCCCTTGATGTCTGAACAACCTTTTTTTGAAAAAATCCCTAAGCCGCGCGGTCAAAATTCCTTTAAAATTACAGACGTTCTGCAATTAACTCAAAAATGGTGCCAAACTGTTGCAAACCATCTCCTGAAAGGTTTTTCGGTGGAAACAGGTGGGTTTTTATCATCGGATACAGAATTAGCCCTCGATGTCTGAACAACTTTTTTTTCAAAAAATCCCTAAGCCGCGCGGTCACAATTTCTTCAAAATTTCTGACGTTCTTAAATTCACTCGAAAATGGTGCCAAACTGTTGCAAACCATCCCCTGAAAGGTTTTCCGGTGGGAAAAGATGCATTTTTATCATCGAAACAGAATTAGCCCTCAATGTCTGAACAACTTTTTTTTGAAAAAATCCCTAAGCCGCGCGGTCACAATTTCTTCAAAATTTCTGACGTTCTGCAATTCACTCAAAAATGGTGCCAAACTGTTGCAAACCATCCCCTGAAAGGTTTTTCGGTGGAAACAGATGTGTTTTTATCATCGAAACAGAATTAGCCCTCGATGTCTGAACAACCTTTTTTTGAAAAAATCCCTAAGCCGCGCGGTCAAAATTCCTTTAAAATTATAGACGTTCTGCAATTAACTCAAAAATGGTGCCAAACTGTTGCAAACCATCTCCTGAAAGGTTTTTCGGTGGAAACAGGTGGGTTTTTATCATCGGAAACAGAATTAGCCCTTGATGTCTGAACAACTTTTTTTTGAAAAAATCCCTAAGCCGCGCGGTCACAATTTCTTCAAAATTTCTGACGTTCTGCAATTCACTCAAAAATGGTGCCAAACTGTTGCAAACCATACCCTGAAAGGTTTTTCGGTGGAAACAGATGTGTTTTTATCATCGAAACAGAATTAGCCCTCGATGTCTGAACAACTTTTTTAAAAAAAATCCCTAAGCCGCGCGGTCACAATTTCTTTAAAATTACAGACGTTCTGCAATTAACTCAAAAATGGTGCCAAACTTTTGCAAACCATCCCCTGAAAGGTTTTTCGGTAGAAACAGATGTGTTTTTATCATCGGAAACAGAATTAGCCCTCGATGTCTGAACAACTTATTTTTTAAAATCCCTAAGCCGCGCGGTCACAATTTCTTCAAAATTTCTGACGTTCTTAAATTCACTCAAAAATGGTGCCAAACTGTTGCAAACCATCTCCTGAAAGGTTTTTCGGTGGAAACAGGTGGGTTTTTATCATCGGAAACAGAATTAGCCCTCGATGTCTGAACAACTTTTTTTTGAAAAAATCCCTAAGACGCGCGGTCACAATTTCTTCAAAATTTCTGACGTTCTGCAATTCACTCAAAAATGGTGCCAAACTGTTGCAAACCATCCCCTGAAAGGTTTTTCGGTGGAAACAGGTGGGTTTTTATCATCGGAAACAGAATTAGCCCTCGATGTCTGAACAACCTTTTTTTGATAAAATTCCTAAGCCGCGCGGTCACAATTTCTTCAAAATTTCTGACGTTCTGCAATTCACTCAAAAATGGTGTCAAACTGTT
This sequence comes from Podarcis melisellensis, assembly GCF_964234715.1. Taxonomy (NCBI): domain Eukaryota; kingdom Metazoa; phylum Chordata; class Lepidosauria; order Squamata; family Lacertidae; genus Podarcis; species Podarcis melisellensis. Next base: position 89,572,134 of record NC_138538.1, on the reverse strand, counting down.
GCAAACCATCCCCTGAAAGGTTTTTCGGTGGGAACAGATGTGTTTTTATCATCGGAAACAGAATTAGCCCTCGATGTCTGAACAACTTTTTTTTAAAAAATCCCTAAGCCGCGCGGTCACAATTTCTTCAAAATTTCTGACGTTCTGCAATTCACTCAAAAATGGTGCCAAACTGTTGCAAACCATCCCCTGAAAGGTTTTTCGGTGTAAACAGATGTGTTTTTATCATCGGAAACAGAATTAGCCCTCGATGTCTGAACAACTTTTTTTGAAAAAATCCCTAAGCCGCGCGGTCACAATTTCTTCAAAATTTCTGACGTTCTTAAATTCACTCAAAAATGGTGCCAAACTGTTGCAAACCATCTCCTGAAAGGTTTTTCGGTGGAAACAGGTGGGTTTTTATCATCGGAAACAGAATTAGCCCTCGATGTCTGAATAACTTTTTTTTGAAAAAATCCCTAAGCCGCGCGGTCACAATTTCTTCAAAATTTCTCACGTTCTGCAATTCACTCAAAAATGGTGCCAAACTGTTGCAAACCATCCCCTGAAAGGTTTTTCGGTGGGAACAGATGTGTTTTTATCATCGGAAACAGAATTAGCCCTCGATGTCCGAACAACTTTTTTTTAAAAAATCCCTAAGCCGCGCGGTCACAATTTCTTCAAAATTTCTGACGTTCTGCAATTCACTCAAAAATGGTGCCAAACTGTTGCAAACCATCCCCTGAAAGGTTTTTCGGTGTAAACAGATGTGTTTTTATCATCGGAAACAGAATTAGCCCTCGATGTCTGAACAACTTTTTTTGAAAAAATCCCTAAGCCGCGCGGTCACAATTTCTTCAAAATTTCTGACGTTCTTAAATTCACTCAAAAATGGTGCCAAACTGTTGCAAACCATCTCCTGAAAGGTTTTTCGGTGGAAACAGGTGGGTTTTTATCATCGGAAACAGAATTAGCCCTCGATGTCTGAATAACTTTTTTTTGAAAAAATCCCTAAGCCGCGCGGTCACAATTTCTTCAAAATTTCTCACGTTCTGCAATTCACTCAAAAATGGTGCCAAACTGTTGCAAACCATCTCCTGAAAGGTTTTTCGGTGGAAACAGGTGGGTTTTTATCATCGGAAACAGAATTAGCCCTCGATGTCTGAACACCTTTTTTTTGAAAAAACCCCTAAGCCGCGCAGTCACAATTTCTTCAAAATTTCTGACGTTCTGCAATTCACTCAAAAATGGTGCCAAACTGTTGCACACCATCCCCTGAAAGGTTTTTCGGTGGAAACAGATGCGTTTTTATCATTGGAAACAGAATTAGCCCTCAATGTCTGAAAGACCGTTTTTTGAAACAATCCCTAAGCCGCGCGGTCACAATTTCTTCAAAATTTCTGACGTTATGCAATTCACTCAAAAATGCTGCCAAACTGTTGCAAACCATCCCCTGAAAGGTTTTTCGGTGGAAACAGGTGGGTTTTTATCATCGGAAACAGAATTAGCCCTCGATGTCTGAAGAACTTTTTTTAAAAAAAATCCCTAAGCCGCGCGGTCACAATTTCTTCAAAATTTCTGACGTTCTGCAATTCACTCAAAAATGGTGCCAAACTGTTGCAAACCATCCCCTAAAAGGTTTTTCGGTGGAAACAGGTGGGTTTTTATCATCGGAAACAGAATTAGCCCTCGATGTCTGAAGAACTTTTTTTTAAAAAAATCCCTAAGCCGCGCGGTCACAATTTCTTCAAAATTTCTGACGTTCTGCAATTCACTCAAAAATGGTGCCAAACTGTTGCAAACCATCCCCTGAAAGGTTTTTCGGTGGAAACAGGTGGGTTTTTATCATCGGAAACAGAATTAGCCCTCGAAGTCTTAAAAACTTTTTTTTGAAAAAATCCCTAAGCCGCGCGGTCACAATTTCTTCAAAATTTCTGACGTTCTGCAATTCACTCAAAAATGGTGCCAAACTGTTGCAAACCATCCCCTGAAAGGTTTTTCGGTGGAAACAGGTGGGTTTTTATCATCGGAAACAGAATTAGCCCTCGATGTCTGAAGAACTTTTTTTAAAAAAAATCCCTAAGCCGCGCGGTCACAATTTCTTCAAAATTTCTGACGTTCTGCAATTCACTCAAAAATGGTGCCAAACTGTTGCAAACCATCCCCTAAAAGGTTTTTCGGTGGAAACAGGTGGGTTTTTATCATCGGAAACAGAATTAGCCCTCGATGTCTGAACAACTTTTTTTTGAAAAAATCCCTAAGCCGCGCGGTCACAATTTCTTCAAAATTTCTGACGTTCTGCAATTCACTCAAAAATGGTGCCAAACTGTTGCAAACCATCCCCTGAAAGGTTTTTCGGTGGAAACAGGTGGGTTTTTATCATCGGAAACAGAATTAGCCCTCAATGTCTGAACAACGTTTTTTAAAAAAATCCCTAAGCCGCGCGGTCACAATTTCTTCAAAATTTCTGACGTTCTGCAATTCACTCAAAAATGGTGCCAAACTGTTGCAAACCATCCCCTGAAAGGTTTTTCGGTGGAAACAGATGTGTTTTTATCATCGGAAACAGAATTAGCCCTCAATGTCTGAACAACTTTTTTTAAAAAAATCCCTAAGCCGCGCGGTCACAATTTCTTCAAAATTTCTGACGTTCTGCAATTCACTCAAAAATGGTGCCAAACTGTTGCAAACCATCCCCTGAAAGGTTTTTCGGTGGAAACAGATGTGTTTTTATCATCGAAACAGAATTAGCCCTCGATGTCTGAACAACCTTTTTTTGAAAAAATCCCTAAGCCGCGCGGTCACAATTTCTTCAAAATTTCTGACGTTCTGCAATTCACTCAAAAATGGTGCCAAACTGTTGCAAACCATCTCCTGAAAGGTTTTTCGGTGGAAACAGATGTGTTTTTATCATCGGAAACAGAATTAGCCCTCAATGTCGGAACAACTTTTTTTTGAAAAAATGCCCAAGCCGCGCGGTCACAATTTCTTCAAAATTTCTGACGTTCTTAAATTCACTCAAAAATGGTGCCAAACAGTTGCAAACCATCTCCTGAAAGGTTTTTCGGTGGTAACAGGTGGGTTTTTATCATCGGAAACAGAATTAGCCCTCGATGTCTGAACACCTTTTTTTTGAAAAAACCCCTAAGCCGCGCGGTCACAATTTCTTCAAAATTTCTGACGTTCTGCAATTCACTCAAAAATGGTGCCAAGCTGTTGCAAACCATCCCCTGAAAGGTTTTTCAGTGGAAACAGCTGGGTTTTTATCATCGGAAACAGAATTAGCCCTCGATGTCTGAACAACTTTTTTAAAAAAAATCCCTAAGCCGCGCGGTCACAATTTCTTCAAAATTTCTGACGTTCTTAAATTCACTCAAAAATGGTGCCAAACTGTTGCAAACCATCTCCTGAAAGGTTTTTCGGTGGAAACAGGTGGGTTTTTATCATCGGAAACAGAATTAGCCCTCGATGTCTGAACAACTTTTTTTTGAAAAAATCCCTAAGCCGCGCGGTCACAATTTCTTCAAAATTTCTGACGTTCTGCAATTCACTCAAAAATGGTGCCAAACGGTTGCAAACCATCCCCTTAAAGGTTTTTCGGTCGAAACAGGTGGGTTTTTATCATCGGAAACAGAATTAGCCCTCAATGTCTGAACAACTTTTTTAAAAAAAATCCCTAAGCCGCGCGGTCACAATTTCTTCAAAATTTCTGACGTTCTTAAATTCACTCAAAAATGGTGCCAAACTGTTGCAAACCATCTCCTGAAAGCTTTTTCGGTGGAAACAGGTGGGTTTTTATCATCGGAACCAGAATTAGCCCTCGATGTCTGAAAAACTTTTTTTTGAAAAAAACCCTAAGCCGCGCGGTCACAATTTCTTCAAAATTTCTGACGTTCTGCAATTCACTCAAAAATGGTGCCAAACTGTTGCAAACCATCTCCTGAAAGGTTTTTCGGTGGAAACAGATGTGTTTTTATCATCGGAAACAGAATTAGCCCTCAATGTCGGAACAACTTTTTTTTGAAAAAATGCCCAAGCCGCGCGGTCACAATTTCTTCAAAATTTCTGACGTTCTTAAATTCACTCAAAAATGGTGCCAAACAGTTGCAAACCATCTCCTGAAAGGTTTTTCGGTGGTAACAGGTGGGTTTTTATCATCGGAAACAGAATTAGCCCTCGATGTCTGAACACCTTTTTTTTGAAAAAACCCCTAAGCCGCGCGGTCACAATTTCTTCAAAATTTCTGACGTTCTGCAATTCACTCAAAAATGGTGCCAAGCTGTTGCAAACCATCCCCTGAAAGGTTTTTCAGTGGAAACAGCTGGGTTTTTATCATCGGAAACAGAATTAGCCCTCGATGTCTGAACAACTTTTTTAAAAAAAATCCCTAAGCCGCGCGGTCACAATTTCTTCAAAATTTCTGACGTTCTTAAATTCACTCAAAAATGGTGCCAAACTGTTGCAAACCATCTCCTGAAAGGTTTTTCGGTGGAAACAGGTGGGTTTTTATCATCGGAAACAGAATTAGCCCTCGATGTCTGAACAACTATTTTTGAAAAAATCCCTAAGCCGCGCGGTCACAATTTCTTCAAAATTTCTGACGTTCTGCAATTCACTCAAAAATGGTGCCAAACGGTTGCAAACCATCCCCTGAAAGGTTTTTCGGTCGAAACAGGTGGGTTTTTATTATCGGAAACGGAATTAGCCCTCGATGTCTGAACAACTTTTTGTGAAAAAATCCCTAAGCCGCGCGGTCACAATTTCTTGGAAATCTCTGACGTTCTGCAATTCACTCAAAAATGGTGCCAAACTGTTGCAAACCATCCCCTGAAAGGTCTTTCGGTGGGAACATATGTGTTTTTATCATCGGAAACAGAATGAGCCCTCAATGTCTGAACAACATTTTTTAAAAAAATCCCTAAGCCGCGCGGTCACAATTTCTTCAAAATTTCTGACGTTCTGCAATTCACTCAAAAATGGTGCCAAACTGTTGCAAACCATCCCCTTAAAGGTTTTTCAGTGGAAACAGATGTGTTTTTATCATCGGAAACAGAATTAGCCCTCAATGTCTGAACGTTTTTTTAAAAAATCCCTAAGCCGAGCGGTCACAATTTCTTCAAAATCTCTGACGTTCTGCAATTCACTCAAAAATGGTGCCAAACTGTTGGAAACCATCCCCTGAAAGGTTTTTCGGTGGAAACAGGTGGGTTTTTATCATCGGAAACAGAATTAGCCCTCGATGTCTGAACAACCTTTTTTTGAAAAAATCCCTAAGCCGCGCGGTCACAATTTCTTCAAAATTTCTGACGTTCTGCAATTCACTCAAAAATGGTGCCAAACTGTTGCAAACCGTCCCCTGAAAGGTTTTTCGGTGGAAACAGGTGGGTTTTTATTATCGGAAACGGAATTAGCCCTCGATGTCTGAACAACTTTTTGTGAAAAAATCCCTAAGCCGCGCGGTCACAATTTCTTCAAAATTTCTGACGTTCTGCAATTCACTCAAAAATGGTGCCAAACTGTTGCAAACCATCCCCTTAAAGGTTTTTTGGTGAAAACAGATGTGTTTTTATCATCGGAAACAGAATTAGCCCTCGATGTCTGAACAACTTTTTTTAAAAAAATCCCTAAGCCGCGCGGTCACAATTTCTTCAAAATTTCTGACGTTCTGCAATTCACTCAAAAATGGTGCCAAACTGTTGCAAACCATCCCCTTAAAGGTTTTTCGGTGAAAACAGATGTGTTTTTATCATCCGAAACAGAATTAGCCCTCAATGTCTGAACAATTTTTTTTGAAAAAATCCCTAAGCCGCGCGGTCACAATTCCTTCAAAATTTCAGACGTTCTGCAATTCACTCAAAAATGGTGCCAAACTGTTGCAAACCATCTCCTGAAAGGTTTTTCGGCGGAAACAGGTGGGTTTTTATCATCGAAACAGAATTAGCCCTCGATGTCTGAACAACCTTTTTTTGAAAAAACCCCTAAGCCGCGCGGTCACAATTTCTTCAAAATTTCTGACGTTCTGCAATTCACTCAAAAATGGTGCCAAACTGTTGCAAACCATCTCCTGAAACGTTTTTCGGTGGAAACAGGTGGGTTTTTATTATCGGAAATGGAATTAGCCCTCAATGTCTGAACAACTTTTTGTGAAAAAATCCCTAAGCCGCGCGGTCACAATTTCTTCAAAATTTCTGCCGTTCTGCAATTCACTCAAAAATGGTGCCAAACTGTTGCAAACCATCCCCTTAAAGGTTTTTTGGTGAAAACAGATGTGTTTTTATCATCGGAAACAGAATTAGCCCTCGATGTCTGAACAACTTTTTTTAAAAAAATCCCTAAGCCGCGCGGTCACAATTTCTTCAAAATTTCTGACGTTCTGCAATTCACTCAAAAATGGTGTCAAACTGTTGCAAACCATCCCCTTAAAGGTTTTTCGGTGAAAACAGATGTGTTTTTATCATCCGAAACAGAATTAGCCCTCAATGTCTGAACAATTTTTTTTGAAAAAATCCCTAAGCCGCGCGGTCACAATTCCTTCAAAATTTCAGACGTTCTGCAATTCACTCAAAAATGGTGCCAAACTGTTGCAAACCATCTCCTGAAAGGTTTTTCGGCGGAAACAGGTGGGTTTTTATCATCGGAAACAGACTTAGCCCTCGATGTCTGAACAACTTTTTTTGAAAACATCCGTAAGCCGCGCGGTCACAATTTCTTCAAAATTTCTGACTTTCTGCAATTCACTCAATAATGGTGCCAAACTGTTGCAAACCATCCCCTGAAAGGTCTTTCGGTGGGAACATATGTGTTTTTATCATCGAAACAGAATTAGCCCTCGATGTCTGAACAACCTTTTTTTGAAAAAACCCCTAAGCCGCGCGGTCACAATTTCTTCAAAATTTCTGACGTTCTGCAATTCACTCAAAAATGGTGCCAAACTGTTGCAAACCATCTCCTGAAAGGTTTTTCGGTGGAAACAGGTGGGTTTTTATTATCGGAAATGGAATTAGCCCTCGATGTCTGAACAACTTTTTGTGAAAAAATCCCTAAGCCGCGCGGTCACAATTTCTTCAAAATTTCTGCCGTTCTGCAATTCACTCAAAAATGGTGCCAAACTGTTGCAAACCATCCCCTTAAAGGTTTTTTGGTGAAAACAGATGTGTTTTTATCATCGGAAACAGAATTAGCCCTCGATGTCTGAACAACTTTTTTAAAAAAAATCCCTAAGCCGCGCGGTCACAATTTCTTCAAAATTTCTGACGTTCTGCAATTCACTCAAAAATGGTGCCAAACTGTTGCAAACCATCCCCTTAAAGGTTTTTCGGTGAAAACAGATGTGTTTTTATCATCCGAAACAGAATTAGCCCTCAATGTCTGAACAATTTTTTTTGAAAAAATCCCTAAGCCGCGCGGTCACAATTCCTTCAAAATTTCAGACGTTCTGCAATTCACTCAAAAATGGTGCCAAACTGTTGCAAACCATCTCCTGAAAGGTTTTTCGGCGGAAACAGGTGGGTTTTTATCATCGGAAACAGACTTAGCCCTCGATGTCTGAACAACTTTTTTTGAAAACATCCGTAAGCCGCGCGGTCACAATTTCTTCAAAATTGCTTACGTTCTGCAATTCACTCAATAATGGTGCCAAACTGTTGCAAACCATCCCCTGAAAGGTCTTTCGGTGGGAACATATGTGTTTTTATCATCGAAACAGAATTAGCCCTCGATGTCTGAACAACCTTTTTTTGAAAAAACCCCTAAGCCGCGCGGTCACAATTTCTTCAAAATTTCTGACGTTCTGCAATTCACTCAAAAATGGTGCCAAACTGTTGCAAACCATCTCCTGAAAGGTTTTTCGGTGGAAACAGGTGGGTTTTTATCATCGGAAACAGAATTAGCCCTCGATGTCTGAACAATTTTTTTTAAAAAAATCCCTAAGCCGCGCGGTCACAATTTCTTGGAAATCTCTGACGTTCTGCAATTCACTCAAAAATGGTGCCAAACTGTTGCAAACCATCCCCTGAAAGGTCTTTCGGTGGGAACATATGTGTTTTTATCATCGGAAACAGAATGAGCCCTCAATGTCTGAACAACATTTTTTTTAAAAATCCCTAAGCCGCGCGGTCACAATTTCTTCAAAATTTCTGACGTTCTGCAATTCACTCAAAAATGGTGCCAAACTGTTGTAAACCATCCCCTTAAAGGTTTTTCGGTGAAAACAGATGTGTTATTATCATCCGAAACAGAATTAGCCCTCAATGTCTGAACAACATTTTTTAAAAAAATCCCTAAACCGCGCGGTCACAATTTCTTCAAAATTTCTGACGTTCTGCAATTCACTCAAAAATGGTGCCAAACTGTTGCAAACCATCCCCTGAAAGGTTTTTCGGTGGAAACAGGTGGGTTTTTATCATCGGAAACAGAATTAGCCCTCGATGTCTGAACAATTTTTTTTGAAAAAATCCCTAAGCCGCGCGGTCACAATTCCTTCAAAATTTCAGACGTTCTGCAATTCACTCAAAAATGGTGCCAAACTGTTGCAAACCATCTCCTGAAAGGTTTTTCGGCGGAAACAGGTGGGTTTTTATCATCGGAAACAGAATTAGCCCTCGATGTCTGAACAACTTTTTTTAAAAAAATCCGTAAGCCGCGCGGTCACAATTTCTTCAAAATTGCTTACGTTCTGCAATTCAATCAATAATGGTGCCAAACTGTTGCAAACCATCCCCTGAAAGGTCTTTCGGTGGGAACATATGTGTTTTTATCATCGAAACAGAATTAGCCCTCGATGTCTGAACAACCTTTTTTTGAAAAAACCCCTAAGCCGCGCGGTCACAATTTCTTCAAAATTTCTGACGTTCTGCAATTCACTCAAAAATGGTGCCAAACTGTTGCAAACCATCTCCTGAAAGGTTTTTCGGTGGAAACAGGTGGGTTTTTATTATCGGAAATGGAATTAGCCCTCGATGTCTGAACAACTTTTTGTGAAAAAATCCCTAAGCCGCGCGGTCACAATTTCTTCAAAATTTCTGCCGTTCTGCAATTCACTCAAAAATGGTGCCAAACTGTTGCAAACCATCCCCTTAAAGGTTTTTTGGTGAAAACAGATGTGTTTTTATCATCGGAAACAGAATTAGCCCTCGATGTCTGAACAACTTTTTTAAAAAAAATCCCTAAACCGCGCGGTCACAATTTCTTCAAAATTTCTGACGTTCTGCAATTCACTCAAAAATGGTGCCAAACTGTTGTAAACCATCCCCTGAAAGGTTTTTCGGTGGAAACAGGTGGGTTTTTATCATCGGAAACAGAATTAGCCCTCGATGTCTGAACAATTTTTTTTGAAAAAATCCCTAAGCCGCGCGGTCACAATTCCTTCAAAATTTCTGACGTTCTTAAATTCACTCAAAAATGGTGCCAAACTGTTGCAAACCATCCCCTGAAAGGTTTTTCGGTGGAAACAGGGGGGTTTATATCATCGAAACAGTATTAGCCCTCGATGTCTGAACAACGTTTTTTGAAAAAATCCCTAAGCCGCGCGGTCACAATTTCTTCAAAATTTCTGACGTTCTGCAATTCACTCAAAAATGGTGCCAAACTGTTGCAAACCATCCCCTTAAAGGTTTTTCGGTGGAAACAGGTGGGTTTTTATCATAGGAAACAGAATTTGCCCTCGATGTCTGAACAACTTTTTTTTGAAAAAATCCCTAAGCCGTGCGGTCACAGTATCTTCAAAATTTCTGACGTTCTGCAATTCACTCAAAAATGGTGCCAAACTGTTGCAAATCATCCCCTGAAAGGTTTTTCGGTGGAAACAGATGTGTTTTTATCATCGGAAACAGAATGAGCTCTCAATGTCTGAACAACATTTTTTAAACAAATCCCTAAGCCGCGCGGTCACAATTTCTTCAAAATTTCTGACGTTCTGCAATTCACTCAAAAATGGTGCCAAACTGTTGCAAACCATCCCCTTAAAGGTTTTTCAGTGGAAACAGATGTGTTTTTATCATCGGAAACAGAATTAGCCCTCAATGTCTGAACGTTTTTTTAAAAAATCCCTAAGCTGCGCGGTCACAATTTCTTCAAAATCTCTAACGTTCTGCAATTCACTCAAAAATGGTACCAAACTGTTGCAAACCATCCCCTGAAAGGTTTTTCGGGGGAAACAGATGCGTTTTTATCATCGGAAACAGAATTAGCCCTCAATGTCTGAACAACTTTTTTTTGAAAAAATCCCTAAGCCGCGCGGTCACAATATCTTCAAAATTTCTGACGTTCTGCAATTCACACAAAAATGGTGCCAAACTGTTGCAAACCATCCCCTAAAAGGTTTTTCGGTGGAAACAGATGTGTTTTTATCATCGGAAACAGAATTAGCCCTCAATGTCTGAACAACTTTTTTTGAAAAAATTCCTAAGCCGCGCGGTCACAATTTCTTCAAAATTTCTGACGTTCCGCAATTCACTCAAAAATGGTGCCAAACTGTTGCAAACCATCCCCTTAAAGGTGATTCGGTGAAAACAGATGTGTTTTTATCACCCGAAACAGAATTAGCCCTCAATGTCTGAACAACTTTTTTTTGAAAAAATCCCTAAGCCGCGCGGTCACAATTTCTTCAAAATTTCTGACGTTCTGCAATTCACTCAAAAATGGTGCCAAACTGTTGCAAACCATCCCCTTAAAGGTTTTTCGGTGAAAACAGATGTGTTTTTATCATCCGAAACAGAATTAGCCCTCAATGTCTGAACAACTTTTTTTTGAAAAAATCCCTAAGCCGCGCGGTCACAATTTCTTCAAAATTTCTGACGTTCTGCAATTCACTCAAAAATGGTGCCAAACTGTTGCAAACCATCCCCTGAAAGGTTTTTCGGTGGAAACAGGTGGGTTTTTATCATCGGAAACAGAATTAGCCCTCGATGTCTGAACAATTTTTTTTGAAAAAATCCCTAAGCCGCGCGGTCACAATTCCTTCAAAATTTCTGACGTTCTGCAATTCACTCAAAAATGGTGCCAAACTGTTGCAAACCATCTCCTGAAAGGTTTTTCGGTGGAAACAGATGTTTTTTTATCATCGGAAACAGAATTAGCCCTCAATGTCTGAACAACTTTTTTTGAAAAAATCCCTAAGCCGCGCGGTCACAATTTCTTCAAAATTTCTGACGTTCCGCAATTCACTCAAAAATGGTGCCAAACTGTTGCAAACCATCCCCTGAAAGGTCTTTCGGTGGGAACATATGTGTTTTTATCATCGAAACAGAATTAGCCCTCGATGTCTGAACAACCTTTTTTTGAAAAAACCCCTAAGCCGCGCGGTCACAATTTCTTCAAAATTTCTAATGTTCTGCAATTCACTCAAAAATGGTGCCAAACTGTTGCAAACCATCCCCTGAAAGGTTTTTCGGTGGAAACAGGTGGGTTTTTATCATCGGAAACAGAATGAGCCTTCGATGTCTGAACAATTTTTTTAAAAAAAATCCCTAAGCCGAGCGGTCACAATTTCTTCAAAATCTCTGACGTTCTGCAATTCACTAAAAAATGGTGCCAAACTGTTGCAAACCATCCCCTGAAAGGTTTTTCGGTGGAAACAGGTGGGTTTTTATCATCGGAAACAGAATTTGCCCTCGATGTCTGAACAACCTTTTTTTGAAAAAATCCCTAAGCCGAGCGGTCACAATTTCTTCAAAATTTCTGACGTTCTGCAATTCACTCAAAAATGGTGCCAAACTGTTGCAAACCGTCCCCTGAAAGGTTTTTCAGTGGAAACAGATGTGTTTTTATCATCGGAAACAGAATTAGCCCTCAATGTCTGAACGTTTTTTTAAAAAATCCCTAAGCCGAGCGGTCACAATTTCTTCAAAATCTCTGACGTTCTGCAATTCACTCAAAAATGGTGCCAAACTGTTGCAAACCATCCCCTGAAAGGTTTTTCGGTGGAAACAGGTGGGTTTTTATCATCGGAAACAGAATTAGCCCTCGATGTCTGAACAACCTTTTTTTGAAAAAATCCCTAAGCCGCGCGGTCACAATTTCTTCAAAATTTCTGACGTTCTGCAATTCACTCAATAATAGTGCCAAACTGTTGCAAACCATCCCCTGAAAGGTCTTTCGGTGGGAACATATGTGTTTTTATCATCGAAACAGAATTAGCCCTCGATGTCTGAACAACCTTTTTTTGAAAAAAACCCTAGGCCGCGCGGTCACAATTTCTTCAAAATTTCTGACGTTCTGCAATTCACTCAAAAATGGTGCCAAACTGTTGCAAACCATCCCCTGAAAGGTTTTTCGGTGGAAACAGGTGGGTTTTTATCATCGGAAACAGAATTAGCCCTCGATGTCTGAACAATTTTTTAAAAAAAAATCCCTAAGCCGAGCGGTCACAATTTCTTCAAAATCTCTGACGTTCTGCAATTCACTAAAAAATGGTGCCAAACTGTTGCAAACCATCCCCTGAAAGGTTTTTCGGTGGAAACAGGTGGGTTTTTATCATCGGAAACAGAATTAGCCCTCGATGTCTGAACAATTTTTTTAAAAAAAATCCCTAAGCCGAGCGGTCACAATTTCTTCAAAATCTCTGACGTTCTGCAATTCACTAAAAAATGGTGCCAAACTGTTGCAAACCATCCCCTGAAAGGTTTTTCGGTGGAAACAGGTGGGTTTTTATCATCGGAAACAGAATTAGCCCTCGATGTCTGAACAACCTTTTTTTGAAAAAATCCCTAAGCCGAGCGGTCACAATTTCTTCAAAATTTCTGACGTTCTGCAATTCACTCAAAAATGGTGCCAAACTGTTGCAAACCGTCCCCTGAAAGGTTTTTCAGTGGAAACAGATGTGTTTTTATCATCGGAAACAGAATTAGCCCTCAATGTCTGAACGTTTTTTTAAAAAATCCCTAAGCCGAGCGGTCACAATTTCTTCAAAATCTCTGACGTTCTGCAATTCACTCAAAAATGGTGCCAAACTGTTGCAAACCATCCCCTGAAAGGTTTTTCGGTGGAAACAGGAGGGTTTTTATCATCGGAAACAGAATTAGCCCTCGATGTCTGAACAACCTTTTTTTGAAAAAATCCCTAAGCCGCGCGGTCACAATTTCTTCAAAATTTCTGACGTTCTGCAATTCACTCAAAAATGGTGCCAAACTGTTGCAAACCGTCCCCTGAAAGGTTTTTCGGTGGAAACAGGTGGGTTTTTATTATCGGAAACGGAATTAGCCCTCGATGTCTGAACAACTTTTTGTGAAAAAATCCCTAAGCCGCGCGGTCACAATTTCTTCAAAATCTCTGACGTTCTGCAATTCACTAAAAAATGGTGCCAAACTGTTGCAAACCATCCCCTGAAAGGTTTTTCGGTGGAAACAGGTGGGTTTTTATCATCGGAAACAGAATTTGCCCTCGATGTCTGAACAACCTTTTTTTGAAAAAATCCCTAAGCCGAGCGGTCACAATTTCTTCAAAATTTCTGACGTTCTGCAATTCACTCAAAAATGGTGCCAAACTGTTGCAAACCGTCCCCTGAAAGGTTTTTCAGTGGAAACAGATGTGTTTTTATCATCGGAAACAGAATTAGCCCTCAATGTCTGAACGTTTTTTTAAAAAATCCCTAAGCCGAGCGGTCACAATTTCTTCAAAATCTCTGACGTTCTGCAATTCACTCAAAAATGGTGCCAAACTGTTGCAAACCATCCCCTGAAAGGTTTTTCGGTGGAAACAGGTGGGTTTTTATCATCGGAAACAGAATTAGCCCTCGATGTCTGAACAACCTTTTTTTGAAAAAATCCCTAAGCCGCGCGGTCACAATTTCTTCAAAATTTCTGACGTTCTGCAATTCACTCAATAATAGTGCCAAACTGTTGCAAACCATCCCCTGAAAGGTCTTTCGGTGGGAACATATGTGTTTTTATCATCGAAACAGAATTAGCCCTCGATGTCTGAACAACCTTTTTTTGAAAAAAACCCTAGGCCGCGCGGTCACAATTTCTTCAAAATTTCTGACGTTCTGCAATTCACTCAAAAATGGTGCCAAACTGTTGCAAACCATCCCCTGAAAGGTTTTTCGGTGGAAACAGGTGGGTTTTTATCATCGGAAACAGAATTAGCCCTCGATGTCTGAACAATTTTTTAAAAAAAAATCCCTAAGCCGAGCGGTCACAATTTCTTCAAAATCTCTGACGTTCTGCAATTCACTAAAAAATGGTGCCAAACTGTTGCAAACCATCCCCTGAAAGGTTTTTCGGTGGAAACAGGTGGGTTTTTATCATCGGAAACAGAATTAGCCCTCGATGTCTGAACAATTTTTTTAAAAAAAATCCCTAAGCCGAGCGGTCACAATTTCTTCAAAATCTCTGACGTTCTGCAATTCACTAAAAAATGGTGCCAAACTGTTGCAAACCATCCCCTGAAAGGTTTTTCGGTGGAAACAGGTGGGTTTTTATCATCGGAAACAGAATTAGCCCTCGATGTCTGAACAACCTTTTTTTGAAAAAATCCCTAAGCCGAGCGGTCACAATTTCTTCAAAATTTCTGACGTTCTGCAATTCACTCAAAAATGGTGCCAAACTGTTGCAAACCGTCCCCTGAAAGGTTTTTCAGTGGAAACAGATGTGTTTTTATCATCGGAAACAGAATTAGCCCTCAATGTCTGAACGTTTTTTTAAAAAATCCCTAAGCCGAGCGGTCACAATTTCTTCAAAATCTCTGACGTTCTGCAATTCACTCAAAAATGGTGCCAAACTGTTGCAAACCATCCCCTGAAAGGTTTTTCGGTGGAAACAGGAGGGTTTTTATCATCGGAAACAGAATTAGCCCTCGATGTCTGAACAACCTTTTTTTGAAAAAATCCCTAAGCCGCGCGGTCACAATTTCTTCAAAATTTCTGACGTTCTGCAATTCACTCAAAAATGGTGCCAAACTGTTGCAAACCGTCCCCTGAAAGGTTTTTCGGTGGAAACAGGTGGGTTTTTATTATCGGAAACGGAATTAGCCCTCGATGTCTGAACAACTTTTTGTGAAAAAATCCCTAAGCCGCGCGGTCACAATTTCTACAAAATTTCTGACGTTCTGCAATTCACTCAAAAATGGTGCCAAACTGTTGCAAACCATCCCCTGAAAGGTTTTTCGGTGGAAACAGGTGGGTTTTTATCATCGGAAACAGAATTAGCCCTCGATGTCTGAACAACCTTTTTTTGAAAAAATCCCTAAGCCGAGCGGTCACAATTTCTTCAAAATTTCTGACGTTCTGCAATTCACTCAAAAATGGTGCCAAACTGTTGCAAACCGTCCCCTGAAAGGTTTTTCAGTGGAAACAGATGTGTTTTTATCATCGGAAACAGAATTAGCCCTCAATGTCTGAACGTTTTTTTAAAAAATCCCTAAGCCGAGCGGTCACAATTTCTTCAAAATCTCTGACGTTCTGCAATTCACTCAAAAATGGTGCCAAACTGTTGCAAACCATCCCCTGAAAGGTTTTTCGGTGGAAACAGGAGGGTTTTTATCATCGGAAACAGAATTAGCCCTCGATGTCTGAACAACCTTTTTTTGAAAAAATCCCTAAGCCGCGCGGTCACAATTTCTTCAAAATTTCTGACGTTCTGCAATTCACTCAAAAATGGTGCCAAACTGTTGCAAACCGTCCCCTGAAAGGTTTTTCGGTGGAAACAGGTGGGTTTTTATTATCGGAAACGGAATTAGCCCTCGATGTCTGAACAACTTTTTGTGAAAAAATCCCTAAGCCGCGCGGTCACAATTTCTACAAAATTTCTGACGTTCTGCAATTCACTCAAAAATGGTGCCAAACTGTTGCAAACCATCCCCTTAAAGGTTTTTCGGTGGAAACAGGTGGGTTTTTATCATCGGAAACAGAATTAGCCCTCGATGTCTGAACAAACTTTTTTTGAAAAAATCCCTAAGCCGAGCGGTCACAATTTCTTCAAAATTTCTGACGTTCTGCAATTCACTCAAAAATGGTGCCAAACTGTTGCAAACCGTCCCCTGAAAGGTTTTTCAGTGGAAACAGATGTGTTTTTATCATCGGAAACAGAATTAGCCCTCAATGTCTGAACGTTTTTTTAAAAAATCCCTAAGCCGAGCGGTCACAATTTCTTCAAAATCTCTGACGTTCTGCAATTCACTCAAAAATGGTGCCAAACTGTTGCAAACCGTCCCCTGAAAGGTTTTTCGGTGGAAACAGGTGGGTTTTTATTATCGGAAACGGAATTAGCCCTCGATGTCTGAACAACTTTTTGTGAAAAAATCCCTAAGCCGCGCGGTCACAATTTCTTCAAAATTTCTGACGTTCTGCAATTCACTCAAAAATGGTGCCAAACTGTTGCAAACCATCCCCTTAAAGGTTTTTCGGTGAAAACAGATGTGTTTTTATCATCAGAAACAGAATTAGCCCTCGATGTCTGAACAACTTTTTTTAAAAAAATCCCTAAGCCGCTCGGTCACAATTTCTTCAAAATTTCTGACGTTCTGCAATTCACTCAAAAATGGTGCCAAACTGTTGCAAACCATCCCCTTAAAGGTTTTTTGGTGAAAACAGATGTGTTTTTATCATCCGAAACAGAATTAGCCCTCAATGTCTGAACAACTTTTTTAAAAAAAATCCCTAAACCGCGCGGTCACAATTTCTTCAAAATTTCTGACGTTCTGCAATTCACTCAAAAATGGTGCCAAACTTTTGCAAACCATCCCCTGAAAGGTTTTTCGGTGGAAACAGGTGGTTTTTTATCATCGGAAACAGAATTAGCCCTCGATGTCTGAACAATTTTTTTTGAAAAAATCCCTAAGCCGCGCGGTCACAATTCCTTCAAAATTTCAGACGTTCTGCAATTCACTCAAAAATTGTGCCAAACTGTTGCAAACCATCTCCTGAAAGGTTTTTCGGCGGAAACAGGTGGGTTTTTATCATCGGAAACAGACTTAGCCCTCGATGTCTGAACAACTTTTTTTGAAAACATCCGTAAGCCGCGCGGTCACAATTTCTTCAAAATTGCTTACGTTCTGCAATTCACTCAAAAATGGTGCCAAACTGTTGCAAACCGTCCCCTGAAAGGTTTTTCGGTGGAAACAGGTGGGTTTTTATTATCGGAAACGGAATTAGCCCTCGATGTCTGAACAACTTTTTGTGAAAAAATCCCTAAGCCGCGCGGTCACAATTTCTTGGAAATCTCTGACGTTCTGCAATTCACTCAAAAATGGTGCCAAACTGTTGCAAACCATCCCCTGAAAGGTCTTTCGGTGGGAACATATGTGTTTTTATCATCGGAAACAGAATGAGCCCTCAATGTCTGAACAACATTTTTAAAAAAAATCCCTAAGCCGCGCGGTCACAATTTCTTCAAAATGTCTGACGTTCTGCAATTCACTCAAAAATGGTGCCAAACTGTTGCAAACCATCCCCTTAAAGGTTTTTCAGTGGAAACAGATGTGTTTTTATCATCGGAAACAGAATTAGCCCTCAATGTCTGAACGTTTTTTTAAAAAATCCCTAAGCCGAGCGGTCACAATTTCTTCAAAATCTCTGACGTTCTGCAATTCACTCAAAAATGGTGCCAAACTGTTGCAAACCATCCCCTGAAAGGTTTTTCGGTGGAAACAGGTGGGTTTTTATCATCGGAAACAGAATTAGCCCTCAATGTCTGAACAACCTTTTTTTGAAAAAATCCCTAAGCCGCGTGGTCACAATTTCTTCAAAATTTCTGACGTTCTGCAATTCACTCAAAAATGGTGCCAAACTGTTGCAAACCATCCCCTGAAAGGTTTTTCGGTGGAAACAGGTGGGTTTTTATCATCGGAAACAGAATTAGCCCTCGATGTCTGAACAACCTTTTTTTGAAAAAATCCCTAAGCCGAGCGGTCACAATTTCTTCAAAATTTCTGACGTTCTGCAATTCACTCAAAAATGGTGCCAAACTGTTGCAAACCGTCCCCTGAAAGGTTTTTCAGTGGAAACAGATGTGTTTTTATCATCGGAAACAGAATTAGCCCTCAATGTCTGAACGTTTTTTTAAAAAATCCCTAAGCCGAGCGGTCACAATTTCTTCAAAATCTCTGACGTTCTGCAATTCACTCAAAAATGGTGCCAAACTGTTGCAAACCATCCCCTGAAAGGTTTTTCGGTGGAAACAGGAGGGTTTTTATCATCGGAAACAGAATTAGCCCTCGATGTCTGAACAACCTTTTTTTGAAAAAATCCCTAAGCCGCGCGGTCACAATTTCTTCAAAATTTCTGACGTTCTGCAATTCACTCAAAAATGGTGCCAAACTGTTGCAAACCGTCCCCTGAAAGGTTTTTCGGTGGAAACAGGTGGGTTTTTATTATCGGAAACGGAATTAGCCCTCGATGTCTGAACAACTTTTTGTGAAAAAATCCCTAAGCCGCGCGGTCACAATTTCTACAAAATTTCTGACGTTCTGCAATTCACTCAAAAATGGTGCCAAACTGTTGCAAACCATCCCCTTAAAGGTTTTTCGGTGGAAACAGGTGGGTTTTTATCATCGGAAACAGAATTAGCCCTCGATGTCTGAACAAACTTTTTTTGAAAAAATCCCTAAGCCGAGCGGTCACAATTTCTTCAAAATTTCTGACGTTCTGCAATTCACTCAAAAATGGTGCCAAACTGTTGCAAACCGTCCCCTGAAAGGTTTTTCAGTGGAAACAGATGTGTTTTTATCATCGGAAACAGAATTAGCCCTCAATGTCTGAACGTTTTTTTAAAAAATCCCTAAGCCGAGCGGTCACAATTTCTTCAAAATCTCTGACGTTCTGCAATTCACTCAAAAATGGTGCCAAACTGTTGCAAACCGTCCCCTGAAAGGTTTTTCGGTGGAAACAGGTGGGTTTTTATTATCGGAAACGGAATTAGCCCTCGATGTCTGAACAACTTTTTGTGAAAAAATCCCTAAGCCGCGCGGTCACAATTTCTTCAAAATTTCTGACGTTCTGCAATTCACTCAAAAATGGTGCCAAACTGTTGCAAACCATCCCCTTAAAGGTTTTTCGGTGAAAACAGATGTGTTTTTATCATCAGAAACAGAATTAGCCCTCGATGTCTGAACAACTTTTTTTAAAAAAATCCCTAAGCCGCTCGGTCACAATTTCTTCAAAATTTCTGACGTTCTGCAATTCACTCAAAAATGGTGCCAAACTGTTGCAAACCATCCCCTTAAAGGTTTTTTGGTGAAAACAGATGTGTTTTTATCATCCGAAACAGAATTAGCCCTCAATGTCTGAACAACTTTTTTAAAAAAAATCCCTAAACCGCGCGGTCACAATTTCTTCAAAATTTCTGACGTTCTGCAATTCACTCAAAAATGGTGCCAAACTTTTGCAAACCATCCCCTGAAAGGTTTTTCGGTGGAAACAGGTGGTTTTTTATCATCGGAAACAGAATTAGCCCTCGATGTCTGAACAATTTTTTTTGAAAAAATCCCTAAGCCGCGCGGTCACAATTCCTTCAAAATTTCAGACGTTCTGCAATTCACTCAAAAATTGTGCCAAACTGTTGCAAACCATCTCCTGAAAGGTTTTTCGGCGGAAACAGGTGGGTTTTTATCATCGGAAACAGACTTAGCCCTCGATGTCTGAACAACTTTTTTTGAAAACATCCGTAAGCCGCGCGGTCACAATTTCTTCAAAATTGCTTACGTTCTGCAATTCACTCAAAAATGGTGCCAAACTGTTGCAAACCGTCCCCTGAAAGGTTTTTCGGTGGAAACAGGTGGGTTTTTATTATCGGAAACGGAATTAGCCCTCGATGTCTGAACAACTTTTTGTGAAAAAATCCCTAAGCCGCGCGGTCACAATTTCTTGGAAATCTCTGACGTTCTGCAATTCACTCAAAAATGGTGCCAAACTGTTGCAAACCATCCCCTGAAAGGTCTTTCGGTGGGAACATATGTGTTTTTATCATCGGAAACAGAATGAGCCCTCAATGTCTGAACAACATTTTTTAAAAAAATCCCTAAGCCGCGCGGTCACAATTTCTTCAAAATGTCTGACGTTCTGCAATTCACTCAAAAATGGTGCCAAACTGTTGCAAACCATCCCCTTAAAGGTTTTTCAGTGGAAACAGATGTGTTTTTATCATCGGAAACAGAATTAGCCCTCAATGTCTGAACGTTTTTTTAAAAAATCCCTAAGCCGAGCGGTCACAATTTCTTCAAAATCTCTGACGTTCTGCAATTCACTCAAAAATGGTGCCAAACTGTTGCAAACCATCCCCTGAAAGGTTTTTCGGTGGAAACAGGTGGGTTTTTATCATCGGAAACAGAATTAGCCCTCAATGTCTGAACAACCTTTTTTTGAAAAAATCCCTAAGCCGCGCGGTCACAATTTCTTCAAAATTTCTGACGTTCTGCAATTCACTCAAAAATGGTGCCAAACTGTTGCAAACCATCTCCTGAAAGGTTTTTCGGTGGAAACAGGTGGGTTTTTATTATCGGAAACGGAATTAGCCCTCGATGTCTGAACAACTTTTTGTGAAAAAATCCCTAAGCCGCGCGGTCACAATTTCTTCAAAATTTCTGACGTTCTGCAATTCACTCAAAAATGGTGCCAAACTGTTGCAAACCATCCCCTTAAAGGTTTTTTGGTGAAAACAGATGTGTTTTTATCATCGGAAACAGAATTAGCCCTCGATGTCTGAACAACTTTTTTTAAAAAAATCCCTAAGCCGCGCGGTCACAATTTCTTCAAAATTTCTGACGTTCTGCAATTCACTCAAAAATGGTGCCAAACTGTTGCAAACCATCCCCTTAAAGGTTTTTCGGTGAAAACAGATGTGTTTTTATCATCCGAAACAGAATTAGCCCTCAATGTCTGAACAATTTTTTTTGAAAAAATCCCTAAGCCGCGCGGTCACAATTCCTTCAAAATTTCAGACGTTCTGCAATTCACTCAAAAATGGTGCCAAACTGTTGCAAACCATCTCCTGAAAGGTTTTTCGGCGGAAACAGGTGGGTTTTTATCATCGGAAACAGACTTAGCCCTCGATGTCTGAACAACTTTTTTTGAAAACATCCGTAAGCCGCGCGGTCACAATTTCTTCAAAATTGCTTACGTTCTGCAATTCACTCAATAATGGTGCCAAACTGTTGCAAACCATCCCCTGAAAGGTCTTTCGGTGGGAACATATGTGTTTTTATCATCGGAAACAGAATGAGCCCTCAATGTCTGAACAACATTTTTTTAAAAAATCCCTAAGCCGCGCGGTCACAATTTCTTCAAAATTTCTGACGTTCTGCAATTCACTCAAAAATGGTGCCAAACTGTTGCAAACCATCCCCTTAAAGGTTTTTTGGTGAAAACAGATGTGTTTTTATCATCCGAAACAGAATTAGCCCTCAATGTCTGAACAACATTTTTAAAAAAAATCCCTAAACCGCGCGGTCACAATTTCTTCAAAATTTCTGACGTTCTGCAATTCACTCAAAAATGGTGCCAAACTGTTGCAAACCATCCCCTGAAAGGTTTTTCGGTGGAAACAGGTGGGTTTTTATCATCGGAAACAGAATTAGCCCTCGATGTCTGAACAATTTTTTTTGAAAAAATCCCTAAGCCGCGCGGTCACAATTCCTTCAAAATTTCAGACGTTCTGCAATTCACTCAAAAATGGTGCCAAACTGTTGCAAACCATCTCCTGAAAGGTTTTTCAGCGGAAACAGGTGGGTTTTTATCATCGGAAACAGAATTAGCCCTCGATGTCTGAACAACTTTTTTTAAAAAAATCCGTAAGCCGCGCGGTCACAATTTCTTCAAAATTGCTTACGTTCTGCAATTCAATCAATAATGGTGCCAAACTGTTGCAAACCATCCCCTTAAAGGTCTTTCGGTGGGAACATATGTGTTTTTATCATCGAAACAGAATTAGCCCTCGATGTCTGAACAACCTTTTTTTGAAAAAACCCCTAAGCCGCGCGGTCACAATTTCTTCAAAATTTCTGACGTTCTGCAATTCACTCAAAAATGGTGCCAAACTGTTGCAAACCATCCCCTGAAAGGTTTTTCGGTGGAAACAGGTGGGTTTTTATCATCGGAAACAGAATTAGCCCTCGATGTCTGAACAACTTTTTTTAAAAAAAATCCCTAAGCCGCGCGGTCACAATTTCTTGGAAATCTCTGACGTTCTGCAATTCACTCAAAAATGGTGCCAAACTGTTGCAAACCATCCCCTGAAAGGTCTTTCGGTGGGAACATATGTGTTTTTATCATTGAAACAGAATTAGCCCTCGATGTCTGAACAACCTTTTTTTGAAAAAATCCCTAAGCCGCGCGGTCACAATTCCTTCAAAATTTCAGACGTTCTGCAATTCACTCAAAAATGGTGCCAAACTGTTGCAAACCATCTCCTGAAAGGTTTTTCGGCGGAAACAGGTGGGTTTTTATCATCGGAAACAGACTTAGCCCTCGATGTCTGAACAATTTTTTTTGAAAAAATCCCTAAGCCGCGCGGTCACAATTTCTTCAAAATTTCTGACGTTCTGCAATTCACTCAAAAATGGTGCCAAACTGTTGCAAACCATCCCCTGAAAGGTTTTTCAGTGGAAACAGATGTGTTTTTATCATCGGAAACAGAATTAGCCCTCAATGTCTGAACGTTTTTTTAAAAAATCCCTAAGCCGAGCGGTCACAATTTCTTCAAAATCTCTGACGTTCTGCAATTCACTCAAAAATGGTGCCAAACTGTTGCAAACCATCCCCTGAAAGGTTTTTCGGTGGAAACAGGTGGGTTTTTATCATCGGAAACAGAATTAGCCCTCGATGTCTGAACAACCTTTTTTTGAAAAAATCCCTAAGCCGCGCGGTCACAATTTCTTCAAAATTTCTGACGTTCTGCAATTCACTCAAAAATGGTGCCAAACTGTTGCAAACCGTCCCCAGAAAGGTTTTTCGGTGGAAACAGGTGGGTTTTTATTATCGGAAACGGAATTAGCCCTCGATGTCTGAACAACTTTTTGTGAAAAAATCCCTAAGCCGCGCGGTCACAATTTCTTCAAAATTTCTGACGTTCTGCAATTCACTCAAAAATGGTGCCAAACTGTTGCAATCCATCCCCTAAAAGGTTTTTCGGTGGAAACAGGTGGGTTTTTATCATCGGAAACAGAATTAGCCCTCAATGTCTGAACAACGTTTTTTTAAAAAATCCCTAAGCCGCGCGGTCACAATTTCTTCAAAATTTCTGACGTTCTGCAATTCACTCAAAAATGGTGCCAAACTGTTGCAAACCATCCCCTTAAAGGTGATTCGGTGAAAACAGATGTGTTTTTATCATCCGAAACAGAATTAGCCCTCAATGTCTGAACAACTTTTTTTTTAAAAAATCCCTAAGCCGCGCGGTCACAATTTCTTCAAAATTTCTGACGTTCTGCAATTCACTCAAAAATGGTGCCAAACTGTTGCAAACCATCCCCTTAAAAGTTTTTCGGTGAAAACAGATGTGTTTTTATCATCCGAAACAGAATTAGCCCTCAATGTCTGAACAACTTTTTTTAAAAAAATCCCTAAACCGCGCGGTCACAATTTCTTCAAAATTTCTGACGTTCTGCAATTCACTCAAAAATGGTGCCAAACTGTTGCAAACCATCCCCTGAAAGGTTTTTCGGTGGAAACAGGTGGGTTTTTATCATCGGAAACAGAATTAGCCCTCGATGTCTGAACAACTTTTTTAAAAAAAAATCCCTAAGCCGCGCGGTCACAATTTCTTGGAAATCTCTGACGTTCTGCAATTCACTCAAAAATGGTGCCAAACTGTTGCAAACCATCCCCTGAAAGGTCTTTCGGTGGGAACATATGTGTTTTTATCATTGAAACAGAATTAGCCCTCGATGTCTGAACAACCTTTTTTTGAAAAAATCCCTAAGCCGCGCGGTCACAATTCCTTCAAAATTTCAGACGTTCTGCAATTCACTCAAAAATGGTGCCAAACTGTTGCAAACCATCTCCTGAAAGGTTTTTCGGCGGAAACAGGTGGGTTTTTATCATCGGAAACAGACTTAGCCCTCGATGTCTGAACAATTTTTTTTGAAAAAATCCCTAAGCCGCGCGGTCACAATTTCTTCAAAATTTCTGACGTTCTGCAATTCACTCAAAAATGGTGCCAAACTGTTGCAAACCATCCCCTAAAAGGTTTTTCAGTGGAAACAGATGTGTTTTTATCATCGGAAACAGAATTAGCCCTCAATGTCTGAACGTTTTTTTAAAAAATCCCTAAGCCGAGCGGTCACAATTTCTTCAAAATCTCTGACGTTCTGCAATTCACTCAAAAATGGTGCCAAACTGTTGCAAACCATCCCCTGAAAGGTTTTTCGGTGGAAACAGGTGGGTTTTTATCATCGGAAACAGAATTAGCCCTCGATGTCTGAACAACCTTTTTTTGAAAAAATCCCTAAGCCGCGCGGTCACAATTTCTTCAAAATTTCTGACGTTCTGCAATTCACTCAAAAATGGTGCCAAACTGTTGCAAACCGTCCCCAGAAAGGTTTTTCGGTGGAAACAGGTGGGTTTTTATTATCGGAAACGGAATTAGCCCTCGATGTCTGAACAACTTTTTGTGAAAAAATCCCTAAGCCGCGCGGTCACAATTTCTTCAAAATTTCTGACGTTCTGCAATTCACTCAAAAATGGTGCCAAACTGTTGCAATCCATCCCCTAAAAGGTTTTTCGGTTGAAACTGGTGGGTTTTTATCATCGGAAACGGAATTAGCCCTCAATGTCTGAACAACGTTTTTTTAAAAAATCCCTAAGCCGCGCGGTCACAATTTCTTCAAAATTTCTGACGTTCTGCAATTCACTCAAAAATGGTGCCAAACTGTTGCAAACCATCCCCTTAAAGGTGATTCGGTGAAAACAGATGTGTTTTTATCATCCGAAACAGAATTAGCCCTCAATGTCTGAACAACTTTTTTTTAAAAAAATCCCTAAGCCGCGCGGTCACAATTTCTTCAAAATTTCTGACGTTCTGCAATTCACTCAAAAATGGTGCCAAACTGTTGCAAACCATCCCCTTAAAGGTTTTTCGGTGAAAACAGATGTGTTTTTATCATCCGAAACAGAATTAGCCCTCAATGTCTGAACAACTTTTTTTTTAAAAAATCCCTAAGCCGCGCGGTCACAATTTCTTCAAAATTTCTGACGTTCTGCAATTCACTCAAAAATGGTGCCAAACTGTTGCAAACCATCCCCTTAAAAGTTTTTCGGTGAAAACAGATGTGTTTTTATCATCCGAAACAGAATTAGCCCTCAATGTCTGAACAACTTTTTTTAAAAAAATCCCTAAACCGCGCGGTCACAATTTCTTCAAAATTTCTGACGTTCTGCAATTCACTCAAAAATGGTGCCAAACTGTTGCAAACCATCCCCTGAAAGGTTTTTCGGTGGAAACAGGTGGGTTTTTATCATCGGAAACAGAATTAGCCCTCGATGTCTGAACAACTTTTTTAAAAAAAAATCCCTAAGCCGCGCGGTCACAATTTCTTGGAAATCTCTGACGTTCTGCAATTCACTCAAAAATGGTGCCAAACTGTTGCAAACCATCCCCTGAAAGGTCTTTCGGTGGGAACATATGTGTTTTTATCATTGAAACAGAATTAGCCCTCGATGTCTGAACAACCTTTTTTTGAAAAAATCCCTAAGCCGCGCGGTCACAATTCCTTCAAAATTTCAGACGTTCTGCAATTCACTCAAAAATGGTGCCAAACTGTTGCAAACCATCTCCTGAAAGGTTTTTCGGCGGAAACAGGTGGGTTTTTATCATCGGAAACAGACTTAGCCCTCGATGTCTGAACAATTTTTTTTGAAAAAATCCCTAAGCCGCGCGGTCACAATTTCTTCAAAATTTCTGACGTTCTGCAATTCACTCAAAAATGGTGCCAAACTGTTGCAAACCATCCCCTAAAAGGTTTTTCAGTGGAAACAGATGTGTTTTTATCATCGGAAACAGAATTAGCCCTCAATGTCTGAACGTTTTTTTAAAAAATCCCTAAGCCGAGCGGTCACAATTTCTTCAAAATCTCTGACGTTCTGCAATTCACTCAAAAATGGTGCCAAACTGTTGCAAACCATCCCCTGAAAGGTTTTTCGGTGGAAACAGGTGGGTTTTTATCATCGGAAACAGAATTAGCCCTCGATGTCTGAACAACCTTTTTTTGAAAAAATCCCTAAGCCGCGCGGTCACAATTTCTTCAAAATTTCTGACGTTCTGCAATTCACTCAAAAATGGTGCCAAACTGTTGCAAACCGTCCCCAGAAAGGTTTTTCGGTGGAAACAGGTGGGTTTTTATTATCGGAAACGGAATTAGCCCTCGATGTCTGAACAACTTTTTGTGAAAAAATCCCTAAGCCGCGCGGTCACAATTTCTTCAAAATTTCTGACGTTCTGCAATTCACTCAAAAATGGTGCCAAACTGTTGCAATCCATCCCCTAAAAGGTTTTTCGGTTGAAACTGGTGGGTTTTTATCATCGGAAACGGAATTAGCCCTCAATGTCTGAACAACGTTTTTTTAAAAAATCCCTAAGCCGCGCGGTCACAATTTCTTCAAAATTTCTGACGTTCTGCAATTCACTCAAAAATGGTGCCAAACTGTTGCAAACCATCCCCTTAAAGGTGATTCGGTGAAAACAGATGTGTTTTTATCATCCGAAACAGAATTAGCCCTCAATGTCTGAACAACTTTTTTTTAAAAAAATCCCTAAGCCGCGCGGTCACAATTTCTTCAAAATTTCTGACGTTCTGCAATTCACTCAAAAATGGTGCCAAACTGTTGCAAACCATCCCCTTAAAGGTTTTTCGGTGAAAACAGATGTGTTTTTATCATCCGAAACAGAATTAGCCCTCAATGTCTGAACAACTTTTTTTAAAAAAATCCCTAAACCGCGCGGTCACAATTTCTTCAAAATTTCTGACGTTCTGCAATTCACTCAAAAATGGTGCCAAACTGTTGCAAACCATCCCCTGAAAGGTTTTTCGGTGGAAACAGGTGGGTTTTTATTATCGGAAACAGAATTAGCCCTCGATGTCTGAACAATTTTTTTTGAAAAAATCCCTAAGCTGCGCGGTCACAATTCCTTCAAAATTTCAGACGTTCTGCAATTCACTCAAAAATGGTGCCAAACTGTTGCAAACCATCTCCTGAAAGGTTTTTCGGCAGAAACAGGTGGGTTTTTATCATCGGAAACAGACTTAGCCCTCGATGTCTGAACAACTTTTTTTGAAAACATCCGTAAGCCGCGCGGTCACAATTTCTTCAAAATTGCTTACGTTCTGCAATTCACTCAATAATGGTGCCAAACTGTTGCAAACCATCCCCTGAAAGGTCTTTCGGTGGGAACATATGTGTTTTTATCATAGAAACAGAATTAGCCCTCGATGTCTGAACAACCTTTTTTTGAAAAAACCCCTAAGCCGCGCGGTCACAATTTCTTCAAAATTTCTGACGTTCTGCAATTCACTCAAAAATGGTGCCAAACTGTTGCAAACCATCCCCTGAAAGGTTTTTCGGTGGAAACAGGTGGGTTTTTATTATCGGAAACAGAATTAGCCCTCGATGTCTGAACAATTTTTTTTGAAAAAATCCCTAAGCTGCGCGGTCACAATTCCTTCAAAATTTCTGACGTTCTTAAATTCACTCAAAAATGGTTCCAAACTGTTGCAAACCACGATGTCTGAACAACTTTTTTTAAAAAAAAATCCCTAAGCCGCGCGGTCACAATTTCTTCAAAATTTCTGAGGTTCTGCAATTCACTCAAAAATGGTGCCAAACTGTTGCAAACCATCCCCTGAAAGGTTTTTCGGTGGAAACAGGTGGGTTTTTATCATAGGAAACAGAATTTGCCCTCGATGTCTGAACAACTTTTTTTGAAAAAATCCCTAAGCCGTGCGGTCACAATATCTTCAAAATTTCTGACGTTCTGCAATTCACTCAAAAATGGTGCCAAACTGTTGCAAACCATCTCCTGAAAGGTTTTTTGGTTGAAACAGGTGGGTTTTTATCATCGGAAACAGAATTAGCCCTCGCTGTCTGAACAAATTTTTTTTGAAAAAATCCCTAAGCCGCGCGGTCACAATTTCTTGGAAATCTCTGACGTTCTGCAATTCACTCAAAAATGGTGCCAAACTGTTGCAAACCATCCCCTGAAAGGTCTTTCGGTGGGAACATATGTGTTTTTATCATCGAAACAAAATTAGCCCTCGATGTCTGAACAACCTGTTTTTTGAAAAAACCCCTAAGCCGCGCGGTCACAATTTCTTCAAAATTTCTGATGTTCTTAAATTCACTCAAAAATGGTGCCAAACTGTTGCAAACCACGATGTCTGAACAACTTTTTTTTAAAAAAATCCCTAAGCCGCGCGGTCACAATTTCTTCAAAATTTCTGAGGTTCTGCAATTCACTCAAAAATGGTGCCAAACTGTTGCAAACCATCCCCTGAAAGGTTTTTCGGTGGAAACAGATGCGTTTTTATCATCGAAACAGAATTTGCCCTCGATGTCTGAACAACTTTTTTTGAAAATATCCCTAAGCCGCGCGGTCACAATTTCTTCAAAATTTCTGAGGTTCTGCAATTCACTCAAAAATGGTGCCAAACTGTTGCAAACCATCTCCTGAAAGGTTTTTTGGTGGAAACAGGTGCGTTTTTATCAACGAAACAGAATTAGCCCTCGATGTCTGAACAACCTTTTTTTGAAAAAATCCCTAAGCCGCGCGGTCACAATTTCTTCAAAATTTCTGACGTTCTGCAATTCACTCAAAAATGGTGCCAAACTGTTGCAAACCATCCCCTGAAAGTTTTTTCGGTGGAAACAGATGCGTTTTTATCATCAGAAACAGAATTAGCCCTCGATGTCTGAACAAATTTTTTTTGAAAAAATCCCTAAGCCGCGCGGTCACAATTTCTTCAAAATTTCTGAGGTTCTGCAATTCACTCAAAAATGGTGCCAAACTGTTGCAAACCATCCCCTGAAAGGTTTTTCGGTGGAAACAGGTGCGTTTTTATCATTGAAACCGAATTAGCCCTCGATGTCTGAACCACTTTTTTTGAAAAAATCCCTAAGCCGCGCGGTCACAATTTCTTCAAAATTTCTGAGGTTCTGCAATTCACTCAAAAATGGTGCCAAACTGTTGCAAACCATCCCCTGAAAGGTTTTTCGGTGGAAACAGATTCGTTTTTATCATCGAAACACAATCAGCCCTCGATGTCTGAACAACTTTTTTTGAAAAAATCCCTAAGCCGCGCGGTCACAATTTCTTCAAAATTTCTGACGTTCTGCAATTCACTCAAAAATGGTGCCAAACTGTTGCAAACCATCCCCTGAAAGGTTTTTTGGTGGAAACAGGTGGGTTTTTATCATCGGAAACAGAATTAGCCCTCGATGTCTGAACAACTTTTTTTTGAAAAAATCCCTAAGCCGCACGGTCACAATTTCTTGGAAATCTCTGACGTTCTGCAATTCACTCAAAAATGGTGCCAAAGTGTTGCAAACCATCCCCTGAAAGGTCTTTCTGTGGGAACATATGTGTTTTTATCATAGAAACAGAATTAGCCCTCGATGTCTGAACAACCTTTTTTTGAAAAAACCCCTAAGCCGCGCGGTCACAATTTCTTCAAAATTTCTGACGTTCTTAAATTCACACAAAAATGGTGCCAAACTGTTGCAAACCACGATGTCTGAACAAATTTTTTTTGAAAAAATCCCTAAGCCGCGCGGTCATAATTTCTTCAAAATTTCTGACGTTCTGAAATTCATTCAAAAATGGTGCCAAACTGTTGCAAACCATCCCCTGAAAGGTTTTTCGGTGGAAACAGGTGGGTTTTTATCATCGTAAACAGTATTAGTCCTCAATGTCTGAACAATTTTTTTTAAAAAAAATCCCTAAGCCGCGCGGTCACAATTTCTTCAAAATTTCTGACGTTCTGCAATTCACTCAAAAATGGTGCCAAACTGTTGCAAACCATCCCCTTAAAGGTTTTTCAGTGGAAACAGATGTGTTTTTATCATCGGAAACAGAATTAGCCCTCAATGTCTGAACGTTTTTTTAAAAAATCCCTAAGCCGAGCGGTCACAATTTCTTCAAAATCTCTGACGTTCTGCAATTCACTCAAAAATGGTGCCAAACTGTTGCAAACCATCCCCTGAAAGGTTTTTCGGTGGAAACAGGTGGGTTTTTATCATCGGAAACAGAATTAGCCCTCGATGTCTGAACAACCTTTTTTTGAAAAAATCCCTAAGCCGCGCGGTCACAATTTCTTCAAAATTTCTGACGTTCTGCAATTCACTCAAAAATGGTGCCAAACTGTTGCAAACCGTCCCCTGAAAGGTTTTTCGGTGGAAACAGGTGGGTTTTTATTATCGGAAACGGAATTAGCCCTCGATGTCTGAACAACTTTTTGTGAAAAAATCCCTAAGCCGCGCGGTCACAATTTCTTCAAAATTTCTGACGTTCTGCAATTCACTCAAAAATGGTGCCAAACTGTTGCAAACCATCCCCTTAAAGGTTTTTTGGTGAAAACAGATGTGTTTTTATCATCGGAAACAGAATTAGCCCTCGATGTCTGAACAACTTTTTTTAAAAAAATCCCTAAGCCGCGCGGTCACAATTTCTTCCAAATTTCTGACGTTCTGCAATTCACTCAAAAATGGTGCCAAACTGTTGCAATCCATCCCCTAAAAGGTTTTTCGGTGGAAACAGGTGGGTTTTTATCATCGGAAACAGAATTAGCCCTCAATGTCTGAACAACGTTTTTTTAAAAAATCCCTAAGCCGCGCGGTCACAATTTCTTCAAAATTTCTGACGTTCTGCAATTCACTCAAAAATGGTGCCAAACTGTTGCAAACCATCCCCTTAAAGGTGATTCGGTGAAAACAGATGTGTTTTTATCATCCGAAACAGAATTAGCCCTCGATGTCTGAACAACTTTTTTTTGAAAAAATCCCTAAGCCGCGCGGTCACAATTTCTTCAAAATTTCTGACGTTCTGCAATTCACTCAAAAATGGTGCCAAACTGTTGCAAACCATCCCCTTAAAGGTTTTTCGGTGAAAACAGATGTGTTTTTATCATCTGAAACAGAATTAGCCCTCAATGTCTGAACAACTTTTTTTAAAAAAATCCCTAAACCGCGCGGTCACAATTTCTTCAAAATTTCTGACGTTCTGCAATTCACTCAAAAATGGTGCCAAACTGTTGCAAACCATCCCCTGAAAGGTTTTTCGGTGGAAACAGGTGGGTTTTTATCATCGGAAACAGAATTAGCCCTCGATGTCTGAACAATTTTTTTTGAAAAAATCCCTAAGCCGCGCGGTCACAATTTATTCAAAATTTCAGACGTTCTGCAATTCACTCAAAAATGGTGCCAAACTGTTGCAAACCATCTCCTGAAAGGTTTTTCGGCGGAAACAGGTGGGTTTTTATCATCGGAAACAGAATTAGCCCTCGATGTCTGAACAACTTTTTTTAAAAAAATCCGTAAGCCGCGCGGTCACAATTTCTTCAAAATTGCTTACGTTCTCCAATTCACTCAATAATGGTGCCAAACTGTTGCAAACCATCCCCTGAAAGGTCTTTCGGTGGGAACATATGTGTTTTTATCATCGAAACAGAATTAGCCCTCGATGTCTGAACAACCTTTTTTTGAAAAAACCCCTAAGCCGCGCAGTCACAATTTCTTCAAAATTTCTGACGTTCTGCAATTCACACAAAAATGGTGCCAAACTGTTACAAACCATCCCCTGAAAGGTTTTTCGGTGGAAACAGGTGGGTTTTTATCATCGGAAACAGAATTAGCCCTCGATGTCTGAACAACTTTTTAAAAAAAAATTCCTAAGCCGCGCGGTCACAATTTCTTGGAAATCTCTGACGTTCTGCAATTCACTCAAAAATGGTGCCAAACTGTTGCAAACCATCCCCTGAAAGGTCTTTCGGTGGGAACATATGTGTTTTTATCATCGAAACAGAATTAGCCCTCGATGTCTGAACAACCTTTTTTTGAAAAAATCCCTAAGCCGCGCGGTCACAATTTCTTCAAAATTTCTGACGTTCTGCAATTCACTCAAAAATGGTGCCAAACTGTTGCAGACCATCCCCTGAAAGGTTTTTCGGTGGAAACAGGTGGGTTTTTATTATCGGAAATGGAATTAGCCCTCGATGTCTGAACAATTTTTTTTGAAAAAATCCCTAAGCCGCGCGGTCACAATTCCTTCAAAATTTCAGACGTTCTGCAATTCACTCAAAAATGGTGCCAAACTGTTGCAAACCATCTCCTGAAAGGTTTTTCGGCAGAAACAGGTGGGTTTTTATCATCGGAAACAGACTTAGCCCTCGATGTCTGAACAACTTTTTTTGAAAACATCCGTAAGCCGCGCGGTCACAATTTCTTCAAAATTGCTTACGTTCTGCAATTCACTCAATAATGTTGCCAAACTGTTGCAAACCATCCCCTGAAAGGTCTTTCGGTGGGAACATATGTGTTTTTATCATCGAAACAGAATTAGCCCTCGATGTCTGAACAACCTTTTTTTAAAAAATTCCCAAAGCCGCGCGGTCACAATTTCTTCAAAATTTCTGACGTTCTTAAATTCACTCAAAAATGGTGCCAAACTGTTGCAAACCATCCCCTGAAAGGTTTTTCGGTGGAAACAGGGGGGTTTATATCATCGAAACAGTATTAGCCCTCGATGTCTGAACAACGTTTTTTGAAAAAATCCCTAAGCCGCGCGGTCACAATTTCTTCAAAATTTCTGACGTTCTGCAATTCACTCAAAAATGGTGCCAAACTGTTGCAAACCATCCCCTTAAAGGTTTTTCGGTGGAAACAGGTGGGTTTTTATTATCGGAAATGGAATTAGCCCTCGATGTCTGAACAATTTTTTTTAAAAAAATCCCTAAGCCGCGCGGTCACAATTTCTTGGAAATCTCTGACGTTCTGCAATTCACTCAAAAATGGTGCCAAACTGTTGCAAACCATCCCCTGAAAGGTCTTTCGGTGGGAACATATGTGTTTTATCATAGAAACAGAATTAGCCCTCGATGTCTGAACAACCTTTTTTTGAAAAAACCCCTAAGCCGCGCGGTCACAATTTCTTCAAAATTTCTGACGTTCTTAAATTCACACAAAAATGGTGCCAAACTGTTGCAAACCACGATGTCTGAACAATTTTTTTTTGAAAAAATCCCTAAGCCGCGCGGTCATAATTTCTTCAAAATTTCTGACGTTCTGAAATTCATTCAAAAATGGTGCCAAACTGTTGCAAACCATCCCCTGAAAGGTTTTTCGGTGGAAAAAGGTGGGTTTTTATCATCGTAAACAGTATTAGTCCTCAATGTCTGAACAATTTATTTAAAAAAAAATCCCTAAGCCGCGCGGTCACAATTTCTTCAAAATTTCTGACGTTCTGCAATTCACTCAAAAATGGTGCCAAACTGTTGCAAACCATCCCCTTAAAGGTTTTTCAGTGGAAACAGATGTGTTTTTATCATCGGAAACAGAATTAGCCCTCAATGTCTGAACGTTTTTTTAAAAAATCCCTAAGCCGAGCGGTCACAATTTCTTCAAAATCTCTGACGTTCTGCAATTCACTCAAAAATGGTGCCAAACTGTTGCAAACCATCCCCTGAAAGGTTTTTCGGTGGAAACAGGTGGGTTTTTATCATCGGAAACAGAATTAGCCCTCGATGTCTGAACAACCTTTTTTTGAAAAAATCCCTAAGCCGCGCGGTCACAATTTCTTCAAAATTTCTGACGTTCTGCAATTCACTCAAAAATGGTGCCAAACTGTTGCAAACCGTCCCCTGAAAGGTTTTTCGGTGGAAACAGGTGGGTTTTTATTATCGGAAACGGAATTAGCCCTCGATGTCTGAACAACTTTTTGTGAAAAAATCCCTAAGCCGCGCGGTCACAATTTCTTCAAAATTTCTGACGTTCTGCAATTCACTCAAAAATGGTGCCAAACTGTTGCAAACCATCCCCTTAAAGGTTTTTTGGTGAAAACAGATGTGTTTTTATCATCGGAAACAGAATTAGCCCTCGATGTCTGAACAACTTTTTTAAAAAAAATCCCTAAGCCGCGCGGTCACAATTTCTTCCAAATTTCTGACGTTCTGCAATTCACTCAAAAATGGTGCCAAACTGTTGCAATCCATCCCCTAAAAGGTTTTCCGGTGGAAACAGGTGGGTTTTTATCATCGGAAACAGAATTAGCCCTCAATGTCTGAACAACGTTTTTTTAAAAAATCCCTAAGCCGCGCGGTCACAATTTCTTCAAAATTTCTGACGTTCTGCAATTCACTCAAAAATGGTGCCAAACTGTTGCAAACCATCCCCTTAAAGGTGATTCGGTGAAAACAGATGTGTTTTTATCATCCGAAACAGAATTAGCCCTCAATGTCTGAACAACTTTTTTTTGAAAAAATCCCTAAGCCGCGCGGTCACAATTTCTTCAAAATTTCTGACGTTCTGCAATTCACTCAAAAATGGTGCCAAACTGTTGCAAACCATCCCCTTAAAGGTTTTTCGGTGAAAACAGATGTGTTTTTATCATCCGAAACAGAATTAGCCCTCAATGTCTGAACAACTTTTTTTAAAAAAATCCCTAAACCGCACGGTCACAATTTCTTCAAAATTTCTGACGTTCTGCAATTCACTCAAAAATGGTGCCAAACTGTTGCAAACCATCCCCTGAAAGGTTTTTCGGTGGAAACAGGTGGGTTTTTATCATCGGAAACAGAATTAGCCCTCGATGTCTGAACAATTTTTTTTGAAAAAATCCCTAAGCCGCGCGGTCACAATTCCTTCAAAATTTCAGACGTTCTGCAATTCACTCAAAAATGGTGCCAAACTGTTGCAAACCATCTCCTGAAAGGTTTTTCGGCGGAAACAGGTGGGTTTTTATCATCGGAAACAGAATTAGCCCTCGATGTCTGAACAACTTTTTTTAAAAAAATCCGTAAGCCGCGCGGTCACAATTTCTTCAAAATTGCTTACGTTCTCCAATTCACTCAATAATGGTGCCAAACTGTTGCAAACCATCCCCTGAAAGGTCTTTCGGTGGGAACATATGTGTTTTTATCATCGAAACAGAATTAGCCCTCGATGTCTGAACAACCTTTTTTTGAAAAAACCCCTAAGCCGCGCGGTCACAATTTCTTCAAAATTTCTGACGTTCTGCAATTCACACAAAAATGGTGCCAAACTGTTGCAAACCATCCCCTGAAAGGTTTTTCGGTGGAAACAGGTGGGTTTTTATCATCGGAAACAGAATTAGCCCTCGATGTCTGAACAACTTTTTTTAAAAAAATTCCTAAGCCGCGCGGTCACAATTTCTTGGAAATCTCTGACGTTCTGCAATTCACTCAAAAATGGTGCCAAACTGTTGCAGACCATCCCCTGAAAGGTTTTTCGGTGGAAACAGGTGGGTTTTTATTATCGGAAATGGAATTAGCCCTCGATGTCTGAACAATTTTTTTTGAAAAAATCCCTAAGCCGCGCGGTCACAATTCCTTCAAAATTTCAGACGTTCTGCAATTCACTCAAAAATGGTGCCAAACTGTTGCAAACCATATCCTGAAAGGTTTTTCGGCAGAAGCAGGTGGGTTTTTATCATCGGAAACAGACTTAGCCCTCGATGTCTGAACAACTTTTTTTGAAAACATCCGTAAGCCGCGCGGTCACAATTTCTTCAAAATTTCTGACGTTCTGCAATTCACTCAAAAATGGTGCCAAACTGTTGCAAACCATCCCCTTAAAGGTTTTTCGGTGGAAACAGGTGGGTTTTTATTATCGGAAATGGAATTAGCCCTCGATGTCTGAACAATTTTTTTTGAAAAAATCCCTAAGCCGCGCGGTCACAATTCCTTCAAAATTTCAGACGTTCTGCAATTCACTCAAAAATGGTGCCAAACTGTTGCAAACCATCTCCTGAAAGGTTTTTCGGCAGAAACAGGTGGGTTTTTATCATCGGAAACAGACTTAGCCCTCGATGTCTGAACAACTTTTTTTGAAAACATCCGTAAGCCGCGCGATCACAATTTCTTCAAAATTGCTTACGTTCTGCAATTCACTCAATAATGGTGCCAAATTGTTGCAAACCATCCCCTGAAAGGTCTTTCGGTGGGAACATATGTGTTTTTATCATCGAAACAGAATTAGCCCTCGATGTCTGAACAACCTTTTTTTGAAAAAACCCATAAGCCGCGCGGTCACAATTTCTTCAAAATTTCTGACGTTCTGCAATTCACTCAAAAATGGTGCCAAACTGTTGCAAACCATCCCCTGAAAGGTTTTTCGGTGGAAACAGGTGGGTTTTTACCATCGGAAACAGAATTAGCCCTCGATGTCTGAACAATTTTTTTTAAAAAAATCCCTAAGCCGCGCGGTCACAATTTCTTGGAAATCTCTGACGTTCTGCAATTCACTCAAAAATGGTGCCAAACTGTTGCAAACCATCCCCTGAAAGGTCTTTCGGTGGGAACATATGTGTTTTATCATCTGAAACAGAATGAGCCCTCAATGTCTGAACAACATTTTTTAAAAAAATCCCTAAGCCGCGCGGTCACAATTTCTTCAAAATTTCTGACGTTCTGCAATTCACTCAAAAATGGTGCCAAACTGTTGCAATCCATCCCCTAAAAGGTTTTTCGGTGGAAACAGATGTGTTTTTATCATCGGAAACAGAATTAGCCCTCGATGTCTGAACAACTTTTTTAAAAAAATCCCAAAGCCGCGCGGTCACAATTTCTTCAAAATTTCTGACGTTCTTAAATTCACTCAAAAATGGTGCCAAACTGTTGCAAACCATCCCCTGAAAGGTTTTTCGGTGGAAACAGGGGGGTTTATATCATCGAAACAGTATTAGCCCTCAATGTCTGAACAACGTTTTTTGAAAAAATCCCTAAGCCGCGCGGTCACAATTTCCTCAAAATTTCTGACGTTCTGCAATTCACTCAAAAATGGTGCCAAACTGTTGCAAACCATCCCCTTAAAGGTTTTTCGGTGGAAACAGGTGGGTTTTTATTATCGGAAATGGAATTAGCCCTCGATGTCTGAACAATTGTTTTTGAAAAAATCCCTAAGCCGCGCGGTCACAATTCCTTCAAAATTTCAGACGTTCTGCAATTCACTCAAAAATGGTGCCAAATTGTTGCAAACCATCTCCTGAAAGGTTTTTCGGCAGAAACAGGTGGGTTTTTATCATCGGAAACAGACTTAGCCCTCGATGTCTGAACAACTTTTTTTGAAAACATCCGTAAGCCGCGCGGTCACAATTTCTTCAAAATTGCTTACGTTCTGCAATTCACTCAATAATGGTGCCAAACTGTTGCAAACCATCCCCTGAAAGGTCTTTCGGTGGGAACATATGTGTTTTTATCATCGAAACAGAATTAGCCCTCGATGTCTGAACAATTTTTTTTAAAAAAATCCCTAAGCCGCGCGGTCACAATTTCTTGGAAATCTCTGACGTTCTGCAATTCACTCAAAAATGGTGCCAAACTGTTGCAAACCATCCCCTGAAAGGTCTTTCGGTGGGAACAGGGGGGTTCATGTCATCGAAACAGTATTAGCCCTCGATGTCTGAA
Source organism: Podarcis melisellensis (assembly GCF_964234715.1). Taxonomy (NCBI): domain Eukaryota; kingdom Metazoa; phylum Chordata; class Lepidosauria; order Squamata; family Lacertidae; genus Podarcis; species Podarcis melisellensis. The sequence continues at coordinate 89,534,604 of NC_138538.1, read as the reverse complement.
CAACGTTTTTTGAAAAAATCCCTAAGCCGCGCGGTCACAATTTCTTCAAAATTTCTGACGTTCTGCAATTCACTCAAAAATGGTGCCAAACTGTTGCAAACCATCCCCTTAAAGGTTTTTTGGTGGAAACAGGTGGGTTTTTATCATCGGAAACAGAATTAGCCCTCGCTGTCTGAACAACTTTTTTTTGAAAAAATCCCTAAGCCGCGCGGTCACAATTTCTTGGAAATCTCTGACGTTCTGCAATTCACTCAAAAATGGTGCCAAACTGTTGCAAACCATCCCCTGAAAGGTCTTTCGGTGGGAACATATGTGTTTTTATCATCGAAACAAAATTAGCCCTCGATGTCTGAACAACCTTTTTTTGAAAAAACCCCTAAGCCGCGCGGTCACAATTTCTTCAAAATTTCTGACGTTCTTAAATTCACTCAAAAATGGTGCCAAACTGTTGCAAACCACGATGTCTGAACAACTTTTTAAAAAAAAAATCCCTAAGCCGCGCGGTCACAATTTCTTCAAAATTTCTGAGGTTCTGCAATTCACTCAAAAATGGTGCCAAACTGTTGCAAACCATCCCCTGAAAGGTTTTTTGGTGGAAACAGGTGCGTTTTTATCATCGAAACAGAATTAGCCCTCGATGTCTGAACAACCTTTTTTTAAAAAAATCCCTAAGCCGCGCGTTCACAATTTCTTCAAAATTTCTGACGTTCTGCAATAGACTCAAAAGTGGTGCCAAACTGTTGCAAACCATCCCATGAAAGGTTTTTTGGTGGAAAGAGATGTGTTTTTATCATCGGAAACAGATTTAGCCCTCGATGTCTGAACAACTTTTTTTTGAAAAAATCCCTAAGCCGCGCGGTCAAAATTTCTTCAAAATTTCTGACGTTCTGAAATTCACTCAAAAATGGTGCCAAACTGTTGCAGACCATCCCCTGAAAGGTTTTTCGGTGGAAACAGATGCGTTTTTATCATCGAAACAGAATTAGCCCTCGATGTCTGAACAACTTTTTTTGAAAAAATCCCTAAGCCGCGCGGTCACAATTTCTTCAAAATTTCTGAGGTTCTGCAATTCACTCAAAAATGGTGCCAAAGTGTTGCAAACCATACCCTGAAAGGTTTTTCGGTGGAAACAGATGCGTTTTTATCATCGAAACAGAATTAGCCCTCGATGTCTGAACAACTTTTTTTGAAAATATCCCTAAGCCGCGCGGTCACAATTTCTTCAAAAGTTCTGAGGTTCTGCAATTCACTCAAAAATGGTGCCAAACTGTTGCAAACCATCTCCTGAAAGGTTTTTTGGTGGAAACAGGTGCGTTTTTATCATCGAAACAGAATTAGCCCTCGATGTCTGAACAACCTTTTTATGAAAAAATCCCTAAGCCGCGCGGTCACAATTTCTTCAAAATTTCTGACGTTCTGCAATTCACTCAAAAATGGTGCCAAACTGTTGCAGACCATCCCCTGAAAGGTTTTTCGATGGAAACAGATGCGTTTTTATCATCGAAACAGAATTAGCCCTCGATGTCTGAACAACCTTTTTTTGAAAAAATCCCTAAGCCGCGCGGTCACAATTTCTTCAAAATTTCTGACGTTCTGCAATTCACTCAAAAATGGTGCCAAACTGTTGCAAACCATCCCCTGAAAGGTTTTTCGGTGGAAACAGGTGCGTTTTTATCATCGAAACCGAATTAGCCCTCGATGTCTGAACAACTTTTTTTGAAAAAATCCCTAAGCCGCGCGGTCACAATTTCTTCAAAATTTCTGACGTTCTGCAATTCACTCAAAAATGGTGCCAAACTGTTGCAAACCATCCCCTGAAAGGTTTTTCGGTGGAAACAGATGCGTTTTTATCATCGGAACAGAATTAGCCCTCGATGTCTGAACAACTTTTTTTGAAAAAATCCCTAAGCCGCGCGGTCACAATTTCTTCAAAATTTCTGAGGTTCTGCAATTCACTCAAAAATGGTGCCAAACTGTTGCAAACCATCCCCTGAAAGGTTTTTCGGTGGAAACAGGTGCGTTTTTATCATCGAAACAGAATTAACCCTCGATGTCTGAACAACCTTTTTTTGAAAAAATCCCTAAGCCGCGCGGTCACAATTTCTTCAAAATTTCTGACGTTCTGCAATTCACTCGAAAATGGTGCCAAACTGTTGCAAACCATCCCCTGAAAGGTTTTTTGGTGGAAACAGGTGGGTTTTTATCATCGGAAACAGAATTAGCCCTCGATGTCTGAACAACTTTTTTTTGAAAAAATCCCTAAGCCGCACGGTCACAAGTTCTTGGAAATCTCTGACGTTCTGCAATTCACTCAAAAATGGTGCCAAACTGTTGCAAACCATCCCCTGAAAGGTCTTTCTGTGGGAACATATGTGTTTTTATCATAGAAACAGAATTAGCCCTCGATGTCTGAACAACCTTTTTTTGAAAAAACCCCTAAGCCGCGCGGTCACAATTTCTTCAAAATTTCTGACGTTCTTAAATTCACACAAAAATGGTGCCAAACTGTTGCAAACCACGATGTCTGAACAAATTTTTTTTGAAAAAATCCCTAAGCCGCGCGGTCATAATTTCTTCAAAATTTCTGACGTTCTGAAATTCATTCAAAAATGGTGCCAAACTGTTGCAAACAATCCCCTGAAAGGTTTTTCGGTGGAAACAGGTGGGTTTTTATCATCGGAAACAGAATTAGCCCTCGATGTCTGAACAACTTTTTTTTTGAAAAAATCCCTAAACCGCGTAGTCACAATTTCTTCAAAATTTCTGAAGTTCTGCAATTCACTCAAATATGATGCCAAACTGTTGCAAACCATCCCCTGAAAGGTTTTTCGGTGGAAACAGGTGGGTTTTTATCATCGGAAACAGTATTAGCCCTCAATGTCTGAACAATTGTTTTTTTAAAAAATCCCTAAGCCGCGCGGTCACAATTTCTTCAAAATTTCTGACGTTCTGCAATTCACTCAAAAATGGTGCCGAACTGTTGCAGACCATCCCCTGAAAGGTTTTTCGATGGAAACAGATGCGTTTTTATCATCGAAACAGAATTAGCCCTCGATGTCTGAACAACCTTTTTTTGAAAAAATCCCTAAGCCGCGCGGTCACAATGTCTTCAAAATTTCTGACGTTCTGCAATTCACTCAAAAGTGGTGCCAAACTCTTGCAAACCATCCCCTGAAAGGTTTTTCGGTGGAAACAGATGCGTTTTTATCATCGAAACAGAATTAGCCCTCGATGTCTGAACAACCTTTTTTTGAAAAAATCCCTAAGCCGCGCGGTCACAATTTCTTCAAAATTTCTGACGTTCTGCAATTCACTCAAAAATGGTGCCAAACTGTTGCAAACCATCCCCTGAAAGGTTTTTCGGTGGAAACAGGTGCGTTTTTATCATCGAAACCGAATTAGCCCTCGATGTCTGAACAACTTTTTTTGAAAAAATCCCTAAGCCGCGCGGTCACAATTTCTTCAAAATTTCTGACGTTCTGCAATTCACTCAAAAATGGTGCCAAACTGTTGCAAACCATCCCCTGAAAGGTTTTTCGGTGGAAACAGATGCGTTTTTATCATCGGAACAGAATTAGCCCTCGATGTCTGAACAACTTTTTTTGAAAAAATCCCTAAGCCGCGCGGTCACAATTTCTTCAAAATTTCTGAGGTTCTGCAATTCACTCAAAAATGGTGCCAAACTGTTGCAAACCATCCCCTGAAAGGTTTTTCGGTGGAAACAGGTGCGTTTTTATCATCGAAACAGAATTAGCCCTCGATGTCTGAACAACCTTTTTTTGAAAAAATCCCTAAGCCGCGCGGTCACAATTTCTTCAAAATTTCTGACGTTCTGCAATTCACTCGAAAATGGTGCCAAACTGTTGCAAACCATCCCCTGAAAGGTTTTTTGGTGGAAACAGGTGGGTTTTTATCATCGGAAACAGAATTAGCCCTCGATGTCTGAACAACTTTTTTTTGAAAAAATCCCTAAGCCGCACGGTCACAATTTCATGGAAATCTCTGACGTTCTGCAATTCACTCAAAAATGGTGCCAAACTGTTGCAAACCATCCCCTGAAAGGTCTTTCTGTGGGAACATATGTGTTTTTATCATAGAAACAGAATTAGCCCTCGATGTCTGAACAACCTTTTTTTGAAAAAACCCCTAAGCCGTGCGGTCACAATTTCTTCAAAATTTCTGACGTTCTTAAATTCACACAAAAATGGTGCCAAACTGTTGCAAACCACGATGTCTGAACAAATTTTTTTTGAAAAAATCCCTAAGCCGCGCGGTCATAATTTCTTCAAAATTTCTGACGTTCTGAAATTCATTCAAAAATGGTGCCAAACTGTTGCAAACAATCCCCTGAAAGGTTTTTCGGTGGAAACAGGTGGGTTTTTATCATCGGAAACAGAATTAGCCCTCGATGTCTGAACAACTTTTTTTTTGAAAAAATCCCTAAACCGCGTAGTCACAATTTCTTCAAAATTTCTGAAGTTCTGCAATTCACTCAAATATGATGCCAAACTGTTGCAAACCATCCCCTGAAAGGTTTTTCGGTGGAAACAGGTGGGTTTTTATCATCGGAAACAGTATTAGCCCTCAATGTCTGAACAATTGTTTTTTTAAAAAATCCCTAAGCCGCGCGGTCACAATTTCTTCAAAATTTCTGACGTTCTGCAATTCACTCAAAAATGGTGCCGAACTGTTGCAGACCATCCCCTGAAAGGTTTTTCGATGGAAACAGATGCGTTTTTATCAACGAAACAGAATTAGCCCTCGATGTCTGAACAACCTTTTTTTGAAAAAATCCCTAAGCCGCGCGGTCACAATGTCTTCAAAATTTCTGACGTTCTGCAATTCACTCAAAAGTGGTGCCAAACTGTTGCAAACCATCCCCTGAAATGGTTTTCGGTGGAAACAGATGCGTTTTTATCATCGGAAACAGAATTAGCCCTCGATGTCTGAACAACTTTTTTTTGAAAAAATCCCTAAGCCGCGCGGTCACAATTTCTTCAAAATTTCTGACGTTCTGCAATTCACTCAAAAATGGTGCCAAACTGTTGCAAACCATCCCCTGAAAGGATTTTCGGTGGAAACAGATGTGTTTGTATCATCGGAAACAGATTTAGCCCTCGATGTCTGAACAACTTTTTTTTGAAAAAATCCCTAAGCCGCACGGTCACAATTTCTTGGAAATCTCTGACGTTCTGCAATTCACTCAAAAATGGTGCCAAACTGTTGCAAACCATCCCCTGAAAGGTCTTTCTGTGGGAACATATGTGTTTTTATCATAGAAACAGAATTAGCCCTCGATGTCTGAACAACCTTTTTTTGAAAAAACCCCTAAGCCGCGCGGTCACAATTTCTTCAAAATTTCTGACGTTCTTAAATTCACACAAAAATGGTGCCAATCTGTTGCAAACCACGATGTCTGAACAAATTTTTTTTGAAAAAATCCCTAAGCCGCGCGGTCATAATTTCTTCAAAATTTCTGACGTTCTGAAATTCATTCAAAAATGGTGCCAAACTGTTGCAAACCATCCCCTGAAAGGTTTTTCGGTGGAAACAGGTGGGTTTTTATCATCGTAAACAGTATTAGCCCTCAATGTCTGAACAATTTTTTTTAAAAAAAATCCCTAAGCCGCGCGGTCACAATTTCTTCAAAATTTCTGACGTTCTGCAATTCACTCAAAAATGGTGCCGAACTGTTGCAGACCATCCCCTGAAAGGTTTTTCGATGGAAACAGATGCGTTTTTATCATCGAAACAGAATTAGCCCTCGATGTCTGAACAACCTTTTTTTGAAAAAATCCCTAAGCCGCGCGGTCACAATTTCTTCAAAATTTCTGACCTTCTGCAATTCACTCAAAAATGGTGCCAAACTGTTGCATACCATCCCCTCAAAGGTTTTACGGTGGAAACAGGTGCGTTTTTATCATCGAAACAGAATTAGCCCTCGATGTCTGAACAACCTTTTTTTGAAAAAATCCCTAAGCCGCGCGGTCACAATTTCTTCAAAATTTCTGACGTTCTGCAATTCACTCAAAAATGGTGCCAAACTGTTGCAAACCATCCCCTGAAAGTTTTTTCGGTGGAAACAGATGCGTTTTTATCATCAGAAACAGAATTAGCCCTCGATGTCTGAACAAATTTTTTTTGAAAAAATCCCTAAGCCGCGCGGTCACAATTTCTTCAAAATTTCTGAGGTTCTGCAATTCACTCAAAAATGGTGCCAAACTGTTGCAAACCATCCCCTGAAAGGTTTTTCGGTGGAAACAGATGCGTTTTTATCATCGAAACAGAATTAGCCCTCGATGTCTGAACAACCTTTTTTTGAAAAAATCCCTAAGCCGCGCGGTCACAATTTCTTCAAAATTTCTGAGGTTCTGCAATTCACTCAAAAATGGTGCCAAACTGTTGCAAACCATCCCCTGAAAGGTTTTTCGGTGGAAACAGATGCGTTTTTATCATCGAAACAGAATTAGCCCTCGATGTCTGAACAACCTTTTTTTGAAAAAATCCCTAAGCCGCGCGGTCACAATTTCTTCAAAATTTCTGACGTTCTGCAATTCACTCGAAAATGGTCCCAAACTGTTGCAAACCATCCCCTGAAAGGTTTTTTGGTGGAAACAGGTGGGTTTTTATCATCGGAAACAGAATTAGCCCTCGATGTCTGAACAACTTTTTTTTGAAAAAATCCCTAAGCCGCACGGTCACAATTTCTTGGAAATCTCTGACGTTCTGCAATTCACTCAAAAATGGTGCCAAACTGTTGCAAACCATCCCCTGAAAGGTCTTTCTGTGGGAACATATGTGTTTTTATCATAGAAACAGAATTAGCCCTCGATGTCTGAACAACCTTTTTTTGAAAAAACCCCTAAGCCGCGCGGTCACAATTTCTTCAAAATTTCTGACGTTCTTAAATTCACACAAAAATGGTGCCAAACTGTTGCAAAACACGATGTCTGAACAAATTTTTTTTGAAAAAATCCCTAAGCTGCGCGGTCATAATTTCTTCAAAATTTCTGACGTTCTGAAATTCATTCAAAAATGGTGCCAAACTGTTGCAAACCATCCCCTGAAAGGTTTTTCGGTGGAAACAGGTGGGTTTTTATCATCGTAAACAGTATTAGCCCTCAATGTCTGAACAATTTTTTTTTAAAAAAATCCCTAAGCCGCGCGGTCACAATTTCTTCAAAATTTCTGACGTTCTGCAATTCACTCAAAAATGGTGCCGAACTGTTGCAGACCATCCCCTGAAAGGTTTTTCGATGGAAACAGATGCGTTTTTATCATCGAAACAGAATTAGCCCTCGATGTCTGAACAACCTTTTTTTGAAAAAATCCCTAAGCCGCGCGGTCACAATGTCTTCAAAATTTCTGACGTTCTGCAATTCACTCAAAAGTGGTGCCAAACTGTTGCAAACCATCCCCTGAAATGGTTTTCGGTGGAAACAGATGCGTTTTTATCATCGGAAACAGAATTAGCCCTCGATGTCTGAACAACTTTTTTTTGAAAAAATCCCTAAGCCGCGCGGTCACAATTTCTTCAAAATTTCTGACCTTCTGCAATTCACTCAAAAATGGTGCCAAACTGTTGCAGACCATCCCCTCAAAGGTTTTTCGGTGGAAACAGGTGCGTTTTTATCATCGAAACAGAATTAGCCCTCGATGTCTGAACAACCTTTTTTTGAAAAAATCCCTAAGCCGCGCGGTCACAATTTCTTCAAAATTTCTGACGTTCTGCAATTCACTCAAAAATGGTGCCAAACTGTTGCAAACCATCCCCTGAAAGTTTTTTCGGTGGAAACAGATGCGTTTTTATCATCAGAAACAGAATTAGCCCTCGATGTCTGAACAAATTTTTTTTGAAAAAATCCCTAAGCCGCGCGGTCACAATTTCTTCAAAATTTCTGAGGTTCTGCAATTCACTCAAAAATGGTGCCAAACTGTTGCAAACCATCCCCTGAAAGGTTTTTCGGTGGAAACAGATGCGTTTTTATCATCGAAACAGAATTAGCCCTCGATGTCTGAACAACCTTTTTTTGAAAAAATCCCTAAGCCGCGCGGTCACAATTTCTTCAAAATCTCTGACGTTCTGCAATTCACTCAAAAATGGTGCCAAACTGTTGCAAACCATCCCCTGAAAGGTTTTTCGGTGGAAACAGATGCGTTTTTATTATCGAAACAGAATTAGCCCTCGATGTCTGAACAACCTTTTTTTGAAAAAATCCCTAAGCCGCGCGGTCACAATTTCTTCAAAATTTCTGACGTTCTGCAATTCACTCGAAAATGGTGCCAAACTGTTGCAAACCATCCCCTGAAAGGTTTTTTGGTGGAAACAGGTGGGTTTTTATCATCGGAAACAGAATTAGCCCTCGATGTCTGAACAACTTTTTTTTGAAAAAATCCCTAAGCCGCACGGTCACAATTTCTTGGAAATCTCTGACGTTCTGCAATTCACTCAAAATTGGTGCCAAACTGTTGCAAACCATCCCGTGAAAGGTCTTTCTGTGGGAACATATGTGTTTTTATCATAGAAACAGAATTAGCCCTCGATGTCTGAACAACCTTTTTTTGAAAAAACCCCTAAGCCGCGCGGTCACAATTTCTTCAAAATTTCTGACGTTCTTAAATTCACACAAAAATGGTGCCAAACTGTTGCAAACCACGATGTCTGAACAAATTTTTTTTTGAAAAATCCCTAAGCCGTGCGGTCATAATTTCTTCAAAATTTCTGACGTTCTGAAATTCAATAAAAAAATGGTGCCAAACTGTTGCAAAGCATCCCCTGAAAGGTTTTTCGGTGGAAACAGGTGGGTTTTTATCATCGGAAACAGAATTAGCCCTCGATGTCTGAACAACTTTTTTTTGAAAAAATCCCTAAGCCGCGCGGTCACAATTTCTTCAAAATTTCTGAAGTTCTGCAATTCACGCAAATATGATGCCAAACTGTTGCAAACCATCCCCTGAAAGGTTTTTCGGTGGAAACAGGTGGGTTTTTATCATCGGAAACAGTATTAGCCCTCAATGTCTGAACAATTGTTTTTTTAAAAAATCCCTAAGCCGCGCGGTCACAATGTCTTCAAAATTTCTGACGTTCTGCAATTCACTCAAAAGTGGTGCCAAACTGTTGCAAACCATCCCCTGAAATGGTTTTCGGTGGAAACAGATGCGTTTTTATCATCGGAAACAGAATTAGCCCTCCATGTCTGAACAACTTTTTTTTGAAAAAATCCCTAAGCCGCGCGGTCACAATTTCTTCAAAATTTCTGACCTTCTGCAATTCACTCAAAAATGGTGCCAAACTGTTGCAGACCATCACCTGAAAGGTTGTTCGGTGGAAACAGATGCGTTTTTATCATCAAAACAGAATTAGCCCTCGATTTCTGAACAACTTTTTTTTGAAAAAATCCCTAAGCCGCAAAATCACAATTTCTTGGAAATCTCTGACGTTCTGCAATTCACTCAAAAATGGTGCCAAACTGTTGCAAACCATCCCCTGAAAGGTCTCTCTGTGGGAACATATGTGTTTTTATCATAGAAACAGAATTAGCCCTCGATGTCTGAACAACCTTTTTTTGAAAAAACCCCTAAGCCGCGCGGTCACAATTTCTTCAAAATTTCTGACGTTCTTAAATTCACACAAAAATGGTGCCAAACTGTTGCAAACCACGATGTCTGAACAAATTTTTTTTGAAAAAATCCCTAAGCCGCGCGGTCATAATTTCTTCAAAATTTCTGACGTTCTGAAATTCATTCAAAAATGGTGCCAAACTGTTGCAAACCATCCCCTGAAAGGTTTTTCGGTGGAAACAGGTGGGTTTTTATCATCGTAAACAGTATTAGCCCTCAATGTCTGAACAATTTTTTTTAAAAAAAATCCCTAAGCCGCGCGGTCACAATTTCTTCAAAATTTCTGACGTTCTGCAATTCACTCAAAAATGGTGCCGAACTGTTGCAGACCATCCCCTGAAAGGTTTTTCGATGGAAACAGATGCGTTTTTATCATCGAAACAGAATTAGCCCTCGATGTCTGAACAACCTTTTTTTGAAAAAATCCCTAAGCCGCGCGGTCACAATGTCTTCAAAATTTCTGACGTTCTGCAATTCACTCAAAAGTGGTTCCAAACTGTTGCAAACCATCCCCTGAAATGGTTTTCGATGGAAACAGATGCGTTTTTATCATCGGAAACAGAATTAGCCCTCCATGTCTGAACAACTTTTTTTTGAAAAAATCCCTAAGCCGCGCGGTCACAATTTCTTCAAAATTTCTGACCTTCTGCAATTCACTCAAAAATGGTGCCAAACTGTTGCAGACCATCACCTGAAAGATTTTTCGGTGGAAACAGATGCGTTTTTATCATCGAAACAGAATTAGCCCTCGATTTCTGAACAACTTTTTTTGAAAAAATCCCTAAGCCGCGCGGTCACAATTTCTTCAAAATTTCTGACGTTCTGCAATTCACTCAAAAATGGTGCCAAACTGTTGGAAACCATCCCCTGAAAGGTTTTTCGGTGGAAAGAGATGTGTTTGTATCATCGGAAACAGATTTAGCCCTCAATGTCTGAACAACTTTTTTTGAAAAAATCCCTAAGCCGCGCGGTCACTATTTCTTCAAAATTTCTGACGTTCTGCAATTCACTCAAAAATGGTGCCAAACTGTTGCAAACCATCCCCTGAAAGGTTTTTCGGTGGAAACAGATGCGTTTTTATCATCGAAACAGAATTAGCCCTCGATGTCTGAACAACCTTTTTTTGAAAAAATCCCTAAGCCGCGCGGTCACAATTTCTTCAAAATTTCTGAGGTTCTGCAATTCACTCAAAAATGGTGCCAAACTGTTGCAAACCATCCCCTGAAAGGTTTTTCGGTGGAAACAGATGCGTTTTTATCATCGAAACAGAATTAGCCCTCGATGTCTGAACAACCTTTTTTTGAAAAAATCCCTAAGCCGCGCGGTCACAATTTCTTCAAAATTTCTGACGTTCTGCAATTCACTCGAAAATGGTGCCAAACTGTTGCAAACCATCCCCTGAAAGGTTTTTTGGTGGAAACAGGTGGGTTTTTATCATCGGAAACAGAATTAGCCCTCGATGTCTGAACAACTTTTTTTTGAAAAAATCCCTAAGCCGCACGGTCACAATTTCTTGGAAATCTCTGACGTTCTGCAATTCACTCAAAAATGGTGCCAAACTGTTGCAAACCATCCCCTGAAAGGTCTCTCTGTGGGAACATATGTGTTTTTATCATAGAAACAGAATTAGCCCTCGATGTCTGAACAACCTTTTTTTGAAAAAACCCCTAAGCCGCGCGGTCACAATTTCTTCAAAATTTCTGACGTTCTTAAATTCACACAAAAATGGTGCCAAACTGTTGCAAACCACGATGTCTGAACAAATTTTTTTTGAAAAAATCCCTAAGCCGCGCGGTCATAATTTCTTCAAAATTTCTGACGTTCTGAAATTCATTCAAAAATGGTGCCAAACTGTTGCAAACCATCCCCTGAAAGGTTTTTCGGTGGAAACAGGTGGGTTTTTATCATCGTAAACAGTATTAGCCCTCAATGTCTGAACAATTTTTTTTAAAAAAAATCCCTAAGCCGCGCGGTCACAATTTCTTCAAAATTTCTGACGTTCTGCAATTCACTCAAAAATGGTGCCGAACTGTTGCAGACCATCCCCTGAAAGGTTTTTCGATGGAAACAGATGCGTTTTTATCATCGAAACAGAATTAGCCCTCGATGTCTGAACAACCTTTTTTTGAAAAAATCCCTAAGCCGCGCGGTCACAATGTCTTCAAAATTTCTGACGTTCTGCAATTCACTCAAAAGTGGTTCCAAACTGTTGCAAACCATCCCCTGAAATGGTTTTCGGTGGAAACAGATGCGTTTTTATCATCGGAAACAGAATTAGCCCTCCATGTCTGAACAACTTTTTTTTGAAAAAATCCCTAAGCCGCGCGGTCACAATTTCTTCAAAATTTCTGACCTTCTGCAATTCACTCAAAAATGGTGCCAAACTGTTGCAGACCATCACCTGAAAGATTTTTCGGTGGAAACAGATGCGTTTTTATCATCGAAACAGAATTAGCCCTCGATTTCTGAACAACTTTTTTTGAAAAAATCCCTAAGCCGCGCGGTCACAATTTCTTCAAAATTTCTGACGTTCTGCAATTCACTCAAAAATGGTGCCAAACTGTTGGAAACCATCCCCTGAAAGGTTTTTCGGTGGAAAGAGATGTGTTTGTATCATCGGAAACAGATTTAGCCCTCAATGTCTGAACAACTTTTTTTGAAAAAATCCCTAAGCCGCGCGGTCACTATTTCTTCAAAATTTCTGACGTTCTGCAATTCACTCAAAAATGGTGCCAAACTGTTGCAAACCATCCCCTGAAAGGTTTTTCGGTGGAAACAGATGCGTTTTTATCATCGAAACAGAATTAGCCCTCGATGTCTGAACAACCTTTTTTTGAAAAAATCCCTAAGCCGCGCGGTCACAATTTCTTCAAAATTTCTGAGGTTCTGCAATTCACTCAAAAATGGTGCCAAACTGTTGCAAACCATCCCCTGAAAGGTTTTTCGGTGGAAACAGATGCGTTTTTATCATCGAAACAGAATTAGCCCTCGATGTCTGAACAACCTTTTTTTGAAAAAATCCCTAAGCCGCGCGGTCACAATTTCTTCAAAATTTCTGACGTTCTGCAATTCACTCGAAAATGGTGCCAAACTGTTGCAAACCATCCCCTGAAAGGTTTTTTGGTGGAAACAGGTGGGTTTTTATCATCGGAAACAGAATTAGCCCTCGATGTCTGAACAACTTTTTTTTGAAAAAATCCCTAAGCCGCACGGTCACAATTTCTTGGAAATCTCTGACGTTCTGCAATTCACTCAAAAATGGTGCCAAACTGTTGCAAACCATCCCCTGAAAGGTCTTTCTGTGGGAACATATGTGTTTTTATCATAGAAACAGAATTAGCCCTCGATGTCTGAACAACCTTTTTTTGAAAAAACCCCTAAGCCGCGCGGTCACAATTTCTTCAAAATTTCTGACGTTCTTAAATTCACACAAAAATGGTGCCAAACTGTTGCAAACCACGATGTCTGAACAAATTTTTTTTGAAAAAATCCCTAAGCTGCGCGGTCATAATTTCTTCAAAATTTCTGACGTTCTGAAATTCATTCAAAAATGGTGCCAAACTGTTGCAAACCATCCCCTGAAAGGTTTTTCGGTGGAAACAGGTGGGTTTTTATCATCGTAAACAGTATTAGCCCTCAATGTCTGAACAATTTTTTTTTAAAAAAATCCCTAAGCCGCGCGGTCACAATTTCTTCAAAATTTCTGACGTTCTGCAATTCACTCAAAAATGGTGCCGAACTGTTGCAGACCATCCCCTGAAAGGTTTTTCGATGGAAACAGATGCGTTTTTATCATCGAAACAGAATTAGCCCTCGATGTCTGAACAACCTTTTTTTGAAAAAATCCCTAAGCCGCGCGGTCACAATGTCTTCAAAATTTCTGACGTTCTGCAATTCACTCAAAAGTGGTGCCAAACTGTTGCAAACCATCCCCTGAAATGGTTTTCGGTGGAAACAGATGCGTTTTTATCATCGGAAACAGAATTAGCCCTCGATGTCTGAACAACTTTTTTTTGAAAAAATCCCTAAGCCGCGCGGTCACAATTTCTTCAAAATTTCTGACCTTCTGCAATTCACTCAAAAATGGTGCCAAACTGTTGCAGACCATCCCCTCAAAGGTTTTTCGGTGGAAACAGGTGCGTTTTTATCATCGAAACAGAATTAGCCCTCGATGTCTGAACAACCTTTTTTTGAAAAAATCCCTAAGCCGCGCGGTCACAATTTCTTCAAAATTTCTGACGTTCTGCAATTCACTCAAAAATGGTGCCAAACTGTTGCAAACCATCCCCTGAAAGTTTTTTCGGTGGAAACAGATGCGTTTTTATCATCAGAAACAGAATTAGCCCTCGATGTCTGAACAAATTTTTTTTGAAAAAATCCCTAAGCCGCGCGGTCACAATTTCTTCAAAATTTCTGAGGTTCTGCAATTCACTCAAAAATGGTGCCAAACTGTTGCAAACCATCCCCTGAAAGGTTTTTCGGTGGAAACAGATGCGTTTTTATCATCGAAACAGAATTAGCCCTCGATGTCTGAACAACCTTTTTTTGAAAAAATCCCTAAGCCGCGCGGTCACAATTTCTTCAAAATTTCTGAGGTTCTGCAATTCACTCAAAAATGGTGCCAAACTGTTGCAAACCATCCCCTGAAAGGTTTTTCGGTGGAAACAGATGCGTTTTTATCATCGAAACAGAATTAGCCCTCGATGTCTGAACAACCTTTTTTTGAAAAAATCCCTAAGCCGCGCGGTCACAATTTCTTCAAAATTTCTGACGTTCTGCAATTCACTCGAAAATGGTGCCAAACTGTTGCAAACCATCCCCTGAAAGGTTTTTTGGTGGAAACAGGTGGGTTTTTATCATCGGAAACAGAATTAGCCCTCGATTTCTGAACAACTTTTTTTTGAAAAAATCCCTAAGCCGCACGGTCACAATTTCTTGGAAATCTCTGACGTTCTGCAATTCACTCAAAAATGGTGCCAAACTGTTGCAAACCATCCCCTGAAAGGTCTTTCTGTGGGAACAGATGCGTTTTTATCATCAGAAACAGAATTAGCCCTCGATGTCTGAACAAATTTTTTTTGAAAAAATCCCTAAGCCGCGCGGTCACAATTTCTTCAAAATTTCTGAGGTTCTGCAATTCACTCAAAAATGGTGCCAAACTGTTGCAAACCATCCCCTGAAAGGTTTTTCGGTGGAAACAGATGCGTTTTTATCATCGAAACAGAATTAGCCCTCGATGTCTGAACAACCTTTTTTTGAAAAAATCCCTAAGCCGCGCGGTCACAATTTCTTCAAAATTTCTGAGGTTCTGCAATTCACTCAAAAATGGTGCCAAACTGTTGCAAACCATCCCCTGAAAGGTTTTTCGGTGGAAACAGATGCGTTTTTATCATCGAAACAGAATTAGCCCTCGATGTCTGAACAACCTTTTTTTGAAAAAATCCCTAAGCCGCGCGGTCACAATTTCTTCAAAATTTCTGACGTTCTGCAATTCACTCGAAAATGGTGCCAAACTGTTGCAAACCATCCCCTGAAAGGTTTTTTGGTGGAAACAGGTGGGTTTTTATCATCGGAAACAGAATTAGCCCTCGATTTCTGAACAACTTTTTTTTGAAAAAATCCCTAAGCCGCACGGTCACAATTTCTTGGAAATCTCTGACGTTCTGCAATTCACTCAAAAATGGTGCCAAACTGTTGCAAACCATCCCCTGAAAGGTCTTTCTGTGGGAACATATGTGTTTTTATCATAGAAACAGAATTAGCCCTCGATGTCTGAACAACCTTTTTTTGAAAAAACCCCTAAGCCGCGCGGTCACAATTTCTTCAAAATTTCTGACGTTCTTAAATTCACACAAAAATGGTGCCAAACTGTTGCAAACCACGATGTCTGAACAAATTTTTTTTGAAAAAATCCCTAAGCCGCGCGGTCATAATTTCTTCAAAATTTCTGACGTTCTGAAATTCATTCAAAAATGGTGCCAAACTGTTGCAAACCATCCCCTGAAAGGTTTTTCGGTGGAAACAGGTGGGTTTTTATCATCGTAAACAGTATTAGCCCTCAATGTCTGAACAATTTTTTTAAAAAAAAATCCCTAAGCCGCGCGGTCACAATTTCTTCAAAATTTCTGACGTTCTGCAATTCACTCAAAAATGGTGCCGAACTGTTGCAGACCATCCCCTGAAAGGTTTTTCGATGGAAACAGATGCGTTTTTATCATCGAAACAGAATTAGCCCTCGATGTCTGAACAACCTTTTTTTGAAAAAATCCCTAAGCCGCGCGGTCACAATGTCTTCAAAATTTCTGACGTTCTGCAATTCACTCAAAAGTGGTTCCAAACTGTTGCAAACCATCCCCTGAAATGGTTTTCGGTGGAAACAGATGCGTTTTTATCATCGGAAACAGAATTAGCCCTCCATGTCTGAACAACTTTTTTTTGAAAAAATCCCTAAGCCGCGCGGTCACAATTTCTTCAAAATTTCTGACCTTCTGCAATTCACTCAAAAATGGTGCCAAACTGTTGCAGACCATCACCTGAAAGGTTTTTCGGTGGAAACAGATGCGTTTTTATCATCGAAACAGAATTAGCCCTCGATTTCTGAACAACTTTTTTTGAAAAAATCCCTAAGCCGCGCGGTCACAATTTCTTCAAAATTTCTGACGTTCTGCAATTCACTCAAAAATGGTGCCAAACTGTTGCAAACCATCCCCTGAAAGGTTTTTCGGTGGAAAGAGATGTGTTTGTATCATCGGAAACAGATTTAGCCCTCAATGTCTGAACAACTTTTTTTGAAAAAATCCCTAAGCCGCGCGGTCACTATTTCTTCAAAATTTCTGACGTTCTGCAATTCACTCAAAAATGGTGCCAAACTGTTGCAAACCATCCCCTGAAAGGTTTTTCGGTGGAAACAGATGCGTTTTTATCATCGAAACAGAATTAGCCCTCGATGTCTGAACAACCTTTTTTTGAAAAAATCCCTAAGCCGCGCGGTCACAATTTCTTCAAAATTTCTGAGGTTCTGCAATTCACTCAAAAATGGTGCCAAACTGTTGCAAACCATCCCCTGAAAGGTTTTTCGGTGGAAACAGATGCGTTTTTATCATCGAAACAGAATTAGCCCTCGATGTCTGAACAACCTTTTTTTGAAAAAATCCCTAAGCCGCGCGGTCACAATTTCTTCAAAATTTCTGACGTTCTGCAATTCACTCGAAAATGGTGCCAAACTGTTGCAAACCATCCCCTGAAAGGTTTTTTGGTGGAAACAGGTGGGTTTTTATCATCGGAAACAGAATTAGCCCTCGATGTCTGAACAACTTTTTTTTGAAAAAATCCCTAAGCCGCACGGTCACAATTTCTTGGAAATCTCTGACGTTCTGCAATTCACTCAAAAATGGTGCCAAACTGTTGCAAACCATCCCCTGAAAGGTCTTTCTGTGGGAACATATGTGTTTTTATCATAGAAACAGAATTAGCCCTCGATGTCTGAACAACCTTTTTTTGAAAAAACCCCTAAGCCGCGCGGTCACAATTTCTTCAAAATTTCTGACGTTCTTAAATTCACACAAAAATGGTGCCAAACTGTTGCAAACCACGATGTCTGAACAAATTTTTTTTGAAAAAATCCCTAAGCTGCGCGGTCATAATTTCTTCAAAATTTCTGACGTTCTGAAATTCATTCAAAAATGGTGCCAAACTGTTGCAAACCATCCCCTGAAAGGTTTTTCGGTGGAAACAGGTGGGTTTTTATCATCGTAAACAGTATTAGCCCTCAATGTCTGAACAATTTTTTTTTAAAAAAATCCCTAAGCCGCGCGGTCACAATTTCTTCAAAATTTCTGACGTTCTGCAATTCACTCAAAAATGGTGCCGAACTGTTGCAGACCATCCCCTGAAAGGTTTTTCGATGGAAACAGATGCGTTTTTATCATCGAAACAGAATTAGCCCTCGATGTCTGAACAACCTTTTTTTGAAAAAATCCCTAAGCCGCGCGGTCACAATGTCTTCAAAATTTCTGACGTTCTGCAATTCACTCAAAAGTGGTGCCAAACTGTTGCAAACCATCCCCTGAAATGGTTTTCGGTGGAAACAGATGCGTTTTTATCATCGGAAACAGAATTAGCCCTCGATGTCTGAACAACTTTTTTTTGAAAAAATCCCTAAGCCGCGCGGTCACAATTTCTTCAAAATTTCTGACCTTCTGCAATTCACTCAAAAATGGTGCCAAACTGTTGCAGACCATCCCCTCAAAGGTTTTTCGGTGGAAACAGGTGCGTTTTTATCATCGAAACAGAATTAGCCCTCGATGTCTGAACAACCTTTTTTTGAAAAAATCCCTAAGCCGCGCGGTCACAATTTCTTCAAAATTTCTGACGTTCTGCAATTCACTCAAAAATGGTGCCAAACTGTTGCAAACCATCCCCTGAAAGTTTTTTCGGTGGAAACAGATGCGTTTTTATCATCAGAAACAGAATTAGCCCTCGATGTCTGAACAAATTTTTTTTGAAAAAATCCCTAAGCCGCGCGGTCACAATTTCTTCAAAATTTCTGAGGTTCTGCAATTCACTCAAAAATGGTGCCAAACTGTTGCAAACCATCCCCTGAAAGGTTTTTCGGTGGAAACAGATGCGTTTTTATCATCGAAACAGAATTAGCCCTCGATGTCTGAACAACCTTTTTTTGAAAAAATCCCTAAGCCGCGCGGTCACAATTTCTTCAAAATTTCTGAGGTTCTGCAATTCACTCAAAAATGGTGCCAAACTGTTGCAAACCATCCCCTGAAAGGTTTTTCGGTGGAAACAGATGCGTTTTTATCATCGAAACAGAATTAGCCCTCGATGTCTGAACAACCTTTTTTTGAAAAAATCCCTAAGCCGCACGGTCACAATTTCTTCAAAATTTCTGACGTTCTGCAATTCACTCGAAAATGGTGCCAAACTGTTGCAAACCATCCCCTGAAAGGTTTTTTGGTGGAAACAGGTGGGTTTTTATCATCGGAAACAGAATTAGCCCTCGATGTCTGAACAACTTTTTTTTGAAAAAATCCCTAAGCCGCACGGTCACAATTTCTTGGAAATCTCAGACGTTCTGCAATTCACTCAAAATTGGTGCCAAACTGTTGCAAACCATCCCGTGAAAGGTCTTTCTGTGGGAACATATGTGTTTTTATCATAGAAACAGAATTAGCCCTCGATGTCTGAACAACCTTTTTTTGAAAAAACCCCTAAGCCGCGCGGTCACAATTTCTTCAAAATTTCTGATGTTCTTAAATTCACACAAAAATGGTGCCAAACTGTTGCAAACCACGATGTCTGAACAAATTTTTTTTAAAAAAATCCCTAAGCCGCGCGGTCATAATTTCTTCAAAATTTCTGACGTTCTGAAATTCAATAAAAAAATGGTGCCAAACTGTTGCAAAGCATCCCCTGAAAGGTTTTTCGGTGGAAACAGGTGGGTTTTTATCATCGGAAACAGAATTAGCCCTCGATGTCTGAACAACTTTTTTTTGAAAAAATCCCTAAGCCGCGCGGTCACAATTTCTTCAAAATTTCTGAAGTTCTGCAATTCACGCAAATATGATGCCAAACTGTTGCAAACCATCCCCTGAAAGGTTTTTCGGTGGAAACAGGTGGGTTTTTATCATCGGAAACAGTATTAGCCCTCAATGTCTGAACAATTGTTTTTTTAAAAAATCCCTAAGCCGCGCGGTCACAATGTCTTCAAAATTTCTGACGTTCTGCAATTCACTCAAAAATGGTGCCAAACTGTTGCAGACCATCACCTGAAAGGTTGTTCGGTGGAAACAGATGCGTTTTTATCATCAAAACAGAATTAGCCCTCGATTTCTGAACAACTTTTTTTTGAAAAAATCCCTAAGCCGCACAATCACAATTTCTTGGAAATCTCTGACGTTCTGCAATTCACTCAAAAATGGTGCCAAACTGTTGCAAACCATCCCCTGAAAGGTCTTTCTGTGGGAACATATGTGTTTTTATCATAGAAACAGAATTAGCCCTCGATGTCTGAACAACCTTTTTTTGAAAAAACCCCTAAGCCGCGCGGTCACAATTTCTTCAAAATTTCTGACCTTCTTAAATTCCCACAAAAATGGTGCCAAACTGTTGCAAACCACGATGTCTGAACAAATTTTTTTTGAAAAAATCCCTAAGCCGCGCGGTCATAATTTCTTCAAAATTTCTGACGTTCTGAAATTCATTCAAAAATGGTGCCAAACTGTTGCAAACCATCCCCTAAAAAGTTTTTCGGTGGAAACAGGTGGGTTTTTATCATCGTAAACAGTATTAGCCCTCAATGTCTGAACAATTTTTTTTAAAAAAAATCCCTAAGCCGCGCGGTCACAATTTCTTCAAAATTTCTGACGTTCTGCAATTCACTCAAAAATGGTGCCGAACTGTTGCAGACCATCCCCTGAAAGGTTTTTCGATGGAAACAGATGCGTTTTTATCATCGAAACAGAATTAGCCCTCGATGTCTGAACAACCTTTTTTTGAAAAAATCCCTAAGCCGCGCGGTCACAATGTCTTCAAAATTTCTGACGTTCTGCAATTCACTCAAAAGTGGTTCCAAACTGTTGCAAACCATCCCCTGAAATGGTTTTCGGTGGAAACAGATGCGTTTTTATCATCGGAAACAGAATTAGCCCTCCATGTCTGAACAACTTTTTTTTGAAAAAATCCCTAAGCCGCGCGGTCACAATTTCTTCAAAATTTCTGACCTTCTGCAATTCACTCAAAAATGGTGCCAAACTGTTGCAGACCATCACCTGAAAGGTTTTTCGGTGGAAACAGATGCGTTTTTATCATCGAAACAGAATTAGCCCTCGATTTCTGAACAACTTTTTTTGAAAAAATCCCTAAGCCGCGCGGTCACAATTTCTTCAAAATTTCTGACGTTCTGCAATTCACTCAAAAATGGTGCCAAACTGTTGCAAACCATCCCCTGAAAGGTTTTTCGGTGGAAAGAGATGTGTTTGTATCATCGGAAACAGATTTAGCCCTCAATGTCTGAACAACTTTTTTTGAAAAAATCCCTAAGCCGCGCGGTCACTATTTCTTCAAAATTTCTGACGTTCTGCAATTCACTCAAAAATGGTGCCAAACTGTTGCAAACCATCCCCTGAAAGGTTTTTCGGTGGAAACAGATGTGTTTTTTATCATCGAAACAGAATTAGCCCTCGATGTCTGAACAACCTTTTTTTGAAAAAATCCCTAAGCCCCGCGGTCACAATTTCTTCAAAATTTCTGACGTTCTGCAATTCACTCAAAAGTGGTGCCAAACTGTTGCAAACCATCCCCTGAAAGGGTTTTCGGTGGAAACAGATGCGTTTTTATCATCGGAAACAGAATTAGCCCTCGATGTCTGAACAACTTTTTTAAAAAAAAATCCCTAAGCCGCGCCGTCACAATTTCTTCAAAATTTCTGACGTTTTGCAATTCAGTAAAAAATGGTGTCAAACTGTTGCAAAACATCCCCTGAAATGTTTTTCGGTGGAAACAGATGCGTTTTTATCATGGAAACAGAATCAGCCCTCGATGTCTGAACAACCTTTTTTTGAAAAAATCCCTAAGCCGCGCGGTCACAATTTCTTCAAAATTTCTGACGTTCTGCAATTCACACAAAAATGGTGCCAAACTGTTGCAAAGAATCCCCTGAAAGGTTTTTCGGTGGAAACAGATGCGTTTTTATCATCGGAAACAGAATTAGCCCTCGATGTCTGAACAACTTTTTTAAAAAAAAATCCCTAAGCCGCGCCGTCACAATTTCTTCAAAATTTCTGACGTTTTGCAATTCAGTAAAAAATGGTGTCAAACTGTTGCAAAACATCCCCTGAAATGTTTTTCGGTGGAAACAGATGCGTTTTTATCATGGAAACAGAATCAGCCCTCGATGTATGAACAACCTTTTTTTGAAAAAATCCCTAAGCCGCGCGGTCACAATTTCTTCAAAATTTCTGACGGTCTGCAATTCACTCAAAAATGGTGCCAAACTGTTGCAAACCATCCCCTGAAAGGTTTTTCGGTGGAAACAGATGCGTTTTTATCATCAGAAACAGAATTAGCCCTCGATGTCTGAACAAATTTTTTTTGAAAAAATCCCTAAGCCGCGCGGTCACAATTTCTTCAAAATTTCTGAGGTTCTGCAATTCACTCAAAAATGGTGCCAAACTGTTGCAAACCATCCCCTGAAAGGTTTTTCGGTGGAAACAGATGCGTTTTTATCATCGAAACAGAATTAGCCCTCGATGTCTGAACAACCTTTTTTTGAAAAAATCCCTAAGCCGCGCGGTCACAATTTCTTCAAAATTTCTGACGTTCTGCAATTCACTCGAAAATGGTGCCAAACTGTTGCAAACCATCCCCTGAAAGGTTTTTTGGTGGAAACAGGTGGGTTTTTATCATCGGAAACAGAATTAGCCCTCGATGTCTGAACAACTTTTTTTTGAAAAAATCCCTAAGCCGCACGGTCACAATTTCTTGGAAATCTCAGACGTTCTGCAATTCACTCAAAATTGGTGCCAAACTGTTGCAAACCATCCCGTGAAAGGTCTTTCTGTGGGAACATATGTGTTTTTATCATAGAAACAGAATTAGCCCTCGATGTCTGAACAACCTTTTTTTGAAAAAACCCCTAAGCCGCGCGGTCACAATTTCTTCAAAATTTCTGATGTTCTTAAATTCACACAAAAATGGTGCCAAACTGTTGCAAACCACGATGTCTGAACAAATTTTTTTTTAAAAAATCCCTAAGCCGCGCGGTCATAATTTCTTCAAAATTTCTGACGTTCTGAAATTCAATAAAAAAATGGTGCCAAACTGTTGCAAAGCATCCCCTGAAAGGTTTTTCGGTGGAAACAGGTGGGTTTTTATCATCGGAAACAGAATTAGCCCTCGATGTCTGAACAACTTTTTTTTGAAAAAATCCCTAAGCCGCGCGGTCACAATTTCTTCAAAATTTCTGAAGTTCTGCAATTCACGCAAATATGATGCCAAACTGTTGCAAACCATCCCCTGAAAGGTTTTTCGGTGGAAACAGGTGGGTTTTTATCATCGGAAACAGTATTAGCCCTCAATGTCTGAACAATTGTTTTTTTAAAAAATCCCTAAGCCGCGCGGTCACAATGTCTTCAAAATTTCTGACGTTCTGCAATTCACTCAAAAATGGTGCCAAACTGTTGCAGACCATCACCTGAAAGGTTGTTCGGTGGAAACAGATGCGTTTTTATCATCAAAACAGAATTAGCCCTCGATTTCTGAACAACTTTTTTTTGAAAAAATCCCTAAGCCGCACAATCACAATTTCTTGGAAATCTCTGACGTTCTGCAATTCACTCAAAAATGGTGCCAAACTGTTGCAAACCATCCCCTGAAAGGTCTTTCTGTGGGAACATATGTGTTTTTATCATAGAAACAGAATTAGCCCTCGATGTCTGAACAACCTTTTTTTGAAAAAACCCCTAAGCCGCGCGGTCACAATTTCTTCAAAATTTCTGACGTTCTTAAATTCCCACAAAAATGGTGCCAAACTGTTGCAAACCACGATGTCTGAACAAATTTTTTTTGAAAAAATCCCTAAGCCGCGCGGTCATAATTTCTTCAAAATTTCTGACGTTCTGAAATTCATTCAAAAATGGTGCCAAATTGTTGCAAACCATACCCTGAATGGTTTTTCGGTGGAAACAGGTGGGTTTTTATCATCGTAAACAGTATTAGCCCTCAATGTCTGAACAATTTTTTTTTTAAAAAATCCCTAAGCCGCGCGGTCACAATTTCTTCAAAATTTCTGACGTTCTGCAATTCACTCAAAAATGGTGCCGAACTGTTGCAGACCATCCCCTGAAAGGTTTTTCGATGGAAACAGATGCGTTTTTATCATCGAAACAGAATTAGCCCTCGATGTCTGAACAACCTTTTTTTGAAAAAATCCCTAAGCCGCGCGGTCACAATGTCTTCAAAATTTCTGACGTTCTGCAATTCACTCAAAAGTGGTTCCAAACTGTTGCAAACCATCCCCTGAAATGGTTTTCGGTGGAAACAGATGCGTTTTTATCATCGGAAACAGAATTAGCCCTCCATGTCTGAACAACTTTTTTTTGAAAAAATCCCTAAGCCGCGCGGTCACAATTTCTTCAAAATTTCTGACCTTCTGCAATTCACTCAAAAATGGTGCCAAACTGTTGCAGACCATCACCTGAAAGGTTTTTCGGTGGAAACAGATGCGTTTTTATCATCGAAACAGAATTAGCCCTCGATTTCTGAACAACTTTTTTTGAAAAAATCCCTAAGCCGCGCGGTCACAATTTCTTCAAAATTTCTGACGTTCTGCAATTCACTCAAAAATGGTGCCAAACTGTTGCAAACCATCCCCTGAAAGGTTTTTCGGTGGAAAGAGATGTGTTTGTATCATCGGAAACAGATTTAGCCCTCAATGTCTGAACAACTTTTTTTGAAAAAATCCCTAAGCCGCGCGGTCACTATTTCTTCAAAATTTCTGACGTTCTGCAATTCACTCAAAAATGGTGCCAAACTGTTGCAAACCATCCCCTGAAAGGTTTTTCGGTGGAAACAGATGTGTTTTTTATCATCGAAACAGAATTAGCCCTCGATGTCTGAACAACCTTTTTTTGAAAAAATCCCTAAGCCCCGCGGTCACAATTTCTTCAAAATTTCTGACGTTCTGCAATTCACTCAAAAGTGGTGCCAAACTGTTGCAAACCATCCCCTGAAAGGGTTTTCGGTGGAAACAGATGCGTTTTTATCATCGGAAACAGAATTAGCCCTCGATGTCTGAACAACTTTTTTTAAAAAAAATCCCTAAGCCGCGCCGTCACAATTTCTTCAAAATTTCTGACGTTTTGCAATTCAGTAAAAAATGGTGTCAAACTGTTGCAAAACATCCCCTGAAATGTTTTTCGGTGGAAACAGATGCGTTTTTATCATGGAAACAGAATCAGCCCTCGATGTCTGAACAACCTTTTTTTGAAAAAATCCCTAAGCCGCGCGGTCACAATTTCTTCAAAATTTCTGACGTTCTGCAATTCACACAAAAATGGTGCCAAACTGTTGCAAAGAATCCCCTGAAAGGTTTTTCGGTGGAAACAGATGCGTTTTTATCATCGGAAACAGAATTAGCCCTCGATGTCTGAACAACTTTTTAAAAAAAAAATCCCTAAGCCGCGCCGTCACAATTTCTTCAAAATTTCTGACGTTTTGCAATTCAGTAAAAAATGGTGTCAAACTGTTGCAAAACATCCCCTGAAATGTTTTTCGGTGGAAACAGATGCGTTTTTATCATGGAAACAGAATCAGCCCTCGATGTATGAACAACCTTTTTTTGAAAAAATCCCTAAGCCGCGCGGTCACAATTTCTTCAAAATTTCTGACGTTCTGCAATTCACTCAAAAATGGTGCCAAACTGTTGCAAACCATCCCCTGAAAGGGTTTTCGGTGGAAACAGATGCGTTTTTATCATCGGAAACAGAATTAGCCCTCGATGTCTGAACAACTTTTTTTAAAAAAAATCCCTAAGCCGCGCCGTCACAATTTCTTCAAAATTTCTGACGTTTTGCAATTCAGTAAAAAATGGTGCCAAACTGTTGCAAACCATCCCCTGAAAGGTTTTTCGGTGGAAACAGATGCGTTTTTATCATCAGAAACAGAATTAGCCCTCGATGTCTGAACAAATTTTTTTTGAAAAAATCCCTAAGCCGCGCGGTCACAATTTCTTCAAAATTTCTGACGTTCTGCAATTCACACAAAAATGGTGCCAAACTGTTGCAAAGAATCCCCTGAAAGGTTTTTCGGTGGAAACAGATGCGTTTTTATCATCCGAAACAGAATTAGCCCTCGATGTCAAAACAATTTTTTTGAAAAAAATCCCTAAGCCGCGCGGTCACAATTTCTTCAAAATTTCTGACGTTCTGCAATTCACTCAAAAATGGTGCCAAACTGTTGCAAACCATCCCCTGAAAGGTTTTTCGGTGGAAACAGGTGGGTTTTTATCATCGGAAACAGAATTAGCCCTCGATGTCTGAACAACTTTTTTTTGAAAAAATCCCTAAGCCGCGCGGTCACAATTTATTCAAAATTTCTGACGTTCTGCAATTCACTCAAAAATGGTGCCAAACTGTTGCAAACCATCCCCTGAAAGTTTTTTCGGTGGAAGCAGATGCGTTTTTATCATCAGAAACAGAATTAGCCCTCGATGTCTGAACAAATTTTTTTTTAAAAAATCCCTAAGCCGCGCGGTCACAATTTATTCAAAATTTCTGACGTTCTGCAATTCACTCAAAAGTGGTGCCAAACTGTTGCAAACCATCCCCTGAAAGGGTTTTCGGTGGAAACAGATGCGTTTTTATCATCAGAAACAGAATTAGCCCTCGATGTCTGAACAACTTTTTTTTAAAAAATCCCTAAGCCGCGCGGTCACAATTTCTTCAAAATTTCTGACGTTCTGAAATTCATTCAAAAATGGTGCCAAACTGTTGCAAACAATCCCCTGAAAGATTTTTCGGAGGAAACAGGTGGGTTTTTATCATCGAAACAGAATTAGTCCTCGATGTCTAAACAACTTTTTTTAAAAAAAAATCCCTAAGCCGCGCGGTCACAATTTCTTCAAAATTTCTGACGTTCTGCAATTCACTCAAAAATGGTGCCAAACTGTTGCAAACCATCCCCTGAAAGGTTTTTCGGTGGAAACAGATGTGTTTTTATCATCGGAAACAGATTTAGCCCTCGATGTCTGAACAACCTTTTTTTGAAAAAATCCCTAAGCCGCGCGGTCACAATTTCTTCAAAATTTCTGACGTTCTGCAATTCACTGAAAAGTGGTGCCAAACTGTTGCAAACCATCCCCTGAAAGGGTTTTCGGTGGAAACAGATGCGTTTTTATCATCGGAAACATAATTAGCCCTCGATGTCTGAACAACTTTTTTTAAAAAAAATCCCTAAGCCGCGCGGTCACAATTTCTTCAAAATTTCTGACGTTTTGCAATTCAGTAAAAAATGGTGTCAAACTGTTGCAAAAGATCCCCTGAAATGTTTTTCGGTGGAAACAGATGCATTTTTATCATGGAAACAGAATCAGCCCTCGATGTCAGAACAACCTTTTTTTGAAAAAATCCCTAAGCCGCGCGGTCACAATTTCTTCAAAATTTCTGACGTTCTGCAATTCACTCAAAAATGGTGCCAAACTGTTGCAAACCATCCCCTGAAAGGTTTTTCGGTGGAAACAGGTGGGTTTTTATCATCGGAAACAGAATTAGCCCTCGATGTCTGAACAACTTTTTTTTGAAAAAATCCCTAAGCCGCGCGGTCACAATTTATTCAAAATTTCTGACGTTCTGCAATTCACTCAAAAATGGTGCCAAACTGTTGCAAACCATCCCCTGAAAGTTTTTTCGGTGGAAGCAGATGCGTTTTTATCATCAGAAACAGAATTAGCCCTCGATGTCTGAACAAATTTTTTTAAAAAAATCCCTAAGCCGCGCGGTCACAATTTATTCAAAATTTCTGACGTTCTGCAATTCACTCAAAAGTGGTGCCAAACTGTTGCAAACCATCCCCTGAAAGGGTTTTCGGTGGAAACAGATGCGTTTTTATCATCAGAAACAGAATTAGCCCTCAATGTCTGAACAACTTTTTTTAAAAAAATCCCTAAGCCGCGCGGTCACAATTTCTTCAAAATTTCTGACGTTCTGAAATTCATTCAAAAATGGTGCCAAACTGTTGCAAACAATCCCCTGAAAGATTTTTCGGAGGAAACAGGTGGGTTTTTATCATCGAAACAGAATTAGTCCTCGATGTCTAAACAACTTTTTTTAAAAAAAAATCCCTAAGCCGCGCGGTCACAATTTCTTCAAAATTTCTGACGTTCTGCAATTCACTCAAAAATGGTGCCAAACTGTTGCAAACCATCCCCTGAAAGGTTTTTCGGTGGAAACAGGTGGGTTTTTATCATCGGAAACAGAATTAGCCCTCGATGTCTGAACAACTTTTTTTTGAAAAAATCCCTAAGCCGCGCGGTCACAATTTATTCAAAATTTCTGACGTTCTGCAATTCACTCAAAAATGGTGCCAAACTGTTGCAAACCATCCCCTGAAAGTTTTTTCGGTGGAAGCAGATGCGTTTTTATCATCAGAAACAGAATTAGCCCTCGATGTCTGAACAAATTTTTTTTAAAAAAATCCCTAAGCCGCGCGGTCACAATTTATTCAAAATTTCTGACGTTCTGCAATTCACTCAAAAGTGGTGCCAAACTGTTGCAAACCATCCCCTGAAAGGGTTTTCGGTGGAAACAGATGCGTTTTTATCATCAGAAACAGAATTAGCCCTCGATGTCTGAACAACTTTTTTTAAAAAAATCCCTAAGCCGCGCGGTCACAATTTCTTCAAAATTTCTGACGTTCTGAAATTCATTCAAAAATGGTGCCAAACTGTTGCAAACAATTCCCTGAAAGATTTTTCGGAGGAAACAGGTGGGTTTTTATCATCGAAACAGAATTAGTCCTCGATGTCTAAACAACTTTTTTTTAAAAAAAATCCCTAAGCCGCGCGGTCACAATTTCTTCAAAATTTCTGACGTTCTGCAATTCACTCAAAAATGGTGCCAAACTGTTGCAAACCATCCCCTGAAAGGTTTTTCGGTGGAAACAGATGTGTTTTTATCATCGGAAACAGATTTAGCCCTCGATGTCTGAACAACCTTTTTTTGAAAAAATCCCTAAGCCGCGCGGTCACAATTTCTTCAAAATTTCTGACGTTCTGCAATTCACTGAAAAGTGGTGCCAAACTGTTGCAAACCATCCCCTGAAAGGGTTTTCGGTGGAAACAGATGCGTTTTTATCATCGGAAACATAATTAGCCCTCGATGTCTGAACAACTTTTTTTTAAAAAAATCCCTAAGCCGCGCGGTCACAATTTCTTCAAAATTTCTGACGTTCTGCAATTCAGTAAAAAATGGTGTCA
Organism: Podarcis melisellensis; assembly: GCF_964234715.1. Lineage (NCBI taxonomy): Eukaryota > Metazoa > Chordata > Lepidosauria > Squamata > Lacertidae > Podarcis > Podarcis melisellensis. Next base: position 89,506,001 of record NC_138538.1, on the reverse strand, counting down.
AACTGTTGCAAAAGATCCCCTGAAATGTTTTTCGGTGGAAACAGATGCATTTTTATCATGGAAACAGAATCAGCCCTCGATGTCAGAACAACCTTTTTTTGAAAAAATCCCTAAGCCGCGCGGTCACAATTTCTTCAAAATTTCTGACGTTCTGCAATTCACTCAAAAATGGTGCCAAACTGTTGCACACCATCCCCTGAAAGGTTTTTCGGTGAAAACAGATGCGATTTTATCATCGAAACAGAATTAGCCCTCGATATCTAAACAATTTTTTTTAAAAAAAATACCTAAGCCGCGCGGTCACAATTTATTCAAAATTTCTGACGTTCTGCAATTCACTCAAAAATGGTGCCAAACTGTTGCAAAGAATCCCCTGAAAGGTTTTTCGGTGGAAACAGATGCGTTTTTATCATCCAAAACAGAATTAGCCCTCAAAGTCTAAACAACTTTTTTTAAAAAAAAATCCCTAAGCCGCGCGGTCACAATTTCTTCAAAATTTCTGACGTTCTGCAATTCACTCAAAAATGGTGCCAAACTGTTGCAAACCATCCCCTGAAAGCTTTTTCGGTGGAAACAGATGCGTTTTTATCATCGAAACAGAATTAGCCCTCGATGTCTGAACAACATTTTTTTGAAAAAATCCCTAAGCCGTGCGGTCATAATTTCTTCAAAATTTCTGACCTTCTGCAATTCACTCAAAAATGGTGCCAAACTGTTGCAGACCATCCCCTGAAAGGTTTTTCGGTGTAAACAGATGCGTTTTTATCATCGAAACAGAATTAGCCCTCGATGTCTGAACAACTTTTTTTGAAAAAATCACTAAGCCGCGCGGTCACAATTTCTTCAAAATTTCTGACGTTCTGCAATTCAGTAAAAAATGGTGTCAAACTGTTGCAAAAGATCCCCTGAAATGTTTTTCGGTGGAAACAGGTGGGTTTTTATCATCGGAAACAGAATTAGCCCTCGATGTCTGAACAACTTTTTTTTGAAAAAATCCCTAAGCCGCGCGGTCACAATTTATTCAAAATTTCTGACGTTCTGCAATTCACTCAAAAATGGTGCCAAACTGTTGCACACCATCCCCTGAAAGGTTTTTCGGTGAAAACAGATGCGATTTTATCATCGAAACAGAATTAGCCCTCGATATCTAAACAATTTTTTTTTAAAAAAATACCTAAGCCGCGCGGTCACAATTTATTCAAAATTTCTGACGTTCTGCAATTCACTCAAAAATGGTGCCAAACTGTTGCAAAGAATCCCCTGAAAGGTTTTTCGGTGGAAACAGATGCGTTTTTATCATCCAAAACAGAATTAGCCCTCAAAGTCTAAACAACTTTTTTTAAAAAAAAATCCCTAAGCCGCGCGGTCACAATTTCTTCAAAATTTCTGACGTTCTGCAATTCACTCAAAAATGGTGCCAAACTGTTGCAAACCATCCCCTGAAAGCTTTTTCGGTGGAAACAGATGCGTTTTTATCATCGAAACAGAATTAGCCCTCGATGTCTGAACAACATTTTTTTGAAAAAATCCCTAAGCCGTGCGGTCATAATTTCTTCAAAATTTCTGACCTTCTGCAATTCACTCAAAAATGGTGCCAAACTGTTGCAGACCATCCCCTGAAAGGTTTTTCGGTGTAAACAGATGCGTTTTTATCATCGAAACAGAATTAGCCCTCGATGTCTGAACAACTTTTTTTGAAAAAATCACTAAGCCGCGCGGTCACAATTTCTTCAAAATTTCTGACGTTCTGCAATTCAGTAAAAAATGGTGTCAAACTGTTGCAAAAGATCCCCTGAAATGTTTTTCGGTGGAAACAGGTGGGTTTTTATCATCGGAAACAGAATTAGCCCTCGATGTCTGAACAACTTTTTTTTGAAAAAATCCCTAAGCCGCGCGGTCACAATTTATTCAAAATTTCTGACGTTCTGCAATTTACTCAAAAATGGTGCCAAACTGTTGCAAACCATCCCCTGAAATATTTTTCTGTGGAAACAGATGCGTTTTTATCATCGGAAACAGAATTAGCCCTCGATGTCTGAAGAACTTTTTTTTGAAAAAATCCCTAAGCCGTGCGGTCACAATTTCTTCAAAATTTCTGACCTTCTGCAATTCACTCAAAAATGGTGTAAAACTGTTGCAGACCATCCCCTGAAAGGTTTTTCGGTGTAAACAGATGCGTTTTTATCATGGAAACAGAATTAGCCCTCGATGTCTGAACAACTTTTTTTGAAAAAATCGCTAAGCCGCGTGGTCACAATTTCTTCAAAATTTCTGACGTTCTGCAATTCACTCAAAAATGGTGTCAAACTGTTGCAAAAGATCCCCTGAAAGGTTTTTCGTTGGAAATAGATGCGTTTTTATCATGGAAACAGAATCAGCCCTCGATGTCTGAACAACTTTTTTTTTGAAAAAATCCGTAATCCGTGCGGTCACAATTTCTTCAAAATTTCTGACGTTCTGCAATTCACTCAAAAGTGGTGCCAAACTGTTGCAAAGAATCCCCTGAAAGGGTTTTCGGTGGAAACAGATGCGTTTTTATCATCGGAAACAGAATTAGCCCTCGTTGTCTGAACAACATTTTTTTGAAAAAATCCCTAAACCGCGCAGTCACAATTTCTTCAAAATTTCTGACGTTCTGCAATTCACTCAAAAATGGTACCAAACTGTTGCAAACCATCCCCTGAAAGGTTTTTCGGTGGAAACAGGTGGGTTTTTATCATCGGAAACAGAATTAGCCCTCGATGTCTGAACAACTTTTTTTTGAAAAAACCCCTAAGCCGCGCGGTCACAATTTCTTCAAAATTTCTGACGTTCTGCAATTCACTCAAAAATGGTGCCAAACTGTTGCAAAGAATCCCCTGAAAGGTTTTTCGGTGGAAACAGATGCGTTTTTATCATCCGAAACAGAATTAGCCCTCAAAGTCTAAGCAACTTTAAAAAAAAAAAATCCCTAAGCCGCGCGGTCACAATTTCTTCAAAATTTCTGACGTTCTGCAATTCACTCAAAAATGGTGCCAAACTGTTGCAAACCATCCCCTGAATGGTTTTTCGGTGGAAACAGATGCGTTTTTATCATCGAAACAGAATTAGCCCTCGATGTCTGAAAAACCTTTTTTTGAAAAAATCCCTAAGCCGCGCGGTCACCATTTCTTCAAAATGTCTGACGTTCTACAATTCACTCAAAAGTGGTGCCAAACTGTTGCAAACCATCTCCTGAAAGGTTTTTCGGTGGAAACAGGTGCGTTTTTATCATCGGAAAAAGAATTAGCCCTCGATGTCTGAACAACCTTTTTTTGAAAAAATCCCTAAGCCGCGCGGTCACAATTTCTTCAAAATTTCTGACGTTCTTCAATTCAGTAAAAAATGGTGTCAAACTGTGGCAAAAGATCCCCTGAAATGATTTTTGGTGGAAACAGATGCATTTTTATCATCGGAAAAAGAATTAGCCCTCGATGTCTGAACAACCTTTTTTTGAAAAAATCCCTAAGCCGCGCGGTCACAATTTCTTCAAAATTTCTGACGTTCTGCAATTCACTCAAAAATGGTGCTGAACTGTTGCAAACCATCCCCTGAAAGGTTTTTCGGTGGAAACAGATGCATTTTTATCATCGAAACAGAATTAGCCCTCGATGTCTTAACACCTTTTTTTTGAAAAAATCCCTAAGCCGCGCGGTCACAATTTCTTCAAAATTTCTGACGTTCTGCAATTCACTCAAAAATGGTGCCAAACTGTTGCAAAGAATCCCCTGAAAGGTTTTTCGGTGGAAACAGATGCGTTTTTATCATCCGAAACAGAATTAGCCCTCAAAGTCTAAGCAACTTTAAAAAAAAAAAATCCCTAAGCCGCGCGGTCACAATTTCTTCAAAATTTCTGACGTTCTGCAATTCACTCAAAAATGGTGCCAAACTGTTGCGAACCATCCCCTGAATGGTTTTTCGGTGGAAACAGATGCGTGTTTATCATCGAAACAGAATTAGCCCTCGATGTCTGAAAAACCTTTTTTTGAAAAAATCCCTAAGCCGCGCGGTCACCATTTCTTCAAAATGTCTGACGTTCTACAATTCACTCAAAAGTGGTGCCAAACTGTTGCAAACCATCTCCTGAAAGGTTTTTCGGTGGAAACAGGTGCGTTTTTATCATCGGAAAAAGAATTAGCCCTCGATGTCTGAAAAACCTTTTTTTGAAAAAATCCCTAAGCCGCGCGGTCACAATTTCTTCAAAATTTCTGACGTTCTGCAATTCAGTAAAAAATGGTGTCAAACTGTTGCAAACCATCCCCTGAAAGGTTTTTCGGTGGAAACAGATGCGTTTTTATCATCGAAACAGAATTAGCCCTCGATGTCTGAAAAACCTTTTTTTGAAAATATCCCTAAGCCGTGCGGTCACAATTTCTTCAAAATTTCTGACGTTCTGCAATTCACTCAAAAGTGGTGCCAAACTGTTGCAAACCATCCCCTGAAAGGGTTTTCGGTGGAAACAAATGCGTTTTTATCATCCGAAACAGAATTAGCCCTCAAAGTCTAAACAACTTTTTTTAAACAAAAATCCCTAAGCCGCGCGGTCACAATTTCTGCAAAATTTCTGACGTTCTGCAATTCACTCAAAAATGGTGCCAAACTGTTGCAAACCATCCCCTGAAAGGTTTTTCGGTGGAAACAGGTGGGTTTTTATCATCGGAAACAGAATTAGCCCTCGATCTCTGAACAACTTTTTTTTGAAAAAATCCCTAAGCCGCGCGTTCACAATTTATTCAAAATTTCTGATGTTCTGCAATTTACTCAAAAATGGTGCCAAACTGTTGCAAACCATCCCCTGAAAGGTTTTTCGGTGGAAACAGATGCGTTTTTATCATCGAAACAGAATTAGCCCTCGATGTCTGAAAAACCTTTTTTTGAAAAAATCCCTAAGCCGCGCAGTCACAATTTCTTCAAAATTTCTGATGTTCTGCAATTCACTCAAAAATGGTGCCAAACTGTTGCAAAGAATCCCCTGAAAGGTTTTTCGGTGGAAACAGATCGGTTTTTATCATCGGAAAGAGAATTAACCCTCGATGTCTGAACAACATTTTTTTGAAAAAATCCCTACTCCGCGCGGTCACAATTTCTTCAAAATTTCTGACCTTCTGCAATTCACTCAAAAGTGGTGCCAAACTGTTGCAAACCATCCCCTGAAAGGGTTTTCGGTGGAAACAGATGCATTTTTATCATCGGAAAAAGAATTAGCCCTCGATGTCTGAACAACTTTTTTTAAAAAAAATCCGTAAGCCGCGCGGTCACAATTTCTTCAAAATTTCTGACGTTCTGCAATTCAGTAAAAAATTGTGTCAAACTGTTGCAAAAGATCCCCTGAAATTTTTTTCGTTGGAAATAGATGCGTTTTTATCATGGAAACAGAATCAGCCCTCGATGTCTGAACAACTTTTTTTTTGAAAAAATCCCTAATCCGCGCGGTCACAATTTCTTCAAAATTTCTGACGTTCTGCAATTCACTCAAAAATGGTGCCAAACTGTTGCAAAGAATCCCCTGAAAGGTTTTTCGGTGGAAACAGATGGGTTTTTATCATCGGAAACAGAATTAACCCTCGATGTCTGAACAACATTTTTTTGAAAAAATCCCTAAACCGCGCAGTCACAATTTCTTCAAAATTTCTGACGTTCTGCAATTCACTCAAAAATGGTACCAAACTGTTGCAAACCATCCCCTGAAAGGTTTTTCGGTGGAAACAGGTGGGTTTTTATCATCGGAAACAGAATTAGCCCTCGATGTCTGAACAACTTTTTTTTGAAAAAATCCCTAAGCCGCGCCGTCACAATTTATTGAAAATTTCTGACGTTCTGCAATTTACTCAAAAATGGTGCCAAACTGTTGCAAACCATCCCCTGAAATGTTTTTCGGTGGAAACAGATGCGTTTTTATCATCGGAAACAGAATTAGCCCTCGATGTCTGAACAAATATTTTTTTAAAAAAATACCTAAGCCGCGCGGTCACAATTTCTTCAAAATTTCTGACCTTCTGCAATTCACTCAAAAATGGTGCCAAACTGTTGCAGACCATCCCCTGAAAGGTTTTTCGGTGGAAACAGATGCGTTTTTATCATCGAAACAGAATTATCCCTCAATGTCTGAACAACTTTTTATTGAAAAAATCCCTAATCCGCGCGGTCACAATTTCTTCAAAATTTCTGACGTTCTGCAATTCAGTAAAAAATGGTGTCAAACTGTTGCAAAAGATCCCCTGAAATGTTTTTCGGTGGAAATAGATGCGTTTTTATCATGGAAACAGAATCAGCCCTCGATGTCTGAACAACCTTTTTTTGAAAAAATCCCTAAGCCGCGCGGTCACAATTTCTTCAAAATTTCTGACGTTCTGCAATTCACTCAAAAATGGTGCCAGCCTGTTGCAAACCATCCCCTGAAAGGTTTTTCGGTGGAAACAGATGCGTTTTTATTATCCGAAACAGAATTAGCCCTCAAAGTCTAAGCAACTTTAAAAAAAAAATGCCTAAGCCGCGCGGTCACAATTTCTTCAAAATTTCTGACGTTCTGCAATTCACTCAAAAATGGTGCCAAACTGTTGCAAACCATCCCCTGAATGGTTTTTCGGTGGAAACAGATGCGTTTTTATCATCGAAACAGAATTAGCCCTCGATGTCTGAAAAACCTTTTTTTGAAAAAATCCCTAAGCCGCGCGTTCACCATTTCTTCAAAATGTCTGACGTTCTACAATTCATTCAAAAGTGGTGCCAAACTGTTGCAAACCATCTCCTGAAAGGTTTTTCGGTGGAAACAGGTGCGTTTTTATCATCGGAAAAAGAATTAGCCCTCGATGTCTGAACAACCTTTTTTTGAAAAAATCCCTAAGCCGCGCGGTCACAATTTCTTCAAAATTTCTGACGTTCTGCAATTCACTCAAAAATGGTGCTGAACTGTTGCAAACCATTCCCTGAAAGGTTTTTCGGTGGAAACAGATGCATTTTTATCATCGAAACAGAATTAGCCCTCGATGTCTTAACACCTTTTTTTTGAAAAAATCCCTAAGCCGCGCGGTCACAATTTCTTCAAAATTTCTGACGTTCTGCAATTCAGTAAAAAAATGGTGCCAAACTGTTGCAAAGAATCCCCTGAGAGGGTTTTCGGTGGAAACAGATGTGTTTTTATCATCCGAACAGAATTAGCCCTCAAAGTCTAAACAACTTTTTATAAAAAAAAATCCCTAAGCCGTGCGGTCACAATTTCTTCAAAATTTCTGACGTTCTGCAATTCACTCAAAAGTGGTGCCAAACTGTTGCAAACCATCCCCTGAAAGGGTTTTCGGTGGAAACAGATGCGTTTTTATCATCCGAAACAGAATTAGCCCTCAAAGTTTAAACAACTTTTTTTAAACAAAAATCCCTAAGCCGCGCGGTCACAATTTCTGCAAAATTTCTGACGTTCTGCAATTCACTCAAAAATGGTGCCAAACTGTTGCAAACCATCCCCTGAAAGGTTTTTCGGTGGAAACAGGTGGGTTTTTATCATCGGAAACAGAATTAGCCCTCGATCTCTGAACAACTTTTTTTTGAAAAAATCCCTAAGCCGCGCGGTCACAATTTATTCAAAATTTCTGACGTTCTGCAATTTACTCAAAAATGGTGCCAAACTGTTGCAAACCATCCCCTGAAAGGTTTTTCGGTGGAAACAGATGCGTTTTTATCATCGAAACAGAATTAGCCCTCGATGTCTGAAAAACTTTTTTTTGAAAAAACCCCTAAGCCGCGCAGTCACAATTTCTTCAAAATTTCTGACGTTCTGCAATTCAGTAAAAAATGGTGTCAAACTGTTGCAAAAGATCCCCTGAAATTTTTTTTGGAGGAAATAGATGTGTTTTTATCATGGAAACAGAATCAGCCCTCGATGTCTGAAAAACCTTTTTTTGAAAATATCCCTAAGCCGTGCGGTCACAATTTCTTCAAAATTTCTGACGTTCTGCAATTCAGTCAAAAGTGGTGCCAAACTGTTGCAAACCATCCCCTGAAAGGGTTTTCGGTGGAAACAGATGCATTTTTATCATCGGAAAAAGAATTAGCCCTCAAATGTCTGAACAACTTTTTTTTGAAAAAATCCCTAAGCTGCGCGGTCACAATTTATTCAAAATTTCTGACGTTCTGCAATTCACTCAAAAATGGTGCCAAACTGTTGCAGACCATCCCCTGAAAGGTTTTTCGGTGGAAACAGATGCGTTTTTATCATCGAAAGAGAATTAGCCCTCGATGTCTGAACAACTTTTTTTGAGTAAATCCCTAAGCCGCGCGGTCACAATTTCTTCAAAATTTCTGACGTTCTGCAATTCACTCAAAAGTGGTGCCAAACTGTTGCAAACCATCCCCTGAAAGGGTTTTCGGTGGAAACAGATGCGTTTTTATCATGGAAACAGAATCAGCCCTCGATGTCTGAACAACCTTTTTTTGAAAAAATCCCTAAGCCGCGCGGTCACAATTTCTTCAAAATTTCTGACGTTCTGCAATTCACTCAAAAATGGTGCTGAACTGTTGCAAACCATCCCCTGAGAGGTTTTTCGGTGGAAACAGATGCGTGTTTATCATCGAAACAGAATTAGCCCTCGATGTCTTAACACCTTTTTTTTGAAAAAATCCCTAAGCCGCGCGGTCACAATTTCATCAAAATTTCTGACGTTCTGCAATTCAGTAAAAAATGGTGTCAAACTGTTGCAAACCATCCCCTGAAAGGTTTTTCGGTGGAAACAGATGCGTTTTTATCATCGAAACAGAATTAGCCCTCGATGTCTGAAAAATCTTTTTTTGAAAATATCCCTAAGCCGTGCGGTCACAATTTCTTCAAAATTTCTGACGTTCTGCAATTCACTCAAAAGTGGTGCCAAACTGTTGCAAACCATCCCCTGAAAGGGTTTTCGGTGGAAACAGATGCATTTTTATCATCGGAAAAAGAATTTGCCCTCGATGTCTGAACAACCTTTTTTTGAAATAATCCCTAAGCCGCGCGGTCACTATTTCTTCAAAATTTCTGACGTTCTGCAATTCACTCAAAAATGGTGCTGAACTGTTGCAAACCATCCCGTGAAAGGTTTTTTGTGTGGAAACAAATGGGTTTTTATCATCCGAAACAGAATTAGCCCTCAAAGTCTAAACAACTTTTTTTAAAAAAAATCCCTAAGCCGCGCTGTCACAATTTCTGCAAAATTTCTGACGTTCTGCAATTCACTCAAAAATGGTGCCAAACTGTTGCAAACCATCCCCTGAAAGGTTTTTCGGTGGAAACAGGTGGGTTTTTATCATCGGAAACAGAATTAGCCCTCGATCTCTGAACAACTTTTTTTTGAAAAAATCCCTAATCCGCGCGGTCACAATTTATTCAAAATTTCTGACGTTCTGCAATTTACTCAAAAATGGTGCCAAACTGTTGCAAACCATCCCCTGAAAGGTTTTTCGGTGGAAACAGATGCGTTTTTATCATCGAAACAGAATTAGCCCTTGATGTCTGAAAAACCTTTTTTTGAAAAAATCCCTAAGCCGCGCGGTCACAATTTCTTCAAAATTTCTGACGTTCTGCAATTTACTCAAAAATGGTGCCAAACTGTTGCAAACCATCCCCTGAAATGTTTTTTGGGAGGAAATAGATGCGTTTTTATCATGGAAACAGAATTAGCCCTTGATGTCTGAAAAACCTTTTTTTGAAAAAATCCCTAAGCCGCGCGGTCACATTTTCTTCAAAATTTCTGACGTTCTGCAATTCACTCAAAAATGGTGCCAAACTGTTGCAAACCATCCCCTGAAAGGTTTTTCGGTGGAATCAGATGCGTTTTTATCATCGAAACAGAATTAGCCCTCGATGTCTGAAAAACCTTTTTTTGAAAATATCCCTAAGCCGTGCGGTCACAATTTCTTCAAAATTTCTGACGTTCTGCAATTCACTCAAAAGTGGTGCCAAACTGTTGCAAACCATCCCCTGAAAGGGTTTTAGGTGGAAACAGATGCATTTTTATCATCGGAAAAAGAATTAGCCCTCAATGTCTGAACAACCTTTTTTTGAAAAAATCCCTAAGCCGCGCGGTCACAATTTCTTCAAAATTTCTGACGTTCTGCAATTCACTCAAAAATGGTGCTGAACTGTTGCAAACCATCCCGTGAAAGGTTTTTCGGTGGAAACAGATGGGTTTTTATCATCCGAAACAGAATTAGCCCTCAAAGTCTAAACAACTTTTTTTAAAAAAAATCCCTAAGCCGCGCGGTCACAATTTCTGCAAAATTTCTGACGTTCTGCAATTCACTCAAAAATGGTGCCAAACTGTTGGAAACCATCCCCTGAAAGGTTTTTCGGTGGAAACAGGTGGGTTTTTATCATCGGAAACAGAATTAGCCCTCGATGTCTGAACAACTTTTTTTTGAAAAAATCCCTAAGCCGCGCGGTCACAATGTATTCAAAATTTCTGACGTTCTGCAATTTACTCAAAAATGGTGCCAAACTGTTGCAAACCATCCCCTGAAAGGTTTTTCGGTGGAAACAGATGGGTTTTTATCATCCGAAACAGAATTAGCCCTCAAAGTCTAAACAACTTTTTTAAAAAAAAAATCCCTAAGCCACGCGGTCACAATTTCTGCAAAATTTCTGACGTTCTGCAATTCACTCAAAAATGGTGCCAAACTGTTGCAAACCATCCCCTGAAAGCTTTTTCGGTGGAAACAGGTGGGTTTTTATCATCGGAAACAGAATTAGCCCTCGATCTCTGAACAACTTTTTTTTGAAAAAATCCATAAGCCGCGCGGTCACAATTTATTCAAAATTTCTGACGTTCTGCAATTTACTCAAAAATGGTGCCACACTGTTGCAAACCATCCCCTGAAAGGTTTTTCGGTGGAAACAGATGCGTTTTTATCATCGAAACAGAATTAGCCCTCGATGTCTGAAAAACCTTTTTTTGAAAAAATCCCTAAGCCGCGCGGTCACAATTTCTTCAAAATTTCTGACGTTCTGCAATTTACTCAAAAATGGTGCCAAACTGTTGCAAACCATCCCCTGAAATGTTTTTTGGGAGGAAATAGATGCGTTTTTATCATGGAAACAGAATCAGCCCTCGATGTCTGAACAAGCTTTTTTTGAAATAATCCCTAAGACGCGCGGTCACATTTTCTTCAAAATTTCTGACGTTCTGCAATTCACTCAAAAATGGTGCCAAACTGTTGCAAACCATCCCCTGAAAGGTTTTTCGGTGGAATCAGATGCGTTTTTATCATCGAAAGAGAATTAGCCCTCGATGTCTGAAAAACCTTTTTTTGAAAATTTCCCTAAGCCGTGCGGTCACAATTTCTTCAAAATTTCTGACGTTCTGCAATTCACTCAAAAGTGGTGCCAAACTGTTGCAAACCATCCCCTGAAAGGGTTTTCGGTGGAAACAGATGCATTTTTATCATCGGAAAAAGAATTAGCCCTCGATGTCTGAACAACCTTTTTTTGAAAAAATCCCTAAGCCGCGCGGTCACAATTTCTTCAAAATTTCTGACGTTCTGCAATTCACTCAAAAATGGTGCTGAACTGTTGCAAACCATCCCGTGAAAGGTTTTTCGGTGGAAACAGATGGGTTTTTATCATCCGAAACAGAATTAGCCCTCAAAGTCTAAACAACTTTTTTTAAAAAAAATCCCTAAGCCGCGCGGTCACAATTTCTGCAAAATTTCTGACGTTCTGCAATTCACTCAAAAATGGTGCCAAACTGTTGGAAACCATCCCCTGAAAGGTTTTTCGGTGGAAACAGGTGGGTTTTTATCATCGGAAACAGAATTAGCCCTCGATGTCTGAACAACTTTTTTTTGAAAAAATCCCTAAGCCGCGCGGTCACAATTTATTCAAAATTTCTGACGTTCTGCAATTTACTCAAAAATGGTGCCAAACTGTTGCAAACCATCCCCTGAAAGGTTTTTCGGTGGAAACAGATGGGTTTTTATCATCCGAAACAGAATTAGCCCTCAAAGTCTAAACAACTTTTTTAAAAAAAAAATCCCTAAGCCGCGCGGTCACAATTTCTGCAAAATTTCTGACGTTCTGCAATTCACTCAAAAATGGTGCCAAACTGTTGCAAACCATCCCCTGAAAGGTTTTTCGGTGGAAACAGGTGGGTTTTTATCATCGGAAACAGAATTAGCCCTCGGTCTCTGAACAACTTTTTTTTGAAAAAATCCCTAAGCCGCGCGGTCACAATTTATTCAAAACTTCTGACGTTCTGCAATTTACTCAAAAATGGTGCCAAACTGTTGCAAACCATCCCCTGAAAGGTTTTTCGGTGGAAACAGATGCGTTTTTATCATCGAAACAGAATTAGCCCTCGATGTCTGACAAACCTTTTTTTGAAAAAATCCCTAAGCCGCGCAGTCACAATTTCTTCAAAATTTCTGACGTTCTGCAATTCAGTAAAAAATGGTGTCAAACTGTTGCAAAAGATCCCCTGAAATGTTTTTCGGTGGAAATAGATGCGTTTTTATCATGGAAACAGAATCAGCCCTCGATGTCTGAACAACCTTTTTTTGAAAAAATCCCTAAGCCGCGCGGTCACAATTTCTTCAAAATTTCTGACGTTCTGCAATTCACTCAAAAATGGTGCTGAACTGTTGCAAACCATCCCCTGAAAGGTTTTTCGGTGGAAACAGATGCGTGTTTATCATCGAAACAGAATTAGCCCTCGATGTCTTAACACCTTTTTTTTGAAAAAATCCCTAAGCCGCGCAGTCACAATTTATTCAAAATTTCTGACGTTCTGCAATTCACTCAAAAATGGTGCCAAACTGTTGCAAAGAATCCCCTGAAAGGTTTTTCGGTGGAAACAGATCGGTTTTTATCATCGGAAAGAGAATTAACCCTCGATGTCTGAACAACATTTTTTTGAAAAAATCCCTAAGCCGCGTGGTCACAATTTATTCAAAATTTCTGACGTTCTGCAATTTACTCTAAAATGGTGCCAAACTGTTGCAAACCATCCCCTGAAATGTTTTTCGGTGGAAACAGATGCGTTTTTATACATCGGAAACAGAATTAGCCCTCGATGTCTGAACAACTTTTTTTTTGAAAAAATCCCTACTCCGCGCGGTCACAATTTCTTCAAAATTTCTGACCTTCTGCAATTTACTCAAAAATGGTGCCAAACTGTTGCAAACCATCCCCTGAAAGGTTTTTCGGTGGAATCAGATGCGTTTTTATCATCGAAACAGAATTAGCCCTCAATGTCTGAACAACTTTTTTTGAAAAAATCCCTAAGCCGTGCGGTCACAATTTCTTCAAAATTTCTGACGTTCTGCAATTCACTCAAAAGTGGTGCCAAACTGTTGCAAACCATCCCCTGAAAGGGTTTTAGGTGGAAACAGATGCATTTTTATCATCGGAAAAAGAATTAGCCCTCGATGTCTGAACAACCTTTTTTTGAAAAAATCCCTAAGCCGCGCGGTCACAATTTCTTCAAAATTTCTGACGTTCTGCAATTCACTCAAAAATGGTGCTGAACTGTTGCAAACCATCCCGTGAAAGGTTTTTCGGTGGAAACAGATGGGTTTTTATCATCCGAAACAGAATTAGCCCTCAAAGTCTAAACAACTTTTTTTAAAAAAAATCCCTAAGCCGCGCGGTCACAATTTCTGCAAAATTTCTGACGTTCTGCAATTCACTCAAAAATGGTGCCAAACTGTTGGAAACCATCCCCTGAAAGGTTTTTCGGTGGAAACAGGTGGGTTTTTATCATCGGAAACAGAATTAGCCCTCGATGTCTGAACAACTTTTTTTTGAAAAAATCCCTAAGCCGCGCGGTCACAATTTATTCAAAATATCTGACGTTCTGCAATTTACTCAAAAATGGTGCCAAACTGTTGCAAACCATCCCCTGAAAGGTTTTTCGGTGGAAACAGATGGGTTTTTATCATCCGAAACAGAATTAGCCCTCAAACTCTAAACAACTTTTTTTAAAAAAAAATCCCTAAGCCACGCGGTCACAATTTCTGCAAAATTTCTGACGTTCTGCAATTCACTCAAAAATGGTGCCAAACTGTTGCAAACCATCCCCTGAAAGCTTTTTCGGTGGAAACAGGTGGGTTTTTATCATCGGAAACAGAATTAGCCCTCGATCTCTGAACAACTTTTTTTTGAAAAAATCCCTAAGCCGCGCGGTCACAATTTATTCAAAATTTCTGACGTTCTGCAATTTACTCAAAAATGGTGCCACACTGTTGCAAACCATCCCCTGAAAGGTTTTTCGGTGGAAACAGATGCGTTTTTATCATCGAAACAGAATTAGCCCTCGATGTCTGAAAAACCTTTTTTTGAAAAAATCCCTAAGCCGCGCGGTCACAATTTCTTCAAAATTTCTGACGTTCTGCAATTTACTCAAAAATGGTGCCAAACTGTTGCAAACCATCCCCTGAAATGTTTTTTGGGAGGAAATAGATGCGTTTTTATCATGGAAACAGAATCAGCCCTCGATGTCTGAACAAGCTTTTTTTGAAATAATCCCTAAGACGCGCGGTCACATTTTCTTCAAAATTTCTGACGTTCTGCAATTCACTCAAAAATGGTGCCAAACTGTTGCAAACCATCCCCTGAAAGGTTTTTCGGTGGAATCAGATGCGTTTTTATCATCGAAAGAGAATTAGCCCTCGATGTCTGAAAAACCTTTTTTTGAAAATTTCCCTAAGCCGTGCGGTCACAATTTCTTCAAAATTTCTGACGTTCTGCAATTCACTCAAAAGTGGTGCCAAACTGTTGCAAACCATCCCCTGAAAGGGTTTTCGGTGGAAACAGATGCATTTTTATCATCGGAAAAAGAATTAGCCCTCGATGTCTGAACAACCTTTTTTTGAAAAAATCCCTAAGCCGCGCGGTCACAATTTCTTCAAAATTTCTGACGTTCTGCAATTCACTCAAAAATGGTGCTGAACTGTTGCAAACCATCCCGTGAAAGGTTTTTCGGTGGAAACAGATGGGTTTTTATCATCCGAAACAGAATTAGCCCTCAAAGTCTAAACAACTTTTTTAAAAAAAAATCCCTAAGCCGCGCGGTCACAATTTCTGCAAAATTTCTGACGTTCTGCAATTCACTCAAAAATGGTGCCAAACTGTTGGAAACCATCCCCTGAAAGGTTTTTCGGTGGAAACAGGTGGGTTTTTATCATCGGAAACAGAATTAGCCCTCGATGTCTGAACAACTTTTTTTTGAAAAAATCCCTAAGCCGCGCGGTCACAATTTATTCAAAATTTCTGACGTTCTGCAATTTACTCAAAAATGGTGCCAAACTGTTGCAAACCATCCCCTGAAAGGTTTTTCGGTGGAAACAGATGGGTTTTTATCATCCGAAACAGAATTAGCCCTCAAAGTCTAAACAACTTTTTTAAAAAAAAAATCCCTAAGCCGCGCGGTCACAATTTCTGCAAAATTTCTGACGTTCTGCAATTCACTCAAAAATGGTGCCAAACTGTTGCAAACCATCCCCTGAAAGGTTTTTCGGTGGAAACAGATGCGTTTTTATCATCAAAACAGAATTAGCCCTCGATGTCTGACAAACCTTTTTTTGAAAAAATCCCTAAGCCGCGCAGTCACAATTTCTTCAAAATTTCTGACGTTCTGCAATTCAGTAAAAAATGGTGTCAAACTGTTGCAAAAGATCCCCTGAAATGTTTTTCGGTGGAAATAGATGCGTTTTTATCATGGAAACAGAATCAGCCCTCGATGTCTGAACAACCTTTTTTTGAAAAAATCCCTAAGCCGCGCGGTCACAATTTCTTCAAAATTTCTGACGTTCTGCAATTCACTCAAAAATGGTGCTGAACTGTTGCAAACCATCCCCTGAAAGGTTTTTCGGTAGAAACAGATGCGTGTTTATCATCGAAACAGAATTAGCCCTCGATGTCTGAACAACCTTTTTTTGAAAAAATCCCTAAGCCGCGCGGTCACAATTTCTTCAAAATTTCTGACGTTCTGCAATTCAGTAAAAAATGGTGTCAAACTGTTGCAAACCATCCCCTGAAAGGTTTTTCGGTGGAAACAGATGCGTTTTTATCATCGAAACAGAATTAGCCCTCGATGTCTGAAAAACCTTTTTTTGAAAATATCCCTAAGCCGTGCGGTCACAATTTCTTCAAAATTTCTGACGTTCTGCAATTCACTCAAAAGTGGTGCCAAACTGTTGCAAACTATCCCCTGAAAGGGTTTTCGGTGGAAACAAATGCGTTTTTATCATCCGAAACAGAATTAGCCCTCAAAGTCTAAATAACTTTTTTTTGAAAAAATCCCTAAGCCGCGCGGTCACAATTTATTCAAAATTTCTGATGTTCTGCAATTTACTCAAAAATGGTGCCAAACTGTTGCAAACCATCCCCTGAAAGGTTTTTCGGTGGAAACAGATGCGTTTTTATCATCGAAACAGAATTAGCCCTCGATGTCTGAAAAACATTTTTTTGAAAAAATCCCTAAGCCGCGCAGTCACAATTTCTTCAAAATTTCTGACGTTCTGCAATTCACTCAAAAATGGTGCCAAACTGTTGCAAAGAATCCCCTGAAAGGTTTTTCGGTGGAAACAGATCGGTTTTTATCATCGGAAAGAGAATTAACCCTCGATGTCTGAACAACATTTTTTTGAAAAAATCCCTAAGCCGCGTGGTCACAATTTATTCAAAATTTCTGACGTTCTGCAATTTACTCTAAAATGGTGCCAAACTGTTGCAAACCATCCCCTGAAAGGTTTTTCGGTGGAAACAGATGCGTTTTTATACATCGGAAACAGAATTAGCCCTCGATGTCTGAACAACTTTTTTTTTGAAAAAATCCCTACTCCGCGCGGTCACAATTTCTTCAAAATTTCTGACGTTCTGCAATTCACTCAAAAATGGTGCCAGCCTGTTGCAAACCAACCCCTGAAAGGTTTTTCGGTGGAAACAGATGCGTTTTTATCATCCGAAACAGAATCAGCCCTCAAAGTCTAAGCAACTTTAAAAAAAAAATGCCTAAGCCGCGCGGTCACAATTTCTTCAAAATTTCTGACGTTCTGCAATTCACTCAAAAATGGTGCCAAACTGTTGCAAACCATCCCCTGAATGGTTTTTCGGTGGAAACAGATGCGTTTTTATCATCGAAACAGAATTAGCCCTCGATGTCTGAAAAACCTTTTTTTGAAAAAAACCCTAAGCCGCGCGTTCACCATTTCTTCAAAATGTCTGACGTTCTGCAATTCAGTAAAAAATTGTGTCAAACTGTTGCAAAAGATCCCCTGAAATTTTTTTCGTTGGAAATAGATGCGTTTTTATCATGGAAACAGAATCAGCCCTCGATGTCTGAACAACTTTTTTTTTGAAAAAATCCCTAATCCGCGCGTTCACAATTTCTTCAAAATTTCTGACGTTCTGCAAATCACTCAAAAATGGTGCCAAACTGTTGCAAAGAATCCCCTGAAAGGTTTTTCGGTGGAAACAGATGGGTTTTTATCATCGGAAACAGAATTAACCCTCGATGTCTGAACAACATTTTTTTGAAAAAATCCCTAAACCGCGCAGTCACAATTTCTTCAAAATTTCTGACGTTCTGCAATTCACTCAAAAATGGTACCAAACTGTTGCAAACCATCCCCTGAAAGGTTTTTCGGTGGAAACAGGTGGGTTTTTATCATCGGAAACAGAATTAGCCCTCGATGTCTGAACAACTTTTTTTTGAAAAAATCCCTAAGCCGCGCCGTCACAATTTATTGAAAATTTCTGACGTTCTGCAATTTACTCAAAAATGGTGCCAAACTGTTGCAAACCATCCCCTGAAATGTTTTTCGGTGGAAACAGATGCGTTTTTATCATCGGAAACAGAATTAGCCCTCGATGTCTGAACAATTTTTTTTTTGAAAAAATCCCTAAGCCGCGCGGTCACAATTTCTTCAAAATTTCTGACCTTCTGCAATTCACTCAAAAATGGTGCCAAACTGTTGCAGACCATCCCCTGAAAGGTTTTTCGGTGGAAACAGATGCGTTTTTATCATCGAAACAGAATTATCCCTCGATGTCTGAACAACTTTTTATTGAAAAAATCCCTAATCCGCGCGGTCACAATTTCTTCAAAATTTCTGACGTTCTGCAATTCAGTAAAAAATGGTGTCAAACTGTTGCAAAAGATCCCCTGAAATGTTTTTCGGTGGAAATAGATGCGTTTTTATCATGGAAACAGAATCAGCCCTCGATGTCTGAACAACCTTTTTTTGAAAAAATCCCTAAGCCGCGCGGTCACAATTTCTTCAAAATTTCTGACGTTCTGCAATTCACTCAAAAATGGTGCCAGCCTGTTGCAAACCAACCCCTGAAAGGTTTTTCGGTGGAAACAGATGCGTTTTTATCATCCGAAACAGAATTAGCCCTCAAAGTCTAAGCAACTTTTAAAAAAAAATGCCTAAGCCGCGCGGTCACAATTTCTTCAAAATGTCTGACGTTCTACAATTCATTCAAAAGTGGTGCCAAACTGTTGCAAACCATCTCCTGAAAGGTTTTTCGGTGGAAACAGGTGCGTTTTTATCATCGGAAAAAGAATTAGCCCTCGATGTCTGAACAACCTTTTTTTGAAAAAATCCCTAAGCCGCGTGGTCACAATTTCTTCAAAATTTCTGACGTTCTGCAATTCACTCAAAAATGGTGCTGAACTGTTGCAAACCATCCCCTGAAAGGTTTTTCGGTGGAAACAGATGCATTTTTATCATCGAAACAGAATTAGCCCTCGATGTCTTAACACCTTTTTTTTGAAAAAATCCCTAAGCCGCGCGGTCACAATTTCTTCAAAATTTCTGACGTTCTGCAATTCAGTAAAAAAATGGTGCCAAACTGTTGCAAAGAATCCCCTGAAAGGGTTTTCGGTGGAAACAGATGTGTTTTTATCATCCGAACAGAATTAGCCCTCAAAGTCTAAACAACTTTTTATAAAAAAAAATCCCTAAGCCGTGCGGTCACAATTTCTTCAAAATTTCTGACGTTCTGCAATTCACTCAAAAGTGGTGCCAAACTGTTGCAAACCATCCCCTGAAAGGGTTTTCGGTGGAAACAGATGCGTTTTTATCATCCGAAACAGAATTAGCCCTCGATCTCTGAACAACTTTTTTTTGAAAAAATCCCTAAGCCGCGCGGTCACAATTTATTCAAAATTTCTGACGTTCTGCAATTTACTCAAAAATGGTGCCAAACTGTTGCAAACCATCCCCTGAAAGGTTTTTCGGTGGAAACAGATGCGTTTTTATCATCGAAACAGAATTAGCCCTCGATGTCTGAAAAACCTTTTTTTGAAAATATCCCTAAGCCGTGCGGTCACAATTTCTTCAAAATTTCTGACGTTCTGCAATTCACTCAAAAGTGGTGCCAAACTGTTGCAAACCATCCCCTGAAAGGGTTTTCGGTGGAAACAGATGCATTTTTATCATCGGAAAAAGAATTTGCCCTCGATGTCTGAACAACCTTTTTTTGAAATAATCCCTAAGCCGCGCGGTCACTATTTCTTCAAAATTTCTGACGTTCTGCAATTCACTCAAAAATGGTGCTGAACTGTTGCAAACCATCCCGTGAAAGGTTTTTTGTGTGGAAACAAATGGGTTTTTATCATCCGAAACAGAATTAGCCCTCAAAGTCTAAACAACTTTTTTAAAAAAAAAATCCCTAAGCCGCGCTGTCACAATTTCTGCAAAATTTCTGACGTTCTGCAATTCACTCAAAAATGGTGCCAAACTGTTGCAAACCATCCCCTGAAAGGTTTTTCGGTGGAAACAGGTGGGTTTTTATCATCGGAAACAGAATTAGCCCTCGATCTCTGAACAACTTTTTTTTGAAAAAATCCCTAAGCCGCGCGGTCACAATTTATTCAAAATTTCTGACGTTCTGCAATTTACTCAAAAATGGTGCCACACTGTTGCAAACCATCCCCTGAAAGGTTTTTCGGTGGAAACAGATGCGTTTTTATCATCGAAACAGAATTAGCCCTCGATGTCTGAAAAACCTTTTTTTTGAAAAAATCCCTAAGCCGCGCGGTCACAATTTCTTCAAAATTTCTGACGTTCTGCAATTTACTCAAAAATGGTGCCACACTGTTGCAAACCATCCCCTGAAAGGTTTTTCGGTGGAAACAGATGCGTTTTTATCATCGAAACAGAATTAGCCCTCGATGTCTGAACAACCTTTTTTTGAAAAAATCCCTAAGCCGCGCGGTCACAATTTCTTCAAAATTTCTGACGTTCTGCAATTCACTCAAAAATGGTGCTGAACTGTTGCAAACCATCCCGTGAAAGGTTTTTCGGTGGAAACAGATGGGTTTTTATCATCCGAAACAGAATAAGCCCTCAAAGTCTAAACAACTTTTTTAAAAAAAAATCCCTAAGCCGCGCGGTCACAATTTCTGCAAAATTTCTGACGTTCTGCAATTCACTCAAAAATGGTGCCAAACTGTTGGAAACCATCCCCTGAAAGGTTTTTCGGTGGAAACAGGTGGGTTTTTATCATCGGAAACAGAATTAGCCCTCGATGTATGAACAACTTTTTTTTGAAAAAATCCCTAAGCCGCGCGGTCACAATTTATTCAAAATTTCTGACGTTCTGCAATTTACTCAAAAATGGTGCCAAACTGTTGCAAACCATCCCCTGAAAGGTTTTTCGGTGGAAACAGATGGGTTTTTATCATCCGAAACAGAATTAGCCCTCAAAGTCTAAACAACTTTTTTTAAAAAAAAATCCCTAAGCCGCGCGGTCACAATTTCTGCAAAATTTCTGACGTTCTGCAATTCACTCAAAAATGGTGCCAAACTGTTGCAAACCATCCCCTGAAAGGTTTTTCGGTGGAAACAGGTGGGTTTTTATCATCGGAAACAGAATTAGCCCTCGGTCTCTGAACAACTTTTTTTTGAAAAAATCCCTAAGCCGCGCGGTCACAATTTATTCAAAACTTCTGACGTTCTGCAATTTACTCAAAAATGGTGCCAAACTGTTGCAAACCATCCCCTGAAAGGTTTTTCGGTGGAAACAGGTGGGTTTTTATCATCGGAAACAGAATTAGCCCTCGATGTCTGACAAACCTTTTTTTGAAAAAATCCCTAAGCCGCGCAGTCACAATTTCTTCAAAATTTCTGACGTTCTGCAATTCAGTAAAAAATGGTGTCAAACTGTTGCAAAAGATCCCCTGAAATGTTTTTCGGTGGAAATAGATGCGTTTTTATCATGGAAACAGAATCAGCCCTCGATGTCTGAACAACCTTTTTTTGAAAAAATCCCTAAGCCGGGCGGTCACAATTTCTTCAAAATTTCTGACGTTCTGCAATTCACTCAAAAATGGTGCTGAACTGTTGCAAACCATCCCCTGAAAGGTTTTTCGGTGGAAACAGATGCGTGTTTATCATCGAAACAGAATTAGCCCTCGATGTCTTAACACCTTTTTTTGAAAAAATCCCTAAGCCGCGCGGTCACAATTTCTTCAAAATTTCTGACGTTCTGCAATTCAGTAAAAAATGGTGTCAAACTGTTGCAAACCATCCCCTGAAAGGTTTTTCGGTGGAAACAGATGCGTTTTTATCATCGAAACAGAATTAGCCCTCGATGTCTGAAAAACCTTTTTTTGAAAATATCCCTAAGCCGTGCGGTCACAATTTCTTCAAAATTTCTGACGTTCTGCAATTCACTCAAATGTGGTGCCAAACTGTTGCAAACCATCCCCTGAAAGGGTTTTCGGTGGAAACAGATGCATTTTTATCATCGGAAAAAGAATTAGCCCTCGATGCCTGAACAACTTTTTTTAAAAAAAATCCCTAAGCCGCGCTGTCACAATTTCTGCAAAATTTCTGACGTTCTGCAATTCACTCAAAAATGGTGCCAAACTGTTGCAAACCATCCCCTGAAAGGTTTTTCGGTGGAAACAGGTGGGTTTTTATCATCGGAAACAGAATTAGCCCTCGATCTCTGAACAACTTTTTTTTGAAAAAATCCCTAATCCGCGCGGTCACAATTTATTCAAAATTTCTGACGTTCTGCAATTTACTCAAAAATGGTGCCAAACTGTTGCAAACCATCCCCTGAAAGGTTTTTCGGTGGAAACAGATGCGTTTTTATCATCGAAACAGAATTAGCCCTTGATGTCTGAAAAACCTTTTTTTGAAAAAATCCCTAAGCCGCGCGGTCACAATTTCTTCAAAATTTCTGACGTTCTGCAATTTACTCAAAAATGGTGCCAAACTGTTGCAAACCATCCCCTGAAATGTTTTTTGGGAGGAAATAGATGCGTTTTTATCATGGAAACAGAATCAGCCCTCGATGTCTGAACAAGCTTTTTTTGAAATAATCCCTAAGACGCGCGGTCACATTTTCTTCAAAATTTCTGACGTTCTGCAATTCACTCAAAAATGGTGCCAAACTGTTGCAAACCATCCCCTGAAAGGTTTTTCGGTGGAATCAGATGCGTTTTTATCATCGAAACAGAATTAGCCCTCGATGTCTGAAAAACCTTTTTTTGAAAATATCCCTAAGCCGTGCGGTCACAATTTCTTCAAAATTTCTGACGTTCTGCAATTCACTCAAAAGTGGTGCCAAACTGTTGCAAACCATCCCCTGAAAGGGTTTTAGGTGGAAACAGATGCATTTTTATCATCGGAAAAAGAATTAGCCCTCAATGTCTGAACAACCTTTTTTTGAAAAAATCCCTAAGCCGCGCGGTCACAATGTATTCAAAATTTCTGACGTTCTGCAATTTACTCAAAAATGGTGCCAAACTGTTGCAAACCATCCCCTGAAAGGTTTTTCGGTGGAAACAGATGGGTTTTTATCATCCGAAACAGAATTAGCCCTCAAAGTCTAAACAACTTTTTTAAAAAAAAAATCCCTAAGCCACGCGGTCACAATTTCTGCAAAATTTCTGACGTTCTGCAATTCACTCAAAAATGGTGCCAAACTGTTGCAAACCATCCCCTGAAAGCTTTTTCGGTGGAAACAGGTGGGTTTTTATCATCGGAAACAGAATTAGCCCTCGATCTCTGAACAACTTTTTTTTGAAAAAATCCATAAGCCGCGCGGTCACAATTTATTCAAAATTTCTGACGTTCTGCAATTTACTCAAAAATGGTGCCACACTGTTGCAAACCATCCCCTGAAAGGTTTTTCGGTGGAAACAGATGCGTTTTTATCATCGAAACAGAATTAGCCCTCGATGTCTGAAAAACCTTTTTTTGAAAAAATCCCTAAGCCGCGCGGTCACAATTTCTTCAAAATTTCTGACGTTCTGCAATTTACTCAAAAATGGTGCCAAACTGTTGCAAACCATCCCCTGAAATGTTTTTTGGGAGGAAATAGATGCGTTTTTATCATGGAAACAGAATCAGCCCTCGATGTCTGAACAAGCTTTTTTTGAAATAATCCCTAAGACGCGCGGTCACATTTTCTTCAAAATTTCTGACGTTCTGCAATTCACTCAAAAATGGTGCCAAACTGTTGCAAACCATCCCCTGAAAGGTTTTTCGGTGGAATCAGATGCGTTTTTATCATCGAAAGAGAATTAGCCCTCGATGTCTGAAAAACCTTTTTTTGAAAATTTCCCTAAGCCGTGCGGTCACAATTTCTTCAAAATTTCTGACGTTCTGCAATTCACTCAAAAGTGGTGCCAAACTGTTGCAAACCATCCCCTGAAAGGGTTTTCGGTGGAAACAGATGCATTTTTATCATCGGAAAAAGAATTAGCCCTCGATGTCTGAACAACCTTTTTTTGAAAAAATCCCTAAGCCGCGCGGTCACAATTTCTTCAAAATTTCTGACGTTCTGCAATTCACTCAAAAATGGTGCTGAACTGTTGCAAACCATCCCGTGAAAGGTTTTTCGGTGGAAACAGATGGGTTTTTATCATCCGAAACAGAATTAGCCCTCAAAGTCTAAACAACTTTTTTTAAAAAAAATCCCTAAGCCGCGCGGTCACAATTTCTGCAAAATTTCTGACGTTCTGCAATTCACTCAAAAATGGTGCCAAACTGTTGGAAACCATCCCCTGAAAGGTTTTTCGGTGGAAACAGGTGGGTTTTTATCATCGGAAACAGAATTAGCCCTCGATGTCTGAACAACTTTTTTTTGAAAAAATCCCTAAGCCGCGCGGTCACAATTTATTCAAAATTTCTGACGTTCTGCAATTTACTCAAAAATGGTGCCAAACTGTTGCAAACCATCCCCTGAAAGGTTTTTCGGTGGAAACAGATGGGTTTTTATCATCCGAAACAGAATTAGCCCTCAAAGTCTAAACAACTTTTTTAAAAAAAAAATCCCTAAGCCGCGCGGTCACAATTTCTGCAAAATTTCTGACGTTCTGCAATTCACTCAAAAATGGTGCCAAACTGTTGCAAACCATCCCCTGAAAGGTTTTTCGGTGGAAACAGATGCGTTTTTATCATCGAAACAGAATTAGCCCTCGATGTCTGACAAACCTTTTTTTGAAAAAATCCCTAAGCCGCGCAGTCACAATTTCTTCAAAATTTCTGACGTTCTGCAATTCAGTAAAAAATGGTGTCAAACTGTTGCAAAAGATCCCCTGAAATGTTTTTCGGTGGAAATAGATGCGTTTTTATCATGGAAACAGAATCAGCCCTCGATGTCTGAACAACCTTTTTTTGAAAAAATCCCTAAGCCGCGCGGTCACAATTTCTTCAAAATTTCTGACGTTCTGCAATTCACTCAAAAATGGTGCTGAACTGTTGCAAACCATCCCCTGAAAGGTTTTTCGGTGGAAACAGATGCGTGTTTATCATCGAAACAGAATTAGCCCTCGATGTCTGAACAAACTTTTTTTGAAAAAATCCCTAAGCCGCGCGGTCACAATTTCTTCAAAATTTCTGACGTTCTGCAATTCAGTAAAAAATGGTGTCAAACTGTTGCAAACCATCCCCTGAAAGGTTTTTCGGTGGAAACAGATGCGTTTTTATCATCGAAACAGAATTAGCCCTCGATGTCTGAAAAACCTTTTTTTTGAAAATATCCCTAAGCCGTGCGGTCACAATTTCTTCAAAATTTCTGACGTTCTGCAATTCACTCAAAAGTGGTGCCAAACTGTTGCAAACTATCCCCTGAAAGGGTTTTCGGTGGAAACAAATGCGTTTTTATCATCCGAAACAGAATTAGCCCTCAAAGTCTAAATAACTTTTTTTTGAAAAAATCCCTAAGCCGCGCGGTCACAATTTATTCAAAATTTCTGATGTTCTGCAATTTACTCAAAAATGGTGCCAAACTGTTGCAAACCATCCCCTGAAAGGTTTTTCGGTGGAAACAGATGCGTTTTTATCATCGAAACAGAATTAGCCCTCGATGTCTGAAAAACATTTTTTTGAAAAAATCCCTAAGCCGCGCAGTCACAATTTCTTCAAAATTTCTGACGTTCTGCAATTCACTCAAAAATGGTGCCAAACTGTTGCAAAGAATCCCCTGAAAGGTTTTTCGGTGGAAACAGATCGGTTTTTATCATCGGAAAGAGAATTAACCCTCGATGTCTGAACAACATTTTTTTGAAAAAATCCCTAAGCCGCGTGGTCACAATTTATTCAAAATTTCTGACGTTCTGCAATTTACTCTAAAATGGTGCCAAACTGTTGCAAACCATCCCCTGAAATGTTTTTCGGTGGAAACAGATGCGTTTTTATACATCGGAAACAGAATTAGCCCTCGATGTCTGAACAACTTTTTTTTTGAAAAAATCCCTACTCCGCGCGGTCACAATTTCTTCAAAATTTCTGACGTTCTGCAATTCACTCAAAAATGGTGCCAGCCTGTTGCAAACCAACCCCTGAAAGGTTTTTCGGTGGAAACAGATGCGTTTTTATCATCCGAAACAGAATCAGCCCTCAAAGTCTAAGCAACTTTAAAAAAAAAATGCCTAAGCCGCGCGGTCACAATTTCTTCAAAATTTCTGACGTTCTGCAATTCACTCAAAAATGGTGCCAAACTGTTGCAAACCATCCCCTGAATGGTTTTTCGGTGGAAACAGATGCGTTTTTATCATCGAAACAGAATTAGCCCTCGATGTCTGAAAAACCTTTTTTTGAAAAAAACCCTAAGCCGCGCGTTCACCATTTCTTCAAAATGTCTGACGTTCTGCAATTCAGTAAAAAATTGTGTCAAACTGTTGCAAAAGATCCCCTGAAATTTTTTTCGTTGGAAATAGATGCGTTTTTATCATGGAAACAGAATCAGCCCTCGATGTCTGAACAACTTTTTTTTTGAAAAAATCCCTAATCCGCGCGGTCACAATTTCTTCAAAATTTCTGACGTTCTGCAAATCACTCAAAAATGGTGCCAAACTGTTGCAAAGAATCCCCTGAAAGGTTTTTCGGTGGAAACAGATGGGTTTTTATCATCGGAAACAGAATTAACCCTCGATGTCTGAACAACATTTTTTTGAAAAAATCCCTAAACCGCGCAGTCACAATTTCTTCAAAATTTCTGACGTTCTGCAATTCACTCAAAAATGGTACCAAACTGTTGCAAACCATCCCCTGAAAGGTTTTTCGGTGGAAACAGGTGGGTTTTTATCATCGGAAACAGAATTAGCCCTCGATGTCTGAACAACTTTTTTTTGAAAAAATCCCTAAGCCGCGCCGTCACAATTTATTGAAAATTTCTGACGTTCTGCAATTTACTCAAAAATGGTGCCAAACTGTTGCAAACCATCCCCTGAAATGTTTTTCGGTGGAAACAGATGCGTTTTTATCATCGGAAACAGAATTAGCCCTCGATGTCTGAACAATTTTTTTTTTGAAAAAATCCCTAAGCCGCGCGGTCACAATTTCTTCAAAATTTCTGACCTTCTGCAATTCACTCAAAAATGGTGCCAAACTGTTGCAGACCATCCCCTGAAAGGTTTTTCGGTGGAAACAGATGCGTTTTTATCATCGAAACAGAATTATCCCTCGATGTCTGAACAACTTTTTATTGAAAAAATCCCTAATCCGCGCGGTCACAATTTCTTCAAAATTTCTGACGTTCTGCAATTCAGTAAAAAATGGTGTCAAACTGTTGCAAAAGATCCCCTGAAATGTTTTTCGGTGGAAATAGATGCGTTTTTATCATGGAAACAGAATCAGCCCTCGATGTCTGAACAACCTTTTTTTGAAAAAATCCCTAAGCCGCGCGGTCACAATTTCTTCAAAATTTCTGACGTTCTGCAATTCACTCAAAAATGGTGCCAGCCTGTTGCAAACCAACCCCTGAAAGGTTTTTCGGTGGAAACAGATGCGTTTTTATCATCCGAAACAGAATTAGCCCTCAAAGTCTAAGCAACTTTTAAAAAAAAATGCCTAAGCCGCGCGGTCACAATTTCTTCAAAATGTCTGACGTTCTACAATTCATTCAAAAGTGGTGCCAAACTGTTGCAAACCATCTCCTGAAAGGTTTTTCGGTGGAAACAGGTGCGTTTTTATCATCGGAAAAAGAATTAGCCCTCGATGTCTGAACAACCTTTTTTTGAAAAAATCCCTAAGCCGCGTGGTCACAATTTCTTCAAAATTTCTGACGTTCTGCAATTCACTCAAAAATGGTGCTGAACTGTTGCAAACCATCCCCTGAAAGGTTTTTCGGTGGAAACAGATGCATTTTTATCATCGAAACAGAATTAGCCCTCGATGTCTTAACACCTTTTTTTTGAAAAAATCCCTAAGCCGCGCGGTCACAATTTCTTCAAAATTTCTGACGTTCTGCAATTCAGTAAAAAAATGGTGCCAAACTGTTGCAAAGAATCCCCTGAAAGGGTTTTCGGTGGAAACAGATGTGTTTTTATCATCCGAACAGAATTAGCCCTCAAAGTCTAAACAACTTTTTATAAAAAAAAATCCCTAAGCCGTGCGGTCACAATTTCTTCAAAATTTCTGACGTTCTGCAATTCACTCAAAAGTGGTGCCAAACTGTTGCAAACCATCCCCTGAAAGGGTTTTCGGTGGAAACAGATGCGTTTTTATCATCCGAAACAGAATTAGCCCTCGATCTCTGAACAACTTTTTTTTGAAAAAATCCCTAAGCCGCGCGGTCACAATTTATTCAAAATTTCTGACGTTCTGCAATTTACTCAAAAATGGTGCCAAACTGTTGCAAACCATCCCCTGAAAGGTTTTTCGGTGGAAACAGATGCGTTTTTATCATCGAAACAGAATTAGCCCTCGATGTCTGAAAAACCTTTTTTTGAAAATATCCCTAAGCCGTGCGGTCACAATTTCTTCAAAATTTCTGACGTTCTGCAATTCACTCAAAAGTGGTGCCAAACTGTTGCAAACCATCCCCTGAAAGGGTTTTCGGTGGAAACAGATGCATTTTTATCATCGGAAAAAGAATTTGCCCTCGATGTCTGAACAACCTTTTTTTGAAATAATCCCTAAGCCGCGCGGTCACTATTTCTTCAAAATTTCTGACGTTCTGCAATTCACTCAAAAATGGTGCTGAACTGTTGCAAACCATCCCGTGAAAGGTTTTTTGTGTGGAAACAAATGGGTTTTTATCATCCGAAACAGAATTAGCCCTCAAAGTCTAAACAACTTTTTTTAAAAAAAAATCCCTAAGCCGCGCTGTCACAATTTCTGCAAAATTTCTGACGTTCTGCAATTCACTCAAAAATGGTGCCAAACTGTTGCAAACCATCCCCTGAAAGGTTTTTCGGTGGAAACAGGTGGGTTTTTATCATCGGAAACAGAATTAGCCCTCGATCTCTGAACAACTTTTTTTTGAAAAAATCCCTAAGCCGCGCGGTCACAATTTATTCAAAATTTCTGACGTTCTGCAATTTACTCAAAAATGGTGCCACACTGTTGCAAACCATCCCCTGAAAGGTTTTTCGGTGGAAACAGATGCGTTTTTATCATCGAAACAGAATTAGCCCTCGATGTCTGAAAAACCTTTTTTTGAAAAAATCCCTAAGCCGCGCGGTCACAATTTCTTCAAAATTTCTGACGTTCTGCAATTTACTCAAAAATGGTGCCACACTGTTGCAAACCATCCCCTGAAAGGTTTTTCGGTGGAAACAGATGCGTTTTTATCATCGAAACAGAATTAGCCCTCGATGTCTGAACAACCTTTTTTTGAAAAAATCCCTAAGCCGCGCGGTCACAATTTCTTCAAAATTTCTGACGTTCTGCAATTCACTCAAAAATGGTGCTGAACTGTTGCAAACCATCCCGTGAAAGGTTTTTCGGTGGAAACAGATGGGTTTTTATCATCCGAAACAGAATAAGCCCTCAAAGTCTAAACAACTTTTTTTAAAAAAAATCCCTAAGCCGCGCGGTCACAATTTCTGCAAAATTTCTGACGTTCTGCAATTCTCTCAAAAATGGTGCCAAACTGTTGGAAACCATCCCCTGAAAGGTTTTTCGGTGGAAACAGGTGGGTTTTTATCATCGGAAACAGAATTAGCCCTCGATGTATGAACAACTTTTTTTTGAAAAAATCCCTAAGCCGCGCGGTCACAATTTATTCAAAATTTCTGACGTTCTGCAATTTACTCAAAAATGGTGCCAAACTGTTGCAAACCATCCCCTGAAAGGTTTTTCGGTGGAAACAGATGGGTTTTTATCATCCGAAACAGAATTAGCCCTCAAAGTCTAAACAACTTTTTTTAAAAAAAAATCCCTAAGCCGCGCGGTCACAATTTCTGCAAAATTTCTGACGTTCTGCAATTCACTCAAAAATGGTGCCAAACTGTTGCAAACCATCCCCTGAAAGGTTTTTCGGTGGAAACAGGTGGGTTTTTATCATCGGAAACAGAATTAGCCCTCGGTCTCTGAACAACTTTTTTTTGAAAAAATCCCTAAGCCGCGCGGTCACAATTTATTCAAAACTTCTGACGTTCTGCAATTTACTCAAAAATGGTGCCAAACTGTTGCAAACCATCCCCTGAAAGGTTTTTCGGTGGAAACAGGTGGGTTTTTATCATCGGAAACAGAATTAGCCCTCGATGTCTGACAAACCTTTTTTTGAAAAAATCCCTAAGCCGCGCAGTCACAATTTCTTCAAAATTTCTGACGTTCTGCAATTCAGTAAAAAATGGTGTCAAACTGTTGCAAAAGATCCCCTGAAATGTTTTTCGGTGGAAATAGATGCGTTTTTATCATGGAAACAGAATCAGCCCTCGATGTCTGAACAACCTTTTTTTGAAAAAATCCCTAAGCCGCGCGGTCACAATTTCTTCAAAATTTCTGACGTTCTGCAATTCACTCAAAAATGGTGCTGAACTGTTGCAAACCATCCCCTGAAAGGTTTTTCGGTGGAAACAGATGCGTGTTTATCATCGAAACAGAATTAGCCCTCGATGTCTTAACACCTTTTTTTGAAAAAATCCCTAAGCCGCGCGGTCACAATTTCTTCAAAATTTCTGACGTTCTGCAATTCAGTAAAAAATGGTGTCAAACTGTTGCAAACCATCCCCTGAAAGGTTTTTCGGTGGAAACAGATGCGTTTTTATCATCGAAACAGAATTAGCCCTCGATGTCTGAAAAACCTTTTTTTGAAAATATCCCTAAGCCGTGCGGTCACAATTTCTTCAAAATTTCTGACGTTCTGCAATTCACTCAAATGTGGTGCCAAACTGTTGCAAACCATCCCCTGAAAGGGTTTTCGGTGGAAACAGATGCATTTTTATCATCGGAAAAAGAATTAGCCCTCGATGTCTGAACAACCTTTTTTTGAAATAATCCCTAAGCCGCGCGGTCACTATTTCTTCAAAATTTCTGACGTTCTGCAATTCACTCAAAAATGGTGCTGAACTGTTGCAAACCATCCCGTGAAAGGTTTTGTGTGTGGAAACAGATGGGTTTTTATCATCCGAAACAGAATTAGCCCTCAAAGTCTAAACAACTTTTTTAAAAAAAAAATCCCTAAACCGCGCGGTCACAATTTCTGCAAAATTTCTGACGTTCTGCAATTCACTCAAAAATGGTGCCAAACTGTTGCAAACCATCCCCTGAAAGGTTTTTCGGTGGAAACAGGTGGGTTTTTATCATCGGAAACAGAATTAGCCCTCGATCTCTGAACAACTTTTTTTTGAAAAAATCCCTAAGCCGCGCGGTCACAATTTATTCAAAATTTCGGACGTTCTGCAATTTACTCAAAAATGGTGCCAAACTGTTGCAAACCATCCCCTGAAAGGTTTTTCAGTGGAAACAGATGCGTTTTTATCATCGAAACAGAATTAGCCCTCGATGTCTGAAAAACCTTTTTTTGAAAAAATCCCTAAGCCGCGCGGTCACAATTTCTTCAAAATTTCTGACGTTCTGCAATTTACTCAAAAATGGTGCCAAACTGTTGCAAACCATCCCCTGAAATGTTTTTTGGGAGGAAATAGATGCGTTTTTATCATGGAAACAGAATCAGCCCTCGATGTCTGAACAAGCTTTTTTTGAAATAATCCCTAAGACGCGCGGTCACATTTTCTTCAAAATTTCTGACGTTCTGCAATTCACTCAAAAATGGTGCCAAACTGTTGCAAACCATCCCCTGAAAGGTTTTTCGGTGGAATCAGATGCGTTTTTATCATCGAAACAGAATTAGCCCTCGATGTCTGAAAAACCTTTTTTTTTAAATATCCCTAAGCCGTGCGGTCACAATTTCTTCAAAATTTCTGACGTTCTACAATTCACTCAAAAGTGGTGCCAAACTGTTGCAAACCATCCCCTGAAAGGGTTTTCGGTGGAAACAGATGCATTTTTATCATCGGAAAAAGAATTAGCCCTCGATGTCTGAACAACCTTTTTTTGAAAAAATCCCTAAGCCGCGCGGTCACAATTTCTTCAAAATTTCTGACGTTCTGCAATTCACTCAAAAATGGTGCTGAACTGTTGCAAACCATCCCGTGAAAGGTTTTTCGGTGGAAACAGATGGGTTTTTATCATCCGAAACAGAATTAGCCCTCAAAGTCTAAACAACTTTTTTAAAAAAAAATCCCTAAGCCGCGCGGTCACAATTTCTGCAAAATTTCTGACGTTCTGCAATTCACTCAAAAATGGTGCCAAACTGTTGGAAACCATCCCCTGAAAGGTTTTTCGGTGGAAACAGGTGGGTTTTTTATCATCGGAAACAGAATTAGCCCTCGATGTCTGAACAACTTTTTTTTGAAAAAATCCCTAAGCCGCGCGGTCACAATTTATTCAAAATTTCTGACGTTCTGCAATTTACTCAAAAATGGTGCCAAACTGTTGCAAACCATCCCCTGAAAGGTTTTTCGGTGGAAACAGATGGGTTTTTATCATCCGAAAGAGAATTAGCCCTCAAAGTCTAAACAACTTTTAAAAAAAAAAAATCCCTAAGCCGCGCGGTCACAATTTCTGCAAAATTTCTGACGTTCTGCAATTCACTCAAAAATGGTGCCAAACTGTTGCAAACCATCCCCTGAAAGGTTTTTCGGTGGAAACAGGTGGGTTTTTATCATCGAAACAGAATTAGCCTTCGATGTCTGACAAACCTTTTTTTGAAAAAATCCCTAAGCCGCGCAGTCACAATTTCTTCAAAATTTCTGACGTTCTGCAATTCAGTAAAAAATGGTGTCAAACTGTTGCAAAAGATCCCCTGAAATGTTTTTTGGAGGAAATAGATGCGTTTTTATCATGGAAACAGAATCAGCCCTCGATGTCTGAACAAGCTTTTTTTGAAATAATCCCTAAGACGCGCGGTCACAATTTCTTCAAAATTTCTGACGTTCTGCAATTCACTCAAAAATGGTGCCAAACTGTTGCAAACCATCCCCTGAAAGGTTTTTCGGTGGAATCAGATGCGTTTTTATCATCGAAACAGAATTAGCCCTCGATGTCTGAAAAACCTTTTTTTGAAAATATCCCTAAGCCGTGCGGTCACAATTTCTTCAAAATTTCTGACGTTCTGCAATTCACTCAAAAGTGGTGCCAAACTGTTGCAAACCATCCCCTGAAAGGGTTTTCGGTGGAAACAGATGCATTTTTATCATCCGAAAAAGAATTAGCCCTCGATGTCTGAACAACCTTTTTTTGAAAAAATCCCTAAGCCGCGCGGTCACAATTTCTTCAAAATTTCTGACGTTCTGCAATTCACTCAAAAATGGTGCTGAACTGTTGCAAACCATCCCGTGAAAGGTTTTTCGGTGGAAACAGATGGGTTTTTATCATCCGAAACAGAATTAGCCCTCAAAGTCTAAACAACTTTTTTTTAAAAAAAATCCCTAAGCCGCGCGGTCACAATTTCTTCAAAATTTCTGACGTTCTGCAATTCACTCAAAAATGGTGCCAAACTGTTGCAAACCATCCCCTGAAAGGTTTTTCGGTGGAAACAGGTGGGTTTTTATCATCGGAAACAGAATTAGCCCTCGATGTCTGAACAACTTTTTTTTGAAAAAATCCCTAAGCCACGCGGTCACAATTTATTCAAAATTTCTGACGTTCTGCAATTTACTCAAAAATGGTGCCAAACTGTTGCAAACCATCCCCTGAAAGGTTTTTCGGTGGAAACAGATGCGTTTTTATCATGGAAACAGAATTAGCCCTCGATGTCTGAAAAACCTTTTTTTGAAAAAATCCCTAAGCCGCGCGGTCACAATTTCTTCAAAATTTCTGACGTTCTGCAATTCACTCAAAAGTGGTGCCAAACTGTTGCAAACCATCCCGTGAAAGGTTGTTCGGTGGAAACAGGTGCGTTTTTATTATCGTAAAAAGAATTAGCCCTCGATGTCTGAACAATTTTTTTTTGAAAAGATCGCTAAGCCGCACAGTCACAATTTCTTCAAAATTTCTGACGTTCTGCAATTCAGTAAAAAATGGTGTCAAACTGTTGCAAACCATCCCCTGAAAGGTTTTTCGGTGGAAACAGATGCGTTTTTATCATCGAAACAGAATTAGCCCTCGATGTCTGAAAAACCTTTTTTTGAAAATATCCCTAAGCCGTGCGGTCACAATTTCTTCAAAATTTCTGACGTTCTGCAATTCACTCAAAAGTGGTGCCAAACTGTTGCAAACCATCCCCTGAAAGGGTTTTCGGTGGAAACAGATGCATTTTTATCATCGGAAAAAGAATTAGCCCTCGATGTCTGAACAACCTTTTTTTGAAATAATCCCTAAGCCGCGCGGTCACTATTTCTTCAAAATTTCTGACGTTCTGCAATTCACTCAAAAATGGTGCTGAACTGTTGCAAACCATCCCGTGAAAGGTTTTGTGTGTGGAAACAGATGGGTTTTTATCATCCGAAACAGAATTAGCCCTCAAAGTCTAAACAACTTTTTTTAAAAAAAAATCCCTAAACCGCGCGGTCACAATTTCTTCAAAATTTCTGACGTTCTGCAATTTACTCAAAAATGGTGCCAAACTGTTGCAAACCATCCCCTGAAATGTTTTTTGGAGGAAATAGATGCGTTTTTATCATGGAAACAGAATCAGCCCTCGATGTCTGAACAAGCTTTTTTTGAAATAATCCCTAAGACGCGCGGTCACATTTTCTTCAAAATTTCTGACGTTCTGCAATTCACTCAAAAATGGTGCCAAACTGTTGCAAACCATCCCCTGAAAGGTTTTTCGGTGGAATCAGATGCGTTTTTATCATCGAAACAGAATTAGCCCTCGATGTCTGAAAAACCTTTTTTTTTAAATATCCCTAAGCCGTGCGGTCACAATTTCTTCAAAATTTCTGACGTTCTGCAATTCACTCAAAAGTGGTGCCAAACTGTTGCAAACCATCCCCTGAAAGGGTTTTCGGTGGAAACAGATGCATTTTTATCATCGGAAAAAGAATTAGCCCTCGATGTCTGAACAACCTTTTTTTGAAAAAATCCCTAAGCCGCGCGGTCACAATTTCTTCAAAATTTCTGACGTTCTGCAATTCACTCAAAAATGGTGCTGAACTGTTGCAAACCATCCCGTGAAAGGTTTTTCGGTGGAAACAGATGGGTTTTTATCATCCGAAACAGAATTAGCCCTCAAAGTCTAAACAACTTTTTTAAAAAAAAATCCCTAAGCCGCGCGGTCACAATTTCTGCAAAATTTCTGACGTTCTGCAATTCACTCAAAAATGGTGCCAAACTGTTGGAAACCATCCCCTGAAAGGTTTTTCGGTGGAAACAGGTGGGTTTTTTATCATCGGAAACAGAATTAGCCCTCGATGTCTGAACAACTTTTTTTTGAAAAAATCCCTAAGCCGCGCGGTCACAATTTATTCAAAATTTCTGACGTTCTGCAATTTACTCAAAAATGGTGCCAAACTGTTGCAAACCATCCCCTGAAAGGTTTTTCGGTGGAAACAGATGGGTTTTTATCATCCGAAAGAGAATTAGCCCTCAAAGTCTAAACAACTTTTTAAAAAAAAAAATCCCTAAGCCGCGCGGTCACAATTTCTGCAAAATTTCTGACGTTCTGCAATTCACTCAAAAATGGTGCCAAACTGTTGCAAACCATCCCCTGAAAGGTTTTTCGGTGGAAACAGGTGGGTTTTTATCATCGGAAACAGAATTAGCCCTCGATCTCTGAACAACTTTTTTTTGAAAAAATCCCTAAGCCGCGCGGTCACAATTTATTCAAAATTTCTGACGTTCTGCAATTTACTCAAAAATGGTGCCAAACTGTTGCAAACCATCCCCTGAAAGGTTTTTCGGTGGAAACAGATGCGTTTTTATCATCGAAACAGAATTAGCCTTCGATGTCTGACAAACCTTTTTTTGAAAAAATCCCTAAGCCGCGCAGTCACAATTTCTTCAAAATTTCTGACGTTCTGCAATTCAGTAAAAAATGGTGTCAAACTGTTGCAAAAGATCCCCTGAAATGTTTTTTGGAGGAAATAGATGCGTTTTTATCATGGAAACAGAATCAGCCCTCGATGTCTGAACAAGCTTTTTTTGAAATAATCCCTAAGACGCGCGGTCACAATTTCTTCAAAATTTCTGACGTTCTGCAATTCACTCAAAAATGGTGCCAAACTGTTGCAAACCATCCCCTGAAAGGTTTTTCGGTGGAATCAGATGCGTTTTTATCATCGAAACAGAATTAGCCCTCGATGTCTGAAAAAACTTTTTTTGAAAATATCCCTAAGCCGTGCGGTCACAATTTCTTCAAAATTTCTGACGTTCTGCAATTCACTCAAAAGTGGTGCCAAACTGTTGCAAACCATCCCCTGAAAGGGTTTTCGGTGGAAACAGATGCATTTTTATCATCCGAAAAGGAATTAGCCCTCGATGTCTGAACAACCTTTTTTTGAAAAAATCCCTAAGCCGCGCGGTCACAATTTCTTCAAAATTTCTGACGTTCTGCAATTCACTCAAAAATGGTGCTGAACTGTTGCAAACCATCCCGTGAAAGGTTTTTCGGTGGAAACAGATGGGTTTTTATCATCCGAAACAGAATTAGCCCTCAAAGTCTAAACAACTTTTTTTTTAAAAAAATCCCTAAGCCGCGCGGTCACAATTTCTTCAAAATTTCTGACGTTCTGCAATTCACTCAAAAATGGTGCCAAACTGTTGCAAACCATCCCCTGAAAGGTTTTTCGGTGGAAACAGGTGGGTTTTTATCATCGGAAACAGAATTAGCCCTCGATGTCTGAACAACTTTTTTTTGAAAAAATCCCTAAGCCACGCGGTCACAATTTATTCAAAATTTCTGACGTTCTGCAATTTACTCAAAAATGGTGCCAAACTGTTGCAAACCATCCCCTGAAAGGTTTTTCGGTGGAAACAGATGCGTTTTTATCATGGAAACAGAATTAGCCCTCGATGTCTGAAAAACCTTTTTTTGAAAAAATCCCTAAGCCGCGCGGTCACAATTTCTTCAAAATTTCTGACGTTCTGCAATTCACTCAAAAGTGGTGCCAAACTGTTGCAAACCATCCCGTGAAAGGTTGTTCGGTGGAAACAGGTGCGTTTTTATTATCGTAAAAAGAATTAGCCCTCGATGTCTGAACAATTTTTTTTTGAAAAGATCGCTAAGCCGCACAGTCACAATTTCTTCAAAATTTCTGACGTTCTGCAATTCAGTAAAAAATGGTGTCAAACTGTTGCAAAAGATCCCCTGAAATGTTTTTGGGTGGAAATAGATGCGTTTTTATCATGGAAACAGAATCAGCCCTCGATGTCTGAACAAGCTTTTTTTGAAATAATCCCTAAGACGCGCGGTCACAATTTATTCAAAATTTCGGACGTTCTGCAATTTACTCAAAAATGGTGCCAAACTGTTGCAAACCATCCCCTGAAAGGTTTTTCAGTGGAAACAGATGCGTTTTTATCATCGAAACAGAATTAGCCCTCGATGTCTGAAAAACCTTTTTTTGAAAAAATCCCTAAGCCGCGCGGTCACAATTTCTTCAAAATTTCTGACGTTCTGCAATTTACTCAAAAATGGTGCCAAACTGTTGCAAACCATCCCCTGAAATGTTTTTTGGGAGGAAATAGATGCGTTTTTATCATGGAAACAGAATCAGCCCTCGATGTCTGAACAAGCTTTTTTTGAAATAATCCCTAAGACGCGCGGTCACATTTTCTTCAAAATTTCTGACGTTCTGCAATTCACTCAAAAATGGTGCCAAACTGTTGCAAACCATCCCCTGAAAGGTTTTTCGGTGGAATCAGATGCGTTTTTATCATCGAAACAGAATTAGCCCTCAATGTCTGAAAAACCTTTTTTTTTAAATATCCCTAAGCCGTGCGGTCACAATTTCTTCAAAATTTCTGACGTTCTGCAATTCACTCAAAAGTGGTGCCAAACTGTTGCAAACCATCCCCTGAAAGGGTTTTCGGTGGAAACAGATGCATTTTTATCATCGGAAAAAGAATTAGCCCTCGATGTCTGAAAAACCTTTTTTTTGAAAATATCCCTAAGCTGTGCGGTCACAATTTCTTCAAAATTTCTGACGTTCTGCAATTCACTCAAAAGTGGTGCCAAACTGTTGCAAACCATCCCCTGAAAGGGTTTTCGGTGGAAACAGATGCATTTTTATCATCGGAAAAAGAATTAGCCCTCGATGTCTGAACAACCTTTTTTTGAAATAATCCCTAAGCCGCGCGGTCACTATTTCTTCAAAATTTCTGACGTTCTGCAATTCACTCAAAAATGGTGCTGAACTGTTGCAAACCATCCCGTGAAAGGTTTTGTGTGTGGAAACAGATGGGTTTTTATCATCCGAAACAGAATTAGCCCTCAAAGTCTAAACAACTTTTTTAAAAAAAAAATCCCTAAGCCGCGCGGTCACAATTTCTGCAAAATTTCTGACGTTCTGCAATTCACTCAAAAATGGTGCCAAACTGTTGCAAACCATCCCCTGAAAGGTTTTTCGGTGGAAACAGGTGGGTTTTTATCATCGGAAACAGAATTAGCCCTCGATCTCTGAACAACTTTTTTTTGAAAAAATCCCTAAGCCGCGCGGTCACAATTTATTCAAAATTTCGGACGTTCTGCAATTTACTCAAAAATGGTGCCAAACTGTTGCAAACCATCCCCTGAAAGGTTTTTCAGTGGAAACAGATGCGTTTTTATCATCGAAACAGAATTAGCCCTCGATGTCTGAAAAACCTTTTTTTGAAAAAATCCCTAAGCCGCGCGGTCACAATTTCTTCAAAATTTCTGACGTTCTGCAATTTACTCAAAAATGGTGCCAAACTGTTGCAAACCATCCCCTGAAATGTTTTTTGGGAGGAAATAGATGCGTTTTTATCATGGAAACAGAATCAGCCCTCGATGTCTGAACAAGCTTTTTTTGAAATAATCCCTAAGACGCGCGGTCACATTTTCTTCAAAATTTCTGACGTTCTGCAATTCACTCAAAAATGGTGCCAAACTGTTGCAAACCATCCCCTGAAAGGTTTTTCGGTGGAATCAGATGCGTTTTTATCATCGAAACAGAATTAGCCCTCAATGTCTGAAAAACCTTTTTTTTTAAATATCCCTAAGCCGTGCGGTCACAATTTCTTCAAAATTTCTGACGTTCTGCAATTCACTCAAAAGTGGTGCCAAACTGTTGCAAACCATCCCCTGAAAGGGTTTTCGGTGGAAACAGATGCATTTTTATCATCGGAAAAAGAATTAGCCCTCGATGTCTGAACAACCTTTTTTTGAAAAAACCCCTAAGCCGCGCGGTCACAATTTCTTCAAAATTTCTGACGTTCTGCAATTCACTCAAAAATGGTGCTGAACTGTTGCAAACCATCCCGTGAAAGGTTTTTCGGTGGAAACAGATGGGTTTTTATCATCCGAAACAGAATTAGCCCTCAAAGTCTAAACAACTTTTTTAAAAAAAAAATCCCTAAGCCGCGCGGTCACAATTTCTGCAAAATTTCTGGCGTTCTGCAATTCACTCAAAAATGGTGCCAAACTGTTGGAAACCATCCCCTGAAAGGTTTTTCGGTGGAAACAGGTGGGTTTTTTATCATCGGAAACAGAATTAGCCCTCGATGTCTGAACAACTTTTTTTTGAAAAAATCCCTAAGCCGCGCGGTCACAATTTATTCAAAATTTCTGACGTTCTGCAATTTACTCAAAAATGGTGCCAAACTGTTGCAAACCATCCCCTGAAAGGTTTTTCGGTGGAAACAGATGGGTTTTTATCATCCGAAAGAGAATTAGCCCTCAAAGTCTAAACAACTTTTTTAAAAAAAAAATCCCTAAGCCGCGCGGTCACAATTTCTGCAAAATTTCTGACGTTCTGCAATTTACTCAAAAATGGTGCCAAACTGTTGCAAACCATCCCCTGAAAGGTTTTTCAGTGGAAACAGATGCGTTTTTATCATCGAAACAGAATTAGCCTTCGATGTCTGACAAACCTTTTTTTGAAAAAATCCCTAAGCCGCGCAGTCACAATTTCTTCAAAATTTCTGACGTTCTGCAATTCAGTAAAAAATGGTGTCAAACTGTTGCAAAAGATCCCCTGAAATGTTTTTTGGAGGAAATAGATGCGTTTTTATCATGGAAACAGAATCAGCCCTCGATGTCTGAACAAGCTTTTTTTGAAATAATCCCTAAGACGCGCGGTCACAATTTCTTCAAAATTTCTGACGTTCTGCAATTCACTTAAAAATGGTGCCAAACTGTTGCAAACCATCCCCTGAAAGGTTTTTCGGTGGAATCAGATGCGTTTTTATCATCGAAACAGAATTAGCCCTCGATGTCTGAAAAACCTTTTTTTGAAAATATCCCTAAGCCGTGCGGTCACAATTTCTTCAAAATTTCTGACGTTCTGCAATTCACTCAAAAGTGGTGCCAAACTGTTGCAAACCATCCCCTGAAAGGGTTTTCGGTGGAAACAGATGCATTTTTATCATCGGAAAAAGAATTAGCCCTCGATGTCTGAACAACCTTTTTTTGAAAAAATCCCTAAGCCGCGCGGTCACAATTTCTTCAAAATTTCTGACGTTCTGCAATTCACTCAAAAATGGTGCTGAACTGTTGCAAACCATCCCGTGAAAGGTTTTTCGGTGGAAACAGATGGGTTTTTATCATCCGAAACAGAATTAGCCCTCAAAGTCTAAACAACTTTTTTTTAAAAAAAATCCCTAAGCCGCGCGGTCACAATTTCTTCAAAATTTCTGACGTTCTGCAATTCACTCAAAAATGGTGCCAAACTGTTGCAAACCATCCCCTGAAAGGTTTTTCGGTGGAAACAGGTGGGTTTTTATCATCGGAAACAGAATTAGCCCTCGATGTCTGAACAACTTTTTTTTGAAAAAATCCCTAAGCCGCGCGGTCACAATTTCTTCAAAATTTCTGACGTTCTGCAATTCACTCAAAAGTGGTGCCAAACTGTTGCAAACCATCCCGTGAAAGGTTGTTCGGTGGAAACAGGTGCGTTTTTATTATCGTAAAAAGAATTAGCCCTCGATGTCTGAACAATTTTTTTTTGAAAAGATCGCTAAGCCGCACAGTCACAATTTCTTCAAAATTTCTGACGTTCTGCAATTCAGTAAAAAATGGTGTCAAACTGTTGCAAAAGATCCCCTGAAATGTTTTTGGGTGGAAATAGATGCGTTTTTATCATGGAAACAGAATCAGCCCTCGATGTCTGAACAAGCTTTTTTTGAAATAATCCCTAAGACGCGCGGTCACAATTTATTCAAAATTTCGGACGTTCTGCAATTTACTCAAAAATGGTGCCAAACTGTTGCAAACCATCCCCTGAAAGGTTTTTCAGTGGAAACAGATGCGTTTTTATCATCGAAACAGAATTAGCCCTCGATGTCTGAAAAACCTTTTTTTGAAAAAATCCCTAAGCCGCGCGGTCACAATTTCTTCAAAATTTCTGACGTTCTGCAATTTACTCAAAAATGGTGCCAAACTGTTGCAAACCATCCCCTGAAATGTTTTTTGGGAGGAAATAGATGCGTTTTTATCATGGAAACAGAATCAGCCCTCGATGTCTGAACAAGCTTTTTTTGAAATAATCCCTAAGACGCGCGGTCACATTTTCTTCAAAATTTCTGACGTTCTGCAATTCACTCAAAAATGGTGCCAAACTGTTGCAAACCATCCCCTGAAAGGTTTTTCGGTGGAATCAGATGCGTTTTTATCATCGAAACAGAATTAGCCCTCAATGTCTGAAAAACCTTTTTTTTTAAATATCCCTAAGCCGTGCGGTCACAATTTCTTCAAAATTTCTGACGTTCTGCAATTCACTCAAAAGTGGTGCCAAACTGTTGCAAACCATCCCCTGAAAGGGTTTTCGGTGGAAACAGATGCATTTTTATCATCGGAAAAAGAATTAGCCCTCGATGTCTGAAAAACCTTTTTTTTGAAAATATCCCTAAGCTGTGCGGTCACAATTTCTTCAAAATTTCTGACGTTCTGCAATTCACTCAAAAGTGGTGCCAAACTGTTGCAAACCATCCCCTGAAAGGGTTTTCGGTGGAAACAGATGCATTTTTATCATCGGAAAAAGAATTAGCCCTCGATGTCTGAACAACCTTTTTTTGAAATAATCCCTAAGCCGCGCGGTCACTATTTCTTCAAAATTTCTGACGTTCTGCAATTCACTCAAAAATGGTGCTGAACTGTTGCAAACCATCCCGTGAAAGGTTTTGTGTGTGGAAACAGATGGGTTTTTATCATCCGAAACAGAATTAGCCCTCAAAGTCTAAACAACTTTTTTAAAAAAAAAATCCCTAAGCCGCGCGGTCACAATTTCTGCAAAATTTCTGACGTTCTGCAATTCACTCAAAAATGGTGCCAAACTGTTGCAAACCATCCCCTGAAAGGTTTTTCGGTGGAAACAGGTGGGTTTTTATCATCGGAAACAGAATTAGCCCTCGATCTCTGAACAACTTTTTTTTGAAAAAATCCCTAAGCCGCGCGGTCACAATTTATTCAAAATTTCGGACGTTCTGCAATTTACTCAAAAATGGTGCCAAACTGTTGCAAACCATCCCCTGAAAGGTTTTTCAGTGGAAACAGATGCGTTTTTATCATCGAAACAGAATTAGCCCTCGATGTCTGAAAAACCTTTTTTTGAAAAAATCCCTAAGCCGCGCGGTCACAATTTCTTCAAAATTTCTGACGTTCTGCAATTTACTCAAAAATGGTGCCAAACTGTTGCAAACCATCCCCTGAAATGTTTTTTGGGAGGAAATAGATGCGTTTTTATCATGGAAACAGAATCAGCCCTCGATGTCTGAACAAGCTTTTTTTGAAATAATCCCTAAGACGCGCGGTCACATTTTCTTCAAAATTTCTGACGTTCTGCAATTCACTCAAAAATGGTGCCAAACTGTTGCAAACCATCCCCTGAAAGGTTTTTCGGTGGAATCAGATGCGTTTTTATCATCGAAACAGAATTAGCCCTCAATGTCTGAAAAACCTTTTTTTTTAAATATCCCTAAGCCGTGCGGTCACAATTTCTTCAAAATTTCTGACGTTCTGCAATTCACTCAAAAGTGGTGCCAAACTGTTGCAAACCATCCCCTGAAAGGGTTTTCGGTGGAAACAGATGCATTTTTATCATCGGAAAAAGAATTAGCCCTCGATGTCTGAACAACCTTTTTTTGAAAAAATCCCTAAGCCGCGCGGTCACAATTTCTTCAAAATTTCTGACGTTCTGCAATTCACTCAAAAATGGTGCTGAACTGTTGCAAACCATCCCGTGAAAGGTTTTTCGGTGGAAACAGATGGGTTTTTATCATCCGAAACAGAATTAGCCCTCAAAGTCTAAACAACTTTTTTTAAAAAAAAATCCCTAAGCCGCGCGGTCACAATTTCTGCAAAATTTCTGGCGTTCTGCAATTCACTCAAAAATGGTGCCAAACTGTTGGAAACCATCCCCTGAAAGGTTTTTCGGTGGAAACAGGTGGGTTTTTTATCATCGGAAACAGAATTAGCCCTCGATGTCTGAACAACTTTTTTTTGAAAAAATCCCTAAGCCGCGCGGTCACAATTTATTCAAAATTTCTGACGTTCTGCAATTTACTCAAAAATGGTGCCAAACTGTTGCAAACCATCCCCTGAAAGGTTTTTCGGTGGAAACAGATGGGTTTTTATCATCCGAAAGAGAATTAGCCCTCAAAGTCTAAACAACTTTTTTAAAAAAAAAATCCCTAAGCCGCGCGGTCACAATTTCTGCAAAATTTCTGACGTTCTGCAATTTACTCAAAAATGGTGCCAAACTGTTGCAAACCATCCCCTGAAAGGTTTTTCAGTGGAAACAGATGCGTTTTTATCATCGAAACAGAATTAGCCTTCGATGTCTGACAAACCTTTTTTTGAAAAAATCCCTAAGCCGCGCAGTCACAATTTCTTCAAAATTTCTGACGTTCTGCAATTCAGTAAAAAATGGTGTCAAACTGTTGCAAAAGATCCCCTGAAATGTTTTTTGGAGGAAATAGATGCGTTTTTATCATGGAAACAGAATCAGCCCTCGATGTCTGAACAAGCTTTTTTTGAAATAATCCCTAAGACGCGCGGTCACAATTTCTTCAAAATTTCTGACGTTCTGC
This sequence comes from Podarcis melisellensis, assembly GCF_964234715.1. Classification (NCBI taxonomy): domain Eukaryota; kingdom Metazoa; phylum Chordata; class Lepidosauria; order Squamata; family Lacertidae; genus Podarcis; species Podarcis melisellensis. Next base: position 89,462,114 of record NC_138538.1, on the reverse strand, counting down.
AATTCACTCAAAAATGGTGCCAAACTGTTGCAAACCATCCCCTGAAAGGTTTTTCGGTGGAATCAGATGCGTTTTTATCATCGAAACAGAATTAGCCCTCGATGTCTGAAAAACCTTTTTTTGAAAATATCCCTAAGCCGTGCGGTCACAATTTCTTCAAAATTTCTGACGTTCTGCAATTCACTCAAAAGTGGTGCCAAACTGTTGCAAACCATCCCCTGAAAGGGTTTTCGGTGGAAACAGATGCATTTTTATCATCGGAAAAAGAATTAGCCCTCGATGTCTGAACAACCTTTTTTTGAAAAAATCCCTAAGCCGCGCGGTCACAATTTCTTCAAAATTTCTGACGTTCTGCAATTCACTCAAAAATGGTGCTGAACTGTTGCAAACCATCCCGTGAAAGGTTTTTCGGTGGAAACAGATGGGTTTTTATCATCCGAAACAGAATTAGCCCTCAAAGTCTAAACAACTTTTTTTTAAAAAAAATCCCTAAGCCGCGCGGTCACAATTTCTTCAAAATTTCTGACGTTCTGCAATTCACTCAAAAATGGTGCCAAACTGTTGCAAACCATCCCCTGAAAGGTTTTTCGGTGGAAACAGGTGGGTTTTTATCATCGGAAACAGAATTAGCCCTCGATGTCTGAACAACTTTTTTTTGAAAAAATCCCTAAGCCGCGCGGTCACAATTTCTTCAAAATTTCTGACGTTCTGCAATTCACTCAAAAGTGGTGCCAAACTGTTGCAAACCATCCCGTGAAAGGTTGTTCGGTGGAAACAGGTGCGTTTTTATTATCGTAAAAAGAATTAGCCCTCGATGTCTGAACAATTTTTTTTTGAAAAGATCGCTAAGCCGCACAGTCACAATTTCTTCAAAATTTCTGACGTTCTGCAATTCAGTAAAAAATGGTGTCAAACTGTTGCAAAAGATCCCCTGAAATGTTTTTGGGTGGAAATAGATGCGTTTTTATCATGGAAACAGAATCAGCCCTCGATGTCTGAACAAGCTTTTTTTGAAATAATCCCTAAGACGCGCGGTCACAATTTCTTCAAAATTTCTGACGTTCTGCAATTCACTCAAAAATGGTGCCAAACTGTTGCAAACCATCCCCTGAAAGGTTTTTCTGTGGAATCAGATGCGTTTTTATCATCGAAACAGAATTAGCCCTCGATGTCTGAAAAACCTTTTTTTTGAAAATATCCCTAAGCTGTGCGGTCACAATTTCTTCAAAATTTCTGACGTTCTGCAATTCACTCAAAAGTGCTGCCAAACTGTTGCAAACCATCCCCTGAAAGGCTTTTCGGTGGAAACAGATGCATTTTTATCATCGGAAAAAGAATTAGCCCTCGATGTCTGAAAAACCTTTTTTTTGAAAATATCCCTAAGCTGTGCGGTCACAATTTCTTCAAAATTTCTGACGTTCTGCAATTCACTCAAAAGTGGTGCCAAACTGTTGCAAACCATCCCCTGAAAGGGTTTTCGGTGGAAACAGATGCATTTTTATCATCGGAAAAAGAATTAGCCCTCGATGTCTGAACAACCTTTTTTTGAAATAATCCCTAAGCCGCGCGGTCACTATTTCTTCAAAATTTCTGACGTTCTGCAATTCACTCAAAAATGGTGCTGAACTGTTGCAAACCATCCCGTGAAAGGTTTTGTGTGTGGAAACAGATGGGTTTTTATCATCCGAAACAGAATTAGCCCTCAAAGTCTAAACAACTTTTTTTTAAAAAAAATCCCTAAGCCGCGCGGTCACAATTTCTGCAAAATTTCTGACGTTCTGCAATTCACTCAAAAATGGTGCCAAACTGTTGCAAACCATCCCCTGAAAGGTTTTTCGGTGGAAACAGGTGGGTTTTTATCATCGGAAACAGAATTAGCCCTCGATCTCTGAACAACTTTTTTTTGAAAAAATCCCTAAGCCGCGCGGTCACAATTTATTCAAAATTTCGGACGTTCTGCAATTTACTCAAAAATGGTGCCAAACTGTTGCAAACCATCCCCTGAAAGGTTTTTCAGTGGAAACAGATGCGTTTTTATCATCGAAACAGAATTAGCCCTCGATGTCTGAAAAACCTTTTTTTGAAAAAATCCCTAAGCCGCGCGGTCACAATTTCTTCAAAATTTCTGACGTTCTGCAATTTACTCAAAAATGGTGCCAAACTGTTGCAAACCATCCCCTGAAATGTTTTTTGGGAGGAAATAGATGCGTTTTTATCATGGAAACAGAATCAGCCCTCGATGTCTGAACAAGCTTTTTTTGAAATAATCCCTAAGACGCGCGGTCACATTTTCTTCAAAATTTCTGACGTTCTGCAATTCACTCAAAAATGGTGCCAAACTGTTGCAAACCATCCCCTGAAAGGTTTTTCGGTGGAATCAGATGCGTTTTTATCATCGAAACAGAATTAGCCCTCGATGTCTGAAAAACCTTTTTTTTAAAATATCCCTAAGCCGTGCGGTCACAATTTCTTCAAAATTTCTGACGTTCTGCAATTCACTCAAAAGTGGTGCCAAACTGTTGCAAACCATCCCCTGAAAGGGTTTTCGGTGGAAACAGATGCATTTTTATCATCGGAAAAAGAATTAGCCCTCGATGTCTGAACAACCTTTTTTTGAAAAAATCCCTAAGCCGCGCGGTCACAATTTCTTCAAAATTTCTGACGTTCTGCAATTCACTCAAAAATGGTGCTGAACTGTTGCAAACCATCCCGTGAAAGGTTTTTCGGTGGAAACAGATGGGTTTTTATCATCCGAAACAGAATTAGCCCTCAAAGTCTAAACAACTTTTTAAAAAAAAAATCCCTAAGCCGCGCGGTCACAATTTCTGCAAAATTTCTGACGTTCTGCAATTCACTCAAAAATGGTGCCAAACTGTTGGAAACCATCCCCTGAAAGGTTTTTCGGTGGAAACAGGTGGGTTTTTTATCATCGGAAACAGAATTAGCCCTCGATGTCTGAACAACTTTTTTTTGAAAAAATCCCTAAGCCGCGCGGTCACAATTTATTCAAAATTTCTGACGTTCTGCAATTTACTCAAAAATGGTGCCAAACTGTTGCAAACCATCCCCTGAAATGTTTTTCGGTGGAAACAGATGGGTTTTTATCATCCGAAAGAGAATTAGCCCTCAAAGTCTAAACAACTTTTTTAAAAAAAAAATCCCTAAGCCGCGCGGTCACAATTTCTGCAAAATTTCTGACGTTCTGCAATTCACTCAAAAATGGTGCCAAACTGTTGCAAACCATCCCCTGAAAGGTTTTTCGGTGGAAACAGGTGGGTTTTTATCATCGGAAACAGAATTAGCCCTCGATCTCTGAACAACTTTTTTTTGAAAAAATCCCTAAGCCGCGCGGTCACAATTTATTCAAAATTTCTGACGTTCTGCAATTTACTCAAAAATGGTGCCAAACTGTTGCAAACCATCCCCTGAAAGGTTTTTCGGTGGAAACAGATGCGTTTTTATCATCGAAACAGAATTAGCCTTCGATGTCTGACAAACCTTTTTTTGAAAAAATCCCTAAGCCGCGCAGTCACAATTTCTTCAAAATTTCTGACGTTCTGCAATTCAGTAAAAAATGGTGTCAAACTGTTGCAAAAGATCCCCTGAAATGTTTTTTGGAGGAAATAGATGCGTTTTTATCATGGAAACAGAATCAGCCCTCGATGTCTGAACAAGCTTTTTTTGAAATAATCCCTAAGACGCGCGGTCACAATTTCTTCAAAATTTCTGACGTTCTGCAATTCACTCAAAAATGGTGCCAAACTGTTGCAAACCATCCCCTGAAAGGTTTTTCGGTGGAATCAGATGCGTTTTTATCATCGAAACAGAATTAGCCCTCGATGTCTGAAAAACCTTTTTTTGAAAATATCCCTAAGCCGTGCGGTCACAATTTCTTCAAAATTTCTGACGTTCTGCAATTCACTCAAAAGTGGTGCCAAACTGTTGCAAACCATCCCCTGAAAGGGTTTTCGGTGGAAACAGATGCATTTTTATCATCGGAAAAAGAATTAGCCCTCGATGTCTGAACAACCTTTTTTTGAAAAAATCCCTAAGCCGCGCGGTCACAATTTCTTCAAAATTTCTGACGTTCTGCAATTCACTCAAAAATGGTGCTGAACTGTTGCAAACCATCCCGTGAAAGGTTTTTCGGTGGAAACAGATGGGTTTTTATCATCCGAAACAGAATTAGCCCTCAAAGTCTAAACAACTTTTTTAAAAAAAAAATCCCTAAGCCGCGCGGTCACAATTTCTTCAAAATTTCTGACGTTCTGCAATTCACTCAAAAATGGTGCCAAACTGTTGCAAACCATCCCCTGAAAGGTTTTTCGGTGGAAACAGGTGGGTTTTTATCATCGGAAACAGAATTAGCCCTCGATGTCTGAAAAACCTTTTTTTGAAAAAATCCCTAAGCCGCGCGGTCACAATTTCTTCAAAATTTCTGACGGTCTGCAATTCACTCAAAAGTGGTGCCAAACTGTTGCAAACCATCCCGTGAAAGGTTGTTCGGTGGAAACAGGTGCGTTTTTATTATCGTAAAAAGAATTAGCCCTCGATGTCTGAACAATTTTTTTTTGAAAAGATCGCTAAGCCGCACAGTCACAATTTCTTCAAAATTTCTGACGTTCTGCAATTCAGTAAAAAATGGTGTCAAACTGTTGCAAAAGATCCCCTGAAATGTTTTTGGGTGGAAATAGATGCGTTTTTATCATGGAAACAGAATCAGCCCTCGATGTCTGAACAAGCTTTTTTTGAAATAATCCCTAAGACGCGCGGTCACAATTTCTTCAAAATTTCTGACGTTCTGCAATTCACTCAAAAATGGTGCCAAACTGTTGCAAACCATCCCCTGAAAGGTTTTTCTGTGGAATCAGATGCGTTTTTATCATCGAAACAGAATTAGCCCTCGATGTCTGAAAAACCTTTTTTTTGAAAATATCCCTAAGCTGTGCGGTCACAATTTCTTCAAAATTTCTGACGTTCTGCAATTCACTCAAAAGTGGTGCCAAACTCTTGCAAACCATCCCCTGAAAGGGTTTTCGGTGGAAACAGATGCATTTTTATCATCGGAAAAAGAATTAGCCCTCGATGTCTGAACAACCTTTTTTTGAAAAAATACCTAAGCCGCGCGGTCACAATTTCTTCAAAATTTCTGACGTTCTGCAATTCACTCAAAAAAGGTGCTGAACTGTTGCAAACCATCCCCTGAAAGGTTTTTCGGTGGAAACAGATGCGTTTTTATCATCGAAACAGAATTAGCCCTCGATGTCTTAACACCTTTTTTTTGAAAAAATCCCTAAGCCGCGCGGTCACAATTTCTTCAAAATTTCTGACGTTCTGCAATTCAGTAAAAAAATGGTGCCAAACTGTTGCAAAGCATCCCCTGAAAGGTTTTTCGGTGGAAACAGATGTGTTTTTATCATCCGAAACAGAATTAGCCCTCAAAGTCTAAAAAACTTTTTTTAAAAAAAAATCCCTAAGCCGCGCGGTCACAATTTCTTCAAAATTTCTGACGTTCTGCAATTCACTCAAAAATGGTGCCAAACTGTTGCAAACCATCCCGTGAAAGGTTTTTCGGTGGAAACAGGTGCGTTTTTATCATGGAAACAGAATCAGCCCTCGATGTCTGAACAACTTTTTTTTTGAAAAAATCCCTAATCCGCGTGGTCACAATTTCTTCAAAATTTCTGACGTTCTGCAATTCACTCAAAAGTGGTGCCAAACTGTTGCAAACCATCCCGTGAAAGGTTTTTCGGTGGAAACAGGTGCGTTTTTATCATCGGAAAAAGAATTAGCCCTCGATGTCTGAACAATTTTTTTTTGAAAAAATCGCTAAGCCGCACAGTCACAATTTCTTCAAAATTTCTGACGTTCTGCAATTCAGTAAAAAATGGTGTCAAACTGTTGCAAAAGATCCCCTGAAATGTTTTTGGGTGGAAATAGATGCGTTTTTATCATGGAAACAGAATCAGCCCTCGATGTCTGAACAAGCTTTTTTTGAAATAATCCCTAAGACGCGCGGTCACAATTTCTTCAAAATTTCTGACGTTCTGCAATTCACTCAAAAATGGTGCCAAACTGTTGCAAACCATCCCCTGAAAGGTTTTTCGGTGGAATCAGATGCGTTTTTATCATCGAAACAGAATTAGCCCTCGATGTCTGAAAAACCTTTTTTTGAAAATATCCCTAAGCTGTGCGGTCACAATTTCTTCAAAATTTCTGACGTTCTGCAATTCATTCAAAAGTGGTGCCAAACTGTTGCAAACCATCCCCTGAAAGGGTTTTCGGTGGAAACAGATGCATTTTTATCATCGGAAAAAGAATTAGCCCTCGATGTCTGAACAACCTTTTTTTGAAAAAATCCCTAAGCCGCGCGGTCACAATTTCTTCAAAATTTCTGACGTTCTGCAATTCACTCAAAAATGGTGCTGAACTGTTGCAAACCATCCCCTGAAAGGTTTTTCGGTGGAAACAGATGCGTTTTTATCATCGAAACAGAATTAGCCCTCGATGTCTTAACACCTTTTTTTTGAAAAAATCCCTAAGCCGCGCGGTCACAATTTCTTCAAAATTTCTGACGTTCTGCAATTCAGTAAAAAAATGGTGCCAAACTGTTGCAAAGCATCCCCTGAAAGGTTTTTCGGTGGAAACAGATGTGTTTTTATCATCCGAAACAGAATTAGCCCTCAAAGTCTAAAAAACTTTTTTTTAAAAAAAATCCCTAAGCCGCGCGGTCACAATTTCTGCAAAATTTCTGACGTTCTGCAATTCACTCAAAAATGGTGCCAAACTGTTGGAAACCATCCCCTGAAAGGTTTTTCGGTGGAATCAGATGCGTTTTTATCATCGGAAACAGAATTAGCCCTCGATGTCTGAACAACTTTTTTTTGAAAAAATCCCTAAGCCGCGCGGTCACAATTTATTCAAAATTTCTGACGTTCTGCAATTTACTCAAAAATGGTGCCAAACTGTTGCAAACCATCCCCTGAAAGGTTTTTCGGTGGAAACAGATGGGTTTTTATCATCCGAAAGAGAATTAGCCCTCAAAGTCTAAACAACTTTTTAAAAAAAAAAATCCCTAAGCCGCGCGGTCACAATTTCTGCAAAATTTCTGACGTTCTGCAATTCACTCAAAAATGGTGCCAAACTGTTGCAAACCATCCCCTGAAAGGTTTTTCGGTGGAAACAGGTGGGTTTTTATCATCGGAAACAGAATTAGCCCTCGATCTCTGAACAACTTTTTTTTGAAAAAATCCCTAAGCCGCGCGGTCACAATTTATTCAAAATTTCTGACGTTCTGCAATTCAGTAAAAAATGGTGCCAAACTGTTGCAAAAGATCCCCTGAAATGTTTTTTGGAGGAAATAGATGCGTTTTTATCATGGAAACAGAATCAGCCCTCGATGTCTGAACAAGCTTTTTTTGAAATAATCCCTAAGACGCGCGGTCACAATTTCTTCAAAATTTCTGACGTTCTGCAATTCACTCAAAAATGGTGCCAAACTGTTGCAAACCATCCCCTGAAAGGTTTTTCGGTGGAATCAGATGCGTTTTTATCATCGAAACAGAATTAGCCCTCGATGTCTGAAAAACCTTTTTTTGAAAATATCCCTAAGCCGTGCGGTCACAATTTCTTCAAAATTTCTGACGTTCTGCAATTCACTCAAAAGTGGTGCCAAACTGTTGCAAACCATCCCCTGAAAGGGTTTTCGGTGGAAACAGATGCATTTTTATCATCGGAAAAAGAATTAGCCCTCGATGTCTGAACAACCTTTTTTTGAAAAAATCCCTAAGCCGCGCGGTCACAATTTCTTCAAAATTTCTGACGTTCTGCAATTCACTCAAAAATGGTGCTGAACTGTTGCAAACCATCCCGTGAAAGGTTTTTCGGTGGAAACAGATGGGTTTTTATCATCCGAAACAGAATTAGCCCTCAAAGTCTAAACAACTTTTTTTTTCAAAAAAAATCCCTAAGCCGCGCGGTCACAATTTCTTCAAAATTTCTGACGTTCTGCAATTCACTCAAAAATGGTGCCAAACTGTTGCAAACCATCCCCTGAAAGGTTTTTCGGTGGAAACAGGTGGGTTTTTATCATCGGAAACAGAATTAGCCCTCGATGTCTGAACAACTTTTTTTTGAAAAAATCCCTAAGCCACGCGGTCACAATTTATTCAAAATTTCTGACGTTCTGCAATTTACTCAAAAATGGTGCCAAACTGTTGCAAACCATCCCCTGAAAGGTTTTTCGGTGGAAACAGATGCGTTTTTATCATGGAAACAGAATTAGCCCTCGATGTCTGAAAAACCTTTTTTTGAAAAAATCCCTAAGCCGCGCGGTCACAATTTCTTCAAAATTTCTGACGTTCTGCAATTCACTCAAAAGTGGTGCCAAACTGTTGCAAACCATCCCGTGAAAGGTTTTTCGGTGGAAACAGGTGCGTTTTTATTATCGTAAAAAGAATTAGCCCTCGATGTCTGAACAATTTTTTTTTGAAAAAATCGCTAAGCCGCACAGTCACAATTTCTTCAAAATTTCTGACGTTCTGCAATTCAGTAAAAAATGGTGTCAAACTGTTGCAAAAGATCCCCTGAAATGTTTTTGGGTGGAAATAGATGCGTTTTTATCATGGAAACAGAATCAGCCCTCGATGTCTGAACAAGCTTTTTTTGAAATAATCCCTAAGACGCGCGGTCACAATTTCTTCAAAATTTCTGACGTTCTGCAATTCACTCAAAAATGGTGCCAAACTGTTGCAAACCATCCCCTGAAAGGTTTTTCGGTGGAATCAGATGCGTTTTTATCATAGAAACAGAATTAGCCCTCGATGTCTGAAAAACCTTTTTTTTGAAAATATCCCTAAGCTGTGCGGTCACAATTTCTTCAAAATTTCTGACGTTCTGCAATTCACTCAAAAGTGGTGCCAAACTGTTGCAAACCATCCCCTGAAAGGGTTTTCGGTGGAAACAGATGCATTTTTATCATCGGAAAAAGAATTAGCCCTCGATGTCTGAACAACCTTTTTTTGAAAAAATCCCTAAGCCGCGCGGTCACAATTTCTTCAAAATTTCTGACGTTCTGCAATTCACTCAAAAAAGGTGCTGAACTGTTGCAAACCATCCCCTGAAAGGTTTTTCGGTGGAAACAGATGCGTTTTTATCATCGAAACAGAATTAGCCCTCGATGTCTTAACACCTTTTTTTTGAAAAAATCCCTAAGCCGCGCGGTCACAATTTCTTCAAAATTTCTGACGTTCTGCAATTCAGTAAAAAAATGGTGCCAAACTGTTGCAAAGCATCCCCTGAAAGGTTTTTCGGTGGAAACAGATGTGTTTTTATCATCCGAAACAGAATTAGCCCTCAAAGTCTAAAAAACTTTTTTTTAAAAAAAATCCCTAAGCCGCGCGGTCACAATTTCTTCAAAATTTCTGACGTTCTGCAATTCACTCAAAAATGGTGCCAAACTGTTGCAAACCATCCCGTGAAAGGTTTTTCGGTGGAAACAGGTGCGTTTTTATCATGGAAACAGAATCAGCCCTCGATGTCTGAACAACTTTTTTTTTGAAAAAATCCCTAATCCGCGTGGTCACAATTTCTTCAAAATTTCTGACGTTCTGCAATTCACTCAAAAGTGGTGCCAAACTGTTGCAAACCATCCCGTGAAAGGTTTTTCGGTGGAAACAGGTGCGTTTTTATCATCGGAAAAAGAATTAGCCCTCGATGTCTGAACAATTTTTTTTTGAAAAAATCGCTAAGCCGCACAGTCACAATTTCTTCAAAATTTCTGACGTTCTGCAATTCAGTAAAAAATGGTGTCAAACTGTTGCAAAAGATCCCCTGAAATGTTTTTTGGTGGAATCAGATGCGTTTTTATCATGGAAACAGAATCAGCCCTCGATGTCTGAACAAGCTTTTTTTGAAATAATCCCTAAGACGCGCGGTCACAATTTCTTCAAAATTTCTGACGTTCTGCAATTCACTCAAAAATGGTGCCAAACTGTTGCAAACCATCCCCTGAAAGGTTTTTCGGTGGAATCAGATGCGTTTTTATCATCGAAACAGAATCAGCCCTCGATGTCTGAACAACTTTTTTTTTGAAAAAATCCCTAAGCCGCGCGGTCACAATTTATTCAAAATTTCTGACGTTCTGCAATTTACTCAAAAATGGTGCCAAACTCTTGCAAACCATCCCCTGAAAGGTTTTTCGGTGGAAACAGATGCGTTTTTATCATCGAAACAGAATTAGCCCTCGATGTCTGACAAACCTTTTTTTGAAAAAATCCCTAAGCCGCGCAGTCACAATTTCTTCAAAATTTCTGACGTTCTGCAATTCAGTAAAAAATGGTGTCAAACTGTTGCAAAAGATCCCCTGAAATGTTTTTTGGAGGAAATAGATGCGTTTTTATCATGGAAACAGAATCAGCCCTCCATGTCTGAACAAGCTTTTTTTGAAATAATCCCTAAGACGCGCGGTCACAATTTCTTCAAAATTTCTGACGTTCTGCAATTCACTCAAAAATGGTGCCAAACTGTTGCAAACCATCCCCTGAAAGGTTTTTCGGTGGAATCAGATGCGTTTTTATCATCGAAACAGAATTAGCCCTCGATGTCTGAAAAACCTTTTTTTGAAAATATCCCTAAGCCGTGCGGTCACAATTTCTTCAAAATTTCTGACGTTCTACAATTCACTCAAAAGTGGTGCCAAACTGTTGCAAACCATCCCCTGAAAGGGTTTTCGGTGGAAACAGATGCATTTTTATCATCGGAAAAAGAATTAGCCCTCGATGTCTGAACAACCTTTTTTTGAAAAAATCCCTAAGCCGCGCGGTCACAATTTCTTCAAAATTTCTGACGTTCTGCAATTCACTCAAAAATGGTGCTGAACTGTTGCAAACCATCCCGTGAAAGGTTTTTCGGTGGAAACAGATGGGTTTTTATCATCCGAAACAGAATTAGCCCTCAAAGTCTAAACAACTTTTTTTTAAAAAAAATCCCTAAGCCGCGCGGTCACAATTTCTGCAAAATTTCTGACGTTCTGCAATTCACTCAAAAATGGTGCCAAACTGTTGCAAACCATCCCCTGAAAGGTTTTTCGGTGGAAACAGGTGGGTTTTTATCATCGGAAACAGAATTAGCCCTTGATGTCTGAACAACTTTTTTTTGAAAAAATCCCTAAGCCACGCGGTCACAATTTATTCAAAATTTCTGACGTTCTGCAATTTACTCAAAAATGGTGCCAAACTGTTGCAAACCATCCCCTGAAAGGTTTTTCGGTGGAAACAGATGCGTTTTTATCATGGAAACAGAATTAGCCCTCGATGTCTGAAAAACCTTTTTTTGAAAATATCCCGAAGCTGTGCGGTCACAATTTCTTCAAAATTTCTGACGTTCTGCAATTCACTCAAAAGTGGTGCCAAACTGTTGCAAACCATCCCCTGAAAGGGTTTTCGGTGGAAACAGATGCATTTTTATCATCGGAAAAAGAATTAGCCCTCGATGTCTGAACAACCTTTTTTTGAAAAAATCCCTAAGCCGCGCGGTCACAATTTCTTCAAAATTTCTGACGTTCTGCAATTCACTCAAAAAAGGTGCTGAACTGTTGCAAACCATCCCCTGAAAGGTTTTTCGGTGGAAATAGATGCGTTTTTATCATCGAAACAGAATTAGCCCTCGATGTCTTAACACCTTTTTTTTGAAAAAATCCCTAAGCCGCGCGGTCACAATTTCTTCAAAATTTCTGACGTTCTGCAATTCAGTAAAAAAATGGTGCCAAACTGTTGCAAAGCATCCCCTGAAAGGTTTTTCGGTGGAAACAGATGTGTTTTTATCATCCGAAACAGAATTAGCCCTCAAAGTCTAAAAAACTTTTTTTAAAAAAAAATCCCTAAGCCGCGCGGTCACAATTTCTTCAAAATTTCTGACGTTCTGCAATTCACTCAAAAATGGTGCCAAACTGTTGCAAACCATCCCGTGAAAGGTTTTTCGGTGGAAACAGGTGCGTTTTTATCATGGAAACAGAATCAGCCCTCGATGTCTGAACAACTTTTTTTTTGAAAAAATCCCTAATCCGCGTGGTCACAATTTCTTCAAAATTTCTGACGTTCTGCAATTCACTCAAAAGTGGTGCCAAACTGTTGCAAACCATCCCGTGAAAGGTTTTTCGGTGGAAACAGGTGCGTTTTTATCATCGGAAAAAGAATTAGCCCTCGATGTCTGAACAATTTTTTTTTGAAAAAATCGCTAAGCCGCACAGTCACAATTTCTTCAAAATTTCTGACGTTCTGCAATTCAGTAAAAAATGGTGTCAAACTGTTGCAAAAGATCCCCTGAAATGTTTTTTGGTGGAAATAGATGCGTTTTTATCATGGAAACAGAATCAGCCCTCGATGTCTGAACAAGCTTTTTTTGAAATAATCCCTAAGACGCGCGGTCACAATTTCTTCAAAATTTCTGACGTTCTGCAATTCACTCAAAAATGGTGCCAAACTGTTGCAAACCATCCCCTGAAAGGTTTTTCGGTGGAATCAGATGCGTTTTTATCATCGAAACAGAATTAGCCCTCGATGTCTGAAAAACCTTTTTTTGAAAATATCCCTAAGCTGTGCGGTCACAATTTGTTCAAAATTTCTGACGTTCTGCAATTCATTCAAAAGTGGTGCCAAACTGTTGCAAACCATCCCCTGAAAGGGTTTTCGGTGGAAACAGATGCATTTTTATCATCGGAAAAAGAATTAGCCCTCGATGTCTGAACAACCTTTTTTTGAAAAAATCCCTAAGCCGCGCGGTCACAATTTCTTCAAAATTTCTGACGTTCTGCAATTCACTCAAAAATGGTGCTGAACTGTTGCAAACCATCCCCTGAAAGGTTTTTCGGTGGAAACAGATGCGTTTTTATCATCGAAACAGAATTAGCCCTTGATGTCTTAACACCTTTTTTTTGAAAAAATCCCTAAGCCGCGCGGTCACAATTTCTTCAAAATTTCTGACGTTCTGCAATTCAGTAAAAAAATGGTGCCAAACTGTTGCAAAGCATCCCCTGAAAGGTTTTTCGGTGGAAACAGATGTGTTTTTATCATCCGAAACAGAATTAGCCCTCAAAGTCTAAAAAACTTTTTTAAAAAAAAAATCCCTAAGCCGCGCGGTCACAATTTCTTCAAAATTTCTGACGTTCTGCAATTCACTCAAAAATGGTGCCAAACTGTTGCAAAAGATCCCCTGAAATGTTTTTCGGTGGAAATAGATGCGTTTTTATCATGGAAACAGAATCAGCCCTCGATGTCTGAACAACTTTTTTTTTGAAAAAATCCCTAATCCGCGTGGTCACAATTTCTTCAAAATTTCTGACGTTCTGCAATTCACTCAAAAATAGTGCCAAACTGTTGCAAACCATCCCCTGAAAGGTTTTTCGGTGGAAACAGATGGGTTTTTATCATCCGAAACAGAATTAGCCCTCAAAGTCTAAACAACTTTTTTAAAAAAAAAAATCCCTAAGCCGCGCGGTCACAATTTCTTCAAAATTTCTGACGTTCTGCAATTCAGTAAAAAATGGTGTCAAACTGTTGCAAAAGATCCCCTGAAATGTTTTTCGGTGGAAATAGATGCGTTTTTATCATGGAAACAGAATCAGCCCTCGATGTCTGAACAACCTTTTTTTGAAAAAATCCCTAAGCCGCGCGGTCACAATTTCTTCAAAATTTCTGACGTTCTGCAATTCAGTAAAAAATGGTGCTGAACTGTTGCAAACCATCCCCTGAAAGGTTTTTCGGTGGAAACAGATGCGTGTTTATCATCGAAACAGAATTAGCCCTCGATGTCTTAACACCTTTTTTTTGAAAAAATCCCTAAGCCGCGCGGTCACAATTTCTTCAAAATTTCTGACATTCTGCAATTCAGTAAAAAATGGTGTCAAACTGTTGCAAACCATCCCCTGAAAGGTTTTTCGGTGGAAACAGATGCGTTTTTATCATCGAAACAGAATTAGCCCTCGATGTCTGAAAAACCTTTTTTTGAAAATATCCCTAAGCCGTGCGGTCACAATTTCTTCAAAATTTCTGACGTTCTGCAATTCACTCAAAAGTGGTGCCAAACTGTTGCAAACCATCCCCTGAAAGGGTTTTCGGTGGAAACAGATGCATTTTTATCATCGGAAAAAGAATTAGCCCTCGATGTCTGAACAACCTTTTTTTGAAAAAATCCCTAAGCCGCGCGGTCACAATTTCTTCAAAATTTCTGACGTTCTGCAATTCACTCAAAAATGGTGCTGAACTGTTGCAAACCATCCCGTGAAAGGTTTTTCGGTGGAAACAGATGGGTTTTTATCATCCGAAACAGAATTAGCCCTCAAAGTCTAAACAACTTTTTTAAAAAAAAAATCCCTAAGCCGCGCGGTCACAATTTCTGCAAAATTTCTGACGTTCTGCAATTCACTCAAAAATGGTGCCAAACTGTTGCAAACCATCCCCTGAAAGGTTTTTCGGTGGAAACAGGTGGGTTTTTATCATCGGAAACAGAATTAGCCCTCAATGTCTGAACAACTTTTTTTTGAAAAAATCCCTAAGCCGCGCAGTCACAATTTATTCAAAATTTCTGACGTTCTGCAATTTACTCAAAAATGGTGCCAAACTGTTGCAAACCATCCCCTTAAAGGTTTTTCGGTGGAATCAGATGCGTTTTTATCATCGAAACAGAATTAGCCCTCGATGTCTGAAAAACCTTTTTTTGAAAATATCCCTAAGCCGCGCGGTCACAATTTCTTCAAAATTTCTGACGTTCTGAAATTCACTCAAAAATGGTGCTGAACTGTTGCAAACCATCCCCTGAAAGGTTTTTCGGTGGAAACAGATGCGTTTTTATCATCGAAACAGAATTAGCCCACGATGTCTTATCACCTTTTTTTTGAAAAAATCCCTAAGCCGCGCGGTCACAATTTCTTCAAAATTTCTGACCTGTAATTCAGTAAAAAAATGGTGCCAAACTGTTGCAAAGCATCCCCTGAAAGGTTTTTCGGTGGAAACAGATGTGTTTTTATCATCCGAAACAGAATTAGCCCTCAAAGTCTAAAAAACTTTTTTTTAAAAAAAAATCCCTAAGCCGCGCGGTTACAATTTCTTCAAAATTTCTAACGTTCTGCAATTCACTCAAAAGTGGTGCCAAACTGTTGCAAACCATCCCCTAAAAGGTTTTTCGGTGGAAACAGATGCGTTTTTATCATGGAAACAGAATTAGCCCTCGATGTCTGAAAAACCTTTTTTTGAAAAAATCCCTAAGCCGCGCGGTCACAATTTCTGCAAAATTTCTGACGTTCTGCAATTCACTCAAAACTGGTGCCAAACTGTTGCAAACCATCCCCTGAAAGGTTTTTCGGTGGAAACAGATGGGTTTTTATCATCGGAAACAGAATTAGCCCTCGATGTCTGAACAACTTTTTTTTGAAAAAATCCCTAAGCCGCGCGGTCACAATTTATTCAAAATTTCTGACGTTCTGCAATTTACTCAAAAATGGTGCCAAACTGTTGCAAACCATCCCCTGAAAGGTTTTTCGGTGGAATCAGATGCGTTTTTATCATCGAAACACAATTAGCCCTCGATGTCTGAAAAACCTTTTTTTGAAAAAATCCCTAAGCCGCGCGGTCACAATTTCTTCAAAATTTCTGACGTTCTGCAATTCACTCAAAAATGGTGCCAAACTGTTGCAAACCATCCCGTGAAAGGTTTTTCGGTGGAAACAGGTGCGTTTTTATCATCAGAAAAAGAATTAGCCCTCGATGTCTGAACAATTTTTTTTTGAAAAAATCCCTAAGCCGCGCAGTCACAATTTATTCAAAATTTCTGACGTTCTGCAGTTTACTCAAAAATGGTGCCAAACTGTTGCAAACCATCCCCTGAAAGGTTTTTCGGTGGAATCAGATGCGTTTTTATCATCGAAACAGAATTAGCCCTCGATGTCTGAAAAACCTTTTTTTGAAAAAATCCCTAAGCCGCGCGGTCACAATTTCTTCAAAATTTCTGACGTTCTGCAATTCACTCAAAAGTGGTGCCAAACTGTTGCAAACCATCCCGTGAAAGGTTTTTCGGTGGAAACAGGTGCGTTTTTATCATCGGAAAAAGAATTAGCCCTCGATGTCTGAACAATTTTTTTTTGAAAAAATCCCTAAGCCGCGCGATCACAATTTCTTCAAAATTTCTGACGTTCTGCAATTCACTCAAAAATGGTGCCAAACTGTTGCAAACCATCCCCTGAAAGGTTGTTCGGTGGAATCAGATGCGTTTTTATCATCGAAACAGAATTAGCCCTCGATGTCTGAAAAACCTTTTTTTGAAAATATCCCTAAGCCGTGCGGTCACAATTTCTTCAAAATTTCTGACGTTCTGCAATTCACTCAAAAGTGGTGCCAAACTGTTGCAAACCATGCCCTGAAAGGGTTTTCGGTGGAAACAGATGCATTTTTATCATCGGAAAAAGAATTAGCCCTCGATGTCTGAACAACCTTTTTTTGAAAAAATCCCTAAGCCGCGCGGTCACAATTTCTTCAAAATTTCTGACCTTCTGCAATTCACTCAAAAATGGTGCCAAACCGCTGCAGACCATCCCCTGAAAGGTTTTTCGGTGGAAACAGATGCATTTTTATCATCGAAACAGAATTAGCCCTCGATGTCTTAACACCTTTTTTTTGAAAAAATCCCTAAGCCGCGCGGTCACAATTTCTTCAAAATTTCTGACGTTCTGCAATTCAGTAAAAAAATGGTGCCAAACTGTTGCAAACCATCCCGTGAAAGGTTTTTCGGTGGAAACAGGTGCGTTTTTATCATCGGAAAAAGAATTAGCCCTCGATGTCTGAACAATTTTTTTTTGAAAAAATCCCTAAGCCGCGCGGTCACAATTTATTCAAAATTTCTGACGTTCTGCAATTTACTCAAAAATGGTGCCAAACTGTTGCAAACCATCACCTGAAAGGTTTTTCGGTGGAAACAGATGCGTTTTTATCATCGAAACAGAATTAGCCCTCGAAGTCTGAAAAACCTTTTTTTGAAAAAATCCCTAAGCCGCGCGGTCACAATTTCTTCAAAATTTCTGATGTTCTGCAATTCACTCAAAAGTGGTGCCAAACTGTTGCAAACCATCCCGTGAAGGGTTTTTCGGTGGAAACAGGTGCGTTTTTATTATCGTAAAAAGAATTAGCCCTCGATGTCTGAACAATTTTTTTTTGAAAAAATCGCTAAGCCGCACAGTCACAATTTCTTCAAAATTTCTGACGTTCTGCAATTCAGTAAAAAATGGTGTCAAACTGTTGCAAAAGATCCCCTGAAATGTTTTTTGGTGGAAATAGATGCGTTTTTATCATGGAAACAGAATCAGCCCTCGATGTCTGAACAAGCTTTTTTTGAAATAATCCCTAAGACGCGCGGTCACAATTTCTTCAAAATTTCTGACGTTCTGCAATTCACTCAAAAATGGTGCCAAACTGTTGCAAACCATCCCCTGAAAGGTTTTTCGGTGGAATCAGATGCGTTTTTATCATCGAAACAGAATTAGCCCTCGATGTCTGAAAAACCTTTTTTTTGAAAATATCCCTAAGCTGTGCGGTCACAATTTCTTCAAAATTTCTGACGTTCTGCAATTCACTCAAAAGTGGTGCCAAACTGTTGCAAACCATCCCCTGAAAGGGTTTTCGGTGGAAACAGATGCATTTTTATCATCGGAAAAAGAATTAGCCCTCGATGTCTGAACAAGCTTTTTTTGAAAAAATCCCTAAGCCGCGCGGTCACAATTTCTTCAAAATTTCTGACGTTCTGCAATTCACTCAAAAATGGTGCTGAACTGTTGCAAACCATCCCCTGAAAGGTTTTTCGGTGGAAACAGATGCGTTTTTATCATCGAAACAGAATTAGCCCTCGATGTCTTAACACCTTTTTTTTGAAAAAATCCCTAAGCCGCGCGGTCACAATTTCTTCAAAATTTCTGACGTTCTGCAATTCAGTAAAAAAATGGTGCAAAACTGTTGCAAACCATCCCGTGAAAGGTTTTTCGGTGGAAACAGGTGCGTTTTTATCATCGGAAAAAGAATTAGCCCTCAAAGTCTAAAAAACTTTTTTTTAAAAAAAATCCCTAAGCCGCGCAGTCACAATTTCTTCAAAATTTCTGACGTTCTGCAATTCAGTAAAAAATGGTGTCAAACTGTTGCAAAAGATCCCCTGAAATGTTTTTTGGTGGAAATAGATGCGTTTTTATCATGGAAACAGAATCAGCCCTCGATGTCTGAACAAGCTTTTTTTGAAATAATCCCTAAGACGCGCGGTCACAATTTCTTCAAAATTTCTGACGTTCTGCAATTCACTCAAAAATGGTGCCAAACTGCTGCAGACCATCCCCTGAAAGGTTTTTCGGTGGAAACAGATACGTTTTTATCATCGAAACAGAATTAGCCCTCGATGTCTTAACACTTTTTTTTGAAAAAATCCCTAAGCCGCGCGGTCACAATTTCTTCAAAATTTCGGACGTTCTGCAATTCAGTAAAAAAATGGTGCTGAACTGTTGCAAACCATCCCCTGAAAGGTTTTTCGGTGGAAACAGATGTGTTTTTATCATAGAAACAGAATTAGCCCTCGATGTCTTAACACCTTTTTTTTGAAAAAATCCCTAAGCCGCGCGGTCACAATTTCTTCAAAATTTCTGACGTTCTGCAATTCAGTAAAAAAATGGTGCCAAACTGTTGCAAAGCATCCCCTGAAAGGTTTTTCGGTGGAAACAGATGTGTTTTTATCATCCGAAACAGAATGAGCCCTCAAAGTCTAAAAAACTTTTTTTTAAAAAAAATCCCTAAGCCGCGCGGTTACAATTTCTTCAAAATTTCTGACGTTCTGCAATTCACTCAAAATTGGTGCCAAACTGTTGCAAACCATCCCCTGAAAGGTTTTTTGGTGGAAACAGATGCGTTTTTATCATGGAAACAGAATTAGCCCTCGATGTCTGAAAAACCTTTTTTTGAAAATATCCCTAAGCCGTGCGGTCACAATTTCTTCAAAATTTCTGACGTTCTGCAATTCACTCAAAAGTGGTGCCAAACTGTTGCAAACCATACCCTGAAAGGGTTTTCGGTGGAAACAGATGCATTTTTATCATCGGAAAAAGAATTAGCCCTCGATGTCTGAAAAACCTTTTTTTGAAAAAATCCCTAAGCCGCGCGGTCACAATTTCTTCAAAATTTCTGACGTTCTGCAATTCACTCAAAAGTGGTGCCAAACTGTTGCAAACCATCCCGTGAAAGGTTTTTCGGTGGAAACAGGTGCGTTTTTATTATCGTAAAAAGAATTAGCCCTCGATGTCTGAACAATTTTTTTTTGAAAAAATCGCTAAGCCGCACAGTCACAATTTCTTCAAAATTTCTGACGTTCTGCAATTCAGTAAAAAATGGTGTCAAACTGTTGCAAAAGATCCCCTGAAATGTTTTTTGGTGGAAATAGATGCGTTTTTATCATGGAAACAGAATCAGCCCTCGATGTCTGAACAAGCTTTTTTGAAATAATCCCTAAGACGCGCGGTCACAATTTCTTCAAAATTTCTGACGTTCTGCAATTCACTCAAAAATGGTGCCAAACTGTTGCAAACCATCCCCTGAAAGGTTTTTCGGTGGAATCAGATGCGTTTTTATCATCGAAACAGAATTAGCCCTCGATGTCTGAAAAACCTTTTTTTTGAAAATATCCCTAAGCTGTGCGGTCACAATTTCTTCAAAATTTCTGACGTTCTGCAATTCACTCAAAAGTGGTGCCAAACTGTTGCAAACCATCCCCTGAAAGGGTTTTCGGTGGAAACAGATGCGTTTTTATCATCGGAAAAAGAATTAGCCCTCGATGTCTGAACAACCTTTTTTTTGAAAAAATCCCTAAGCCGCACGGTAACAATTTCTTCAAAATTTCTGACGTTCTGCAATTCAGTAAAAAAATGGTGCCAAACTGTTGCAAAGCATCCCCCGAAAGGTTTTTCGGTGGAAACAGATGTGTTTTTATCATCCGAAACAGAATTAGCCCTCAAAGTCTAAAAAACTTTTTTTGAAAAAAAATCCCTAAGCCGCGCGGTCACAATTTCTTCAAAATTTCTGACGTTCTGCAATTCACTCAAAAATGGTGCCAAACTGTTGCAAAAGATCCCCTGAAATGTTTTTCGGTGGAAATAGATGCGTTTTTATCATGGAAACAGAATCAGCCCTCGATGTCTGAACAACTTTTTTTTTGAAAAAATCCCTAATCCGCGTGGTCACAATTTCTTCAAAATTTCTGACGTTCTGCAATTCACTCAAAAGTGGTGTCAAACTGTTGCAAACCATCCCGTGAAAGGTTTTTCGGTGGAAACAGGTGCGTTTTTATCATCGGAAAAAGAATTAGCCCTCGATGTCTGAACAATTTTTTTTTGAAAAAATCGCTAAGCCGCACAGTCACAATTTCTTCAAAATTTCTGACGTTCTGCAATTCAGTGAAAAATGGTGTCAAACTGTTGCAAAAGATCCCCTGAAATGTTTTTTGGTGGAAATAGATGCGTTTTTATCATGGAAACAGAATCAGCCCTCGATGTCTGAACAAGCTTTTTTTGAAATAATCCCTAAGACGCGCGGTCACAATTTCTTCAAAATTTCTGACGTTCTGCAATTCACTCAAAAATGGTGCCAAACTGTTGCAAACCATCCCCTGAAAGGTTTTTCGGTGGAATCAGATGCGTTTTTATCATCGAAACAGAATTAGCCCTCGATGTCTGAAAAACCTTTTTTTGAAAATATCCCTAAGCTGTGCGGTCACAATTTCTTCAAAATTTCTGACGTTCTGCAATTCACTCAAAAGTGGTGCCAAACTGTTGCAAACCATCCCCTGAAAGGGTTTTCGGTGGAAACAGATGCATTTTTATCATCGGAAAAAGAATTAGCCCTCGATGTCTGAACAACCTTTTTTTGAAAAAATCCCTAAGCCGCGCGGTCACAATTTCTTCAAAATTTCTGACGTTCTGCAATTCACTCAAAAATGGTGCTGAACTGTTGCAAACCATCCCCTGAAAGGTTTTTCGGTGGAAACAGATGCGTTTTTATCATCGAAACAGAATTAGCCCTCGATGTCTTAACACCGTTTTTTTGAAAAAATCCCTAAGCCGCGCGGTCACAATTTCTTCAAAATTTCTGACGTTCTGCAATTCAGTAAAAAAATGGTGCCAAACTGTTGCAAAGCATCCCCTGAAAGGTTTTTCGGTGGAAACAGATGTGTTTTTATCATCCGAAACAGAATTAGCCCTCAAAGTCTAAAAAACTTTTAAAAAAAAAAATCCCTAAGCCGCGCGGTCACAATTTCTTCAAAATTTCTGACGTTCTGCAATTCAGTAAAAAATGGTGTCAAACTGTTGCAAAAGATCCCCTGAAATGTTTTTCGGTGGAAATAGATGCCTTTTTATCATGGAAACAGAATCAGCCCTCGATGTCTGAACAACCTTTTTTTGAAAAAATCCCTAAGCCGCGCGGTCACAATTTCTTCAAAATTTCTGACGTTCTGCAATTCATTCAAAAATGGTGCTGAACTGTTGCAAACCATCCCCTGAAAGGTTTTTCGGTGGAAACAGATGCGTGTTTATCATCGAAACAGAATTAGCCCTCGATGTCTTAACACTTTTTTTGAAAAAATCCCTAAGCCGCGCGGTCACAATTTCTTCAAAATTTCTGACGTTCTGCAATTCAGTAAAAAATGGTGTCAAACTGTTGCAAACCATCCCCTGAAAGGTTTTTCGGTGGAAACAGATGCGTTTTTATCATCGAAACAGAATTAGCCCTCGATGTCTGAAAAACCTTTTTTTGAAAATATCCCTAAGCCGTGCGGTCACAATTTCTTCAAAATTTCTGACGTTCTGCAATTCACTCAAAAGTGGTGCCAAACTGTTGCAAACCATCCCCTGAAAGGGTTTTCAGTGGAAACAGATGCATTTTTATCATCGGAAAAAGAATTAGCCCTCGATGTCTGAACAACCTTTTTTTGAAAAAATCCCTAAGCCGCGCGGTCACAATTTCTTCAAAATTTCTGACGTTCTGCAATTCACTCAAAAATGGTGCTGAACTGTTGCAAACCATCCCGTGAAAGGTTTTTCGGTGGAAACAGATGGGTTTTTATCATCCGAAACAGAATTAGCCCTCAAAGTCTAAACAACTTTTTTTTTAAAAAAATCCCTAAGCCGCGCGGTCACAATTTCTGCAAAATTTCTGACGTTCTGCAATTCACTCAAAAATGGTGCCAAACTGTTGCAAACCATCCCTTGAAAGGTTTTTCGGTGGAAACAGGTGGGTTTTTATCATCGGAAACAGAATTAGCCCTCGATGTCTGAACAACTTTTTTTTGAAAAAATCCCTAAGCCGCGCGGTCACAATTTCTTCAAAATTTCTGACCTTCTGCAATTCACTCAAAAATGGTGCCAAACCGCTGCAGACCATCCCCTGAAAGGTTTTTCGGTGGAAACAGATGCATTTTTATCATCGAAACAGAATTAGCCCTCGATGTCTTAACACCTTTTTTTTGAAAAAATCCCTAAGCCGCGCGGTCACAATTTCTTCAAAATTTCTGACGTTCTGCAATTCAGTAAAAAAATGGTGCCAAACTGTTGCAAACCATCCCGTGAAAGGTTTTTCGGTGGAAACAGGTGCGTTTTTATCATCGGAAAAAGAATTAGCCCTCGATGTCTGAACAATTTTTTTTTGAAAAAATCCCTAAGCCGCGCGGTCACAATTTATTCAAAATTTCTGACGTTCTGCAATTTACTCAAAAATGGTGCCAAACTGTTGCAAACCATCCCCTGAAAGGTTTTTCGGTGGAAACAGATGCGTTTTTATCATCGAAACAGAATTAGCCCTCGATGTCTGAAAAACCTTTTTTTGAAAAAATCCCTAAGCCGCGCGGTCACAATTTCTTCAAAATTTCTGATGTTCTGCAATTCACTCAAAAGTGGTGCCAAACTGTTGCAAACCATCCCGTGAAGGGTTTTTCGGTGGAAACAGGTGCGTTTTTATTATCGTAAAAAGAATTAGCCCTCGATGTCTGAACAATTTTTTTTTGAAAAAATCGCTAAGCCGCACAGTCACAATTTCTTCAAAATTTCTGACGTTCTGCAATTCAGTAAAAAATGGTGTCAAACTGTTGCAAAAGATCCCCTGAAATGTTTTTTGGTGGAAATAGATGCGTTTTTATCATGGAAACAGAATCAGCCCTCGATGTCTGAACAAGCTTTTTTTGAAATAATCCCTAAGACGCGCGGTCACAATTTCTTCAAAATTTCTGACGTTCTGCAATTCACTCAAAAATGGTGCCAAACTGTTGCAAACCATCCCCTGAAAGGTTTTTCGGTGGAATCAGATGCGTTTTTATCATCGAAACAGAATTAGCCCTCGATGTCTGAAAAACCTTTTTTTTGAAAATATCCCTAAGCTGTGCGGTCACAATTTCTTCAAAATTTCTGACGTTCTGCAATTCACTCAAAAGTGGTGCCAAACTGTTGCAAACCATCCCCTGAAAGGGTTTTCGGTGGAAACAGATGCATTTTTATCATCGGAAAAAGAATTAGCCCTCGATGTCTGAACAAGCTTTTTTTGAAAAAATCCCTAAGCCGCGCGGTCACAATTTCTTCAAAATTTCTGACGTTCTGCAATTCACTCAAAAATGGTGCTGAACTGTTGCAAACCATCCCCTGAAAGGTTTTTCGGTGGAAACAGATGCGTTTTTATCATCGAAACAGAATTAGCCCTCGATGTCTTAACACCTTTTTTTTGAAAAAATCCCTAAGCCGCGCGGTCACAATTTCTTCAAAATTTCTGACGTTCTGCAATTCAGTAAAAAAATGGTGCAAAACTGTTGCAAACCATCCCGTGAAAGGTTTTTCGGTGGAAACAGGTGCGTTTTTATCATCGGAAAAAGAATTAGCCCTCAAAGTCTAAAAAACTTTTCTTAAAAAAAAATCCCTAAGCCGCGCAGTCACAATTTCTTCAAAATTTCTGACGTTCTGCAATTCAGTAAAAAATGGTGTCAAACTGTTGCAAAAGATCCCCTGAAATGTTTTTTGGTGGAAATAGATGCGTTTTTATCATGGAAACAGAATCAGCCCTCGATGTCTGAACAAGCTTTTTTTGAAATAATCCCTAAGACGCGCGGTCACAATTTCTTCAAAATTTCTGACGTTCTGCAATTCACTCAAAAATGGTGCCAAACTGCTGCAGACCATCCCCTGAAAGGTTTTTCGGTGGAAACAGATACGTTTTTATCATCGAAACAGAATTAGCCCTCGATGTCTTAACACCTTTTTTTTGAAAAAATCCCTAAGCCGCGCGGTCACAATTTCTTCAAAATTTCGGACGTTCTGCAATTCAGTAAAAAAATGGTGCTGAACTGTTGCAAACCATCCCCTGAAAGGTTTTTCGGTGGAAACAGATGCGTTTTTATCATCGAAACAGAATTAGCCCTCGATGTCTTAACACCTTTTTTTTGAAAAAATCCCTAAGCCGCGCGGTCACAATTTCTTCAAAATTTCTGACGTTCTGCAATTCAGTAAAAAAATGGTGCCAAACTGTTGCAAAGCATCCCCTGAAAGGTTTTTCGGTGGAAACAGATGTGTTTTTATCATCCGAAACAGAATTAGCCCTCAAAGTCTAAAAAACTTTTTTTAAAAAAAAATCCCTAAGCCGCGCGGTTACAATTTCTTCAAAATTTCTGACGTTCTGCAATTCACTCAAAAATGGTGCCAAACCGCTGCAGACCATCCCCTGAAAGGTTTTTCGGTGGAAACAGATGCGTTTTTATCATCGAAACAGAATTAGCCCTCGATGTCTTAACACCTTTTTTTTGAAAAAATCCCTAAGCCGCGCGGTCACAATTTCTTCAAAATTTCTGACCTTCTGCACTTCACTCAAAAATGGTGCCAAACTGTTGCAAACCATCCCGTGAAAGGTTTTTCGGTGGAAACAGGTGCGTTTTTATCATCGGAAAAAGAATTAGCCCTCGATGTCTGAACAATTTTTTTTGAAAAAATCCCTAAGCCGCGCGGTCACAATTTATTCAAAATTTCTGACGTTCTGCAATTTACTCAAAAATGGTGCCAAACTGTTGCAAACCATCCCCTGAAAGGTTTTTCGGTGGAAACAGATGCGTTTTTATCATCGAAACAGAATTAGCCCTCGATGTCTGAAAAACCTTTTTTTGAAAAAATCCCTAAGCCGCGCGGTCACAATTTCTTCAAAATTTCTGACGTTCTGCAATTCACTCAAAAGTGGTGCCAAACTGTTGCAAACCATCCCGTGAAAGGTTTTTCGGTGGAAACAGGTGCGTTTTTATTATCGTAAAAAGAATTAGCCCTCGATGTCTGAACAACCTTTTTTTGAAAAAAATCCCTAAGCCGCGCGGTCACAATTTCTACAAAATTTCTGACGTTCTGCAATTCACTCAAAAATGGTGCCAAACTGTTGCAAACCATCCCCTGAAAGGTTTTTCGGTGGAAACAGATGTGTTTTTATCATCGAAACAGAATCAGCCCTCGATGTCTGAACAAGCTTTTTTTGAAATAATCCCTAAGACGCGCGGTCACAATTTCTTCAAAATTTCTGACGTTCTGCAATTCACTCAAAAATGGTGCCAAACTGTTGCAAACCATCCCCTGAAATGTTTTTCGGTGGAATCAGATGCGGTTTTATCATCGAAACAGAATTAGCCCTCGATGTCTGAAAAACCTTTTTTTTGAAAATATCCCTAAGCTGTGCGGTCACAATTTCTTCAAAATTTCTGACGTTCTGCAATTCACTCAAAAGTGGTGCCAAACTGTTGCAAACCATCCCCTGAAAGGTTTTTCGGTGGAAACAGATGCGTTTTTATCATCGGAAAAAGAATTAGCCCTCGATGTCTGAACAACCTTTTTTTTGAAAAAATCCCTAAGCCGCACGGAAACAATTTCTTCAAAATTTCTGACGTTCTGCAATTCAGTAAAAAAATGGTGCCAAACTGTTGCAAAGCATCCCCTGAAAGGTTTTTCGGTGGAAACAGATGTGTTTTTATCATCCGAAACAGAATTAGCCCTCAAAGTCTAAAAAACTTTTTTTGAAAAAAAATCCCTAAGCCGCGCGGTCACAATTTCTTCAAAATTTCTGACGTTCTGCAATTCACTCAAAAATGGTGCCAAACTGTTGCAAAAGATCCCCTGAAATGTTTTTCGGTGGAAATAGATGCGTTTTTATCATGGAAACAGAATCAGCCCTCGATGTCTGAACAACTTTTTTTTTGAAAAAATCCCTAATCCGCGTGGTCACAATTTCTTCAAAATTTCTGACGTTCTGCAATTCACTCAAAAGTGGTGTCAAACTGTTGCAAACCATCCCGTGAAAGGTTTTTCGGTGGAAACAGGTGCGTTTTTATCATCGGAAAAAGAATTAGCCCTCGATGTCTGAACAATTTTTTTTTGAAAAAATCGCTAAGCCGCACAATCACAATTTCTTCAAAATTTCTGACGTTCTGCAATTCAGTGAAAAATGGTGTCAAACTGTTGCAAAAGATCCCCTGAAATGTTTTTTGGTGGAAATAGATGCGTTTTTATCATGGAAACAGAATCAGCCCTCGATGTCTGAACAAGCTTTTTTTGAAATAATCCCTAAGACGCGCGGTCACAATTTCTTCAAAATTTCTGACGTTCTGCAATTCACTCAAAAATGGTGCCAAACTGTTGCAAACCATCCCCTGAAAGGTTTTTCGGTGGAATCAGATGCGTTTTTATCATCGAAACAGAATTAGCCCTCGATGTCTGAAAAACCTTTTTTTGAAAATATCCCTAAGCTGTGCGGTCACAATTTCTTCAAAATTTCTGACGTTCTGCAATTCACTCAAAAGTGGTGCCAAACTGTTGCAAACCATCCCCTGAAAGGGTTTTCGGTGGAAACAGATGCATTTTTATCATCGGAAAAAGAATTAGCCCTCGATGTCTGAACAACCTTTTTTTGAAAAAATCCCTAAGCCGCGCGGTCACAATTTCTTCAAAATTTCTGACGTTCTGCAATTCACTCAAAAATGGTGCTGAACTGTTGCAAACCATCCCCTGAAAGGTTTTTCGGTGGAAACAGATGCGTTTTTATCATCGAAACAGAATTAGCCCTCGATGTCTTAACACCTTTTTTTTGAAAAAATCCCTAAGCCGCGCGGTCACAATTTCTTCAAAATTTCTGACGTTCTGCAATTCAGTAAAAAAATGGTGCCAAACTGTTGCAAAGCATCCCCTGAAAGGTTTTTCGGTGGAAACAGATGTGTTTTTATCATCCGAAACAGAATTAGCCCTCAAAGTCTAAAAAACTTTTAAAAAAAAAATCCCTAAGCCGCGCGGTCACAATTTCTTCAAAATTTCTGACGTTCTGCAATTCAGTAAAAAATGGTGTCAAACTGTTGCAAACCATCCCCTGAAATGTTTTTCGGTGGAAATAGATGCCTTTTTATCATGGAAACAGAATCAGCCCTCGATGTCTGAACAACCTTTTTTTGAAAAAATCCCTAAGCCGTGCGGTCACAATTTCTTCAAAATTTCTGACGTTCTGCAATTCACTCAAAAGTGGTGCCAAACTGTTGCAAACCATCCCCTGAAAGGGTTTTCGGTGGAAACAGATGCATTTTTATCATCGGAAAAAGAATTAGCCCTCGATGTCTGAACAACCTTTTTTTGAAAAAATCCCTAAGCCGCGCGGTCACAATTTCTTCAAAATTTCTGACGTTCTGCAATTCACTCAAAAATGGTGCTGAACTGTTGCAAACCATCCCGTGAAAGGTTTTTCGGTGGAAACAGATGGGTTTTTATCATCCGAAACAGAATTAGCCCTCAAAGTCTAAACAACTTTTTTTTAAAAAAAATCCCTAAGCCGCGCGGTCACAATTTCTGCAAAATTTCTGACGTTCTGCAATTCACTCAAAAATGGTGCCAAACTGTTGCAAACCATCCCGTGAAAGGTTTTTCGGTGGAAACAGGTGCGTTTTTATCATCGGAAAAAGAATTAGCCCTCGATGTCTGAATAATTTTTTTTTGAAAAAATCCCTAAGCCGCGCAGTCACAATTTCTTCAAAATTTCTGACGTTCTGCAATTCAGTAAAAAATGGTGTCAAACTGTTGCAAAAGATCCCCTGAAATGTTTTTTGGTGGAAATAGATGCGTTTTTATCATGGAAACAGAATCAGCCCTCGATGTCTGAACAAGCTTTTTTTGAAATAATCCCTAAGACGCGCGGTCACAATTTCTTCAAAATTTCTGACGTTCTGCAATTCACTCAAAAATGGTGCCAAACTGTTGCAAACCATCCCCTGAAAGGTTGTTCGGTGGAATCAGATGCGTTTTTATCATCGAAACAGAATTAGCCCTCGATGTCTGAAAAACCTTTTTTTGAAAATATCCCTAAGCTGTGCGGTCACAATTTCTTCAAAATTTCTGACGTTCTGCAATTCACTCAAAAGTGGTGCCAAACTGTTGCAAACCATCCCCTGAAAGGGTTTTCGGTGGAAACAGATGCATTTTTATCATCGGAAAAAGAATTAGCCCTCGATGTCTGAACAACCTTTTTTTGAAAAAATCCCTAAGCCGCGCGGTCACAATTTCTTCAAAATTTCTGACGTTCTGCAATTCACTCAAAAATGGTGCTGAACTGTTGCAAACCATCCCCTGAAAGGTTTTTCGGTGGAAACAGATGCGTTTTTATCATCGAAACAGAATTAGCCCTCGATGTCTTAACACCTTTTTTTTGAAAAAATCCCTAAGCCGCGCGGTCACAATTTCTTCAAAATTTCTGACGTTCTGCAATTCAGTAAAAAAATGGTGCCAAACTGTTGCAAAGCATCCCCTGAAAGGTTTTTCGGTGGAAACAGATGTGTTTTTATCATCCGAAACAGAATTAGCCCTCAAAGTCTAAAAAACTTTTAAAAAAAAAATCCCTAAGCCGCACGGTCAAAATTTCTTCAAAATTTCTGACGTTCTGCAATTCAGTAAAAAATGGTGTGAAACTGTTGCAAAAGATCCCCTGAAATGTTTTTCGGTGGAAATAGATGCCTTTTTATCATGGAAACAGAATCAGCCCTCGATGTCTGAACAACCTTTTTTTGAAAAAATCCCTAAGCCGCGCGGTCACAATTTCTTCAAAATTTCTGACGTTCTGCAATTCACTCAAAAATGGTGCTGAACTGTTGCAAACCATCCCCTGAAAGGTTTTTCGGTGGAAACAGATGCGTGTTTATCATCGAAACAGAATTAGCCCTCGATGTCTTAACACCTTTTTTTGAAAAAATCCCTAAGCCGCGCGGTCACAATTTCTTCAAAATTTCTGACGTTCTGCAATTCAGTAAAAAATGGTGTCAAACTGTTGCAAACCATCCCCTGAAAGGTTTTTCGGTGGAAACAGATGCGTTTTTATCATCGAAACAGAATTAGCCCTCGATGTCTGAAAAACCTTTTTTTGAAAATATCCCTAAGCCGTGCGGTCACAATTTCTTCAAAATTTCTGACGTTCTGCAATTCACTCAAAAGTGGTGCCAAACTGTTGCAAACCATCCCCTGAAAGGGTTTTCGGTGGAAACAGATGCATTTTTATCATCGGAAAAAGAATTAGCCCTCGATGTCTGAACAACCTTTTTTTGAAAAAATCCCTAAGCCGCGCGGTCACAATTTCTTCAAAATTTCTGACGTTCTGCAATTCACTCAAAAATGGTGCTGAACTGTTGCAAACCATCCCGTGAAAGGTTTTTCGGTGGAAACAGATGGGTTTTTATCATCCGAAACAGAATTAGCCCTCAAAGTCTAAACAACTTTTTTTAAAAAAAAATCCCTAAGCCGCGCGGTCACAATTTCTGCAAAATTTCTGACGTTCTGCAATTCACTCAAAAATGGTGCCAAACTGTTGCAAACCATCCCGTGAAAGGTTTTTCGGTGGAAACAGGTGCGTTTTTATCATCGGAAAAAGAATTAGCCCTCGATGTCTGAATAATTTTTTTTTGAAAAAATCCCTAAGCCGCGCAGTCACAATTTCTTCAAAATTTCTGACGTTCTGCAATTCAGTAAAAAATGGTGTCAAACTGTTGCAAAAGATCCCCTGAAATGTTTTTTGGTGGAAATAGATGCGTTTTTATCATGGAAACAGAATCAGCCCTCGATGTCTGAACAAGCTTTTTTTGAAATAATCCCTAAGACGCGCGGTCACAATTTCTTCAAAATTTCTGACGTTCTGCAATTCACTCAAAAATGGTGCCAAACTGTTGCAAACCATCCCCTGAAAGGTTGTTCGGTGGAATCAGATGCGTTTTTATCATCGAAACAGAATTAGCCCTCGATGTCTGAAAAACCTTTTTTTGAAAATATCCCTAAGCCGCGCGGTCACAATTTCTTCAAAATTTCTGACGTTCTGCAATTCAGAAAAAAAATGGTGCCAAACTGTTGCAAAGCATCCCCTGAAAGGTTTTTCGGTGGAAACAGATGTGTTTTTATCATCCGAAACAGAATTAGACCTCAAAGTCTAAAAAACTTTTTTTAAAAAAAAATCCCTAAGCCGCGCGGTCACAATTTCTTCAAAATTTCTGACGTTCTGCAATTCAGTAAAAAATGGTGTCAAACTGTTGCAAAAGATCCCCTGAAATGTTTTTCGGTGGAAATAGATGCGTTTTTATCATGGAAACAGAATCAGCCCTCGATGTCTGAACAACCTTTTTTTGAAAAAATCCCTAAGCCGCGCGGTCACAATTTCTTCAAAATTTCTGACGTTCTGCAATTCACTCAAAAATGGTGCTGAACTGTTGCAAACCATCCCCTGAAAGGTTTTTCGGTGGAAACAGATGCGTGTTTATCATCGAAACAGAATTAGCCCTTGATGTCTTAGCACCTTTTTTTGAAAAAATCCCTAAGCCGCGCGGTCACAATTTCTTCAAAATTTCTGACGTTCTGCAATTCACTCAAAAGTGGTGCCAAACTGTTGCAAACCATCCCCTGAAAGGGTTTTCGGTGGAAACAGATGCATTTTTATCATCGGAAAAAGAATTAGCCCTCGATGTCTGAACAACCTTTTTTTGAAAAAATCCCTAAGCCGCGCGGTCACAATTTCTTCAAAATTTCTGACGTTCTGCAATTCACTCAAAAATGGTGCTGAACTGTTGCTAACCATCCCGTGAAAGGTTTTTCGGTGGAAACAGATGGGTTTTTATCATCCGAAAGAGAATTAGCCCTCAAAGTCTAAACAACTTTTTTTTAAAAAAAAATCCCTAAGCCGCGCGGTCACAATTTCTGCAAAATTTCTGAAGTTCTGCAATTCACTCAAAAATGGTGCCAAACTGTTGCAAACCATCCCCTGAAAGGTTTTTCGGTGGAAACAGGTGGGTTTTTATCATCGGAAACAGAATTAGCCCTCGATGTCTGAACAACTTTTTTTTGAAAAAATCCCTAAGCCGCGCGGTCACAATTTATTCAAAATTTCTGACGTTCTGCAATTTACACAAAAATGGTGCCAAACTGTTGCAAACCATCCCCTGAAAGGTTTTTCGTTGGAATCAGATGCGTTTTTATCATCGAAACAGAATTAGCCCTCGATGTCTGAAAAACCTTTTTTTGAAAAAATCCCTAAGCCGCGCGGTCACAATTTCTTCAAAATTTCTGACGTTCTGCAATTCACTCAAAAGTGGTGCCAAACTGTTGCAAACCATCCCGTGAAAGGTTTTTCGGTGGAAACAGGTGCGTTTTTATCATCGGAAAAAGAATTAGCCCTCGATGTCTGAACAATTTTTTTTTGAAAAAATCCCTAAGCCGCGCAGTCACAATTTCTTCAAAATTTCTGACGTTCTGCAATTCAGTAAAAAATGGTGTCAAACTGTTGCAAAAGATCCCCTGAAATGTTTTTTGGTGGAAATAGATGCGTTTTTATCATGGAAACAGAACCAGCCCTCGATGTCTGAACAAGCTTTTTTTGAAATAATCCCTAAGACGCGCGGTCACAATTTCTTCAAAATTTCTGACGTTCTGCAATTCACTCAAAAATGGTGCCAAACTGTTGCAAACCATCCCCTGAAAGGTTGTTCGGTGGAATCAGATGCGTTTTTATCATCGAAACAGAATTAGCCCTCGATGTCTGAAAAACCTTTTTTTGAAAATATCCCTAAGCCGCGCGGTCACAATTTCTTCAAAATTTCTGACGTTCTGCAATTCACTCAAAAATGGTGCTGAACTGTTGCAAACCATCCCCTGAAAGGTTTTTCGGTGGAAACAGATGTGTTTTTATCATCGAAACAGAATTAGCCCTCGATGTCTTAACACCTTTTTTTTGAAAAAATCCCTAAGCCGCGCGGTCACAATTTCTTCAAAATTTCTGACGTTCTGCAATTCAGTAAAAAAATGGTGCCAAACTGTTGCAAAGCATCCCCTGAAAGGTTTTTCGGTGGAAACAGATGTGTTTTTATCATCCGAAACAGAATTAGCCCTCAAAGTCTAAAAAACTTTTTTTTTAAAAAAATCCCTAAGCCGCGCGGTTACAATTTCTTCAAAATTTCTGACGTTCTGCAATTCACTCAAAAGTGGTGCCAAACTGTTGCAAACCATCCCCTGAAAGGTTTTTTGGTGGAAACAGATGCGTTTTTATCATCGGAAAAAGAATTAGCCCTCGATGTCTGAACAACCTTTTTTTGAAAAAATCCCTAAGCCGCGCGGTCACAATTTCTTCAAAATTTCTGACCTTCTGCAATTCACTCAAAAATGGTGCCAAACTGCTGCAGACCATCCCCTGAAAGGTTTTTCGGTGGAAACCGATGCGTTTTTATCATCGAAACAGAATTAGCCCTCGATGTCTTAACACCTTTTTTTTGAAAAAATCCCTAAGCCGCGCGGTCACAATTTCTTCAAAATTTCTGACGTTCTGCAATTCAGTAAAAAAATGGTGCCAAACTGTTGCAAAGCATCCCCTGAAAGGTTTTTCGGTGGAAACAGATGTGTTTTTATCATCCGAAACAGAATTAGACCTCAAAGTCTAAAAAACTTTTTTTAAAAAAAAATCCCTAAGCCGCGCGGTTACAATTTCTTCAAAATTTCTGACGTTCTGCAATTCACTCAAAAGTGGTGCCAAACTGTTGCAAACCATCCCCTGAAAGGTTTTTCGGTGGAAACAGATGCGTTTTTATCATGGAAACAGAATTAGCCCTCGATGTCTGAAAAACCTTTTTTTGAAAAAATCCCTAAGCCGCGCGGTCACAATTTCTTCAAAATTTCTGACGTTCTGCAACTCACTCAAAAATGGTGCCAAACTGTTGCAAAAGATCCCCTGAAATGTTTTTCGGTGGAAATAGATGCGTTTTTATCATGGAAACAGAATCAGCCCTCGATGTCTGAACAACTTTTTTTTTGAAAAAATCCCTAATCCGCGTGGTCACAATTTCTTCAAAATTTCTGACGTTCTGCAATTCACTCAAAAATGGTGCCAAACTGTTGCAAACCATTCCCTGAAAGGTTTTTCGGTGGAAACAGATGGGTTTTTATCATCCGAAACAGAATTAGCCCTCAAAGTCTAAACAACTTTTTTTTAAAAAAAATCCCTAAGCCGCGCGGTCACAATTTCTTCAAAATTTCTGACGTTCTGCAATTCAGTAAAAAATGGTGTCAAACTGTTGCAAAAGATCCCCTGAAATGTTTTTCGGTGGAAATAGATGCGTTTTTATCATGGAAACAGAATCAGCCCTCGATGTCTGAACAACCTTTTTTTGAAAAAATCCCTAAGCCGCGCGGTCACAATTTCTTCAAAATTTCTGACGTTCTGAAATTCATTCAAAAATGGTGCCAAACTGTTGCAAACAATCCCCTGAAAGGTTTTTCGGTGGAAACAGGTGGGTTTTTATCATCGGAAACAGAATTAGCCCTCGATGTCTGAAAAACTTTTTTTTGAAAAAATCCCTAAGCCGCGCGGTCACAATTTCTTCAAAATTTCTGACGTTCTGAAATTCACTCAAAAATGGTGCCAAACTGTTGCAGACCATCCCCTGAAAGGTTTTTCGGTGGAAACAGATGCGTTTTTATCATCGAAACAGAATTAGCCCTCAATGTCTTTTTTATTATTTTTTTTATAATATTTTATTAGGTTTTTTTCCATACAAATGCATATTTAACAAACAGAGTAAGTTTCATAACATCCTTTCATTCTATTGTGGACTCCCTCACGTCTCCCGCTTCCACTTTCATCATTACAAACAGATTTTTCCAAGCAAATTATCATCTTGTTTATGATCTTAAATCCAATATTTAGGTTAAACTCAGATATGAAATTATAATTTAATGGTAGACAGTTATTTCTACTCTGACTTCCTTGTTATGATTCAACCAAGTTACAATACTTTTGCAAATAAATCTTGAATTTCTTCCAGTCTTCTTCAACCCTCTCCTCTCCCAGGTCACGGATTCTGCCCGTCATCTCAGCTAATTGCATATAGTCCATCAGCTGCATCTGCCATTCTTCCAGTGTTGGGTAGATCTTGGGTTTTCCAGTTCTTAGCAATAAGTATCCTTGCCGCCGTTGTAGCATACATAAAAAATGTTCTGTCCTTCTTTAACACGTTCTGGCCGACCATGCCCAGAAGGAAGGCCTCTGGTTTCTTGGTGAAGGTATACTTAAACACCTTTTTTAATTCATTATATATCATTTCCCAGAAGGCCTTCACTCTAGGACAGGTCCACCAGAGGTGAAAGAATGTTCCTTCATTTTCCTTACACTTCCAACATTTATTATCAGACGAATGGTATATTTTAGCCATTTTCACTGGGGTCATGTACCATCTAGAATTAGCCCTCAATGTCTAAGCAACTTTTTTTAAAAAAAAAATCCCTAAGCCGCGCGGTCACAATTTCTGCAAAATTTCTGACGTTCTGCAATTCACTCAAAAATGGTGCCAAACTGTTGCTAAGAATCCCCTGAATGGTTTTTCGGTGGAAACAGATGTGTTTTTATCATCGGAAACAGAATTATCCCTCAATGTCTGAACAACTTGTTTTTAAAAAATCCCTAACCCGCGGTCACAATTTCTTCAAAATTTCTGACGTTCTGAAATTCATTCAAAAATGGTGCCAAACTTTTGTAAACAATCCCCTGAAAGGTTTTTCGGTGGAAACAGGTGGGTTTTTATCATCGGAAAGAGAATTAGCCCTCGATGTCTGAAAAACTTTTTTTTGAAAAAATACCTAAGCCGCGCGGTCACAATTTCTTCAAAATTTCTGACGTTCTGAAATTCACTCAAAAATGGTGCCAAACTGTTGCAGACCATCCCCTGAAAGGTTTTTCGGTGGAAACAGATGCGTTTTTATCATCGAAACAGAATTAGCCCTCGATGTCTGAACAACTTTTTTTTGAAAAAATCCCTAAGCCGCGCGGTCACAATTTATTCAAAATTTCTGACGTTCTGCAATTTACTCAAAAATGGTGCCAAACTGTTGCAAACCATCCCCTGAAAGGTTTTTCGGTGGAATCAGATGCGTTTTTATCATCGAAACAGAATTAGCCCTCGATGTCTGAAAAACCTTTTTTTGAAAAAATCCCTAAGCCGCGCGGTCACAATTTCTTCAAAATTTCTGACGTTCTGCAATTCACTCAAAAGTGGTGCCAAACTGTTGCAAACCATCCCGTGAAAGGTTTTTCGGTGGAAACAGGTGCGTTTTTATCATCGGAAAAAGAATTAGCCCTCGATGTCTGAACAATTTTTTTTTGAAAAAATCGCTAAGCCGCGCAGTCACAATTTCTTCAAAATTTCTGACGTTCTGCAATTCAGTAAAAAATGGTGTCAAACTGTTGCAAAAGATCCCCTGAAATGTTTTTTGGTGGAAATAGATGCGTTTTTATCATGGAAACAGAATCAGCCCTCGATGTCTGAACAAGCTTTTTTTGAAATAATCCCTAAGACGCGCGGTCACAATTTCTTCAAAATTTCTGACGTTCTGCAATTCACTCAAAAATGGTGCCAAACTGTTGCAAACCATCCCCTGAAAGGTTGTTCGGTGGAATCAGATGCGTTTTTATCATCGAAACAGAATTAGCCCTCGATGTCTGAAAAACCTTTTTTTGAAAATATCCCTAAGCCGCGCGGTCACAATTTCTTCAAAATTTCTGACGTTCTGCAATTCACTCAAAAATGGTGCTGAACTGTTGCAAACCATCCCCTGAAAGGTTTTTCGGTGGAAACAGATGCGTTTTTATCATCGAAACAGAATTAGCCCTCGATGTCTTAACACCTTTTTTTTGAAAAAATCCCTAAGCCGCGCGGTCACAATTTCTTCAAAATTTCTGACGTTCTGCAATTCAGTAAAAAAATGGTGCCAAACTGTTGCAAAGCATCCCCTGAAAGGTTTTTCGGTGGAAACAGATGTGTTTTTATCATCCGAAACAGAATTAACCCTCAAAGTCTAAAAAACTTTTTTTAAAAAAAAATCCCTAAGCCGCGCGGTTACAATTTCTTCAAAATTTCTGACGTTCTGCAATTCACTCAAAAGTGGTGCCAAACTGTTGCAAACCATCCCCTGAAAGGTTTTTTGGTGGAAACAGATGCGTTTTTATCATGGAAACAGAATTAGCCCTCGATGTCTGAAAAACCTTTTTTTGAAAATATCCCTAAGCCGTGCGGTCACAATTTCTTCAAAATTTCTGACGTTCTGCAATTCACTCAAAAGTGGTGCCAAACTGTTGCAAACCATACCCTGAAAGGGTTTTCGGTGGAAACAGATGCATTTTTATCATCGGAAAAAGAATTAGCCCTCGATGTCTGAACAACCTTTTTTTGAAAAAATCCCTAAGCCGCGCGGTCACAATTTCTTCAAAATTTCTGACCTTCTGCAATTCACTCAAAAATGGTGCCAAACTGCTGCAGACCATCCCCTGAAAGGTTTTTCGGTGGAAACAGATGCGTTTTTATCATCGAAACAGAATTAGCCCTCGATGTCTTAACACCTTTTTTTTGAAAAAATCCCTAAGCCGCGCGGTCACAATTTCTTCAAAATTTCTGACGTTCTGCAATTCAGAAAAAAAATGGTGCCAAACTGTTGCAAAGCATCCCCTGAAAGGTTTTTCGGTGGAAACAGATGTGTTTTTATCATCCGAAACAGAATTAGACCTCAAAGTCTAAAAAACTTTTTTTAAAAAAAAATCCCTAAGCCGCACGGTTACAATTTCTTCAAAATTTCTGACGTTCTGCAATTCACTCAAAAGTGGTGCCAAACTGTTGCAAACCATCCCCTGAAAGGTTTTTCGGTGGAAACAGATGCGTTTTTATCATGGAAACAGAATTAGCCCTCGATGTCTGAAAAACCTTTTTTTGAAAAAATCCCTAAGCCGCGCGGTCACAATTTCTTCAAAATTTCTGACGTTCTGCAACTCACTCAAAAATGGTGCCAAACTGTTGCAAAAGATCCCCTGAAATGTTTTTCGGTGGAAATAGATGCGTTTTTATCATGGA
The DNA here is from genome assembly GCF_964234715.1 of Podarcis melisellensis. Lineage (NCBI taxonomy): Eukaryota > Metazoa > Chordata > Lepidosauria > Squamata > Lacertidae > Podarcis > Podarcis melisellensis. The sequence goes on along the minus strand of NC_138538.1, from coordinate 89,424,653 downwards.
AACAGAATCAGCCCTCGATGTCTGAACAACTTTTTTTTTGAAAAAATCCCTAATCCGCGTGGTCACAATTTCTTCAAAATTTCTGACGTTCTGCAATTCACTCAAAATTGGTGTCAAACTGTTCAAACCATCTCCTGAAAGGTTTTTCGGTGGAAACAGGTGGGTTTTTATCATTGGAAACAGAATTTGCCCTCGATGTCTGAACAACTTTTTTTTGAAAAAACCCCTAAACCGCGCGGTCACAATTTCTTCAAAATTTCTGACGTTCTGCAATTCAGTAAAAAATGGTGTCAAACTGTTGCAAAAGATCCCCTGAAATGTTTTTCGGTGGAAATAGATGCGTTTTTATCATCGGAAACAGAATTAGCCCTCGATGTCTGAAAAACTTTTTTTTGAAAAAATCCCTAAGCCGCGCGGTCACAATTTCTTCAAAATTTCTGACGTTCTGAAATTCACTCAAAAATGGTGCCAAACTGTTGCAGACCATCCCCTGAAAGGTTTTTCGGTGGAAACAGATGCGTTTTTATCATCGAAACAGAATTAGCCCTCAATGTCTTTTTTTTATTTTATTTTTTTATAATATTTTATTAGGTTTTTTTCCATACAAATGCATATTTAACAAACAGAGTTAGTTTCATAACATCCTTTCATTCTATTGTGGACTCCCTCACGTCTCCCGCTTCCACTTTCATCATTACAAACAGATTTTTCCAAGCAAATTATCATCTTGTTTATGATCTTAAATCCAATATTTAGGTTAAACTCAGATATGAAATTATAATTTAATGGTAGACAGTTATTTCTACTCTGACTTCCTTGTTATGATTCAACCAAGTTACAATACTTTTGCAAATAAATCTTGAATTTCTTCCAGTCTTCTTCAACCCTCTCCTCTCCCAGGTCACGGATTCTGCCCGTCATCTCAGCTAATTGCATATAGTCCATCAGCTGCATCTGCCATTCTTCCAGTGTTGGGTAGATCTTGGGTTTTCCAGTTCTTAGCAATAAGTATCCTTGCCGCCGTTGTAGCATACATAAAAAATGTTTTGTCCTTCTTTAACACGTTCTGGCCGACCATGCCCAGAAGGAAGGCCTCTGGTTTCTTGGTGAAGGTATACTTAAACACCTTTTTTAATTCATTATATATCATTTCCCAGAAGGCCTTCACTCTAGGACAGGTCCACCAGAGGTGAAAGAATGTTCCTTCATTTTCCTTACACTTCCAACATTTATTATCAGACGAATGGTATATTTTAGCCATTTTCACTGGGGTCATGTACCATCTAGAATTAGCCCTCAATGTCTAAGCAACTTTTTTAAAAAAAAAAATCCCTAAGCCGCGCGGTCACAATTTCTGCAAAATTTCTGACGTTCTGCAATTCACTCAAAAATGGTGCCAAACTGTTGCTAAGAATCCCCTGAATGGTTTTTCGGTGGAAACAGATGTGTTTTTATCATCGGAAACAGAATTATCCCTCAATGTCTGAACAACTTGTTTTTAAAAAATCCCTAACCCGCGGTCACAATTTCTTCAAAATTTCTGACGTTCTGAAATTCATTCAAAAATGGTGCCAAACTTTTGTAAACAATCCCCTGAAAGGTTTTTCGGTGGAAACAGGTGGGTTTTTATCATCGGAAAGAGAATTAGCCCTCGATGTCTGAAAAACTTTTTTTTGAAAAAATACCTAAGCCGCGCGGTCACAATTTCTTCAAAATTTCTGACGTTCTGAAATTCACTCAAAAATGGTGCCAAACTGTTGCAGACCATCCCCTGAAAGGTTTTTCGGTGGAAACAGATGCGTTTTTATCATCGAAACAGAATTAGCCCTCGATGTCTAAGCAACTTTTTTTTAAAAAAATCCCTAAGCCGCGCCGTCACAATTTCTTCAAAATTTCTGACGTTCTGCAATTAACTCAAAAATGGTGCCAAACTGTTGCAGACCATCCCCTGAAAGGTTTTGCGGTGGAAACAGATGCCTTTTTATCATCGAAACAGAATTAGCCCTCGATGTCTGAACAACATTTTTTTGAAAAAATCCCTAAGCCGCGCGGTCACAATTTCTTCAGAATTTCTGACGTCCTGAAATTCACCCAAAAATGGTGCCAAACTGTTGCAGCCCATCCCCTGAAAGGTTTTTCGGTGGAAACAGATGCGTTTTTATCATCAGAAACAGAATTAGCCCTCGATGTCTGAACAAATTTTTTTTGAAAGGTTTTTCGGTGGAAACAACTTTTTTTTGAAGGTTTTTCGGTGGAAACAGATGCGTTTTTTATCATCGAAACAGAATTAGCCCCCGATGTCTGAACAACCTTTTTTTAAAAAAAATCCCTAAGCCGCGCGGTCACAATTTCTTCAAAATTTCTGACGTTCTGCAATTCACTCAAAAATGGTGCCAAACTGTTGCAAACCATCCCCTGAAAGGTTTTTTGGTGGAAACAGGTGGGTTTTTATCATCGGAAACAGAATTAGCCCTCGTTGTCTGAAAAACTTTTTTTAAAAAAAATCCCTAAGCCGCGCGGTCACAATTTCTTCAAAATTTCTGACGTTCTGAAATTCACTCAAAAATGGTGCCAAACTGTTTCAAACCATCCCCTTAAAGGTTTATCGGTGGAAACAGGTGGGTTTTTATCATCAGAAACAGAATTAGCCCTCGATGTCTAAGCAACTTTTTTTTGAAAAAAATCCCTAAGCCGCGCCGTCACAATTTCTTCAAAATTTCTGACGTTCTGCAATTCACTCAAAAATGGTGCCAAACTGTTGCAAACCATCTCCTGAAAGGTTTTTCGGTGGAAACAGATGCGTTTTTATCATCGAAACAGAATTAGCCCTCGATGTCTAAGCAACTTTTTTTTGAAAAAATCCCTAAGCCGCGCCGTCACAATTTCTTCAAAATTTCTGACGTTCTGCAATTAACTCAAAAATGGTGCCAAACTGTTGCAGACCATCCCCTGAAAGGTTTTTCGGTGGAAACAGATGCGTTTTTATCATCGAAACAGAATTAGCCCTCGATGTCTGAACAACATTTTTTTGAAAAAATCCCTAAGCCGCGCGGTCACAATTTCTTCAGAATTTCTGACGTCCTGAAATTCACCCCAAAATGGTGCCAAACTGTTGCAGCCCATCCCCTGAAAGGTTTTTCGGTGGAAACAGATGCGTTTTTATCATCGAAACAGAATTAGCCCTCGATGTCTGAACAACATTTTTTTGAAAAAATCCCTAAGCCGCGCGGTCACAATTTCTTCAGAATTTCTGACGTCCTGAAATTCACCAAAAAATGGTGCCAAACTGTTGCAGCCCATCCCCTGAAAGGTTTTTCGGTGGAAACAGATGCGTTTTTATCATCGAAACAGAATTAGCCCTCGATGTCTAAACAACTTTTTTTTTGAAAAAATCCCTAAGCCGTGCAGTCACAATCTCTTCAAAATTTCTGACGTTCTGCAATTCACTCAAAAATGGTGCCAAACTTGTGCAGACCATTCCCTGAAAGGTTTTTCGGTGGAAACAGATGCGTTTTTATCATCAGAAACAGAATTAGCCCTCGATGTCTGAACAACTTTTTTTTGAAACGTTTTTCGGTGGAAACAACTTTTTTTTGAAGGTTTTTCGGTGGAAACAGATGCGTTTTTTATCATCGAAACAGAATTAGCCCTCGATGTCTTTTTTTTTTTTATTTTTTTTTATAATATTTTATTAGGTTTTTTTCCATACAAATGCATATTTAACAAACAGAGTAAGTTTCATAACATCCTTTCATTCTATTGTGGACTCCCTCACGTCTCCCGCTTCCACTTTCATCATTACAAACAGATTTTTCCAAGCAAATTATCATCTTGTTTATGATCTTAAATCCAATATTTAGGTTAAACTCAGATATGAAATTATAATTTAATGGTAGACAGTTATTTCTACTCTGACTTCCTTGTTATGATTCAACCAAGTTACAATACTTTTGCAAATAAATCTTGAATTTCTTCCAGACTTCTTCAACCCTCTCCTCTCCCAGGTCACGGATTCTGCCCGTCATCTCAGCTAATTGCATATAGTCCATCAGCTGCATCTGCCATTCTTCCAGTGTTGGGTAGATCTTGGGTTTTCCAGTTCTTAGCAATAAGTATCCTTGCCGCCGTTGTAGCATACATAAAAAATGTTCTGTCCTTCTTTAACACGTTCTGGCCGACCATGCCCAGAAGGAAGGCCTCTGGTTTCATGGTGATGGTATACTTAAACACCTTTTTTAATTCATTATATATCATTTCCCAGAAGGCCTTCACTCTAGGACAGGTCCACCAGAGGTGAAAGAATGTTCCTTCATTTTCCTTACACTTCCAACATTTATTATCAGACGAATGGTATATTTTAGACATTTTCACTGGGGTCATGTACCATCTAGAATTAGCCCTCAATGTCTAAGCAACTTTTTTTAAAAAAAATCCCTAAGCCGCGCGGTCACAATTTCTGCAAAATTTCTGACGTTCTGCAATTCACTCAAAAATGGTGCCAAACTGTTGCTAAGAATCCCCTGAATGGTTTTTCGGTGGAAACAGATGTGTTTTTATCATCGGAAACAGAATTATCCCTCAATGTCTGAACAACTTGTTTTGATAAAATCCCTAACCCGCGGTCACAATTTCTTCAAAATTTCTGACGTTCTGAAATTCATTCAAAAATGGTGCCAAACTTTTGCAAACAATCCCCTGAAAGGTTTTTCAGTGGAAACAGGTGGGTTTTTATCATCGGAAACAGAATTAGCCCTCGATGTCTGAAAAACTTTTTTTTGAAAAAATCCCTAAGCCGCGCGGTCACAATTTCTTCAAAATTTCTGACGTTCTGAAATTCACTCAAAAATGGTGCCAAACTGTTTCAAACCATCCCCTTAAAGGTTTATCGGTGGAAACAGGTGGGTTTTTATCATCAGAAACAGAATTAGCCCTCGATGTCTAAGCAACTTTTTTTTGAAAAAAATCCCTAAGCCGCGCCGTCAAAATTTCTTCAAAATTTCTGACGTTCTGCAATTCACTCAAAAATGGTGCCAAACTGTTGCAAACCATCTCCTGAAAGGTTTTTCGGTGGAAACAGATGCGTTTTTATCATCGAAACAGAATTAGCCCTCGATGTCTAAGCAACTTTTTTTTGAAAAAATCCCTAAGCCGCGCCGTCACAATTTCTTCAAAATTTCTGACGTTCTGCAATTAACTCAAAAATGGTGCCAAACTGTTGCAGACCATCCCCTGAAAGGCTTTTCGGTGGAAACAGATGCGTTTTTATCATCGAAACAGAATTAGCCCTCGATGTCTGAACAACATTTTTTTGAAAAAATCCCTAAGCCGCGCGGTCACAATTTCTTCAGAATTTCTGACGTCCTGAAATTCACCAAAAAATGGTGCCAAACTGTTGCAGCCCATCCCCTGAAAGGTTTTTCGGTGGAAACAGATGCGTTTTTATCATCGAAACAGAATTAGCCCTCGATGTCTAAACAACTTTTTTTTTGAAAAAATCCCTAAGCTGTGCGGTCACAATCTCTTCAAAATTTCTGACGTTCTGCAATTCACTCAAAAATGGTGCCAAACTTTTGCAGACCATTCCCTGAAAGGTTTTTCGGTGGAAACAGATGTGTTTTTTATCATCGAAACAGAATTAGCCCTCGATGTCTGAACAACCTTTTTTTGAAAAAATCCCTAAGCCGCGCGGTCACAATTTCTTCAAAATTTCTGACGTTCTGCAATTCACTCAAAAGTGGTGCCAAACTGTTGCAAACCATCCCGTGAAAGGTTTTTCGGTGGAAACAGGTGCGTTTTTATCATCGGAAAAAGAATTAGCCCTCGATGTCTGAACAATTTTTTTTTGAAAAAATCCCTAAGCCGCGCAGTCACAATTTCTTCAAAATTTCTGACGTTCTGCAATTCAGTAAAAAATGGTGTCAAACTGTTGCAAAAGATCCCCTGAAATGTTTTTTGGTGGAAATAGATGCGTTTTTATCATGGAAACAGAATCAGCCCTCGATGTCTGAACAAGCTTTTTTTGAAATAATCCCTAAGACGCGCGGTCACAATTTCTTCAAAATTTCTGACGTTCTGCAATTCACTCAAAAATGGTGCCAAACTGTTGCAAACCATCCCCTGAAAGGTTGTTCGGTGGAATCAGATGTGTTTTTATCATCGAAACAGAATTAGCCCTCGATGTCTGAAAAACCTTTTTTTGAAAATATCCCTAAGCCGTGCGGTCACAATTTCTTCAAAATTTCTGACGTTCTGCAATTCACTCAAAAGTGGTGCCAAACTGTTGCAAACCATGCCCTGAAAGGGTTTTCGGTGGAAACAGATGCATTTTTATCATCGAAACAGAATTAGCCCTCGATGTCTGAACAACCTTTTTTTGAAAAAATCCCTAAGCCGCGCGGTCACAATTTCTTCAAAATTTCTGACTTTCTGCAATTCAGTAAAAAATGGTGTCAAACTGTTGCAAAAGATCCCCTTAAATGTTTTTCGGTGGAAACAGATGCGTTTTTATCATGGAAACAGAATCAGCCCTCGATGTCTGAAAAACCTTTTTTTGAAAATATCCCTAACCGGTGCGGTCACAATTTCCTCAAAATTTCTGACGTTCTGCAATTCACTCAAAAGTGGTGCCAAACTGTAGCAAACCATCCCCTGAAAGGGTTTTCGGTGGAAACAGATGCATTTTTATCATCGGAAAAAGAATTAGCCCTCGATGTCTGAACAACCATTTTTTGAAAAAATCCCTAAGCCGCGCGGTCACAATTTCTTCAAAATTTCTGACGTTCTGCAATTCACTCAAAAATGGTGCTGAACTGTTGCAAACCATCCCCTGAAAGGTTTTTCGGTGGAAACAGATGCGTTTTTATCATCGAAACAGAATTAGCCCTCGATGTCTTAACACCTTTTTTTTGAAAAAATCCCTAAGCCGCGCGGTCACAATTTCTTCAAAATTTCTGACGTTCTGCAATTCAGTAAAAAAATGGTGCCAAACTGTTGCAAAGAATCCCCTGAAAGGTTTTTCGGTGGAAACAGATGTGTTTTTATCATCCGAAACAGAATTAGCCCTCAAAGTCTAAACAACTTTTTTTTAAAAAAAATCCCTAAGCCGTGCGGTCACAATTTCTTCAAAATTTCTGACGTTCTGCAATTTACTCAAAAATGGTGCCAAACTGTTGCAAAGAATCCCCTGAATGGTTTTTCGGTGGAAACAGGTGGGTTTTTATCATCGGAAACAGAATTAGCCCTCGATGTCTGAACAACTTTTTTAAAAAAATTCCCTAAGCCGCGCGGTCACAATTTCTTCAAAATTTCTGACGTTCTGAAATTCATTCAAAAATGGTGCCAAACTTTTGCAAACAATCCCCTGAAAGGTTTTTCAGTGGAAACAGGTGGGTTTTTATCATCGGAAACAGAATTAGCCCTCGATGTCTGAAAAACATTTTTTTAAAAAAATCCCTAAGCCGCGCGGTCACAATTTCTTCAAAATTTCTGACGTTCTGAAATTCACTCAAAAATGGTGCCAAACTGTTTCAAACCATCCCCTTAAAGGTTTATCGGTGGAAACAGGTGGGTTTTTATCATCAGAAACAGAATTAGCCCTCGATGTCTAAGCAACTTTTTTTTGAAAAAAATCCCTAAGCCGCGCCGTCACAATTTCTTCAAAATTTCTGACGTTCTGCAATTCACTCAAAAATGGTGCCAAACTGTTGCAAACCATCTCCTGAAAGGTTTTTCGGTGGAAACAGATGCGTTTTTATCATCGAAACAGAATTAGCCCTCGATGTCTAAGCAACTTTTTTTGAAAAAATCCCTAAGCCGCGCCGTCACAATTTCTTCAAAATTTCTGACGTTCTGCAATTAACTCAAAAATGGTGCCAAACTGTTGCAGACCATCCCCTGAAAGGTTTTTCGGTGGAAAGAGATGCGTTTTTATCATCGAAACAGAATTAGCCCTCGATGTCTGAGCAACATTTTTTTGAAAAAATCCCTAAGCCGCGCGGTCACAATTTCTTCAGAATTTCTGACGTCCTGAAATTCACCCCAAAATGGTGCCAAACTGTTGCAGCCCATCCCCTGAAAGGTTTTTCGGTGGAAACAGATGCGTTTTTATCATCGAAACAGAATTAGCCCTCGATGTCTGAAAAACTTTTTTTTGAAAAAATCCCTAAGCCGCGCGGTCACAATTTCTTCAGAATTTCTGACGTCCTGAAATTCACCAAAAAATGGTGCCAAACTGTTGCCGCCCATCCCCTGAAAGGTTTTTCGGTGGAAACAGATGCGTTTTTATCATCGAAACAGAATTAGCCCTCGATGTCTAAACAACTTTTTTTTTGAAAAAATCCCTAAGCTGTGCGGTCACAATCTCTTCAAAATTTCTGACGTTCTGCAATTCACTCAAAAATGGTGCCAAACTTTTGCAGACCATTCCCTGAAAGGTTTTTCGGTGGAAACAGATGTGTTTTTCTCATCAGAAACAGAATTAGCCCTCGATGTCTGAACAACTTTTTTTTGAAACGTTTTTCGGTGGAAACAACTTTTTTTTGAAGGTTTTTCGGTGGAAACAGATGCGGTTTTTATCATCGAAACAGAATTAGCCCTCGATGTCTGAAAAACCTTTTTTTGAAAAAATCCCTAAGCCGCGCGGTCACAATTTCTTCAAAATTTCTGACATTCTGCAATTCAGTAAAAAATGGTGTCAAACTGTTGCAAAAGATCCCTTTAAATGTTTTTCGGTGGAAACAGATGCGTTTTTATCATGGAAACAGAATCAGCCCTCGATGTCTGAAAAACCTTTTTTTGAAAATATCCCTAAGCCGTGCGGTCACAATTTCCTCAAAATTTCTGACGTTCTGCAATTCACTCAAAAGTGGTGCCAAACTGTTGCAAACCATCCCCTGAAAGGGTTTTCGGTGGAAACAGATGCATTTTTATCATCAGAAACAGAATTAGCCCTCGATGTCTGAACAACTATTTTTTTAAAAAATCCCTAAGCCGCGCGGTCACAATTTCTTCAAAATTTCTGACGTTCTGCAATTCACTCAAAAATGGTGCTGAACTGTTGCAAACCATCCCCTGAAAGGTTTTTCGGTGGAAACAGATGTGTTTTTATCATTCGAAACAGAATTAGCCCTCAAAGTCTAAACAACTTTTTTTAAAAAAAAATCCCTAAGCCGTGCGGTCACAATTTCTTCAAAATTTCTGACGTTCTGCAATTCACTCAAAAGTGGTGCCAAACTGTTGCAAACCATCCCCTGAAAGGTTTTTCGGTGGAAACAGATGCGTTTTTATCATGGAAACAGAATTAGCCCTCGATGTCTGCAAAACCTTTTTTTGAAAAAATCCCTAAGCCGCGCGGTCACAATTTCTTCAAAATTTCTGACGTTCTGCAATTCACTCAAAAATGGTGCCAAACTGTTGCAAAAGATCCCCTGAAATGTTTTTCGGTGGAAATAGATGCATTTTTATCATGGAAACAGAATCAGTCCTCGATGTCTGAACAACTTTTTTTTTGAAAAAATCCCTAATCCGCGCGGTCACAATTTCTTCAAAATTTCTGACGTTCTGCAATTCACTCAAAAATGGTGCCAAACTGTTGCAAACCATCCCCTGAAAGGTTTTTCGGTGGAAACAGATGCGTTTTTATCATCGAAACAGAATTAGCCCTCGATGTCTGAAAAACCTTTTTTTGAAAAAATCCCTAAGCCGCGCGGTCACAATTTCTTCAAAATTTCTGACGTTCTGCAATTCACTCAACAGTCGTGCCAAACTGTTGCAAACCATCCCCTGAAAGGTTTTTCGGTGGAAACAGATGCGTTTTTATCATCGGAAAAAGAATTAGCCCTCGATGTCTGAACAATTTTTTTTTGAAAAAATCCCTAAGCCGCACAGTCACAATTTCTTCAAAATTTCTGACGTTCTGCAATTCAGTAAAAAATGGTGTCAAACTGTTGCAAAAGATCCCCTGAAATGTTTTTTGGTGGAAATAGATGCGTTTTTATCATGGAAACAGAATCAGCCCTTGATGTCTGAATAAGCTTTTTTTGAAATAATCCCTAAGACCCGCGGTCACAATTTCCTCAAAATTTCTGACGTTCTGCAATTTACTCAAAAATGGTGCCAAACTGTTGCAAACCATCCCCTGAAAGGTTTTTCGGTGGAATCAGATGCGTTTTTATCATCGAAACAGAATTAGCCCTCGATGTCTGAAAAACCTATTTTTGGAAATATCCCTAAGCCGTGCGGTCACAATTTCTTCAAAATTTCTGACGTTCTGCAATTCACTCAAAAGTGGTCTGAACTGTTGCAAACCATCCCCTGAAAGGTTTTTCGGTGGAAACAGATGCGTTTTTATCATCGAAACAGAATTAGCCCTCGATGACTTAACACCTTTTTTTTGAAAAAATCCCTAAGCCGCGCGGTCACAATTTCTTCAAAATTTCTGACGTTCTGCAATTCAGTAAAAAAATGGTGCCAAACTGTTGCAAAGAATCCCCTGAAAGGTTTTTCGGTGGAAACAGATGTGTTTTTATCATCCGAAACAGAATTAGCCCTCAAAGTCTAAACAACTTTTTTTAAAAAAAAAATCCCTAAGCCGTGCGGTCACAATTTCTTCAAAATTTCTGACGTTCTGCAATTCACTCAAAACTGGTGCCAAACTGTTGCAAACCATCCCCTGAAAGGATTTTCGGTGGAAACAGATGCGTTTTTATCATGGAAACAGAATTAGCCCTCGATGTCTGAAAAACCTTTTTTTGAAAAAATCCCTAAGCCGCGCGGTCACAATTTCTTCAAAATTTCTGACGTTCTGCAATTCACTCAAAAATGGTGCCAAACTGTTGCAAAAGATCCCCTGAAATGTTTTTCGGTGGAAATAGATGCGTTTTTATCATGGAAACAGAATCAGCCCTCGATGTCTGAACAACTTTTTTTTTGAAAAAATCCCTAAGCCGCGAGGTCACAATTTCTTCAAAATTTCTGACGTTCTGAAATTCACTCAAAAATGGTGCCAAACTGTTGCAGACCATCCCCTGAAAGGTTTTTCGGTGGAAACAGATGCGTTTTTATCATCGAAACAGAATTAGCCCTCGATGTCTAAGCAACTTTTTTAAAAAAAAATCCCTAAGCCGCGCGGTCACAATTTCTGCAAAATTTCTGACGTTCTGCAATTCACTCAAAAATGGTGCCAAACTGTTGCAAAGAATCCCCTGAATGGTTTTTCGGTGGAAACAGATGTGTTTTTATCATCGGAAACAGAATTATCCCTCAATGTCTGAACAAATTGTTTTTTAAAAATCCCTAACCCGCGGTCACAATTTCTTCAAAATTTCTGGCGTTCTGAAATTCATTCAAAAATGGTGCCAAACTTTTGTAAACAATCCCCTGAAAGGTTTTTCGGTGGAAACAGGTGGGTTTTTATCATCGGAAACAGAATTAGCCCTCGATGTCTGAAAAACTTTTTTTTGAAAAAATCCCTAAGCCGCGCGGTCACAATTTCTTCAAAATTTCTGACGTTCTGAAATTCACTCAAAAATGGTGCCAAACTGTTGCAGACCATCCCCTGAAAGGTTTTTCGGTGGAAACAGATGTGTTTTTATCATCGAAACAGAATTAGCCCTCGATGTCTAAGCAACTTTTTTTTGAAAAAATCCCTAAGCCGCGCGGTCACAATTTCTGCAAAATTTCTGGCGTTCTGAAATTCATTCAAAAATGGTGCCAAACTTTTGTAAACAATCCCCTGAAAGGTTTTTCGGTGGAAACAGGTGGGTTTTTATGATCGGAAACAGAATTATCCCTCGATGTCTGAACGACTTTTTTGAAAAAATCCCTAAGCCGCGCGGTCACAATTTCTTCAAAATTTCTGACGTTCTGCAATTCACTCAAAAATGGTGCCAAACTGTTGTAAACCATCCCCTGAAAGGTTTTTCGGTGGAATCAGATGCGTTTTTATCATCGAAACAGAATTAGCCCTCGATGTCTGAAAAACCTTTTTTTGAAAATATCCCTAAGACGTGCGGTAACAATTTCTTCAAAATTTCTGACGTTCTGCAATTCACTCAAAAGTGGTGCTGAACTGTTGCAAAAGATCCCCTGAAATGTTTTTCGGTGGAAATAGATGCGTTTTTATCATGGAAACAGAATCAGCCCTCGATGTCTGAAAAACCTTTTTTTGAAAAAATCCCTAAGCCACAATTTCTTCAAAATTTCTGACGTTCTGAAATTCATTCAAAAATGGTGCCTAACTGTTGCAAACAATCCCCTGAAAGGTTTTTCGGTGGAAACAGGTGGGTTTTTATCATCGGAAACAGAATTAGCCCTCGATGTCTGAAAAACTTTTTTTTGAAAAAATCCCTAAGCCGCGAGGTCACAATTTCTTCAAAATTTCTGACGTTCTGAAATTCACTCAAAAATGGTGCCAAACTGTTGCAGTCCATCCCCTGAAAGGTTTTTCGGTGGAAACAGATGCGTTTTTATCATCGAAACAGAATTAGCCCTCGATGTCTAAGCAACTTTTTAAAAAAAAATCGCTAAGCCGCGCGGTCACAATTTCTGCAAAATTTCTGACGTTCTGCAATTCACTCAAAAATGGTGCCAAACTGTTGCAAAGAATCCCCTGAATGGTTTTTCGGTGGAAACAGATGTGTTTTTATCATCGGAAACATAATTATCCCTCAATGTCTGAACAAATTGTTTTTAAAAAATCCCTAACCCGCGGTCACAATTTCTTCAAAATTTCTGGCGTTCTGAAATTCATTCAAAAATGGTGCCAAACTTTTGTAAACAATCCCCTGAAAGGTTTTTCGGTGGAAACAGGTGGGTTTTTATCATCGGAAACAGAATTAGCCCTCGATGTCTGAAAAACTTTTTTTTAAAAAAATCCCTAAGCCGCGCGGTCACAATTTCTTCAAAATTTCTGACGTTCTGCAATTGACTCAAAAATGGTGCCAAACTGTTGCAAAAGATCCCCTGAAATGTTTTTCGGTGGAAATAGATGCGTTTTTATCATGGAAACAGAATCAGCCCTCGATGTCTGAACAACTTTTTTTTTGAAAAAATCCCTAATCCGCGCGGTCACAATTTCTTCAAAATTTCTGACGTTCTGCAATTCAGTAAAAAATGGTGGCAAACTGTTGCAAAAGATCCCCTGAAATGTTTTTCGGTGGAAATAGATGCGTTTTTATCATGGAAACAGAATCAGCCCTCGATGTCTGAAAAACCTTTTTTTGAAAAAATCCCTAAGCCACAATTTCTTCAAAATTTCTGACGTTCTGAAATTCATTCAAAAATGGTGCCAAACTGTTGCAAACAATCCCCTGAAAGGTTTTTCGGTGGAAACAGGTGGGTTTTTATCATCGGAAACAGAATTAGCCCTCGATGTCTGAAAAACTTTTTTTTGAAAAAATCCCTAAGCCGCGAGGTCACAATTTCTTCAAAATTTCTGACGTTCTGAAATTCACTCAAAAATGGTGCCAAACTGTTGCAGACCATCCCCTGAAAGGTTTTTCGGTGGAAACAGATGCGTTTTTATCATCGAAACAGAATTAGCCCTCGATGTCTAAGCAACTTTTTAAAAAAAAATCCCTAAGCCGCGCGGTCACAATTTCTGCAAAATTTCTGACGTTCTGCAATTCACTCAAAAATGGTGCCAAACTGTTGCAAAGAATCCCCTGAATGGTTTTTCGGTGGAAACAGATGTGTTTTTATCATCGGAAACATAATTATCCCTCAATGTCTGAACAAATTGTTTTTAAAAAATCCCTAACCCGCGGTCACAATTTCTTCAAAATTTCTGGCGTTCTGAAATTCATTCAAAAATGGTGCCAAACTTTTGTAAACAATCCCCTGAAAGGTTTTTCGGTGGAAACAGGTGGGTTTTTATCATCGGAAACAGAATTAGCCCTCGATGTCTGAAAAACTTTTTTTTAAAAAAATCCCTAAGCCGCGCGGTCACAATTTCTTCAAAATTTCTGACGTTCTGAAATTCACTCAAAAATGGTGCCAAACTGTTGCAGACCATCCCCTGAAAGGTTTTTCGGTGGAAACAGATGTGTTTTTATCATCGAAACAGAATTAGCCCTCGATGTCTAAGCAACTTTTTTTGGAAAAAATCCCTAATCCGCGCGGTCACAATTTCTTCAAAATTTCTGACGTTCTGCAATTCACTCAAAAATGGTGCCAAACTGTTGCAAAGAATCCCCTGAAAGGTTTTTCGGTGGAAACAGATGGGTTTTTATCATCCGAAACAGAATTAGCCCTCAAAGTCTAAACAACTTTTTTTTAAAAAAAATCCCTAAGCCGCGCGGTCACAATTTCTGCAAAATTTCTGACGTTCTGCAATTCACTCAAAAATGGTGCCAAACTGTTGCAAAGAATCCCCTGAAAGGTTTTTCGGTGGAAACAGATGGGTTTTTATCATCCGAAACAGAATTAGCCCTCAAAGTCTAAACAACTTTTTTTTGAAAAAATCCCTAAGCCGCGCGGTCACAATTTATTCAAAATTTCTGACGTTCTGCAATTTACTCAAAAATGGTGCCAAACTGTTGCAAACCATCCCCTGAAAGGTTTTTCGGTGGAAACAGGTGGGTTTTTATCATCGGAAACAGAATTAGCCCTCGATGTCTGAAAAACTTTTTTTTGAAAAAATCCCTAATCCGCGCGGTCACAATTTCTTCAAAATTTCTGACGTTCTGCAATTCACTCAAAAGTGGTGCCAAACTGTTGCAAACCATCCCCTGAAAGGGTTTTCGGTGGAAACAGATGCATTTTTATCATCGGAAAAAGAATTAGCCCTCGATGTCTGAACAACTTTTTTTGGAAAAAATCCCTAAGCCGCGCGGTCACAATTTCTTCAAAATTTCTGACGTTCTGCAATTCAGTAAAAAATGGTGTCAAGCTGTTGCAAAAGATCCCCTGAAATGTTTTTCGGTGGAAATAGATGCGTTTTTATCATGGAAACAGAATCAGCCCTCGATGTCTGAACAACCTTTTTTTGAAAAAATCCCTAAGCCGCGCGGTCACAATTTCTTCAAAATTTCTGACGTTCTGAAATTTATTCAAAAATGGTGCCAAACTGTTGCAAACAATCCCCTGAAAGGTTTTTCGGTGGAAACAGGTGGGTTTTTATCATCGGAAACAGAATTAGCCCTCGATGTCTGAAAAACTTTTTTTTGAAAAAATCCCTAAGCCGCGAGGTCACAATTTCTTCAAAATTTCTGACGTTCTGAAATTCACTCAAAAATGGTGCCAAACTGTTGCAGACCATCCCCTGAAAGGTTTTTCGGTGGAAACAGATGCGTTTTTATCATTGAAACAGAATTAGCCCTCGATGTCTAAGCAACTTTTTAAAAAAAAAAATCCCTAAGCCGCGCGGTCACAATTTCTGCAAAATTTCTGACGTTCTGCAATTCACTCAAAAATGGTGCCAAACTGTTGCAAAGAATCCCCTGAATGGTTTTTCGGTGGAAACAGATGTGTTTTTATCATCGGAAACAGAATTATCCCTCAATGTCTGAACAAATTGTTTTTAAAAAATCCCTAACCCGCGGTCACAATTTCTTCAAAATTTCTGACGTTCTGAAATTCATTCAAAAATGGTGCCAAACTTTTGTAAACAATCCCCTGAAAGGTTTTTCGGTGGAAACAGGTGGGTTTTTATCATCGGAAACAGAATTAGCCCTCGATGTCTGAAAAACTTTTTTTTGAAAAAATCCCTAAGCCGCGCGGTCACAATTTCTTCAAAATTTCTGACGTTCTGCAATTCAGTAAAAAATGGTGGCAAACTGTTGCAAAAGATCCCCTGAAATGTTTTTCGGTGGAAATAGATGCGTTTTTATCATGGAAACAGAATCAGCCCTCGATGTCTGAACAACTTTTTTTTTGAAAAAATCCCTAATCCGCGCGGTCACAATTTCTTCAAAATTTCTGACGTTCTGCAATTCAGTAAAAAATGGTGGCAAACTGTTGCAAAAGATCCCCTGAAATGTTTTTCGGTGGAAATAGATGCGTTTTTATCATGGAAACAGAATCAGCCCTCGATGTCTGAAAAACCTTTTTTTGAAAAAATCCCTAAGCCACAATTTCTTCAAAATTTCTGACGTTCTGAAATTCATTCAAAAATGGTGCCAAACTGTTGCAAACAATCCCCTGAAAGGTTTTTCGGTGGAAACAGGTGGGTTTTTATCATCGGAAACAGAATTAGCCCTCGATGTCTGAACAACTTTTTTTGGAAAAAATCCCTAAGCCGCGAGGTCACAATTTCTTCAAAATTTCTGACGTTCTGAAATTCACTCAAAAATGGTGCCAAACTGTTGCAGACCATCCCCTGAAAGGTTTTTCGGTGGAAACAGATGCGTTTTTATCATCGAAACAGAATTAGCCCTCGATGTCTAAGCAACTTTTTTTTAAAAAATCCCTAAGCCGCGCGGTCACAATTTCTGCAAAATTTCTGACGTTCTGCAATTCACTCAAAAATGGTGCCAAACTGTTGCAAAGAATCCCCTGAATGGTTTTTCGGTGGAAACAGATGTGTTTTTATCATCGGAAACATAATTATCCCTCAATGTCTGAACAAATTGTTTTTAAAAAATCCCTAACCCGCGGTCACAATTT
This sequence comes from Podarcis melisellensis, assembly GCF_964234715.1. Classification (NCBI taxonomy): domain Eukaryota; kingdom Metazoa; phylum Chordata; class Lepidosauria; order Squamata; family Lacertidae; genus Podarcis; species Podarcis melisellensis. Next base: position 89,408,051 of record NC_138538.1, on the reverse strand, counting down.
CTTCAAAATTTCTGGCGTTCTGAAATTCATTCAAAAATGGTGCCAAACTTTTGTAAACAATCCCCTGAAAGGTTTTTCGGTGGAAACAGGTGGGTTTTTATCATCGGAAACAGAATTAGCCCTCGATGTCTGAAAAACTTTTTTTTAAAAAAATCCCTAAGCCGCGCGGTCACAATTTCTTCAAAATTTCTGGCGTTCTGAAATTCACTCAAAAATGGTGCCAAACTGTTGCAGACCATCCCCTGAAAGGTTTTTCGGTGGAAACAGATGTGTTTTTATCATCGAAACAGAATTAGCCCTCGATGTCTAAGCAACTTTTTTTTGAAAAAATCCCTAATCCGCGCGGTCACAATTTCTTCAAAATTTCTGACGTTCTGCAATTCACTCAAAAATGGTGCCAAACTGTTGCAAAGAATCCCCTGAAAGGTTTTTCGGTGGAAACAGATGGGTTTTTATCATCCGAAACAGAATTAGCCCTCAAAGTCTAAACAACTTTTTTTAAAAAAAAATCCCTAAGCCGCGCGGTCACAATTTCTGCAAAATTTCTGACGTTCTGCAATTCACTCAAAAATGGTGCCAAACTGTTGCAAAGAATCCCCTGAAAGGTTTTTCGGTGGAAACAGATGGGTTTTTATCATCCGAAACAGAATTAGCCCTCAAAGTCTAAACAACTTTTTTTTGAAAAAATCCCTAAGCCGCGCGGTCACAATTTATTCAAAATTTCTGACGTTCTGCAATTTACTCAAAAATGGTGCCAAACTGTTGCAAACCATCCCCTGAAAGGTTTTTCGGTGGAAACAGGTGGGTTTTTATCATCGGAAACAGAATTAGCCCTCGATGTCTGAAAAACTTTTTTTTGAAAAAATCCCTAATCCGCGCGGTCACAATTTCTTCAAAATTTCTGACGTTCTGCAATTCACTCAAAAGTGGTGCCAAACTGTTGCAAACCATCCTCTGAAAGGGTTTTCGGTGGAAACAGATGCATTTTTATCATCGGAAAAAGAATTAGCCCTCGATGTCTGAACAACTTTTTTTGGAAAAAATCCCTAAGCCGCGCGGTCACAATTTCTTCAAAATTTCTGACGTTCTGCAATTCAGTAAAAAATGGTGTCAAGCTGTTGCAAAAGATCCCCTGAAATGTTTTTCGGTGGAAATAGATGCGTTTTTATCATGGAAACAGAATCAGCCCTCGATGTCTGAACAACCTTTTTTTGAAAAAATCCCTAAGCCGCGCGGTCACAATTTCTGCAAAATTTCTGACGTTCTGCAATTCACTCAAAAATGGTGCCAAACTGTTGCAAAGAATCCTCTGAAAGGTTTTTCGGTGGAAACAGATGGGTTTTTATCATCCGAAACAGAATTAGCCCTCAAAGTCTAAACAACTTTTTTTTGAAAAAATCCCTAAGCCGCGCGGTCGCAATTTATTCAAAATTTCTGACGTTCTGCAATTTACTCAAAAATGGTGCCAAACTGTTGCAAACCATCCCCTGAAAGGTTTTTCGGTGGAAACAGGTGGGTTTTTATCATCGGAAACAGAATTAGCCCTCGATGTCTGAAAAACTTTTTTTTGAAAAAATCCCTAAGCCGCGCGGTCACAATTTCTTCAAAACTTCTGACCTTCTGCAATTCACTCAAAAATGGTGCCAAACTGTTGCAGACCATCCCCTGAAAGGTTTTTCGGTGGAAACAGATGCGTTTTTGTCATCGAAACAGAATTAGCCCTCGATGTCTGAACAACTTTTTTTGGAAAAAATCCCTAAGCCGCGCGGTCACAATTTCTTCAAAATTTCTGACGTTCTGCAATTCACTCAAATATGATGCCAAACTGTTTCAAACCATCCCCTTAAAGGTTTATCGGTGGAAACAGGTGGGTTTTTATCATCAGAAACAGAATTAGCCCTCGATGTCTAAGCAACTTTTTTTAAAAAAAATCCCTAAGCCGCGCGGTCACAATTTCTTCAAAATTTCTGACGTTCTGCAATTCACTCAAAAATGGTGCCCAACTGTTGCAAACCATCCCCTTAAAGGTTTTTCGGTGGAAACAGATGCCTTTTTATCATCGAAAAAGAATTAGCCCTCGATGTCTAAGCAACTTTTTTTTGAAAAAATCCCTAAGCCGCGCCGTCACAATTTCTTCAAAATTTCTGACGTTCTGCAATTAACTCAAAAATGGTGCCAAACTGTTGCAGACCATCCCCTGAAAGGTTTTTCGGTGGAAACAGATGCGTTTTTATCATCGAAACAGAATTAGCCCTCGATGTCTAAACAACTTTTTTTTGAAAAAATCCCTAAACTGCGCGGTCACAATCTCTTCAAAATTTCTGACGTTCTGCAATTCACTCAAAAATGGTGCCAAACTTTTGCAGACCATCCCCTGAAAGGTTTTTCGGTGGAAACAGATGCGTTTTTATCATCAGAAACAGAATTAGCCCTCGATGTCTGAACAACTTTTTTTTGAAACGTTTTTCGGTGGAAACAACTTTTTTTTGAAGGTTTTTCGGTGGAAACAGATGCGTTTTTTATCATCGAAACAGAATTAGCCCTCGATGTCTGAACAACCATTTTTTCAAAAAATCCCTAAGCCGCGCGGTCACAATTTCTTCAAAATTTCTGACGTTCTGCAATTCACTCAAAAATGGTGCCAAACTGTTGCAAACCATCCCCTGAAAGGTTTTTCAGTGGAAACAGATGCGTTTTTATCATCGAAACAAAATTAGCCCTCGATGGCTAAACAACTTTTTTTTGAAAAAATCCCTAAACCGCGCAGTCACAATTTCTTCAAAATTTCTGACGTTCAGCAATTCACTCAAATATGATGCCAAACTGTTTCAAACCATCCCCTTAAAGGTTTATCGGTGGAAACAGGTGGGTTTTTATCATCAGAAACAGAATTAGCCCTCGATGTCTAAGCAACTTTTTTTTAAAAAAATCCCTAAGCCGCGCGGTCACAATTTCTTCAAAATTTCTGACGTTCAGCAATTCACTCAAATATGATGCCAAACTGTTTCAAACCATCCCCTTAAAGGTTTATCGGTGGAAACAGGTGGGTTTTTATCATCAGAAACAGAATTAGCCCTCGATGTCTAAGCAACTTTTTTTAAAAAAAATCCCTAAGCTGCGCCGTCACAATTTCTTCAAAATTTCTGACGTTCTGCAATTAACTCAAAAATGGTGCCAAACTGTTGCAGACCATCCCCTGAAAGGTTTTTCGGTGGAAACAGATGCGTTTTTATCACCGAAACAGAATTAGCCCTCGATGTCTGAACAACTTTTTTTTGAAACGTTTTTCGGTGGAAACAACTTTTTTTTGAAGGTTTTTCGGTGGAAACAGATGCGTTTTTTATCATGGAAACAGAATAAGCCCTCGATGTCTGAACAACCTTTTTTTGAAAAAATCCCAAAGCCGCGCGGTCACAATTTCTTCAAAATTTCTGACGTTCTGCAATTCAGTAAAAAATGCTGTCAAACTGTTGCAAAAGATTCCCTTAAATGTTTTTCGGTGGAAACAGATGCGTTTTTATCATGGAAACAGAATTAGCCCTCGATGTCTGAAAAACCTTTTTTTGAAAAAATCCCTAAGCCGCGCGGTCACAATTTCTTCAAAATTTCTGACGTTCTGCAATTCACTCAAAAGTGGTACCAAACTGTTGCAAACCATCCACTGAAAGGTTTTTTGGTGGAAACAGATGCATTTTTATCATCGGAAAAAGAATTAGCCCTCGATGTCTGAACAACATTTTTTTTGAAAAAATCCCTAAGCCGCGCAGTCACAATTTCTTCAAAATTTCTGACGTTCTGCAATTCAGTAAAAAATGGTGTCAAACTGTTGCAAAAGATCCCCTTAAATGTTTTTCGGTGGAAACAGATGCGTTTTTATCATGGAAACAGAATCAGCCCTAGATGTCTGAACAACCTTTTAATGAAAAAAATCCCTAAGCCGCGCGGTCACAATTTCTTCAAAATTTCTGACGTTCTGCAATTCACTCAAAAATGGTGCCAAACTTTTGAAGACCATCCCCTGAAAGGTTTTTCGGTGGAAACAGATGCGTTTTTATCATCAGAAACAGAATTAGCCCTCGATGTCTGAACTTTTTTTTGAAAGGTATTTCGGTGGAAATAACTTTTTTTTGAAGGTTTATCAGTGGAAACAGGTGGGTTTTTATCATCGGAAACAGAATAAGCCCTCGATGTCTGAACAACTTTTTTTTGAAAAAATCCCTAAGCCGCGCGGTCACAATTTCTTCAGAATTTCTGACGTCCTGAAATTCACTCAAAAATGGTGCCAAACTGTTGCAAACCATCCCCTGAAAGGTTTTTCGGTGGAAACAGATGCGTTTTTATCATGGAAACAGAATCAGCCCTCGATGTCTGAACAACCTTTTTTTGAAAAAAATCCCTAAGCCGCGCGGTCACAATTTCTTCAAAATTTCTGACGTTCTGCAATTCACTCAAAAATGGTGCCAAACTGTTGCAAACCATCCCCTGAAAGGTTTTTCGGTGGAAACAGATGCGTTTCTATCATCGGAAACAGAATTAGCCCTCGATGTCTGAACAACTTTTTTTTGAAAAAATCCCTAAGCCGCGCGGTCACAAATTCTTCAAAATTTCTGACGTTCTGCAATTCATTCAAAAATGGTGCCAAACTGTTGCAGCCCATCCCCTGAAAGGTTTTTCGGTGGAAACAGGTGGGTTTTTATCATCGGAAACAGAATTAGCCCTCGATGTCTGAAAAACTTTTTTTTGAAAGGTTTTTCGGTGGAAACAACTTTTTTTTGAAGGTTTTTCGGTGGAAACAGATGCGTTTTTTATCATCAAAACAGAATTAGCCCTCGATGTCTGAACAACCTTTTTTTGAAAAAATCCCTAAGCCGCGCGGTCACAATTTCTTCAAAATTTCTGACGTTCTGCAATTCAGTAAAAAATGGCGTCAAACTGTTGCAAAAGATCCCCTTAAATGTTTTTCGGTGGAAACAGATGCGTTTTTATCATGGAAACAGAATCAGCCCTAGATGTCTGAACAACCTTTTTTTGCAAAAAATCCCTAAGCCGCGCAGTCACAATTTCTTCAAAATTTCTGACGTTCTGAAATTCACTCAAAAATGGTGCCAAACTGCTGCAGACCATCCCCTGAAAGGTTTTTCGGTGGAAACAGATGCATTTTTATCATCGAAACAGAATTAGCCCTCGATGTCTGAACAACATTTTTTTGAAAAAATCCCTAAGCCGCGCGGTCACAATTTCTTCAAAATTTCTGACGTTCTGAAATTCACTCAAAAATGGTGCCAAACTGTTGCAAACCATCCCCTGAAAGGTTTTTCGGTGGAAACAGATGCGTTTTTATCATCGAAACAAAATTAGCCCTCGATGTCTGAAAAACTTTTTTTTTAAAAAAATCCCTAAGCCGCGCGGTCACAATTTCTTCAAAATTTCTGACGTTCTGAAATTCACTCAAAAATGGTGCCAAACTGTTGCAAACCATCCCCTGAAAGGTTTTTCGGTGGAAACAGATGCGTTTTTATCATCGAAACAGAATTAGCCCTCGATGTCTGAACAACATTTTTTTGAAAAAATCCCTAAGCCGCGCGGTCACAATTTCTTCAAAATTTCTGACGTTCTGCAATTCACTCAAAAATGGTGCCAAACTGTTGCAAACCATCCCCTGAAAGGTTTTTCGGTGGAAACAGATGCGTTTTTATCATCGAAACAGAATTAGCCCTCGATGTCTGAACAACATTTTTTTGAAAAAATCCCTAAGCCGCGCGGTCACAATTTCTTCAAAATTTCTGACGTTCTGCAATTCACTCAAAAATGGTGCCAAACTGTTGCAAACCATCCCCTGAAAGGTTTTTCGGTGGAAACAGATGCGTTTTTATCATCGAAACAAAATTAGCCCTCGATGGCTAAACAACTTTTTTTTAAAAAAATCCCTAAACAGCGCAGTCACAATCTCTTCAAAATTTCTGACATTCTGAAATTCACTCAAATATGATGCCAAACTGTTGCAAACCATCCCCTGAAAGATTTTTCGGTGGAAACAGGTGGGTTTTTATCATCGGAAAGAGAATTAGCCCTCGATGTCTGAACAACTTTTTTTTGAAAAAATCCCTAAGCCACGCGGTCACAATTTCTTCAAAATTTCTGACGTTCTGCAATTCACTCGAAAATGGTGCCAAACTGTTGCAAACCATCCCCTGAAAGGTTTTTCGGTGGAAACAGGTGGGTTTTTATCATCGGAAACACAATTAGCCCTCGATGTCTGAACAACTTTTTTTGAAAAAATCCCTAAGCCGCGCGGTCACAATTTCTTCAAAATTTCTGACGTTCTGCAATTCACTCAAAAATGGTGCCAAACTGTTGCAAACCATCCCCTGAAAGGTTTTTCGGTGGAAACAGATGCGTTTTTATCATCGAAACAAAATCAGCCCTCGATGGCTAAACAACTTTTTTTAAAAAAAATCCCTAAACCGCGCAGTCACAATCTCTTCAAAATTTCTGACATTCTGAAATTCACTCAAATATGATGCCAAACTGTTGCAAACCATCCCCTGAAAGGTTTTTCGGTGGAAACAGGTGGGTTTTTATCATCGGAAACAGAATTAGCCCTCGATGTCTGAACAACTTTTTTTTTGAAAAAATCACTAAGCCGCGCGGTCACAATTTCTTCAAAATTTCTGACATTCTGCAATTCACTCAAAAATGGTGCCAAACTGTTGCAAAGAATCCCCTGAAAGGTTTTTCGGTGGAAACAGATGCGTTTTTATCATCCGAAACAGAATTAGCCCTCAATGTCTAAACAACTTTTTTTAAAAAAAAATCCCTAAGCCGCGCGGTCACAATTTCTTCAAAATTTCTGACGTTCTGAAATTCACTCAAAAATGGTGCCAAACTGTTGCAAACCATCCCCTGAAAGGTTTTTCGGTGGAAAAAGGTGGGTTTTAATCATCGGAAACAGAATTAGCCCTCGATGTCTGAACAACTTTTTTTAAAAAAAATCCCTAAGCCGCGCAGTCACAATTTCTTCAAAATTTCTGACGTTCAGCAATTCACTCAAAAATGGTGCCAAACTGTTGCAAAGAATCCCCTGAAAGGTTTTTCGGTGGAAACAGATGCGTTTTTATCATCAGAAACAGAATTAGCCCTCGATGTCTGAACAACTTTTTTTTGAAAGGTTTTTGGTGGAAACAACTTTTTTTTGAAGGTTTTTCGGTGGAAACAGATGCGTTTTTTATCATCGAAACAGAATAAGCCCTCGATGTCTGAACAACCTTTTTTTGAAAAAATCCCTAAGCCGCGCGGTCACAATTTCTTCAAAATTTCTGACGTTCTGCAATTCAGTAAAAAATGGTGTCAAACTGTTGCAAAAGATCCCCTTAAATGTTTTTCGGTGGAAACAGATGTGTTTTTATCAGCGGAAACAGAATTAGCCCTCAATGTCTGAACAACTTTTTTTGAAAAAATCCCTAAGCCGCGCTGTCACAATTTCTTCAAAATTTCTGACGTTCTGAAATTCATTCAAAAATGGTGCCAAACTGTTGCAAACAATCTCCTGAAAGGTTTTTCGGTGGAAACAGCTGGGTTTTTATCATCGGAAACAGAATTAGCCCTCGATGTCTGAAAAACTTTTTTTTGAAAAAATCCCTAAGCCGCGCGGTCACAATTTCTTCAAAATTTCTGACGTTTTGAAATTCACTCAAAAATGGTGCCAAACTGTTGCAGACCATCCCCTGAAAGGTTTTTCGGTGGAAACAGATGCGTTTTTATCATCAAAACAGAATTAGCCCTCGATGTCTAAGCAACTTTTTTTTGAAAAAATCCCTAAGCCGCGCGGTCACAATTTCTTCAGAATTTCTGACGTCCTGAAATTCACCCAAAAATGGTGCCAAACTGTTGCAGCCCATCCCCTGAAAGGTTTTTCGGTGGAAACAGATGCGTTTTTATCATCAGAAACAGAATTAGCCCTCGATGTCTGAACAACTTTTTTTTGAAAGGTTTTTGGTGGAAACAACTTTTTTTGAAGGTTTTTCGGTGGAAACAGATGCGGTTTTTATCATCGAAACAGAATTAGCCCTCGATGTATGAACAACCTTTTTTTGAAAAAATCCCTAAGCCGCGCGGTCACAATTTCTTCAAAATTTCTGACGTTCTGCAATTCACTCAAAATTGGTGCCAAACTGTTGCAAACGATCCGCTCAAAGGTTTTTCGGTGGGAACAGATGCATTTTTATCATCGAAACAGAATTAGCCCTCGATGTCTGAACAACTTTTTTTTGAAAAAATACCTAAGCCGCGCGGTCACAATTTCTTCAAAATTTCTGACGTTCTGCAATTCACTCAAAAATGGTGACCAACTGTTGCAAACCATCCCCTTAAAGGTTTTTCGGTGGAAACAGGTGGGTTTTTATCATCGGAAACAGAATTAGCCCTCAATGTCTGAACAACTTTTTTAAAAAAAACCCCTAAGCCGCTCGGTCACAATTTCTTCAAAATTTCTGACGTTCTGCAATTCACTCAAAAATGGTGCCAAACTGTTGCAAACGATCCCCTGAAAGGTTTTTGGTGGAAACAGGTGGGTTTTTATCATCGGAAACAGAATTAGCCCTCGATGTCTGAGCAACTTTTTTTGAAAAAATCCCTAAGCCGCGCGGTCACAATTTCTTCAAAATTTCTGACGTTCTGCAATTCACTCAAAAATGGTGCCCAACTGTTGCAAACCATCCCCTTAAAGGTTTTTCGGTGGAAACAGATGTGTTTTTATCATCGGAAACAGAATGAGCCCTCGATGTCTGAACAACTTTTTTTTGAAAAAATCCCTAAGCCGCGCGGTCACAATTTCTTCAAAATTTCTGACGTTCTGCAATTCACTCAAAAATGGTGCCAAACTGTTGCAAACCATCCCCTGAAAAGTTTTTCGGTGGAAACAGATGTGTTTTTATCATCGAAACAGAATTAGCCCTCGATGTCTGAACAACCTTTTTTTGAAAAAATCCCTAAGCCGCGCGGTCACAATTTCTTCAAAATTTCTGACGTTCTGCAATTCACTCAAAAATGGTGCCAAACTGTTGCAAACCATCCCCTGAAAAGTTTTTCGGTGGAAACAGATGTGTTTTTATCATCGAAACAGAATTAGCCCTCGATGTCTGAACAACTTTTTTTTGAAAAAATCCCTAAGCCGCGCGGTCACAATTTCTTTAAAATTTCTGACGTTCTGCAAATCACTCAAAAATGGTCCCAAACTGTTGCAAACCATCCCCTGAAAGGTTTTTCGGTGGGAACAGATGCATTTTTATCATCGAAACAGAATTAGCCCTCGATGTCTGAACAACTTTTTTTTGAAAAAATCCCTAAGCCGCGCGGTCACAATTTCTACAAAATTTCTGACGTTCTGCAATTCACTCAAAAATGGTGCCAAACTGTTGCAAACCATCCCCTGAAAGGTTTTTCGGTGGAAACAGATGTGTTTTTATCATCGAAACAGAATTAGCACTCGAAGTCTGAACAACCTTTTTTTGAAAAAATCCCTAAGCCGCGCGGTCACAATTTCTTCAAAATTTCTGACGTTCTTAAATTCACTCAAAAATGGTGCCAAACTGTTGCAAACCATCTCCTGAAAGGTTTTTCGGTGGGAACAGATGGGTTTTTATCATCGGAAACAGAATTAGCCCTCGATGTCTGAACAACTTTTTTATGAAAAAATCTCTAAGCCGCGCGGTCACAATTTCTTCAAAATTTCTGACGTTCTGCAATTCACTCAAAATTGGTGTCAAACTGTTGCAAACGATCCCCTCAAAGGTTTTTCGGCGGAAACAGATGTGTTTGTATCATCGGAAACAGAATTAGCCCTCAATGTCTGAACAACTTTTTATGCAAAAATCCCTAACCCGCGCGGTCACAATTTCTTCAAAATTTCTGACGTTCTGCAATTCACTCAAAATTGGTGTCAAACTGTTCAAACCATCTCCTGAAAGGTTTTTCGGTGGAAACAGGTGGGTTTTTATCATTGGAAACAGAATTTGCCCTCGATGTCTGAACAACTTTTTTTTGAAAAAACCCCTAAACCGCGCGGTCACAATTTCTTCAAAATTTCTGACGTTCTGCAATTCACTCAAAAATGGTGCCCAACTGTTGCAAACCATCCCCTTAAAGGTTTTTCGGTGGAAACAGGTGGGTTTTTATCATCGGAAACAGAATTAGCCCTCAATGTCTGAACAACGTTTTTTAAAAAAATCCCTAAGCCGCGCGGTCACAATTTTTTCAAAATTTCTGACGTTCTTAAATTCACTCAAAAATGGTGCCAAACTGTTGCAAACCATCTCCTGAAAGGTTTTTCGGTGGAAACAGGTGGGTTTTTATCATCAGAAACAGAATTAGCCCTCGATGTCTGAAAAACTTTTTTTTGAAAAGTTTTTGGTGGAAACAAATTTTTTTGAAGGTTTTTCGGTGGAAACAGATGTGTTTTTTATCATCGAAACAGAATTAGCCCTCGATGTCTGAACAACCTTTTTTTGAAAAAATCCCTAAGCCGCGCGGTCACAATTTCTTCAAAATTTCTGACGTTCTGCAATTCACTCAAAAATGGTGCCAAACTGTTGCAAACCATCCCCTGAAAGGTTTTTCGGTGGAAACAGATGTGTTTTTATCATCGAAACAGAATTAGCCCTCGATGTCTGAACAACCTTTTTTTGAAAAAATCCCTAAGCCGCGCGGTCACAATTTCTTCAAAATTTCTGACGTTCTGCAATTCACTCAAAAATGGTGCCAAACTGTTGCAAACCATCCCCTGAAAGGTTTTTCGGTGGAAACAGATGTGTTTTTATCATCGAAACAGAATTAGCCCTCGATGTCTAAGCAACTTTTTTTTGAAAAAATCCCTAAGCCGCGCCGTCACAATTTCTTCAAAATTTCTGACGTTCTGCAATTAACTCATAAATGGTGCCAAACTGTTGCAGACCATCCCCTGAAAGGTTTTTCGGTGGAAACAGATGCGTTTTTATCATCAGAAACAGAATTAGCCCTCGATGTCTGAACAACTTTTTTTTGAAAGGTTTTTGGTGGAAACAACTTTTTTTTGAAGGTTTTTCGGTGGAAACAGATGCGTTTTTTATCATCGAAACAGAATTAGCCCTCGATGTCTGAACAACCTTTTTTTGAAAAAATCCCTAAGCCGCGCGGTCACAATTTCTTCAAAATTTCTGACGTTCTGCAATTCAGTAAAAAATGGTGTCAAACTGTTGCAAAAGATCCCCTTAAATGTTTTTCGGTGGAAACAGATGTGTTTTTATCAGCGGAAACAGAATTAGCCCTCAATGTCTGAACAACTTTTTTTGAAAAAATCCCTAAGCCGCGCTGTCACAATTTCTTCAAAATTTCTGACGTTCTGAAATTCATTCAAAAATGGTGCCAAACTGTTGCAAACAATCTCCTGAAAGGTTTTTCGGTGGAAACAGCTGGGTTTTTATCATCGGAAACAGAATTAGCCCTCGATGTCTGAAAAACTTTTTTTTGAAAAAATCCCTAAGCCGCGCGGTCACAATTTCTTCAAAATTTCTGACGTTTTGAAATTCACTCAAAAATGGTGCCAAACTGTTGCAGACCATCCCCTGAAAGGTTTTTCGGTGGAAACAGATGCGTTTTTATCATCAAAACAGAATTAGCCCTCGATGTCTAAGCAACTTTTTTTTGAAAAAATCCCTAAGCCGCGCGGTCACAATTTCTTCAGAATTTCTGACGTCCTGAAATTCACCCAAAAATGGTGCCAAACTGTTGCAGCCCATCCCCTGAAAGGTTTTTCGGTGGAAACAGATGCGTTTTTATCATCAGAAACAGAATTAGCCCTCGATGTCTGAACAACTTTTTTTTGAAAGGTTTTTGGTGGAAACAACTTTTTTTGAAGGTTTTTCGGTGGAAACAGATGCGGTTTTTATCATCGAAACAGAATTAGCCCTCGATGTCTGAACAACCTTTTTTTGAAAAAATCCCTAAGCCGCGCGGTCACAATTTCTTCAAAATTTCTGACGTTCTGCAATTCACTCAAAATTGGTGCCAAACTGTTGCAAACGATCCGCTCAAAGGTTTTTCGGTGGGAACAGATGCATTTTTATCATCGAAACAGAATTAGCCCTCGATGTCTGAACAACTTTTTTTTGAAAAAATACCTAAGCCGCGCGGTCACAATTTCTTCAAAATTTCTGACGTTCTGCAATTCACTCAAAAATGGTGACCAACTGTTGCAAACCATCCCCTTAAAGGTTTTTCGGTGGAAACAGGTGGGTTTTTATCATCGGAAACAGAATTAGCCCTCAATGTCTGAACAACTTTTTTTAAAAAAACCCCTAAGCCGCTCGGTCACAATTTCTTCAAAATTTCTGACGTTCTGCAATTCACTCAAAAATGGTGCCAAACTGTTGCAAACGATCCCCTGAAAGGTTTTTGGTGGAAACAGGTGGGTTTTTATCATCGGAAACAGAATTAGCCCTCGATGTCTGAGCAACTTTTTTTGAAAAAATCCCTAAGCCGCGCGGTCACAATTTCTTCAAAATTTCTGACGTTCTGCAATTCACTCAAAAATGGTGCCCAACTGTTGCAAACCATCCCCTTAAAGGTTTTTCGGTGGAAACAGATGTGTTTTTATCATCGGAAACAGAATTAGCCCTCGATGTCTGAACAACTTTTTTTTGAAAAAATCCCTAAGCCGCGCGGTCACAATTTCTTCAAAATTTCTGACGTTCTGCAATTCACTCAAAAATGGTGCCAAACTGTTGCAAACCATCCCCTGAAAAGTTTTTCGGTGGAAACAGATGTGTTTTTATCATCGAAACAGAATTAGCCCTCGATGTCTGAACAACCTTTTTTTGAAAAAATCCCTAAGCCGCGCGGTCACAATTTCTTCAAAATTTCTGACGTTCTGCAATTCACTCAAAAATGGTGCCAAACTGTTGCAAACCATCCCCTGAAAAGTTTTTCGGTGGAAACAGATGTGTTTTTATCATCGAAACAGAATTAGCCCTCGATGTCTGAACAACTTTTTTTTGAAAAAATCCCTAAGCCGCGCGGTCACAATTTCTTCAAAATTTCTGACGTTCTGCAAATCACTCAAAAATGGTCCCAAACTGTTGCAAACCATCCCCTGAAAGGTTTTTCGGTGGGAACAGATGCATTTTTATCATCGAAACAGAATTAGCCCTCGATGTCTGAACAACTTTTTTTTGAAAAAATCCCTAAGCCGCGCGGTCACAATTTCTACAAAATTTCTGACGTTCTGCAATTCACTCAAAAATGGTGCCAAACTGTTGCAAACCATCCCCTGAAAGGTTTTTCGGTGGAAACAGATGTGTTTTTATCATCGAAACAGAATTAGCACTCGAAGTCTGAACAACCTTTTTTTGAAAAAATCCCTAAGCCGCGCGGTCACAATTTCTTCAAAATTTCTGACGTTCTTAAATTCACTCAAAAATGGTGCCAAACTGTTGCAAACCATCTCCTGAAAGGTTTTTCGGTGGAAACAGGTGGGTTTTTATCATCGGAAACAGAATTAGCCCTCGATGTCTGAACAACTTTTTTATGAAAAAATCTCTAAGCCGCGCGGTCACAATTTCTTCAAAATTTCTGACGTTCTGCAATTCACTCAAAATTGGTGTCAAACTGTTGCAAACGATCCCCTCAAAGGTTTTTCGGCGGAAACAGATGTGTTTGTATCATCGGAAACAGAATTAGCCCTCAATGTCTGAACAACTTTTTATGCAAAAATCCCTAAGCCGCGCGGTCACAATTTCTTCAAAATTTCTGACGTTCTGCAATTCACTCAAAATTGGTGTCAAACTGTTCAAACCATCTCCTGAAAGGTTTTTCGGTGGAAACAGGTGGGTTTTTATCATTGGAAACAGAATTTGCCCTCGATGTCTGAACAACTTTTTTTTGAAAAAACCCCTAAACCGCGCGGTCACAATTTCTTCAAAATTTCTGACGTTCTGCAATTCACTCAAAAATGGTGCCCAACTGTTGCAAACCATCCCCTTAAAGGTTTTTCGGTGGAAACAGGTGGGTTTTTATCATCGGAAACAGAATTAGCCCTCAATGTCTGAACAACTTTTTTTAAAAAAATCCCTAAGCCGCGCGGTCACAATTTTTTCAAAATTTCTGACGTTCTTAAATTCACTCAAAAATGGTGCCAAACTGTTGCAAACCATCTCCTGAAAGGTTTTTCGGTGGAAACAGGTGGGTTTTTATCATCAGAAACAGAATTAGCCCTCGATGTCTGAAAAACTTTTTTTTGAAAGGTTTTTGGTGGAAACAAATTTTTTTGAAGGTTTTTCGGTTGAAACAGATGCGTTTTTTATCATCGAAACAGAATTAGCCCTCGATGTCTGAACAACCTTTTTTTGAAAAAATCCCTAAGCCGCGCGGTCACAATTTCTTCAAAATTTCTGACGTTCTGCAATTCACTCAAAAATGGTGCCAAACTGTTGCAAACCATCCCCTGAAAGGTTTTTCGGTGGAAACAGATGTGTTTTTAACATCGAAACAGAATTAGCCCTCGATGTCTGAACAACCTTTTTTTGAAAAAATCCCTAAGCCGCGTGGTCACAATTTCTTCAAAATTTCTGACGTTCTGCAATTCAGTAAAAAATGGTGTCAAACTGTTGCAAAAGATCCCCTTAAATGTTTTTCGGTGGAAACAGATGTGTTTTTATCAGCGGAAACAGAATTAGCCCTCAATGTCTGAACAACTTTTTTTGAAAAAATCCCTAAGCCGCGCGGTCACAATTTCTTCAAAATTTCTGACGTTCTGCAATTCACTCAAAATTGGTGCCAAACTGTTGCAAACGATCCCCTCAAAGGTTTTTCGGTGGGAACAGATGCATTTTTATCTTCGAAACAGAATTAGCCCTCGATTTCTGAACAACTTTTTTTTGAAAAAATCCCTAAGCCGCGCGGTCACAATTTCTTCAAAATTTCTGATGTTCTGCAATTCACTCAAAAATGGTGACCAACTGTTGCAAACCATCCCCTTAAAGGTTTTTCGGTGGAAACAGGTGGGTTTTTATCATCGGAAACAGAATTAGCCCTCAATGTCTGAACAACGTTTTTTAAAAAAATCCCTAAGCCGCGCGGTCACAATTTCTTCAAAATTTCTGACGTTCTTAAATTCACTCAAAAATGGTGCCAAACTGTTGCAAACCATCCCCTTAAAGGTTTTTCGGTGGAAACAGGTGGGTTTTTATCATCGGAAACAGAATTAGCCCTCAATGTCTGAACAACTTTTTTTGAAAAAATCCCTAAGCAATTTCTTCAAAATTTCTGACGTTCTTAAATTCACTCAAAAATGGTGCCAAACTGTTGCAAACCATCTCCTGAAAGGTTTTTCGGTGGAAACAGGTGGGTTTTTATCATCAGAAACAGAATTAGCCCTCGATGTCTGAACAACTTTTTTTTGAAAGGTTTTTGGTGGAAACAACTTTTTTTGAAGGTTTTTCGGTGGAAACAGATGCGGTTTTTATCATCGAAACAGAATTAGCCCTCGATGTCTGAACAACCTTTTTTTGAAAAAATCCCTAAGCCGCGCGGTCACAATTTCTTCAAAATTTCTGACGTTCTGCAATTCACTCAAAATTGGTGCCAAACTGTTGCAAACGATCCGCTCAAAGGTTTTTCGGTGGGAACAGATGCATTTTTATCATCGAAACAGAATTAGCCCTCGATGTCTGAACAACTTTTTTTTGAAAAAATACCTAAGCCGCGCGGTCACAATTTCTTCAAAATTTCTGACGTTCTGCAATTCACTCAAAAATGGTGACCAACTGTTGCAAACCATCCCCTTAAAGGTTTTTCGGTGGAAACAGGTGGGTTTTTATCATCGGAAACAGAATTAGCCCTCAATGTCTGAACAACTTTTTTTAAAAAAACCCCTAAGCCGCTCGGTCACAATTTCGTCAAAATTTCTGACGTTCTGCAATTCACTCAAAAATGGTGCCAAACTGTTGCAAACGATCCCCTGAAAGGTTTTTGGTGGAAACAGGTGGGTTTTTATCATCGGAAACAGAATTAGCCCTCGATGTCTGAGCAACTTTTTTTTGAAAATTCCCTAAGCCGCGCGGTCACAATTTCTTCAAAATTTCTGACGTTCTGCAATTCACTCAAAAATGGTGCCCAACTGTTGCAAACCATCCCCTTAAAGGTTTTTCGGTGGAAACAGATGTGTTTTTATCATCGGAAACAGAATTAGCCCTCGATGTCTGAACAACTTTTTTTTGAAAAAATCCCTAAGCCGCGCGGTCACAATTTCTTCAAAATTTCTGATGTTCTGCAATAAACTCAAAAATGGTGCCAAACTGTTGCAAACCATCCCCTGAAAAGTTTTTCGGTGGAAACAGATGTGTTTTTATCATCGAAACAGAATTAGCCCTCGATGTCTGAACAACCTTTTTTTGAAAAAATCCCTAAGCCGCGCGGTCACAATTTCTTCAAAATTTCTGACGTTCTGCAATTCACTCAAAAATGGTGCCAAACTGTTGCAAACCATCCCCTGAAAAGTTTTTCGGTGGAAACAGATGTGTTTTTATCATCGAAACAGAATTAGCCCTCGATGTCTGAACAACTTTTTTTTGAAAAAATCCCTAAGCCGCGCGGTCACAATTTCTTCAAAATTTCTGACGTTCTGCAAATCACTCAAAAATGGTCCCAAACTGTTGCAAACCATCCCCTGAAAGGTTTTTCGGTGGGAACAGATGCATTTTTATCATCGAAACAGAATTAGCCCTCGATGTCTGAACAACTTTTTTTTGAAAAAATCCCTAAGCCGCGCGGTCACAATTTCTACAAAATTTCTGACGTTCTGCAATTCACTCAAAAATGGTGCCAAACTGTTGCAAACCATCCCCTGAAAGGTTTTTCGGTGGAAACAGATGTGTTTTTATCATCGAAACAGAATTAGCACACGAAGTCTGAACAACCTTTTTTTGAAAAAACCCCTAAACCGCGCGGTCACAATTTCTTCAAAATTTCTGACGTTCTGCAATTCACTCAAAAATGGTGCCCAACTGTTGCAAACCAACCCTGAAAGGTTTTTCGGTGGAAACAGGTGGGTTTTTATCATCGGAAACAGAATTAGCCCTCGATGTCTGAAAAACTTTTTTTTTGAAAGGTTTTTGGTGGAAACAAATTTTTTTGAAGGTTTTTCGGTGGAAACAGATGCGTTTTTTATCATCGAAACAGAATTAGCCCTCGATGTCTGAACAACCTTTTTTTGAAAAAATCCCTAAGCCGCGCGGTCACAATTTCTTCAAAATTTCTGACGTTCTGCAATTCACTCAAAAATGGTGCCAAACTGTTGCAAACCATCCCCTGAAAGGTTTTTCGGTGGAAACAGATGTGTTTTTATCATCGAAACAGAATTAGCCCTCGATGTCTGAACAACCTTTTTTTGAAAAAAAAACCCTAAGCCGCGCGGTCACAATTTCTTCAAAATTTCTGACGTTCTGCAATTCAGTAAAAAATGGTGTCAAACTGTTGCAAAAGATCCCCTTAAATGTTTTTCGGTGGAAACAGATGTGTTTTTATCAGCGGAAACAGAATTAGCCCTCAATGTCTGAACAACTTTTTTTGAAAAAATCCCTAAGCCGCGCGGTCACAATTTCTTCAAAATTTCTGACGTTCTGCAATTCACTCAAAATTGGTGCCAAACTGTTGCAAACGATCCCCTCAAAGGTTTTTCGGTGGGAACAGATGCATTTTTATCTTCGGAACAGAATTAGCCCTCGATTTCTGAACAACTTTTTTTTGAAAAAATCCCTAAGCCGCGCGGTCACAATTTCTTCAAAATTTCTGACGTTCTGCAATTCACTCAAAAATGGTGACCAACTGTTGCAAACCATCCCCTTAAAGGTTTTTCGGTGGAAACAGGTGGGTTTTTATCATCGGAAACAGAATTAGCCCTCAATGTCTGAACAACTTTTTTTAAAAAAATCCCTAAGCCGCGCGGTCACAATTTCTTCAAAATTTCTGACGTTCTTAAATTCACTCAAAAATGGTGCCAAACTGTTGCAAACCATCCCCTTAAAGGTTTTGCGGTGGAAACAGGTGGGTTTTTATCATCGGAAACAGAATTAGCCCTCAATGTCTGAACAACTTTTTTTGAAAAAATCCCTAAGCCGCGCGGTAACAATTTCTTCAAAATTTCTGACGTTCTTAAATTCACTCAAAAATGGTGCCAAACTGTTGCAAACCATCTCCTGAAAGGTTTTTCGGTGGAAACAGGTGGGTTTTTATCATCAGAAACAGAATTAGCCCTCGATGTCTGAACAACTTTTTTTTGAAAGGTTTTTGGTGGAAACAAATTTTTTTGAAGGTTTTTCGGTGGAAACAGATGCGTTTTTTATCATCGAAACACAATTAGCCCTCGATGTCTGAACAACCTTTTTTTGAAAAAATCCCTAAGCCGCGCGGTCACAATTTCTTCAAAATTTCTGATGTTCTGCAATTCAGTAAAAAATGGTGTCAAACTGTTGCAAAAGATCCCCTTAAATGTTTTTCGGTGGAAACAGATGTGTTTTTATCAGCGGAAACAGAATTAGCCCTCAATGTCTGAACAACTTTTTATGCAAAAATCCCTAATCCGCGCGGTCACAATTTCTTCAAAATTTCTGACGTTCTGCAATTCACTCAAAATTGGTGTCAAACTGTTCAAACCATATCCTGAAAGGTTTTTCGGTGGAAACAGGTGGGTTTTTATCATTGGAAACAGAATTTGCCCTCGATGTCTGAACAACTTTTTTTTGAAAAAACCCCTAAGCCGCGCGGTCACAATTTCTTCAAAATTTATGACGTTCTGCAATTCACTCAAAAATGGTGCCAAACTGTTGCAAACCATCCCCTTAAAGGTTTTTCGGTGGAAACAGGTGGGTTTTTATCATCGGAAACAGAATTAGCCCTCAATGTCTGAACAACTTTTTTTAAAAAAATCCCTAAGCCGCGCGGTCACAATTTCTTCAAAATTTCTGACGTTCTTAAATTCACTCAAAAATGGTGTCAAACTGTTGCAAACCATCTCCTGAAAGGTTTTTCGGTGGAAACAGGTGGGTTTTTATCATCGGAAACAGAATTAGCCCTCGATGTCTGAACACCTTTTTTTTGAAAAAAACCCTAAGCCGCGCGGTCACAATTTCTTCAAAATTTCTGACGTTCTGCAATTCACTCAAAAATGGTGCCAAACTGTTGCAAACGATCCCCTGAAAGGTTTTTCGGTGGAAACAGGTGGGTTTTTATAATCGGAAACAGAATTAGCCCTCGATGTCTGAACAACTTTTTTTTGAAAAAATCCCTAAGCCGCGCGGTCACAATTTCTTCAAAATTTCTGACGTTCTTAAATTCACTCAAAAATGGGGCCAAACTGTTGCAAACCATCCCCTGAAAGGTTTTTCGGTGGGAACAGATGCATTTTTATCATCGAAACAGAATTAGCCCTCGATGTCTGAACAACTTTTTTTTGAAAAAATCCCTAAGCCGCGCGGTCACAATTTCTTCAAAATTTCTGACGTTCTGCAATTCACTCAAAAATAGTGCCAAACTATTGCTAACCATCCCCTGAAAGGTTTTTCGGTGGAAACAGATGTGTTTTTATCATCGGAAACAGAATTAGCCCTCGATGTCTGAACAACTTTTTTTTGAAAAAACCCCTAAGCCGCGCGGTCACAATTTCTTCAAAATTTCTGACGTTCTGCAATTCACTCAAAAATGGTGCCCAACTGTTGCAAACCATCCCCTTAAAGGTTTTTCGGTGGAAACAGGTGGGTTTTTATCATCGGAAACAGAATTAGCCCTCAATGTCTGAACAACTTTTTTAAAAAAAATCCCTAAGCCGCGCGGTCACAATTTCTTCAAAATTTCTGACGTTCTTAAATTCACTCAAAAATGGTGCCAAACTGTTGCAAACCATCTCCTGAAAGGTTTTTCGGTGGAAACAGGTGGGTTTTTATCATCGGAAACAGAATTAGCCCTCGATGTCTGAACACCTTTTTTTTGAAAAAAACCCTAAGCCGCGCGGTCACAATTTCTTCAAAATTTCTGACGTTCTGCAATTCACTCAAAAATGGTGCCAAACTGTTGCAAACGATCCCCTGAAAGGTTTTTCGGTGGAAACAGGTGGGTTTTTATAATCGGAAACAGAATTAGCCCTCGATGTCTGAACAACTTTTTTTTGAAAAAATCCCTAAGCCGCGCGGTCACAATTTCTTCAAAATTTCTGATGTTCTTAAATTCACTCAAAAATGGGGCCAAACTGTTGCAAACCATTCCCTGAAAGGTTTTTCGGTGGGAACAGATGCATTTTTATCATCGAAACAGAATTAGCCCTCGATGTCTGAACAACTTTTTTTTGAAAAAATCCCTAAGCCGCGCGGTCACAATTTCTACAAAATTTCTGACGTTCTGCAATTCACTCAAAAATGGTGCCAAACTGTTGCAAACCATCCCCTGAAAGGTTTTTCGGTGGAAACAGATGTGTTTTTATCATCGAAACAGAATTAGCACTATATGTCTGAACAACCTTTTTTTGAAAAAATCCCTAAGCCGCGCGGTCACAATTTCTTCAAAATTTCTGACGTTCTGCAATTCACTCAAAAATGGTGCCAAACTGTTGCAAACCATCCCCTGAAAGGTTTTTCGGTGGAAACAGATGTGTTTTTATCATCGAAACAGAATTAGCCCTCGATGTCTGAACAACCTTTTTTTGAAAAAATCCCTAAGCCGAGCGGTCACAATTTCTTCAAAATTTCTGAGGTTCTGCAATTCACTCAAAAATGGTGCCAAACTGTTGCAAACCATCCCCTGAAAGGTTTTTCGGTGGGAACAGATGCATTTTTATCATCGAAACAGAATTAGCCCTCGATGTCTGAACAACTTTTTTTTGAAAAAAACCCTAAGCCGCGCGGTCACAATTTCTACAAAATTTCTGACGTTCTGCAATTCACTCAAAAATGGTGCCAAACTGTTGCAAACCATCCCCTGAAAGGTTTTTCGGTGGAAACAGATGTGTTTTTATCATCGAAACAGAATTAGCACTATATGTCTGAACAACCTTTTTTTGAAAAAATCCCTAAGCCGCGCGGTCACAATTTCTTCAAAATTTCTGACGTTCTGCAATTCACTCAAAAATGGTGCCAAACTGTTGCAAACCATCCCCTGAAAGGTTTTTCGGTGGAAACAGATGTGTTTTTATCATCGGAAACAGAATTAGCCCTCGATGTCTGAACAACTTTTTTTAAAAAAATCCCTAAGCCGCGCGGTCACAATTTCTTCAAAATTACTGACGTTCTGCAATTCACTCAAAATTTGTGCCAAACTGTTGCAAACGAGCCCCTCAAAGGTTTTTCGGTGGGAACAGATGCATTTTTATCATCGAAACAGAATTAGCCCTCGATGTCTGAACAACTTTTTTTTGAAAAAATCCCTAAGCCGCGCGGTCACAATTTCTTCAAAATTTCTGACGTTCTGCAATTCACTAAAAAATGGTGCCCAACTGTTGCAAACCATCCCCTTAAAGGTTTTTCGGTGGAAACAGGTGGTTTTTATCATCGGAAACAGAATTAGCCCTCAATGTCTGAACAACTTTTTTAAAAAAAATCCCTAAGCCGCGCGGTCACAATTTCTTCAGAATTTCTGACGTTCTTAAATTCACTCAAAAATGGTGCCAAACTGTTGCAAACCATCTCCTGAAAGGTTTTTCGGTGGAAACAGGTGGGTTTTTATCATCGGAAACAGAATTAGCCCTCGATGTCTGAACACCTTTTTTTTGAAAAAACCCCTAAGCCGCGCGGTCACAATTTTTTCAAAATTTCTGACGTTCTGCAATTCACTCAAAAATGGTGCCAAACTGTTGCAAACCATCCCCTGAAAGGTTTTTCGTTGGAAACAGATGTGTTTTTATCATCGAAACAGAATTAGCACTCTATGTCTGAACAACCTTTTTTTGAAAAAATCCCTAAGCCGCGCGGTCACAATTTCTTCAAAATTTCTGACGTTCTGCAATTCACTCAAAAATGGTGCCAAACTGTTGCAAACCATCCCCTGAAAGGTTTTTCGGTGGAAACAGATGTGTTTTTATCATCGAAACAGAATTAGCCCTCGATGTCTCAACAACTTTTTTTTGAAAAAATCCCTAAGCCGCGCGGTCACAATTTCTACAAAATTTCTGACGTTCTGCAATTCACTCAAAAATGGTGCCAAACTGTGGCAAACCATCCCCTGAAAGGTTTTTCGGTGGAAACAGGTGGGTTTTTATCATCGGGAACAGAATTAGCCCTCGATGTCTGAAGAACTTTTTTTAAAAAAAATCCCTAAGCCGCGCGGTCACAATTTCTTCAAAATTTCTAACGTTCTGCAATTCACTCAAAAATGGTGCCAAACTGTTGCAAACCATCCCCTGAAAGGTTTTTCGGTGTAAACAGATGTGTTTTTATCATCGGAAACAGAATTAGCCCTCGATGTCTGAACAACTTTTTTTGAAACAATCCCTAAGCCGCGCGGTCACAATTTCTTCAAAATTTCTGACGTTCTTAAATTCACTCAAAAATGGTGCCAAACTGTTGCAAACCATCTCCTGAAAGGTTTTTCGGTGGAAACAGGTGGGTTTTTATCATCGGAAACAGAATTAGCCCTCGATGTCTGAAAACTTTTTTTTGAAAAAATCCCTAAGCCGCGCGGTCACAATTTCTTCAAAATTTCTGACGTTCTGCAATTCACTCAAAAATGGTGCCAAACTGTTGCAAACCATCTCCTGAAAGGTTTTTCGGTGGAAACAGGTGTGTTTTTATCATCGAAACAGAATTAGCCCTCGATGTCTGAACAACCTTTTTTTGAAAAAATCCCTAAGCCGCGCGGTCACAATTTCTTCAAAATTTCTGACGTTCTGCAATTCACTCAAAATTGGTGTCAAACTGTTGCAAACGATCCCCTCAAAGGTTTTTCGGCAGAAACAGATGTGTTTTTATCATCGGAATCAGAATTAGTCCTCAATGTCTGAACAACTTTTTATGCAAAAATCCCTAAGCCGCGCGGTCACAATTTCTTCAAAATTTCTGACGTTCTGCAATTCACTCAAAAATGGTGCCAAACTGTTGCAAACGATCCCCTGAAAGGTTTTTCGGTGGAAACAGGTGGGTTTTTATCATCGGAAACAGAATTAGCCCTCGATGTCTGAACAACTTTTTTTTTGAAAAAACCCCTAAGCCGCGCGGTCACAATTTCTTCAAAATTTCTGACGTTCTTAAATTCACTCAAAAATGGTGCCAAACTGTTGCAAACCATCCCCTGAAAGGTTTTTCGGTGGAAACAGGTGGGTTTTTATCATCGGAAACAGAATTAGCCCTCGATGTCTGAACAACTTTTTTTTAAAAAACCCCTAAGCCGCGCGGTCACAATTTCTTCAAAATTTCTGACGTTCTGCAATTCACTCAAAAATGGTGCCAAACTATTGCTAACCATCCCCTGAAAGGTTTTTCGGTGGAAACAGATGTGTTTTTATCATCGGAAACAGAATTAGCCCTCGATGTCTGAACAACTTTTTTTTGAAAAAACCCCTAAGCCGCGCGGTCACAATTTCTTCAAAATTTCTGACGTTCTGCAATTCACTCAAAAATGGTGCCCAACTGTTGCAAACCATCCCCTTAAAGGTTTTTCGGTGGAAACAGGTGGGTTTTTATCATCGGAAACAGAATTAGCCCTCAATGTCTGAACAACTTTTTTTAAAAAAATCCCTAAGCCGCGCGGTCACAATTTCTTCAAAATTTCTGACGTTCTTAAATTCACTCAAAAATGGTGCCAAACTGTTGCAAACCATCTCCTGAAAGGTTTTTCGGTGGAAACAGGTGGGTTTTTATCATCGGAAACAGAATTAGCCCTCGATGTCTGAACACCTTTTTTTTGAAAAAAACCCTAAGCCGCGCGGTCACAATTTCTTCAAAATTTCTGACGTTCTGCAATTCACTCAAAAATGGTGCCAAACTGTTGCAAACGATCCCCTGAAAGGTTTTTCGGTGGAAACAGGTGGGTTTTTATAATCGGAAACAGAATTAGCCCTCGATGTCTGAACAACTTTTTTTTGAAAAAATCCCTAAGCCGCGCGGTCACAATTTCTTCAAAATTTCTGACGTTCTTAAATTCACTCAAAAATGGGGCCAAACTGTTGCAAACCATCCCCTGAAAGGTTTTTCGGTGGGAACAGATGCATTTTTATCATCGAAACAGAATTAGCCCTCGATGTCTGAACAACTTTTTTTTGAAAAAATCCCTAAGCCGCGCGGTCACAATTTCTTCAAAATTACTGACGTTCTGCAATTCACTCAAAAATGGTGCCAAACTGTTGCTAACCATCCCCTGAAAGGTTTTTCGGTGGAAACAGATGTGTTTTTATCATCGGAAACAGAATTAGCCCTCGATGTCTGAACAACTTTTTTTTGAAAAAACCCCTAAGCCGCGCGGTCACAATTTCTTCAAAATTTCTGACGTTCTGCAATTCACTCAAAAATGGTGCCCAACTGTTGCAAACCATCCCCTTAAAGGTTTTTCGGTGGAAACAGGTGGGTTTTTATCATCGGAAACAGAATTAGCCCTCAATGTCTGAACAACTTTTTTTAAAAAAATCCCTAAGCCGCGCGGTCACAATTTCTTCAAAATTTCTGACGTTCTTAAATTCACTCAAAAATGGTGCCAAACTGTTGCAAACCATCTCCTGAAAGGTTTTTCGGTGGAAACAGGTGGGTTTTTATCATCGGAAACAGAATTAGCCCTCGATGTCTGAACACCTTTTTTTTGAAAAAATCCCTAAGCCGCGCGGTCACAATTTCTTCAAAATTTCTGACGTTCTGCAATTCACTCAAAATTGGTGCCAAACTGTTGCAAACGATCCGCTCAAAGGTTTTTCGGTGGGAACAGATGCATTTTTATCATCGAAACAGAATTAGCCCTCGATGTCTGAACAACTTTTTTTTGAAAAAATACCTAAGCCGCGCGGTCACAATTTCTTCAAAATTTCTGACGTTCTGCAATTCACTCAAAAATGGTGACCAACTGTTGCAAACCATCCCCTTAAAGGTTTTTCGGTGGAAACAGGTGGGTTTTTATCATCGGAAACAGAATTAGCCCTCAATGTCTGAACAACTTTTTTAAAAAAAACCCCTAAGCCGCTCGGTCACAATTTCTTCAAAATTTCTGACGTTCTGCAATTCACTCAAAAATGGTGCCAACTGTTGCAAACGATCCCCTGAAAGGTTTTTGGTGGAAACAGGTGGGTTTTTATCATCGGAAACAGAATTAGCCCTCGATGTCTGAGCAACTTTTTTTGAAAAAATCCCTAAGCCGCGCGGTCACAATTTCTTCAAAATTTCTGACGTTCTGCAATTCACTCAAAAATGGTGCCCAACTGTTGCAAACCATCCCCTTAAAGGTTTTTCGGTGGAAACAGATGTGTTTTTATCATCGGAAACAGAATGAGCCCTCGATGTCTGAACAACTTTTTTTTGAAAAAATCCCTAAGCCGCGCGGTCACAATTTCTTCAAAATTTCTGACGTTCTGCAATTCACTCAAAAATGGTGCCAAACTGTTGCAAACCATCCCCTGAAAAGTTTTTCGGTGGAAACAGATGTGTTTTTATCATCGAAACAGAATTAGCCCTCGATGTCTGAACAACCTTTTTTTGAAAAAATCCCTAAGCCGCGCGGTCACAATTTCTTCAAAATTTCTGACGTTCTGCAATTCACTCAAAAATGGTGCCAAACTGTTGCAAACCATCCCCTGAAAAGTTTTTCGGTGGAAACAGATGTGTTTTTATCATCGAAACAGAATTAGCCCTCGATGTCTGAACAACTTTTTTTTGAAAAAATCCCTAAGCCGCGCGGTCACAATTTCTTTAAAATTTCTGACGTTCTGCAAATCACTCAAAAATGGTCCCAAACTGTTGCAAACCATCCCCTGAAAGGTTTTTCGGTGGAAACAGATGTGTTTTTATCATCGAAACAGAATTAGCACTCGAAGTCTGAACAACCTTTTTTTGAAAAAATCCCTAAGCCGCGCGGTCACAATTTCTTCAAAATTTCTGACGTTCTTAAATTCACTCAAAAATGGTGCCAAACTGTTGCAAACCATCTCCTGAAAGGTTTTTCGGTGGAAACAGGTGGGTTTTTATCATCGGAAACAGAATTAGCCCTCGATGTCTGAACAACTTTTTTATGAAAAAATCTCTAAGCCGCGCGGTCACAATTTCTTCAAAATTTCTGACGTTCTGCAATTCACTCAAAATTGGTGTCAAACTGTTGCAAACGATCCCCTCAAAGGTTTTTCGGCGGAAACAGATGTGTTTGTATCATCGGAAACAGAATTAGCCCTCAATGTCTGAACAACTTTTTATGCAAAAATCCCTAAGCCGCGCGGTCACAATTTCTTCAAAATTTCGGACGTTCTGCAATTCACTCAAAATTGGTGTCAAACTGTTCAAACCATCTCCTGAAAGGTTTTTCGGTGGAAACAGGTGGGTTTTTATCATTGGAAACAGAATTTGCCCTCGATGTCTGAACAACTTTTTTTTGAAAAAACCCCTAAACCGAGCGGTCACAATTTCTTCAAAATTTCTGACGTTCTGCAATTCACTCAAAAATGGTGCCCAACTGTTGCAAACCATCCCTTTAAAGGTTTTTCGGTGGAAACAGGTGGGTTTTTATCATCGGAAACAGAATTAGCCCTCAATGTCTGAACAACGTTTTTTAAAAAAATCCCTAAGCCGCGCGGTCACAATTTTTTCAAAATTTCTGACGTTCTTAAATTCACTCAAAAATGGTGCCAAACTGTTGCAAACCATCTCCTGAAAGGTTTTTCGGTGGAAACAGGTGGGTTTTTATCATCAGAAACAGAATTAGCCCTCGATGTCTGAAAAACTTTTTTTTGAAAGGTTTTTGGTGGAAACAAATTTTTTTGAAGGTTTTTCGGTGGAAACAGATGCGTTTTTTATCATCGAAACAGAATTAGCCCTCGATGTCTGAACAACCTTTTTTTGAAAAAATCCCTAAGCCGCGCGGTCACAATTTCTTCAAAATTTCTGACGTTCTGCAATTCACTCAAAAATGGTGCCAAACTGTTGCAAACCATCCCCTGAAAGGTTTTTCGGTGGAAACAGATGTGTTTTTATCATCGAAACAGAATTAGCCCTCGATGTCTGAACAACCTTTTTTTGAAAAAATCCCTAAGCCGCGCGGTCACAATTTCTTCAAAATTTCTGACGTTCTGCAATTCACTCAAAAATGGTGCCAAACTGTTGCAAACCATCCCCTGAAAGGTTTTTCGGTGGAAACAGATGTGTTTTTATCATCGAAACAGAATTAGCCCTCGATGTCTAAGCAACTTTTTTTTGAAAAAATCCCTAAGCCGCGCCGTCACAATTTCTTCAAAATTTCTGACGTTCTGCAATTAACTCATAAATGGTGCCAAACTGTTGCAGACCATCCCCTGAAAGGTTTTTCGGTGGAAACAGATGCGTTTTTATCATCAGAAACAGAATTAGCCCTCGATGTCTGAACAACTTTTTTTTGAAAGGTTTTTGGTGGAAACAACTTTTTTTTGAAGGTTTTTCGGTGGAAACAGATGCGTTTTTTATCATCGAAACAGAATTAGCCCTCGATGTCTGAACAACCTTTTTTTGAAAAAATCCCTAAGCCGCGCGGTCACAATTTCTTCAAAATTTCTGACGTTCTGCAATTCAGTAAAAAATGGTGTCAAACTGTTGCAAAAGATCCCCTTAAATGTTTTTCGGTGGAAACAGATGTGTTTTTATCAGCGGAAACAGAATTAGCCCTCAATGTCTGAACAACCTTTTTTTGAAAAAATCCCTAAGCCGCGCGGTCACAATTTCTTCAAAATTTCTGACGTTCTGCAATTCACTCAAAAATGGTGCCCAACTGTTGCAAACCATCCCCTTAAAGGTTTTTCGGTGGAAACAGGTGGGTTTTTATCATCGGAAACAGAATTAGCCCTCAATGTCTGAACAACTTTTTTTAAAAAAATCCCTAAGCCGCGCGGTCACAATTTCTTCAAAATTTCTGACGTTCTTAAATTCACTCAAAAATGGTGCCAAACTGTTGCAAACCATCTCCTGAAAGGTTTTTCGGTGGAAACAGGTGGGTTTTTATCATCGGAAACAGAATTAGCCCTCGATGTCTGAACACCTTTTTTTTGAAAAAAACCCTAAGCCGCGCGGTCACAATTTCTTCAAAATTTCTGACGTTCTGCAATTCACTCAAAAATGGTGCCAAACTGTTGCAAACGATCCCCTGAAAGGTTTTTCGGTGGAAACAGGTGGGTTTTTATAATCGGAAACAGAATTAGCCCTCGATGTCTGAACAACTTTTTTTTGAAAAAATCCCTAAGCCGCGCGGTCACAATTTCTTCAAAATTTCTGACGTTCTTAAATTCACTCAAAAATGGGGCCAAACTGTTGCAAACCATCCCCTGAAAGGTTTTTCGGTGGGAACAGATGCATTTTTATCATCGAAACAGAATTAGCCCTCGATGTCTGAACAACTTTTTTTTGAAAAAATCCCTAAGCCGCGCGGTCACAATTTCTTCAAAATTACTGACGTTCTGCAATTCACTCAAAAATGGTGCCAAACTGTTGCTAACCATCCCCTGAAAGGTTTTTCGGTGGAAACAGATGTGTTTTTATCATCGGAAACAGAATTAGCCCTCGATGTCTGAACAACTTTTTTTTGAAAAAACCCCTAAGCCGCGCGGTCACAATTTCTTCAAAATTTCTGACGTTCTGCAATTCACTCAAAAATGGTGCCCAACTGTTGCAAACCATCCCCTTAAAGGTTTTTCGGTGGAAACAGGTGGGTTTTTATCATCGGAAACAGAATTAGCCCTCAATGTCTGAACAACTTTTTTTAAAAAAATCCCTAAGCCGCGCGGTCACAATTTCTTCAAAATTTCTGACGTTCTTAAATTCACTCAAAAATGGTGCCAAACTGTTGCAAACCATCTCCTGAAAGGTTTTTCGGTGGAAACAGGTGGGTTTTTATCATCGGAAACAGAATTAGCCCTCGATGTCTGAACACCTTTTTTTTGAAAAAATCCCTAAGCCGCGCGGTCACAATTTCTTCAAAATTTCTGACGTTCTGCAATTCACTCAAAATTGGTGCCAAACTGTTGCAAACGATCCGCTCAAAGGTTTTTCGGTGGGAACAGATGCATTTTTATCATCGAAACAGAATTAGCCCTCGATGTCTGAACAACTTTTTTTTGAAAAAATACCTAAGCCGCGCGGTCACAATTTCTTCAAAATTTCTGACGTTCTGCAATTCACTCAAAAATGGTGACCAACTGTTGCAAACCATCCCCTTAAAGGTTTTTCGGTGGAAACAGGTGGGTTTTTATCATCGGAAACAGAATTAGCCCTCAATGTCTGAACAACGTTTTTTAAAAAAATCCCTAAGCCGCGCGGTCACAATTTTTTCAAAATTTCTGACGTTCTTAAATTCACTCAAAAATGGTGCCAAACTGTTGCAAACCATCTCCTGAAAGGTTTTTCGGTGGAAACAGGTGGGTTTTTATCATCAGAAACAGAATTAGCCCTCGATGTCTGAAAAACTTTTTTTTGAAAGGTTTTTGGTGGAAACAAATTTTTTTGAAGGTTTTTCGGTGGAAACAGATGCGTTTTTTATCATCGAAACAGAATTAGCCCTCGATGTCTGAACAACCTTTTTTTGAAAAAATCCCTAAGCCGCGCGGTCACAATTTCTTCAAAATTTCTGACGTTCTGCAATTCACTCAAAAATGGTGCCAAACTGTTGCAAACCATCCCCTGAAAGGTTTTTCGGTGGAAACAGATGTGTTTTTATCATCGAAACAGAATTAGCCCTCGATGTCTGAACAACCTTTTTTTGAAAAAATCCCTAAGCCGCGCGGTCACAATTTCTTCAAAATTTCTGACGTTCTGCAATTCACTCAAAAATGGTGCCAAACTGTTGCAAACCATCCCCTGAAAGGTTTTTCGGTGGAAACAGATGTGTTTTTATCATCGAAACAGAATTAGCCCTCGATGTCTAAGCAACTTTTTTTTGAAAAAATCCCTAAGCCGCGCCGTCACAATTTCTTCAAAATTTCTGACGTTCTGCAATTAACTTATAAATGGTGCCAAACTGTTGCAGACCATCCCCTGAAAGGTTTTTCGGTGGAAACAGATGCGTTTTTATCATCAGAAACAGAATTAGCCCTCGATGTCTGAACAACTTTTTTTTGAAAGGTTTTTGGTGGAAACAACTTTTTTTTGAAGGTTTTTCGGTGGAAACAGATGCGTTTTTTATCATCGAAACAGAATTAGCCCTCGATGTCTGAACAACCTTTTTTTGAAAAAATCCCTAAGCCGCGCGGTCACAATTTCTTCAAAATTTCTGACGTTCTGCAATTCAGTAAAAAATGGTGTCAAACTGTTGCAAAAGATCCCCTTAAATGTTTTTCGGTGGAAACAGATGTGTTTTTATCAGCGGAAACAGAATTAGCCCTCAATGTCTGAACAACCTTTTTTTGAAAAAATCCCTAAGCCGCGCGGTCACAATTTCTTCAAAATTTCTGACGTTCTGCAATTCACTCAAAAATGGTGCCCAACTGTTGCAAACCATCCCCTTAAAGGTTTTTCGGTGGAAACAGGTGGGTTTTTATCATCGGAAACAGAATTAGCCCTCAATGTCTGAACAACTTTTTTAAAAAAAATCCCTAAGCCGCGCGGTCACAATTTCTTCAAAATTTCTGACGTTCTTAAATTCACTCAAAAATGGTGCCAAACTGTTGCAAACCATCTCCTGAAAGGTTTTTCGGTGGAAACAGGTGGGTTTTTATCATCGGAAACAGAATTAGCCCTCGATGTCTGAACACCTTTTTTTTGAAAAAAACCCTAAGCCGCGCGGTCACAATTTCTTCAAAATTTCTGACGTTCTGCAATTCACTCAAAAATGGTGCCAAACTGTTGCAAACGATCCCCTGAAAGGTTTTTCGGTGGAAACAGGTGGGTTTTTATAATCGGAAACAGAATTAGCCCTCGATGTCTGAACAACTTTTTTTTGAAAAAATCCCTAAGCCGCGCGGTCACAATTTCTTCAAAATTTCTGACGTTCTTAAATTCACTCAAAAATGGGGCCAAACTGTTGCAAACCATCCCCTGAAAGGTTTTTCGGTGGGAACAGATGCATTTTTATCATCGAAACAGAATTAGCCCTCGATGTCTGAACAACTTTTTTTTGAAAAAATCCCTAAGCCGCGCGGTCACAATTTCTTCAAAATTACTGACGTTCTGCAATTCACTCAAAAATGGTGCCAAACTGTTGCTAACCATCCCCTGAAAGGTTTTTCGGTGGAAACAGATGTGTTTTTATCATCGGAAACAGAATTAGCCCTCGATGTCTGAACAACTTTTTTTTGAAAAAACCCCTAAGCCGCGCGGTCACAATTTCTTCAAAATTTCTGACGTTCTGCAATTCACTCAAAAATGGTGCCCAACAGTTGCAAACCATCCCCTTAAAGGTTTTTCGGTGGAAACAGGTGGGTTTTTATCATCGGAAACAGAATTAGCCCTCAATGTCTGAACAACTTTTTTTAAAAAAATCCCTAAGCCGCGCGGTCACAATTTCTTCAAAATTTCTGACGTTCTTAAATTCACTCAAAAATGGTGCCAAACTGTTGCAAACCATCTCCTGAAAGGTTTTTCGGTGGAAACAGGTGGGTTTTTATCATCGGAAACAGAATTAGCCCTCGATGTCTGAACACCTTTTTTTTGAAAAAATCCCTAAGCCGCGCGGTCACAATTTCTTCAAAATTTCTGACGTTCTGCAATTCACTCAAAATTGGTGCCAAACTGTTGCAAACGATCCGCTCAAAGGTTTTTCGGTGGGAACAGATGCATTTTTATCATCGAAACAGAATTAGCCCTCGATGTCTGAACAACTTTTTTTTGAAAAAATACCTAAGCCGCGCGGTCACAATTTCTTCAAAATTTCTGACGTTCTGCAATTCACTCAAAAATGGTGACCAACTGTTGCAAACCATCCCCTTAAAGGTTTTTCGGTGGAAACAGGTGGGTTTTTATCATCGGAAACAGAATTAGCCCTCAATGTCTGAACAACTTTTTTAAAAAAAACCCCTAAGCCGCTCGGTCACAATTTCTTCAAAATTTCTGACGTTCTGCAATTCACTCAAAAATGGTGCCAAACTGTTGCAAACGATCCCCTGAAAGGTTTTTGGTGGAAACAGGTGGGTTTTTATCATCGGAAACAGAATTAGCCCTCGATGTCTGAGCAACTTTTTTTGAAAAAATCCCTAAGCCGCGAGGTCACAATTTCTTCAAAATTTCTGACGTTCTGCAATTCACTCAAAAATGGTGCCCAACTGTTGCAAACCATCCCCTTAAAGGTTTTTCGGTGGAAACAGATGTGTTTTTATCATCGGAAACAGAATGAGCCCTCGATGTCTGAACAACTTTTTTTTGAAAAAATCCCTAAGCCGCGCGGTCACAATTTCTTCAAAATTTCTGACGTTCTGCAATTCACTCAAAAATGGTGCCAAACTGTTGCAAACCATCCCCTGAAAAGTTTTTCGGTGGAAACAGATGTGTTTTTATCATCGAAACAGAATTAGCCCTCGATGTCTGAACAACCTTTTTTTGAAAAAATCCCTAAGCCGCGCGGTCACAATTTCTTCAAAATTTCTGACGTTCTGCAATTCACTCAAAAATGGTGCCAAACTGTTGCAAACCATCCCCTGAAAAGTTTTTCGGTGGAAACAGATGTGTTTTTATCATCGAAACAGAATTAGCCCTCGATGTCTGAACAACTTTTTTTTGAAAAAATCCCTAAGCCGCGCGGTCACAATTTCTTTAAAATTTCTGACGTTCTGCAAATCACTCAAAAATGGTCCCAAACTGTTGCAAACCATCCCCTGAAAGGTTTTTCGGTGGGAACAGATGCATTTTTATCATCGAAACAGAATTAGCCCTCGATGTCTGAACAACTTTTTTTTGAAAAAATCCCTAAGCCGCGCGGTCACAATTTCTACAAAATTTCTGACGTTCTGCAATTCACTCAAAAATGGTGCCAAACTGTTGCAAACCATCCCCTGAAAGGTTTTTCGGTGGAAACAGATGTGTTTTTATCATCGAAACAGAATTAGCACTCGAAGTCTGAACAACCTTTTTTTGAAAAAATCCCTAAGCCGCGCGGTCACAATTTCTTCAAAATTTCTGACGTTCTTAAATTCACTCAAAAATGGTGCCAAACTGTTGCAAACCATCTCCTGAAAGGTTTTTCGGTGGAAACAGGTGGGTTTTTATCATCGGAAACAGAATTAGCCCTCGATGTCTGAACAACTTTTTTATGAAAAAATCTCTAAGCCGCGCGGTCACAATTTCTTCAAAATTTCTGACGTTCTGCAATTCACTCAAAATTGGTGTCAAACTGTTGCAAACGATCCCCTCAAAGGTTTTTCGGCGGAAACAGATGTGTTTGTATCATCGGAAACAGAATTAGCCCTCAATGTCTGAACAACTTTTTATGCAAAAATCCCTAAGCCGCGCGGTCACAATTTCTTCAAAATTTCTGACGTTCTGCAATTCACTCAAAATTGGTGTCAAACTGTTCAAACCATCTCCTGAAAGGTTTTTCGGTGGAAACAGGTGGGTTTTTATCATTGGAAACAGAATTTGCCCTCGATGTCTGAACAACTTTTTTTTTAAAAAACCCCTAAACCGCGCGGTCACAATTTCTTCAAAATTTCTGACGTTCTGCAATTCACTCAAAAATGGTGCCCAACTGTTGCAAACCATCCCCTTAAAGGTTTTTCGGTGGAAACAGGTGGGTTTTTATCATCGGAAACAGAATTAGCCCTCAATGTCTGAACAACGTTTTTTAAAAAAATCCCTAAGCCGCGCGGTCACAATTTTTTCAAAATTTCTGACGTTCTTAAATTCACTCAAAAATGGTGCCAAACTGTTGCAAACCATCTCCTGAAAGGTTTTTCGGTGGAAACAGGTGGGTTTTTATCATCAGAAACAGAATTAGCCCTCGATGTCTGAAAAACTTTTTTTTGAAAGGTTTTTGGTGGAAACAAATTTTTTTGAAGGTTTTTCGGTGGAAACAGATGCGTTTTTTATCATCGAAACAGAATTAGCCCTCGATGTCTGAACAACCTTTTTTTGAAAAAATCCCTAAGCCGCGCGGTCACAATTTCTTCAAAATTTCTGACGTTCTGCAATTCACTCAAAAATGGTGCCAAACTGTTGCAAACCATCCCCTGAAAGGTTTTTCGGTGGAAACAGATGTGTTTTTATCATCGAAACAGAATTAGCCCTCGATGTCTGAACAACCTTTTTTTGAAAAAATCCCTAAGCCGCGCGGTCACAATTTCTTCAAAATTTCTGACGTTCTGCAATTCACTCAAAAATGGTGCCAAACTGTTGCAAACCATCCCCTGAAAGGTTTTTCGGTGGAAACAGATGTGTTTTTATCATCGAAACAGAATTAGCCCTCGATGTCTAAGCAACTTTTTTTTGAAAAAATCCCTAAGCCGCGCCGTCACAATTTCTTCAAAATTTCTGACGTTCTGCAATTAACTCATAAATGGTGCCAAACTGTTGCAGACCATCCCCTGAAAGGTTTTTCGGTGGAAACAGATGCGTTTTTATCATCAGAAACAGAATTAGCCCTCGATGTCTGAACAACTTTTTTTTGAAAGGTTTTTGGTGGAAACAACTTTTTTTTGAAGGTTTTTCGGTGGAAACAGATGCGTTTTTTATCATCGAAACAGAATTAGCCCTCGATGTCTGAACAACCTTTTTTTGAAAAAATCCCTAAGCCGCGCGGTCACAATTTCTTCAAAATTTCTGACGTTCTGCAATTCAGTAAAAAATGGTGTCAAACTGTTGCAAAAGATCCCCTTAAATGTTTTTCGGTGGAAACAGATGTGTTTTTATCAGCGGAAACAGAATTAGCCCTCAATGTCTGAACAACTTTTTTTGAAAAAATCCCTAAGCCGCGCTGTCACAATTTCTTCAAAATTTCTGACGTTCTGAAATTCATTCAAAAATGGTGCCAAACTGTTGCAAACAATCTCCTGAAAGGTTTTTCGGTGGAAACAGCTGGGTTTTTATCATCGGAAACAGAATTAGCCCTCGATGTCTGAAAAACTTTTTTTTGAAAAAATCCCTAAGCCGCGCGGTCACAATTTCTTCAAAATTTCTGACGTTTTGAAATTCACTCAAAAATGGTGCCAAACTGTTGCAGACCATCCCCTGAAAGGTTTTTCGGTGGAAACAGATGCGTTTTTATCATCAAAACAGAATTAGCCCTCGATGTCTAAGCAACTTTTTTTTGAAAAAATCCCTAAGCCGCGCGGTCACAATTTCTTCAGAATTTCTGACGTCCTGAAATTCACCCAAAAATGGTGCCAAACTGTTGCAGCCCATCCCCTGAAAGGTTTTTCGGTGGAAACAGATGCGTTTTTATCATCAGAAACAGAATTAGCCCTCGATGTCTTAACAACTTTTTTTTGAAAGGTTTTTGGTGGAAACAACTTTTTTTGAAGGTTTTTCGGTGGAAACAGATGCGGTTTTTATCATCGAAACAGAATTAGCCCTCGATGTCTGAACAACCTTTTTTTGAAAAAATCCCTAAGCCGCGCGGTCACAATTTCTTCAAAATTTCTGACGTTCTGCAATTCACTCAAAATTGGTGCCAAACTGTTGCAAACGATCCGCTCAAAGGTTTTTCGGTGGGAACAGATGCATTTTTATCATCGAAACAGAATTAGCCCTCGATGTCTGAACAACTTTTTTTTGAAAAAATACCTAAGCCGCGCGGTCACAATTTCTTCAAAATTTCTGACGTTCTGCAATTCACTCAAAAATGGTGACCAACTGTTGCAAACCATCCCCTTAAAGGTTTTTCGGTGGAAACAGGTGGGTTTTTATCATCGGAAACAGAATTAGCCCTCAATGTCTGAACAACTTTTTTTTAAAAAACCCCTAAGCCGCTCGGTCACAATTTCTTCAAAATTTCTGACGTTCTGCAATTCACTCAAAAATGGTGCCAAACTGTTGCAAACGATCCCCTGAAAGGTTTTTGGTGGAAACAGGTGGGTTTTTATCATCGGAAACAGAATTAGCCCTCGATGTCTGAGCAACTTTTTTTGAAAAAATCCCTAAGCCGCGCGGTCACAATTTCTTCAAAATTTCTGACGTTCTGCAATTCACTCAAAAATGGTGCCCAACTGTTGCAAACCATCCCCTTAAAGGTTTTTCGGTGGAAACAGATGTGTTTTTATCATCGGAAACAGAATTAGCCCTCGATGTCTGAACAACTTTTTTTTGAAAAAATCCCTAAGCCGCGCGGTCACAATTTCTTCAAAATTTCTGACGTTCTGCAATTCACTCAAAAATGGTGCCAAACTGTTGCAAACCATCCCCTGAAAAGTTTTTCGGTGGAAACAGATGTGTTTTTATCATCGAAACAGAATTAGCCCTCGATGTCTGAACAACCTTTTTTTGAAAAAATCCCTAAGCCGCGCGGTCACAATTTCTTCAAAATTTCTGACGTTCTGCAATTCACTCAAAAATGGTGCCAAACTGTTGCAAACCATCCCCTGAAAAGTTTTTCGGTGGAAACAGATGTGTTTTTATCATCGAAACAGAATTAGCCCTCGATGTCTGAACAACTTTTTTTTGAAAAAATCCCTAAGCCGCGCGGTCACAATTTCTTCAAAATTTCTGACGTTCTGCAAATCACTCAAAAATGGTCCCAAACTGTTGCAAACCATCCCCTGAAAGGTTTTTCGGTGGGAACAGATGCATTTTTATCATCGAAACAGAATTAGCCCTCGATGTCTGAACAACTTTTTTTTGAAAAAATCCCTAAGCCGCGCGGTCACAATTTCTACAAAATTTCTGACGTTCTGCAATTCACTCAAAAATGGTGCCAAACTGTTGCAAACCATCCCCTGAAAGGTTTTTCGGTGGAAACAGATGTGTTTTTATCATCGAAACAGAATTAGCACTCGAAGTCTGAACAACCTTTTTTTGAAAAAATCCCTAAGCCGCGCGGTCACAATTTCTTCAAAATTTCTGACGTTCTTAAATTCACTCAAAAATGGTGCCAAACTGTTGCAAACCATCTCCTGAAAGGTTTTTCGGTGGAAACAGGTGGGTTTTTATCATCGGAAACAGAATTAGCCCTCGATGTCTGAACAACTTTTTTATGAAAAAATCTCTAAGCCGCGCGGTCACAATTTCTTCAAAATTTCTGACGTTCTGCAATTCACTCAAAATTGGTGTCAAACTGTTGCAAACGATCCCCTCAAAGGTTTTTCGGCGGAAACAGATGTGTTTGTATCATCGGAAACAGAATTAGCCCTCAATGTCTGAACAACTTTTTATGCAAAAATCCCTAAGCCGCGCGGTCACAATTTCTTCAAAATTTCTGACGTTCTGCAATTCACTCAAAATTGGTGTCAAACTGTTCAAACCATCTCCTGAAAGGTTTTTCGGTGGAAACAGGTGGGTTTTTATCATTGGAAACAGAATTTGCCCTCGATGTCTGAACAACTTTTTTTTGAAAAAACCCCTAAACCGCGCGGTCACAATTTCTTCAAAATTTCTGACGTTCTGCAATTCACTCAAAAATGGTGCCCAACTGTTGCAAACCATCCCCTTAAAGGTTTTTCGGTGGAAACAGGTGGGTTTTTATCATCGGAAACAGAATTAGCCCTCAATGTCTGAACAACTTTTTTTAAAAAAATCCCTAAGCCGCGCGGTCACAATTTTTTCAAAATTTCTGACGTTCTTAAATTCACTCAAAAATGGTGCCAAACTGTTGCAAACCATCTCCTGAAAGGTTTTTCGGTGGAAACAGGTGGGTTTTTATCATCAGAAACAGAATTAGCCCTCGATGTCTGAAAAACTTTTTTTTGAAAGGTTTTTGGTGGAAACAAATTTTTTTGAAGGTTTTTCGGTGGAAACAGATGCGTTTTTTATCATCGAAACAGAATTAGCCCTCGATGTCTGAACAACCTTTTTTTGAAAAAATCCCTAAGCCGCGCGGTCACAATTTCTTCAAAATTTCTGACGTTCTGCAATTCACTCAAAAATGGTGCCAAACTGTTGCAAACCATCCCCTGAAAGGTTTTTCGGTGGAAACAGATGTGTTTTTAACATCGAAACAGAATTAGCCCTCGATGTCTGAACAACCTTTTTTTGAAAAAATCCCTAAGCCGCGTGGTCACAATTTCTTCAAAATTTCTGACGTTCTGCAATTCAGTAAAAAATGGTGTCAAACTGTTGCAAAAGATCCCCTTAAATGTTTTTCGGTGGAAACAGATGTGTTTTTATCAGCGGAAACAGAATTAGCCCTCAATGTCTGAACAACTTTTTTTGAAAAAATCCCTAAGCCGCGCGGTCACAATTTCTTCAAAATTTCTGACGTTCTGCAATTCACTCAAAATTGGTGCCAAACTGTTGCAAACGATCCCCTCAAAGGTTTTTCGGTGGGAACAGATGCATTTTTATCTTCGAAACAGAATTAGCCCTCGATTTCTGAACAACTTTTTTTTGAAAAAATCCCTAAGCCGCGCGGTCACAATTTCTTCAAAATTTCTGATGTTCTGCAATTCACTCAAAAATGGTGACCAACTGTTGCAAACCATCCCCTTAAAGGTTTTTCGGTGGAAACAGGTGGGTTTTTATCATCGGAAACAGAATTAGCCCTCAATGTCTGAACAACGTTTTTTAAAAAAATCCCTAAGCCGCGCGGTCACAATTTCTTCAAAATTTCTGACGTTCTTAAATTCACTCAAAAATGGTGCCAAACTGTTGCAAACCATCCCCTTAAAGGTTTTTCGGTGGAAACAGGTGGGTTTTTATCATCGGAAACAGAATTAGCCCTCAATGTCTGAACAACTTTTTTTGAAAAAATCCCTAAGCAATTTCTTCAAAATTTCTGACGTTCTTAAATTCACTCAAAAATGGTGCCAAACTGTTGCAAACCATCTCCTGAAAGGTTTTTCGGTGGAAACAGGTGGGTTTTTATCATCAGAAACAGAATTAGCCCTCGATGTCTGAACAACTTTTTTTTGAAAGGTTTTTGGTGGAAACAACTTTTTTTGAAGGTTTTTCGGTGGAAACAGATGCGGTTTTTATCATCGAAACAGAATTAGCCCTCGATGTCTGAACAACCTTTTTTTGAAAAAATCCCTAAGCCGCGCGGTCACAATTTCTTCAAAATTTCTGACGTTCTGCAATTCACTCAAAATTGGTGCCAAACTGTTGCAAACGATCCGCTCAAAGGTTTTTCGGTGGGAACAGATGCATTTTTATCATCGAAACAGAATTAGCCCTCGATGTCTGAACAACTTTTTTTTGAAAAAATACCTAAGCCACGCGGTCACAATTTCTTCAAAATTTCTGACGTTCTGCAATTCACTCAAAAATGGTGACCAACTGTTGCAAACCATCCCCTTAAAGGTTTTTCGGTGGAAACAGGTGGGTTTTTATCATCGGAAACAGAATTAGCCCTCAATGTCTGAACAACTTTTTTTAAAAAAACCCCTAAGCCGCTCGGTCACAATTTCGTCAAAATTTCTGACGTTCTGCAATTCACTCAAAAATGGTGCCAAACTGTTGCAAACGATCCCCTGAAAGGTTTTTGGTGGAAACAGGTGGGTTTTTATCATCGGAAACAGAATTAGCCCTCGATGTCTGAGCAACTTTTTTTTGAAAATTCCCTAAGCCGCGCGGTCACAATTTCTTCAAAATTTCTGACGTTCTGCAATTCACTCAAAAATGGTGCCCAACTGTTGCAAACCATCCCCTTAAAGGTTTTTCGGTGGAAACAGATGTGTTTTTATCATCGGAAACAGAATTAGCCCTCGATGTCTGAACAACTTTTTTTTGAAAAAATCCCTAAGCCGCGCGGTCACAATTTCTTCAAAATTTCTGACGTTCTGCAATTCACTCAAAAATGGTGCCAAACTGTTGCAAACCATCCCCTGAAAAGTTTTTCGGTGGAAACAGATGTGTTTTTATCATCGAAACAGAATTAGCCCTCGATGTCTGAACAACCTTTTTTTGAAAAAATCCCTAAGCCGCGCGGTCACAATTTCTTCAAAATTTCTGACGTTCTGCAATTCACTCAAAAATGGTGCCAAACTGTTGCAAACCATCCCCTGAAAAGTTTTTCGGTGGAAACAGATGTGTTTTTATCATCGAAACAGAATTAGCCCTCGATGTCTGAACAACTTTTTTTTGAAAAAATCCCTAAGCCGCGCGGTCACAATTTCTTCAAAATTTCTGACGTTCTGCAAATCACTCAAAAATGGTCCCAAACTGTTGCAAACCATCCCCTGAAAGGTTTTTCGGTGGGAACAGATGCATTTTTATCATCGAAACAGAATTAGCCCTCGATGTCTGAACAACTTTTTTTTGAAAAAATCCCTAAGCCGCGCGGTCACAATTTCTACAAAATTTCTGACGTTCTGCAATTCACTCAAAAATGGTGCCAAACTGTTGCAAACCATCCCCTGAAAGGTTTTTCGGTGGAAACAGATGTGTTTTTATCATCGAAACAGAATTAGCACACGAAGTCTGAACAACCTTTTTTTGAAAAAATCCCTAAGCCGCGCGGTCACAATTTCTTCAAAATTTCTGACGTTCTTAAATTCACTCAAAAATGGTGCCAAACTGTTGCAAACCATCTCCTGAAAGGTTTTTCGGTGGAAACAGGTGGGTTTTTATCATCGGAAACAGAATTAGCCCTCGATGTCTGAACAACTTTTTTATGAAAAAATCTCTAAGCCGCGCGGTCACAATTTCTTCAAAATTTCTGACGTTCTGCAATTCACTCAAAATTGGTGTCAAACTGTTGCAAACGATCCCCTCAAAGGTTTTTCGGCGGAAACAGATGTGTTTGTATCATCGGAAACAGAATTAGCCCTCAATGTCTGAACAACTTTTTATGCAAAAATCCCTAAGCCGCGCGGTCACAATTTCTTCAAAATTTCTGACGTTCTGCAATTCACTCAAAAATGGTGCCAAACTGTTGCAAACCATCCCCTGAAAAGTTTTTCGGTGGAAACAGATGTGTTTTTATCATCGAAACAGAATTAGCCCTCGATGTCTGAACAACTTTTTTTTGAAAAAATCCCTAAGCCGCGCGGTCACAATTTCTTCAAAATTTCTGACGTTCTGCAAATCACTCAAAAATGGTCCCAAACTGTTGCAAACCATCCCCTGAAAGGTTTTTCGGTGGGAACAGATGCATTTTTATCATCGAAACAGAATTAGCCCTCGATGTCTGAACAACTTTTTTTTGAAAAAATCCCTAAGCCGCGCGGTCACAATTTCTACAAAATTTCTGACGTTCTGCAATTCACTCAAAAATGGTGCCAAACTGTTGCAAACCATCCCCTGAAAGGTTTTTCGGTGGAAACAGATGTGTTTTTATCATCGAAACAGAATTAGCACACGAAGTCTGAACAACCTTTTTTTGAAAAAATCCCTAAGCCGCGCGGTCACAATTTCTTCAAAATTTCTGACGTTCTTAAATTCACTCAAAAATGGTGCCAAACTGTTGCAAACCATCTCCTGAAAGGTTTTTCGGTGGAAACAGGTGGGTTTTTATCATCGGAAACAGAATTAGCCCTCGATGTCTGAACAACTTTTTTATGAAAAAATCTCTAAGCCGCGCGGTCACAATTTCTTCAAAATTTCTGACGTTCTGCAATTCACTCAAAATTGGTGTCAAACTGTTGCAAACGATCCCCTCAAAGGTTTTTCGGCGGAAACAGATGTGTTTGTATCATCGGAAACAGAATTAGCCCTCAATGTCTGAACAACTTTTTATGCAAAAATCCCTAAGCCGCGCGGTCACAATTTCTTCAAAATTTCTGACGTTCTGCAATTCACTCAAAATTGGTGTCAAACTGTTCAAACCATCTCCTGAAAGGTTTTTCGTTGGAAACAGGTGGGTTTTTATCATTGGAAACAGAATTTGCCCTCGATGTCTGAACAACTTTTTTTTGAAAAAACCCCTAAACCGCGCGGTCACAATTTCTTCAAAATTTCTGACGTTCTGCAATTCACTCAAAAATGGTGCCCAACTGTTGCAAACCAACCCTGAAAGGTTTTTCGGTGGAAACAGGTGGGTTTTTATCATCGGAAACAGAATTAGCCCTCAATGTCTGAACAACTTTTTTTAAAAAAATCCCTAAGCCGCGCGGTCACAATTTTTTCAAAATTTCTGACGTTCTTAAATTCACTCAAAAATGGTGCCAAACTGTTGCAAACCATCTCCTGAAAGGTTTTTCGGTGGAAACAGGTGGGTTTTTATCATCAGAAACAGAATTAGCCCTCGATGTCTGAAAAACTTTTTTTTTGAAAGGTTTTTGGTGGAAACAAATTTTTTTGAAGGTTTTTCGGTGGAAACAGATGCGTTTTTTATCATCGAAACAGAATTAGCCCTCGATGTCTGAACAACCTTTTTTTGAAAAAATCCCTAAGCCGCGCGGTCACAATTTCTTCAAAATTTCTGACGTTCTGCAATTCACTCAAAAATGGTGCCAAACTGTTGCAAACCATCCCCTGAAAGGTTTTTCGGTGGAAACAGATGTGTTTTTATCATCGAAACAGAATTAGCCCTCGATGTCTGAACAACCTTTTTTTGAAAAAATCCCTAAGCCGCGCGGTCACAATTTCTTCAAAATTTCTGACGTTCTGCAATTCAGTAAAAAATGGTGTCAAACTGTTGCAAAAGATCCCCTTAAATGTTTTTCGGTGGAAACAGATGTGTTTTTATCAGCGGAAACAGAATTAGCCCTCAATGTCTGAACAACTTTTTTTGAAAAAATCCCTAAGCCGCGCGGTCACAATTTCTTCAAAATTTCTGACGTTCTGCAATTCACTCAAAATTGGTGCCAAACTGTTGCAAACGATCCCCTCAAAGGTTTTTCGGTGGGAACAGATGCATTTTTATCTTCGGAACAGAATTAGCCCTCGATTTCTGAACAACTTTTTTTTGAAAAAATCCCTAAGCCGCGCGGTCACAATTTCTTCAAAATTTCTGACGTTCTGCAATTCACTCAAAAATGGTGACCAACTGTTGCAAACCATCCCCTTAAAGGTTTTGCGGTGGAAACAGGTGGGTTTTTATCATCGGAAACAGAATTAGCCCTCAATGTCTGAACAACTTTTTTTGAAAAAATCCCTAAGCCGCGCGGTAACAATTTCTTCAAAATTTCTGACGTTCTTAAATTCACTCAAAAATGGTGCCAAACTGTTGCAAACCATCTCCTGAAAGGTTTTTCGGTGGAAACAGGTGGGTTTTTATCATCAGAAACAGAATTAGCCCTCGATGTCTGAACAACTTTTTTTTGAAAGGTTTTTGGTGGAAACAAATTTTTTTGAAGGTTTTTCGGTGGAAACAGATGCGTTTTTTATCATCGAAACAGAATTAGCCCTCGATGTCTGAACAACCTTTTTTTGAAAAAATCCCTAAGCCGCGCGGTCACAATTTCTTCAAAATTTCTGATGTTCTGCAATTCAGTAAAAAATGGTGTCAAACTGTTGCAAAAGATCCCCTTAAATGTTTTTCGGTGGAAACAGATGTGTTTTTATCAGCGGAAACAGAATTAGCCCTCAATGTCTGAACAACTTTTTATGCAAAAATCCCTAATCCGCGCGGTCACAATTTCTTCAAAATTTCTGACGTTCTGCAATTCACTCAAAATTGGTGTCAAACTGTTCAAACCATATCCTGAAAGGTTTTTCGGTGGAAACAGGTGGGTTTTTATCATTGGAAACAGAATTTGCCCTCGATGTCTGAACAACTTTTTTTTGAAAAAACCCCTAAGCCGCGCGGTCACAATTTCTTCAAAATTTATGACGTTCTGCAATTCACTCAAAAATGGTGCCAAACTGTTGCAAACCATCCCCTTAAAGGTTTTTCGGTGGAAACAGGTGGGTTTTTATCATCGGAAACAGAATTAGCCCTCAATGTCTGAACAACTTTTTTTAAAAAAATCCCTAAGCCGCGCGGTCACAATTTCTTCAAAATTTCTGACGTTCTTAAATTCACTCAAAAATGGTGCCAAACTGTTGCAAACCATCTCCTGAAAGGTTTTTCGGTGGAAACAGGTGGGTTTTTATCATCGGAAACAGAATTAGCCCTCGATGTCTGAACACCTTTTTTTTGAAAAAAACCCTAAGCCGCGCGGTCACAATTTCTTCAAAATTTCTGACGTTCTGCAATTCACTCAAAAATGGTGCCAAACTGTTGCAAACGATCCCCTGAAAGGTTTTTCGGTGGAAACAGGTGGGTTTTTATAATCGGAAACAGAATTAGCCCTCGATGTCTGAACAACTTTTTTTTGAAAAAATCCCTAAGCCGCGCGGTCACAATTTCTTCAAAATTTCTGACGTTCTTAAATTCACTCAAAAATGGGGCCAAACTGTTGCAAACCATCCCCTGAAAGGTTTTTCGGTGGGAACAGATGCATTTTTATCATCGAAACAGAATTAGCCCTCGATGTCTGAACAACTTTTTTTTGAAAAAATCCCTAAGCCGCGCGGTCACAATTTCTTCAAAATTTCTGACGTTCTGCAATTCACTCAAAAATAGTGCCAAACTATTGCTAACCATCCCCTGAAAGGTTTTTCGGTGGAAACAGATGTGTTT
The DNA here is from genome assembly GCF_964234715.1 of Podarcis melisellensis. Taxonomy (NCBI): domain Eukaryota; kingdom Metazoa; phylum Chordata; class Lepidosauria; order Squamata; family Lacertidae; genus Podarcis; species Podarcis melisellensis. The sequence goes on along the minus strand of NC_138538.1, from coordinate 89,363,318 downwards.
TTATCATCGGAAACAGAATTAGCCCTCGATGTCTGAACAACTTTTTTTTGAAAAAACCCCTAAGCCGCGCGGTCACAATTTCTTCAAAATTTCTGACGTTCTGCAATTCACTCAAAAATGGTGCCCAACTGTTGCAAACCATCCCCTTAAAGGTTTTTCGGTGGAAACAGGTGGGTTTTTATCATCGGAAACAGAATTAGCCCTCAATGTCTGAACAACTTTTTTAAAAAAAATCCCTAAGCCGCGCGGTCACAATTTCTTCAAAATTTCTGACGTTCTTAAATTCACTCAAAAATGGTGCCAAACTGTTGCAAACCATCTCCTGAAAGGTTTTTCGGTGGAAACAGGTGGGTTTTTATCATCGGAAACAGAATTAGCCCTCGATGTCTGAACACCTTTTTTTTGAAAAAAACCCTAAGCCGCGCGGTCACAATTTCTACAAAATTTCTGACGTTCTGCAATTCACTCAAAAATGGTGCCAAACTGTTGCAAACCATCCCCTGAAAGGTTTTTCGGTGGAAACAGATGTGTTTTTATCATCGAAACAGAATTAGCACTATATGTCTGAACAACCTTTTTTTGAAAAAATCCCTAAGCCGCGCGTTCACAATTTCTTCAAAATTTCTGACGTTCTGCAATTCACTCAAAAATGGTGCCAAACTGTTGCAAACCATCCCCTGAAAGGTTTTTCGGTGGAAACAGATGTGTTTTTATCATCGAAACAGAATTAGCCCTCGATGTCTGAACAACCTTTTTTTGAAAAAATCCCTAAGCCGCGCGGTCACAATTTCTTCAAAATTTCTGAGGTTCTGCAATTCACTCAAAAATGGTGCCAAACTGTTGCAAACCATCCCCTGAAAGGTTTTTCGGTGGGAACAGATGCATTTTTATCATCGAAACAGAATTAGCCCTCGATGTCTGAACAACTTTTTTTTGAAAAAATCCCTAAGCCGCGCGGTCACAATTTCTACAAAATTTCTGACGTTCTGCAATTCACTCAAAAATGGTGCCAAACTGTTGCAAACCATCCCCTGAAAGGTTTTTCGGTGGAAACAGATGTGTTTTTATCATCGAAACAGAATTAGCACTATATGTCTGAACAACCTTTTTTTGAAAAAATCCCTAAGCCGCGCGGTCACAATTTCTTCAAAATTTCTGACGTTCTGCAATTCACTCAAAAATGGTGCCAAACTGTTGCAAACCATCCCCTGAAAGGTTTTTCGGTGGAAACAGATGTGTTTTTATCATCGGAAACAGAATTAGCCCTCGATGTCTGAACAACTTTTTTTAAAAAAATCCCTAAGCCGCGCGGTCACAATTTCTTCAAAATTACTGACGTTCTGCAATTCACTCAAAATTTGTGCCAAACTGTTGCAAACGAGCCCCTCAAAGGTTTTTCGGTGGGAACAGATGCATTTTTATCATCGAAACAGAATTAGCCCTCGATGTCTGAACAACTTTTTTTTGAAAAAATCCCTAAGCCGCGCGGTCACAATTTCTTCAAAATTTCTGACGTTCTGCAATTCACTAAAAAATGGTGCCCAACTGTTGCAAACCATCCCCTTAAAGGTTTTTCGGTGGAAACAGGTGGTTTTTATCATCGGAAACAGAATTAGCCCTCAATGTCTGAACAACTTTTTTAAAAAAAATCCCTAAGCCGCGCGGTCACAATTTCTTAAGAATTTCTGACGTTCTTAAATTCACTCAAAAATGGTGCCAAACTGTTGCAAACCATCTCCTGAAAGGTTTTTCGGTGGAAACAGGTGGGTTTTTATCATCGGAAACAGAATTAGCCCTCGATGTCTGAACACCTTTTTTTTGAAAAAACCCCTAAGCCGCGCGGTCACAATTTTTTCAAAATTTCTGACGTTCTGCAATTCACTCAAAAATGGTGCCAAACTGTTGCAAACCATCCCCTGAAAGGTTTTTCGGTGGAAACAGATGTGTTTTTATCATCGAAACAGAATTAGCCCTCGATGTCTCAACAACTTTTTTTTGAAAAAATCCCTAAGCCGCGCGGTCACAATTTCTACAAAATTTCTGACGTTCTGCAATTCACTCAAAAATGGTGCCAAACTGTTGCAAACCATCCCCTGAAAGGTTTTTCGGTGGAAACAGGTGGGTTTTTATCATCGGGAACAGAATTAGCCCTCGATGTCTGAAGAACTTTTTTTTAAAAAAATCCCTAAGCCGCGCGGTCACAATTTCTTCAAAATTTCTAACGTTCTGCAATTCACTCAAAAATGGTGCCAAACTGTTGCAAACCATCCCCTGAAAGGTTTTTCGGTGTAAACAGATGTGTTTTTATCATCGGAAACAGAATTAGCCCTCGATGTCTGAACAACTTTTTTTGAAACAATCCCTAAGCCGCGCGGTCACAATTTCTTCAAAATTTCTGACGTTCTTAAATTCACTCAAAAATGGTGCCAAACTGTTGCAAACCATCTCCTGAAAGGTTTTTCGGTGGAAACAGGTGGGTTTTTATCATCGGAAACAGAATTAGCCCTCGATGTCTGAAAACTTTTTTTTGAAAAAATCCCTAAGCCGCGCGGTCACAATTTCTTCAAAATTTCTGACGTTCTGCAATTCACTCAAAAATGGTGCCAAACTGTTGCAAACCATCTCCTGAAAGGTTTTTCGGTGGAAACAGGTGTGTTTTTATCATCGAAACAGAATTAGCCCTCGATGTCTGAACAACCTTTTTTTGAAAAAATCCCTAAGCCGCGCGGTCACAATTTCTTCAAAATTTCTGACGTTCTGCAATTCACTCAAAATTGGTGTCAAACTGTTGCAAACGATCCCCTCAAAGGTTTTTCGGCAGAAACAGATGTGTTTTTATCATCGGAATCAGAATTAGTCCTCAATGTCTGAAGAACTTTTTATGCAAAAATCCCTAAGCCGCGCGGTCACAATTTCTTCAAAATTTCTGACGTTCTGCAATTCACTCAAAAATGGTGCCAAACTGTTGCAAACGATCCCCTGAAAGGTTTTTCGGTGGAAACAGGTGGGTTTTTATCATCGGAAACAGAATTAGCCCTCGATGTCTGAACAACTTTTTTTTGAAAAAACCCCTAAGCCGCGCGGTCACAATTTCTTCAAAATTTCTGACGTTCTTAAATTCACTCAAAAATGGTGCCAAACTGTTGCAAACCATCCCCTGAAAGGTTTTTCGGTGGAAACAGGTGGGTTTTTATCATCGGAAACAGAATTAGCCCTCGATGTCTGAAGAACTTTTTTTTAAAAAACCCCTAAGCCGCGCGGTCACAATTTCTTCAAAATTTCTGACGTTCTGCAATTCACTCAAAAATGGTGCCAAACTATTGCTAACCATCCCCTGAAAGGTTTTTCGGTGGAAACAGATGTGTTTTTATCATCGGAAACAGAATTAGCCCTCGATGTCTGAACAACTTTTTTTTGAAAAAACCCCTAAGCCGCGCGGTCACAATTTCTTCAAAATTTCTGACGTTCTGCAATTCACTCAAAAATGGTGCCCAACTGTTGCAAACCATCCCCTTAAAGGTTTTTCGGTGGAAACAGGTGGGTTTTTATCATCGGAAACAGAATTAGCCCTCAATGTCTGAACAACTTTTTTTAAAAAAATCCCTAAGCCGCGCGGTCACAATTTCTTCAAAATTTCTGACGTTCTTAAATTCACTCAAAAATGGTGCCAAACTGTTGCAAACCATCTCCTGAAAGGTTTTTCGGTGGAAACAGGTGGGTTTTTATCATCGGAAACAGAATTAGCCCTCGATGTCTGAAAACTTTTTTTTGAAAAAATCCCTAAGCCGCGCGGTCACAATTTCTTCAAAATTTCTGACGTTCTGCAATTCACTCAAAAATGGTGCCAAACTGTTGCAAACCATCTCCTGAAAGGTTTTTCGGTGGAAACAGGTGTGTTTTTATCATCGAAACAGAATTAGCCCTCGATGTCTGAACAACCTTTTTTTGAAAAAATCCCTAAGCCGCGCGGTCACAATTTCTTCAAAATTTCTGACGTTCTGCAATTCACTCAAAATTGGTGTCAAACTGTTGCAAACGATCCCCTCAAAGGTTTTTCGGCAGAAACAGATGTGTTTTTATCATCGGAATCAGAATTAGTCCTCAATGTCTGAACAACTTTTTATGCAAAAATCCCTAAGCCGCGCGGTCACAATTTCTTCAAAATTTCTGACGTTCTGCAATTCACTCAAAAATGGTGCCAAACTGTTGCAAACGATCCCCTGAAAGGTTTTTCGGTGGAAACAGGTGGGTTTTTATCATCGGAAACAGAATTAGCCCTCGATGTCTGAACAACTTTTTTTTGAAAAAACCCCTAAGCCGCGCGGTCACAATTTCTTCAAAATTTCTGACGTTCTTAAATTCACTCAAAAATGGTGCCAAACTGTTGCAAACCATCCCCTGAAAGGTTTTTCGGTGGAAACAGGTGGGTTTTTATCATCGGAAACAGAATTAGCCCTCGATGTCTGAAGAACTTTTTTTTAAAAAACCCCTAAGCCGCGCGGTCACAATTTCTTCAAAATTTCTGACGTTCTGCAATTCACTCAAAAATGGTGCCAAACTATTGCTAACCATCCCCTGAAAGGTTTTTCGGTGGAAACAGATGTGTTTTTATCATCGGAAACAGAATTAGCCCTCGATGTCTGAACAACTTTTTTTTGAAAAAACCCCTAAGCCGCGCGCTCACAATTTCTTCAAAATTTCTGACGTTCTGCAATTCACTCAAAAATGGTGCCCAACTGTTGCAAACCATCCCCTTAAAGGTTTTTCGGTGGAAACAGGTGGGTTTTTATCATCGGAAACAGAATTAGCCCTCAATGTCTGAACAACTTTTTTTAAAAAAATCCCTAAGCCGCGCGGTCACAATTTCTTCAAAATTTCTGACGTTCTTAAATTCACTCAAAAATGGTGCCAAACTGTTGCAAACCATCTCCTGAAAGGTTTTTCGGTGGAAACAGGTGGGTTTTTATCATCGGAAACAGAATTAGCCCTCGATGTCTGAACACCTTTTTTTTGAAAAAAACCCTAAGCCGCGCGGTCACAATTTCTTCAAAATTACTGACGTTCTGCAATTCACTCAAAAATGGTGCCAAACTGTTGCTAACCATCCCCTGAAAGGTTTTTCGGTGGAAACAGATGTGTTTTTATCATCGGAAACAGAATTAGCCCTCGATGTCTGAACAACTTTTTTTTGAAAAAACCCCTAAGCCGCGCGGTCACAATTTCTTCAAAATTTCTGACGTTCTGCAATTCACTCAAAAATGGTGCCCAACTGTTGCAAACCATCCCCTTAAAGGTTTTTCGGTGGAAACAGGTGGGTTTTTATCATCGGAAACAGAATTAGCCCTCAATGTCTGAACAACTTTTTTTAAAAAAATCCCTAAGCCGCGCGGTCACAATTTCTTCAAAATTTCTGACGTTCTTAAATTCACTCAAAAATGGTGCCAAACTGTTGCAAACCATCTCCTGAAAGGTTTTTCGGTGGAAACAGGTGGGTTTTTATCATCGGAAACAGAATTAGCCCTCGATGTCTGAACACCTTTTTTTTGAAAAAAACCCTAAGCCGCGCGGTCACAATTTCTACAAAATTTCTGACGTTCTGCAATTCACTCAAAAATGGTGCCAAACTGTTGCAAACCATCCCCTGAAAGGTTTTTCGGTGGAAACAGTTGTGTTTTTATCATCGAAACAGAATTAGCACTATATGTCTGAACAACCTTTTTTTGAAAAAATCCCTAAGCCGCGCGGTCACAATTTCTTCAAAATTTCTGACGTTCTGCAATTCACTCAAAAATGGTGCCAAACTGTTGCAAACCATCCCCTGAAAGGTTTTTCGGTGGAAACAGATGTGTTTTTATCATCGAAACAGAATTAGCCCTCGATGTCTGAACAACCTTTTTTTGAAAAAATCCCTAAGCCGCGCGGTCACAATTTCTTCAAAATTTCTGAGGTTCTGCAATTCACTCAAAAATGGTGCCAAACTGTTGCAAACCATCCCCTGAAAGGTTTTTCGGTGGAAACAGATGTGTTTTTATCATCGAAACAGAATTAGCACTATATGTCTGAACAACCTTTTTTTGAAAAAATCCCTAAGCCGCGCGGTCACAATTTCTTCAAAATTTCTGACGTTCTGCAATTCACTCAAAAATGGTGCCAAACTGTTGCAAACCATCCCCTGAAAGGTTTTTCGGTGGAAACAGATGTGTTTTTATCATCGGAAACAGAATTAGCCCTCGTTGTCTGAACAACTTTTTTTAAAAAAATCCCTAAGCCGCGCGGTCACAATTTCTTCAAAATTTCTGACGTTCTGCAATTCACTCAAAATTTGTGCCAAACTGTTGCAAACGAGCCCCTCAAAGGTTATTCGGTGGGAACAGATGCATTTTTATCATCGAAACAGAATTAGCCCTCGATGTCTGAACAACTTTTTTTTGAAAAAATCCCTAAGCCGCGCGGTCACAATTTCTTCAAAATTTCTGACGTTCTGCAATTCACTAAAAAATGGTGCCCAACTGTTGCAAACCATCCCCTTAAAGGTTTTTCGGTGGAAACAGGTGGTTTTTATCATCGGAAACAGAATTAGCCCTCAATGTCTGAACAACTTTTTTAAAAAAAATCCCTAAGCCGCGCGGTCACAATTTCTTCAAAATTTCTGACGTTCTTAAATTCACTCAAAAATGGTGCCAAACTGTTGCAAACCATCTCCTGAAAGGTTTTTCGGTGGAAACAGGTGGGTTTTTATCATCGGAAACAGAATTAGCCCTCGATGTCTGAACACCTTTTTTTTGAAAAAACCCCTAAGCCGCGCGGTCACAATTTTTTCAAAATTTCTGACGTTCTGCAATTCACTCAAAAATGGTGCCAAACTGTTGCAAACCATCCCCTGAAAGGTTTTTCGTTGGAAACAGATGTGTTTTTATCATCGAAACAGAATTAGCACTCTATGTCTGAACAACCTTTTTTTGAAAAAATCCCTAAGCCGCGCGGTCACAATTTCTTCAAAATTTCTGACGTTCTGCAATTCACTCAAAAATGGTGCCAAACTGTTGCAAACCATCCCCTGAAAGGTTTTTCGGTGGAAACAGATGTGTTTTTATCATCGAAACAGAATTAGCCCTCGATGTCTGAACAACTTTTTTTTGAAAAAATCCCTAAGCCGCGCGGTCACAATTTCTTCAAAATTTCTGACGTTCTGCAATTCACTCAAAAATGGTGCCAAACTGTTGCAAACCATCCCCTGAAAGGTTTTTCATTGGAAACAGGTGGGTTTTTATCATCGGGAACAGAATTAGCCCTCGATGTCTGAAGAACTTTTTTTAAAAAAAATCCCTAAGCCGCGCGGTCACAATTTCTACAAAATTTCTAACGTTCTGCAATTCACTCAAAAATGGTGCCAAACTCTTGCAAACCATCCCCTGAAAGGTTTTTCGGTGGAAACAGATGTGTTTTTATCATCGAAACAGAATTAGCACTATATGTCTGAACAACCTTTTTTTGAAAAAATCCCTAAGCCGCGCGGTCACAATTTCTTCAAAATTTCTGACGTTCTGCAATTCACTCAAAAATGGTGCCAAACTGTTGCAAACCATCCCCTGAAAGGTTTTTCGGTGGAAACAGATGTGTTTTTATCATCGGAAACAGAATTAGCCCTCGATGTCTGAACAACTTTTTTTAAAAAAATCCCTAAGCCGCGCGGTCACAATTTCTTCAAAATTTCTGACGTTCTGCAATTCACTCAAAATTTGTGCCAAACTGTTGCAAACGAGCCCCTCAAAGGTTTTTCGGTGGGAACAGATGCATTTTTATCATCGAAACAGAATTAGCCCTCGATGTCTGAACAACTTTTTTTTGAAAAAATCCCTAAGCCGCGCGGTCACAATTTCTTCAAAATTTTTGACGTTCTGCAATTCACTAAAAAATGGTGCCCAACTGTTGCAAACCATCCCCTTAAAGGTTTTTCGGTGGAAACAGGTGGTTTTTATCATCGGAAACAGAATTAGCCCTCAATGTCTGAACAACTTTTTTAAAAAAAATCCCTAAGCCGCGCGGTCACAATTTCTTCAAAATTTCTGACGTTCTTAAATTCACTCAAAAATGGTGCCAAACTGTTGCAAACCATCTCCTGAAAGGTTTTTCGGTGGAAACAGGTGGGTTTTTATCATCGGAAACAGAATTAGCCCTCGATGTCTGAACACCTTTTTTTTGAAAAAACCCCTAAGCCGCGCGGTCACAATTTTTTCAAAATTTCTAACGTTCTCCAATTCACTCAAAAATGGTGCCAAACTGTTGCAAACCATCCCCTGAAAGGTTTTTCGTTGGAAACAGATGTGTTTTTATCATCGAAACAGAATTAGCACTCTATGTCTGAACAACCTTTTTTTGAAAAAATCCCTAAGCCGCGCGGTCACAATTTCTTCAAAATTTCTGACGTTCTGCAATTCACTCAAAAATGGTGCCAAACTGTTGCAAACCATCCCCTGAAAGGTTTTTCGGTGGAAACAGATGTGTTTTTATCATCGAAACAGAATTAGCCCTCGATGTCTGAACAACTTTTTTTTGAAAAAATCCCTAAGCCGCGCGGTCACAATTTCTTCAAAATTTCTGACGTTCTGCAATTCACTCAAAAATGGTGCCAAACTGTTGCAAACCATCCCCTGAAAGGTTTTTCGTTGGAAACAGGTGGGTTTTTATCATCGGGAACAGAATTAGCCCTCGATGTCTGAAGAACTTTTTTTAAAAAAAATCCCTAAGCCGCGCGGTCACAATTTCTTCAAAATTTCTAACGTTCTGCAATTCACTCAAAAATGGTGCCAAACTGTTGCAAACCATCCCCTGAAAGGTTTTTCGGTGTAAACAGATGTGTTTTTATCATCGGAAACAGAATTAGCCCTCGATGTCTGAACAACTTTTTTTGAAAAAATCCCTAAGCCGCGCGGTCACAATTTCTTCAAAATTTCTGACGTTCTTAAATTCACTCAAAAATGGTGCCAAACTGTTGCAAACCATCTCCTGAAAGGTTTTTCGGTGGAAACAGGTGGGTTTTTATCATCGGAAACAGAATTAGCCCTCGATGTCTGAACACCTTTTTTTTGAAAAAACCCCTAAGCCGCGCGGCCACAATTTCTTCAAAATTTCTGACGTTCTGCAATTCACTCAAAAATGGTGCCAAACTATTGCTAACCATCCCCTGAAAGGTTTTTCGGTGGAAACAGATGTGTTTTTATCATCGGAAACAGAATTAGCCCTCGATGTCTGAACAACTTTTTTTTGAAAAAACCCCTAAGCCGCGCGGTCACAATTTCTTCAAAATTTCTGACGTTCTGCAATTCACTCAAAAATGGTGCCCAACTGTTGCAAACCATCCCCTTAAAGGTTTTTCGGTGGAAACAGGTGGGTTTTTATCATCGGAAACAGAATTAGCCCTCAATGTCTGAACAACTTTTTTAAAAAAAATCCCTAAGCCGCGCGGTCACAATTTCTTCAAAATTTCTGACGTTCTTAAATTCACTCAAAAATGGTGCCAAACTGTTGCAAACCATCTCCTGAAAGGTTTTTCGGTGGAAACAGGTGGGTTTTTATCATCGGAAACAGAATTAGCCCTCGATGTCTGAACAACTTTTTTTTGAAAAAATCCCTAAGCCGCGCGGTCACAATTTCTTCAAAATTTCTGACGTTCTGCAATTCACTCAAAAATGGTGCCAAACTGTTGCAAACGATCCCCTGAAAGGTTTTTCGGTGGAAACAGGTGGGTTTTTATAATCGGAAACAGAATTAGCCCTCGATGTCTGAACAACTTTTTTTTGAAAAAATCCCTAAGCCGCGCGGTCACAATTTCTTCAAAATTTCTGACGTTCTTAAATTCACTCAAAAATGGGGCCAAACTGTTGCAAACCATCCCCTGAAAGGTTTTTCGGTGGGAACAGATGCATTTTTATCATCGAAACAGAATTAGCCCTCGATGTCTGAACAACTTTTTTTTGAAAAAATCCCTAAGCCGCGCGGTCACAATTTCTTCAAAATTACTGACGTTCTGCAATTCACTCAAAAATGGTGCCAAACTGTTGCTAACCATCCCCTGAAAGGTTTTTCGGTGGAAACAGATGTGTTTTTATCATCGGAAACAGAATTAGCCCTCGATGTCTGAACAACTTTTTTTTGAAAAAACCCCTAAGCCGCGCGGTCACAATTTCTTCAAAATTTCTGACGTTCTGCAATTCACTCAAAAATGGTGCCCAACTGTTGCAAACCATCCCCTTAAAGGTTTTTCGGTGGAAACAGGTGGGTTTTTATCATCGGAAACAGAATTAGCCCTCAATGTCTGAACAACTTTTTTAAAAAAAATCCCTAAGCCGCGCGGTCACAATTTCTTCAAAATTTCTGACGTTCTTAAATTCACTCAAAAATGGTGCCAAACTGTTGCAAACCATCTCCTGAAAGGTTTTTCGGTGGAAACAGGTGGGTTTTTATCATCGGAAACAGAATTAGCCCTCGATGTCTGAACACCTTTTTTTTGAAAAAAACCCTAAGCCGCGCGGTCACAATTTCTTCAAAATTTCTGACGTTCTGCAATTCACTCAAAAATGGTGCCAAACTGTTGCAAACGATCCCCTGAAAGGTTTTTCGGTGGGAACAGATGCATTTTTATCATCGAAACAGAATTAGCCCTCGATGTCTGAACAACTTTTTTTTGAAAAAATCCCTAAGCCGCGCGGTCACAATTTCTACAAAATTTCTGACGTTCTGCAATTCACTCAAAAATGGTGCCAAACTGTTGCAAACCATCCCCTGAAATGTTTTTCGGTGGAAACAGATGTGTTTTTATCATCGAAACAGAATTAGCACTATATGTCTGAACAACCTTTTTTTGAAAAAATCCCTAAGCCGCGCGGTCACAATTTCTTCAAAATTTCTGACGTTCTGCAATTCACTCAAAAATGGTGCCAAACTGTTGCAAACCATCCCCTGAAAGGTTTTTCGGTGGAAACAGATGTGTTTTTATCATCGAAACAGAATTAGCCCTCGATGTCTGAACAACCTTTTTTTGAAAAAATCCCTAAGCCGCGCGGTCACAATTTCTTCAAAATTTCTGAGGTTCTGCAATTCACTCAAAAATGGTGCCAAACTGTTGCAAACCATCCCCTGAAAGGTTTTTCGGTGGGAACAGATGCATTTTTATCATCGAAACAGAATTAGCCCTCGATGTCTGAACAACTTTTTTTTGAAAAAATCCCTAAGCCGCGCGGTCACAATTTCTTCAAAATTTCTGACGTTCTGCAATTCACTCAAAAATGGTGCCAAACTGTTGCAAACCATCCCCTGAAAGGTATTTCGGTGGAAACAGATGTGTTTTTATCATCGGAAACAGAATTAGCCCTCGATGTCTGAACAACTTTTTTTTAAAAAATCCCTAAGCCGAGCGGTCACAATTTCTTCAAAATTTCTGACGTTCTGCAATTCACTCAAAATTTGTGCCAAACTGTTGCAAACGAGCCCCTCAAAGGTTTTTCGGTGGGAACAGATGCATTTTTATCATTGAAACAGAATTAGCCCTCGATGTCTGAACAACTTTTTTTTGAAAAAATCCCTAAGCCGCGCGGTCACAATTTCTTCAAAATTTCTGACGTTCTGCAATTCACTAAAAAATGGTGCCCAACTGTTGCAAACCATCCCCTTAAAGGTTTTTCGGTGGAAACAGGTGGTTTTTATCATCGGAAACAGAATTAGCCCTCAATGTCTGAACAACTTTTTTAAAAAAAATCCCTAAGCCGCGCGGTCACAATTTCTTCAAAATTTCTGACGTTCTTAAATTCACTCAAAAATGGTGCCAAACTGTTGCAAACCATCTCCTGAAAGGTTTTTCGGTGGAAACAGGTGGGTTTTTATCATCGGAAACAGAATTAGCCCTCGATGTCTGAACACCTTTTTTTTGAAAAAACCCCTAAGCCGCGCGGTCACAATTTTTTCAAAATTTCTGACGTTCTGCAATTCACTCAAAAATGGTGCCAAACTGTTGCAAACCATCCCCTGAAAGGTTTTTCGTTGGAAACAGATGTGTTTTTATCATCGAAACAGAATTAGCACTCTATGTCTGAACAACCTTTTTTTGAAAAAATCCCTAAGCCGCGCGGTCACAATTTCTTCAAAATTTCTGACGTTCTGCAATTCACTCAAAAATGGTGCCAAACTGTTGCAAACCATCCCCTGAAAGGTTTTACGGTGGAAACAGATGTGTTTTTATCATCGAAACAGAATTAGCCCTCGATGTCTGAAGAACTTTTTTTTGAAAAAATCCCTAAGCCGCGCGGTCACAATTTCTTCAAAATTTCTGACGTTCTGCAATTCACTCAAAAATGGTGCCAAACTGTTGCAAACCATCCCCTGAAAGGTTTTTCGTTGGAAACAGGTGGGTTTTTATCATCGGGAACAGAATTAGCCCTCGATGTCTGAAGAACTTTTTTAAAAAAAAATCCCTAAGCCGCGCGGTCACAATTTCTTCAAAATTTCTAACGTTCTGCAATTCACTCAAAAATGGTGCCAAACTGTTGCAAACCATCCCCTGAAAGGTTTTTTGGTGTAAACAGATGTGTTTTTATCATCGGAAACAGAATTAGCCCTCGATGTCTGAACAACTTTTTTTGAAAAAATCCCTAAGCCGCGCGGTCACAATTTCTTCAAAATTTCTGACGTTCTTAAATTCACTCAAAAATGGTGCCAAACTGTTGCAAACCATCTCCTGAAAGGTTTTTCGGTGGAAACAGGTGGGTTTTTATCATCGGAAACAGAATTAGCCCTCGATGTCTGAACACCTTTTTTTTGAAAAAACCCCTAAGCCGCGCGGTCACAATTTCTTCAAAATTTCTGACGTTCTGCAATTCACTCAAAAATGGTGCCAAACTATTGCTAACCATCCCCTGTTAGGTTTTTCGGTGGAAACAGATGTGTTTTTATCATCGGAAACAGAATTAGCCCTCGATGTCTGAACAACTTTTTTTTGAAAAAACCCCTAAGCCGCGCGGTCACAATTTCTTCAAAATTTCTGACGTTCTGCAATTCACTCAAAAATGGTGCCCAACTGTTGCAAACCATCTCCTGAAAGGTTTTTCGGTGGAAACAGGTGGGTTTTTATCATCGGAAACAGAATTAGCCCTCAATGTCTGAACAACTTTTTAAAAAAAAATCCCTAAGCCGCGCGGTCACAATTTCTTCAAAATTTCTGACGTTCTTAAATTCACTCAAAAATGGTGCCAAACTGTTGCAAACCATCTCCTGAAAGGTTTTTCGGTGGAAACAGGTGGGTTTTTATCATCGGAAACAGAATTAGCCCTCGATGTCTGAACAACTTTTTTTTGAAAAAATCCCTAAGCCGCGCGGTCACAATTTCTTCAAAATTTCTGACGTTCTGCAATTCACTCAAAAATGGTGCCAAACTGTTGCAAACGATCCCCTGAAAGGTTTTTCGGTGGAAACAGGTGGGTTTTTATAATCGGAAACAGAATTAGCCCTCGATGTCTGAACAACTTTTTTTTGAAAAAATCCCTAAGCCGCGCGGTCACAATTTCTTCAAAATTTCTGACGTTCTTAAATTCACTCAAAAATGGTGCCAAACTGTTGCAAACCATCTCCTGAAAGGTTTTTCGGTGGAAACAGGTGGGTTTTTATCATCGGAAACAGAATTAGCCCTCGATGTCTGAACACCTTTTTTTTGAAAAAACCCCTAAGCCGCGCGGTCACAATTTTTTCAAAATTTCTAACGTTCTCCAATTCACTCAAAAATGGTGCCAAACTGTTGCAAACCATCCCCTGAAAGGTTTTTCGTTGGAAACAGATGTGTTTTTATCATCGAAACAGAATTAGCACTCTATGTCTGAACAACCTTTTTTTGAAAAAATCCCTAAGCCGCGCGGTCACAATTTCTTCAAAATTTCTGACGTTCTGCAATTCACTCAAAAATGGTGCCAAACTGTTGCAAACCATCCCCTGAAAGGTTTTTCGGTGGAAACAGATGTGTTTTTATCATCGAAACAGAATTAGCCCTCGATGTCTGAACAACTTTTTTTTGAAAAAATCCCTAAGCCGCGCGGTCACAATTTCTTCAAAATTTCTGACGTTCTGCAATTCACTCAAAAATGGTGCCAAACTGTTGCAAACCATCCCCTGAAAGGTTTTTCGTTGGAAACAGGTGGGTTTTTATCATCGGGAACAGAATTAGCCCTCGATGTCTGAAGAACTTTTTTTAAAAAAAATCCCTAAGCCGCGCGGTCACAATTTCTTCAAAATTTCTAACGTTCTGCAATTCACTCAAAAATGGTGCCAAACTGTTGCAAACCATCCCCTGAAAGGTTTTTCGGTGTAAACAGATGTGTTTTTATCATCGGAAACAGAATTAGCCCTCGATGTCTGAACAACTTTTTTTGAAAAAATCCCTAAGCCGCGCGGTCACAATTTCTTCAAAATTTCTGACGTTCTTAAATTCACTCAAAAATGGTGCCAAACTGTTGCAAACCATCTCCTGAAAGGTTTTTCGGTGGAAACAGGTGGGTTTTTATCATCGGAAACAGAATTAGCCCTCGATGTCTGAACACCTTTTTTTTGAAAAAACCCCTAAGCCGCGCGGTCACAATTTCTTCAAAATTTCTGACGTTCTGCAATTCACTCAAAAATGGTGCCAAACTATTGCTAACCATCCCCTGAAAGGTTTTTCGGTGGAAACAGATGTGTTTTTATCATCGGAAACAGAATTAGCCCTCGATGTCTGAACAACTTTTTTTTGAAAAAACCCCTAAGCCGCGCGGTCACAATTTCTTCAAAATTTCTGACGTTCTGCAATTCACTCAAAAATGGTGCCCAACTGTTGCAAACCATCCCCTTAAAGGTTTTTCGGTGGAAACAGGTGGGTTTTTATCATCGGAAACAGAATTAGCCCTCAATGTCTGAACAACTTTTTTAAAAAAAATCCCTAAGCCGCGCGGTCACAATTTCTTCAAAATTTCTGACGTTCTTAAATTCACTCAAAAATGGTGCCAAACTGTTGCAAACCATCTCCTGAAAGGTTTTTCGGTGGAAACAGGTGGGTTTTTATCATCGGAAACAGAATTAGCCCTCGATGTCTGAACAACTTTTTTTTGAAAAAATCCCTAAGCCGCGCGGTCACAATTTCTTCAAAATTTCTGACGTTCTGCAATTCACTCAAAAATGGTGCCAAACTGTTGCAAACGATCCCCTGAAAGGTTTTTCGGTGGAAACAGGTGGGTTTTTATAATCGGAAACAGAATTAGCCCTCGATGTCTGAACAACTTTTTTTTGAAAAAATCCCTAAGCCGCGCGGTCACAATTTCTTCAAAATTTCTGACGTTCTTAAATTCACTCAAAAATGGGGCCAAACTGTTGCAAACCATCCCCTGAAAGGTTTTTCGGTGGGAACAGATGCATTTTTATCATCGAAACAGAATTAGCCCTCGATGTCTGAACAACTTTTTTTTGAAAAAATCCCTAAGCCGCGCGGTCACAATTTCTTCAAAATTACTGACGTTCTGCAATTCACTCAAAAATGGTGCCAAACTGTTGCTAACCATCCCCTGAAAGGTTTTTCGGTGGAAACAGATGTGTTTTTATCATCGGAAACAGAATTAGCCCTCGATGTCTGAACAACTTTTTTTTGAAAAAACCCCTAAGCCGCGCGGTCACAATTTCTTCAAAATTTCTGACGTTCTGCAATTCACTCAAAAATGGTGCCCAACTGTTGCAAACCATCCCCTTAAAGGTTTTTCGGTGGAAACAGGTGGGTTTTTATCATCGGAAACAGAATTAGCCCTCAATGTCTGAACAACTTTTTTAAAAAAAATCCCTAAGCCGCGCGGTCACAATTTCTTCAAAATTTCTGACGTTCTTAAATTCACTCAAAAATGGTGCCAAACTGTTGCAAACCATCTCCTGAAAGGTTTTTCGGTGGAAACAGGTGGGTTTTTATCATCGGAAACAGAATTAGCCCTCGATGTCTGAACACCTTTTTTTTGAAAAAAACCCTAAGCCGCGCGGTCACAATTTCTTCAAAATTTCTGACGTTCTGCAATTCACTCAAAAATGGTGCCAAACTGTTGCAAACGATCCCCTGAAAGGTTTTTCGGTGGGAACAGATGCATTTTTATCATCGAAACAGAATTAGCCCTCGATGTCTGAACAACTTTTTTTTGAAAAAATCCCTAAGCCGCGCGGTCACAATTTCTACAAAATTTCTGACGTTCTGCAATTCACTCAAAAATGGTGCCAAACTGTTGCAAACCATCCCCTGAAATGTTTTTCGGTGGAAACAGATGTGTTTTTATCATCGAAACAGAATTAGCACTATATGTCTGAACAACCTTTTTTTGAAAAAATCCCTAAGCCGCGCGGTCACAATTTCTTCAAAATTTCTGACGTTCTGCAATTCACTCAAAAATGGTGCCAAACTGTTGCAAACCATCCCCTGAAAGGTTTTTCGGTGGAAACAGATGTGTTTTTATCATCGAAACAGAATTAGCCCTCGATGTCTGAACAACCTTTTTTTGAAAAAATCCCTAAGCCGCGCGGTCACAATTTCTTCAAAATTTCTGAGGTTCTGCAATTCACTCAAAAATGGTGCCAAACTGTTGCAAACCATCCCCTGAAAGGTTTTTCGGTGGGAACAGATGCATTTTTATCATCGAAACAGAATTAGCCCTCGATGTCTGAACAACTTTTTTTTGAAAAAATCCCTAAGCCGCGCGGTCACAATTTCTTCAAAATTTCTGACGTTCTGCAATTCACTCAAAAATGGTGCCAAACTGTTGCAAACCATCCCCTGAAAGGTATTTCGGTGGAAACAGATGTGTTTTTATCATCGGAAACAGAATTAGCCCTCGATGTCTGAACAACTTTTTTTAAAAAAATCCCTAAGCCGAGCGGTCACAATTTCTTCAAAATTTCTGACGTTCTGCAATTCACTCAAAATTTGTGCCAAACTGTTGCAAACGAGCCCCTCAAAGGTTTTTCGGTGGGAACAGATGCATTTTTATCATTGAAACAGAATTAGCCCTCGATGTCTGAACAACTTTTTTTTGAAAAAATCCCTAAGCCGCGCGGTCACAATTTCTTCAAAATTTCTGACGTTCTGCAATTCACTAAAAAATGGTGCCCAACTGTTGCAAACCATCCCCTTAAAGGTTTTTCGGTGGAAACAGGTGGTTTTTATCATCGGAAACAGAATTAGCCCTCAATGTCTGAACAACTTTTTTAAAAAAAATCCCTAAGCCGCGCGGTCACAATTTCTTCAAAATTTCTGACGTTCTTAAATTCACTCAAAAATGGTGCCAAACTGTTGCAAACCATCTCCTGAAAGGTTTTTCGGTGGAAACAGGTGGGTTTTTATCATCGGAAACAGAATTAGCCCTCGATGTCTGAACACCTTTTTTTTGAAAAAACCCCTAAGCCGCGCGGTCACAATTTTTTCAAAATTTCTGACGTTCTGCAATTCACTCAAAAATGGTGCCAAACTGTTGCAAACCATCCCCTGAAAGGTTTTTCGTTGGAAACAGATGTGTTTTTATCATCGAAACAGAATTAGCACTCTATGTCTGAACAACCTTTTTTTGAAAAAATCCCTAAGCCGCGCGGTCACAATTTCTTCAAAATTTCTGACGTTCTGCAATTCACTCAAAAATGGTGCCAAACTGTTGCAAACCATCCCCTGAAAGGTTTTTCGGTGGAAACAGATGTGTTTTTATCATCGAAACAGAATTAGCCCTCGATGTCTGAAGAACTTTTTTTTGAAAAAATCCCTAAGCCGCGCGGTCACAATTTCTTCAAAATTTCTGACGTTCTGCAATTCACTCAAAAATGGTGCCAAACTGTTGCAAACCATCCCCTGAAAGGTTTTTCGTTGGAAACAGGTGGGTTTTTATCATCGGGAACAGAATTAGCCCTCGATGTCTGAAGAACTTTTTTAAAAAAAAATCCCTAAGCCGCGCGGTCACAATTTCTTCAAAATTTCTAACGTTCTGCAATTCACTCAAAAATGGTGCCAAACTGTTGCAAACCATCCCCTGAAAGGTTTTTTGGTGTAAACAGATGTGTTTTTATCATCGGAAACAGAATTAGCCCTCGATGTCTGAACAACTTTTTTTGAAAAAATCCCTAAGCCGCGCGGTCACAATTTCTTCAAAATTTCTGACGTTCTTAAATTCACTCAAAAATGGTGCCAAACTGTTGCAAACCATCTCCTGAAAGGTTTTTCGGTGGAAACAGGTGGGTTTTTATCATCGGAAACAGAATTAGCCCTCGATGTCTGAACACCTTTTTTTTGAAAAAACCCCTAAGCCGCGCGGTCACAATTTCTTCAAAATTTCTGACGTTCTGCAATTCACTCAAAAATGGTGCCAAACTATTGCTAACCATCCCCTGAAAGTTTTTTCGGTGGAAACAGATGTGTTTTTATCATCGGAAACAGAATTAGCCCTCGATGTCTGAACAACTTTTTTTTGAAAAAACCCCTAAGCCGCGCGGTCACAATTTCTTCAAAATTTCTGACGTTCTGCAATTCACTCAAAAATGGTGCCCAACTGTTGCAAACCATCTCCTGAAAGGTTTTTCGGTGGAAACAGGTGGGTTTTTATCATCGGAAACAGAATTAGCCCTCAATGTCTGAACAACTTTTTAAAAAAAAATCCCTAAGCCGCGCGGTCACAATTTCTTCAAAATTTCTGACGTTCTTAAATTCACTCAAAAACGGTGCCAAACTGTTGCAAACCATCTCCTGAAAGGTTTTTCGGTGGAAACAGGTGGGTTTTTATCATCGGAAACAGAATTAGCCCTCGATGTCTGAACAACTTTTTTTTGAAAAAATCCCTAAGCCGCGCGGTCACAATTTCTTCAAAATTTCTGACGTTCTGCAATTCACTCAAAAATGGTGCCAAACTGTTGCAAACGATCCCCTGAAAGGTTTTTCGGTGGAAACAGGTGGGTTTTTATAATCGGAAACAGAATTAGCCCTCGATGTCTGAACAACTTTTTTTTGAAAAAATCCCTAAGCCGCGCGGTCACAATTTCTTCAAAATTTCTGACGTTCTTAAATTCACTCAAAAATGGGGCCAAACTGTTGCAAACCATCCCCTGAAAGGTTTTTCGGTGGGAACAGATGCATTTTTATCATCGAAACAGAATTAGCCCTCGATGTCTGAACAACTTTTTTTTGAAAAAATCCCTAAGCCGCGCGGTCACAATTTCTTCAAAATTTCTGACGTTCTGCAATTCACTCAAAAATGGTGCCAAACTGTTGCTAACCATCCCCTGAAAGGTTTTTCGGTGGAAACAGATGTGTTTTTATCATCGGAAACAGAATTAGCCCTCGATGTCTGAACAACTTTTTTTTGAAAAAACCCCTAAGCCGCGCGGTCACAATTTCTACAAAATTTCTGACGTTCTGCAATTCACTCAAAAATGGTGCCAAACTGTTGCAAACCATCCCCTGAAATGTTTTTCGGTGGAAACAGATGTGTTTTTATCATCGAAACAGAATTAGCACTATATGTCTGAACAACCTTTTTTTGAAAAAATCCCTAAGCCGCGCGGTCACAATTTCTTCAAAATTTCTGACGTTCTGCAATTCACTCAAAAATGGTGCCAAACTGTTGCAAACCATCCCCTGAAAGGTTTTTCGGTGGAAACAGATGTGTTTTTATCATCGAAACAGAATTAGCCCTCGATGTCTGAACAACCTTTTTTTGAAAAAATCCCTAAGCCGCGCGGTCACAATTTCTTCAAAATTTCTGAGGTTCTGCAATTCACTCAAAAATGGTGCCAAACTGTTGCAAACCATCCCCTGAAAGGTTTTTCGGTGGGAACAGATGCATTTTTATCATCGAAACAGAATTAGCCCTCGATGTCTGAACAACTTTTTTTTGAAAAAATCCCTAAGCCGCGCGGTCACAATTTCTACAAAATTTCTGACGTTCTGCAATTCACTCAAAAATGGTGCCAAACTGTTGCAAACCATCCCCTGAAAGGTTTTTCGGTGGAAACAGATGTGTTTTTATCATCGAAACAGAATTAGCACTATATGTCTGAACAACCTTTTTTTGAAAAAATCCCTAAGCCGCACGGTCACAATTTCTTCAAAATTTCTGACGTTCTGCAATTCACTCAAAAATGGTGCCAAACTGTTGCAAACCATCCCCTGAAAGGTATTTCGGTGGAAACAGATGTGTTTTTATCATCGGAAACAGAATTAGCCCTCGATGTCTGAACAACTTTTTTTAAAAAAATCCCTAAGCCGAGCGGTCACAATTTCTTCAAAATTTCTGACGTTCTGCAATTCACTCAAAATTTGTGCCAAACTGTTGCAAACGAGCCCCTCAAAGGTTTTTCGGTGGGAACAGATGCATTTTTATCATCGAAACAGAATTAGCCCTCGATGTCTGAACAACTTTTTTTTGAAAAAATCCCTAAGCCGCGCGGTCACAATTTCTTCAAAATTTCTGACGTTCTGCAATTCACTAAAAAATGGTGCCCAACTGTTGCAAACCATCCCCTTAAAGGTTTTTCGGTGGAAACAGGTGGTTTTTATCATCGGAAACAGAATTAGTCCTCAATGTCTGAACAACTTTTTTAAAAAAAATCCCTAAGCCGCGCGGTCACAATTTCTTCAAAATTTCTGACGTTCTTAAATTCACTCAAAAATGGTGCCAAACTGTTGCAAACCATCTCCTGAAAGGTTTTTCGGTGGAAACAGGTGGGTTTTTATCATCGGAAACAGAATTAGCCCTCGATGTCTGAACACCTTTTTTTTGAAAAAACCCCTAAGCCGCGCGGTCACAATTTTTTCAAAATTTCTGACGTTCTGCAATTCACTCAAAAATGGTGCCAAACTGTTGCAAACCATCCCCTGAAAGGTTTTTCGTTGGAAACAGATGTGTTTTTATCATCAAAACAGAATTAGCACTCTATGTCTGAACAACCTTTTTTTTAAAAAATCCCTAAGCCGCGCGGTCACAATTTCTTCAAAATTTCTGACGTTCTGCAATTCACTCAAAAATGGTGCCAAACTGTTGCAAACCATCCCCTGAAAGGTTTTTCGGTGGAAACAGATGTGTTTTTATCATCGAAACAGAATTAGCCCTCGATGTCTGAACAACTTTTTTTTGAAAAAATCCCTAAGCCGCGCGGTCACAATTTCTTCAAAATTTCTGACGTTCTGCAATTCACTCAAAAATGGTGCCAAACTGTTGCAAACCATCCCCTGAAAGGTTTTTCGTTGGAAACAGGTGGGTTTTTATCATCGGGAACAGAATTAGCCCTCGATGTCTGAAGAACTTTTTTTAAAAAAAATCCCTAAGCCGCGCGGTCACAATTTCTTCAAAATTTCTAACGTTCTGCAATTCACTCAAAAATGGTGCCAAACTGTTGCAAACCATCCCCTGAAAGGTTTTTCGGTGTAAACAGATGTGTTTTTATCATCGGAAACAGAATTAGCCCTCGATGTCTGAACAACTTTTTTTGAAAAAATCCCTAAGCCGCGCGGTCACAATTTCTTCAAAATTTCTGACGTTCTTAAATTCACTCAAAAATGGTGCCAAACTGTTGCAAACCATCTCCTGAAAGGTTTTTCGGTGGAAACAGGTGGGTTTTTATCATCGGAAACAGAATTAGCCCTCGATGTCTGAAAACTTTTTTTTTGAAAAAATCCCTAAGCCGCGCGGTCACAATTTCTTCAAAATTTCTGACGTTCTGCAATTCACTCAAAAATGGTGCCAAACTGTTGCAAACCATCTCCTGAAAGGTTTTTCTGTGGAAACAGGTGTGTTTTTATCATCGAAACAGAATTAGCCCTCGATGTCTGAACAACCTTTTTTTGAAAAAATCCCTAAGCCGCGCGGTCACAATTTCTTCAAAATTTCTGACGTTCTGCAATTCACTCAAAAATGGTGCCAAACTGTTGCAAACCATCCCCTGAAAGGTTTTTCGGTGGAAACAGATGTGTTTTTATCATCGAAACAGAATTAGCCCTCGATGTCTGAACAACTTTTTTTTGAAAAAATCCCTAAGCCGCGCGGTCACAATTTCTTCAAAATTTCTGACGTTCTGCAATTCACTCAAAAATGGTGCCAAACTGTTGCAAACCATCCCCTGAAAGGTTTTTCGTTGGAAACAGGTGGGTTTTTATCATCGGGAACAGAATTAGCCCTCGATGTCTGAAGAACTTTTTTAAAAAAAAATCCCTAAGCCGCGCGGTCACAATTTCTTCAAAATTTCTAACGTTCTGCAATTCACTCAAAAATGGTGCCAAACTGTTGCAAACCATCCCCTGAAAGGTTTTTCGGTGTAAACAGATGTGTTTTTATCATCGGAAACAGAATTAGCCCTCGATGTCTGAACAACTTTTTTTTAAAAAATCCCTAAGCCGCGCGGTCACAATTTCTTCAAAATTTCTGACGTTCTTAAATTCACTCAAAAATGGTGCCAAACTGTTGCAAACCATCTCCTGAAAGGTTTTTCGGTGGAAACAGGTGGGTTTTTATCATCGGAAACAGAATTAGCCCTCGATGTCTGAAAACTTTTTTTTGAAAAAATCCCTAAGCCGCGCGGTCACAATTTCTTCAAAATTTCTGACGTTCTGCAATTCACTCAAAAATGGTGCCAAACTGTTGCAAACCATCTCCTGAAAGGTTTTTCGGTGGAAACAGGTGTGTTTTTATCATCGAAACAGAATTAGCCCTCGATGTCTGAACAACCTTTTTTTGAAAAAATCCCTAAGCCGCGCGGTCACAATTTCTTCAAAATTTCTGACGTTCTGCAATTCACTCAAAATTGGTGTCAAACTGTTGCAAACGATCCCCTCAAAGGTTTTTCGGCCGAAACAGATGTGTTTTTATCATCGGAATCAGAATAAGCCCTCGATGTCTGAACAACTTTTTATGCAAAAATCCCTAAGCCGCGCGGTCACAATTTCTTCAAAATTTCTGACGTTCTGCAATTCACTCAAAAATGGTGCCAAACTGTTGCAAACGATCCCCTGAAAGGTTTTTCGGTGGAAACAGGTGGGTTTTTATCATCGGAAACAGAATTAGCCCTCGATGTCTGAACAACTTTTTTTTGAAAAAATCCCTAAGCCGCGCGGTCACAATTTCTTCAAAATTTCTGACGTTCTTAAATTCACTCAAAAATGGGGCCAAACTGTTGCAAACCATCCCCTGAAAGGTTTTTCGGTGGGAACAGATGCATTTTTATCATCGAAACAGAATTAGCCCTCGATGTCTGAACAACTTTTTTTTGAAAAAATCCCTAAGCCGCGCGGTCACAATTTCTTCAAAATTTCTGACGTTCTGCAATTCAATCAAAAATGGTGCCAAACTGTTGCTAACCATCCCCTGAAAGGTTTTTCGGTGGAAACAGGTGGGTTTTTATCATCGGAAACAGAATTAGCCCTCAATGTCTGAACAACTTTTTTTAAAAAAATCCCTAAGCCGCGGGGTCACAATTTCTTCAAAATTTCTGACGTTCTTAAATTCACTCAAAAATGGTGCCAAACTGTTGCAAACCATCTCCTGAAAGGTTTTTCGGTGGAAACAGGTGGGTTTTTATCATCGGAAACAGAATTAGCCCTCGATGTCTGAACACCTTTTTTTTGAAAAAATCCCTAAGCCGCGCGGTCACAATTTCTTCAAAATTTCTGACGTTCTGCAATTCACTCAAAAATGGTGCCAAACTGTTGCAAACGATCCCCTGAAAGGTTTTTCGGTGGAAACAGGTGGGTTTTTATCATCGGAAACAGAATTAGCCCTCGATGTCTGAACAACTTTTTTTTGAAAAAATCCCTAAGCCGCGCGGTCACAATTTCTTCAAAATTTCTGACGTTCTTAAATTCACTCAAAAATGGGGACAAACTGTTGCAAACCATCCCCTGAAAGGTTTTTCGGTGGGAACAGATGCATTTTTATCATCGAAACAGAATTAACCCTCGATGTCTGAACAACTTTTTTTTGAAAAAATCCCTAAGCCGCGCGGTCACAATTTCTTCAAAATTTCTGACGTTCTGCAATTCACTCAAAAATGGTGCCAAACTGTTGCTAACCATCCCCTGAAAGGTTTTTCGGTGGAAACAGATGTGTTTTTATCATCGGAAACAGAATTAGCCCTCGATGTCTGAACAACTTTTTTTTGAAAAAATCCCTAAGCCGCGCGGTCACAATTTCTTCAAAATTTCTGACGTTCTGCAATTCACTCAAAAATGGTGCCAAACTGTTGCAAACCATCCCCTGAAAGGTTTTTCGGTGGAAACAGATGTGTTTTTATCATCGAAACAGAATTAGCCCTCGATGTCTGAGCAACCTTTTTTTGAAAAAATCCCTAAGCCGCGCGGTCACAATTTCTTCAAAATTTCTGAGGTTCTGCAATGCACTCAAAAATGGTGCCAAACTGTTGCAAACCATCCCCTGAAAGGTTTTTCGGTGGGAACAGATGCATTTTTATCATCGAAACAGAATTAGCCCTCGATGTCTGAACAACTTTTTTTTGAAAAAATCCCTAAGCCGCGCGGTCACAATTTCTACAAAATTTCTGACGTTCTGCAATTCACTCAAAAATGGTGCCAAACTGTTGCAAACCATCCCCTGAAAGGTTTTTCGGTGGAAACAGATGTGTTTTTATCATCGAAACAGAATTAGCACTATATGTCTGAACAACCTTTTTTTGAAAAAATCCCTAAGCCGCGCGGTCACAATTTCTTCAAAATTTCTGACGTTCTGCAATTCACTCAAAAATGGTGCCAAACTGTTGCAAACCATCCCCTGAAAGGTTTTTCGGTGGAAACAGATGTGTTTTTATCATCGGAAACAGAATTAGCCCTCGATGTCTGAACAACTTTTTTTAAAAAAATCCCTAAGCCGCGCGGTCACAATTTCTTCAAAATTTCTGACGTTCTGCAATTCACTCAAAATTGGTGCCAAACTGTTGCAAACGAGCCCCTCAAAGGTTTTTCGGTGGAAACAGATGTGTTTTTATCATCGAAACAGAATTAGCCCTCGATGTCTGAACACCTTTTTTTTGAAAAAAACCCTAAGCCGCGCGGTCACAATTTCTTCAAAATTTCTGACGTTCTGCAATTCACTCAAAAATGGTGCCAAACTGTTGCAAACGATCCCCTGAAAGGTTTTTCGGTGGAAACAGGTGGGTTTTTATAATCGGAAACAGAATTAGCCCTCGATGTCTGAACAACTTTTTTTTGAAAAAATCCCTAAGCCGCGCGGTCACAATTTCTTCAAAATTTCTGACGTTCTTAAATTCACTCAAAAATGGGGCCAAACTGTTGCAAACCATCCCCTGAAAGGTTTTTCGGTGGGAACAGATGCATTTTTATCATCGAAACAGAATTAGCCCTCGATGTCTGAACAACTTTTTTTTGAAAAAATCCCTAAGCCGCGCGGTCACAATTTCTTCAAAATTTCTGACGTTCTGCAATTCACTCAAAAATGGTGCCAAACTGTTGCAAACCATCCCCTGAAAGGTTTTTCGGTGGAAACAGATGTGTTTTTATCATCGAAACAGAATTAGCCCTCGATGTCTGAACAACTTTTTTTTGAAAAAATCCCTAAGCCGCGCGGTCACAATTTCTTCAAAATTTCTGAGGTTCTGCAATTCACTCAAAAATGGTGCCAAACTGTTGCAAACCATCCCCTGAAAGGTTTTTCGGTGGGAACAGATGCATTTTTATCATCGAAACAGAATTAGCCCTCGATGTCTGAACAACTTTTTTTTGAAAAAATCCCTAAGCCGCGCGGTCACAATTTCTTCAAAATTTCTGACGTTCTGCAATTCACTCAAAATTGGTGCCAAACTGTTGCAAACGAGCCCCTCAAAGGTTTTTCGGTGGAAACAGGTGGGTTTTTATAATCGAAACAGAATTAGCCCTCGATGCTTGAACAACTTTTTTTTGAAAAAATCCCTAAGCCGCGCGGTCACAATTTCTTCAAAATTTCTGACGTTCTTAAATTCACTCAAAAATGGTGCCAAACTGTTGCAAACCATCCCCTGAAAGGTTTTTCGGTGGGAACAGATGCATTTTTATCATCGAAACAGAATTAGCCCTCGATGTCTGAACAACTTTTTTTTGAAAAAATCCCTAAGCCGCGCGGTCACAATTTCTTCAAAATTTCTGGCGTTCTGCAATTCACTCAAAAATGGTGCCAAACTGTTTGTAACCATCCCCTGAAAGGTTTTTCGGTGGAAACAGATGTGTTTTTATCATCGGAAACTGAATTAGCCCTCGATGTCTGAACAACTTTTTTTGAAAAAATCCCTAAGCCGCGCGGTCAAAATTTCTTCAAAATTTCTGACGTTCTGCAATTCACTCAAAAATGGTGCCAAACTGTTGCTAACCATCCCCTGAAAGGTTTTTCGGTGGAAACAGATGCGTTTTTATCATCGAAACAGAATTAGCCCTCGATGTCTGAACAACTTTTTTTTGAAAAAATCCCTAAGCCGCGCGGTCACAATTTCTTCAAAATTTCTGACGTTCTGCAATTCACTCAAAAATGGTGCCAAACTGTTTGTAACCATCCCCTGAAAGGTTTTTCGGTGGAAACAGATGTGTTTTTATCATCGGAAACAGAATAAGCCCTCGATGTCTGAACAACTTTTTTTTGAAAAAATCCCTAAGCCGCGCGGTCACAATTTCTTCAAAATTTCTGACGTTCTGCAATTCACTCAAAAATGGTGCCAAACTGTTGCTAACCATCCCCTGAAAGGTTTTTCGGTGGAAACAGATGTGTTTTTATCATCGAAACAGAATTAGCCCTCGATGTCTGAACAACTTTTTTTTGAAAAAATCCCTAAGCCGCGCGGTCACAATTTCTTCAAAATTTCTGACGTTCTGCAATTCACTCAAAAATGGTGCCAAACTGTTGCAAACGATCCCCTGAAAGGTTTTTCGGTGGAAACAGGTGGGTTTTTATAATCGGAAACAGAATTAGCCCTCGATGTCTGAACAAATTTTTTTAGAAAAAATCCCTAAGCCGCGCGGTCACAATTTCTTCAAAATTTCTGACGTTCTTAAATTCACTCAAAAATGGGGCCAAACTGTTGCAAACCATCCCCTGAAAGGTTTTTCGGTGGGAACAGATGCATTTTTATCATCGAAACAGAATTAGCCCTCGATGTCTGAACAACTTTTTTTTGAAAAAATCCCTAAGCCGCGCGATCACAATTTCTTCAAAATTTCTGACGTTCTGCAATTCACTCAAAAATGGTGCCAAACTGTTGCTAACCATCCCCTGAAAGGTTTATCGGTGGGAACAGATGCATTTTTATCATCGAAACAGAATTAGCCCTCGATGTCTGAACAACTTTTTTTGAAAAAATCCCTAAGCCGCGCGGTCACAATTTCTTCAAAATTTCTGACATTCTGCAATTCACTCAAAAATGGTGCCAAACTGTTGCAAACGATCCCCTGAAAGGTTTCTCGGTGGAAACAGGTGGGTTTTTATAATCGGAAACAGAATTAGCCCTCGATGTCTGAACAACTTTTTTTTGAAAAAATCCCTAAGCCGCGCGGTCACAATTTCTTCAAAAATTCTGACGTTCTTAAATTCACTCAAAAATGGGGCAAACTGTTGCAAACCATCTCCTGAAAGGTTTTTCGGTGGAAACAGGTGGGTTTTTATAATCGGAAACAGAATTAGCCCTCGATGTCTGAACAACTTTTTTTAGAAAAAATCCCTAAGCCGCGCGGTCACAATTTCTTCAAAATTTCTGACGTTCTTAAATTCACTCAAAAATGGGGCCAAACTGTTGCAAACCATCCCCTGAAAGGTTTTTCGGTGGGAACAGATGCATTTTTATCATCGAAACAGAATTAGCCCTCGATGTCTGAACAACTTTTTTTTGAAAAAATCCCTAAGCCGCACGGTCACAATTTCTTCAAAATTTCTGACGTTCTGCAATTCACTCAAAAATGGTGCCAAACTGTTGCAAACCATCCCCTGAAAGGTTTTTCGGTGGAAACAGGTGGGTTTTTATAATCGGAAACAGAATTAGCCCTCGATGTCTGAACAACTTTTTTTTGAAAAAATCCCTAAGCCGCGCGGTCACAATTTCTTCAAAATTTCTGACGTTCTTAAATTCACTCAAAAATGGGGCCAAACTGTTGCAAACCATCCCCTGAAAGGTTTTTCGGTGGGAACAGATGCATTTTTATCATCGAAACAGAATTAGCCCTCGATGTCTGAACAACTTTTTTTTGAAAAAAAATCCCTAAGCCGCGCGGTCACAATTTCTTCAAAATTTCTGACGTTCTGCAATTCACTCAAAAATGGTGCCAAACTGTTTGTAACCATCCCCTGAAAGGTTTTTCGGTGGAAACAGATGTGTTTTTATCATCGGAAACAGAATTAGCCCTCGATGTCTGAACAACTTTTTTTTGAAAAAATCCCTAAGCCGCGCGGTCACAATTTCTTCAAAATTTCTGACGTTCTGCAATTCACTCAAAAATGGTGCCAAACTGTTGCTAACCATCCCCTGAAAGGTTTATCGGTGGGAACAGATGCATTTTTATCATCGAAACAGAATTAGCCCTCAATGTCTGAACAACTTTTTTTTGAAAAAATCCCTAAGCCGCGCGGTCACAATTTCTTCAAAATTTCTGACGTTCTGCAATTCACTCAAAAATGGTGCCAAACTGTTTGTAACCATCCCCTGAAAGGTTTTTCGGTGGAAACAGATGTGTTTTTATCATCGAAACAGAATTAGCCCTCGATGTCTGAACAACTTTTTTTTGAAAAAATCCCTAAGCCGCGCGGTCACAATTTCTTCAAAATTTCTGACGTTCTGCAATTCACTCAAAAATGGTGCCAAACTGTTGCTAACCATCCCCTGAAAGGTTTTTCGGTGGAAACAGATGTGTTTTTATCATCGAAACAGAATTAGCCCTCGATGTCTGAACAACTTTTTTTTGAAAAAATCCCTAAGCCGCGCGGTCACAATTTCTACAAAATTTCTGACGTTCTGCAATTCACTCAAAAATGGTGCCAAACTGTTGCAAACCATCCCCTGAAAGGTTTTTCGGTGGAAACAGATGTGTTTTTATCATCGAAACAGAATTAGCACTCTATGTCTGAACAACCTTTTTTTGAAAAAATCCCTAAGCCGCGCGGTCACAATTTCTTGAAAATTTCTGACGTTCTGCAATTCACTCAAAAATGGTGCCAAACTGTTGCTAACCATCCCCTGAAAGGTTTTTAGGTGGAAACAGATGTGTTTTTATCATCGAAACAGAATTAGCCCTCGATGTCTGAACAACTTTTTTTTGAAAAAATCCCTAAGCCGCGCGGTCACAATTTCTTCAAAATTTCTGACGTTCTGCAATTCACTCAAAAATGGTGCCAAACTGTTGCAAACCATCCCCTTAAAGGTTTTTCGGTGGAAACAGGTGGGTTTTTATAATCGGAAACAGAATTAGCCCTCGATGTCTGAACAACTTTTTTTTGAAAAAATCCCTAAGCCGCGCGGTCACAATTTCTTCAAAATTTCTGACGTTCTTAAATTCACTCAAAAATGGGGCCAAACTGTTGCAAACCATCCCCTGAAAGGTTTTTCGGTGGGAACAGATGCATTTTTATCATCGAAACAGAATTAGCCCTCGATGTCTGAACAACTTTTTTTTGAAAAAATCCCTAAGCCGCGCGGTCACAATTTCTTCAAAATTTCTGACGTTCTGCAATTCACTCAAAAATGGTGCCAAACTGTTTGTAACCATCCCCTGAAAGGTTTTTCGGTGGAAACAGATGTGTTTTTATCATCGGAAACAGAATTAGCCCTCGATGTCTGAACAACTTTTTTTTGAAAAAATCCCTAAGCCGCGCGGTCACAATTTCTTCAAAATTTCTGACGTTCTGCAATTCACTCAAAAATGGTGCCAAACTGTTGCTAACCATCCCCTGAAAGGTTTATCGGTGGGAACAGATGCATTTTTATCATCGAAACAGAATTAGCCCTCAATGTCTGAACAACTTTTTTTTGAAAAAATCCCTAAGCCGCGCGGTCACAATTTCTTCAAAATTTCTGACGTTCTGCAATTCACTCAAAAATGGTGCCAAACTGTTTGTAACCATCCCCTGAAAGGTTTTTCGGTGGAAACAGATGTGTTTTTATCATCGAAACAGAATTAGCCCTCGATGTCTGAACAACTTTTTTTTGAAAAAATCCCTAAGCCGCGCGGTCACAATTTCTTCAAAATTTCTGACGTTCTGCAATTCACTCAAAAATGGTGCCAAACTGTTGCTAACCATCCCCTGAAAGGTTTTTCGGTGGAAACAGATGTGTTTTTATCATCGAAACAGAATTAGCCCTCGATGTCTGAACAACTTTTTTTTGAAAAAATCCCTAAGCCGCGCGGTCACAATTTCTACAAAATTTCTGACGTTCTGCAATTCACTCAAAAATGGTGCCAAACTGTTGCAAACCATCCCCTGAAAGGTTTTTCGGTGGAAACAGATGTGTTTTTATCATCGAAACAGAATTAGCACTCTATGTCTGAACAACCTTTTTTTGAAAAAATCCCTAAGCCGCGCGGTCACAATTTCTTGAAAATTTCTGACGTTCTGCAATTCACTCAAAAATGGTGCCAAACTGTTGCTAACCATCCCCTGAAAGGTTTTTAGGTGGAAACAGATGTGTTTTTATCATCGAAACAGAATTAGCCCTCGATGTCTGAACAACTTTTTTTTGAAAAAATCCCTAAGCCGCGCGGTCACAATTTCTTCAAAATTTCTGACGTTCTGCAATTCACTCAAAAATGGTGCCAAACTGTTGCAAACCATTCCCTGAAAGATTTTTCGGTGGAAACAGATGTGTTTTTATCATCGGAAACAGAATTAGCCCTCGATGTCTGAACAACTTTTTTTAAAAAAATCCCTAAGCCGCGCGGTCAAAATTTCTTCAAAATTTCTGACGTTCTTAAATTCACTCAAAAATGGGGCCAAACTGTTGCAAACCATCCCCTGAAAGGTTTTTCGGTGGGAACAGATGCATTTTTATCATCGAAACAGAATTAGCCCTCGATGTCTGAACAACCTTTTTTTGAAAAAATCCCTAAGCCGCGCGGTCACAATTTCTTCAAAATTTCTGACGTTCTGCAATTCACTCAAAAATGATGCCAAACTGTTGCAAACCATCCCCTGAAAGGTTTTTCGGTGGGAACAGATGCATTTTTAGCATCGAAACAGAATTAGCCCTCGATGTCTGAACAACTTTTTTTTGAAAAAATCCCTAAGCCGCGCGGTCACAATTTCTACAAAATTTCTGACGTTCTGCAATTCACTCAAAAATGGTGCCAAACTGTTGCAAACCATCCCCTGAAAGGTTTTTCGGTGGAAACAGGTGGGTTTTTATAATCGGAAACAGAATTAGCCCTCGATGTCTGAACAACTTTTTTTTGAAAAAATCCCTAAGCCGCGCGGTCACAATTTCTTCAAAATTTCTGACGTTCTTAAATTCACTCAAAAATGGGGCCAAACTGTTGCAAACCATCCCCTGAAAGGTTTTTCGGTGGGAACAGATGCATTTTTATCATCGAAACAGAATTAGCCCTCGATGTCTGAACAACTTTTTTTTGAAAAAATCCCTAAGCCGCGCGGTCACAATTTCTTCAAAATTTCTGACGTTCTGCAATTCACTCAAAAATGGTGCCAAACTGTTTGTAACCATCCCCTGAAAGGTTTTTCGGTGGAAACAGATGTGTTTTTATCATCGGAAACAGAATTAGCCCTCGATGTCTGAACAACTTTTTTTTGAAAAAATCCCTAAGCCGCGCGGTCACAATTTCTTCAAAATTTCTGACGTTCTGCAATTCACTCAAAAATGGTGCCAAACTGTTGCTAACCATCCCCTGAAAGGTTTATCGGTGGGAACAGATGCATTTTTATCATCGAAACAGAATTAGCCCTCAATGTCTGAACAACTTTTTTTTGAAAAAATCCCTAAGCCGCGCGGTCACAATTTCTTCAAAATTTCTGACGTTCTGCAATTCACTCAAAAATGGTGCCAAACTGTTTGTAACCATCCCCTGAAAGGTTTTTCGGTGGAAACAGATGTGTTTTTATCATCGGAAACAGAATTAGCCCTCGATGTCTGAACAACTTTTTTTTGAAAAAATCCCTAAGCCGCGCGGTCACAATTTCTTCAAAATTTCTGACGTTCTGCAATTCACTCAAAAATGGTGCCAAACTGTTGCTAACCATCCCCTGAAAGGTTTTTCGGTGGAAACAGATGTGTTTTTATCATCGAAACAGAATTAGCCCTCGATGTCTGAACAACTTTTTTTTGAAAAAATCCCTAAGCCGCGCGGTCACAATTTCTTCAAAATTTCTGACGTTCTGCAATTCACTCAAAAATGGTGCCAAACTGTTTGTAACCATCCCCTGAAAGGTTTTTCGGTGGAAACAGATGTGTTTTTATCATCGGAAACAGAATTAGCCCTCGATGTCTGAACAACTTTTTTTTGAAAAAATCCCTAAGCCGCGCGGTCACAATTTCTTCAAAATTTCTGACGTTCTGCAATTCACTCAAAAATGGTGCCAAACTGTTGCTAACCATCCCCTGAAAGGTTTTTCGGTGGAAACAGATGTGTTTTTATCATCGAAACAGAATTAGCCCTCGATGTCTGAACAACTTTTTTTTGAAAAAATCCCTAAGCCGCGCGGTCACAATTTCTACAAAATTTCTGACGTTCTGCAATTCACTCAAAAATGGTGCCAAACTGTTGCAAACCATCCCCTGAAAGGTTTTTCGGTGGAAACAGATGTGTTTTTATCATCGAAACAGAATTAGCACTCTATGTCTGAACAACCTTTTTTTGAAAAAATCCCTAAGCCGCGCGGTCACAATTTCTTGAAAATTTCTGACGTTCTGCAATTCACTCAAAAATGGGGCCAAACTGTTGCTAACCATCCCCTGAAAGGTTTTTAGGTGGAAACAGATGTGTTTTTATCATCGAAACAGAATTAGCCCTCGATGTCTGAACAACTTTTTTTAAAAAAAATCCCTAAGCCGCGCGGTCACAATTTCTTCAAAATTTCTGACGTTCTGCAATTCACTCAAAAATGGTGCCAAACTGTTGCAAACCATTCCCTGAAAGATTTTTCGGTGGAAACAGATGTGTTTTTATCATCGGAAACAGAATTAGCCCTCGATGTCTGAACAACTTTTTTTAAAAAAATCCCTAAGCCGCGCGGTCAAAATTTCTTCAAAATTTCTGACGTTCTTCAATTCACTCAAAAATGGGGCCAAACTGTTGCAAACCATCCCCTGAAAGGTTTTTCGGTGGGAACAGATGCATTTTTATCATCGAAACAGAATTAGCCCTCGATGTCTGAACAACCTTTTTTTGAAAAAATCCCTAAGCCGCGCGGTCACAATTTCTTCAAAATTTCTGACGTTCTGCAATTCACTCAAAAATGGTGCCAAACTGTTGCAAACCATCCCCTGAAAGGTTTTTCGGTGGGAACAGATGCATTTTTAGCATCGAAACAGAATTAGCCCTCGATGTCTGAACAACTTTTTTTTGAAAAAATCCCTAAGCCGCGCGGTCACAATTTTTTCAAAATTTCTGACGTTCTGCAATTCACTCAAAAATGGTGCCAAACTGTTGCAAACCATCCCCTGAAAGGTTTTTCGGTGGAAACAGATGTGTTTTTATCATCGAAACAGAATTAGCACTCTATGTCTGAATAACCTTTTTTTGAAAAAATCCCCAAGCCGCGCGGTCACAATTTCTTCAAAATTTATGACGTTCTGCAATTCACTCAAAATGGTGCCAAACTGTTGCAAACCATCCCCTGAAAGGTTTTTCGGTGGAAACAGATGTGTTTTTATCATCGAAACAGAATTAGCACTCTATGTCTGAATAACCTTTTTTTGAAAAAATCCCTAAGCCGTGCGGTCACAATTTCTTCAAAATTTCTGACGTTCTGCAATTCACTCAAAAATGGTGCCAAACTGTTGCAAACCATCCCCTGGAAGGTTTTTCGGTGGAAACAGATGTGTTTTTATCATCGGAAACAGAATTAGCCCTCGATGTCTGAACAACTTTTTTTAAAAAAATCCCTAAGCCGCGCGGTCACAATTTCTTCAAAATTTCTGACGTTCTGCAATTCACTCAAAAATGGTGCCAAACTGTTGCAAACCATCCCCTGAAAGGTTTTTCGGTGGGAACAGATGCATTTTTATCATCGAAACAGAATTAGCACTCGATGTCTGAACAACTTTTTTTGAAAAAATCCCTAAGCCGCGCGGTCACAATTTCTTCAAAATTTCTGACGTTCTGCAATTCACTCAAAAATGGTGCCAAACTGTTGCAAACGATCCCCTGAAAGGTTTTTCGGTGGAAACAGGTGGGTTTTTATAATCGGAAACAGAATTAGCCCTCGATGTCTGAACAACTTTTTTTTGAAAAAATCCCTAAGCCGCGCGGTCAAAATTTCTTCAAAATTTCTGACGTTCTTAAATTCACTCAAAAATGGGGCCAAACTGTTGCAAACCATCCCCTGAAAGGTTTTTTGGTGGGAACAGATGCATTTTTATCATCGAAACAGAATTAGCCCTCGATGTCTGAACAACCTTTTTTTGAAAAAATCCCTAAGCCGCGCGGTCACAATTTCTTCAAAATTTCTGACGTTCTGCAATTCACTCAAAAATGGTGCCAAACTGTTGCAAACCATCCCCTGAAAGGTTTTTCGGTGGGAACAGATGCATTTTTAGCATCGAAACAGAATTAGCCCTCGATGTCTGAACAACTTTTTTTTGAAAAAATCCCTAAGCCGCGCGGTCACAATTTCTTCAAAATTTCTGACGTTCTTAAAATCACTCAAAAATGGGGCCAAACTGTTGCAAACCATCCCCTGAAAGGTTTTTCGGTGGGAACAGATGCATTTTTATCATCGAAACAGAATTAGCCCTCGATGTCTGAACAACTTTTTTTTGAAAAAATCCCTAAGCCGCGCGGTCACAATTTCTTCAAAATTTCTGACGTTCTGCAATTCACTCAAAAATGGTGCCAAACTGTTGCAAACCATCCCCTGAAAGGTTTTTCGGTGGAAACAGATGTGTTTTTATCATCGAAACAGAATTAGCCCTCGATGTCTGAACAACCTTTTTTTGAAAAAAATCCCTAAGCCGCGCGGTCACAATTTCTTCAAAATTTCTGACGTTCTGCAATTCACTCAAAAATGGTGCCAAACTGTTGCAAACCATCCCCTGAAAGGTTTTTCGGTGGGAACAGATGCATTTTTAGCATCGAAACAGAATTAGCCCTCGATGTCTGAACAACTTTTTTTTGAAAAAATGCCTAAGCCGCGCGGTCACAATTTCTACAAAATTTCTGACGTTCTGCAATTCACTCAAAAATGGTGCCAAACTGTTGCAAACCATCCCCTGAAAGGTTTTTCGGTGGGAACAGATGCATTTTTATCATCGAAACAGAATTAGCACTCGATGTCTGAACAACTTTTTTTGAAAAAATCCCTAAGCCGCGCGGTCACAATTTCTTCAAAATTTCTGACGTTCTGCAATTCACTCAAAAATGGTGCCAAACTGTTGCATACGATCCCCTGAAAGGTTTTTCGGTGGAAACAGGTGGGTTTTTATAATCGGAAACAGAATTAGCCCTCGATGTCTGAACAACTTTTTTTTGAAAAAATCCCTAAGCCGCGCGGTCAAAATTTCTTCAAAATTTCTGACGTTCTTAAATTCACTCAAAAATGCGGCCAAACTGTTGCAAACCATCCCCTGAAAGGTTTTTCGGTGGGAACAGATGCATTTTTATCATCGAAACAGAATTAGCCCTCGATGTCTGAACAACCTTTTTTTGAAAAAATCCCTAAGCCGCGCGGTCACAATTTCTTCAAAATTTCTGACGTTCTGCAATTCACTCAAAAATGGTGCCAAACTGTTGCAAACCATCCCCTGGAAGGTTTTTCGGTGGAAACAGATGTGTTTTTATCATCGGAAACAGAATTAGCCCTCGATGTCTGAACAACTTTTTTTGAAAAAATCCCTAAGCCGCGCGGTCACAATTTCTTCAAAATTTCTGACGTTCTGCAATTCACTCAAAAATGGTGCCAAACTGTTGCAAACCATCCCCTGAAAGGTTTTTCGGTGGGAACAGATGCATTTTTATCATCGAAACAGAATTAGCACTCGATGTCTGAACAACTTTTTTTGAAAAAATCCCTAAGCCGCGCGGTCACAATTTCTTCAAAATTTCTGACGTTCTGCAATTCACTCAAAAATGGTGCCAAACTGTTGCAAACGATCCCCTGAAAGGTTTTTCGGTGGAAACAGGTGGGTTTTTATAATCGGAAACAGAATTAGCCCTCGATGTCTGAACAACTTTTTTTTGAAAAAATCCCTAAGCCGCGCGGTCAAAATTTCTTCAAAATTTCTGACGTTCTTAAATTCACTCAAAAATGGGGCCAAACTGTTGCAAACCATCCCCTGAAAGGTTTTTTGGTGGGAACAGATGCATTTTTATCATCGAAACAGAATTAGCCCTCGATGTCTGAACAACCTTTTTTTGAAAAAATCCCTAAGCCGCGCGGTCACAATTTCTTCAAAATTTCTGACGTTCTGCAATTCACTCAAAAATGGTGCCAAACTGTTGCAAACCATCCCCTGAAAGGTTTTTCGGTGGGAACAGATGCATTTTTAGCATCGAAACAGAATTAGCCCTCGATGTCTGAACAACTTTTTTTTGAAAAAATCCCTAAGCCGCGCGGTCACAATTTCTTCAAAATTTCTGACGTTCTTAAAATCACTCAAAAATGGGGCCAAACTGTTGCAAACCATCCCCTGAAAGGTTTTTCGGTGGGAACAGATGCATTTTTATCATCGAAACAGAATTAGCCCTCGATGTCTGAACAACTTTTTTTTGAAAAAATCCCTAAGCCGCGCGGTCACAATTTCTTCAAAATTTCTGACGTTCTGCAATTCACTCAAAAATGGTGCCAAACTGTTGCAAACCATCCCCTGAAAGGTTTTTCGGTGGAAACAGATGTGTTTTTATCATCGAAACAGAATTAGCCCTCGATGTCTGAACAACCTTTTTTTGAAAAAAATCCCTAAGCCGCGCGGTCACAATTTCTTCAAAATTTCTGACGTTCTGCAATTCACTCAAAAATGGTGCCAAACTGTTGCAAACCATCCCCTGAAAGGTTTTTCGGTGGGAACAGATGCATTTTTAGCATCGAAACAGAATTAGCCCTCGATGTCTGAACAACTTTTTTTTGAAAAAATGCCTAAGCCGCGCGGTCACAATTTCTACAAAATTTCTGACGTTCTGCAATTCACTCAAAAATGGTGCCAAACTGTTGCAAACCATCCCCTGAAAGGTTTTTCGGTGGGAACAGATGCATTTTTATCATCGAAACAGAATTAGCACTCGATGTCTGAACAACTTTTTTTGAAAAAATCCCTAAGCCGCGCGGTCACAATTTCTTCAAAATTTCTGACGTTCTGCAATTCACTCAAAAATGGTGCCAAACTGTTGCATACGATCCCCTGAAAGGTTTTTCGGTGGAAACAGGTGGGTTTTTATAATCGGAAACAGAATTAGCCCTCGATGTCTGAACAACTTTTTTTTGAAAAAATCCCTAAGCCGCGCGGTCAAAATTTCTTCAAAATTTCTGACGTTCTTAAATTCACTCAAAAATGGGGCCAAACTGTTGCAAACCATCCCCTGAAAGGTTTTTCGGTGGGAACAGATGCATTTTTATCATCGAAACAGAATTAGCCCTCGATGTCTGAACAACCTTTTTTTGAAAAAATCCCTAAGCCGCGCGGTCACAATTTCTTCAAAATTTCTGACGTTCTGCAATTCACTCAAAAATGGTGCCAAACTGTTGCAAACCATCCCCTGAAAGGTTTTTCGGTGGGAACAGATGCATTTTTAGCATCGAAACAGAATTAGCCCTCGATGTCTGAAGAACTTTTTTTTGAAAAAATCCCTAAGCCGCGCGGTCAAAATTTCTTCAAAATTTCTGACGTTCTTAAATTCACTCAAAAATGGGGCCAAACTGTTGCAAACCATCCCCTGAAAGGTTTTTCGGTGGGAACAGATGCATTTTTATCATCGAAACAGAATTAGCCCTCGATGTCTGAACAACCTTTTTTTGAAAAAATCCCTAAGCCGCGCGGTCACAATTTCTTCAAAATTTCTGACGTTCTGCAATTCACTCAAAAATGGTGCCAAACTGTTGCAAACCATCCCCTGAAAGGTTTTTCGGTGGGAACAGATGCATTTTTATCATCGAAACAGAATTAGCCCTCGATGTCTGAACAACTTTTTTTTGAAAAAATCCCTAAGCCGCGCGGTCACAATTTCTTCAAAATTTCTGACGTTCTTCAATTCACTCAAAAATGGTGCCAAACTGTTGCAAACCATCCCCTGAAAGGTTTTTCGGTGGAAACAGATGTGTTTTTATCATCGAAACAGAATTAGCCCTCGATGTCTGAACAACCTTTTTTTGAAAAAATCCCTAAGCCGCGCGGTCACAATTTCTTCAAAATTTCTGACGTTCTTCAATTCACTCAAAAATGGTGCCAAACTGTTGCAAACCATCCCCTGAAAGGTTTTTCGGTGGAAACAGATGTGTTTTTATCATCGAAACAGAATTAGCCCTCGATGTCTGAACAACCTTTTTTTGAAAAAAATCCCTAAGCCGCGCGGTCACAATTTCTACAAAATTTCTGACGTTCTGCAATTCACTCAAAAATGGTGCCAAACTGTTGCAAACCATCCCCTGAAAGGTTTTTCGGTGGAAACAGATGTGTTTTTATCATCGAAACAGAATTAGCACTCTATGTCTGAACAACCTTTTTTTGAAAAAATCCCTAAGCCGCGCGGTCACAATTTCTTCAAAATTTCTGACGTTCTTAAATTCACTCAAAAATGGGGCCAAACTGTTGCAAACCATCCCCTGAAAGGTTTTTCGGTGGGAACAGATGCATTTTTATCATCGAAACAGAATTAGCCCTCGATGTCTGAACAACCTTTTTTTGAAAAAATCCCTAAGCCGCGCGGTCACAATTTCTTCAAAATTTCTGACGTTCTGCAATTCACTCAAAAATGGTGCCAAACTGTTGCAAACCATCCCCTGAAAGGTTTTTCGGTAGGAACAGATGCATTTTTAGCATCGAAACAGAATTAGCCCTCGATGTCTGAAGAACTTTTTTTTGAAAAAATCCCTAAGCCGCGCGGTCAAAATTTCTTCAAAATTTCTGACGTTCTTAAATTCACTCAAAAATGGGGCCAAACTGTTGCAAACCATCCCCTGAAAGGTTTTTCGGTGGGAACAGATGCATTTTTATCATCGAAACAGAATTAGCCCTCGATGTCTGAACAACTTTTTTTTGAAAAAATCCCTAAGCCGCGCGGTCACAATTTCTTCAAAATTTCTGACGTTCTTCAATTCACTCAAAAATGGTGCCAAACTGTTGCAAACCATCCCCTGAAAGGTTTTTCGGTGGAAACAGATGTGTTTTTATCATCGAAACAGAATTAGCCCTCGATGTCTGAACAACCTTTTTTTGAAAAAATCCCTAAGCCGCGCGGTCAAAATTTCTTCAAAATTTCTGACGTTCTGCAATTCACTCAAAAATGGTGCCAAACTGTTGCAAACCATCCCCTGAAAGGTTTTTCGGTGGGAACAGATGCATTTTTAGCATCGAAACAGAATTAGCCCTCGATGTCTGAAGAACTTTTTTTTGAAAAAATCCCTAAGCCGCGCGGTCAAAATTTCTTCAAAATTTCTGACGTTCTTAAATTCACTCAAAAATGGGGCCAAACTGTTGCAAACCATCCCCTGAAAGGTTTTTCGGTGGGAACAGATGCATTTTTATCATCGAAACAGAATTAGCCCTCGATGTCTGAACAACTTTTTTTTGAAAAAATCCCTAAGCCGCGCGGTCACAATTTCTTCAAAATTTCTGACGTTCTTCAATTCACTCAAAAATGGTGCCAAACTGTTGCAAACCATCCCCTGAAAGGTTTTTCGGTGGAAACAGATGTGTTTTTATCATCGAAACAGAATTAGCCCTCGATGTCTGAACAACCTTTTTTTGAAAAAATCCCTAAGCCGCGCGGTCACAATTTCTTCAAAATTTCTGACGTTCTTCAATTCACTCAAAAATGGTGCCAAACTGTTGCAAACCATCCCCTGAAAGGTTTTTCGGTGGAAACAGATGTGTTTTTATCATCGAAACAGAATTAGCACTCTATGTCTGAACAACCTTTTTTTGAAAAAATCCCTAAGCCGCGCGGTCACAATTTCTTCAAAATTTCTGACGTTCTGCAATTCACTCAAAAATGGTGCCAAACTGTTGCAAACCATCCCCTGAAAGGTTTTTCGGTGGAAACAGCTGTGTTTTTATCATCGGAAACAGAATTAGCCCTCGATGTCTGAACAACTTTTTTTTAAAAAATCCCTAAGCCGCGCGGTCACAATTTCTTCAAAATTTCTGACGTTCTGCAATTCACTCAAAAATGGTGCCAAACTGTTGCAAACCATCCCCTGAAAGGTTTTTCGGTGTAAAGAGAAGTGTTTTTATCATCGGAAACAGAATTAGCCCTCGATGTCTGAACAACTTTTTTTGAAAAAATCCCTAAGCCGCGCGGTCACAATTTCTTCAAAATTTCTGACGTTCTGCAATTCACTCAAAAATGGTGCCAAACTGTTGCAAACCATCCCCTGAAAGGTTTTTCGGTGGGAACAGATGCATTTTTAGCATCGAAACAGAATTAGCCCTCGATGTCTGAACAACCTTTTTTTGAAAAAATCCCTAAGCCGCGCGGTCACAATTTCTTCAAAATTTCTGACGTTCTTCAATTCACTCAAAAATGGTGCCAAACTGTTGCAAACCATCCCCTGAAAGGTTTTTCGGTGGAAACAGATGTGTTTTTATCATCGAAACAGAATTAGCACTCTATGTCTGAACAACCTTTTTTTGAAAAAATCCCTAAGCCGCGCGGTCACAATTTCTTCAAAATTTCTGACGTTCTGCAATTCACTCAAAAATGGTGCCAAACTGTTGCAAACCATCCCCTGAAAGGTTTTTCGGTGGAAACAAATGTGTTTTTATCATCGGAAACAGAATTAGCCCACGATGTCTGAACAACTTTTTTTTGAAAAAATCCCTAAGCCGCGCGGTCACAATTTCTTCAAAATTTCTGACGTTCTGCAATTCACTCAAAAATGGTGCCAAACTGTTGCAAACCATCCCCTGAAAGGTTTTTCGGTGGAAACAGATGTGTTTTTAGCAGCGAAACAGAATTAGCCCTCGATGTCTGAACAACTTTTTTTTAAAAAAATGCCTAAGCCGCGCGGTCACAATTTCTACAAAATTTCTGACGTTCTGCAATTCACTCAAAAATGGTGCCAAACTGTTGCAAACCATCCCCTGAAAGGTTTTTCGGTGGAAACAGATGTGTTTTTATCATCGAAACAGAATTAGCACTCTATGTCTGAACAACCTTTTTTTGAAAAAATCCCTAAGCCGCGCGGTCACAATTTCTTCAAAATTTCTGACGTTCTGCAATTCACTCAAAAATGGTGCCAAACTGTTGCAAACCATCCCCTGAAAGGTTTTTCGGTGGAAACAGCTATGTTTTTATCATCAGAAACAGAATTAGCCCTCGATGTCTGAACAACTTTTTTTAAAAAAATCCCTAAGCCGCGCGGTCACAATTTCTTCAAAATTTCTGACGTTCTGCAATTCACTCAAAAATGGTGCCAAACTGTTGCAAACCATCCCCTGAAAGGTTTTTCGGTGGAAACAAATGTGTTTTTATCATCGGAAACAGAATTAGCCCTCGATGTCTGAACAACTTTTTTTGAAAAAATCCCTAAGCCGCGCGGTCACAATTTCTTCAAAATTTCTGACGTTCTGCAATTCACTCAAAATTGGTGTCAAACTGTTCAAACCATCTCCTGAAAGGTTTTTTGGTGGAAACAGGTGGGTTTTTTTCATTGGAAAAAGAATTTGCCCTCGATGTCTGAACAACTTTTTTTTGAAAAAACCCCTAAGCCGCGCGGTCACAATTTCTTCAAAATTTCTGACGTTCTGCAATTCACTCAAAAATGGAGCGCAACTGTTGCAAACCATCCCCTGAAAGGTTTTTCAGTGGAAACAGATGTGTTTTTATCATCGAAACAGAATTAGCACTCTATGTCTGAACAACTTTTTTTGAAAAAATCCCTAAGCCGCGCGGTCAAAATTTCTTCAAAATTTCTGACGTTCTGCAATTCACTCAAAAATGGTGCCAAACTGTTGCAAACCATCCCCTGAAAGGTTTTTCGGTGGAAACAAATGTGTTTTTATCATCGGAAACAGAATTAGCCCTCGATGTCTGAACAACTTTTTTTGAAAAAATCCCTAAGCCGCGCGGTCACAATTTCTTCAAAATTTCTGACGTTCTTAAATTCACTCAAAAATGGTGCCAAACTGTTGCAAACCATCTCCTGAAAGGTTTTTCGGTGGAAACAGGTGGGTTTTTATCATCGGAAACAGAATTAGCCCTCGATGTCTGAAAACTTTTTTTTGAAAAAATCCCTAAGCCGCGCGGTCACAATTTCTTCAAAATTTCTGACGTTCTGCAATTCACTCAAAAATGGTGCCAAACTGTTGCAAACCATCCCCTGAAAGGTTTTTAGGTGGAAACAGATGTGTTTTTATCATCGAAACAGAATAGGCCTCGATGTCTGAACAACCTTTTTTTGAAAAAATCCCTAAGCCACGCGGTCACAATTTCTTCAAAATTTCTGACGTTCTGCAATTCACTCAAAAATGGTGCCAAACTGTTGCAAACGATCCCCTCAAAGGTTTTTCGGTGGAAACAGATGTGTTTTTATCATCGGAAACAGAATTAGCCCTCAATGTCTGAACAACTTTTTATGAAAAAATCCCTAAGCCGCGCGGTCACAATTTCTTCAAAATTTCTGACGTTCTGCAATTCACTCAAAATTGGTGTCAAACTGTTCAAACCATCTCCTGAAAGGTTTTTCGGTGGAAACAGGTGGGTTTTTATCATTGGAAACAGAATTTGCCCTCGATGTCTGAACAACTTTTTTTTGAAAAAACCCCTAAGCCGCGCGGTCAAAATTTCTTCAAAATTTCTGACGTTCTGCAATTCACTCAAAAATGGTGCCAAACTGTTGCAAACCATCCCCTGAAAGGTTTTTCGGTGGAAACAGATGTGTTTTTATCATCGAAACAGAATTAGCACTCTATGTCTGAACAACTTTTTTTTGAAAAAATCCCTAAGCTGCGCGGTCACAATTTCTTCAAAATTTCTGACGTTCTGCAATTCACTCAAAAATGGTGCCAAACTGTTGCAAACCATCCCCTGAAAGGTTTTTCGGTGGAAACAAATGTGTTTTTATCATCGGAAACAGAATTAGCCCTCGATGTCTGAACAACTTTTTTAAAAAAAATCCCTAAGCCGCGCGGTCACAATTTCTTCAAAATTTCTGACGTTCTGCAATTCACTCAAAAATGGTGCCAAACTGTTGCTAACCATCCCCTGAAAGGTTTTTCGGTGGAAACAGATGTGTTCTTATCATCGGAAAC
Source organism: Podarcis melisellensis (assembly GCF_964234715.1). Classification (NCBI taxonomy): domain Eukaryota; kingdom Metazoa; phylum Chordata; class Lepidosauria; order Squamata; family Lacertidae; genus Podarcis; species Podarcis melisellensis. The sequence goes on along the minus strand of NC_138538.1, from coordinate 89,319,704 downwards.
AGAATTAGCCCTCGATGTCTGAAAACTTTTTTTTGAAAAAATCCCTAAGCCGCGCGGTCACAATTTCTTCAAAATTTCTGACGTTCTGCAATTCACTCAAAAATGGTGCCAAACTGTTGCAAACCATCCCCTGAAAGGTTTTTAGGTGGAAACAGATGTGTTTTTATCATCGAAACAGAATAGGCCTCGATGTCTGAACAACCTTTTTTTGAAAAAATCCCTAAGCCACGCGGTCACAATTTCTTCAAAATTTCTGACGTTCTGCAATTCACTCAAAAATGGTGCCAAACTGTTGCAAACCATCCCCTGAAAGGTTTTTCTGTGGAAACAGATGTGTTTTTATCATCGGAAACAGAATTAGCCCTCGATGTCTGAACAACTTTTTTTGAAAAAATCCCTAAGCCGCGCGGTCAAAATTTCTTCAAAATTTCTGACGTTCTGCAATTCACTTAAAAATGGTGCCAAACTGTTGCAAACCATCCCCTGAAAGGTTTTTCGGTGGAAACAGATGTGTTTTTATCATCGGAAACAGAATTAGCCCTCAATGTCTGAACAACTTTTTATGAAAAAATCCCTAAGCCGCGCGGTCACAATTTCTTCAAAATTTCTGACGTTCTGCAATTCACTCAAAATTGGTGTCAAACTGTTCAAACCATCTCCTGAAAGGTTTTTCGGTGGAAACAGGTGGGTTTTTATCATTGGAAACAAAATTTGCCCTCGATGTCTGAACAACTTTTTTTTTGAAAAAACCCCTAAGCCGCGCGGTCACAATTTCTTCAAAATTTCTGACGTTCTGCAATTCACTCAAAAATGGTGCCAAACTGTTGCAAACCATCCCCTGAAAGGTTTTTCGGTGGAAACAGGTGGATTTTTATCATCGGAAACAGAATTAGCCCTCGATGTCTGAAAATTTTTTTTTGTAAAAATCCCTAAGCCGCGCGGTCACAATTTCTTCAAAATTTCTGACGTTCTGCAATTCACTCAAAAATGGTGCCAAACTGTTGCAAACCATCCCCTGAAAGGTTTTTCGGTGGAAACAGATGTGTTTTTATCATCGAAACAGAATTAGCCCTCGATGTCTGAACAACTTTTTTTGAAAAAATCCCTAAGCCGCGCGGTCACAATTTCTTCAAAATTTCTGACGTTCTTAAATTAACTCAAAAATGGTGCCAAACTGTTGCAAACCATCCCCTGAAAGGTTTTTCGGTGGAAACAGGTGGGTTTTTATCATCGGAAACAGAATTAGCCCTCGATGTCTGAAAACTTTTTTTTGTAAAAATCCCTAAGCCGCGCGGTCACAATTTCTTCAAAATTTCTGACGTTCTGCAATTTACTCAAAAATGGTGCCAAACTGTTGCAAACCATCCCCTGAAAGAATTTTCGGTGGAAACAGATGCGTTTTTATCATCGGAAACAGAATTAGCCCTCAATGTCTGAACAACTTTTTTTTCAAAAAATTCCTAAGCCGCGCGGTCACAATATCTTCAAAATTTCTGACGTTCTGCAATTCACTCAAAAATGGTGCCAAACTGTTGCAAACCATCCCCTGAAAGGTTTTTCGGTGGAAACAGGTGGGTTTTTATCATCGGAAACAGAATTAGCCCTCGATGTCTGAACACCTTTTTTTTTTGAAAAAACCCCTAAGCCGCGCGGTCACAATTTCTTCAAAATTTCTGACGTTCTGCAATTCACTCAAAAATGGAGCGCAACTGTTGCAAACCATCCCCTGAAAGGTTTTTCGGTGGAAACAGATGTGTTTTTATCATCGAAACAGAATTAGCACTCTATGTCTGAACAACTTTTTTTGAAAAAATCCCTAAGCCGCGCGGTCAAAATTTCTTCAAAATTTCTGACGTTCTGCAATTCACTCAAAAATGGTGCCAAACTGTTGCAAACGATCCCCTGAAAGGTTTTTCGGTGGAAACAGATGTGTTTTTATCATCGAAACAGAATTAGCACTCTATGTCTGAACAACCTTTTTTTGAAAAAATCCCTAAGCCGCGCGGTCACAATTTCTTGAAAATTTCTGACGTTCTGCAATTCACTCAAAAATGGTGCCAAACTGTTGCAAACCATCCCCTGAAAGGTTTTTCGGTGGAAACAGATGTGTTTTTATCATCGAAACAGAATTAGCCCTCGATGTCTGAACAACTTTTTTTTAAAAAAATCCCTAAGCCGCGCGGTCACAATTTCTTCAAAATTTCTGACGTTCTGCAATTCACTCAAAAATGGTGCCAAACTGTTGCAAACCATTCCCTGAAAGATTTTTCGGTGGAAACAGATGTGTTTTTATCATCGGAAACAGAATTAGCCCTCGATGTCTGAACAACTTTTTTTAAAAAAATCCCAAAGCCGCGCGGTCAAAATTTCTTCAAAATTTCTGACGTTCTTAAATTCACTCAAAAATGGGGCCAAACTGTTGCAAACCATCCCCTGAAAGGTTTTTCGGTGGGAACAGATGCATTTTTATCATCGAAACAGAATTAGCCCTCGATGTCTGAACAACCTTTTTTTGAAAAAATCCCTAAGCCGCGCGGTCACAATTTCTTCAAAATTTCTGACGTTCTGCAATTCACTCAAAAATGGTGCCAAACTGTTGCAAACCATCGCCTGAAAGGTTTTTCGGTGGGAACAGATGCATTTTTAGCATCGAAACAGAATTAGCCCTCGATGTCTGAACAACTTTTTTTTGAAAAAATCCCTAAGCCGCGCGGTCACAATTTCTTCAAAATTTCTGACGTTCTGCAATTCACTCAAAAATGGTGCCAAACTGTTGCAAACCATCCCCTGAAAGGTTTTTCGGTGGAAACAGATGTGTTTTTATCATCGAAACAGAATTAGCACTCTATGTCTGAATAACCTTTTTTTGAAAAAATCCCCAAGCCGCGCGGTCACAATTTCTTCAAAATTTATGACGTTCTGCAATTCACTCAAAATGGTGCCAAACTGTTGCAAACCATCCCCTGAAAGGTTTTTCGGTGGAAACAGATGTGTTTTTATCATCGAAACAGAATTAGCACTCTATGTCTGAATAACCTTTTTTTGAAAAAATCCCTAAGCCGTGCGGTCACAATTTCTTCAAAATTTCTGACGTTCTGCAATTCACTCAAAAATGGTGCCAAACTGTTGCAAACCATCCCCTGGAAGGTTTTTCGGTGGAAACAGATGTGTTTTTATCATCGGAAACAGAATTAGCCCTCGATGTCTGAACAACTTTTTTTAAAAAAATCCCTAAGCCGCGCGGTCACAATTTCTTCAAAATTTCTGACGTTCTGCAATTCACTCAAAAATGGTGCCAAACTGTTGCAAACCATCCCCTGAAAGGTTTTTCGGTGGGAACAGATGCATTTTTATCATCGAAACAGAATTAGCCCTCGATGTCTGAACAACTTTTTTTGAAAAAATCCCTAAGCCGCGCGGTCACAATTTCTTCAAAATTTCTGACGTTCTGCAATTCACTCAAAAATGGTGCCAAACTGTTGCAAACCATCCCCTGAAAGGTTTTTCGGTGGGAACAGATGCATTTTTAGCATCGAAACAGAATTAGCCCTCGATGTCTGAACAACTTTTTTTTGAAAAAATCCCTAAGCCGCGCGGTCACAATTTCTTCAAAATTTCTGACGTTCTTAAAATCACTCAAAAATGGGGCCAAACTGTTGCAAACCATCCCCTGAAAGGTTTTTCGGTGGGAACAGATGCATTTTTATCATCGAAACAGAATTAGCCCTCGATGTCTGAACAACTTTTTTTTGAAAAAATCCCTAAGCCGCGCGGTCACAATTTCTTCAAAATTTCTGACGTTCTGCAATTCACTCAAAAATGGTGCCAAACTGTTGCAAACCATCCCCTGAAAGGTTTTTCGGTGGAAACAGATGTGTTTTTATCATCGAAACAGAATTAGCCCTCGATGTCTGAACAACCTTTTTTTGAAAAAAATCCCTAAGCCGCGCGGTCACAATTTCTTCAAAATTTCTGACGTTCTGCAATTCACTCAAAAATGGTGCCAAACTGTTGCAAACCATCCCCTGAAAGGTTTTTCGGTGGAAACAGATGTGTTTTTATCATCGAAACAGAATTAGCACTCTATGTCTGAACAACCTTTTTTTGAAAAAATCCCTAAGCCGCGCGGTCACAATTTCTTCAAAATTTCTGACGTTCTGCAATTCACTCAAAAATGGTGCCAAACTGTTGCATACGATCCCCTGAAAGGTTTTTCGGTGGAAACAGGTGGGTTTTTATAATCGGAAACAGAATTAGCCCTCGATGTCTGAACAACTTTTTTTTGAAAAAATCCCTAAGCCGCGCGGTCAAAATTTCTTCAAAATTTCTGACGTTCTTAAATTCACTCAAAAATGGGGCCAAACTGTTGCAAACCATCCCCTGAAAGGTTTTTCGGTGGGAACAGATGCATTTTTATCATCGAAACAGAATTAGCCCTCGATGTCTGAACAACCTTTTTTTGAAAAAATCCCTAAGCCGCGCGGTCACAATTTCTTCAAAATTTCTGACGTTCTGCAATTCACTCAAAAATGGTGCCAAACTGTTGCAAACCATCCCCTGAAAGGTTTTTCGGTGGGAACAGATGCATTTTTAGCATCGAAACAGAATTAGCCCTCGATGTCTGAACAACTTTTTTTTGAAAAAATCCCTAAGCCGCGCGGTCACAATTTCTTCAAAATTTCTGACGTTCTTAAAATCACTCAAAAATGGGGCCAAACTGTTGCAAACCATCCCCTGAAAGGTTTTTCAGTGGGAACAGATGCATTTTTATCATCGAAACAGAATTAGCCCTCGATGTCTGAACAACTTTTTTTTGAAAAAATCCCTAAGCCGCGCGGTCACAATTTCTTCAAAATTTCTGACGTTCTGCAATTCACTCAAAAATGGTGCCAAACTGTTGCAAACCATCCCCTGAAAGGTTTTTCGGTGGAAACAGATGTGTTTTTATCATCGAAACAGAATTAGCCCTCGATGTCTGAACAACCTTTTTTTGAAAAAAATCCCTAAGCCGCGCGGTCACAATTTCTTCAAAATTTCTGACGTTCTGCAATTCACTCAAAAATGGTGCCAAACTGTTGCAAACCATCCCCTGAAAGGTTTTTCGGTGGGAACAGATGCATTTTTAGCATCGAAACAGAATTAGCCCTCGATGTCTGAACAACTTTTTTTTGAAAAAATGCCTAAGCCGCGCGGTCACAATTTCTACAAAATTTCTGACGTTCTGCAATTCACTCAAAAATGGTGCCAAACTGTTGCAAACCATCCCCTGAAAGGTTTTTCGGTGGAAACAGATGTGTTTTTATCATCGAAACAGAATTAGCACTCTATGTCTGAACAACCTTTTTTTGAAAAAATCCCTAAGCCGCGCGGTCACAATTTCTTCAAAATTTCTGACGTTCTGCAATTCACTCAAAAATGGTGCCAAACTGTTGCAAACCATCCCCTGAAAGGTTTTTCGGTGGGAACAGATGCATTTTTATCATCGAAACAGAATTAGCACTCGATGTCTGAACAACTTTTTTTGAAAAAATCCCTAAGCCGCGCGGTCACAATTTCTTCAAAATTTCTGACGTTCTGCAATTCACTCAAAAATGGTGCCAAACTGTTGCAAACCATCCCCTGAAAGGTTTTTCGGTGGAAACAGCTGTGTTTTTATCATCAGAAACAGAATTAGCCCTCGATGTCTGAACAACTTTTTTTTAAAAAATCCCTAAGCCGCGCGGTCACAATTTCTTCAAAATTTCTGACGTTCTGCAATTCACTCAAAAATGGTGCCAAACTGTTGCAAACCATCCCCTGAAAGGTTTTTCGGTGTAAAGAGAAGTGTTTTTATCATCGGAAACAGAATTAGCCCTCGATGTCTGAACAACTTTTTTTGAAAAAATCCCTAAGCCGCGCGGTCACAATTTCTTCAAAATTTCTGACGTTCTGCAATTCACTCAAAATTGGTGTCAAACTGTTCAAACCATCTCCTGAAAGGTTTTTTGGTGGAAACAGGTGGGTTTTTTTCATTGGAAAAAGAATTTGCCCTCGATGTCTGAACAACTTTTTTTTGAAAAAACCCCTAAGCCGCGCGGTCACAATTTCTTCAAAATTTCTGACGTTCTGCAATTCACTCAAAAATGGAGCGCAACTGTTGCAAACCATCCCCTGAAAGGTTTTTCGGTGGAAACAGATGTGTTTTTATCATCGAAACAGAATTAGCACTCTATGTCTGAACAACTTTTTTTGAAAAAATCCCTAAGCCGCGCGGTCACAATTTCTTCAAAATTTCTGACGTTCTGCAATTCACTCAAAAATGGTGCCAAACTGTTGCAAACCATCCCCTGAAAGGTTTTTCGGTGGAAACAGCTGTGTTTTTATCATCAGAAACAGAATTAGCCCTCGATGTCTGAACAACTTTTTTTAAAAAAATCCCTAAGCCGCGCGGTCACAATTTCTTCAAAATTTCTGACGTTCTGCAATTCACTCAAAAATGGTGCCAAACTGTTGCAAACCATCCCCTGAAAGGTTTTTCGGTGTAAAGAGAAGTGTTTTTATCATCGGAAACAGAATTAGCCCTCGATGTCTGAACAACTTTTTTTGAAAAAATCCCTAAGCCGCGCGGTCACAATTTCTTCAAAATTTCTGACGTTCTGCAATTCACTCAAAATTGGTGTCAAACTGTTCAAACCATCTCCTGAAAGGTTTTTTGGTGGAAACAGGTGGGTTTTTTTCATTGGAAAAAGAATTTGCCCTCGATGTCTGAACAACTTTTTTTTGAAAAAACCCCTAAGCCGCGCGGTCACAATTTCTTCAAAATTTCTGACGTTCTGCAATTCACTCAAAAATGGAGCGCAACTGTTGCAAACCATCCCCTGAAAGGTTTTTCGGTGGAAACAGATGTGTTTTTATCATCGAAACAGAATTAGCACTCTATGTCTGAACAACTTTTTTTGAAAAAATCCCTAAGCCGCGCGGTCAAAATTTCTTCAAAATTTCTGACGTTCTGCAATTCACTCAAAAATGGTGCCAAACTGTTGCAAACCATCCCCTGAAAGGTTTTTCGGTGGAAACAAATGTGTTTTTATCATCGGAAACAGAATTAGCCCTCGATGTCTGAACAACTTTTTTTGAAAAAATCCCTAAGCCGCGCGGTCACAATTTCTTCAAAATTTCTGACGTTCTTAAATTCACTCAAAAATGGTGCCAAACTGTTGCAAACCATCTCCTGAAAGGTTTTTCGGTGGAAACAGGTGGGTTTTTATCATCGGAAACAGAATTAGCCCTCGATGTCTGAAAACTTTTTTTTGAAAAAATCCCTAAGCCGCGCGGTCACAATTTCTTCAAAATTTCTGACGTTCTGCAATTCACTCAAAAATGGTGCCAAACTGTTGCAAACCATCCCCTGAAAGGTTTTTAGGTGGAAACAGATGTGTTTTTATCATCGAAACAGAATAGGCCTCGATGTCTGAACAACCTTTTTTTGAAAAAATCCCTAAGCCACGCGGTCACAATTTCTTCAAAATTTCTGACGTTCTGCAATTCACTCAAAAATGGTGCCAAACTGTTGCAAACGATCCCCTCAAAGGTTTTTCGGTGGAAACAGATGTGTTTTTATCATCGGAAACAGAATTAGCCCTCAATGTCTGAACAACTTTTTATGAAAAAATCCCTAAGCCGCGCGGTCACAATTTCTTCAAAATTTCTGACGTTCTGCAATTCACTCAAAATTGGTGTCAAACTGTTCAAACCATCTCCTGAAAGGTTTTTCGGTGGAAACAGGTGGGTTTTTATCATTGGAAACAGAATTTGCCCTCGATGTCTGAACAACTTTTTTTTGAAAAAACCCCTAAGCCGCGCGGTCAAAATTTCTTCAAAATTTCTGACGTTCTGCAATTCACTCAAAAATGGTGCCAAACTGTTGCAAACCATCCCCTGAAAGGTTTTTCGGTGGAAACAGATGTGTTTTTATCATCGAAACAGAATTAGCACTCTATGTCTGAACAACTTTTTTTTGAAAAAATCCCTAAGCCGCGCGGTCACAATTTCTTCAAAATTTCTGACGTTCTGCAATTCACTCAAAAATGGTGCCAAACTGTTGCAAACCATCCCCTGAAAGGTTTTTCGGTGGAAACAAATGTGTTTTTATCATCGGAAACAGAATTAGCCCTCGATGTCTGAACAACTTTTTTTAAAAAAATCCCTAAGCCGCGCGGTCACAATTTCTTCAAAATTTCTGACGTTCTGCAATTCACTCAAAAATGGTGCCAAACTGTTGCTAACCATCCCCTGAAAGGTTTTTCGGTGGAAACAGATGTGTTCTTATCATCGGAAACAGAATTAGCCCTCGATGTCTGAAAACTTTTTTTTGAAAAAATCCCTAAGCCGCGCGGTCACAATTTCTTCAAAATTTCTGACGTTCTGCAATTCACTCAAAAATGGTGCCAAACTGTTGCAAACCATCCCCTGAAAGGTTTTTAGGTGGAAACAGATGTGTTTTTATCATCGAAACAGAATAGGCCTCGATGTCTGAACAACCTTTTTTTGAAAAAATCCCTAAGCCACGCGGTCACAATTTCTTCAAAATTTCTGACGTTCTGCAATTCACTCAAAAATGGTGCCAAACTGTTGCAAACCATCCCCTGAAAGGTTTTTCGGTGGAAACAGATGTGTTTTTATCATCGAAACAGAATTAGCCCTCGATGTCTGAACAACTTTTTTTGAAAAAATCCCTAAGCCGCGCGGTCACAATTTCTTCAAAATTTCTGACGTTCTTAAATTAACTCAAAAATGGTGCCAAACGGTTGCAAACCATCCCCTGAAAGGTTTTTCGGTGGAAACAGGTGGGTTTTTATCATCGGAAACAGAATTAGCCCTCGATGTCTGAAAACATTTTTTTGTAAAAATCCCTAAGCCGCGCGGTCACAATTTCTTCAAAATTTCTGACGTTCTGCAATTTACTCAAAAATGGTGCCAAACTGTTGCAAACCATCCCCTGAAAGAATTTTCGGTGGAAACAGATGCGTTTTTATCATCGGAAACAGAATTAGCCCTCAATGTCTGAACAACTTTTTTTTCAAAAAATTCCTAAGCCGCGCGGTCACAATATCTTCAAAATTTCTGACGTTCTGCAATTCACTCAAAAATGGTGCCAAACTGTTGCAAACCATCCCCTTAAAGGTTTTTCGGTGGAAACAGGTGGGTTTTTATCATCGGAAACAGAATTAGCCCTCGATGTCTGAACACCTTTTTTTTTGAAAAAACCCCTAAGCCGCGCGGTCACAATTTCTTCAAAATTTCTGACGTTCTGCAATTCACTCAAAAATGGAGCGCAACTGTTGCAAACCATCCCCTGAAAGGTTTTTCGGTGGAAACAGATGTGTTTTTATCATCGAAACAGAATTAGCACTCTATGTCTGAACAACTTTTTTTGAAAAAATCCCTAAGCCGCGCGGTCAAAATTTCTTCAAAATTTCTGACGTTCTGCAATTCACTCAAAAATGGTGCCAAACTGTTGCAAACGATCCCCTGAAAGGTTTTTCGGTGGAAACAGATGTGTTTTTATCATCGAAACAGAATTAGCACTCTATGTCTGAACAACCTTTTTTTGAAAAAATCCCTAAGCCGCGCGGTCACAATTTCTTGAAAATTTCTGACGTTCTGCAATTCACTCAAAAATGGTGCCAAACTGTTGCTAACCATCCCCTGAAAGGTTTTTAGGTGGAAACAGATGTGTTTTTATCATCGAAACAGAATTAGCCCTCGATGTCTGAACAACTTTTTTTTTAAAAAATCCCTAAGCCGCGCGGTCACAATTTCTTCAAAATTTCTGACGTTCTGCAATTCACTCAAAAATGGTGCCAAACTGTTGCAAACCATCCCCTGAAAGGTTTTTCGGTGGAAACAGATGTGTTTTTATCATCGAAACAGAATTAGCCCTCGATGTCTGAACAACTTTTTTTGAAAAAATCCCTAAGCCGCGCGGTCACAATTTCTTCAAAATTTCTGACGTTCTTAAATTAACTCAAAAATGGTGCCAAACTGTTGCAAACCATCCCCTGAAAGGTTTTTCGGTGGAAACAGGTGGGTTTTTATCATCGGAAACAGAATTAGCCCTCAATGTCTGAACAACTTTTTTTTCAAAAAATTCCTAAGCCGCGCGGTCACAATATCTTCAAAATTTCTGACGTTCTGCAATTCACTCAAAAATGGTGCCAAACTGTTGCAAACCATCCCCTGAAAGGTTTTTCGGTGGAAACAGGTGGGTTTTTATCATCGGAAACAGAATTAGCCCTCGATGTCTGAACACCTTTTTTTTTGAAAAAACCCCTAAGCCGCGCGGTCACAATTTCTTCAAAATTTCTGACGTTCTGCAATTCACTCAAAAATGGAGCGCAACTGTTGCAAACCATCCCCTGAAAGGTTTTTCGGTGGAAACAGATGTGTTTTTATCATCGAAACAGAATTAGCACTCTATGTCTGAACAATTTTTTTTGAAAAAATCCCTAAGCCGCGCGGTCAAAATTTCTTCAAAATTTCTGACGTTCTGCAATTCACTCAAAAATGGTGCCAAACTGTTGCAAACGATCCCCTCAAAGGTTTTTCGGTGGAAACAGATGTGTTTTTATCATCGGAAACAGAATTAGCCCTCAATGTCTGAACAACTTTTTATGAAAAAATCCCTAAGCCGCGCGGTCACAATTTCTTCAAAATTTCTGACGTTCTGCAATTCACTCAAAATTGGTGTCAAACTGTTCAAACCATCTCCTGAAAGGTTTTTCGGTGGAAACAGGTGGGTTTTTATCATTGGAAACAGAATTTGCCCTCGATGTCTGAACAACTTTTTTTTGAAAAAACCCCTAAGCCGCGCGGTCAAAATTTCTTCAAAATTTCTGACGTTCTGCAATTCACTCAAAAATGGTGCGCAACTGTTGCAAACCATCCCCTGAAAGGTTTTTCGGTGGAAACAGATGTGTTTTTATCATCGAAACAGAATTAGCACTCTATGTCTGAACAACTTTTTTTTGAAAAAATCCCTAAGCCGCGCGGTCACAATTTCTTCAAAATTTCTGACGTTCTGCAATTCACTCAAAAATGGTGCCAAACTGTTGCAAACCATCCCCTGAAAGGTTTTTCGGTGGAAACAAATGTGTTTTTATCATCGGAAACAGAATTAGCCCTCGATGTCTGAACAACTTTTTTAAAAAAAATCCCTAGCCGCGCGGTCACAATTTCTTCAAAATTTCTGACGTTCTGCAATTCACTCAAAAATGGTGCCAAACTGTTGCTAACCATCCCCTGAAAGGTTTTTCGGTGGAAACAGATGTGTTCTTATCATCGGAAACAGAATTAGCCCTCGATGTCTGAAAACTTTTTTTTGAAAAAATCCCTAAGCCGCGCGGTCACAATTTCTTCAAAATTTCTGACGTTCTGCAATTCACTCAAAAATGGTGCCAAACTGTTGCAAACCATCCCCTGAAAGGTTTTTAGGTGGAAACAAATGTGTTTTTATCATCGAAACAGAATAGGCCTCGATGTCTGAACAACCTTTTTTTGAAAAAATCCCTAAGCCACGCGGTCACAATTTCTTCAAAATTTCTGACGTTCTGTAATTCACTCAAAAATGGTGCCAAACTGTTGCAAACCATCCCCTGAAAGGTTTTTCTGTGGAAACAGATGTGTTTTTATCATCGGAAACAGAATTAGCCCTCGATGTCTGAACAACTTTTTTTGAAAAAATCCCTAAGCCGCGCGGTCAAAATTTCTTCAAAATTTCTGACGTTCTGCAATTCACTTAAAAATGGTGCCAAACTGTTGCAAACCATCCCCTGAAAGGTTTTTCGGTGGAAACAGATGTGTTTTTATCATCGGAAACAGAATTAGCCCTCAATGTCTGAACAACTTTTTATGAAAAAATCCCTAAGCCGCGCGGTCACAATTTCTTCAAAATTTCTGACGTTCTGCAATTCACTCAAAATTGGTGTCAAACTGTTCAAACCATCTCCTGAAAGGTTTTTCGGTGGAAACAGGTGGGTTTTTATCATTGGAAACAAAATTTGCCCTCGATGTCTGAACAACTTTTTTTTTGAAAAAACCCCTAAGCCGCGCGGTCACAATTTCTTCAAAATTTCTGACGTTCTGCAATTCACTCAAAAATGGTGCCAAACTGTTGCAAACCATCCCCTGAAAGGTTTTTTGGTGGAAACAGGTGGGTTTTTATCATCGGAAACAGAATTAGCCCTCGATGTCTGAACAACTTTTTTTTGAAAAAATCCCTAAGCCGCGCGGTCACAATTTCTTCAAAATTTCTGACGTTCTGCAATTCACTCAAAAATGGTGCCAAACTGTTGCAAACCATCCCCTGAAAGGTTTTTCGGTGGAAACAGATGTGTTTTTATCATCGAAACAGAATTAGCCCTCGATGTATGAACAACTTTTTTTGAAAAAATCCCTAAGCCGCGCGGTCACAATTTCTTCAAAATTTCTGACGTTCTTAAATTAACTCAAAAATGGTGCCAAACTGTTGCAAACCATCCCCTGAAAGGTTTTTCGGTGGAAACAGGTGGGTTTTTATCATCGGAAACAGAATTAGCCCTCGATGTCTGAACACCTTTTTTTTTGAAAAAACCCCTAAGCCGCGCGGTCACAATTTCTTCAAAATTTCTGACGTTCTGCAATTCACTCAAAAATGGTGCCAAACTGTTGCAAACCATCCCCTGAAAGGTTTTTCGGTGGAAACAGGTGGGTTTTTATCATCGGAAACAGAATTAGCCCTCGATGTCTGAACACCTTTTTTTAAAAAAAACCCCTAAGCCGCGCGGTCACAATTTCTTCAAAATTTCTGACGTTCTGCAATTCACTCAAAAATGGTGCCAAACTGTTGCAAACGATCCCCTGAAAGGTTTTTCGGTGGAAACAGGTGGGTTTTTATCATCGGAAACAGAATTATCCCTCAATGTCTGAACAACTTTTTTTGAAAAAATCCCTAAGCCACGCGGTCACAATTTCTTCAAAATTTCTGACGTTCTGCAATTCACTCAAAATTGGTGTCAAACTGTTCAAACCATCTCCTGAAAGGTTTTTCGGTGGAAACAGGTGGGTTTTTATCATTGGAAACAGAATTAGCCCTCGATGTCTGAACACCTTTTTTTAAAAAAAACCCCTAAGCCGCGCGGTCACAATTTCTTCAAAATTTCTGACGTTCTGCAATTCACTCAAAAATGGTGCCCAACTGTTGCAAACCATCCCCTTAAAGGTTTTTCGGTGGAAACAGGTGGGTTTTTATCATCGGAAACAGAATTATCCCTCAATGTCTGAACAACTTTTTTTGAAAAAATCCCTAAGCCACGCGGTCACAATTTCTTCAAAATTTCTGACGTTCTGCAATTCACTCAAAAATGGTGCCAAACTTTTGCAAACGATCCCCTCAAAGGTTTTTCGGTGGAAACAGATGTGTTTTTATCATCGGAAACAGAATTAGCCCTCAATGTCTGAACAACTTTTTATGAAAAAATCCCTAAGCCGCGCGGTCACAATTTCTTCAAAATTTCTGACGTTCTGCAATTCACTCAAAATTGGTGTCAAACTGTTCAAACCATCTCCTGAAAGGTTTTTCGGTGGAAACAGGTGGGTTTTTATCATTGGAAACAGAATTTGCCCTCGATGTCTGAACAACTTATTTTTTAAAATCCCTAAGCCGCGCGGTCACAATTTCTTCAAAATTTCTGACGTTCTTAAATTCACTCAAAAATGGTGCCAAACTGTTGCAAACCATCTCCTGAAAGGTTTTTCGGTGGAAACAGGTGGGTTTTTATCATCGGAAACAGAATTAGCCCTCGATGTCTGAACACCTTTTTTTTTAAAAAATCCCTAAGCCGCGCGGTCACAATTTCTTCAAAGTTTCTGACGTTCTGCAATTCACTCAAAAATGGAGCCAAACTGTTGCAAACCATCTCCTGAAAGGTTTTTCGGTGGAAACAGGTGGGTTTTTATCATCGGAAACAGAATTAGCCCTCGATGTCTGAAAACTTTTTTTTGAAAAAATCCCTAAGCCGCGCGGTCACAATTTCTTCAAAATTTCTGACGTTCTGCAATTCACTCAAAAATGGAGCCAAACTGTTGCAAACCATCTCCTGAAAGGTTTTTCGGTGGAAACAGGTGGGTTTTTATCATCGGAAACAGAATTAGCCCTCGATGTCTGAAAACTTTTTTTTGAAAAAATCCCTAAGCCGCGCGGTCACAATTTCTTCAAAATTTCTGACGTTCTGCAATTCACTCAAAAATGGTGCCAAACTGTTGCAAACCATCCCCTGAAAGGTTTTTCGGTGGAAACAGATGTGTTTTATCATCGGAAACAGAATTAGCCCTCGATGTCTGAACAACTTTTTTTGAAAAAATCCCTAAGCGGCGCGGTCAAAATTTCTTCAAAATTTCTGACGTTCTGCAATTCACTCAAAAATGGTGCCAAACTGTTGCAAACGATCCCCTCAAAGGTTTTTCGGTGGAAACAGATGTGTTTTTATCATCGGAAACAGAATTAGCCCTCAATGTCTGAACAACTTTTTATGAAAAAATCCCTAAGCCGCGCGGTCACAATTTCTTCAAAATTTCTGACGTTCTGCAATTCACTCAAAATTGGTGTCAAACTGTTCAAACCATCTCCTGAAATGTTTTTCGGTGGAAACAGGTGGGTTTTTATCATTGGAAACAGAATTTGCCCTCGATGTCTGAACAACTTTTTTTTGAAAAAACCCCTAAGCCGCGCGGTCACAATTTCTTCAAAATTTCTGACGTTCTGCAATTCACTCAAAAATGGTGCTCAACTGTTGCAAACCATCCCCTGAAAGGTTTTTCGGTGGAAACAGATGTGTTTTTATCATCGGAAACAGAATTAGCCCTCGATGTCTGAACACCTTTTTTTTGAAAAAACCCCTAAGCCGCGCGGTCACAATTTCTTCAAAATTTCTGACGTTCTGCAATTCACTCAAAAATGGTGCCAAACTGTTGCAAACCATCCCCTGAAAGGTTTTTCGGTGGAAACAGGTGGGTTTTTATCATCGGAAACAGAATTAGCCCTCGATGTCTGAACAACTTTTTCTTGAAAAAATCCCTAAGCCGCGCGGTCACAATTTCTTCAAAATTTCTGACGTTCTGCAATTCACTCAAAAATGGTGCCAAACTGTTGCAAACCATCTCCTGAAAGGTTTTTCGGTGGAAACAGGTGGGTTTTTATCATTGGAAACAGAATTTGCCCTCGATGTCTGAACAACTTTTTTTTGAAAAAACCCCTAAGCCGCGCGGTCACAATTTCTTCAAAATTTCTGACGTTCTGCAATTCACTCAAAAATGGTGCCCACCTGTTGCAAACCATCCCCTGAAAGGTTTTTCGGTGGAAACAGATGTGTTTTTATCATCGGAAACAGAATTAGCCCTCGATGTCTGAACACCTTTTTTTTGAAAAAACCCCTAAGCCGCGCGGTCACAATTTCTTCAAAATTTCTGACGTTCTGCAATTCACTCAAAAATGGTGCCAAACTGTTGCAAACCATCCCCTGAAAGGTTTTTCGGTGGAAACAGGTGGGTTTTTATCATCGGAAACAGAATTAGCCCTCGATGTCTGAACAAGTTTTTTTTGAAAAAATCCCTAAGCCGCGCGGTCACAATTTCTTCAAAATTTCTGACGTTCTGCAATTCACTCAAAAATGGTGCCAAACTGTTGCAAACCATCCCCTGAAAGGTTTTTTGGTGGAAACAGATTTGTTTTTATCATCGGAAACAGAATTAGCCCTCGATGTCTGAACAACTTTTTTTAAAAAAATCCCTAAGCCGCGCGGTCACAATTTCTTCAAAATTTCAGACGTTCTGCAATTAACTCAAAAATGGTGCCAAACTGTTGCAAACCATCCCCTGAAAGGTTTTTCGGTGTAAACAGATGTGTTTTATCATCGGAAACAGAATTAGCCCTCGATGTCTGAACAACTTATTTTTTAAAATCCCTAAGCCGCGCGGTCACAATTTCTTCAAAATTTCTGACGTTCTTAAATTCACTCAAAAATGGTGCCAAACTGTTGCAAACCATCTCCTGAAAGGTTTTTCGGTGGAAACAGGTGGGTTTTTATCATCGGAAACAGAATTAGCCCTCGATGTCTGAAAACTTTTTTTTGAAAAAATCCCTAAGCCGCGCGGTCACAATTTCTTCAAAATTTCTGACGTTCTGCAATTCACTCAAAAATGGTGCCAAACTGTTGCAAACCATCCCCTGAAAGGTTTTTCGGTGGAAACAGATGTGTTTTTATCATCGAAACAGAATTAGCCCTCGATGTCTGAACAACATTTTTTTGAAAAAATCCCCAAGCCGCGCGGTCACAATTTCTTCAAAATTTCTGACGTTCTGCAATTAACTCAAAAATGGTGCCAAACTGTTGCTAACCATCCCCTGAAAGGTTTTTCGGTGGAAACAGATTTGTTTTTATCATCGGAAACAGAATTAGCCCTCAATGTCTGAACAACTTTTTTTGAAAAAATCCCTAAGCCGCGCGGTCACAATTTCTTCAAAATTTCTGACGTTCTGCAATTCACTCAAAAATGGTGCCAAACTGTTGCAAACCATCTCCTGAAAGGTTTTTCGGTGGAAACAGGTGGGTTTTTATCATCGGAAACAGAATTAGCCCTCGATGTCTGAAAACTTTTTTTTGAAAAAATCCCTAAGCCGCGCGGTCACAATTTCTTCAAAATTTCTCACGTTCTGCAATTCACTCAAAAATGGTGCCAAACTGTTGCTAACCATCCCCTGAAAGGTTTTTCGGTGGAAACAGATGTGTTTTTATCATCGAAACAGAATAGGCCTCGATGTCTGATCAACCTTTTTTTGAAAAAATCCCTAAGCCGCGCGGTCACAATTTCTTCAAAATTTCTCACGTTCTGCAATTCACTCAAAAATGGTGCCAAACTGTTGCAAACCATCCCCTGAAAGGTTTTTCGGTGGAAACAGATGTGTTTTTATCATCGAAACAGAATAGGCCTCGATGTCTGAACAACCTTTTTTTGAAAAAATCCCTAAGCCGCGCGGTCACAATTTCTTCAAAATTTCTGACGTTCTGCAATTCACTCAAAAATGGTGCCAAACTGTTGCTAACCATCCCCTGAAAGGTTTTTCGGTGGAAACAGATGTGTTTTTATCATCGAAACAGAATAGGCCTCGATGTCTGATCAACCTTTTTTTCAAAAAATCCCTAAGCCGCGCGGTCACAATTTCTTCAAAATTTCTCACGTTCTGCAATTCACTCAAAAATGGTGCCAAACTGTTGCAAACCATCCCCTGAAAGGTTTTTCGGTGGAAACAGATGTGTTTTTATCATCGAAACAGAATTAGCCCTCGATGTCTGAACAACTTTTTTTTGAAAAAATCCCTAAGCCGCGCGGTCACAATTTCTTCAAAATTTCTGACGTTCTGCAATTCACTCAAAAATGGTGCCAAACTGTTGCAAACCATCCCGTGAAAGGTTTTTCGGTGGAAACAGATGTGTTTTTATCATCGAAACAGAATTAGCCCTCAATGTCTGAACAACCTTTTTTTGAAAAAATGCCTAAGCCGCGCGGTCACAATTTCTACAAAATTTCTGACGTTCTGCAATTCACTCAAAAATGGTGCCAAACTGTTGCAAACCATCTCCTGAAAGGTTTTTCGGTGGAAACAGGTGGGTTTTTATCATCGGAAACAGAATTAGCCCTCGATGTCTGAAAACTTTTTTTTGAAAAAATCCCTAAGCTGCGCGGTCACAATTTCTTCAAAATTTCTGACGTTCTGCAATTCACTCAAAAATGGTGCCAAACTGTTGCAAACCATCCCCTGAAAGGTTTTTCGGTGGAAACAGATGTGTTTTTATCATCGAAACAGAATAGGCCTCGATGTCTGATCAACCTTTTTTTGAAAAAATTTCTAAGCCGCGCGGTCACAATTTCTTCAAAATTTCTGTCGTTCTGCAATTCACTCAAAAATGGTGCCAAACTGTTGCTAACCATCCCCTGAAAGGTTTTTCGGTGGAAACAGATGTGTTTTTATCATCGAAACAGAATAGGCCTCGATGTCTGATCAACCTTTTTTTGAAAAAATCCCTAAGCCGCGCGGTCACAATTTCTTCAAAATTTCTCACGTTCTGCAATTCACTCAAAAATGGTGCCAAACTGTTGCAAACCATCCCCTGAAAGGTTTTTCGGTGGAAACAGATGTGTTTTTATCATCGAAACAAAATTAGCCCTCGATGTCTGAACAACTTTTTTTTGAAAATATCCCTAAGCCGCGCGGTCACAATTTCTTCAAAATTTCTGACGTTCTGCAATTCACTCAAAAATGGTGCCAAACTGTTGCAAACCATCCCCTGAAAGGTTTTTCGGTGGAAACAGATGTGTTTTTATCATCGAAACAGAATTAGCCCTCGATGTCTGAACAACCTTTTTTTGAAAAAATCCCTAAGCCGCGCGGTCACAATTTCTTCAAAATTTCTGACGTTCTGCAATTCACTCAAAAATGGTGCCAAACTGTTGCAAACCATCCCCTGAAAGGTTTTTCGGTGGAAACAGATGTGTTTTTATCATCGAAACAGAATAGGCCTCGATGTCTGATCAACCTTTTTTTGAAAAAATCCCTAAGCCGCGCGGTCACAATTTCTTCAAAATTTCTCACGTTCTGCAATTCACTCAAAAATGGTGCCAAACTGTTGCAAACCATCCCCTGAAAGGTTTTTCGGTGGAAACAGATGTGTTTTTATCATCGAAACAGAATTAGCCCTCGATGTCTGAACAACATTTTTTTGAAAAAATCCCCAAGCCGCGCGGTCACAATTTCTTCAAAATTTCTGACGTTCTGCAATTCACTCAAAAATGGTGCCAAACTGTTGCAAACCATCCCCTGAAAGGTTTTTCGGTGGAAACAGATGTGTTTTTATCATCGAAACAGAATAGGCCTCGATGTCTGATCAACCTTTTTTTGAAAAAATCCCTAAGCCGCGCGGTCACAATTTCTTCAAAATTTCTCACGTTCTGCAATTCACTCAAAAATGGTGCCAAACTGTTGCAAACCATCCCCTGAAAGGTTTTTCGGTGGAAACAGATGTGTTTTTATCATCGAAACAGAATTAGCCCTCGATGTCTGAACAACATTTTTTTGAAAAAATCCCCAAGCCGCGCGGTCACAATTTCTTCAAAATTTCTGACGTTCTGCAATTCACTCAAAAATGGTGCCAAACTGTTGCTAACCATCCCCTGAAAGGTTTTTCGGTGGAAACAGATTTGTTTTTATCATCGGAAACAGAATTAGCCCTCGATGTCTGAACAACTTTTTTTTAAAAAATCCCTAAGCCGCGCGGTCACAATTTCTTCAAAATTTCAGACGTTCTGCAATTAACTCAAAAATGGTGCCAAACTGTTGCAAACCATCCCCTGAAAGGTTTTTCGGTGTAAACAGATGTG
Source organism: Podarcis melisellensis (assembly GCF_964234715.1). Classification (NCBI taxonomy): domain Eukaryota; kingdom Metazoa; phylum Chordata; class Lepidosauria; order Squamata; family Lacertidae; genus Podarcis; species Podarcis melisellensis. The sequence continues at coordinate 89,300,255 of NC_138538.1, read as the reverse complement.
TTTTATCATCGGAAACAGAATTAGCCCTCGATGTCTGAACAACTTATTTTTTAAAATCCCTAAGCCGCGCGGTCACAATTTCTTCAAAATTTCTGACGTTCTTAAATTCACTCAAAAATGGTGCCAAACTGTTGCAAACCATCTCCTGAAAGGTTTTTCGGTGGAAACAGGTGGGTTTTTATCATCGGAAACAGAATTAGCCCTCGATGTCTGAACAACTTTTTTTTGAAAAAATGCCTAAGCCGCGCGGTCACAATTTCTTCAAAATTTCTGACGTTCTGCAATTCACTCAAAAATGGTGCCAAACTGTTGCAAACCATCCCCTGAAAGGTTTTTCGGTGGAAACAGATGTGTTTTTATCATCGAAACAGAATTAGCCCTCGATGTCTGAACAACCTTTTTTTGAAAAAATGCCTAAGCCGCGCGGTCACAATTTCTACAAAATTTCTGACGTTCTGCAATTCACTCAAAAATGGTGCCAAACTGTTGCAAACCATCTCCTGAAAGGTTTTTCGGTGGAAACAGGTGGGTTTTTATCATCGGAAACAGAATTAGCCCTCGATGTCTGAAAACTTTTTTTTGAAAAAATCCCTAAGCTGCGCGGTCACAATTTCTTCAAAATTTCTGACGTTCTGCAATTCACTCAAAAATGGTGCCAAACTGTTGCAAACCATCCCCTGAAAGGTTTTTCGGTGGAAACAGATGTGTTTTTATCATCGAAACAGAATAGGCCTCGATGTCTGATCAACCTTTTTTTGAAAAAATCCCTATGCCGCGCGGTCACAATTTCTTCAAAATTTCTCACGTTCTGCAATTCACTCAAAAATGGTGCCAAACTGTTGCAAACCATCCCCTGAAAGGTTTTTCGGTGGAAACAGATGTGTTTTTATCATCGAAACAGAATTAGCCCTCGATGTCTGAACAACATTTTTTTGAAAAAATCCCCAAGCCGCGCGGTCACAATTTCTTCAAAATTTCTGACGTTCTGCAATTAACTCAAAAATGGTGCCAAACTGTTGCTAACCATCCCCTGAAAGGTTTTTCGGTGGAAACAGATGTGTTTTTATCATCGAAACAGAATAGGCCTCGATGTCTGATCAACCTTTTTTTGAAAAAATCCCTAAGCCGCGCGGTCACAATTTCTTCAAAATTTCTCACGTTCTGCAATTCACTCAAAAATGGTGCCAAACTGTTGCAAACCATCCCCTGAAAGGTTTTTCGGTGGAAACAGATGTGTTTTTATCATCGAAACAGAATTAGCCCTCGATGTCTGAACAACTTTTTTTTGAAAAAATCCCTAAGCCGCGCGGTCACAATTTCTTCAAAATTTCTGACGTTCTGCAATTCACTCAAAAATGGTGCCAAACTGTTGCAAACCATCCCCTGAAAGGTTTTTCGGTGGAAACAGATGTGTTTTTATCATCGAAACAGAATTAGCCCTCGATGTCTGAACAACCTTTTTTTGAAAAAATCCCTAAGCCGCGCGGTCACAATTTCTTCAAAATTTCTCACGTTCTGCAATTCACTCAAAAATGGTGCCAAACTGTTGCAAACCATCTCCTGAAAGGTTTTTCGGTGGAAACAGGTGGGTTTTTATCATCGGAAACAGAATTAGCCCTCGATGTCTGAAAACTTTTTTTTGAAAAAATCCCTAAGCTGCGCGGTCACAATTTCTTCAAAATTTCTGACGTTCTGCAATTCACTCAAAAATGGTGCCAAACTGTTGCAAACCATCCCCTGAAAGGTTTTTCGGTGGAAACAGATGTGTTTTTATCATCGGAAACAGAATTAGCCCTCGATGTCTGAACAACTTTTTTTTGAAAAAATCCCTAAGCCGCGCGGTCACAATTTCTTCAAAATTTCTGACGTTCTGCAATTCACTCAAAAATGGTGCCAAACTGTTGCAAACCATCCCCTGAAAGGTTTTTCGGTGGAAACAGGTGGGTTTTTATCATCGGAAACAGAATTAGCCCTCGATGTCTGAACAACTTTTTTTTGAAAAAATCCCTAAGCCGCGCGGTCACAATTTCTTCAAAATTTCTGACGTTCTGCAATTCACTCAAAAATGGTGCCAAACTGTTGCTAACCATCCCCTGAAAGGTTTTTCGGTGGAAACAGATTTGTTTTTATCATCGGAAACAGAATTAGCCCTCGATGTCTGAACAACTTTTTTTTAAAAAATCCCTAAGCCGCGCGGTCACAATTTCTTCAAAATTTCAGACGTTCTGCAATTCACTCAAAAATGGTGCCAAACTGTTGCAAACCATCCCCTGAAAGGTTTTTCGGTGTAAACAGATGTGTTTTATCATCGGAAACAGAATTAGCCCTCGATGTCTGAACAACTTATTTTTTAAAATCCCTAAGCCGCGCGGTCACAATTTCCTCAAAATTTCTGACGTTCTGCAATTCACTCAAAAATGGTGCCAAACTGTTGCAAACCATCTCCTGAAAGGTTTTTCGGTGGAAACAGGTGGGTTTTTATCATCGGAAACAGAATTAGCCCTCGATGTCTGAACAACTTTTTTTTGAAAAAATCCCTAAGCCGCGTGGTCACAATTTCTTCAAAATTTCTGACGTTCTGCAATTCACTCAAAAATGGTGCCAAACTGTTGCAAACCATCCCCTGAAAGTTTTTTCGGTGGAAACAGATGTGTTTTTATCATCGAAACAGAATTAGCCCTCGATGTCTGAACAACATTTTTTTGAAAAAATCCCCAAGCCGCGCGGTCACAATTTCTTCAAAATTTCTGACGTTCTGCAATTCACTCAAAAATGGTGCCAAACTGTTGCTAACCATCCCCTGAAAGGTTTTTCGGTGGAAACAGATTTGTTTTTATCATCGGAAACAGAATTAGCCCTCGATGTCTGAACAACTTTTTTTTAAAAAATCCCTAAGCCGCGCGGTCACAATTTCTTCAAAATTTCTGACGTTCTGCAATTCACTCAAAAATGGTGCCAAACTGTTGCAAACCATCCCCTGAAAGGTTTTTTGGTGTAAAGAGAAGTGTTTTTATCATCGGAAACAGAATTAGCCCTCGATGTCTGAACAACTTTTTTTGAAAAAATCCCTAAGCCGCGCGGTCACAATTTCTTCAAAATTTCTGACGTTCTGCAATTCACTCAAAAATGGTGCCAAACTGTTGCTAACCATCCCCTGAAAGGTTTTTCGGTGGAAACAGATGTGCTTTTATCATCGAAACAGAATAGGCCTCGATGTCTGATCAACCTTTTTTTGAAAAAATCCCTAAGCCGCGCGGTCACAATTTCTTCAAAATTTCTCACGTTCTGCAATTCACTCAAAAATGGTGCCAAACTGTTGCAAACCATCCCCTGAAAGGTTTTTCGGTGGAAACAGATGTGTTTTTATCTTCGAAACAGAATTAGCCCTCGATGTCTGAACAACTTATTTTTTAAAATCCCTAAGCCGCGCGGTCACAATTTCCTCAAAATTTCTGACGTTCTTAAATTCACTCAAAAATGGTGCCAAACTGTTGCAAACCATCTCCTGAAAGGTTTTTCGGTGGAAACAGATGTGTTTTTATCATCGAAACAGAATTAGCCCTCGATGTCTGAACAACTTATTTTTTAAAATCCCTAAGCCGCGCGGTCACAATTTCCTCAAAATTTCTGACGTTCTTAAATTCACTCAAAAATGGTGCCAAACTGTTGCTAACCATCCCCTGAAAGGTTTTTCGGTGGAAACAGATGTGCTTTTATCATCGAAACAGAATAGGCCTCGATGTCTGATCAACCTTTTTTTGAAAAAATCCCTAAGCCGCGCCGTCACAATTTCTTCAAAATTTCTGACGTTCTGCAATTCACTCAAAAATGGTGCCAAACTGTTGCAAACCATCCCCTGAAAGGTTTTTCGGTGGAAACAGGTGGGTTTTTATCATCGGAAACAGAATTAGCCCTCGATGTCTGAACAACTTTTTTTTGAAAAAATCCCTAAGCCGCGTGGTCACAATTTCTTCAAAATTTCTGACGTTCTGCAATTCACTCAAAAATGGTGCCAAACTGTTGCAAACCATCTCCTGAAAGGTTTTTCGGTGGAAACAGATGTGTTTTTATCATCGAAACAGAATTAGCCCTCGATGTCTGAACAACCTTTTTTTGAAAAAATCCCTAAGCCGCGCGGTCACAATTTCTTCAAAATTTCTGACGTTCTGCAATTCACTCAAAAATGGTGCCAAACTGTTGCAAACCATCTCCTGAAAGGTTTTTCGGTGGAAACAGGTGGGTTTTTATCATCGGAAACAGAATTAGCCCTCGATGTCTGAAAACTTTTTTTTGAAAGAATCCCTAAGCTGCGCGGTCACAATTTCTTCAAAATTTCTGACGTTCTGCAATTCACTCAAAAATGGTGCCAAACTGTTGCAAACCATCCCCTGAAAGGTTTTTCGGTGGAAACAGATGTGTTTTTATCATCAAAACAGAATAGGCCTCGATGTCTGATCAACCTTTTTTTGAAAAAATCACTAAGCCGCGCGGTCACAATTTCTTCAAAATTTCTCACGTTCTGCAATTCACTCAAAAATGGTGCCAAACTGTTGCAAACCATCCCCTGAAAGGTTTTTCGGTGGAAACAGATGTGTTTTTATCATCGAAACAGAATTAGCCCTCGATGTCTGAACAACATTTTTTTGAAAAAATCCCCAAGCCGCGCGGTCACAATTTCTTCAAAATTTCTGACGTTCTGCAATTCACTCAAAAATGGTGCCAAACTGTTGCTAACCATCCCCTCAAAGGTTTTTCGGTGGAAACAGATGTGTTTTTATCATCGGAAACAGAATTAGCCCTCAATGTCTGAAAAACTTTTTAAAAAAAAATCCCTAAGCCGCGCGGTCACAATTTCTTCAAAATTTCTGACGTTCTGCAATTCACTCAAAAATGGTGCCAAACTGTTGCAAACCATCCCCTGAAAGGTTTTTCGGTGGAAACAGGTGGGTTTTTATCATCGGAAACAGAATTAGCCCTCGATGTCTGAACAACTTTTTTTTGAAAAAATCCCTAAGCCGCGCGGTCACAATTTCTTCAAAATTTCTCACGTTCTGCAATTCACTCAAAAATGGTGCCAAACTGTTGCTAACCATCCCCTGAAAGGTTTTTCGGTGGAAACAGATTTGTTTTTATCATCGGAAACAGAATTAGCCCTCGATGTCTGAACAACTTTTTTAAAAAAAATCCCTAAGCCGCGCGGTCACAATTTCTTCAAAATTTCAGACGTTCTGCAATTAACTCAAAAATGGTGCCAAACTGTTGCAAACCATCCCCTGAAAGGTTTTTCGGTGTAAACAGATGTGTTTTATCATCGGAAACAGAATTAGCCCTCAATGTCTAAAAAACTTATTTTTTAAAATCCCTAAGCCGCGCGGTCACAATTTCTTCAAAATTTCTGACGTTCTTAAATTCACTCAAAAATGGTGCCAAACTGTTGCAAACCATCTCCTGAAAGGTTTTTCGGTGGAAACAGGTGGGTTTTTATCATCGGAAACAGAATTAGCCCTCGATGTCTGAACAACTTTTTTTTGAAAAAATCCCTAAGCCGCGCGGTCACAATTTCTTCAAAATTTCTGACGTTCTGCAATTCACTCAAAAATGGTGCCAAACTGTTGCAAACCATCTCCTGAAAGGTTTTTCGGTGGAAACAGGTGGGTTTTTATCATCGGAAACAGAATTAGCCCTCGATGTCTGAAAACTTTTTTTTGAAAAAATCCCTAAGCTGCGCGGTCACAATTTCTTCAAAATTTCTGACGTTCTGCAATTCACTCAAAAATGGTGCCAAACTGTTGCAAACCATCCCCTGAAAGGTTTTTCGGTGGAAACAGATGTGTTTTTATCATCAAAACAGAATAGGCCTCGATGTCTGATCAACCTTTTTTTGAAAAAATCCCTAAGCCGCGCGGTCACAATTTCTTCAAAATTTCTCACGTTCTGCAATTCACTCAAAAATGGTGCCAAACTGTTGCAAACCATCCCCTGAAAGGTTTTTCGGTGTAAACAGATGTGTTTTTATCATCGAAACAGAATTAGCCCTCGATGTCTGAACAACATTTTTTTGAAAAAATCCCCAAGCCGCGCGGTCACAATTTCTTCAAAATTTCTGACGTTCTGCAATTCACTCAAAAATGGTGCCAAACTATTGCAAACCATCCCCTGAAAGGTTTTTCGGTGGAAACAGATGTGTTTTTATCATCGGAAACAGAATTAGCCCTCGATGTCTGAACAACTTTTTTTTGAAAAAATCCCTAAGCCGCGCGGTCACAATTTCTTCAAAATTTCTGACGTTCTGCAATTGACTCAAAAATGGTGCCAAACTGTTGCAAACCATCCCCTGAAAGGTTTTTCGGTGGAAACAGATGTGTTTTTATCATCGAAACAGAATTAGCCCTCGATGTCTGAACAACCTTTTTTTGAAAAAATCCCTAAGCCTCGCGGTCACAATTTCTTCAAAATTTCTGACGTTCTGCAATTCACTCAAAAATGGTGCCAAACTGTTGCAAACCATCTCCTGAAAGGTTTTTCGGTGGAAACAGGTGGGTTTTTATCATCGGAAACAGAATTAGCCCTCAATGTCTGAAAAACTTTTTTTAAAAAAATCCCTAAGCCGCGCGGTCACAATTTCTTCAAAATGTCAGACGTTCTGCAATTAACTCAAAAATGGTGCCAAACTATTGCAAACCATCCCCTGAAAGGTTTTTCGGTGGAAACAGATGTGTTTTTATCATCGGAAACAGAATTAGCCCTCGATGTCTGAACAACTTTTTTTTGAAAAAATCCCTAAGCCGCGCGGTCACAATTTCTTCAAAATTTCTGACGTTCTGCAATTGACTCAAAAATGGTGCCAAACTGTTGCAAACCATCCCCTGAAAGGTTTTTCGGTGGAAACAGATGTGTTTTTATCATCGAAACAGAATTAGCCCTCGATGTCTGAACAACCTTTTTTTGAAAAAATCCCTAAGCCGCGCGGTCACAATTTCTTCAAAATTTCTGACGTTCTGCAATTCACTCAAAAATGGTGCCAAACTGTTGCAAACCATCTCCTGAAAGGTTTTTCGGTGGAAACAGGTGGGTTTTTATCATCGGAAACAGAATTAGCCCTCGATGTCTGAAAACTTTTTTTTGAAAAAATCCCTAAGCTGCGCGGTCACAATTTCTTCAAAATTTCTGACGTTCTGCAATTCACTCAAAAATGGTGCCAAACTATTGCAAACTATCCCCTGAAAGGTTTTTCGGTGGAAACAGATGTGTTTTTATCATCGGAAACAGAATTAGCCCTCGATGTCTGAACAACTTTTTTTTGAAAAAATCCCTAAGCCGCGCGGTCACAATTTCTTCAAAATTTCTGACGTTCTGCAATTCACTCAAAAATGGTGCCAAACTGTTGCAAACCATCCCCTGAAAGGTTTTTCGGTGGAAACAGATGTGTTTTTATCATCGAAACAGAATTAGCCCTCGATGTCTGAACAACCTTTTTTTGAAAAAATCCCTAAGCCGCGCGTTCACAATTTCTTCAAAATTTCTGACGTTCTGCAATTCACTCAAAAATGGTGCCAAACTGTTGCAAACCATATCCTGAAAGGTTTTTCGGTGGAAACAGGTGGGTTTTTATCATCGGAAACAGAATTAGCCCTCGATGTCTGAAAAACTTTTTTTTAAAAAATCCCTAAGCCGCGCGGTCACAATTTCTTCAAAATTTCTGACGTTCTGCAATAAACTCAAAAATGGTGCCAAACTGTTGCAAACCATCCCCTGAAAGGTTTTTCGGTGGAAACAGATGTGTTTTTATCATCGAAACAGAATTAGCCCTCGATGTCTGAACAACCTTTTTTTGAAAAAATCCCTAAGCCGCACGGTCACAATTTCTTCAAAATTTCTGACGTTCTGCAATTCACTCAAAAATGGTGCCAAACTGTTGCAAACCATCCCCTGAAAGGTTTTTCGGTGGAAACAGAAGTGTTTTTATCATCGGAACAGAATTAGCCCTCGATGTCTGAACAACCTTTTTTTGAAAAAATCCCTAAGCCGCGCGGTCACAATTTCTTCAAAATTTCTGACGTTCTGCAATTCACTCAAAAATGGTGCCAAACTGTTGCAAACCATCCCCTGAAAGGTTTTTCGGTGGAAACAGGTGGGTTTTTATCATCGGAAACAGAATTAGCCCTCGATGTCTGAACAACTTTTTTTTGAAAAAATCCCTAAGCCGCGCGGTCACAATTTCTTCAAAATTTCTGACGTTCTGCAATTCACTCAAAAATGGTGCCAAACTGTTGCAAACCATCCCCTGAAAGGTTTTTCGGTGGAAACAGGTGGGTTTTTATCATCGAAACAGAATTAGCCCTCGATGTCTGAACAACATTTTTTTGAAAAAATCCCCAAGCCGCGCGGTCACAATTTCTTCAAAATTTCTGACGTTCTGCAATTCACTCAAAAATGGTGCCAAACTGTTGCTAACCATCCCCTGAAAGGTTTTTCGGTGGAAACAGATGTGTTTTTATCATCGGAAACAGAATTAGCCCTCAATGTCTGAAAAACTTTTTTTAAAAAAATCCCTAAGGCGCGGTCACAATTTCTTCAAAATGTCAGACGTTCTGCAATTAACTCAAAAATGGTGCCAAACTATTGCAAACCATCCCCTGAAAGGTTTTTCGGTGGAAACAGATGTGTTTTTATCTTCGGAAACAGAATTAGCCCTCGATGTCTGAACAACTTTTTTTTGAAAAAATCCTTAAGCCGCGCGGTCACAATTTTTTCAAAATTTCTGACGTTCTGCAATTCACTCAAAAATGGTGCCAAACTGTTGCAAACCATCCCCTGAAAGGTTTTTCGGTGGAAACAGATGTGTTTTTATCATCGAAACGGAATTAGCCCTCGATGTCTGAACAACCTTTTTTTGAAAAAATCCCTAAGCCGCGCGGTCACAATTTCTTCAAAATTTCTGACGTTCTGCAATTCACTCAAAAATGGTGCCAAACTGTTGCAAACCATCTCCTGAAAGGTTTTTCGGTGGAAACAGGTGGGTTTTTATCATCGGAAACAGAATTAGCCCTCGATGTCTGAAAACTTTTTTTTGAAAAAATCCCTAAGCTGCGCGGTCACAATTTCTTCAAAATTTCTGACGTTCTGCAATTCACTCAAAAATGGTGCCAAACTGTTGCTAACCATCCCCTGAAAGGTTTTTGGTGGAAACAGATGTGTTTTTATCATCGGAAACAGAATTAGCCCTCGATGTCTGAAAAACTTTTTTTTTAAAAATCCCTAAGCCGCGCGGTCACAATTTCTTCAAAATTTCAGACGTTCTGCAATTAACTCAAAAATGGTGCCAAACTGTTGCAAACCATCCCCTGAAAGGTTTTTCGGTGTAAACAGATGTGTTTTTATCATCTTAAACAGAATTAGCCCTCGATGTCTGAACAACTTATTTTTTAAAATCCCTAAGCCGCGCGGTCACAATTTCTTCAAAATTTCTGACGTTCTGCAATTCACTCAAAAATGGTGCCAAACTGTTGCAAACCATCTCCTGAAAGGTTTTTCGGTGGAAACAGGTGGGTTTTTATCATCGGAAACAGAATTAGCCCTCGATGTCTGAACAACCTTTTTTTGAAAAAATCCCTAAGCCGCGCGGTCACAATTTCTTCAAAATTTCTGACGTTCTGCAATTCACTCAAAAATGGTGCCAAACTGTTGCAAACCATCCCCTGAAAGGTTTTTCGGTGGAAACAGGTGGGTTTTTATCATCGGAAACAGAATTAGCCCTCGATGTCTGAACAACTTTTTTTTGAAAAAATCCCTAAGCCGCGCGGTCACAATTTCTTCAAAATTTCTGACGTTCTGCAATTCACTCAAAAATGGTGCCAAACTGTTGCAAACCATCCCCTGAAAGGTTTTTCGGTGGAAACAGGTGGGTTTTTATCATCGAAACAGAATTAGCCCTCGATGTCTGAACAACATTTTTTTGAAAAAATCCCCAAGCCGCGCGGTCACAATTTCTTCAAAATTTCTGACGTTCTGCAATTCACTCAAAAATGGTGCCAAACTGTTGCTAACCATCCCCTGAAAGGTTTTTCGGTGGAAACAGATGTGTTTTTATCATCGGAAACAGAATTAGCCCTCAATGTCTGAAAAACTTTTTTTAAAAAAATCCCTAAGGCGCGGTCACAATTTCTTCAAAATGTCAGACGTTCTGCAATTAACTCAAAAATGGTGCCAAACTATTGCAAACCATCCCCTGAAAGGTTTTTCGGTGGAAACAGATGTGTTTTTATCTTCGGAAACAGAATTAGCCCTCGATGTCTGAACAACTTTTTTTTGAAAAAATCCTTAAGCCGCGCGGTCACAATTTTTTCAAAATTTCTGACGTTCTGCAATTCACTCAAAAATGGTGCCAAACTGTTGCAAACCATCCCCTGAAAGGTTTTTCGGTGGAAACAGATGTGTTTTTATCATCGAAACGGAATTAGCCCTCGATGTCTGAACAACCTTTTTTTGAAAAAATCCCTAAGCCGCGCGGTCACAATTTCTTCAAAATTTCTGACGTTCTGCAATTCACTCAAAAATGGTGCCAAACTGTTGCAAACCATCTCCTGAAAGGTTTTTCGGTGGAAACAGGTGGGTTTTTATCATCGGAAACAGAATTAGCCCTCGATGTCTGAAAACTTTTTTTTGAAAAAATCCCTAAGCTGCGCGGTCACAATTTCTTCAAAATTTCTGACGTTCTGCAATTCACTCAAAAATGGTGCCAAACTGTTGCTAACCATCCCCTGAAAGGTTTTTGGTGGAAACAGATGTGTTTTTATCATCGGAAACAGAATTAGCCCTCGATGTCTGAAAAACTTTTTTTTTAAAAATCCCTAAGCCGCGCGGTCACAATTTCTTCAAAATTTCAGACGTTCTGCAATTAACTCAAAAATGGTGCCAAACTGTTGCAAACCATCCCCTGAAAGGTTTTTCGGTGTAAACAGATGTGTTTTTATCATCTTAAACAGAATTAGCCCTCGATGTCTGAACAACTTATTTTTTAAAATCCCTAAGCCGCGCGGTCACAATTTCTTCAAAATTTCTGACGTTCTGCAATTCACTCAAAAATGGTGCCAAACTGTTGCAAACCATCTCCTGAAAGGTTTTTCGGTGGAAACAGGTGGGTTTTTATCATCGGAAACAGAATTAGCCCTCGATGTCTGAAAACTTTTTTTTGAAAAAATCCGTAAGCTGCGCGGTCACAATTTCTTCAAAATTTCTGACATTCTGCAATTCACTCAAAAATGGTGCCAAACTGTTGCAAACCATCCCCTGAAAGGTTTTTGGTGGAAACAGATGTGTTTTTATCATCGGAAACAGAATTAGCCCTCGATGTCTGAAAAACTTTTTTTTGAAAAAATCCCTAAGCCGCGCGGTCACAATTTCTTCAAAATTTCAGACGTTCTGCAATAAACTCAAAAATGGTGCCAAACTGTTGCAAACCATCCCCTGAAAGGTTTTTCGGTGGAAACAGATGTGTTTTTATCATCGAAACAGAATTAGCCCTCGATGTCTGAACAACCTTTTTTTGAAAAAATCCCTAAGCCGCGCGGTCACAATTTCTTCAAAATTTCTGACGTTCTGCAATTCACTCAAAAATGGTGCCAAACTGTTGCAAACCATCCCCTGAAAGGTTTTTCGTTGGAAACAGAAGTGTTTTTATCATCGGAACAGAATTAGCCCTCGATGTCTGAACAACCTTTTTTTGAAAAAATCCCTAAGCCGCGCGGTCACAATTTCTTCAAAATTTCTGACGTTCTGCAATTCACTCAAAAATGGTGCCAAACTGTTGCAAACCATCTCCTGAAAGGTTTTTCGGTGGAAACAGGTGGGTTTTTATCATCGGAAACAGAATTAGCCCTCGATGTCTGAACAACCTTTTTTTGAAAAAATCCCTAAGCCGCGCGGTCACAATTTCTTCAAAATTTCTGACGTTCTGCAATTCACTCAAAAATGGTGCCAAACTGTTGCAAACCATCCCCTGAAAGGTTTTTCGGTGGAAACAGGTGGGTTTTTATCATCGGAAACAGAATTAGCCCTCGATGTCTGAACAACTTTTTTTTGAAAAAATCCCTAAGCCGCGCGGTCACAATTTCTTCAAAATTTCTGACGTTCTGCAATTCACTCAAAAATGGTGCCAAACTGTTGCAAACCATCCCCTGAAAGGTTTTTCGGTGGAAACAGGTGGGTTTTTATCATCGAAACAGAATTAGCCCTCGATGTCTGAACAACATTTTTTTGAAAAAATCCCCAAGCCGCGCGGTCACAATTTCTTCAAAATTTCTGACGTTCTGCAATTCACTCAAAAATGGTGCCAAACTGTTGCTAACCATCCCCTGAAAGGTTTTTCGGTGGAAACAGATGTGTTTTTATCATCGGAAACAGAATTAGCCCTCAATGTCTGAAAAACTTTTTTTAAAAAAATCCCTAAGGCGCGGTCACAATTTCTTCAAAATGTCAGACGTTCTGCAATTCACTCAAAAATGGTGCCAAACTGTTGCAAACCATCTCCTGAAAGGTTTTTCGGTGGAAACAGGTGGGTTTTTATCATCGGAAACAGAATTAGCCCTCGATGTCTGAAAACTTTTTTTTGAAAAAATCCGTAAGCTGCGCGGTCACAATTTCTTCAAAATTTCTGACATTCTGCAATTCACTCAAAAATGGTGCCAAACTGTTGCAAACCATCCCCTGAAAGGTTTTTGGTGGAAACAGATGTGTTTTTATCATCGGAAACAGAATTAGCCCTCGATGTCTGAAAAACTTTTTTTTGAAAAAATCCCTAAGCCGCGCGGTCACAATTTCTTCAAAATTTCAGACGTTCTGCAATAAACTCAAAAATGGTGCCAAACTGTTGCAAACCATCCCCTGAAAGGTTTTTCGGTGGAAACAGATGTGTTTTTATCATCGAAACAGAATTAGCCCTCGATGTCTGAACAACCTTTTTTTGAAAAAATCCCTAAGCCGCGCGGTCACAATTTCTTCAAAATTTCTGACGTTCTGCAATTCACTCAAAAATGGTGCCAAACTGTTGCAAACCATCCCCTGAAAGGTTTTTCGTTGGAAACAGAAGTGTTTTTATCATCGGAACAGAATTAGCCCTCGATGTCTGAACAACCTTTTTTTGAAAAAATCCCTAAGCCGCGCGGTCACAATTTCTTCAAAATTTCTGACGTTCTGCAATTCACTCAAAAATGGTGCCAAACTGTTGCAAACCATCTCCTGAAAGGTTTTTCGGTGGAAACAGGTGGGTTTTTATCATCGGAAACAGAATTAGCCCTCGATGTCTGAACAACCTTTTTTTGAAAAAATCCCTAAGCCGCGCGGTCACAATTTCTTCAAAATTTCTGACGTTCTGCAATTCACTCAAAAATGGTGCCAAACTGTTGCAAACCATCCCCTGAAAGGTTTTTCGGTGGAAACAGGTGGGTTTTTATCATCGGAAACAGAATTAGCCCTCGATGTCTGAACAACTTTTTTTTGAAAAAATCCCTAAGCCGCGCGGTCACAATTTCTTCAAAATTTCTGACGTTCTGCAATTCACTCAAAAATGGTGCCAAACTGTTGCAAACCATCCCCTGAAAGGTTTTTCGGTGGAAACAGGTGGGTTTTTATCATCGAAACAGAATTAGCCCTCGATGTCTGAACAACATTTTTTTGAAAAAATCCCCAAGCCGCGCGGTCACAATTTCTTCAAAATTTCTGACGTTCTGCAATTCACTCAAAAATGGTGCCAAACTGTTGCTAACCATCCCCTGAAAGGTTTTTCGGTGGAAACAGATGTGTTTTTATCATCGGAAACAGAATTAGCCCTCAATGTCTGAAAAACTTTTTTTAAAAAAATCCCTAAGGCGCGGTCACAATTTCTTCAAAATGTCAGACGTTCTGCAATTAACTCAAAAATGGTGCCAAACTATTGCAAACCATCCCCTGAAAGGTTTTTCGGTGGAAACAGATGTGTTTTTATCTTCGGAAACAGAATTAGCCCTCGATGTCTGAACAACTTTTTTTTGAAAAAATCCTTAAGCCGCGCGGTCACAATTTTTTCAAAATTTCTGACGTTCTGCAATTCACTCAAAAATGGTGCCAAACTGTTGCAAACCATCCCCTGAAAGGTTTTTCGGTGGAAACAGATGTGTTTTTATCATCGAAACGGAATTAGCCCTCGATGTCTGAACAACCTTTTTTTGAAAAAATCCCTAAGCCGCGCGGTCACAATTTCTTCAAAATTTCTGACGTTCTGCAATTCACTCAAAAATGGTGCCAAACTGTTGCAAACCATCTCCTGAAAGGTTTTTCGGTGGAAACAGGTGGGTTTTTATCATCGGAAACAGAATTAGCCCTCGATGTCTGAAAACTTTTTTTTGAAAAAATCCCTAAGCTGCGCGGTCACAATTTCTTCAAAATTTCTGACGTTCTGCAATTCACTCAAAAATGGTGCCAAACTGTTGCTAACCATCCCCTGAAAGGTTTTTGGTGGAAACAGATGTGTTTTTATCATCGGAAACAGAATTAGCCCTCGATGTCTGAAAAACTTTTTTTTTAAAAATCCCTAAGCCGCGCGGTCACAATTTCTTCAAAATTTCAGACGTTCTGCAATTAACTCAAAAATGGTGCCAAACTGTTGCAAACCATCCCCTGAAAGGTTTTTCGGTGTAAACAGATGTGTTTTTATCATCTTAAACAGAATTAGCCCTCGATGTCTGAACAACTTATTTTTTAAAATCCCTAAGCCGCGCGGTCACAATTTCTTCAAAATTTCTGACGTTCTGCAATTCACTCAAAAATGGTGCCAAACTGTTGCAAACCATCTCCTGAAAGGTTTTTCGGTGGAAACAGGTGGGTTTTTATCATCGGAAACAGAATTAGCCCTCGATGTCTGAAAACTTTTTTTTGAAAAAATCCGTAAGCTGCGCGGTCACAATTTCTTCAAAATTTCTGACATTCTGCAATTCACTCAAAAATGGTGCCAAACTGTTGCAAACCATCCCCTGAAAGGTTTTTGGTGGAAACAGATGTGTTTTTATCATCGGAAACAGAATTAGCCCTCGATGTCTGAAAAACTTTTTTTTGAAAAAATCCCTAAGCCGCGCGGTCACAATTTCTTCAAAATTTCAGACGTTCTGCAATAAACTCAAAAATGGTGCCAAACTGTTGCAAACCATCCCCTGAAAGGTTTTTCGGTGGAAACAGATGTGTTTTTATCATCGAAACAGAATTAGCCCTCGATGTCTGAACAACCTTTTTTTGAAAAAATCCCTAAGCCGCGCGGTCACAATTTCTTCAAAATTTCTGACGTTCTGCAATTCACTCAAAAATGGTGCCAAACTGTTGCAAACCATCCCCTGAAAGGTTTTTCGTTGGAAACAGAAGTGTTTTTATCATCGGAACAGAATTAGCCCTCGATGTCTGAACAACCTTTTTTGGAAAAAATCCCTAAGCCGCGCGGTCACAATTTCTTCAAAATTTCTGACGTTCTGCAATTCACTCAAAAATGGTGCCAAACTGTTGCAAACCATCCCCTGAAAGGTTTTTCGGTGGAAACAGGTGGGTTTTTATCATCGGAAACAGAATTAGCCCTCGATGTCTGAACAACTTTTTTTTGAAAAAATGCCTAAGCCGCGCGGCCACAATTTCTTCAAAATTTCTGACGTTCTGCAATTCACTCAAAAATGGTGCCAAACTGTTGCAAACCATCCCCTGAAAGGTTTTTCGGTGGAAACAGGTGGGTTTTTATCATCGGAAACAGAATTAGCCCTCGATGTCTGAACAACTTTTTTTTGAAAAAATCCCTAAGCCGCGCGGTCACAATTTCTTCAAAATTTCTGACGTTCTGCAATTCACTCAAAAATGGTGCCAAACTGTCGCTAACCATCCCCTGAAAGGTTTTTCGGTGGAAACAGATTTGTTTTTATCATCGGAAACAGAATTAGCCCTCGATGTCTGAACAACTTTTTTTAAAAAAATCCCTAAGCCGCGCCGTCACAATATCTTCAAAATTTCAGACGTTCTGCAATTAACTCAAAAATGGTGCCAAACTATTGCAAACCATCCCCTGAAAGGTTTTTCGGTGGAAACAGATGTGTTTTTATCATTGGAAACAGAATTAGCCCTCGATGTCTGAACAACTTATTTTTTAAAATCCCTAAGCCGCGCGGTCACAATTTCTTCTAAATTTCTGACATTCTTAAATTCACTCAAAAATGGTGCCAAACTGTTGCAAACCATCTCCTGAAAGGTTTTTCGGTGGAAACAGGTGGGTTTTTATCATCGGAAACAGAATTAGCCCTCGATGTCTGAACAAATTTTTTTTGAAAAAATCCCTAAGCCGCGCGGTCACAATTTCTTCAAAATTTCTGACGTTCTGCAATTCACTCAAAAATGGTGCCAAACTGTTGCAAACCATCCCCTGAAAGGTTTTTCGGTGGAAACAGATGTGTTTTTATCATCGGAACAGAATTAGCCCTCGATGTCTGAACAACCTTTTTTTGAAAAAATCCCTAAGCCGCGCGGTCACAATTTCTTCAAAATTTCTGACGTTCTGCAATTCACTCAAAAATGGTGCCAAACTGTTGCAAACCATCCCCTGAAAGGTTTTTCGGTGGGAACAGATGCATTTTTATCATCGAAACAGAATTTGCCCTCGATGTCTGAACAACTTTTTTTTGAAAAAATCCCTAAGCCGCGCGGTCACAATTTCTTCAAAATTTCTGACGTTCTGCAATTCACTCAAAAATGGTGCCAAACTGTTGCAAACCATCCCCTGAAAGGTTTTTTCGGTGGAAACAGATGTGTTTTTATCATCGAAACAGAATTAGCCCTCGATGTCTGAACAACCTTTTTTTGAAAAAATCCCTAAGCCGCGCGGTCACAATTTCTTCAAAATTTCTGACGTTCTGCAATTCACTCAAAAATGGTGCCAAACTGTTGCAAACCATCCCCTGAAAGGTTTTTCGGTGGAAACAGATGTGTTTTTATCATCGAAACAGAATAGGCCTCGATGTCTGAACAACCTTTTTTTGAAAAAATCCCTAAGCTGCGCGGTCACAATTTCTTCAAAATTTCTGACGTTCTGCAATTCACTCAAAAATGGTGCCAAACTGTTGCAAACCATCCCCTGAAAGGTTTTTCGGTGGAAACAGATGTGTTTTTATCATCGGAAACAGAATTAGCCCTCGATGTCTGAACAACTTTTTTTGAAAAAATCCCTAAGCCGCGCGGTCAAAATTTCTTCAAAATTTCTGACGTTCTGCAATTCACTCAAAAATGGTGCCAAACTGTTGCAAACCATCCCCTGAAAGGTTTTTCGGTGGAAACAGGTGGGTTTTTATCATCGGAAACAGAATTAGCCCTCGATGTCTGAAGAACTTTTTTTTAAAAAAATCCCTAAGCCGCGCGGTCACAATTTCTTCAAAATTTCTGACGTTCTGCAATTCACTCAAAAATGGTGCCAAACTGTTGCAAACCATCCCCTAAAAGGTTTTTCGGTGGAATCAGGTGGGTTTTTATCATCGGAAACAGAATTAGCCCTCGATGTCTGAACAACTTTTTTTTGAAAAAATCCCTAAGCCGCGCGCTCACAATTTCTTCAAAATTTCTGACGTTCTGCAATTCACTCAAAAATGGTGCCAAACTGTTGCAAACCATCCCCTGAAAGGTTTTTCGGTTTAAACAGGTGGGTTTTTATCATCGGAAACAGAATGAGCCCTCGATGTCTGAACAACTTTTTTTTGAAAAAATCCCTAAGCCGCGCGGTCACAATTTCTTCAAAATTTCTGACGTTCTGCAATTCACTCAAAAATGGTGCCAAACTGTTGCAAACCATCCCCTGAAAGGTTTTTCGGTGGAAACAGGTGGGTTTTTATCATCGGAAACAGAATTAGCCCTCAATGTCTGAACAACGTTTTTTAAAAAAAAATCCCTAAGCCGCGCGGTCACAATTTCTTCAAAATTTCTGACGTTCTGCAATTCACTCAAAAATGGTGCCAAACTGTTGCAAACCATCCCCTTAAAGCTTTTTCGGTGGAAACAGATGCATTTTTATCATCGAAACAGAATTAGACCTCGATGTCTGAACAACTTTTTTTTCAAAAAAAATCCCTAAGCCGCGCGGTCACAATTTCTTCAAAATTTCTGACGTTCTGCAATTCACTCAAAAATGGTGCCAAACTGTTGCAAACCATCCCCTGAAAGGTTTTTCGGTGGAAACAGGTGGGTTTTTATCATCGGAAACAGAATTAGCCCTCAATGTCTGAACAACGTTTTTTAAAAAAATCCCTAAGCCGCGCGGTCACAATTTCGTCAAAATTTCTGACGTTCTGCAATTCACTCAAAAATGGTGCCAAACTGTTGCAAACCATCCCCTTAAAGGTTTTTCGGTGGAAACAGATGCATTTTTATCATCGAAACAGAATTAGACCTCGATGTCTGAACAACTTTTTTTTCAAAAAAAATCCCTAAGCCGCGCGGTCACAATTTCTTCAAAATTTCTGACGTTCTGCAATTCACTCAAAAATGGTGCCAAACTGTTGCAAACCATCCCCTGAAAGGTTTTTCGGTGGAAACAGGTGGGTTTTTATCATCGGAAACAGAATTAGCCCTCGATGTCTGAACAACTCTTTTTTCAAAAAAAATCCCTAAGCCGCGCGGTCACAATTTCTTCAAAATTTCTGACGTTCTGCAATTCACTCAAAAATGGTGCCAAACTGTTGCAAACCATCCCCTTAAAGCTTTTTCGGTGGAAACAGATGCATTTTTATCATCGAAACAGAATTAGACCTCGATGTCTGAACAACTTTTTTTTCAAAAAAAATCCCTAAGCCGCGCGGTCACAATTTCTTCAAAATTTCTGACGTTCTGCAATTCACTCAAAAATGGTGCCAAACTGTTGCAAACCATCCCCTGAAAGGTTTTTCGGTGGAAACAGGTGGGTTTTTATCATCGGAAACAGAATTAGCCCTCGATGTCTGAACAACTCTTTTTTCAAAAAAAATCCCTAAGCCGCGCGGTCACAATTTCTTCAAAATTTCTGACGTTCTGCAATTCACTCAAAAATGGTGCCAAACTGTTGCAAACCATCCCCTGAAAGGTTTTTCGGTGTAAACAGATGTGTTTTTATCATCGGAAACAGAATTAGCCCTCGATGTCTGAACAACTTTTTTTGAAAAAATCCCTAAGCCGCGCGGTCACAATTTCTTCAAAATTTCTGACGTTCTTAAATTCACTCAAAAATGGTGCCAAACTGTTGCAAACATCTCCTGAAAGGTTTTTCGGTGGAAACAGGTGGGTTTTTATCATCGGAAACAGAATTAGCCCTCGATGTCTGAAAACTTTTTTTTGAAAAAATCCCTAAGCCGCGCGGTCACAATTTCTTCAAAATTTCTGACGTGCTGCAATTCACTCAAAAATGGTGCCAAACTGTTGCAAACCATCCCCTGAAAGGTTTTTCGGTGGAAACAGGTGGGTTTTTATCATCGGAAACAGAATTAGCCCTCGATGTCTGAAAACTTTTTTTTGAAAAAATCCCTAAGCCGCGCGGTCACAATTTCTTCAAAATTTCTGACGTTCTGCAATTCACTCAAAAATGGTGCCAAACTGTTGCAAACCATCCCCTGAAAGGTTTTTCGGTGGAAACAGATGTGTTTTTATCATCAAAACAGAATAGGCCTCGATGTCTGAACAACCTTTTTTTGAAAAAATCCCTAAGCTGCGCGGTCACAATTTCTTCAAAATTTCTCACGTTCTGCAGTTCACTCAAAAATGGTGCCAAACTGTTGCAAACCACCCCCTGAAATGTTTTTCGGTGGAAACAGGTGGGTTTTTATCATCGGAAACAGAATTAGCCCTCGATGTCTGAACAACTTTTTTTTGAAAAAATCCCTAAGCCGCGCGGTCACAATTTCTTCAAAATTTCTGACGTTCTTAAATTCACTCAAAAATGGTGCCAAACTGTTGCAAACCATCTCCTGAAAGGTTTTTCGGTGGAAACAGGTGGGTTTTTATCATCGGAAACAGAATTAGCCCTCGATGTCTGAACAACTTTTTTTTGAAAAAATCCCTAAGCCGCGCGGTCACAATTTCTTCAAAATTTCTGACGTTCTGCAATTCACTCAAAAATGGTGCCAAACTGTTGCAAACCATCCCCTGAAAGGTTTTTCGGTGGAAACAGATGTATTTTTATCATCAGAAACAGAATAGGCCTCGATCTCTGAACAACCTTTTTTTGAAAAAATCCCTAAGCTGCGCGGTCACAATTTCTTCAAAATTTGTCACGTTCTGCAATTCACTCAAAAATGGTGCCAAACTGTTGCAAACCATCCCCTGAAAGGTTTTTCGGTGGAAACAGATGTGTTTTTATCATCGGAAACAGAATTAGCCCTCGATGTCTGAACAACTTTTTTTGAAAAAATCCCTAAGCCGCGCGGTCAAAATTTCTTCAAAATTTCTGACGTTCTGCAATTCACTCAAAAATGGTGCCAAACTGTTGCAAACCATCCCCTGAAAGGTTTTTCGGTGGAAACAGGTGGGTTTTTATCATCGGAAACAGAATTAGCCCTCAATGTCTGAAAACCCTTTTTTTAAAAAAATCCCTAAGCCGCGCGGTCACAATTTCTTCAAAATTTCTGACGTTCTGCAATTCACTCAAAAATGGTGCCAAACTGTTGCAAACCATCCCCTGAAAGGTTTTTCGGTGGAAACAGGTGGGTTTTTATCATCGGAAACAGAATTAGCCCTCGATGTCTGAACAACTTTTTTTTGAAAAAATCCCTAAGCCGCGCCGTCACAATTTCTTCAAAATTTCTGACGTTCTGCAATTCACTCAAAAATGGTGCCAAACTGTTGCAAACCATCCCCTGAAAGGTTTTTCGGTGGAAACAGGTGGGTTTTTATCATCGGAAACAGAATTAGCCCTCGATGTCTGAACAACTTTTTTTTTGAAAAAATCCCTAAGCCGCGCGGTCACAATTTCTACAAAATTTTTGACGTTCTGCAATTCACTCAAAAATGGTGCCAAACTGTTGCAAACGATCCCCTGAAAGGTTTTTCGGTGGAAACAGATGTGTTTTTATCATCGGAAACAGAATTAGCCCTCGATGTCTGAACAACTTTTTTTGAAAAAATCCCTAAGCCGCGCGGTCAAAATTTCTTCAAAATTTCTGACGTTCTGCAATTCACTCAAAAATGGTGCCAAACTGTTGCAAACCATCCCCTGAAAGGTTTTTCGGTGGAAACAGATGCGTTTTTATCATCGGAAACAGAATTAGCCCTCGATGTCTGAACAACTCTTTTTTCAAAAAAAATCCCTAAGCCGCGCGGTCACAATTTCTTCAAAATTTCTGACGTTCTGCAATTCACTCAAAAATGGTGCCAAACTGTTGCAAACCATCCCCTTAAAGGTTTGTCGGTGGAAACAGGTGGGTTTTTATCATCGGAAACAGAATTAGCCCTCGATGTCTGCACAACTCTTTTTTCAAAAAAAATCCCTAAGCCGCGCTGTCACAATTTTTTCAAAATTTCTGACGTTCTGCAATTCACTCAAAAATGGTGCCAAACTGTTGCAAACCATCCCCTGAAAGGTTTTTCGGTGGAAACAGATGTGTTTTTATCATCGGAAACAGAATTAGCCCTCGATGTCTGAACAACTTTTTTTGAAAAAATCCCTAAGCCGCGCGGTCACAATTTCTTCAAAATTTCTGACGTTCTTAAATTCACTCAAAAATGGTGCCAAACTGTTGCAAACCATCTCCTGAAAGGTTTTTCGGTGGAAACAGGTGGGTTTTTATCATCGGAAACAGAATTAGCCCTCGATGTCTGAAAACTTTTTTTTGAAAAAATCCCTAAGCCGCACGGTCACAATTTCTTCAAAATTTCTGACGTTCTGCAATTCACTCAAAAATGGTGCCAAACTGTTGCAAACCATCCCCTGAAAGGTTTTTCGGTGGAAACAGATGTGTTTTTATCATCGAAACAGAATAGGCCTCGATGTCTGAACAACCTTTTTTTGAAAAAACCCCTAAGCTGCGCGGTCACAATTTTTTCAAAATTTCTCACGTTCTGCAATTCACTCAAAAATGGTGCCAAACTGTTGCAAACCATCCCCTGAAAGGTTTTTCGGTGGAAACAGATGTGTTTTTATCATCGGAAACAGAATTAGCCCTCGATGTCTGAACAACTTTTTTTGAAAAAATCCCTAAGCCGCGCGGTCACAATTTCTTCAAAATTTCTGACGTTCTGCAATTCACTCAAAAATGGTGCCAAACTGTTGCAAACCATCCCCTGAAAGGTTTTTCGGTGTAAACAGATGTGTTTTTATCATCGGAAACAGAATTAGCCCTCAATGTCTGAACAACTTTTTTTGAAAAAATCCCTAAGCCGCGCGGTCACAATTTCTTCAAAATTTCTGACGTTCTTAAATTCACTCAAAAATGGTGCCAAACTGTTGCAAACCATCTCCTGAAAGGTTTTTCGGTGGAAACAGGTGGGTTTTTATCATCGGAAACAGAATTAGCCCTCGATGTCTGAAAACTTTTTTTTGAAAAAATCCCTAAGCCGCGCGGTCACAATTTCTTCAAAATTTCTGACGTTCTGCAATTCACTCAAAAATGGTGCCAAACTGTTGCAAACCATCCCCTGAAAGGTTTTTCGGTGGAAACAGATGTGTTTTTATCATCGAAACAGAATAGGCCTCGATCTCTGAACAACCTTTTTTTGAAAAAATCCCTAAGCCGCGCGGTCACAATTTCTTCAAAATTTCTGACGTTCTGCAATTCACTCAAAAATGGTGCCAAACTGTTGCAAACCATCCCCTGAAAGGTTTTTCGGTGGAAACAGATGTGTTTTTATCATCGAAACAGAATTAGCCCTCGATGTCTGAAAACTTTTTTTTGAAAAAATCCCTAAGCCGCGCGGTCACAATTTCTTCAAAATTTCTGACGTTCTGCAATTCACTCAAAAATGGTGCCAAACTGTTGCAAACCATCCCCTGAAAGGTTTTTCGGTGGAAACAGATGTGTTTTTATCATCGAAACAGAATAGGCCTCGATCTCTGAACAACCTTTTTTTGAAAAAATCCCTAAGCCGCGCGGTCACAATTTCTTCAAAATTTCTGACGTTCTGCAATTCACTCAAAAATGGTGCCAAACTGTTGCAAACCATCCCCTGAAAGGTTTTTCGGTGGAAACAGATGCGTTTTTATCATCGGAAACAGAATTAGCCCTCGATGTCTGAACAACTTTTTTTTGAAAAAATCCCTAAGCCGCGCGGTCACAATTTCTTCAAAATTTCTGACATTCTGCAATTCACTCAAAAATGGTGCCAAACTGTTGCAAACCATCCCCTGAAAGGTTTGTCGGTGGAAACAGATGTGTTTTTATCATCGGAAACAGAATTAGCCCTCGATGTCTGAACAACTTTTTTTGAAAAAATCCCTAAGCCGCGCGGTCACAATTTCTTCAAAATTTCTGACGTTCTGCAATTCACTCAAAAATGGTGCCAAACTGTTGCAAACCATCCCCTGAAAGGTTTTTCGGTGTAAACAGATGTGTTTTTATCATCGGAAACAGAATTAGCCCTCGATGTCTGAACAACTTTTTTTGAAAAAATCCCTAAGCCGCGCGGTCACAATTTCTTCAAAATTTCTGACGTTCTTAAATTCACTCAAAAATGGTGCCAAACTGTTGCAAACCATCTCCTGAAAGGTTTTTCGGTGGAAACAGGTGGGTTTTTATCATCGGAAACAGAATTAGCCCTCGATGTCTGAAAACTTTTTTTTGAAAAAATCCCTAAGCCGCGCGGTCACAATTTCTTCAAAATTTCTGACGTTCTGCAATTCACTCAAAAATGGTGCCAAACTGTTGCAAACCATCCCCTGAAAGGTTTTTCGGTGGAAACAGATGTGTTTTTATCATCGAAACAGAATAGGCCTCGATCTCTGAACAACCTTTTTTTGAAAAAATCCCTAAGCCGCGCGGTCACAATTTCTTCAAAATTTCTGACGTTCTGCAATTCACTCAAAAATGGTGCCAAACTGTTGCAAACCATCCCCTGAAAGGTTTTTCGGTGGAAACAGATGCGTTTTTATCATCGGAAACAGAATTAGCCCTCAATGTCTGAAAAACCTTTTTTTAAAAAAAATCCCTAAGCCGCGCGGTCACAATTTCTTCAAAATTTCTGACGTTCTGCAATTCACTCAAAAATGGTGCCAAACTGTTGCAAACCATCCCCTGAAAGGTTTTTCGTTGGAAACAGGTGGGTTTTTATCATCGGAAACAGAATTAGCCCTCGATGTCTGAAGAACTTTTTTTTAAAAAAATCCCTAAGCCGCGCGGTCACAATTTCTTCAAAATTTCTGACGTTCTGCAATTCACTCAAAAATGGTGCCAAACTGTTGCAAACCATCCCCTGAAAGGTTTTTCGGTGGAAACAGGTGGGTTTTTATCATCGGAAACAGAATTAGCCCTCGATGTCTGAACAACTTTTTTTTGAAAAAATCCCTAAGCCGCGCGGTCACAATTTCTTCAAAATTTCTGACATTCTGCAATTCACTCAAAAATGGTGCCAAACTGTTGCAAACCATCCCCTGAAAGGTTTGTCGGTGGAAACAGGTGGGTTTTTATCATCGGAAACAGAATTAGCCCTCGATGTCTGAACAACTCTTTTTTCAAAAAAAATCCCTAAGCCGCGCGGTCACAATTTCTTCAAAATTTCTGACGTTCTGCAATTCACTCAAAAATGGTGCCAAACTGTTGCAAACCATCCCCTGAAAGGTTTTTCGGTGTAAACAGATGTGTTTTTATCATCGGAAACAGAATTAGCCCTCGATGTCTGAACAACTTTTTTTGAAAAAATCCCTAAGCCGCGCGGTCACAATTTCTTCAAAATTTCTGACGTTCTGCAATTCACTCAAAAATGGTGCCAAACTGTTGCAAACCATCCCCTGAAAGGTTTTTCGGTGGAAACAGATGTGTTTTTATCATCGAAACAGAATAGGCCTCGATGTCTGAACAACTTTTTTTGAAAAAATCCCTAAGCCGCGCGGTCACAATTTCTTCAAAATTTCTGACGTTCTGCAATTCACTCAAAAATGGTGCCAAACTGTTGCAAACCATCCCCTGAAAGGTTTTTCGGTGGAAACAGATGCGTTTTTATCATCGGAAACAGAATTAGCCCTCAACGTCTGAAAAACCTTTTTTTAAAAAAAATCCCTAAGCCGCGCGGTCACAATTTCTTCAAAATTTCTGACGTTCTGCAATTCACTCAAAAATGGTGCCAAACTGTTGCAAACCATCCCCTGAAAGGTTTTTCGTTGGAAACAGGTGGGTTTTTATCATCGGAAACAGAATTAGCCTTCGATGTCTGAACAACTTTTTTTTAAAAAAATCCCTAAGCCGCGCGGTCACAATTTCTTCAAAATTTCTGACGTTCTGCAATTCACTCAAAAATGGTGCCAAACTGTTGCAAACCATCCCCTGAAAGGTTTTTCGGTGGAAACAGGTGGGTTTTTATCATCGGAAACAGAATTAGCCCTCGATGTCTGAACAACTTTTTTTTGAAAAAATCCCTAAGCCGCGCGGTCACAATTTCTTCAAAATTTCTGACATTCTGCAATTCACTCAAAAATGGTGCCAAACTGTTGCAAACCATCCCCTGAAAGGTTTGTTGGTGGAAACAGGTGGGTTTTTATCATCGGAAACAGAATTAGCCCTCGATGTCTGAACAACTCTTTTTTCAAAAGAAATCCCTAAACCGCGCGGTCACAATTTCTTCAAAATTTCTGACGTTCTGCAATTCACTCAAAAATGGTGCCAAACTGTTGCAAACCATCCCCTGAAAGGTTTTTCGGTGGAAACAGATGTGTTTTTATCATCGAAACAGAATAGGCCTCGATGTCTGAACAACCTTTTTTTGAAAAAATCCCTAAGCTGCGCGGTCACAATTTTTTCAAAATTTCTCACGTTCTGCAATTCACTCAAAAATGGTGCCAAACTGTTGCAAACCATCCCCTGAAAGGTTTTTCGGTGGAAACAGATGTGTTTTTATCATCGGAAACAGAATTAGCCCTCGATGTCTGAACAACTTTTTTTGAAAAAATCCCTAAGCCGCGCGGTCAAAATTTCTTCAAAATTTCTGACGTTCTGCAATTCACTCAAAAATGGTGCCAAACTTTTGCAAACCATCCCCTGAAAGGTTTTTCGGTGGAAACAGATGCGTTTTTATCATCGAAAACAGAATTAGCCCTCAATGTCTGAAAAACCTTTTTTAAAAAAAATCCCTAAGCCGCGCGGTCACAATTTCTTCAAAATTTCTGACATTCTGCAATTCACTCAAAAATGGTGCCAAACTGTTGCAAACCATCCCCTGAAAGGTTTGTTGGTGGAAACAGGTGGGTTTTTATCATCGGAAACAGAATTAGCCCTCGATGTCTGAACAACTCTTTTTTCAAAAGAAATCCCTAAACCGCGCGGTCACAATTTCTTCAAAATTTCTGACGTTCTGCAATTCACTCAAAAATGGTGCCAAACTGTTGCAAACCATCCCCTGAAAGGTTTTTCGGTGTAAACAGATGTGTTTTAATCATCGGAAACAGAATTAGCCCTCGATGTCTGAACAACTTTTTTTGAAAAAATCCCTAAGCCGCGCGGTCACAATTTCTTCAAAATTTCTGACGTTCTGCAATTCACTCAAAAATGGTGCCAAACTGTTGCAAACCATCTCCTGAAAGGTTTTTCGGTGGAAACAGGTGGGTTTTTATCATCGGAAACAGAATTAGCCCTCGATGTCTGAAAACTTTTTTTTGAAAAAATCCCTAAGTCGCGCGGTCACAATTTCTTCAAAATTTCTGACGTTCTGCAATTCACTCAAAAATGGTGCCAAACTGTTGCAAACCATCCCCTGAAAGGTTTTTCGGTGGAAACAGATGTGTTTTTATCATCGAAACAGAATAGGCCTCGATGTCTGAACAACCTTTTTTTGAAAAAATCCCTAAGCTGCGCGGTCACAATTTTTTCAAAATTTCTCACGTTCTGCAATTCACTCAAAAATGGTGCCAAACTGTTGCAAACCATCCCCTGAAAGGTTTTTCGGTGTAAACAGATGTGTTTTAATCATCGGAAACAGAATTAGCCCTCGATGTCTGAACAACTTTTTTTGAAAAAATCCCTAAGCCGCGCGGTCACAATTTCTTCAAAATTTCTGACGTTCTGCAATTCACTCAAAAATGGTGCCAAACTGTTGCAAACCATCTCCTGAAAGGTTTTTCGGTGGAAACAGGTGGGTTTTTATCATCGGAAACAGAATTAGCCCTCGATGTCTGAAAACTTTTTTTTGAAAAAATCCCTAAGTCGCGCGGTCACAATTTCTTCAAAATTTCTGACGTTCTGCAATTCACTCAAAAATGGTGCCAAACTGTTGCAAACCATCCCCTGAAAGGTTTTTCGGTGGAAACAGATGTGTTTTTATCATCGAAACAGAATAGGCCTCGATGTCTGAACAACCTTTTTTTGAAAAAATCCCTAAGCTGCGCGGTCACAATTTTTTCAAAATTTCTCACGTTCTGCAATTCACTCAAAAATGGTGCCAAACTGTTGCAAACCATCCCCTGAAAGGTTTTTCGGTGGAAACAGATGTGTTTTTATCATCGGAAACAGAATTAGCCCTCGATGTCTGAACAACTTTTTTTTAAAAAATCCCTAAGCCGCGCGGTCAAAATTTCTTCAAAATTTCTGACGTTCTGCAATTCACTCAAAAATGGTGCCAAACTTTTGCAAACCATCCCCTGAAAGGTTTTTCGGTGGAAACAGATGCGTTTTTATCATCGAAAACAGAATTAGCCCTCAATGTCTGAAAAACCTTTTTTTTAAAAAATTCCTAAGCCGCGCGGTCACAATTTCTTCAAAATTTCTGACGTTCTGCAATTCACTCAAAAATGGTGCCAAACTTTTGCAAACCATCCCCTGAAAGGTTTTTCGGTAGAAACAGATGCGTTTCTATCATCGGAAACAGAATTAGCCCTCGATGTCTGAACAAATCTTTTTTCAAAAAAAATCCCTAAGCCGCGCGGTCACAATTTCTTCAAAATTTCTGACGTTCTGCAATTCACTCAAAAATGGTGCCAAACTGTTGCAAACCATCTCCTGAAAGGTTTTTCGGTGTAAACAGATGTGTTTTTATCATCGGAAACAGAATTAGCCCTCAATGTCTGAACAACTTTTTTTGAAAAAATCCCTAAGCCGCGCGGTCACAATTTCTTCAAAATTTCTGACGTTCTTAAATTCACTCAAAAATGGTGCCAAACTGTTGCAAACCATCTCCTGAAAGGTTTTTCGGTGGAAACAGGTGGGTTTTTATCATCGGAAACAGAATTAGCCCTCGATGTCTGAACACCTTTTTTTTGAAAAAATCCCTAAGCCGCGCGGTCACAATTTCTTCAAAATTTCTGACGTTCTGCAATTCACTCAAAAATGGTGCCAAACTGTTGCAAACCATCCCCTGAAAGTTTTTTCGGTGGAAACAGATGTGTTTTTATCATCGTAACAGAATAGGCCTCGATGTCTGAACAACCTTTTTTTGAAAAAATCCCTAAGCTGCGCGGTCACAATTTCTTCAAAATTTCTGACGTTCTGCAATTCACTCAAAAATGGTGCCAAACTGTTGCAAACCATCCCCTGAAAGGTTTTTCGGTGGAAACAGATGTGTTTTTATCATCGGAAACAGAATTAGCCCTCGATGTCTGAACAACTTTTTTTGAAAAAATCCCTAAGCCGTGCGGTCACAATTTCTTCAAAATTTCTGACGTTCTGCAATTCACTCAAAAATGGTGCCAAACTGTTGCAAACCATCCCCTGAAAGGTTTTTCGGTGGAAACAGATGCGTTTTTATCATCGGAAACAGAATTAGCCCTCAATGTCTGAAAAACCTTTTTTTAAAAAAATCCCTAAGCCGCGCGGTCACAATTTCTTCAAAATTTCTGACGTTCTGCAATTCACTCAAAAATGGTGCCAAACTGTTGCAAACCATCCCCTGAAAGGTTTTTCGGTGGAAACAGGTGGGTTTTTATCATCGGAAACAGAATTAGCCCTCGATGTCTGAACAACTTTTTTTTGAAAAAATCCCTAAGCCGCGCGGTCACAATTTCTTCAAAATTTCTGACGTTCTGCAATTCACTCAAAAATGGTGCCAAACTGTTGCAAACCATCCCCTGAAAGGTTTTTCGGTGGAAACAGGTGGGTTTTAATCATAGGAAACAGAATTAGCCCTCAATGTCTGAACAACGTTTTTTAAAAAAATCCCTAAGCCGCGCGCTCACAATTTCTTCAAAATTTCTGACGTTCTGCAATTCACTCAAAAATGGTGCCAAACTGTTGCAAACCATCCCCTGAAAGGTTTTTCGGTGGAAACAGATGTGTTTTTATCATCAGAAACTGAATTAGCCCTCAATGTCTGAACAACTTTTTTTGAAAAAATCCCTAAGCCGCGCGGTCACAATTTCTTCAAAATTTCTGACATTCTGCAATTCACTCAAAAATGGTGCCAAACTGTTGCAAACCATCCCCTGAAAGGTTTGTCGGTGGAAACAGGTGGGTTTTTATCATCGGAAACAGAATTAGCCCTCGATGTCTGAACAACTTTTTTTGAAAAAATCCCTAAGCCGCGCGGTCACAATTTCTTCAAAATTTCTGACATTCTGCAATTCACTCAAAAATGGTGCCAAACTGTTGCAAACCATCCCCTGAAAGGTTTGTCGGTGGAAACAGGTGGGTTTTTATCATCGGAAACAGAATTAGCCCTCGATGTCTGAACAACTCTTTTTTCAAAAAAAATCCCTAAGCCGTGCGGTCACAATTTCTTCAAAATTTCTGACGTTCTTAAATTCACTCAAAAATGGTGCCAAACTGTTGCAAACCATCTCCTGAAAGGTTTTTCGGTGGAAACAGGTGGGTTTTTATCATCGGAAACAGAATTAGCCCTCGATGTCTGAAAACTTTTTTTTGAAAAAATCCCTAAGCCGCGCGGTCACAATTTCTTCAAAATTTCTGACGTTCTGCAATTCACTCAAAAATGGTGCCAAACTGTTGCAAACCATCCCCTGAAAGGTTTTTCGGTGGAAACAGGTGGGTTTTTATCATCGGAAACAGAATTAGCCCTCAATGTCTGAACAACGTTTTTTAAAAAAATCCCTAAGCCGCGCGGTCACAATTTCTTCAAAATTTCTGACGTTCTGCAATTCACTCAAAAATGGTGCCAAACTGTTGCAAACCATCCCCTTAAAGGTTTTTCGGTGGAAACAGATGTGTTTTTATCATCAGAAACAGAATTAGCCCTCAATGTCTGAACAACTTTTTTTGAAAAAATCCCTAAGCCGCGCGGTCACAATTTCTTCAAAATTTCTGACATTCTGCAATTCACTCAAAAATGGTGCCAAACTGTTGCAAACCATCCCCTGAAAGGTTTGTCGGTGGAAACAGGTGGGTTTTTATCATCGGAAACAGAATTAGCCCTCGATGTCTGAACAACTCTTTTTTCAAAAAAAATCCCTAAGCCGCGCGGTCACAATTTCTTCAAAATTTCTGACGTTCTGCAATTCACTCAAAAATGGTGCCAAACTGTTGCAAACCATCCCCTGAAAGGTTTTTCGGTGTAAACAGATGTGTTTTTATCATCGGAAACAGAATTAGCCCTCGATGTCTGAACAACTTTTTTTGAAAAAATCCCTAAGCCGCGCGGTCACAATTTCTTCAAAATTTCTGACGTTCTTAAATTCACTCAAAAATGGTGCCAAACTGTTGCAAACCATCCCCTGAAAGGTTTGTCGGTGGAAACAGGTGGGTTTTTATCATCGGAAACAGAATTAGCCCTCGATGTCTGAACAACTCTTTTTTCAAAAAAAATCCCTAAGCCGCGCGGTCACAATTTCTTCAAAATTTCTGACGTTCTGCAATTCACTCAAAAATGGTGCCAAACTGTTGCAAACCATCCCCTGAAAGGTTTTTCGGTGTAAACAGATGTGTTTTTATCATCGGAAACAGAATTAGCCCTCGATGTCTGAACAACTATTTTTGAAAAAATCCCTAAGCCGCGCGGTCACAATTTCTTCAAAATTTCTGACGTTCTTAAATTCACTCAAAAATGGTGCCAAACTGTTGCAAACCATCTCCTGAAAGGTTTTTCGGTGGAAACAGGTGGGTTTTTATCATCGGAAACAGAATTAGCCCTCAATGTCTGAAAACTTTTTTTTGAAAAAATCCCTAAGCCGCGCGGTCACAATTTCTTCAAAATTTCTGACGTTCTGCAATTCACTCAAAAATGGTGCCAAACTGTTGCAAACCATCCCCTGAAAGGTTTTTCGGTGGAAACAGATGTGTTTTTATCATCGAAACAGAATAGGCCTCGATGTCTGAACAACTTTTTTTGAAAAAATCCCTAAGCCGCGCAGTCAAAATTTCTTCAAAATTTCTGACGTTCTGCAATTCACTCAAAAATGGTGCCAAACTGTTGCAAACCATCCCCTGAAAGGTTTTTCGGTGGAAACAGATGCGTTTTTATCATCGGAAACAGAATTAGCCCTCAATGTCTGAAAAACCGTTTTTTAAAAAAATCTCTAAGCCGCGCGGTCACAATTTCTTCAAAATTTCTGACGTTCTGCAATTCACTCAAAAATGGTGCCAAACTGTTGCAAACCATCCCCTGAAAGGTTTTTCGTTGGAAACAGGTGGGTTTTTATCATCGGAAACAGAATTAGCCCTCGATGTCTGAAGAACTTTTTTTTAAAAAAATCCCTAAGCCGCGCGGTCACAATTTCTTCAAAATTTCTGACGTTCTGCAATTCACTCAAAAATGGTGCCAAACTGTTGCAAACCATACCCTGAAAGGTTTTTCGGTGGGAACAGATGCATTTTTATCATCGAAACAGAATTAGCCCTCGATGTCTGAACAACGTTTTTTAAAAAAAATCCCTAAGCCGCGCGGTCACAATTTCTTCAAAATTTTTGACGTTCTGCAATTCACTCAAAAATGGTGCCAAACTGTTGCAAACCATCCCCTGAAAGGTTTTTCGGTGGAAACAGATGCGTTTTTATCATCGGAAACAGAATTAGCCCTCTATGTCTGAACAACTCTTTTTTCAAAAAAAATCCCTAAGCCGCGCGGTCACCATTTCTTCAAAATTTCTGACGTTCTGCAATTCACTCAAAAATGGTGCCAAACTGTTGCAAACCATCCCCTGAAAGGTTTTTCGGTGTAAACAGATGTGTTTTTATCATCGGAAACAGAATTAGCCCTCAATGTCTGAACAACTTTTTTTGAAAAAATCCCTAAGCCGCGCGGTCACAATTTCTTCAAAATTTCTGACGTTCTGCAATTCACTCAAAAATGGTGCCAAACTGTTGCAAACCATCTCCTGAAAGGTTTTTCGGTGGAAACAGGTGGGTTTTTATCATCGGAAACAGAATTAGCCCTCGATGTCTGAAAACTTTTTTTTGAAAAAATCCCTAAGCCGCGCGGTCACAATTTCTTCAAAATTTCTGACGTTCTACAATTCACTCAAAAATGGTGCCAAACTGTTGCAAACCATCCCCTGAAAGTTTTTTCGGTGGAAACAGATGTGTTTTTATCATCGAAACAGAATAGGCCTCGATGTCTGAACAACCTTTTTTTGAAAAAATCCCTAAGCTGCGCGGTCACAATTTCTTCAAAATTTCTGACGTTCTGCAATTCACTCAAAAATGGTGCCAAACTGTTGCAAACCATCCCCTAAAAGGTTTTTCGGTGGAAACAGGTGGGTTTTTATCATCGGAAACAGAATTAGCCCTCGATGTCTGAACAACTTTTTTTTGAAAAAATCCCTAAGCCGCGCGGTCACAATTTCTTCAAAATTTCTGACGTTCTGCAATTCACTCAAAAATGGTGCCAAACTGTTGCAAACCATCCCCTGAAAGGTTTTTCGGTGGAAACAGGTGGGTTTTTATCATCGGAAACAGAATTAGCCCTCTATGTCTGAACAACTCTTTTTTCAAAAAAAATCCCTAAGCCGCGCGGTCACAATTTCTTCAAAATTTCTGACGTTCTGCAATTCACTCAAAAATGGTGCCAAACTGTTGCAAACCATCCCCTGAAAGGTTTTTCGGTGTAAACAGATGTGTTTTTATCATCGGAAACAGAATTAGCCCTCAATGTCTGAACAACTTTTTTTGAAAAAATCCCTAAGCCGCGCGGTCACAATTTCTTCAAAATTTCTGACGTTCTTAAATTCACTCAAAAATGGTGCCAAACTGTTGCAAACCATCTCCTGAAAGGTTTTTCGGTGGAAACAGGTGGGTTCTTATCATCGGAAACAGAATTAGCCCTCGATGTCTGAAAACTTTTTTTTGAAAAAATCCCTAAGCCGCGCGGTCACAATTTCTTCAAAATTTCTGACGTTCTGCAATTCACTCAAAAATGGTGCCAAACTGTTGCAAACCATCCCCTGAAAGGTTTTTCGGTGGAAACAGATGTGTTTTTATCATCGAAACAGAATAGGCCTCGATGTCTGAACAACTTTTTTTGAAAAAATCCCTAAGCCGCGCAGTCAAAATTTCTTCAAAATTTCTGACGTTCTGCAATTCACTCAAAAATGGTGCCAAACTGTTGCAAACCATCCCCTGAAAGGTTTTTCGGTGGAAACAGATGCGTTTTTATCATCGGAAACAGAATTAGCCCTCAATGTCTGAAAAACCTTTTTTAAAAAAAATCTCTAAGCCGCGCGGTCACAATTTCTTCAAAATTTCTGACGTTCTGCAATTCACTCAAAAATGGTGCCAAACTGTTGCAAACCATCCCCTGAAAGGTTTTTCGTTGGAAACAGGTGGGTTTTTATCATCGGAAACAGAATTAGCCCTCGATGTCTGAAGAACTTTTTTTAAAAAAAATCCCTAAGCCGCGCGGTCACAATTTCTTCAAAATTTCTGACGTTCTGCAATTCACTCAAAAATGGTGCCAAACAGTTGCAAACCATACCCTGAAAGGTTTTTCGGTGGGAACAGATGCATTTTTATCATCGAAACAGAATTAGCCCTCGATGTCTGAACAACTTTTTTTAAAAAAAATCCCTAAGCCGCGCGGTCACAATTTCTACAAAATTTTTGACGTTCTGCAATTCACTCAAAAATGGTGCCAAACTGTTGCAAACGATCCCCTGAAAGGTTTTTCGGTGGAAACAGATGTGTTTTTATCATCGGAAACAGAATTAGCCCTCGATGTCTGAACAACTTTTTTTTAAAAAAATCCCTAAGCCGCGCGGTCAAAATTTCTTCAAAATTTCTGACGTTCTGCAATTCACTCAAAAATGGTGCCAAACTGTTGCAAACCATCCCCTGAAAGGTTTTTCGGTGGAAACAGATGCGTTTTTATCATCGGAAACAGAATTAGCCCTCTATGTCTGAACAACTCTTTTTTCAAAAAAAATCCCTAAGCCGCGCGGTCACCATTTCTTCAAAATTTCTGACGTTCTGCAATTCACTCAAAAATGGTGCCAAACTGTTGCAAACCATCCCCTGAAAGGTTTTTCGGTGTAAACAGATGTGTTTTTATCATCGGAAACAGAATTAGCCCTCAATGTCTGAACAACTTTTTTTGAAAAAATCCCTAAGCCGCGCGGTCACAATTTCTTCAAAATTTCTGACGTTCTTAAATTCATGCAAAAATGGTGCCAAACTGTTGCAAACCATCTCCTGAAAGGTTTTTCGGTGGAAACAGGTGGGTTTTTATCATCGGAAACAGAATTAGCCCTCGATGTCTGAAAACTTTTTTTTGAAAAAATCCCTAAGCCGCGCGGTCACAATTTCTTCAAAATTTCTGACGTTCTACAATTCACTCAAAAATGGTGCCAAACTGTTGCAAACCATCCCCTGAAAGTTTTTTCGGTGGAAACAGATGTGTTTTTATCATCGAAACAGAATAGGCCTCGATGTCTGAACAACCTTTTTTTGAAAAAATCCCTAAGCTGCGCGGTCACAATTTCTTCAAAATTTCTGACGTTCTGCAATTCACTCAAAAATGGTGCCAAACTGTTGCAAACCATCCCCTAAAAGGTTTTTCGGTGGAAACAGGTGGGTTTTTATCATCGGAAACAGAATTAGCCCTCGATGTCTGAACAACTTTTTTTTGAAAAAATCCCTAAGCCGCGCGGTCACAATTTCTTCAAAATTTCTGACGTTCTGCAATTCACTCAAAAATGGTGCCAAACTGTTGCAAACCATCCCCTGAAAGGTTTTTCGGTGGAAACAGGTGGGTTTTTATCATCGGAAACAGAATTAGCCCTCTATGTCTGAACAACTCTTTTTTCAAAAAAAATCCCTAAGCCGCGCGGTCACAATTTCTTCAAAATTTCTGACGTTCTGCAATTCACTCAAAAATGGTGCCAAACTGTTGCAAACCATCCCCTGAAAGGTTTTTCGGTGGGAACAGATGCATTTTTATCATCGAAACAGAATTAGCCCTCGATGTCTGAACAACTTTTTTTAAAAAAAATCCCTAAGCCGCGCGGTCACAATTTCTACAAAATTTCTGACGTTCTTAAATTCACTCAAAAATGGTGCCAAACTGTTGCAAACGATCCCCTGAAAGGTTTTTCGGTGGAAACAGATGTGTTTTTATCATCGGAAACAGAATTAGCCCTCGATGTCTGAACAACTTTTTTTTAAAAAAATCCCTAAGCCGCGCGGTCAAAATTTCTTCAAAATTTCTGACGTTCTGCAATTCACTCAAAAATGGTGCCAAACTGTTGCAAACCATCCCCTGAAAGGTTTTTCGGTGGAAACAGATGCGTTTTTATCATCGGAAACAGAATTAGCCCTCTATGTCTGAACAACTCTTTTTTCAAAAAAAATCCCTAAGCCGCGCGGTCACCATTTCTTCAAAATTTCTGACGTTCTGCAATTCACTCAAAAATGGTGCCAAACTGTTGCAAACCATCCCCTGAAAGGTTTTTCGGTGTAAACAGATGTGTTTTTATCATCGGAAACAGAATTAGCCCTCAATGTCTGAACAACTTTTTTTGAAAAAATCCCTAAGCCGCGCGGTCACAATTTCTTCAAAATTTCTGACGTTCTTAAATTCACTCAAAAATGGTGCCAAACTGTTGCAAACCATCTCCTGAAAGGTTTTTCGGTGGAAACAGGTGGGTTTTTATCATCGGAAACAGAATTAGCCCTCGATGTCTGAAAACTTTTTTTTGAAAAAATCCCTAAGCCGCGCGGTCACAATTTCTTCAAAATTTCTGACGTTCTACAATTCACTCAAAAATGGTGCCAAACTGTTGCAAACCATCCCCTGAAAGTTTTTTCGGTGGAAACAGATGTGTTTTTATCATCGAAACAGAATAGGCCTCGATGTCTGAACAACCTTTTTTTGAAAAAATCCCTAAGCTGCGCGGTCACAATTTCTTCAAAATTTCTGACGTTCTGCAATTCACTCAAAAATGGTGCCAAACTGTTGCAAACCATCCCCTAAAAGGTTTTTCGGTGGAAACAGGTGGGTTTTTATCATCGGAAACAGAATTAGCCCTCGATGTCTGAACAACTTTTTTTTGAAAAAATCCCTAAGCCGCGCGGTCACAATTTCTTCAAAATTTCTGACGTTCTGCAATTCACTCAAAAATGGTGCCAAACTGTTGCAAACCATCCCCTGAAAGGTTTTTCGGTGGAAACAGGTGGGTTTTTATCATCGGAAACAGAATTAGCCCTCTATGTCTGAACAACTCTTTTTTCAAAAAAAATCCCTAAGCCGCGCGGTCACAATTTCTTCAAAATTTCTGACGTTCTGCAATTCACTCAAAAATGGTGCCAAACTGTTGCAAACCATCCCCTGAAAGGTTTTTCGGTGTAAACAGATGTGTTTTTATCATCGGAAACAGAATTAGCCCTCAATGTCTGAACAACTTTTTTTGAAAAAATCCCTAAGCCGCGCGGTCACAATTTCTTCAAAATTTCTGACGTTCTTAAATTCACTCAAAAATGGTGCCAAACTGTTGCAAACCATCTCCTGAAAGGTTTTTCGGTGGAAACAGGTGGGTTCTTATCATCGGAAACAGAATTAGCCCTCGATGTCTGAAAACTTTTTTTTGAAAAAATCCCTAAGCCGCGCGGTCACAATTTCTTCAAAATTTCTGACGTTCTGCAATTCACTCAAAAATGGTGCCAAACTGTTGCAAACCATCCCCTGAAAGGTTTTTCGGTGGAAACAGATGTGTTTTTATCATCGAAACAGAATAGGCCTCGATGTCTGAACAACTTTTTTTGAAAAAATCCCTAAGCCGCGCAGTCAAAATTTCTTCAAAATTTCTGACGTTCTGCAATTCACTCAAAAATGGTGCCAAACTGTTGCAAACCATCCCCTGAAAGGTTTTTCAGTGGAAACAGATGCGTTTTTATCATCGGAAACAGAATTAGCCCTCAATGTCTGAAAAACCTTTTTTAAAAAAAATCTCTAAGCCGCGCGGTCACAATTTCTTCAAAATTTCTGACGTTCTGCAATTCACTCAAAAATGGTGCCAAACTGTTGCAAACCATCCCCTGAAAGGTTTTTCGTTGGAAACAGGTGGGTTTTTATCATCGGAAACAGAATTAGCCCTCGATGTCTGAAGAACTTTTTTTAAAAAAAATCCCTAAGCCGCGCGGTCACAATTTCTTCAAAATTTCTGACGTTCTGCAATTCACTCAAAAATGGTGCCAAACTGTTGCAAACCATACCCTGAAAGGTTTTTCGGTGGGAACAGATGCATTTTTATCATCGAAACAGAATTAGCCCTCGATGTCTGAACAACTTTTTTTTAAAAAAATCCCTAAGCCGCGCGGTCACAATTTCTACAAAATTTTTGACGTTCTGCAATTCACTCAAAAATGGTGCCAAACTGTTGCAAACGATCCCCTGAAAGGTTTTTCGGTGGAAACAGATGTGTTTTTATCATCGGAAACAGAATTAGCCCTCGATGTCTAAACAACTTTTTTTAAAAAAAAATCCCTAAGCCGCGCGGTCAAAATTTCTTCAAAATTTCTGACGTTCTGCAATTCACTCAAAAATGGTGCCAAACTGTTGCAAACCATCTCCTGAAAGGTTTTTCGGTGGAAACAGGTGGGTTTTTATCATCGGAAACAGAATTAGCCCTCAATGTCTGAACAACTTTTTTTGAAAAAATCCCTAAGCCGCGCGGTCACAATTTCTTCAAAATTTCTGACGTTCTTAAATTCACTCAAAAATGGTGCCAAACTGTTGCAAACCATCTCCTGAAAGGTTTTTCGGTGGAAACAGGTGGGTTTTTATCATCGGAAACAGAATTAGCCCTCGATGTCTGAAAACTTTTTTTTGAAAAAATCCCTAAGCCGCGCGGTCACAATTTCTTCAAAATTTCTGACGTTCTACAATTCACTCAAAAATGGTGCCAAACTGTTGCAAACCATCCCCTGAAAGTTTTTTCGGTGGAAACAGATGTGTTTTTATCATCGAAACAGAATAGGCCTCGATGTCTGAACAACCTTTTTTTGAAAAAATCCCTAAGCTGCGTGGTCACAATTTCTTCAAAATTTCTGACGTTCTGCAATTCACTCAAAAATGGTGCCAAACTGTTGCAAACCATCCCCTAAAAGGTTTTTCGGTGGAAACAGGTGGGTTTTTATCATCGGAAACAGAATTAGCCCTCGATGTCTGAACAACTTTTTTTGAAAAAATCCCTAAGCCGCGCGGTCACAATTTCTTCAAAATTTCTGACGTTCTTAAATTCACTCAAAAATGGTGCCAAACTGTTGCAAACCATCTCCTGAAAGGTTTTTCGGTGGAAACAGGTGGGTTTTTATCATCGGAAACAGAATTAGCCCTCGATGTCTGAAAACTTTTTTTTGAAAAAATCCCTAAGCCGCGCGGTCACAATTTCTTCAAAATTTCTGACGTTCTGCAATTCACTCAAAAATGGTGCCAAACTGTTGCAAACCATCCCCTGAAAGGATTTTCGGTGGAAACAGATGTGTTTTTATGATCGGAAACAGAATTAGCCCTCGATGTCTGAACAACTTTTTTTGAAAAAATCCCTAAGCCGCGCGGTCACAATTTCTTCAAAATTTCTGACGTTCTTAAATTCACTCAAAAATGGTGCCAAACTGTTGCAAACCATCTCCTGAAAGGTTTTTCGGTGGAAACAGGTGGGTTTTTATCATCGGAAACAGAATTAGCCCTCAATGTCTGAAAACTTTTTTTTGAAAAAATCCCTAAGCCGCGCGGTCACAATTTCTTCAAAATTTCTGACGTTCTGCAATTCACTCAAAAATGGTGCCAAACTGTTGCAAACCATCCCCTGAAAGGTTTTTCGGTGGAAACAGATGTGTTTTTATCATCGAAACAGAATAGGCCTCGATGTCTGAACAACTTTTTTTGAAAAAATCCCTAAGCCGCGCAGTCAAAATTTCTTCAAAATTTCTGACGTTCTGCAATTCACTCAAAAATGGTGCCAAACTGTTGCAAACCATCCCCTGAAAGGTTTTTCGGTGGAAACAGATGCGTTTTTATCATCGGAAACAGAATTAGCCCTCAATGTCTGAAAAACCTTTTTTTAAAAAAATCTCTAAGCCGCGCGGTCACAATTTCTTCAAAATTTCTGACGTTCTGCAATTCACTCAAAAATGGTGCCAAACTGTTGCAAACCATCCCCTGAAATGTTTTTCGTTGGAAACAGGTGGGTTTTTATCATCGGAAACAGAATTAGCCCTCGATGTCTGAAGAACTTTTTTTTAAAAAAATCCCTAAGCCGCGCGGTCACAATTTCTTCAAAATTTCTGACGTTCTGCAATTCACTCAAAAATGGTGCCAAACTGTTGCAAACCATACCCTGAAAGGTTTTTCGGTGGGAACAGATGCATTTTTATCATCGAAACAGAATTAGCCCTCGATGTCTGAACAACTTTTTTTAAAAAAAATCCCTAAGCCGCGCGGTCACAATTTCTACAAAATTTTTGACGTTCTGCAATTCACTCAAAAATGGTGCCAAACTGTTGCAAACCATCCCCTGAAAGGTTTTTTGGTGGAAACAGATGCGTTTTTATCATCGGAAACAGAATTAGCCCTCTATGTCTGAACAA
The DNA here is from genome assembly GCF_964234715.1 of Podarcis melisellensis. Taxonomy (NCBI): domain Eukaryota; kingdom Metazoa; phylum Chordata; class Lepidosauria; order Squamata; family Lacertidae; genus Podarcis; species Podarcis melisellensis. The sequence continues at coordinate 89,260,146 of NC_138538.1, read as the reverse complement.
CTCTTTTTTCAAAAAAAATCCCTAAGCCGCGCGGTCACCATTTCTTCAAAATTTCTGACGTTCTGCAATTCACTCAAAAATGGTGCCAAACTGTTGCAAACCATCCCCTGAAAGGTTTTTCGGTGTAAACAGATGTGTTTTTATCATCGGAAACAGAATTAGCCCTCAATGTCTGAACAACTTTTTTTGAAAAAATCCCTAAGCCGCGCGGTCACAATTTCTTCAAAATTTCTGACGTTCTGCAATTCACTCAAAAATGGTGCCAAACTGTTGCAAACCATCTCCTGAAAGGTTTTTCGGTGGAAACAGGTGGGTTTTTATCATGGGAAACAGAATTAGCCCTCGATGTCTGAAAACTTTTTTTTGAAAAAATCCCTAAGCCGCGCGGTCACAATTTCTTCAAAATTTCTGACGTTCTACAATTCACTCAAAAATGGTGCCAAACTGTTGCAAACCATCCCCTGAAAGTTTTTTCGGTGGAAACAGATGTGTTTTTATCATCGAAACAGAATAGGCCTCGATGTCTGAACAACCTTTTTTTGAAAAAATCCCTAAGCTGCGCGGTCACAATTTCTTCAAAATTTCTGACGTTCTGCAATTCACTCAAAAAATGGTGCCAAACTGTTGCAAACCATCCCCTAAAAGGTTTTTCGGTGGAAACAGGTGGGTTTTTATCATCGGAAACAGAATTAGCCCTCGATGTCTGAACAACTTTTTTTTGAAAAAATCCCTAAGCCGCGCGGTCACAATTTCTTCAAAATTTCTGACGTTCTGCAATTCACTCAAAAATGGTGCCAAACTGTGGCAAACCATCCCCTGAAAGGTTTTTCGGTGGAAACAGGTGGGTTTTTATCATCGGAAACAGAATTAGCCCTCTATGTCTGAACAACTGTTTTTTCAAAAAAAATCCCTAAGCCGCGCGGTCACAATTTCTTCAAAATTTCTGACGTTCTGCAATTCACTCAAAAATGGTGCCAAACTGTTGCAAACCATCCCCTGAAAGGTTTTTCGGTGTAAACAGATGTGTTTTTATCATCGGAAACAGAATTAGCCCTCAATGTCTGAACAACTTTTTTTGAAAAAATCCCTAAGCCGCGCGGTCACAATTTCTTCAAAATTTCAGACGTTCTTAAATTCACTCAAAAATGGTGCCAAACTGTTGCAAACCATCTCCTGAAAGGTTTTTGGGTGGAAACAGGTGGGTTCTTATCATCGGAAACAGAATTAGCCCTCGATGTCTGAAAACTTTTTTTTGAAAAAATCCCTAAGCCGCGCGGTCACAATTTCTTCAAAATTTCTGACGTTCTGCAATTCACTCAAAAATGGTGCCAAACTGTTGCAAACCATCCCCTGAAAGGTTTTTCGGTGGAAAAAGATGTGTTTTTATCATCGAAACAGAATAGGCCTCGATGTCTGAACAACTTTTTTTGAAAAAATCCCTAAGCCGCGCAGTCAAAATTTCTTCAAAATTTCTGACGTTCTGCAATTCACTCAAAAATGGTGCCAAACTGTTGCAAACCATCCCCTGAAAGGTTTTTCGGTGGAAACAGATGCGTTTTTATCATCGGAAACAGAATTAGCCCTCAATGTCTGAAAAACCTTTTTTAAAAAAAATCTCTAAGCCGCGCGGTCACAATTTCTTCAAAATTTCTGACGTTCTGCAATTCACTCAAAAATGGTGCCAAACTGTTGCAAACCATCCCCTGAAAGGTTTTTCGTTGGAAACAGGTGGGTTTTTATCATCGGAAACAGAATTAGCCCTCGATGTCTGAAGAACTTTTTTTAAAAAAAATCCCTAAGCCGCGCGGTCACAATTTCTTCAAAATTTCTGACGTTCTGCAATTCACTCAAAAATGGTGCCAAACAGTTGCAAACCATACCCTGAAAGGTTTTTCGGTGGGAACAGATGCATTTTTATCATCGAAACAGAATTAGCCCTCGATGTCTGAACAACTTTTTTTAAAAAAAATCCCTAAGCCGCGCGGTCACAATTTCTACAAAATTTTTGACGTTCTGCAATTCACTCAAAAATGGTGCCAAACTGTTGCAAACGATCCCCTGAAAGGTTTTTCGGTGGAAACAGATGTGTTTTTATCATCGGAAACAGAATTAGCCCTCGATGTCTGAACAACTTTTTTTTAAAAAAATCCCTAAGCCGCGCGGTCAAAATTTCTTCAAAATTTCTGACGTTCTGCAATTCACTCAAAAATGGTGCCAAACTGTTGCAAACCATCCCCTGAAAGGTTTTTCGGTGGAAACAGATGCGTTTTTATCATCGGAAACAGAATTAGCCCTCTATGTCTGAACAACTCTTTTTTCAAAAAAAATCCCTAAGCCGCGCGGTCACCATTTCTTCAAAATTTCTGACGTTCTGCAATTCACTCAAAAATGGTGCCAAACTGTTGCAAACCATCCCCTGAAAGGTTTTTCGGTGTAAACAGATGTGTTTTTATCATCGGAAACAGAATTAGCCCTCAATGTCTGAACAACTTTTTTTGAAAAAATCCCTAAGCCGCGCGGTCACAATTTCTTCAAAATTTCTGACGTTCTTAAATTCACTCAAAAATGGTGCCAAACTGTTGCAAACCATCTCCTGAAAGGTTTTTCGGTGGAAACAGGTGGGTTTTTATCATCGGAAACAGAATTAGCCCTCGATGTCTGAAAACTTTTTTTTGAAAAAATCCCTAAGCCGCGCGGTCACAATTTCTTCAAAATTTCTGACGTTCTACAATTCACTCAAAAATGGTGCCAAACTGTTGCAAACCATCCCCTGAAAGTTTTTTCGGTGGAAACAGATGTGTTTTTATCATCGAAACAGAATAGGCCTCGATGTCTGAACAACCTTTTTTTGAAAAAATCCCTAAGCTGCGCGGTCACAATTTCTTCAAAATTTCTGACGTTCTGCAATTCACTCAAAAATTGTGCCAAACTGTTGCAAACCATCCCCTAAAAGGTTTTTCGGTGGAAACAGGTGGGTTTTTATCATCGGAAACAGAATTAGCCCTCGATGTCTGAACAACTTTTTTTTGAAAAAATCCCTAAGCCGCGCGGTCACAATTTCTTCAAAATTTCTGACGTTCTGCAATTCACTCAAAAATGGTGCCAAACTGTTGCAAACCATCCCCTGAAAGGTTTTTCGGTGGAAACAGGTGGGTTTTTATCATCGGAAACAGAATTAGCCCTCTATGTCTGAACAACTGTTTTTTCAAAAAAAATCCCTAAGCCGCGCGGTCACAATTTCTTCAAAATTTCTGACGTTCTGCAATTCACTCAAAAATGGTGCCAAACTGTTGCAAACCATCCCCTGAAAGGTTTTTCGGTGTAAACAGATGTGTTTTTATCATCGGAAACAGAATTAGCCCTCAATGTCTGAACAACTTTTTTTGAAAAAATCCCTAAGCCGCGCGGTCACAATTTCTTCAAAATTTCAGACGTTCTTAAATTCACTCAAAAATGGTGCCAAACTGTTGCAAACCATCTCCTGAAAGGTTTTTGGGTGGAAACAGGTGGGTTCTTATCATCGGAAACAGAATTAGCCCTCGATGTCTGAAAACTTTTTTTTGAAAAAATCCCTAAGCCGCGCGGTCACAATTTCTTCAAAATTTCTGACGTTCTGCAATTCACTCAAAAATGGTGCCAAACTGTTGCAAACCATCCCCTGAAAGGTTTTTCGGTGGAAAAAGATGTGTTTTTATCATCGAAACAGAATAGGCCTCGATGTCTGAACAACTTTTTTTGAAAAAATCCCTAAGCCGCGCAGTCAAAATTTCTTCAAAATTTCTGACGTTCTGCAATTCACTCAAAAATGGTGCCAAACTGTTGCAAACCATCCCCTGAAAGGTTTTTCGGTGGAAACAGATGCGTTTTTATCATCGGAAACAGAATTAGCCCTCAATGTCTGAAAAACCTTTTTTAAAAAAAATCTCTAAGCCGCGCGGTCACAATTTCTTCAAAATTTCTGACGTTCTGCAATTCACTCAAAAATGGTGCCAAACTGTTGCAAACCATCCCCTGAAAGGTTTTTCGTTGGAAACAGGTGGGTTTTTATCATCGGAAACAGAATTAGCCCTCGATGTCTGAAGAACTTTTTTTTAAAAAAATCCCTAAGCCGCGCGGTCACAATTTCTTCAAAATTTCTGACGTTCTGCAATTCACTCAAAAATGGTGCCAAACAGTTGCAAACCATACCCTGAAAGGTTTTTCGGTGGGAACAGATGCATTTTTATCATCGAAACAGAATTAGCCCTCGATGTCTGAACAACTTTTTTTAAAAAAAATCCCTAAGCCGCGCGGTCACAATTTCTACAAAATTTTTGACGTTCTGCAATTCACTCAAAAATGGTGCCAAACTGTTGCAAACGATCCCCTGAAAGGTTTTTCGGTGGAAACAGATGTGTTTTTATCATCGGAAACAGAATTAGCCCTCGATGTCTGAACAACTTTTTTTTAAAAAAATCCCTAAGCCGCGCGGTCAAAATTTCTTCAAAATTTCTGACGTTCTGCAATTCACTCAAAAATGGTGCCAAACTGTTGCAAACCATCCCCTGAAAGGTTTTTCGGTGGAAACAGATGCGTTTTTATCATCGGAAACAGAATTAGCCCTCTATGTCTGAACAACTCTTTTTTCAAAAAAAATCCCTAAGCCGCGCGGTCACCATTTCTTCAAAATTTCTGACGTTCTGCAATTCACTCAAAAATGGTGCCAAACTGTTGCAAACCATCCCCTGAAAGGTTTTTCGGTGTAAACAGATGTGTTTTTATCATCGGAAACAGAATTAGCCCTCAATGTCTGAACAACTTTTTTTGAAAAAATCCCTAAGCCGCGCGGTCACAATTTCTTCAAAATTTCTGACGTTCTTAAATTCACTCAAAAATGGTGCCAAACTGTTGCAAACCATCTCCTGAAAGGTTTTTCGGTGGAAACAGGTGGGTTTTTATCATCGGAAACAGAATTAGCCCTCGATGTCTGAAAACTTTTTTTTGAAAAAATCCCTAAGCCGCGCGGTCACAATTTCTTCAAAATTTCTGACGTTCTACAATTCACTCAAAAATGGTGCCAAACTGTTGCAAACCATCCCCTGAAAGTTTTTTCGGTGGAAACAGATGTGTTTTTATCATCGAAACAGAATAGGCCTCGATGTCTGAACAACCTTTTTTTGAAAAAATCCCTAAGCTGCGCGGTCACAATTTCTTCAAAATTTCTGACGTTCTGCAATTCACTCAAAAATGGTGCCAAACTGTTGCAAACCATCCCCTAAAAGGTTTTTCGGTGGAAACAGGTGGGTTTTTATCATCGGAAACAGAATTAGCCCTCGATGTCTGAACAACTTTTTTTTGAAAAAATCCCTAAGCCGCGCGGTCACAATTTCTTCAAAATTTCTGACGTTCTGCAATTCACTCAAAAATGGTGCCAAACTGTTGCAAACCATCCCCTGAAAGGTTTTTCGGTGGAAACAGGTGGGTTTTTATCATCGGAAACAGAATTAGCCCTCTATGTCTGAACAACTCTTTTTTCAAAAAAAATCCCTAAGCTGCGCGGTCACAATTTCTTCAAAATTTCTGACGTTCTGCAATTCACTCAAAAATGGTGCCAAACTGTTGCAAACCATCCCCTGAAAGGTTTTTCGGTGTAAACAGATGTGTTTTTATCATCGGAAACAGAATTAGCCCTCAATGTCTGAACAACTTTTTTTGAAAAAATCCCTAAGCCGCGCGGTCACAATTTCTTCAAAATTTCTGACGTTCTTAAATTCACTCAAAAATGGTGCCAAACTGTTGCAAACCATCTCCTGAAAGGTTTTTCGGTGGAAACAGGTGGGTTCTTATCATCGGAAACAGAATTAGCCCTCGATGTCTGAAAACTTTTTTTTGAAAAAATCCCTAAGCCGCGCGGTCACAATTTCTTCAAAATTTCTGACGTTCTGCAATTCACTCAAAAATGGTGCCAAACTGTTGCAAACCATCCCCTGAAAGGTTTTTCGGTGGAAACAGATGTGTTTTTATCATCGAAACAGAATAGGCCTCGATGTCTGAACAACTTTTTTTGAAAAAATCCCTAAGCCGCGCAGTCAAAATTTCTTCAAAATTTCTGACGTTCTGCAATTCACTCAAAAATGGTGCCAAACTGTTGCAAACCATCCCCTGAAAGGTTTTTCAGTGGAAACAGATGCGTTTTTATCATCGGAAACAGAATTAGCCCTCAATGTCTGAAAAACCTTTTTTAAAAAAAATCTCTAAGCCGCGCGGTCACAATTTCTTCAAAATTTCTGACGTTCTGCAATTCACTCAAAAATGGTGCCAAACTGTTGCAAACCATCCCCTGAAAGGTTTTTCGTTGGAAACAGGTGGGTTTTTATCATCGGAAACAGAATTAGCCCTCGATGTCTGAAGAACTTTTTTTTAAAAAAATCCCTAAGCCGCGCGGTCACAATTTCTTCAAAATTTCTGACGTTCTGCAATTCACTCAAAAATGGTGCCAAACTGTTGCAAACCATACCCTGAAAGGTTTTTCGGTGGGAACAGATGCATTTTTATCATCGAAACAGAATTAGCCCTCGATGTCTGAACAACTTTTTTTAAAAAAAATCCCTAAGCCGCGCGGTCACAATTTCTACAAAATTTTTGACGTTCTGCAATTCACTCAAAAATGGTGCCAAACTGTTGCAAACGATCCCCTGAAAGGTTTTTCGGTGGAAACAGATGTGTTTTTATCATCGGAAACAGAATTAGCCCTCGATGTCTAAACAACTTTTTTAAAAAAAAAATCCCTAAGCCGCGCGGTCAAAATTTCTTCAAAATTTCTGACGTTCTGCAATTCACTCAAAAATGGTGCCAAACTGTTGCAAACCATCCCCTGAAAGTTTTTTCGGTGGAAACAGATGCGTTTTTATCATCGGAAACAGAATTAGCCCTCTATGTCTGAACAACTCTTTTTTCAAAAAAAATCCCTAAGCCGCGCGGTCACCATTTCTTCAAAATTTCTGACGTTCTGCAATTCACTCAAAAATGGTGCCAAACTGTTGCAAACCATCCCCTGAAAGGTTTTTCGGTGTAAACAGATGTGTTTTTATCATCGGAAACAGAATTAGCCCTCAATGTCTGAACAACTTTTTTTGAAAAAATCCCTAAGCCGCGCGGTCACAATTTCTTCAAAATTTCTGACGTTCTTAAATTCACTCAAAAATGGTGCCAAACTGTTGCAAACCATCTCCTGAAAGGTTTTTCGGTGGAAACAGGTGGGTTTTTATCATCGGAAACAGAATTAGCCCTCGATGTCTGAAAACTTTTTTTTGAAAAAATCCCTAAGCCGCGCGGTCACAATTTCTTCAAAATTTCTGACGTTCTACAATTCACTCAAAAATGGTGCCAAACTGTTGCAAACCATCCCCTGAAAGTTTTTTCGGTGGAAACAGATGTGTTTTTATCATCGAAACAGAATAGGCCTCGATGTCTGAACAACCTTTTTTTGAAAAAATCCCTAAGCTGCGCGGTCACAATTTCTTCAAAATTTCTGACGTTCTGCAATTCACTCAAAAATGGTGCCAAACTGTTGCAAACCATCCCCTAAAAGGTTTTTCGGTGGAAACAGGTGGGTTTTTATCATCGGAAACAGAATTAGCCCTCGATGTCTGAACAACTTTTTTTTGAAAAAATCCCTAAGCCGCGCGGTCACAATTTCTTCAAAATTTCTGACGTTCTGCAATTCACTCAAAAATGGTGCCAAACTCTTGTAAACCATCCCCTGAAAGGTTTTTCGGTGGAAACAGGTGGGTTTTTATCATCGGAAACAGAATTAGCCCTCTATGTCTGAACAACTCTTTTTTCAAAAAAAATCCCTAAGCCGCGCGGTCACAATTTCTTCAAAATTTCTGACGTTCTGCAATTCACTCAAAAATGGTGCCAAACTGTTGCAAACCATCCCCTGAAAGGTTTTTCGGTGTAAACAGATGTGTTTTTATCATCGGAAACAGAATTAGCCCTCAATGTCTGAACAACTTTTTTTGAAAAAATCCCTAAGCCGCGCGGTCACAATTTCTTCAAAATTTCTGACGTTCTTAAATTCACTCAAAAATGGTGCCAAACTGTTGCAAACCATCTCCTGAAAGGTTTTTCAGTGGAAACAGGTGGGTTTTTATCATCGGAAACAGAATTAGCCCTCGATGTATGAAAACTTTTTTTTGAAAAAATCCCTAAGCCGCGCGGTCACAATTTCTTCAAAATTTCTGACGTTCTGCAATTCACTCAAAAATGGTGCCAAACTGTTGCAAACCATCCCCTGAAAGTTTTTTCGGTGGAAACAGATGTGTTTTTATCATCGAAACAGAATAGGCCTCGATGTCTGAACAACCTTTTTTTGAAAAAATCCCTAAGCTGCGCGGTCACAATTTCTTCAAAATTTCTGACGTTCTGCAATTCACTCAAAAATGGTGCCAAACTGTTGCAAACCATCCCCTGAAAGGTTTTTCGGTGGAAACAGATGTGTTTTTATCATCGGAAACAGAATTAGCCCTCGATGTCTGAACAACTTTTTTTGAAAAAATCCCTAAGCCGCGCGGTCAAAATTTCTTCAAAATTTCTGACGTTCTGCAATTCACTCAAAAATGGTGCCAAACTGTTGCAAACCATCCCCTGAAAGGTTTTTCGGTGGAAACAGATGCGTTTTTATCATCGGAAACAGAATTAGCCCTCAATGTCTGAAAATCCTTTTTTTTAAAAAATCCCTAAGCCGCGCGGTCACAATTTCTTCAAAATTTCTGACGTTCTGCAATTCACTCAAAAATAGTGCCAAACTGTTGCAAACCATCCCCTGAAATGTTTTTCGGTGGAAACAGGTGGGTTTTTATCATCGGAAACAGAATTAGCCCTCAATGTCTGAACAACGTTTTTTAAAAAAATCCCTAAGCCGCGCGGTCACAATTTCTTCAAAATTTCTGACGTTCTGCAATTCACTCAAAAATGGTGCCAAACTGTTGCAAACCATCCCCTGAAAGGTTTTTCGGTGGAAACAGATGCGTTTTTATCATCGGAAACAGAATTAGCCCTCAATGTCTGAAAAACCTTTTTTTTAAAAAATCCCTAAGCCGCGCGGTCACAATTTCTTCAAAATTTCTGACGTTCTGCAATTCACTCAAAAATGGTGCCAAACTGTTGCAAACCATCCCCTTAAAGGTTTTTCGGTGGAAACAGATGTGTTTTTATCATCAGAAACAGAATTAGCCCTCAATGTCTGAACAACTTTTTTTGAAAAAATCCCTAAGCCGCGCGGTCACAATTTCTTCAAAATTTCTGACATTCTGCAATTCACTCAAAAATGGTGCCAAACTGTTGCAAACCATCCCCTGAAAGGTTTGTCGGTGGAAACAGGTGGGTTTTTATCATCGGAAACAGAATTAGGCCTCGATGTCTGAACAACTCTTTTTTCAAAAAAAATCCCTAAGCCGCGCGGTCACAATTTCTTCAAAATTTCTGACGTTCTGCAATTCACTCAAAAATGGTGCCAAACTGTTGCAAACCATCCCCTGAAAGGTTTTTCGGTGTAAACAGATGTGTTTTTATCATCGGAAACAGAATTAGCCCTCGATGTCTGAACAACTTTTTTTGAAAAAATCCCTAAGCCGCGCGGTCACAATTTCTTCAAAATTTCTGACGTTCTTAAATTCACTCAAAAATGGTGCCAAACTGTTGCAAACCATCTCCTGAAAGGTTTTTCGGTGGAAACAGGTGGGTTTTTATCATCGGAAACAGAATTAGCCCTCGATGTCTGAAAACATTTTTTTGAAAAAATCCCTAAGCCGCGCGGTCACAATTTCTTCAAAATTTCTGACGTTCTGCAATTCACTCAAAAATGGTGCCAAACTGTTGCAAACCATCCTCTGAAAGGTTTTTCGGTGGAAACAGATGTGTTTTTATCATTGAAACAGAATAGGCCTCGATGTCTGAACAACCTTTTTTTGAAAAAATCCCTAAGCCGCGCGGTCACAATTTCTTCAAAATTTCTGACGTTCTGCAATTCACTCAAAAATGGTGCCAAACTGTTGCAAACCATCCCCTGAAGGTTTTTCGGTGGAAACAGATGCGTTTTTATCATCGGAAACAGAATTAGCCCTCAATGTCTGAAAAACCTTTTTTTAAAAAAATCCCTAAGCCGCGCGGTCACAATTTCTTCAAAATTTCTGACGTTCTGCAATTCACTCAAAAATGGTGCCAAACTGTTGCAAACCATCCCCTGAAAGGTTTTTCGTTGGAAACAGGTGGGTTTTTATCATCGGAAACAGAATTAGCCCTCGATGTCTGAAGAACTTTTTAAAAAAATAATCCCTAAGCCGCGCGGTCACAATTTCTTCAAAATTTCTGACGTTCTGCAATTCACTCAAAAATGGTGCCAAACTGTTGCAAACCATCCCCTGAAAGGTTTTTCGGTGTAAACAGATGTGTTTTTATCATCGGAAACAGAATTAGCCCTCGATGTCTGAAGAACTTTTTTTGAAAAAATCCCTAAGCCGCGCGGTCACAATTTCTTCAAAATTTCTGACGTTCTGCAATTCACTCAAAAATGGTGCCAAACTGTTGCAAACCATCCCCTGAAAGGTTTTTCGTTGGAAACAGGTGGGTTTTTATCATCGGAAACAGAATTAGCCCTCGATGTCTGAAGAACTTTTTTTTAAAAAAATCCCTAAGCCGCGCGGTCACAATTTCTTCAAAATTTCTGACGTTCTGCAATTCACTCAAAAATGGTGCCAAACTGTTGCAAACCATCCCCTAAAAGGTTTTTCGGTGGAAACAGGTGGGTTTTTATCATCGGAAACAGAATTAGCCCTCGATGTCTGAACAACTTTTTTTTGAAAAAATCCCTAAGCCGCGCGGTCACAATTTCTTCAAAATTTCTGACGTTCTGCAATTCACTCAAAAATGGTGCCAAACTGTTGCAAACCATCCCCTGAAAGGTTTTTCGGAGGAAACAGGTGGGTTTTTATCATCGGAAACAGAATTAGCCCTCGATGTCTGAACAACTTTTTTTTGAAAAAATCCCTAAGCCGCGCGGTCACAATTTCTTCAAAATTTCTGACGTTCTGCAATTCACTCAAAAATGGTGCCAAACTGTTGCAAACCATCCCCTGAAAGGTTTTTCGGTGGAAACAGGTGGGTTTTTATCATCGGAAACAGAATTAGCCCTCAATGTCTGAACAACGTTTTTTCAAAAATCCCTAAGCCGCGCGGTCACAATTTCTTCAAAATTTCTGACGTTCTGCAATTCACTCAAAAATGGTGCCAAACTGTTGCAAACCATCCCCTTAAAGGTTTTTCGGTGGAAACAGATGTGTTTTTATCATCAGAAACAGAATTAGCCCTCAATGTCTGAACAACTTTTTTTGAAAAAATCCCTAAGAGGCGCGGTCACAATTTCTTCAAAATTTCTGACATTCTGTAATTCACTCAAAAATGGTGCCAAACTGTTGCAAACCATCCCCTGAAAGGTTTGTCGGTGGAAACAGGTGGGTTTTTATCATCGGAAACAGAATTAGCCCTCGATGTCTGAACAACTCTTTTTTCAAAAAAAATCCCTAAGCCGCGCGGTCACAATTTCTTCAAAATTTCTGACGTTCTGCAATTCACTCAAAAATGGTGCCAAACTGTTGCAAACCATCCCCTGAAAGGTTTTTCGGTGTAAACAGATGTGTTTTTATCATCGGAAACAGAATTAGCCCTCGATGTCTGAACAACTTTTTTTGAAAAAATCCCTAAGCCGCGCGGTCACAATTTCTTCAAAATTTCTGACGTTCTGCAATTCACTCAAAAATGGTGCCAAACTGTTGCAAACCATCCCCTGAAAGGTTTTTCGGAGGAAACAGGTGGGTTTTTATCATCGGAAACAGAATTAGCCCTCGATGTCTGAACAACTTTTTTTTGAAAAAATCCCTAAGCCGCGCGGTCACAATTTCTTCAAAATTTCTGACGTTCTGCAATTCACTCAAAAATGGTGCCAAACTGTTGCAAACCATCCCCTTAAAGGTTTTTCGGTGGAAACAGATGTGTTTTTATCATCAGAAACAGAATTAGCCCTCAATGTCTGAACAACTTTTTTTGAAAAAATCCCTAAGCCGCGCGGTCACAATTTCTTCAAAATTTCTGACATTCTGTAATTCACTCAAAAATGGTGCCAAACTGTTGCAAACCATCCCCTGAAAGGTTTGTCGGTGGAAACAGGTGGGTTTTTATCATCGGAAACAGAATTAGCCCTCGATGTCTGAACAACTCTTTTTTCAAAAAAAATCCCTAAGCCGCGCGGTCACAATTTCTTCAAAATTTCTGACGTTCTGCAATTCACTCAAAAATGGTGCCAAACTGTTGCAAACCATCCCCTGAAAGGTTTTTCGGTGTAAACAGATGTGTTTTTATCATCGGAAACAGAATTAGCCCTCGATGTCTGAACAACTCTTTTTTCAAAAAAAATCCCTAAGCCGCGCGGTCACAATTTCTTCAAAATTTCTGACGTTCTGCAATTCACTCAAAAATGGTGCCAAACTGTTGCAAACCATCCCCTGAAAGGTTTTTCGGTGTAAACAGATGTGTTTTTATCATCGGAAACAGAATTAGCCCTCGATGTCTGAACAACTTTTTTTGAAAAAATCCCTAAGCCGCGCGGTCACAATTTCTTCAAAATTTCTGACGTTCTTAAATTCACTCAAAAATGGTGCCAAACTGTTGCAAACCATCTCCTGAAAGGTTTTTCGGTGGAAACAGGTGGGTTTTTATCATCGGAAACAGAATTAGCCCTCGATGTCTGAAAACTTTTTTTTGAAAAAATCCCTAAGCCGCGCGGTCACAATTTCTTCAAAATTTCTGACGTTCTGCAATTCACTCAAAAATGGTGCCAAACTGTTGCAAACCATCCCCTGAAAGGTTTTTCGGTGGAAACAGATGTGTTTTTATCATCGAAACAGAATAGGCCTCGATGTCTGAACAACCTTTTTTTGAAAAAATCCCTAAGTCGCGCGGTCACAATTTCTTCAAAATTTCTGACGTTCTGCAATTCACTCAAAAATGGTGCCAAACTGTTGCAAACCATCCCCTGAAAGGTTTTTCGGTGGAAACAGATGCGTTTTTATCATCGGAAACAGAATTAGCCCTCAATGTCTGAAAAACCTTTTTTTTAAAAAATCCCTAAGCCGCGCGGTCACAATTTCTTCAAAATTTCTGACGTTCTGCAATTCACTCAAAAATGGTGCCAAACTGTTGCAAACCATCCCCTGAAAGGTTTTTCGGTGTAAACAGATGTGTTTTTATCATCGGAAACAGAATTAGCCCTCGATGTCTGAACAACTTTTTTTGAAAAAATCCCTAAGCCGCGCGGTCACAATTTCTTCAAAATTTCTGACGTTCTTAAATTCACTCAAAAATGGTGCCAAACTGTTGCAAACCATCTCCTGAAAGGTTTTTCGGTGGAAACAGGTGGGTTTTTATCATCGGAAACAGAATTAGCCCTCGATGTCTGAAAACTTTTTTTTGAAATAATCCCTAAGCCGCGCGGTCACAATTTCTTCAAAATTTCTGACGTTCTGCAATTCACTCAAAAATGGTGCCAAACTGTTGCAAACCATCCCCTGAAAGGTTTTTCGGTGGAAACAGATGCGTTTTTATCATCGGAAACAGAATTAGCCCTCAATGTCTGAAAAACCTTTTTTTAAAAAAATCCCTAAGCCGCGCGGTCACAATTTCTTCAAAATTTCTGACGTTCTGCAATTCACTCAAAAATGGTGCCAAACTGTTGCAAACCATCCCCTGAAAGGTTTTTCGGTGTAAACAGATGTGTTTTTATCATCGGAAACAGAATTAGCCCTCGATGTCTGAACAACTTTTTTTGAAAAAATCCCTAAGCCGCGCGGTCACAATTTCTTCAAAATTTCTGACGTTCTTAAATTCACTCAAAAATGGTGCCAAACTGTTGCAAACCATCCCCTGAAAGCTTTTTCGGTGGAAACAGATGTGTTTTTATCATCGAAATAGAATAGGCCTCGATCTCTGAAGAACTTTTTTTGAAAAAATCCCTAAGCTGCGCGGTCACAATTTCTTCAAAATTTCTGACGTTCTGCAATTCACTCAAAAATGGTGCCAAACTGTTGCAAACCATCCCCTGAAAGGTTTTTCGGTGGAAACAGATGCGTTTTTATCATCGGAAACAGAATTAGCCCTCAATGTCTGAAAAACCTTTTTTTAAAAAAATCCCTAAGCCGCGCGGTCACAATTTCTTCAAAATTTCTGATGTTCTGCAATTCACTCAAAAATGGTGCCAAACTGTTGCAAACCATCCCCTGAAAGGTTTTTCGTTGGAAACAAGTGGGTTTTTATCATCGGAAACAGAATTAGCCCTCGATGTCTGAAGAACCGCGCGGTCACAATTTCTTCAAAATTTCTGACGTTCTTAAATTCACTCAAAAATGGTGCCAAAGTGTTGCAAACCATCTTCTGAAAGGGTTTTCGGTGGAAACAGGTGGGTTTTTATCATCGGAAACAGAATTAGCCCTCAATGTCTGAACAACTTTTTTTGAAAAAATCCCTAAGCCGCGCGGTCACAATTTCTTCAAAATTTCTGACATTCTGCAATTCACTCAAAAATGGTGCCAAACTGTTGCAAACCATCCCCTGAAAGGTTTTTCGGTGGAAACAGATGCGTTTTTATCATCGGAAACAGAATTAGCCCTCAATGTCTGAAAACCCTTTTTTTAAAAAAATCCCTAAGCCGCGCGGTCACAATTTCTTCAAAATTTCTGACGTTCTGCAATTCACTCAAAAATGGTGCGAAACTGTTGCAAACCATCCCCTGAAAGGTTTTTCGTTGGAAACAGGTGGGTTTTTATCATCGGAAACAGAATTAGCCCTCGATGTCTGAAGAACTTTTTTTAAAAAAAATCCCTAAGCCGCGCGGTCACAATTTCTTCAAAATTTCTGACGTTCTGCAATTCACTCAAAAATGGTGCCAAACTGTTGCAAACCATCCCCTGAAAGGTTTTTCGGTGGAAACAGGTGGGTTTTTATAATCGGAAACAGAATTAGCCCTCGATGTCTGAACAACTTTTTTTTTGAAAAAATCCCTAAGCCGCGCCGTCACAATTTCTTCAAAATTTCTGACGTTCTGCAATTCACTCAAAAATGGTGCCAAACTGTTGCAAACCATCCCCTGAAAGGTTTTTCGGTGGAAACAGGTGGGCTTTTATCATCGGAAACAGAATTAGCCCTCGATGTCTGAACAACTTTTTTTTGAAAAAATCCCTAAGCCGCGCGGTAACAATTTCTTCAAAATTTCTGACGTTCTGCAATTCACTCAAAAATGGTGCCAAAGTGTTGCAAACCATCCCCTTAAAGGTTTTTCGGTGGAAACAGATGTGTTTTTATCATCACAAACAGAATTAGCCCTCAATGTCTGAACAACTTTTTTTTGAAAATATCCCTAAGCCGTGTGGTCACAATTTCTTCAAAATTTCTGACATTCTGCAATTCACTCAAAAATGGTGCCAAACTGTTGCAAACCATCCCCTGAAAGGTTTTTCGGTGGAAACAGATGTATTTTTATCATCGAAACAGAATAGGCCTCGATGTCTGAACAACCTTTTTTTGAAAAAATCCCTAAGCCGCGCGGTCACAATTTCTTCAAAATTTCTCACGTTATGCAATTAACTCAAAAATGGTGCCAAACTGTTGCAAACCATCCCCTGAAAGGTTTTTCGGTGGAAACAGATGCGTTTTTATCATCGGAAACAGAATTAGCCCTCAATGTCTGAAAACCCTTTTTTAAAAAAAATCCCTAAGCCGCGCGGTCACAATTTCTTCAAAATTTCTGACGTTCTGCAATTCACTCAAAAATGGTGCCAAACTGTTGCAAACCATCCCCTGAAAGGTTTTTCGTTGGAAACAGGTGGGTTTTTATCATCGGAAACAGAATTAGCCCTCGATGTCTGAAGAACTTTTTAAAAAAAAAAATCCCTAAGCCGCGCGGTCACAATTTCTTCAAAATTTCTGACGTTCTGCAATTCACTCAAAAATGGTGCCAAACTGTTGCAAACCATCCCCTGAAAGGTTTTTCGGTGGAAACAGGTGGGTTTTTATCATCGGAAACAGAATTAGCCCTCGATGTCTGAACAACTTTTTTTTGAAAAAATCCCTAAGCCGCGCCGTCACAATTTCTTCAAAATTTCTGACGTTCTGCAATTCACTCAAAAATGGTGCCAAACTGTTGCAAACCATCCCCTGAAAGGTTTTTCGGTGGAAACAGGTGGGTTTTTATCATCGGAAACAGAATTAGCCCTCGATGTCTGAACAACTTTTTTTTGAAAAAATCCCTAAGCCGCGCGGTCACAATTTCTTCAAAATTTCTGACGTTCTGCAATTCACTCAAAAATGCTGCCAAAGTGTTGCAAACCATCCCCTTAAAGGTTTTTCGGTGGAAACAGATGTGTTTTTATCATCGGAAACAGAATTAGCCCTCAATGTCTGAACAACGTTTTTTAAAAAAATCCCTAAGCCGCGCGGTCACAATTTCTTCAAAATTTCTGACGTTCTGAAATTCACTCAAAAATGGTGCCAAACTGTTGCAAACCATCCCCTGAAAGGTTTTTCGGTGGAAACAGATGTGTTTTTATCATCGAAACAGAATAGGCCTCGATGTCTGAATAACTTTTTTTGAAAAAATCCCTAAGCCGCGCGGTCAAAATTTCTTCAAAATTTCTGACGTTCTGCAATTCACTCAAAAATGGTGCCAAACTGTTGCAAACCATCCCCTGAAAGGTTTTTCGGTGGAAACAGGTGGGTTTTTATCATCGGAAACAGAATTAGCCCTCAATGTCTGAACAACGTTTTTTAAAAAAATCCCTAAGCCGCGCGGTCACAATTTCTTCAAAATTTCTGACGTTCTGCAATTCACTCAAAAATGGTGCCAAACTGTTGCAAACCATCCCCTGAAAGGTTTTTCGGTGGAAACAGATGTGTTTTTATCATCGAAACAGAATAGGCCTCGATGTCTGAATAACTTTTTTTGAAAAAATCCCTAAGCCGCGCGGTCAAAATTTCTTCAAAATTTCTGACGTTCTGCAATTCACTCAAAAATGGTGCCAAACTGTTGCAAACCATCCCCTGAAAGGTTTTTCGGTGGAAAGAGATGCGTTTTTATCATCGGAAACAGAATTAGCCCTCAATGTCTGAAAAACCTTTTAAAAAAAAAATCCCTAAGCCGCGCGGTCACAATTTCTTCAAAATTTCTGACGTTCTGCAATTCACTCAAAAATGGTGCCAAACTGTTGTAAACCATCCCCTGAAAGGTTTTTCGGTGAAAACAGATGTGTTTTTATCATCGGAAACAGAATTAGCTCTCGATGTCTGAACAACTTTTTTTGAAAAAATCCCTAAGCCGCGCGGTCACAATTTCTTCAAAATTTCTGACGTTCTGCAATTCACTCAAAAATGGTGCCAAACTGTTGCAAACCATCCCCTGAAAGGTTTTTCGGTGGAAACAGGTGGGTTTTTATCATCGGAAACAGAATTAGCCCTCAACGTCTGAACAACGTTTTTTAAAAAAATCCCTAAGCCGCGCGGTCACAATTTCTTCAAAATTTCTGACGTTCTGCAATTCACTCAAAAATGGTGCCAAACTGTTGCAAACCATCCCCTGAAAGGTTTTTCGGTGGAAACAGATGTGTTTTTATCATCGAAACAGAATAGGCCTCGATGTCTGAACAACCTTTTTTTGAAAAAATCCCTAAGCCGCGTGGTCACAATTTCTTCAAAATTTCTGACGTTCTGCAATTCACTCAAAAATGGTGCCAAACTGTAGCAAACCATCCCCTGAAAGGATTTTCGGTGGAAACAGATGCGTTTTTATCATCGGAAACAGAATTAGCCCTCAATGTCTGAAAACCCTTTTTTAAAAAAAATCCCTAAGCCGCGCGGTCACAATTTCTTCAAAATTTCTGACGTTCTGCAATTCACTCAAAAATGGTGCCAAACTGTTGCAAACCATCCCCTGAAAGGTTTTTCGTTGGAAACAGGTGGGTTTTTATCATCGCAAACAGAATTAGCCCTCGATGTCTGAAGAACTTTAAAAAAAAAAAAATCCCTAAGCCGCGCGGTCACAATTTCTTCAAAATTTCTGACGTTCTGCAATTCACTCAAAATAAGGGTCAAACTGTTGCAAACCATCCCCTGAAAGGTTTTTCGGTGGAAACAGATGTGTTTTTATCATCGGAAACAGAATTAGCCCTCGATGTCTGAATAACTTTTTTTGAAAAAATCCCTAAGCCGCGCGGTCAAAATTTCTTCAAAATTTCTGACGTTCTGCAATTCACTCAAAAATGGTGCCAAACTGTTGCAAACCATCCCCTGAAAGGTTTTTCGGTGGAAACAGATGCGTTTTTATCATCGGAAACAGAATTAGCCCTCAATGTCTGAAAAACCTTTTTTAAAAAAAATCCCTAAGCCGCGCGGTCACAATTTCTTCAAAATTTCTGACGTTCTGCAATTCACTCAAAAATGGTGCCAAACTGTTGTAAACCATCCCCTGAAAGGTTTTTCGGTGAAAACAGATATGTTTTTATCATCGGAAACAGAATTAGCTCTCGATGTCTGAACAACTTTTTTTGAAAAAATCCCTAAGCCGCGCGGTCACAATTTCTTCAAAATTTCTGACGTTCTGCAATTCACTCAAAATGGGGGTCAAACTGTTGCAAACCATCTCCTGAAAGGTTTTTCAGTGGAAACAGGTGGGTTTTTATCATCGGAAACAGAATTAGCCCTCGATGTCTGAAAACTTGTTTTTGAAAAAATCCCTAAGCCGCGCGGTCACAATTTCTTCAAAATTTCTGACGTTCTGCAATTCACTCAAAAATGGTGCCAAACTGTTGCAAACCATCCCCTGAAAGGTTTTTCGGTGGAAACAGGTGGGTTTTTATTATCGGAAACAGAATTAGCCCTCAATGTCTGAACAACGTTTTTTAAAAAAATCCCTAAGCCGCGCGGTCACAATTTCTTCAAAATTTCTGACGTTCTGCAATTCACTCAAAAATGGTGCCAAACTGTTGCAAACCATCCCCTGAAAGGTTTTTCGGTGGAAACAGATGTGTTTTTATCATCGAAACAGAATAGGCCTCGATGTCTGAACAACCTTTTTTTGAAAAAATCCCTAAGCCGCGCGGTCACAATTTCTTCAAAATTTCTGACGTTCTGCAATTCACTCAAAAATGGTGCCAAACTGTTGCAAACCATCCCCTGAAAGGTTTTTCGGTGGAAACAGATGTGTTTTTATCATCGGAAACAGAATTAGCCCTCGATGTCTGAATAACTTTTTTTGAAAAAATCCCTAAGCCGCGCGGTCAAAATTTCTTCAAAATTTCTGACGTTCTGCAATTCACTCAAAAATGGTGCCAAACTGTTGCAAACCATCCCCTGAAAGGTTTTTCGGTGGAAACAGATGTGTTTTTATCATCGGAAACAGAATTAGCCCTCAATGTCTGAAAACCCTTTTTTAAAAAAAATCCCTAAGCCGCGCGGTCACAATTTCTTCAAAATTTCTGACGTTCTGAAATTCACTCAAAAATTGTGACAAACTGTTGTAAACCATCCCCTGAAAGGTTTTTCGGTGGAAACAGGTGGGTTTTTATCTTCGAAAACAGAATTAGCCCTCGATGTCTGAAGAACTTTTTTTAAAAAAAATCCCTAAGCCGCGCGGTCACAATTTCTTCAAAATTTCTGACGTTCTGCAATTCACTCAAAAATGGTGCCAAACTGTTGCAAACCATCCCCTGAAAGGTTTTTCGGTGGAAACAGATGTGTTTTTATCATCGGAAACAGAATTAGCCCTCGATGTCTGAACAACTTTTTTTTGAAAAAATCCCAAAGCCGCGTGGTCACAATTTCTTCAAAATTTCTGACATTCTGCAATTCACTCAAAAATGGTGCCAAACTGTTGCAAACCATCCCCTGAAAGGTTTTTCGGTGGAAACAGGTGGGTTTTTATCATCGGAAACAGAATTAGCCCTCAATGTCTGAACAACGTTTTTTAAAAAAATCCCTAAGCCGCGCGGTCACAATTTCTTCAAAATTTCTGACGTTCTGCAATTCACTCAAAAATGGTGCCAAACTGTTGCAAACCATCCCCTGAAAGGTTTTTCGGTGGAAACAGATGTGTTTTTATCATCGGAAACAGAATTAGCCCTCGATGTCTGAATAACTTTTTTTGAAAAAATCCCTAAGCCGCGCGGTCAAAATTTCTTCAAAATTTCTGACGTTCTGCAATTCACTCAAAAATGGTGCCAAACTGTTGCAAACCATCCCCTGAAAGGTTTTTCGGTGGAAACAGATGTGTTTTTATCATCGGAAACAGAATTAGCCCTCAATGTCTGAAAAACCTTTTTTAAAAAAAATCCCTAAGCCGCGCGGTCACAATTTCTTCAAAATTTCTGACGTTCTGAAATTCACTCAAAAATGGTGACAAACTGTTGTAAACCATCCCCTGAAAGGTTTTTCGGTGGAAACAGGTGGGTTTTTATCATCGGAAACAGAATTAGCCCTCGATGTCTGAAGAACTTTTTTTAAAAAAAATCCCTAAGCCGCGCGGTCACAATTTCTTCAAAATTTCTGACGTTCTGCAATTCACTCAAAAATGGTGCCAAACTGTTGCAAACCATCCCCTGAAAGGTTTTTCGGTGGAAACACATGTGTTTTTATCATCGGAAACAGAATTAGCCCTCGATGTCTGAACAACTTTTTTTGAAAAAATCCCAAAGCCGCGTGGTCACAATTTCTTCAAAATTTCTGACATTCTGCAATTCACTCAAAAATGGTGCCAAACTGTTGCAAACCATCCCCTGAAAGGTTTTTCGGTGGAAACAGGTGGGTTTTTATCATCGGAAACAGAATTAGCCCTCAATGTCTGAACAACGTTTTTTAAAAAAATCCCTTAGCCGCGCGGTCACAATTTCTTCAAAATTTCTGACGTTCTGCAATTCACTCAAAAATGGTGCTAAACTGTTGCAAACCATCCCCTGAAAGGTTTTTCGGTGGAAACAGATGTGTTTTTATCATCGAAACAGAATAGGCCTCGATGTCTGAACAACCTTTTTTTGAAAAAATCCCTAAGCCGCGCGGTCACAATTTCTTCAAAATTTCTCACGTTCTGCAATTCACTCAAAAATGGTGCCAAACTGTTGCAAACCATCCCCTGAAAGGTTTTTCGGTGGAAACAGATGTGTTTTTATCATCGGAAACAGAATTAGCCCTCGATGTCTGAATAACTTTTTTTGAAAAAATCCCTAAGCCGCGCGGTCAAAATTTCTTCAAAATTTCTGACGTTCTGCAATTCACTCAAAAATGGTGCCAAACTGTTGCAAACCATCCCCTGAAAGGTTTTTCGGTGGAAACAGATGCGTTTTTATCATCGGAAACAGAATTAGCCCTCAATGTCTGAAAAACCTTTTTTAAAAAAAATCCCTAAGCCGCGCGGTCACAATTTCTTCAAAATTTCTGACGTTCTGAAATTCACTCAAAAATGGTGACAAACTGTTGTAAACCATCCCCTGAAAGGTTTTTCGGTGGAAACAGGTGGGTTTTTATCATCGGAAACAGAATTAGCCCTCGATGTCTGAAGAACTTTTTTAAAAAAAAATCCCTAAGCCGCGCGGTCACAATTTCTTCAAAATTTCTGACGTTCTGCAATTCACTCAAAAATGGTGCCAAACTGTTGCAAACCATCCCCTGAAAGGTTTTTCGGTGGAAACAGATGTGTTTTTATCATCGAAACAGAATAGGCCTCGATGTCTGAACAACCTTTTTTTGAAAAAATCCCTAAGCCGCGCGGTCACAATTTCTTCAAAATTTCTCACGTTCTGCAATTCACTCAAAAATGGTGCCAAACTGTTGCAAACCATCCCCTGAAAGGTTTTTCGGTGGAAACAGATGTGTTTTTATCATCGGAAACAGAATTAGCCCTCGATGTCTGAATAACTTTTTTTGAAAAAATCCCTAAGCCGCGCGGTCAAAATTTCTTCAAAATTTCTGACGTTCTGCAATTCACTCAAAAATGGTGCCAAACTGTTGCAAACCATCCCCTGAAAGGTTTTTCGGTGGAAACAGATGCGTTTTTATCATCGGAAACAGAATTAGCCCTCAATGTCTGAAAAACCTTTTTTAAAAAAAATCCCTAAGCCGCGCGGTCACAATTTCTTCAAAATTTCTGACGTTCTGAAATTCACTCAAAAATGGTGACAAACTGTTGTAAACCATCCCCTGAAAGGTTTTTCGGTGGAAACAGGTGGGTTTTTATCATCGGAAACAGAATTAGCCCTCGATGTCTGAAGAACTTTTTTTAAAAAAAATCCCTAAGCCGCGCGGTCAAAATTTCTTCAAAATTTCTGACGTTCTGCAATTCACTCAAAAATGGTGCCAAACTGTTGCAAACCATCCCCTGAAAGGTTTTTCGGTGGAAACAGATGTGTTTTTATCATCGGAAACAGAATTAGCCCTCGATGTCTGAACAACTTTTTTTTGAAAAAATCCCAAAGCCGTGTGGTCACAATTTCTTCAAAATTTCTGACATTCTGCAATTCACTCAAAAATGGTGCCAAACTGTTGCAAACCATCCCCTGAAAGGTTTTTCGGTGGAAACAGGTGGGTTTTTATCATTGGAAACAGAATTAGCCCTCGATGTCTGAATAACTTGTTTTGAAAAAATCCCTAAGCCGCACGGTCACAATGTCTTCAAAATTTCTGACGTTCTGCAATTCACTCAAAAATGGTGCCAAACTGTTGCAAACCATCCCCTGAAAGGTTTTTCGGTGGAAACAGATGCGTTTTTATCATCGGAAACAGAATTAGCCCTCAATGTCTGAAAAACCTTTTTTTTAAAAAATCCCTAAGCCGCGCGGTCACAATTTCTTCAAAATTTCTGACGTTCTGCAATTCACTCAAAAATGGTGACAAACTGTTGTAAACCATCCCCTGAAAGGTTTTTCGGTGGAAACAGGTGGGTTTTTATCATCGGAAACAGAATTAGCCCTCGATGTCTGAAGAACTTTTTTTTAAAAAAATCCCTAAGCCGCGCGGTCACAATTTCTTCAAAATTTCTGACGTTCTGCAATTCACTCAAAAATGGTGCCAAACTGTTGCAAACCATCCCCTGAAAGGTTTTTCGGTGGAAACAGATGTGTTTTTATCATCGGAAACAGAATTAGCCCTCGATGTCTGAAGAACTTTTTTTAAAAAAAATCCCTAAGCCGCGCGGTCACAATTTCTTCAAAATTTCTGACGTTCTGCAATTCACTCAAAAATGGTGCCAAACTGTTGCAAACCATCCCCTGAAAGGTTTTTCGGTGGAAACAGATGTGTTTTTATCATCGGAAACAGAATTAGCCCTCGATGTCTGAAAACCTTTTTTTTAAAAAATCCCAAAGCCGCGTGGTCACAATTTCTTCAAAATTTCTGACATTCTGCAATTCACTCAAAAATGGTGCCAAACTGTTGCAAACCATCCCCTGAAAGGTTTTTCGGTGGAAACAGGTGGGTTTTTATCATCGGAATTAGCCCTCGATGTCTGAACAACTTTTTTTTGAAAAAATCCCTAAGCCACGCGGTCACAATTTCTTCAAAATTTCTGACGTTCTGCAAATCACTCAAAAATGGTGCCAAACTGTTGCAAACCATCCCCTGAAAGCTTTTTCGGTGGAAACAGATGTGTTTTTATCATCGAAGCAGAATAGGCCTCGATGTCTGAACAACCTTTTTTTGAAAAAATCCCTAAGCCGCGCGGTCACAATTTCTTCAAAATTTCTCACATTCTGCAATTCACTCAAAAATGGTGCCAAACTGTTGCAAACCATCCCCTGAAAGGCTTTTCGGTGGAAACAGATGTGTTTTTATCATCGGAAACAGAATTAGCCCTCGATGTCTGAACAACTTTTTTTGAAAAAATCCCTAAGCCGCGCGGTCAAAATTTCTTCAAAATTTCTGACGTTCTGCAATTCACTCAAAAATGGTGCCAAAATGTTGCAAACCATCCCCTGAAAGGTTTTTCGGTGGAAACAGATGCGTTTTTATCATCGGAAACAGAATTAGCCCTCAATGTCTGAAAAACCTTTTTTTGAAAAAATCCCTAAGCTGCGCGGTCACAATTTCTTCAAAATTTCTGACGTTCTGCAATTCACTCAAAAATGGTGCCAAACTGTTGCAAACCATCCCCTGAAAGGTTTTTCGGTGGAAACAGGTGGGTTTTTATCATCGGAAACAGAATTAGCCCTCGATGTCTGAAGAACTTTTTTTTAAAAAAATCCCTAAGCCGCGCGGTCACAATTTTTTCAAAATTTCTCATGTTCTGCAATTCACTCAAAAATGGTGCCAAACTGTTGCAAACCATCCCCTGAAAGGTTTTTCGGTGGAAACAGATGCGTTTTTATCATCGGAAACAGAATTAGCCCTCAATGTCTGAAAAACCTTTTTTTAAAAAAATCCCTAAGCCGCGCGGTCACAATTTCTTCAAAATTTCTGACGTTCTGCAATTCACTCAAAAATGGTGCCAAACTGTTGCAAACCATCCCCTGAAAGGTTTTTCGTTGGAAACAGGTGGGTTTTTATCATCAGAAACAGAATTAGCCCTCGATGTCTGAAGAACTTTTTTTTAAAAAAATCCCTAAGCCGCGGGGTCACAATTTCTTCAAAATTTCTGACGTACTGCAATTCACTCAAAAATGGTGCCAAACTGTTGCAAACCATCCCCTGAAAGGTTTTTCGGTGTAAACAGATGCGTTTTTATCATCGGAAACAGAATTAGCCCTCAATGTCTGAAAAACCTTTTTTTAAAAAGATCCCTAAGCCGCGCGGTCACAATTTCTTCAAAATGTCTGACGTTCTGCAATTCACTCAAAAATGGTGCCAAACTTTTGCAAACCATCCCCTGAATGGTTTTTCGGTGGAAACAGATGCGTTTTTATCGGAAACAGAATTAGCCCTCAATGTCTGAAAAACCTTTTTTTAAAAAAATCCCTAAGCCGCGCGGTCACAATTTCTTCAAAATTTCTGACGTTCTGCAATTCACTCAAAAAGGGTGCCAAACTGTTGCAAACCATCCCCTGAAAGGTTTTTCGTTGGAAACAGGTGGGTTTTTATCATCGGAAACAGAATTAGCCCTTGATGTCTGAAGAACTTTTTTTTAAAAAAATCCCTAAGCCGCGCGGTCACAATTTCTTCAAAATTTCTGACGTTCTGCAATTCACTCAAAATGGGGGTCAAACTGTTGCAAACCATCTCCTGAAAGGTTTTTCAGTGGAAACAGGTGGGTTTTTATCATCGGAAACAGAATTAGCCCTCGATGTCTGAAAACTTTTTTTTGAAAAAATCCCTAAGCCGCGCGGTCACAATTTCTTCAAAATTTCTCACGTTCTGCAATTCACTCAAAAATGGTGCCAAACTGTTGCAAACCATCCCCTGAAAGGTTTTTCGGTGGAAACAGATGTGTTTTTTATCATCGGAAACAGAATTAGCCCTCGATGTCTGAATAACTTTTTTTGAAAAAATCCCTAAGCCGCGCGGTCAAAATTTCTTCAAAATTTCTGACGTTCTGCAATTCACTCAAAAATGGTGCCAAACTGTTGCAAACCATCCCCTGAAAGGTTTTTCGGTGGAAACAGATGCGTTTTTATCATCGGAAACAGAATTAGCCCTCAATGTCTGAAAAACCTTTTTTAAAAAAAATCCCTAAGCCGCGCGGTCACAATTTCTTCAAAATTTCTGACGTTCTGCAATTCACTCAAAAATGGTGCCAAACTGTTGTAAACCATCCCCTGAAAGGTTTTTCGGTGAAAACAGATATGTTTTTATCATCGGAAACAGAATTAGCTCTCGATGTCTGAACAACTTTTTTTGAAAAAATCCCTAAGCCGCGCGGTCACAATTTCTTCAAAATTTCTGACGTTCTGCAATTCACTCAAAATGGGGGTCAAACTGTTGCAAACCATCTCCTGAAAGGTTTTTCAGTGGAAACAGGTGGGTTTTTATCATCGGAAACAGAATTAGCCCTCGATGTCTGAAAACTTGTTTTTGAAAAAATCCCTAAGCCGCGCGGTCACAATTTCTTCAAAATTTCTGACGTTCTGCAATTCACTCAAAAATGGTGCCAAACTGTTGCAAACCATCCCCTGAAAGGTTTTTCGGTGGAAACAGATGTGTTTTTATCATCGGAAACAGAATTAGCCCTCGATGTCTGAATAACTTTTTTTGAAAAAATCCCTAAGCCGCGCGGTCAAAATTTCTTCAAAATTTCTGACGTTCTGCAATTCACTCAAAAATGGTGCCAAACTGTTGCAAACCATCCCCTGAATGGTTTTTCGGTGGAAACAGATGTGTTTTTATCATCGGAAACAGAATTAGCCCTCAATGTCTAAAAAACCTTTTTTAAAAAAAATCCCTAAGCCGCGCGGTCACAATTTCTTCAAAATTTCTGACGTTCTGAAATTCACTCAAAAATTGTGACAAACTGTTGTAAACCATCCCCTGAAAGGTTTTTCGGTGGAAACAGGTGGGTTTTTATCTTCGGAAACAGAATTAGCCCTCGATGTCTGAAGAACTTTTTTTAAAAAAAATCCCTAAGCCGCGCGGTCACAATTTCTTCAAAATTTCTGACGTTCTGCAATTCACTCAAAAATGGTGCCAAACTGTTGCAAACCATCCCCTGAAAGGTTTTTCGGTGGAAACAGATGTGTTTTTATCATCGGAAACAGAATTAGCCCTCGATGTCTGAACAACTTTTTTTTGAAAAAATCCCAAAGCTGCGTGGTCACAATTTCTTCAAAATTTCTGACATTCTGCAATTCACTCAAAAATGGTGCCAAACTGTTGCAAACCATCCCCTGAAAGGTTTTTCGGTGGAAACAGGTGGGTTTTTATCATCGGAAACAGAATTAGCCCTCAATGTCTGAACAACGTTTTTTAAAAAAATCCCTAAGCCGCGCGGTCACAATTTCTTCAAAATTTCTGACGTTCTGCAATTCACTCAAAAATGGTGCCAAACTGTTGCAAACCATCCCCTGAAAGGTTTTTCGGTGGAAACAGATGTGTTTTTATCATCGGAAACAGAATTAGCCCTCGATGTCTGAATAACTTTTTTTGAAAAAATCCCTAAGCCGCGCGGTCAAAATTTCTTCAAAATTTCTGACGTTCTGCAATTCACTCAAAAATGGTGCCAAACTGTTGCAAACCATCCCCTGAAAGGTTTTTCGGTGGAAACAGATGTGTTTTTATCATCGGAAACAGAATTAGCCCTCAATGTCTGAAAAACCTTTTTTTAAAAAAATCCCTAAGCCGCGCGGTCACAATTTCTTCAAAATTTCTGACGTTCTGAAATTCACTCAAAAATGGTGACAAACTGTTGTAAACCATCCCCTGAAAGGTTTTTCGGTGGAAACAGGTGGGTTTTTATCATCGGAAACAGAATTAGCCCTCGATGTCTGAAGAACTTTTTTAAAAAAAAATCCCTAAGCCGCGCGGTCACAATTTCTTCAAAATTTCTGACGTTCTGCAATTCACTCAAAAATGGTGCCAAACTGTTGCAAACCATCCCCTGAAAGGTTTTTCGGTGGAAACAGATGTGTTTTTATCATCGAAACAGAATAGGCCTCGATGTCTGAACAACCTTTTTTTGAAAAAATCCCTAAGCTGCGCGGTCAAAATTTCTTCAAAATTTCTGACGTTCTGCAATTCACTCAAAAATGGTGCCAAACTGTTGCAAACCATCCCCTGAAAGGTTTTTCGGTGGAAACAGATGTGTTTTTATCATCGGAAACAGAATTAGCCCTCGATGTCTGAAAAACTTTTTTTTGAAAAAATCCCAAAGCCGCGTGGTCACAATTTCTTCAAAATTTCTGACATTCTGCAATTCACTCAAAAATGGTGCCAAACTGTTGCAAACCATCCCCTGAAAGGTTTTTCGGTGGAAACAGGTGGGTTTTTATCATCGGAATTAGCCCTCGATGTCTGAACAACTTTTTTTTGAAAAAATCCCTAAGCCACGCGGTCACAATTTCTTCAAAATTTCTGACGTTCTGCAAATCACTCAAAAATGGTGCCAAACTGTTGCAAACCATCCCCTGAAAGCTTTTTCGGTGGAAACAGATGTGTTTTTATCATCGAAGCAGAATAGGCCTCGATGTCTGAACAACCTTTTTTTGAAAAAATCCCTAAGCCGCGCGGTCACAATTTCTTCAAAATTTCTCACATTCTGCAATTCACTCAAAAATGGTGCCAAACTGTTGCAAACCATCCCCTGAAAGGCTTTTCGGTGGAAACAGATGTGTTTTTATCATCGGAAACAGAATTAGCCCTCGATGTCTGAACAACTTTTTTTGAAAAAATCCCTAAGCCGCGCGGTCAAAATTTCTTCAAAATTTCTGACGTTCTGCAATTCACTCAAAAATGGTGCCAAAATGTTGCAAACCATCCCCTGAAAGGTTTTTCGGTGGAAACAGATGCGTTTTTATCATCGGAAACAGAATTAGCCCTCAATGTCTGAAAAACCTTTTTTTGAAAAAATCCCTAAGCTGCGCGGTCACAATTTCTTCAAAATTTCTGACGTTCTGCAATTCACTCAAAAATGGTGCCAAACTGTTGCAAACCATCCCCTGAAAGGTTTTTCGGTGGAAACAGGTGGGTTTTTATCATCGGAAACAGAATTAGCCCTCGATGTCTGAAGAACTTTTTTTAAAAAAAATCCCTAAGCCGCGCGGTCACAATTTTTTCAAAATTTCTCATGTTCTGCAATTCACTCAAAAATGGTGCCAAACTGTTGCAAACCATCCCCTGAAAGGTTTTTCGGTGGAAACAGATGCGTTTTTATCATCGGAAACAGAATTAGCCCTCAATGTCTGAAAAACCTTTTTTTAAAAAAATCCCTAAGCCGCGCGGTCACAATTTCTTCAAAATTTCTGACGTTCTGCAATTCACTCAAAAATGGTGCCAAACTGTTGCAAACCATCCCCTGAAAGGTTTTTCGTTGGAAACAGGTGGGTTTTTATCATCAGAAACAGAATTAGCCCTCGATGTCTGAAGAACTTTTTTTAAAAAAAATCCCTAAGCCGCGCGGTCACAATTTCTTCAAAATTTCTGACGTACTGCAATTCACTCAAAAATGGTGCCAAACTGTTGCAAACCATCCCCTGAAAGGTTTTTCGGTGTAAACAGATGCGTTTTTATCATCGGAAACAGAATTAGCCCTCAATGTCTGAAAAACCTTTTTTTAAAAAGATCCCTAAGCCGCGCGGTCACAATTTCTTCAAAATTTCTGACGTTCTGCAATTCACTCAAAAATGGTGCCAAACTTTTGCAAACCATCCCCTGAATGGTTTTTCGGTGGAAACAGATGCGTTTTTATCGGAAACAGAATTAGCCCTCAATGTCTGAAAAACCTTTTTTTAAAAAAATCCCTAAGCCGCGCGGTCACAATTTCTTCAAAATTTCTGACGTTCTGCAATTCACTCAAAAAGGGTGCCAAACTGTTGCAAACCATCCCCTGAAAGGTTTTTCGTTGGAAACAGGTGGGTTTTTATCATCGGAAACAGAATTAGCCCTTGATGTCTGAAGAACTTTTTTTAAAAAAAATCCCTAAGCCGCGCGGTCACAATTTCTTCAAAATTTCTGACGTTCTGCAATTCACTCAAAATGGGGGTCAAACTGTTGCAAACCATCTCCTGAAAGGTTTTTCAGTGGAAACAGGTGGGTTTTTATCATCGGAAACAGAATTAGCCCTCGATGTCTGAAAACTTTTTTTTGAAAAAATCCCTAAGCCGCGCGGTCACAATTTCTTCAAAATTTCTCACGTTCTGCAATTCACTCAAAAATGGTGCCAAACTGTTGCAAACCATCCCCTGAAAGGTTTTTCGGTGGAAACAGATGTGTTTTTATCATCGGAAACAGAATTAGCCCTCGATGTCTGAATAACTTTTTTTGAAAAAATCCCTAAGCCGCGCGGTCAAAATTTCTTCAAAATTTCTGACGTTCTGCAATTCACTCAAAAATGGTGCCAAACTGTTGCAAACCATCCCCTGAAAGGTTTTTCGGTGGAAACAGATGCGTTTTTATCATCGGAAACAGAATTAGCCCTCAATGTCTGAAAAACCTTTTTTTAAAAAAATCCCTAAGCCGCGCGGTCACAATTTCTTCAAAATTTCTGACGTTCTGCAATTCACTCAAAAATGGTGCCAAACTGTTGTAAACCATCCCCTGAAAGGTTTTTCGGTGAAAACAGATATGTTTTTATCATCGGAAACAGAATTAGCTCTCGATGTCTGAACAACTTTTTTTGAAAAAATCCCTAAGCCGCGCGGTCACAATTTCTTCAAAATTTCTGACGTTCTGCAATTCACTCAAAATGGGGGTCAAACTGTTGCAAACCATCTCCTGAAAGGTTTTTCAGTGGAAACAGGTGGGTTTTTATCATCGGAAACAGAATTAGCCCTCGATGTCTGAAAACTTGTTTTTGAAAAAATCCCTAAGCCGCGCGGTCACAATTTCTTCAAAATTTCTGACGTTCTGCAATTCACTCAAAAATGGTGCCAAACTGTTGCAAACCATCCCCTGAAAGGTTTTTCGGTGGAAACAGATGTGTTTTTATCATCGGAAACAGAATTAGCCCTCGATGTCTGAATAACTTTTTTTGAAAAAATCCCTAAGCCGCGCGGTCAAAATTTCTTCAAAATTTCTGACGTTCTGCAATTCACTCAAAAATGGTGCCAAACTGTTGCAAACCATCCCCTGAATGGTTTTTCGGTGGAAACAGATGTGTTTTTATCATCGGAAACAGAATTAGCCCTCAATGTCTAAAAAACCTTTTTTAAAAAAAATCCCTAAGCCGCGCGGTCACAATTTCTTCAAAATTTCTGACGTTCTGAAATTCACTCAAAAATTGTGACAAACTGTTGTAAACCATCCCCTGAAAGGTTTTTCGGTGGAAACAGGTGGGTTTTTATCTTCGGAAACAGAATTAGCCCTCGATGTCTGAAGAACTTTTTTTAAAAAAAATCCCTAAGCCGCGCGGTCACAATTTCTTCAAAATTTCTGACGTTCTGCAATTCACTCAAAAATGGTGCCAAACTGTTGCAAACCATCCCCTGAAAGGTTTTTCGGTGGAAACAGATGTGTTTTTATCATCGGAAACAGAATTAGCCCTCGATGTCTGAACAACTTTTTTTTGAAAAAATCCCAAAGCCGCGTGGTCACAATTTCTTCAAAATTTCTGACATTCTGCAATTCACTCAAAAATGGTGCCAAACTGTTGCAAACCATCCCCTGAAAGGTTTTTCGGTGGAAACAGGTGGGTTTTTATCATCGGAAACAGAATTAGCCCTCAATGTCTGAACAACGTTTTTTAAAAAAATCCCTAAGCCGCGCGGTCACAATTTCTTCAAAATTTCTGACGTTCTGCAATTCACTCAAAAATGGTGCCAAACTGTTGCAAACCATCCCCTGAAAGGTTTTTCGGTGGAAACAGATGTGTTTTTATCATCGGAAACAGAATTAGCCCTCGATGTCTGAATAACTTTTTTTGAAAAAATCCCTAAGCCGCGCGGTCAAAATTTCTTCAAAATTTCTGACGTTCTGCAATTCACTCAAAAATGGTGCCAAACTGTTGCAAACCATCCCCTGAAAGGTTTTTCGGTGGAAACAGATGTGTTTTTATCATCGGAAACAGAATTAGCCCTCAATGTCTGAAAAACCTTTTTTAAAAAAAATCCCTAAGCCGCGCGGTCACAATTTCTTCAAAATTTCTGACGTTCTGAAATTCACTCAAAAATGGTGACAAACTGTTGTAAACCATCCCCTGAAAGGTTTTTCGGTGGAAACAGGTGGGTTTTTATCATCGGAAACAGAATTAGCCCTCGATGTCTGAAGAACTTTTTAAAAAAAAAATCCCTAAGCCGCGCGGTCACAATTTCTTCAAAATTTCTGACGTTCTGCAATTCACTCAAAAATGGTGCCAAACTGTTGCAAACCATCCCCTGAAAGGTTTTTCGGTGGAAACAGATGTGTTTTTATCATCGAAACAGAATAGGCCTCGATGTCTGAACAACCTTTTTTTGAAAAAATCCCTAAGCTGCGCGGTCAAAATTTCTTCAAAATTTCTGACGTTCTGCAATTCACTCAAAAATGGTGCCAAACTGTTGCAAACCATCCCCTGAAAGGTTTTTCGGTGGAAACAGGTGGGTTTTTATCATCGGAAACAGAATTAGCCCTCAATGTCTGAACAACGTTTTTTAAAAAAATCCCTAAGCCGCGCGGTCACAATTTCTTCAAAATTTCTGACGTTCTGCAATTCACTCAAAAATGGTGCCAAACTGTTGCAAACCATCCCCTGAAAGGTTTTTCGGTGGAAACAGATGTGTTTTTATCATCGGAAACAGAATTAGCCCTCGATGTCTGAATAACTTTTTTTGAAAAAATCCCTAAGCCGCGCGGTCAAAATTTCTTCAAAATTTCTGACGTTCTGCAATTCACTCAAAAATGGTGCCAAACTGTTGCAAACCATCCCCTGAAAGGTTTTTCGGTGGAAACAGATGTGTTTTTATCATCGGAAACAGAATTAGCCCTCAATGTCTGAAAAACCTTTTTTAAAAAAAATCCCTAAGCCGCGCGGTCACAATTTCTTCAAAATTTCTGACGTTCTGAAATTCACTCAAAAACGGTGACAAACTGTTGTAAACCATCCCCTGAAAGGTTTTTCGGTGGAAACAGGTGGGTTTTTATCATCGGAAACAGAATTAGCCCTCGATGTCTGAAGAACTTTTTAAAAAAAAAATCCCTAAGCCGCGCGGTCACAATTTCTTCAAAATTTCTGACGTTCTGCAATTCACTCAAAAATGGTGCCAAACTGTTGCAAACCATCCGCTGAAAGGTTTTTCGGTGGAAACAGATGTGTTTTTATCATCGGAAACAGAATTAGCCCTCGATGTCTGAACAACTTTTTTTTGAAAAAATCCCAAAGCCGCGTGGTCACAATTTCTTCAAAATTTCTGACATTCTGCAATTCACTCAAAAATGGTGCCAAACTGTTGCAAACCATCCCCTGAAAGGTTTTTCGGTGGAAACAGGTGGGTTTTTATCATCGGAAACAGAATTAGCCCTCAATGTCTGAACAACGTTTTTTAAAAAAATCCCTAAGCCGCGCGGTCACAATTTTTTCAAAATTTCTGACGTTCTGCAATTCACTCAAAAATGGTGCCAAACTGTTGCAAACCATCCCCTGAAAGGTTTTTCGGTGGAAACAGATGTGTTTTTATCATCGAAACAGAATAGGCCTCGATGTCTGAACAACCTTTTTTTGAAAAAATCCCTAAGCCGCGCGGTCACAATTTCTTCAAAATTTCTGACGTTCTGCAATTCACTCAAAAATGGTGCCAAACTGTTGCAAACCATCCCCTGAAAGGTTTTTCGGTGGAAACAGATGTGTTTTTATCATCGGAAACAGAATTAGCCCTCGATGTCTGAATAACTTTTTTTGAAAAAATCCCTAAGCCGCGCGGTCAAAATTTCTTCAAAATTTCTGACGTTCTGCAATTCACTCAAAAATGGTGCCAAACTGTTGCAAACCATCCCCTGAAAGGTTTTTCGGTGGAAACAGATGCGTTTTTATCATCGGAAACAGAATTAGCCCTCAATGTCTGAAAAACCTTTTTTTAAAAAAATCCCTAAGCCGCGCGGTCACAATTTCTTCAAAATTTCTGACGTTCTGAAATTCACTCAAAAATGGTGACAAACTGTTGTAAACCATCCCCTGAAAGGTTTTTCGGTGGAAACAGGTGGGTTTTTATCATCGGAAACAGAATTAGCCCTCGATGTCTGAAGAACTTTTTTTAAAAAAAATCCCTAAGCCGCGCGGTCAAAATTTCTTCAAAATTTCTGACGTTCTGCAATTCACTCAAAAATGGTGCCAAACTGTTGCAAACCATCCCCTGAAAGGTTTTTCGGTGGAAACAGATGTGTTTTTATCATCGGAAACAGAATTAGCCCTCGATGTCTGAACAACTTTTTTTTGAAAAAATCCCAAAGCCGCGTGGTCACAATTTCTTCAAAATTTCTGACATTCTGCAATTCACTCAAAAATGGTGCCAAACTGTTGCAAACCATCCCCTGAAAGGTTTTTCGGTGGAAACAGGTG
Organism: Podarcis melisellensis; assembly: GCF_964234715.1. Classification (NCBI taxonomy): domain Eukaryota; kingdom Metazoa; phylum Chordata; class Lepidosauria; order Squamata; family Lacertidae; genus Podarcis; species Podarcis melisellensis. The sequence goes on along the minus strand of NC_138538.1, from coordinate 89,225,975 downwards.
GGTTTTTATCATCGGAAACAGAATTAGCCCTCGATGTCTGAATAACTTGTTTTGAAAAAATCCCTAAGCCGCGCGGTCACAATTTCTTCAAAATTTCTGACGTTCTGCAATTCACTCAAAAATGGTGACAAACTGTTGTAACCCATCCCCTGAAAGGTTTTTCGGTGGAAACAGGTGGGTTTTTATCATCGGAAACAGAATTAGCCCTCGATGTCTGAAGAACTTTTTTTAAAAAAAATCCCTAAGCCGCGCGGTCACAATTTCTTCAAAATTTCTGACGTTCTGCAATTCACTCAAAAATGGTGCCAAACTGTTGCAAACCATCCCCTGAAAGGTTTTTCGGTGGAAACAGATGTGTTTTTATCATCGGAAACAGAATTAGCCCTCGATGTCTGAAGAACTTTTTTTTAAAAAAATCCCTAAGCCGCGCGGTCACAATTTCTTCAAAATTTCTGACGTTCTGCAATTCACTCAAAAATGGTGCCAAACTGTTGCAAACCATCCCCTGAAAGGTTTTTCGGTGGAAACAGATGTGTTTTTATCATCGGAAACAGAATTAGCCCTCGATGTCTGAAAAACTTTTTTTTGAAAAAATCCCAAAGCCGCGTGGTCACAATTTCTTCAAAATTTCTGACATTCTGCAATTCACTCAAAAATGGTGCCAAACTGTTGCAAACCATCCCCTGAAAGGTTTTTCGGTGGAAACAGGTGGGTTTTTATCATCGGAATTAGCCCTCGATGTCTGAACAACTTTTTTTTGAAAAAATCCCTAAGCCACGCGGTCACAATTTCTTCAAAATTTCTGACGTTCTGCAATTCACTCAAAAATGGTGCCAAACTGTTGCAAACCATCCCCTGAAAGCTTTTTCGGTGGAAACAGATGTGTTTTTATCATCGAAGCAGAATAGGCCTCGATGTCTGAACAACCTTTTTTTGAAAAAATCCCTAAGCCGCGCGGTCACAATTTCTTCAAAATTTCTCACATTCTGCAATTCACTCAAAAATGGTGCCAAACTGTTGCAAACCATCCCCTGAAAGGCTTTTCGGTGGAAACAGATGTGTTTTTATCATCGGAAACAGAATTAGCCCTCGATGTCTGAACAACTTTTTTTGAAAAAATCCCTAAGCCGCGCGGTCAAAATTTCTTCAAAATTTCTGACGTTCTGCAATTCACTCAAAAATGGTGCCAAAATGTTGCAAACCATCCCCTGAAAGGTTTTTCGGTGGAAACAGATGCGTTTTTATCATCGGAAACAGAATTAGCCCTCAATGTCTGAAAAACCTTTTTTTGAAAAAATCCCTAAGCTGCGCGGTCACAATTTCTTCAAAATTTCTGACGTTCTGCAATTCACTCAAAAATGGTGCCAAACTGTTGCAAACCATCCCCTGAAAGGTTTTTCGGTGGAAACAGGTGGGTTTTTATCATCGGAAACAGAATTAGCCCTCGATGTCTGAAGAACTTTTTTTAAAAAAAATCCCTAAGCCGCGCGGTCACAATTTTTTCAAAATTTCTCATGTTCTGCAATTCACTCAAAAATGGTGCCAAACTGTTGCAAACCATCCCCTGAAAGGTTTTTCGGTGGAAACAGATGCGTTTTTATCATCGGAAACAGAATTAGCCCTCAATGTCTGAAAAACCTTTTTTTAAAAAAATCCCTAAGCCGCGCGGTCACAATTTCTTCAAAATTTCTGACGTTCTGCAATTCACTCAAAAATGGTGCCAAACTGTTGCAAACCATCCCCTGAAAGGTTTTTCGTTGGAAACAGGTGGGTTTTTATCATCAGAAACAGAATTAGCCCTCGATGTCTGAAGAACTTTTTTTAAAAAAAATCCCTAAGCCGCGCGGTCACAATTTCTTCAAAATTTCTGACGTACTGCAATTCACTCAAAAATGGTGCCAAACTGTTGCAAACCATCCCCTGAAAGGTTTTTCGGTGTAAACAGATGCGTTTTTATCATCGGAAACAGAATTAGCCCTCAATGTCTGAAAAACCTTTTTTTAAAAAGATCCCTAAGCCGCGCGGTCACAATTTCTTCAAAATTTCTGACGTTCTGCAATTCACTCAAAAATGGTGCCAAACTTTTGCAAACCATCCCCTGAAAGGTTTTTCGGTGGAAACAGATGCGTTTTTATCATCGGAAACAGAATTAGCCCTCAATGTCTGAAAAACCTTTTTTTAAAAAAATCCCTAAGCCGCGCGGTCACAATTTCTTCAAAATTTCTGACGTTCTGCAATTCACTCAAAAAGGGTGCCAAACTGTTGCAAACCATCCCCTGAAAGGTTTTTCGTTGGAAACAGGTGGGTTTTTATCATCGGAAACAGAATTAGCCCTTGATGTCTGAAGAACTTTTTTTTAAAAAAATCCCTAAGCCGCGCGGTCACAATTTCTTCAAAATTTCGGACGTTCTGCAATTCACTCAAAAATGGTGCCAAACTGTTGCAAACCATCCCCTGAAAGGTTTTTCGGTGTAAACAGATGCGTTTTTATCATCGGAAACAGAATTAGCCCTCAATGTCTGAAAAACCTTTTTTTAAAAAAAACCCTAAGCCGCGTGGTCACAATTTCTTCAAAATTTCTGACGTTCTGCAATTCACTCAAAAATGGTGCCAAACTGTTGTAAACCATCCCCTGAAAGGTTTTTCGGTGGAAACAGGTGGGTTTTTATCATCGGAAACAGAATTAGCCCTCAATGTCTGAACAACGTTTTTTAAAAAAATCCCTAAGCCGCGCGGTCACAATTTCTTCAAAATTTCTGACGTTCTGCAATTCACTCAAAAATGGTGCCAAACTGTTGCAAACCATCCCCTGAAAGGTTTTTCGGTGGAAACAGATGTGTTTTTATCATCGGAAACAGAATTAGCCCTCGATGTCTGAACAACTTTTTTTTGAAAAAATCCCAAAGCCGCGTGGTCACAATTTCTTCAAAATTTCTGACATTCTGCAATTCACTCAAAAATGGTGCCAAACTGTTGCAAACCATCCCCTGAAAGGTTTTTCGGTGGAAACAGGTGGGTTTTTATCATCGGAATTAGCCCTCGATGTCTGAACAACTTTTTTTTGAAAAAATCCGTAAGCCGCGCGGTCACAATTTCTTCAAAATTTCTGACGTTCTGCAATTCACTCAAAAATGGTGCCAAACTGTTGCAAACCATCCCCTGAAAGGTTTTTCGGTGGAAACAGATGTGTTTTTATCATCGAAACAGAATAGGCCTCGATCTCTGAATAACATTTTTTTGAAAAAATCCCTAAGCTGCGCGGTCACAATTTCTTCAAAATTTCTCACGTTTTGCAATTCACTCAAAAATGGTGCCATACTGTTGCAAACCATCCCCTGAAAGGTTTTTCGCTGGAAACAGATGTGTTTTTATCATCGGAAACAGAATTAGCCCTCGATGTCTGAACAACTTTTTTTGAAAATATCCCTAAGCCGCGCGGTCACAATTTCTTCAAAATTTCTGACGTTCTGCAATTCACTCAAAAATGGTGCCAAACTGTTGCAAACCATCCCCTGAAAGGTTTTTCGGTGGAAACAGATGCGTTTTTATCATCGGAAACAGAATTAGCCCTCAATGTCTGAAAACCCTTTTTTTTAAAAAATCCCTAAGCCGCGCGGTCACAATTTCTTCAAAATTTCTGACGTTCTGCAATTCACTCAAAAATGGTGCCAAACTGTTGCAAACCATCCCCTGAAAGGTTTTTCGTTGGAAACAGGTGGGTTTTTATCATCGGAAACAGAATTAGCCCTCGATGTCTGAACAACTTTTTAAAAAAAAAAATCCCTAAGCCGCGCGGTCACAATTTCTTCAAAATTTCTGACGTTCTGCAATTCACTCAAAAATGGTGCCAAACTGTTGCAAACCATCCCCTAAAAGGTTTTTCGGTGGAAACAGGTGGGTTTTTATCATCGGAAACAGAATTAGCCCTCGATGTCTGAACAACTTTTTTTTGAAAAAATCCCTAAGCCGCGCGGTCACTATTTCTTCAAAATTTCTGACGTTCTTAAATTCACTCAAAAATGGTGCCAAAGTGTTGCAAACCATCCCCTTAAAGGTTTTTCGGTGGAAACAGATGTTTTTTTATCATCACAAACAGAATTAGCCCTCAATGTCTGAACAACTTTTTTTTGAAAATATCCCTAAGCCGCGCGGTCACAATTTCTTCAAAATTTCTGACATTCTGCAATTCACTCAAAAATGGTGCCAAACTGTTGCAACCCATCCCCTGAAAGGTTTTTCGGTGGAAACAGGTGGGTTTTTATCATCGGAAACAGAATTAGCCCTCGATGTCTGAACAACTTTTTTTTGAAAAAATCCCTAAGCCGCGCGGTCACAATTTCTTCAAAATTTCTGACGTTCTGCAATTCACTCAAAAATGGTGCCAAACTGTTGCAAACCATCCCCTGAAAGGTTTTTCGGTGGAAACAAGTGGGTTTTTATCATCGGAAACAGAATTAGCCCTCGATGTCTGAACAACTTTTTTTTGAAAAAATCCCTAAGCCGCGCGGTCACAATTTCTTCAAAATTTCTGACGTTCTGCAATTCACTCAAAAATGGTGCCAAACTGTTGCAAACCATCCCCTGAAAGGTTTTTCGGTGAAAACAGATGTGTTTTTATCATCGGAAACAGAATTAGCTCTCGATGTCTGAACAACTTTTTTTGCAAAAATCCCTAAGCCGCGCGGTCACAATTTCTTCAAAATTTCTGACGTTCTGCAATTCACTCAAAAATGGTGCCAAACTGTTGCAAACCATCTCCTGAAAGGTTTTTCAGTGGAAACAGGTGGGTTTTTATCATCGGAAACAGAATTAGCCCTCGATGTCTGAAAACTTTTTTTTGAAAAAATCCCTAAGCCGGGCGGTCAAAATTTCTTCAAAATTTCTGACGTTCTGCAATTCACTCAAAAATGGTGCCAAACTGTTGCAAACCATCCCCTGAAAGGTTTTTCGGTGGAAACAGATGCATTTTTATCATCGGAAACAGAATTAGCCCTCAATGTCTGAAAAACCTTTTTTTAAAAAAATCCCTAAGCCGCGCGGTCACAATTTCTTCAAAATTTCTGACGTTCTGCAATTCACTCAAAAATGGTGCCAAACTGTTGTAAACCATCCCCTGAAAGGTTTTTCGGTGGAAACAGGTGGGTTTTTATCATCGGAAACAGAATTAGCCCTCGATGTCTGAACAACTTTTTTTTCAAAAAATCCCTAAGCCGCGCGGTCACAATTTCTTCAAAATTTCTGACGTTCTGCAATTCACTCAAAAATGGTGCCAAACTGTTGCAAACCATCCCCTGAAAGGTTTTTCGGTGGAAACAGGTGGGTTTTTATCATCGGAAACAGAATTAGCCCTCAATGTCTGAACAACGTTTTTTAAAAAAATCCCTAAGCCGCGCGGTCACAATTTCTTCAAAATTTCTGACGTTATGCAATTCACTCAAAAATGGTGCCAAACTGTTGCAAACCATCCCCTGAAAGGTTTTTCGGTGGAAACAGGTGGGTTTTTATCATCGGAATTAGCCCTCGATGTCTGAACAACTTTTTTTTGAAAAAATCCCTAAGCCGCGCGGTCACAATTTCTTCAAAATTTCTGACGTTCTGCAATTCACTCAAAAATGGTGCCAAACTGTTGCAAACCATCTCCTGAAAGGTTTTTCGGTGGAAACAGGTGGGTTTTTATTATCGGAAACAGAATTAGCCCTCGATGTCTGAAAACTTTTTTTTGAAAATATCCCTAAGCCGCGCGGTCACAATTTCTTCAAAATTTCTGACGTTCTGCAATTCACTCAAAAATGGTGCCAAACTGTTGCAAACCATCCCCTGAAAGGTTTTTCGGTGGAAACAGATGTGTTTTTATCATCGAAACAGAATAGGCCTCGATCTCTGAACAACCTTTTTTTGAAAAAATCCCTAAGCTGCGCGGTCACAATTTCTTCAAAATTTCTCACGTTCTGCAATTCACTCAAAAATGGTGCCAAACTGTTGCAAACCATCCGCTGAAAGGTTTTTCGCTGGAAACAGATGTGTTTTTATCATCGGAAACAGAATTAGCCCTCGATGTCTGAACAACTTTTTTTGAAAAAATCCCTAAGCCGCGCGGTCACAATTTCTTCAAAATTTCTGACGTTCTGCAATTCACTCAAAAATGGTGCCAAACTGTTGCAAACCATCCCCTGAAAGGTTTTTCGTTGGAAACAGGTGGGTTTTTATCATCGGAAACAGAATTAGCCCTCGATGTCTGAAGAACTTTTTTTAAAAAAAAATCTCTAAGCCGCGCGGTCACAATTTCTTCAAAATTTCTGACGTTCTGCAATTCACTCAAAAATGGTGCCAAACTGTTGCAAACCATCCCCTGAAAGGTTTTTCGCTGGAAACAGATGTGTTTTTATCATCGGAAACAGAATTAGCCCTCGATGTCTGAACAACTTTTTTTTGAAAAAATCCCAAAGCCGCGTGGTCACAATTTCTTCAAAATTTCTGACATTCTGCAATTCACTCAAAAATGGTGCCAAACTGTTGCAAACCATCCCCTGAAAGGTTTTTCGGTGGAAACAGGTGGGTTTTTATCATCGGAATTAGCCCTCGATGTCTGAACAACTTTTTTTTGAAAAAATCCCTAAGCCGCGCGGTCACAATTTCTTCAAAATTTCTGACGTTCTTAAATTCACTCAAAAATGGTGCCAAACTGTTGCAAACCATCTCCTGAAAGGTTTTTCGGTGGAAACAGGTGGGTTTTTATCATCGGAAACAGAATTAGCCCTCGATGTCTGAAAACTTTTTTTTGAAAAAATCCGTAAGCCGCGCGGTCACAATTTCTTCAAAATTTCTGACGTTCTGCAATTCACTCAAAAATGGTGCCAAACTGTTGCAAACCATCCCCTGAAAGGTTTTTCGGTGGAAACAGATGTGTTTTTATCATCGAAACAGAATAGGCCTCGATCTCTGAACAACCTTTTTTTGGAAAAATCCCTAACCTGCGCGGTCACAATTTCTTCAACATTTCTCGCGTTCTGCAATTCACTCAAAAATGGTGCCAAACTGTTGCAAACCATCCCCTGAAAGGTTTTTCGCTGGAAACAGATGTGTTTTTATCATCGGAAACAGAATTAGCCCTCGATGTCTGAACAACTTTTTTTGAAAAAATCCCTAAGCCGCGCGGTCACAATTTCTTCAAAATTTCTGACGTTCTGCAATTCACTCAAAAATGGTGCCAAACTGTTGCAAACCATCCCCTGAAAGGTTTTTCGGTGGAAACAGATGCGTTTTTATCATCGGAAACTGAATTAGCCCTCAATGTCTGAAATCCCTTTTTTAAAAAAAATCCCTAAGCCGCGCGGTCACAATTTCTTCAAAATTTCTGACGTTCCTCAATTCACTCAAAAATGGTGCCAAACTGTTGCAAACCATCCCCTGAAAGGTTTTTCGTTGGAAACAGGTGGGTTTTTATCATCGGAAACAGAATTAGCCCTCGATGTCTGAAGAACTTTTTTAAAAAAAAAATCCCTAAGCCGCGCGGTCACAATTTCTTCAAAATTTCTGACGTTCTGCAATTCACTCAAAAATGGTGCCAAACTGTTGCAAACCATCCCCTAAAAGGTTTTTCGGTGGAAACAGGTGGGTTTTTATCATCGGAAACAGAATTAGCCCTCGATGTCTGAACAACTTTTTTTTGAAAAAATCCCTAAGCCGCGCCGTCACAATTTCTTCAAAATTTCTGACGTTCTGCAATTCACTCAAAAATGGTGCCAAACTGTTGCAAACCATCCCCTGAAAGGTTTTTCGGTGGAAACAGGTGGGTTTTTATCATCGGAAACAGAATTAGCCCTCGATGTCTGAACAACTTTTTTTTGAAAAAATCCCTAAGCCGCGCGGTCACAATTTCTTCAAAATTTCTGACGTTCTGCAATTCACTCAAAAATGGTGCCAAACTGTTGCAAACCATCCCCTGAAAGGTTTTTCGGTGGAAACAGATGCGTTTTTATCATCGGAAACTGAATTAGCCCTCAATGTCTGAAATCCCTTTTTTAAAAAAAATCCCTAAGCCGCGCGGTCACAATTTCTTCAAAATTTCTGACGTTCCTCAATTCACTCAAAAATGGTGCCAAACTGTTGCAAACCATCCCCTGAAAGGTTTTTCGTTGGAAACAGGTGGGTTTTTATCATCGGAAACAGAATTAGCCCTCGATGTCTGAAGAACTTTTTTAAAAAAAAAATCCCTAAGCCGCGCGGTCACAATTTCTTCAAAATTTCTGACGTTCTGCAATTCACTCAAAAATGGTGCCAAACTGTTGCAAACCATCCCCTAAAAGGTTTTTCGGTGGAAACAGGTGGGTTTTTATCATCGGAAACAGAATTAGCCCTCGATGTCTGAACAACTTTTTTTTGAAAAAATCCCTAAGCCGCGCCGTCACAATTTCTTCAAAATTTCTGACGTTCTGCAATTCACTCAAAAATGGTGCCAAACTGTTGCAAACCATCCCCTGAAAGGTTTTTCGGTGGAAACAGGTGGGTTTTTATCATCGGAAACAGAATTAGCCCTCGATGTCTGAACAACTTTTTTTTGAAAAAATCCCTAAGCCGCGCGGTCACAGTTTCTTCAAAATTTCTGACGTTCTGCAATTCACTCAAAAATGGTGCCAAAGTGTTGCAAACCATCCCCTTAAAGGTTTTTCGTTGGAAACAGATGTGTTTTTATCATCACAAACAGAATTAGCCCTCAATGTCTGAACAACTTTTTTTTGAAAATATCCCTAAGCCGCGCGGTCACAATTTCTTCAAAATTTCTGACATTCTGCAATTCACTCAAAAATGGTGCCAAACTGTTGCAAACCATCTCCTGAAAGGTTTTTCAGTGGAAACAGGTGGGTTTTTATCATCGGAAACAGAATTAGCCCTCGATGTCTGAAAACTTTTTTTTGAAAAAATCCCTAAGCCGCGCGGTCACAATTTCTTCAAAATTTCTGACGTTCTGCAATTCACTCAAAAATGGTGCCAAACTGTTGCAAACCATCCCCTGAAAGTTTTTTCGGTGGAAACAGGTGGGTTTTTATCATCGGAAACAGAATTAGCCCTCAATGTCTGAACAACGTTTTTTAAAAAAATCCCTAAGCCGCACGGTCACAATTTCTTCAAAATTTCTGACGTTCTGCAATTCACTAAAAATGGTGCCAAACTGTTGCAAACCATCCCCTGAAAGGTTTTTCAGTGGAAACAGATGTGTTTTTATCATCGAAACAGAATAGGCCTCAATGTCTGAAGAACTTTTTTTAAAAAAAATCCCTAAGCCGCGCGGTCACAATTTCTTCAAAATTTCTGACGTTCTGCAATTCACTCAAAAATGGTGCCAAACTGTTGCAAACCATCCCCTAAAAGGTTTCTCGGTGGAAACAGGTGGGTTTTTATCATCGGAAACAGAATTAGCCCTCGATGTCTGAAAACTTTTTTTTCAAAAAATCCCTAAGCCGCGCGGTCACAATTTCTTCAAAATTTCTGACGTTCTGCAATTCACTCAAAAATGGTGCCAAACTGTTGCAAACCATCCCCTGAAAGTTTTTTCGGTGGAAACAGGTGGGTTTTTATCATCGGAAACAGAATTAGCCCTCAATGTCTGAACAACGTTTTTTAAAAAAATCCCTAAGCCGCGCGGTCACAATTTCTTCAAAATTTCTGACGTTCTGCAATTCACTAAAAATGGTGCCAAACTGTTGCAAACCATCCCCTGAAAGGTTTTTCAGTGGAAACAGATGTGTTTTTATCATCGAAACAGAATAGGCCTCAATGTCTGAAGAACTTTTTAAAAAAAAAATCCCTAAGCCGCGCGGTCACAATTTCTTCAAAATTTCTGACGTTCTGCAATTCACTCAAAAATGGTGCCAAACTGTTGCAAACCATCCCCTAAAAGGTTTTTCGGTGGAAACAGGTGGGTTTTTATCATCGGAAACAGAATTAGCCCTCGATGTCTGAACAACTTTTTTTTGAAAAAATCCCTAAGCCGCGCCGTCACAATTTCTTCAAAATTTCTGACGTTCTGCAATTCACTCAAAAATGGTGCCAAACTGTTGCAAACCATCCCCTGAAAGGTTTTTCGGTGGAAACAGGTGGGTTTTTATCATCGGAAACAGAATTAGCCCTCGATGTCTGAACAACTTTTTTTTGAAAAAATCCCTAAGCCGCGCGGTCACAGTTTCTTCAAAATTTCTGACGTTCTGCAATTCACTCAAAAATGGTGCCAAAGTGTTGCAAACCATCCCCTTAAAGGTTTTTCGTTGGAAACAGATGTGTTTTTATCATCACAAACAGAATTAGCCCTCAATGTCTGAACAACTTTTTTTTGAAAATATCCCTAAGCCGCGCGGTCACAATTTCTTCAAAATTTCTGACATTCTGCAATTCACTCAAAAATGGTGCCAAACTGTTGCAAACCATCTCCTGAAAGGTTTTTCAGTGGAAACAGGTGGGTTTTTATCATCGGAAACAGAATTAGCCCTCGATGTCTGAAAACTTTTTTTTGAAAAAATCCCTAAGCCGCGCGGTCACAATTTCTTCAAAATTTCTGACGTTCTGCAATTCACTCAAAAATGGTGCCAAACTGTTGCAAACCATCCCCTGAAAGTTTTTTCGGTGGAAACAGGTGGGTTTTTATCATCGGAAACAGAATTAGCCCTCAATGTCTGAACAACGTTTTTTAAAAAAATCCCTAAGCCGCGCGGTCACAATTTCTTCAAAATTTCTGACGTTCTGCAATTCACTAAAAATGGTGCCAAACTGTTGCAAACCATCCCCTGAAAGGTTTTTCAGTGGAAACAGATGTGTTTTTATCATCGAAACAGAATAGGCCTCAATGTCTGAAGAACTTTTTTTTAAAAAAATCCCTAAGCCGCGCGGTCACAATTTCTTCAAAATTTCTGACGTTCTGCAATTCACTCAAAAATGGTGCCAAACTGTTGCAAACCATCCCCTAAAAGGTTTTTCGGTGGAAACAGGTGGGTTTTTATCATCGGAAACAGAATTAGCCCTCGATGTCTGAAAACTTTTTTTTGAAAAAATCCCTAAGCCGCGCGGTCACAATTTCTTCAAAATTTCTGACGTTCTGCAATTCACTCAAAAATGGTGCCAAACTGTTGCAAACCATCCCCTGAAAGTTTTTTCGGTGGAAACAGGTGGGTTTTTATCATCGGAAACAGAATTAGCCCTCAATGTCTGAACAACGTTTTTTAAAAAAATCCCTAAGCCGCGCGGTCACAATTTCTTCAAAATTTCTGACGTTCTGCAATTCACTAAAAATGGTGCCAAACTGTTGCAAACCATCCCCTGAAAGGTTTTTCAGTGGAAACAGATGTGTTTTTATCATCGAAACAGAATAGGCCTCAATGTCTGAAGAACTTTTTTTAAAAAAAATCCCTAAGTCGCGCGGTCACAATTTCTTCAAAATTTCTGACGTTCTGCAATTCACTCAAAAATGGTGCCAAACTGTTGCAAACCATTCCCTGAAAGGTTTTTCGGTGGAAACAGGTGGGTTTTTATCATCGGAAACAGAATTAGCCCTCGATGTCTGAACAACTTTTTTTTGAAAAAATCCCTAAGCCGCGCGGTCACAATTTCTTCAAAATTTCTGACGTTCTGCAATTCACTCAAAAATGGTGCCAAACTGTTGCAAACCATCCCCTGAAAGTTTTTTCGGTGGAAACAGGTGGGTTTTTATCATCGGAAACAGAATTAGCCCTCAATGTCTGAACAACGTTTTTTAAAAAAATCCCTAAGCCGCGCGGTCACAATTTCTTCAAAATTTCTGACGTTCTGCAATTCACTAAAAATGGTGCCAAACTGTTGCAAACCATCCCCTGAAAGGTTTTTCAGTGGAAACAGATGTGTTTTTATCATCGAAACAGAATAGGCCTCAATGTCTGAAGAACTTTTTTTTAAAAAAATCCCTAAGCCGCGCGGTCACAATTTCTTCAAAATTTCTGACGTTCTGCAATTCACTCAAAAATGGTGCCAAACTGTTGCAAACCATCCCCTAAAAGGTTTTTCGGTGGAAACAGGTGGGTTTTTATCATCGGAAACAGAATTAGCCCTCGATGTCTGAAAACTTTTTTTTGAAAAAATCCCTAAGCCGCGCGGTCACAATTTCTTCAAAATTTCTGACGTTCTGCAATTCACTCAAAAATGGTGCCAAACTGTTGCAAACCATCCCCTGAAAGTTTTTTCGGTGGAAACAGGTGGGTTTTTATCATCGGAAACAGAATTAGCCCTCAATGTCTGAACAACGTTTTTTAAAAAAATCCCTAAGCCGCGCGGTCACAATTTCTTCAAAATTTCTGACGTTCTGCAATTCACTAAAAATGGTGCCAAACTGTTGCAAACCATCCCCTGAAAGGTTTTTCAGTGGAAACAGATGTGTTTTTATCATCGAAACAGAATAGGCCTCAATGTCTGAAGAACTTTTTTTAAAAAAAATCCCTAAGTCGCGCGGTCACAATTTCTTCAAAATTTCTGACGTTCTGCAATTCACTCAAAAATGGTGCCAAACTGTTGCAAACCATCCCCTAAAAGGTTTTTCGGTGGAAACAGGTGGGTTTTTATCATCGGAAACAGAATTAGCCCTCGATGTCTGAACAACTTTTTTTTGAAAAAATCCCTAAGCCGCGCCGTCACAATTTCTTCAAAATTTCTGACGTTCTGCAATTCACTCAAAAATGGTGCCAAACTGTTGCAAACCATCCCCTGAAAGGTTTTTCGGTGGAAACAGGTGGGTTTTTATCATCGGAAACAGAATTAGCCCTCGATGTCTGAAGAACTTTTTTTTAAAAAAATCCCTAAGCCGCGCGGTCACAATTTCTTCAAAATTTCTGACGTTCTGCAATTCACTCAAAAATGGTGCCAAACTGTTGCAAACCATCCCCTGAAAGGTTTTTCGGTGGAAACAGGTGGGTTTTTATCATCGGAAACAGAATTAGCCCTCAATGTCTGAACAACGTTTTTTAAAAAAATCCCCAAGCCGCGCGGTCACAATTTCTTCAAAATTTCTGACGTTCTGCAATTCACTCAAAAATGGTGCCAAACTGTTGCAAACCATCCCCTGAAAGGTTTTTCGGTGGAAACAGATGTGTTTTTATCATCAGAAACAGAATTAGCCCTCAATGTCTGAAAAACATTTTTTTAAAAAAATCCCTAAGCCGCGCGGTCACAATTTCTTCAAAATTTCTGACGTTCTGCAATTCACTCAGAAATGGTGCCAAACTGTTGTAAACCATCCCCTGAAAGGTTTTTCGGTGGAAACAGGTGGGTTTTTATCATCGGAAACAGAATTAGCCCTCGATGTCTGAAGAACTTTTTTTAAAAAAAATCCCTAAGCCGCGCGGTCACAATTTCTTCAAAATTTCTGACGTTCTGCAATTCACTCAAAAATGGTGCCATACTGTTGCAAACCATCCCTTAAAAGGTTTTTCGGTGGAAACAGGTGGGTTTTTATCATCGGAAACAGAATTAGCCCTCGATGTCTGAACAACTTTTTTTTAAAAAAATCCCTAAGCCGCGCGGTCACAATTTCTTCAAAATTTCTGACGTTCTCCAATTCACTCAAAAATGGTGCCAAACTGTTGCAAACCATCCCCTGAAAGGTTTTTCGGTGGAAACAGATGCGTTTTTATCATCGGAAACAGAATTAGCCCTCAATGTCTGAAAATCCTTTTTTTTAAAAAATCCCTAAGCCGCGCGGTCACAATTTCTTCAAAATTTCTGACGTTCTGCAATTCACTCAAAAATGGTGCCAAACTGTTGCAAACCATCCCCTGAAAGGTTTTCCGGTGGAAACAGGTGGGTTTTTATCATCAGAAACAGAATTAGCCCTCAATGTCTGAACAACGTTTTTTAAAAAAATCCCTAAGCCGCGCGGTCACAATTTCTTCAAAATTTCTGACGTTCTGCAATTCACTCAGAAATGGTGCCAAACTGTTGCAAACCATCCCCTGAAAGGTTTTTCGGTGGAAACAGATGTGTTTTTATCATCAGAAACAGAATTAGCCCTCAATGTCTGAACAACTTTTTTTTGAAAAAATCCCTAAGCCGCGCGGTCACAATTTCTTCAAAATTTCTGACGTTCTGCAATTCACTCAAAAATGGTGCCAAACTGTTGCAAACCATCCCCTGAAAGGTTTTTCGGTGGAAACAGGTGGGTTTTTATCATCGGAAACAGAATTAGCCCTCGATGTCTGAACAACTTTTTTTTGAAAAAATCCCTAAGCCGCGCGGTCACAATTTCTTCAAAATTTCTGACGTTCTGCAATTCACTCAAAAATGGTGCCAAACTGTTGCAAACCATCCCCTGAAAGGTTTTTCGGTGGAAACAGGTGGGTTTTTATCATCGGAAACAGAATTAACCCTCAATGTCTGAACAACGTTTTTTAAAAAAATCCCTAAGCCGCGCGGTCACAATTTCTTCAAAATTTCTGACGTTCTGCAATTCACTCAAAAATGGTGCCAAACTGTTGCAAACCATCCCCTGAAAGGTTTTTCGGTGGAAACAGATGTGTTTTTATCATCAGAAACAGAATTAGCCCTCAATGTCTGAACAACTTTTTTTTGAAAAAATCCCAAAGCCGCGTGGTCACAATTTCTTCAAAATTTCTGACATTCTGCAATTCACTCAAAAATGGTGCCAAACTGTTGCAAACCATCCCCTGAAAGGTTTTTCGGTGGAAACAGGTGGGTTTTTATCATCGGAATTAGCCCTCGATGTCTGAACAACTTTTTTTTGAAAAAATCCCTAAGCCGCGCGGTCACAATTTCTTCAAAATTTCTGACGTTTTGCAATTCACTCAAAAATGGTGCCAAACTGTTGCAAACCATCCCCTGAAAGGTTTTTCGTTGGAAACAGGTGGGTTTTTATCATCGTAAACAGAATTAGCCCTCGATGTCTGAACAACTTTTTTTTGAAAAAATCCCTAAGCCGCGCGGTCACAATTTCTTCAAAATTTCTGACGTTCTGCAATTCACTCAAAAATGGTGCCAAACTGTTGCAAACCATCCCCTGAAAGGTTTTTCGGTGGAAACAGATGTCTTTTTATCATCGGAAACAGACTTAGCCCTCTATGTCTGAACAACTTTTTTTGAAAAAATCCCTAAGCCGCGCGGTCACAATTTCTTCAAAATTTCTGACGTTCTGCAATTCACTCAAAATGGGTGTCAAACTGTTGCAAACCATCTCCTGAAAGGTTTTTCGGTGGAAACAGGTGGGTTTTTATCATCGGAAACAGAATTAGCCCTCAATGTCTGAACAACTTTTTTTAAAAAAAATCCCTAAGCCGCGCGGTCACAATTTCTTCAAAATTTCTGACGTTCTGCAATTCACTCAAAAATGGTGCCAAACTGTTGCAAACCATCCCCTGAAAGGTTTTTCGGTGGAAACAGATGTGTTTTTATCATCGAAACAGAATAGGCCTCGATGTCTGAACAACCTTTTTTTGAAAAAATCCCTAAGCCGCGCGGTCACAATTTCTTCAAAATTTCTCACGTTCTGCAATTCACTCAAAAATGGTGCCAAACTGTTGCAAACCATCCCCTGAAAGGTTTTTCGGTGGAAACAGATGTGTTTTTATCATCGGAAACAGAATTAGCCCTCGATGTCTGAACAACTTTTTTTGAAAAAATCCCTAAGCCGCGGGGTCAAAATTTCTTAAAAATTTCTGACGTTCTGCAATTCACTCAAAAATGGTGCCAAAATGTTGCAAACCATCCCCTGAAAGGTTTTTCGGTGGAAACAGGTGGGTTTTTATCATCGGAATTAGCCCTCGATGTCTGAACAACTTTTTTTTGAAAAAATCCCTAAGCCGCGCGGTCACAATTTCTTCAAAATTTCTGACGTTTTGCAATTCACTCAAAAATGGTGCCAAACTGTTGCAAACCATCCCCTGAAAGGTTTTTCGTTGGAAACAGGTGGGTTTTTATCATCGTAAACAGAATTAGCCCTCGATGTCTGAACAACTTTTTTTTGAAAAAATCCCTAAGCCGCGCGGTCACAATTTCTTCAAAATTTCTGACGTTCTGCAATTCACTCAAAAATGGTGCCAAACTGTTGCAAACCATCCCCTGAAAGGTTTTTCGGTGGAAACAGATGTCTTTTTATCATCGGAAACAGACTTAGCCCTCTATGTCTGAACAACTTTTTTTGAAAAAATCCCTAAGCCGCGCGGTCACAATTTCTTCAAAATTTCTGACGTTCTGCAATTCACTCAAAATGGGTGTCAAACTGTTGTAAACCATCTCCTGAAAGGTTTTTCGGTGGAAACAGGTGGGTTTTTATCATCGGAAACAGAATTAGCCCTCAATGTCTGAACAACTTTTTTAAAAAAAAATCCCTAAGCCGCGCGGTCACAATTTCTTCAAAATTTCTGACGTTCTGCAATTCACTCAAAAATGGTGCCAAACTGTTGCAAACCATCCCCTGAAAGGTTTTTCGGTGGAAACAGATGTGTTTTTATCATCGAAACAGAATAGGCCTCGATGTCTGAACAACCTTTTTTTGAAAAAATCCCTAAGCCGCGCGGTCACAATTTCTTCAAAATTTCTCACGTTCTGCAATTCACTCAAAAATGGTGCCAAACTGTTGCAAACCATCCCCTGAAAGGTTTTTCGGTGGAAACAGATGTGTTTTTATCATCGGAAACAGAATTAGCCCTCGATGTCTGAACAACTTTTTTTGAAAAAATCCCTAAGCCGCGGGGTCAAAATTTCTTAAAAATTTCTGACGTTCTGCAATTCACTCAAAAATGGTGCCAAAATGTTGCAAACCATCCCCTGAAAGGTTTTTCGGTGGAAACAGATGCGTTTTTATCATCGGAAACAGAATTAGCCCTCAATGTCTGAAAAACCTTTTTTTGAAAAAATCCCTAAGCTGCGCGGTCACAATTTCTTCAAAATTTCTGACGTTCTGCAATTCACTCAAAAATGGTGCCAAACTGTTGCAAACCATCCCCTGAAAGGTTTTTCGGTGGAAACAGGTGGGTTTTTATCATCGGAAACAGAATTAGCCCTCGATGTCTGAAGAACTTTTTTAAAAAAATATCCCTAAGCCGCGCGGTCACAATTTCTTCAAAATTTCTGACGTTCTGCAATTCACTCAAAAATGGTGCCAAACTGTTGCAAACCATCCCCTGAAAGTTTTTTCGGTGGAAACAGGTGGGTTTTTATCATCGGAAACAGAATTAGCCCTCAATGTCTGAACAAGGTTTTTTAAAAAAATCCCTAAGCCGCGCGGTCACAATTTCTTCAAAATTTCTGACGTTCTGCAATTCACTAAAAATGGTGCCAAACTGTTGCAAACCATCCCCTGAAAGGTTTTTCAGTGGAAACAGATGTGTTTTTATCATCGAAACAGAATAGGCCTCAATGTCTGAAGAACTTTTTTTAAAAAAAATCCCTAAGCCGCGCGGTCACAATTTCTTCAAAATTTCTGACGTTCTGCAATTCACTCAAAAATTGTGCCAAACTGTTGCAAACCATCCCCTAAAAGGTTTTTCGGTGGAAACAGGTGGGTTTTTATCATCGGAAAAAGAATTAGCCCTCGATGTCTGAACAACTTTTTTTTGAAAAAATCCCTAAGCCGCGCCGTCAAAATTTCTTCAAAATTTCTGACGTTCTGCAATTCACTCAAAAATGGTGCCAAACTGTTGCAAACCATCCCCTGAAAGGTTTTTCGGTGGAAACAGGTGGGTTTTTATCATCGGAAACAGAATTAGCCCTCGATGTCTGAACAACTTTTTTTTGAAAAAATCCCTAAGCCGCGCGGTCACAATTTCTTCAAAATTTCTGACGTTCTGCAATTCACTCAAAAATGGTGCCAAACTGTTGCAAACCATCCCCTGAAAGGTTTTTCGGTGGAAACAGGTGGGTTTTTATCATCGGAAACAGAATTAGCCCTCGATGTCTGAACAACTTTTTTTTGAAAAAATCCCTAAGCCGCGCGGTCACAATTTCTTCAAAATTTCTGACGTTTTGCAATTCACTCAAAAATGGTGCCAAACTGTTGCAAACCATCCCCTGAAAGGTTTTTCGTTGGAAACAGGTGGGTTTTTATCATCGTAAACAGAATTAGCCCTCGATGTCTGAACAACTTTTTTTTGAAAAAATCCCTAAGCCGCGCGGTCACAATTTCTTCAAAATTTCTGACGTTCTGCAATTCACTCAAAAATGGTGCCAAACTGTTGCAAACCATCCCCTGAAAGGTTTTTCGGTGGAAACAGATGTGTTTTTATCATCGGAAACAGAATTAGCCCTCGATGTCTGAACAACTTTTTTTGAAAAAATCCCTAAGCCGCGGGGTCAAAATTTCTTAAAAATTTCTGACGTTCTGCAATTCACTCAAAAATGGTGCCAAAATGTTGCAAACCATCCCCTGAAAGGTTTTTCGGTGGAAACAGATGCGTTTTTATCATCGGAAACAGAATTAGCCCTCAATGTCTGAAAAACCTTTTTTTGAAAAAATCCCTAAGCTGCGCGGTCACAATTTCTTCAAAATTTCTGACGTTCTGCAATTCACTCAAAAATGGTGCCAAACTGTTGCAAACCATCCCCTGAAAGGTTTTTCGGTGGAAACAGGTGGGTTTTTATCATCGGAAACAGAATTAGCCCTCGATGTCTGAAGAACTTTTTTAAAAAAATATCCCTAAGCCGCGCGGTCACAATTTCTTCAAAATTTCTGACGTTCTGCAATTCACTCAAAAATGGTGCCAAACTGTTGCAAACCATCCCCTGAAAGTTTTTTCGGTGGAAACAGGTGGGTTTTTATCATCGGAAACAGAATTAGCCCTCAATGTCTGAACAAGGTTTTTTAAAAAAATCCCTAAGCCGCGCGGTCACAATTTCTTCAAAATTTCTGACGTTCTGCAATTCACTAAAAATGGTGCCAAACTGTTGCAAACCATCCCCTGAAAGGTTTTTCAGTGGAAACAGATGTGTTTTTATCATCGAAACAGAATAGGCCTCAATGTCTGAAGAACTTTTTTTTAAAAAAATCCCTAAGCCGCGCGGTCACAATTTCTTCAAAATTTCTGACGTTCTGCAATTCACTCAAAAATTGTGCCAAACTGTTGCAAACCATCCCCTAAAAGGTTTTTCGGTGGAAACAGGTGGGTTTTTATCATCGGAAAAAGAATTAGCCCTCGATGTCTGAACAACTTTTTTTTGAAAAAATCCCTAAGCCGCGCCGTCAAAATTTCTTCAAAATTTCTGACGTTCTGCAATTCACTCAAAAATGGTGCCAAACTGTTGCAAACCATCCCCTGAAAGGTTTTTCGGTGGAAACAGGTGGGTTTTTATCATCGGAAACAGAATTAGCCCTCGATGTCTGAACAACTTTTTTTTGAAAAAATCCCTAAGCCGCGCGGTCACAATTTCTTCAAAATTTCTGACGTTTTGCAATTCACTCAAAAATGGTGCCAAACTGTTGCAAACCATCCCCTGAAAGGTTTTTCGGTGGAAACAGGTGGGTTTTTATCATCGGAAAAAGAATTAGCCCTCGATGTCTGAACAACTTTTTTTTGAAAAAATCCCTAAGCCGCGCGGTCACAATTTCTTCAAAATTTCTGACGTTCTGCAATTCACTCAAAAATGGTGCCAAACTGTTGCAAACCATCCCCTGAAAGGTTTTTCGGTGGAAACAGGTGGGTTTTTATCATCGGAAACAGAATTAGCCCTCGATGTCTGAACAACTTTTTTTTGAAAAAATCCCTAAGCCGCGCGGTCACAATTTCTTCAAAATTTCTGACGTTCTGCAATTCACTCAAAAATGGTGCCAAACTGTTGCAAACCATCCCCTGAAAGGTTTTTCGGTGGAAACAGATGTCTTTTTATCATCGGAAACAGACTTAGCCCTCGATGTCTGAACAACTTTTTTTGAAAAAATCCCTAAGCCGCGCGGTCACAATTTCTTCAAAATTTCTGACGTTCTGCAATTCACTCAAAATGGGTGTCAAACTGTTGCAAACCATCTCCTGAAAGGTTTTTCGGTGGAAACAGGTGGGTTTTTATCATCGGAAACAGAATTAGCCCTCAATGTCTGAACAACTTTTTTTTGAAATAAATCCCTAAGCCGCGCGGTCACAATTTCTTCAAAATTTCTGACGTTCTGCAATTCACTCAAAAATGGTGCCAAACTGTTGCAAACCATCCCCTGAAAGGTTTTTCGGTGGAAACAGATGTGTTTTTATCATCGAAACAGAATAGGCCTCGATGTCTGAACAACGTTTTTTTGAAAAAATCCCTAAGCCGCGCGGTCACAATTTCTTCAAAATTTCTCACGTTCTGCAATTCACTCAAAAATGGTGCCAAACTGTTGCAAACCATCCCCTGAAAGGTTTTTCGGTGGAAACAGATGTGTTTTTATCATCGGAAACAGAATTAGCCCTCGATGTCTGAACAACTTTTTTTGAAAAAATCCCTAAGCCGCCCGGTCAAAATTTCTTCAAAATTTCTGACGTTCTGCAATTCACTCAAAAATGGTGCCAAAATGTTGCAAACCATCCCCTGAAAGGTTTTTCGGTGGAAACAGATGCGTTTTTATCATCGGAAACAGAATTAGCCCTCAATGTCTGAAAAACCTTTTTTTGAAAAAATCCCTAAGCTGCGCGGTCACAATTTCTTCAAAATTTCTGACGTTCTGCAATTCACTCAAAAATGGTGCCAAACTGTTGCAAACCATCCCCTGAAAGGTTTTTCGGTGGAAACAGGTGGGTTTTTATCATCGGAAACAGAATTAGCCCTCGATGTCTAAAGAACTTTTTTAAAAAAAAATCCCTAAGCCGCGCGGTCACAATTTCTTCAAAATTTCTGACGTTCTGCAATTCACTCAAAAATGGTGCCAAACTGTTGCAAACCATCCCCTGAAAGGTTTTTCGGTGGAAACAGATGTGTTTTTATCATCGAAACAGAATAGGCCTCGATGTCTGAACAACCTTTTTTTGAAAATATCCCTAAGCCGCGCGGTCACAATTTCTTCAAAATTTCTGACGTTCTGCAATTCACTCAAAATGGGTGTCAAACTGTTGCAAACCATCTCCTGAAAGGTTTTTCGTTGGAAACAGGTGGGTTTTTATCATCGGAAACAGAATTAGCCCTCAATGTCTGAACAACTTTTTTTTGAAAAAATCCCTAAGCCGCGCGGTCACAATTTCTTCAAAATTTCTGACGTTCTGCAATTCACTCAAAAATGGTGCCAAACTGTTGCAAACCATCCCCTGAAAGGTTTTTCGGTGGAAACAGATGTGTTTTTATCATCGAAACAGAATAGGCCTCGATGTCTGAACAACGTTTTTTTGAAAAAATCCCTAAGCCGCGCGGTCACAATTTCTTCAAAATTTCTCACGTTCTGCAATTCACTCAAAAATGGTGCCAAACTGTTGCAAACCATCCCCTGAAAGGTTTTTCGGTGGAAACAGATGTGTTTTTATCATCGGAAACAGAATTAGCCCTCGATGTCTGAACAACTTTTTTTGAAAAAATCCCTAAGCCGCCCGGTCAAAATTTCTTCAAAATTTCTGACGTTCTGCAATTCACTCAAAAATGGTGCCAAAATGTTGCAAACCATCCCCTGAAAGGTTTTTCGGTGGAAACAGATGCGTTTTTATCATCGGAAACAGAATTAGCCCTCAATGTCTGAAAAACCTTTTTTTGAAAAAATCCCTAAGCTGCGCGGTCACAATTTCTTCAAAATTTCTGACGTTCTGCAATTCACTCAAAAATGGTGCCAAACTGTTGCAAACCATCCCCTGAAAGGTTTTTCGGTGGAAACAGGTGGGTTTTTATCATCGGAAACAGAATTAGCCCTCGATGTCTAAAGAACTTTTTTAAAAAAAAATCCCTAAGCCGCGCGGTCACAATTTCTTCAAAATTTCTGACGTTCTGCAATTCACTCAAAAATGGTGCCAAACTGTTGCAAACCATCCCCTGAAAGGTTTTTCGGTGGAAACAGATGTGTTTTTATCATCGAAACAGAATAGGCCTCGATGTCTGAACAACCTTTTTTTGAAAATATCCCTAAGCCGCGCGGTCACAATTTCTTCAAAATTTCTCACGTTCTGCAATTCACTCAAAAATGGTGCCAAACTGTTGCAAACCATCCCCTGAAAGGTTTTTCGGTGGAAACAGATGTGTTTTTATCATCGGAAACAGAATTAGCCCTCGATGTCTGAACAACTTTTTTTTGAAAAAATCCCTAAGCCGCGCGGTCAAAATTTCTTCAAAATTTCTGACGTTCTGCAATTCACTCAAAAATGGTGCCAAAATGTTGCAAACCATCCCCTGAAAGTTTTTTCGGTGGAAACAGATGCGTTTTTATCATCGGAAACAGAATTAGCCCTCAATGTCTGAAAAACCTTTTTTTGAAAAAATCCCTAAGCTGCGCGGTCACAATTTCTTCAAAATTTCTGACGTTCTGCAATTCACTCAAAAATGGTGCCAAACTGTTGCAAACCATCCCCTGAAAGGTTTTTCGGTGGAAACAGGTGGGTTTTTATCATCGGAAACAGAATTAGCCCTCGATGTCTGAAGAACTTTTTTTTGAAAAAATCCCTAAGCCGCGCCGTCAAAATTTCTTCAAAATTTCTGACGTTCTGCAATTCACTCAAAAATGGTGCCAAACTGTTGCAAACCATCCCCTGAAAGGTTTTTCGGTGGAAACAGGTGGGTTTTTATCATCGTAAACAGAATTAGCCCTCGATGTCTGAACAACTTTTTTTTGAAAAAATCCCTAAGCCGCGCGGTCACAATTTCTTCAAAATTTCTGACGTTCTGCAATTCACTCAAAAATGGTGCCAAACTGTTGCAAACCATCCCCTGAAAGGTTTTTCGGTGGAAACAGGTGGGTTTTTATCATCGGAAACAGAATTAGCCCTCGATGTCTGAACAACTTTTTTTTGAAAAAATCCCTAAGCCGCGCGGTCACAATTTCTTCAAAATTTCTGACGTTCTTAAATTCACTCAAAAATGGTGCCAAACTGTTGCAAACCATCCCCTGAAAGGTTTTTCGTTGGAAACAGGTGGGTTTTTATCATCGTAAACAGAATTAGCCCTCGATGTCTGAACAACTTTTTTTTGAAAAAATCCCTAAGCCGCGCGGTCACAATTTCTTCAAAATTTCTGACGTTCTGCAATTCACTCAAAAATGGTGCCAAACTGTTGCAAACCATCCCCTGAAAGGTTTTTCGGTGGAAACAGATGTGTTTTTATCATCGGAAACAGAATTAGCCCTCGATGTCTGAACAACTTTTTTTGAAAAAATCCCTAAGCCGCGGGGTCAAAATTTCTTAAAAATTTCTGACGTTCTGCAATTCACTCAAAAATGGTGCCAAAATGTTGCAAACCATCCCCTGAAAGGTTTTTCGGTGGAAACAGATGCGTTTTTATCATCGGAAACAGAATTAGCCCTCAATGTCTGAAAAACCTTTTTTTGAAAAAATCCCTAAGCTGCGCGGTCACAATTTCTTCAAAATTTCTGACGTTCTGCAATTCACTCAAAAATGGTGCCAAACTGTTGCAAACCATCCCCTGAAAGGTTTTTCGGTGGAAACAGGTGGGTTTTTATCATCGGAAACAGAATTAGCCCTCGATGTCTGAAGAACTTTTTAAAAAAAAAATCCCTAAGCCGCGCGGTCACAATTTCTTCAAAATTTCTGACGTTCTGCAATTCACTCAAAAATGGTGCCAAACTGTTGCAAACCATCCCCTGAAAGTTTTTTCGGTGGAAACAGGTGGGTTTTTATCATCGGAAACAGAATTAGCCCTCAATGTCTGAACAAGGTTTTTTAAAAAAATCCCTAAGCCGCGCGGTCACAATTTCTTCAAAATTTCTGACGTTCTGCAATTCATTAAAAATGGTGCCAAACTGTTGCAAACCATCCCCTGAAAGGTTTTTCAGTGGAAACAGATGTGTTTTTATCATCGAAACAGAATAGGCCTCAATGTCTGAAGAACTTTTTTTAAAAAAAATCCCTAAGCCGCGCGGTCACAATTTCTTCAAAATTTCTGACGTTCTGCAATTCACTCAAAAATTGTGCCAAACTGTTGCAAACCATCCCCTAAAAGGTTTTTCGGTGGAAACAGGTGGGTTTTTATCATCGGAAAAAGAATTAGCCCTCGATGTCTGAACAACTTTTTTTTGAAAAAATCCCTAAGCCGCGCCGTCAAAATTTCTTCAAAATTTCTGACGTTCTGCAATTCACTCAAAAATGGTGCCAAACTGTTGCAAACCATCCCCTGAAAGGTTTTTCGGTGGAAACAGGTGGGTTTTTATCATCGGAAACAGAATTAGCCCTCGATGTCTGAACAACTTTTTTTTGAAAAAATCCCTAAGCCGCGCGGTCACAATTTCTTCAAAATTTCTGACGTTCTGCAATTCACTCAAAAATGGTGCCAAACTGTTGCAAACCATCCCCTGAAAGGTTTTTCGGTGGAAACAGATGTCTTTTTATCATCGGAAACAGACTTAGCCCTCGATGTCTGAACAACTTTTTTTGAAAAAATCCCTAAGCCGCGCGGTCACAATTTCTTCAAAATTTCTGACGTTCTGCAATTCACTCAAAATGGGTGTCAAACTGTTGCAAACCATCTCCTGAAAGGTTTTTCGGTGGAAACAGGTGGGTTTTTATCATCGGAAACAGAATTAGCCCTCAATGTCTGAACAACGTTTTTTTGAAAAAATCCCTAAGCCGCGCGGTCACAATTTCTTCAAAATTTCTGACGTTCTGCAATTCACTCAAAAATGGTGCCAAACTGTTGCAAACCATCCCCTGAAAGGTTTTTCGGTGGAAACAGGTGGGTTTTTATCATCGGAAACAGAATTAGCCCTCGATGTCTGAACAAGTTTTTTTTGAAAAAATCCCTAAGCCGCGCGGTCACAATTTCTTCAAAATTTCTGACGTTTTGCAATTCACTCAAAAATGGTGCCAAACTGTTGCAAACCATCCCCTGAAAGGTTTTTCGTTGGAAACAGGTGGGTTTTTATCATCGTTAAAAAAATAGCCCTCGATGTCTGAACAACTTTTTTTTGAAAAAATCCCTAAGCCGCGCGGTCACAATTTCTTCAAAATTTCTGACGTTCTGCAATTCACTCAAAAATGGTGCCAAACTGTTGCAAACCATCCCCTTAAAGGTTTTTCGGTGGAAACAGATGTCTTTTTATCATCGGAAACAGACTTAGCCCTCGATGTCTGAACAACTTTTTTTGAAAAAATCCCTAAGCCGCGCGGTCACAATTTCTTCAAAATTTCTGACGTTCTGCAATTCACTCAAAATGGGTGTCAAACTGTTGCAAACCATCTCCTGAAAGGTTTTTCGGTGGAAACAGGTGGGTTTTTATCATCGGAAACAGAATTAGCCCTCAATTTCTGAACAACTTTTTTTTGAAAAAATCCCTAAGCCGCGCGGTCACAATTTCTTCAAAATTTCTGACGTTCTGCAATTCACTCAAAAATGGTGCCAAACTGTTGCAAACCATCTCCTGAAAGGTTTTTCGGTGGAAACAGGTGGGTTTTTATCATCGGAAACAGAATTAGCCCTCAATGTCTGAACAACTTTTTTTAAAAAAAATCCCTAAGCCGCGCGGTCACAATTTCTTCAAAATTTCTGACGTTCTGCAATTCACTCAAAAATGGTGCCAAACTGTTGCAAACCATCCCCTGAAAGTTTTTTCGGTGGAAACAGGTGGGTTTTAATCATCGGAAACAGAATTAGCCCTCAATGTCTGAACAACGTTTTTTAAAAAAATCCCTAAGCCGCGCGGTCACAATTTCTTCAAAATTTCTGACGTTCTGCAATTCACTAAAAATGGTGCCAAACTGTTGCAAACCATCCCCTGAAAGGTTTTTCAGTGGAAACAGATGTGTTTTTATCATCGAAACAGAATAGGCCTCAATGTCTGAAGAACTTTTTTAAAAAAAAATCCCTAAGCCGCGCGGTCACAATTTCTTCAAAATTTCTGACGTTCTGCAATTCACTCAAAAATTGTGCCAAACTGTTGCAAACCATCCCCTGAAAGGTTTTTCGGTGGAAACAGGTGGGTTTTTATCATCGGAAAAAGAATTAGCCCTCGATGTCTGAACAACTTTTTTTTGAAAAAATCCCTAAGCCGCGCCGTCACAATTTCTTCAAAATTTCTGACGTTCTGCAATTCACTCAAAAATGGTGCCAAACTGTTGCAAACCATCCCCTGAAAGGTTTTTCGGTGGAAACAGGTGGGTTTTTATCATCGGAAACAGAATTAGCCCTCGATGTCTGAACAACTTTTTTTTGAAAAAATCCCTAAGCCGCGCGGTCACAATTTCTTCAAAATTTCTGACGTTCTGCAATTCACTCAAAAATGGTGCCAAACTGTTGCAAACCATCCCCTGAAAGGTTTTTCGGTGGAAACAGGTGGGTTTTTATCATCGGAAACAGAATTAGCCCTCGATGTCTGAACAACTTTTTTTTGAAAAAATCCCTAAGCCGCGCGGTCACAATTTCTTCAAAATTTCTGACGTTTTGCAATTCACTCAAAAATGGTGCCAAACTGTTGCAAACCATCCCCTGAAAGGTTTTTCGGTGGAAACAGGTGGGTTTTTATCATCGGAAACAGAATTAGCCCTCAATGTCTGAACAACGTTTTTTTGAAAAAATCCCTAAGCCGCGTGGTCACAATTTCTTCAAAATTTCTGACGTTCTGCAATTCACTCAAAAATGGTGCCAAACTGTTGCAAACCATCCCCTGAAAGGTTTTTCGGTGGAAACAGGTGGGTTTTTATCATCGGAAACAGAATTAGCCCTCGATGTCTGAACAAGTTTTTTTTGAAAAAATCCCTAAGCCGCGCGGTCACAATTTCTTCAAAATTTCTGACGTTTTGCAATTCACTCAAAAATGGTGCCAAACTGTTGCAAACCATCCCCTGAAAGGTTTTTCGTTGGAAACAGGTGGGTTTTTATCATCGTTAAAAAAATAGCCCTCGATGTCTGAACAACTTTTTTTTGAAAAAATCCCTAAGCCGCGCGGTCACAATTTCTTCAAAATTTCTGACGTTCTGCAATTCACTCAAAAATGGTGCCAAACTGTTGCAAACCATCCCCTTAAAGGTTTTTCGGTGGAAACAGATGTCTTTTTATCATCGGAAACAGACTTAGCCCTCGATGTCTGAACAACTTTTTTTGAAAAAATCCCTAAGCCGCGCGGTCACAATTTCTTCAAAATTTCTGACGTTCTGCAATTCACTCAAAATGGGTGTCAAACTGTTGCAAACCATCTCCTGAAAGGTTTTTCGGTGGAAACAGGTGGGTTTTTATCATCGGAAACAGAATTAGCCCTCAATTTCTGAACAACTTTTTTTTGAAAAAATCCCTAAGCCGCGCGGTCACAATTTCTTCAAAATTTCTGACGTTCTGCAATTCACTCAAAAATGGTGCCAAACTGTTGCAAACCATCTCCTGAAAGGTTTTTCGGTGGAAACAGGTGGGTTTTTATCATCGGAAACAGAATTAGCCCTCAATGTCTGAACAACTTTTTTTAAAAAAAATCCCTAAGCCGCGCGGTCACAATTTCTTCAAAATTTCTGACGTTCTGCAATTCACTCAAAAATGGTGCCAAACTGTTGCAAACCATCCCCTGAAAGTTTTTTCGGTGGAAACAGGTGGGTTTTAATCATCGGAAACAGAATTAGCCCTCAATGTCTGAACAACGTTTTTTAAAAAAATCCCTAAGCCGCGCGGTCACAATTTCTTCAAAATTTCTGACGTTCTGCAATTCACTAAAAATGGTGCCAAACTGTTGCAAACCATCCCCTGAAAGGTTTTTCAGTGGAAACAGATGTGTTTTTATCATCGAAACAGAATAGGCCTCAATGTCTGAAGAACTTTTTAAAAAAAAAATCCCTAAGCCGCGCGGTCACAATTTCTTCAAAATTTCTGACGTTCTGCAATTCACTCAAAAATTGTGCCAAACTGTTGCAAACCATCCCCTGAAAGGTTTTTCGGTGGAAACAGGTGGGTTTTTATCATCGGAAAAAGAATTAGCCCTCGATGTCTGAACAACTTTTTTTTGAAAAAATCCCTAAGCCGCGCCGTCACAATTTCTTCAAAATTTCTGACGTTCTGCAATTCACTCAAAAATGGTGCCAAACTGTTGCAAACCATCCCCTGAAAGGTTTTTCGGTGGAAACAGGTGGGTTTTTATCATCGGAAACAGAATTAGCCCTCGATGTCTGAACAACTTTTTTTTGAAAAAATCCCTAAGCCGCGCGGTCACAATTTCTTCAAAATTTCTGACGTTCTGCAATTCACTCAAAAATGGTGCCAAACTGTTGCAAACCATCCCCTGAAAGGTTTTTCGGTGGAAACAGGTGGGTTTTTATCATCGGAAACAGAATTAGCCCTCGATGTCTGAACAACTTTTTTTTGAAAAAATCCCTAAGCCGCGCGGTCACAATTTCTTCAAAATTTCTGACGTTTTGCAATTCACTCAAAAATGGTGCCAAACTGTTGCAAACCATCCCCTGAAAGGTTTTTCGTTGGAAACAGGTGGGTTTTTATCATCGTTAAAAAAATAGCCCTCGATGTCTGAACAACTTTTTTTTGAAAAAATCCCTAAGCCGCGCGGTCACAATTTCTTCAAAATTTCTGACGTTCTGCAATTCACTCAAAAATGGTGCCAAACTGTTGCAAACCATCCCCTGAAAGGTTTTTCGGTGGAAACAGATGTCTTTTTATCATCGGAAACAGACTTAGCCCTCGATGTCTGAACAACTTTTTTTGAAAAAATCCCTAAGCCGCGCGGTCACAATTTCTTCAAAATTTCTGACGTTCTGCAATTCACTCAAAATGGGTGTCAAACTGTTGCAAACCATCTCCTGAAAGGTTTTTCGGTGGAAACAGGTGGGTTTTTATCATCGGAAACAGAATTAGCCCTCAATGTCTGAACAACTTTTTTTTGAAAAAATCCCTAAGCCGCGCGGTCACAATTTCTTCAAAATTTCTGACGTTCTGCAATTCACTCAAAAATGGTGCCAAACTGTTGCAAACCATCTCCTGAAAGGTTTTTCGGTGGAAACAGGTGGGTTTTTATCATCGGAAACAGAATTAGCCCTCAATGTCTGAACAACTTTTTTTTAAAAAAATCCCTAAGCCGCGCGGTCACAATTTCTTCAAAATTTCTGACGTTCTGCAATTCACTCAAAAATGGTGCCAAACTGTTGCAAACCATCCCCTGAAAGTTTTTTCGGTGGAAACAGGTGGGTTTTAATCATCGGAAACAGAATTAGCCCTCAATGTCTGAACAACGTTTTTTAAAAAAATCCCTAAGCCGCGCGGTCACAATTTCTTCAAAATTTCTGACGTTCTGCAATTCACTAAAAATGGTGCCAAACTGTTGCAAACCATCCCCTGAAAGGTTTTTCAGTGGAAACAGATGTGTTTTTATCATCGAAACAGAATAGGCCTCAATGTCTGAAGAACTTTTTTTTAAAAAAATCCCTAAGCCGCGCGGTCACAATTTCTTCAAAATTTCTGACGTTCTGCAATTCACTCAAAAATTGTGCCAAACTGTTGCAAACCATCCCCTGAAAGGTTTTTCGGTGGAAACAGGTGGGTTTTTATCATCGGAAAAAGAATTAGCCCTCAATGTCTGAACAACTTTTTTTTGAAAAAATCCCTAAGCCGCGCCGTCACAATTTCTTCAAAATTTCTGACGTTCTGCAATTCACTCAAAAATGGTGCCAAACTGTTGCAAACCATCCCCTGAAAGGTTTTTCGGTGGAAACAGGTGGGTTTTTATCATCGGAAACAGAATTAGCCCTCGATGTCTGAACAACTTTTTTTTGAAAAAATCCCTAAGCCGCGCGGTCACAATTTCTTCAAAATTTCTGACGTTCTGCAATTCACTCAAAAATGGTGCCAAACTGTTGCAAACCATCTCCTGAAAGGTTTTTCGGTGGAAACAGGTGGGTTTTTATCATCGGAAACAGAATTAGCCCTCAATGTCTGAACAACTTTTTTTTGAAAAAATCCCTAAGCCGCGCGGTCACAATTTCTTCAAAATTTCTGACGTTCTGCAATTCACTCAAAAATGGTGCCAAACTGTTGCAAACCATCCCCTGAAAGGTTTTTCGGTGGAAACAGATGTGTTTTTATCATCGAAACAGAATAGGCCTCGATGTCTGAACAACGTTTTTTTGAAAAAATCCCTAAGCCGCGCGGTCACAATTTCTTCAAAATTTCTCACGTTCTGCAATTCACTCAAAAATGGTGCCAAACTGTTGCAAACCATCCCCTGAAAGGTTTTTCGGTGGAAACAGATGTGTTTTTATCATCGGAAACAGAATTAGCCCTCGATGTCTGAACAACTTTTTTTGAAAAAATCCCTAAGCCGCGCGGTCAAAATTTCTTCAAAATTTCTGACGTTCTGCAATTCACTCAAAAATGGTGCCAAAATGTTGCAAACCATCCCCTGAAAGGTTTTTCGGTGGAAACAGATGCGTTTTTATCATCGGAAACAGAATTAGCCCTCAATGTCTGAAAAACCTTTTTTTGAAAAAATCCCTAAGCTGCGCGGTCACAATTTCTTCAAAATTTCTGACGTTCTGCAATTCACTCAAAAATGGTGCCAAACTGTTGCAAACCATCCCCTGAAAGGTTTTTCGGTGGAAACAGGTGGGTTTTTATCATCGGAAACAGAATTAGCCCTCGATGTCTGAAGAACTTTTTTTAAAAAAAATCCCTAAGCCGCGCGGTCACAATTTCTTCAAAATTTCTGACGTTCTGCAATTCACTCAAAAATGGTGCCAAACTGTTGCAAACCATCCCCTGAAAGTTTTTTCGGTGGAAACAGGTGGGTTTTTATCATCGGAAACAGAATTAGCCCTCAATGTCTGAACAACGTTTTTTAAAAAAATCCCTAAGCCGCGCGGTCACAATTTCTTCAAAATTTCTGACGTTCTGCAATTCACTAAAAATGGTGCCAAACTGTTGCAAACCATCCCCTGAAAGGTTTTTCAGTGGAAACAGATGTGTTTTTATCATCGAAACAGAATAGGCCTCAATGTCTGAAGAACTTTTTTTTAAAAAAATCCCTAAGCCGCGCGGTCACAATTTCTTCAAAATTTCTGACGTTCTGCAATTCACTCAAAAATGGTGCCAAACTGTTGCAAACCATCCCCTAAAATGTTTTTCGGTGGAAACAGGTGGGTTTTTATCATCGGAAACAGAATTAGCCCTCGATGTCTGAACAACTTTTTTTTGAAAAAATCCCTAAGCCGCGCCGTCACAATTTCTTCAAAATTTCTGACGTTCTGCAATTCACTCAAAAATGGTGACAAACTGTTGCAAACCATCCCCTGAAAGGTTTTTCGGTGGAAACAGGTGGGTTTTTCTCATCGGAAACAGAATTAGCCCTCGATGTCTGAACAACTTTTTTTTGAAAAAATCCCTAAGCCGCGCGGTCACAATTTCTTCAAAATTTCTGACGTTCTGCAATTCACTCAAAAATGGTGCCAAACTGTTGCAAACCATCCCCTGAAAGGTTTTTCGGTGGAAACAGGTGGGTTTTTATC
Source organism: Podarcis melisellensis (assembly GCF_964234715.1). NCBI lineage: Eukaryota > Metazoa > Chordata > Lepidosauria > Squamata > Lacertidae > Podarcis > Podarcis melisellensis. The sequence continues at coordinate 89,194,422 of NC_138538.1, read as the reverse complement.
ATCGGAAACAGAATTAGCCCTCAATGTCTGAACAACGTTTTTTAAAAAAATCCCTAAGCCGCGCGGTCACAATTTCTTCAAAATTTCTGACGTTCTGCAATTCACTCAAAAATGGTGCCAAACTGTTGCAAACCATCCCCTGAAAGGTTTTTCGGTGGAAACAGATGTGTTTTTATCATCAGAAACAGAATTAGCCCTCAATGTCTGAAAAACCTTTTTTTAAAAAAATCCCTAAGCCGCGCGGTCACAATTTCTTCAAAATTTCTGACGTTCTGCAATTCACTCAAAAATGGTGCCAAACTGTTGTAAACCATCCCCTGAAAGGTTTTTCGGTGGAAACAGGTGGGTTTTTATCATCGGAAACAGAATTAGCCCTCGATGTCTGAAGAACTTTTTTTAAAAAAAATCCCTAAGCCGCGCGGTCACAATTTCTTCAAAATTTCTGACGTTCTGCAATTCACTCAAAAATGGTGCCATACTGTTGCAAACCATCCCTTAAAAGGTTTTTCGGTGGAAACAGGTGGGTTTTTATCATCGGAAACAGAATTAGCCCTCGATGTCTGAACAACTTTTTTTTGAAAAAATCCCTAAGCCGCGCGTTCACAATTTCTTCAAAATTTCTGACGTTCTCCAATTCACTCAAAAATGGTGCCAAACTGTTGCAAACCATCCCCTGAAAGGTTTTTCGGTGGAAACAGGTGGGTTTTTATCATCGGAAACAGAATTAGCCCTCGATGTCTGAACAACTTTTTTTTGAAAAAATCCCTAAGCCGCGCGGTCACAATTTCTTCAAAATTTCTGACGTTCTGCAATTCACTCAAAAATGGTGCCAAACTGTAGCAAACCATCCCCTGAAAGGTTTTTCGGTGGAAACAGGTGGGTTTTTATCATCAGAAACAGAATTAGCCCTCAATGTCTGAACAACGTTTTTTAAAAAAATCCCTAAGCCGCGCGGTCACAATTTCTTCAAAATTTCTGACGTTCTGCAATTCACTCAGAAATGGTGCCAAACTGTTGCAAACCATCCCCTGAAAGGTTTTTCGGTGGAAACAGATGTGTTTTTATCATCAGAAACAGAATTAGCCCTCAATGTCTGAACAACTTTTTTTTGAAAAAATCCCAAAGCCGCGTGGTCACAATTTCTTCAAAATTTCTGACGTTCTGCAATTCACTCAAAATGGGTGTCAAACTGTTGCAAACCATCTCCTGAAAGGTTTTTCGGTGGAAACAGGTGGGTTTTTATCATCGGAAACAGAATTAGCCCTCAATGTCTGAACAACTTTTTTTTGAAAAAATCCCTAAGCCGCGCGGTCACAATTTCTTCAAAATTTCTGACGTTCTGCAATTCACTCAAAAATGGTGCCAAACTGTTGCAAACCATCCCCTGAAAGGTTTTTCGGTGGAAACAGATGTGTTTTTATCATCGAAACAGAATAGGCCTCGATGTCTGAACAACGTTTTTTTGAAAAAATCCCTAAGCCGCGCGGTCACAATTTCTTCAAAATTTCTCACGTTCTGCAATTCACTCAAAAATGGTGCCAAACTGTTGCAAACCATCCCCTGAAAGGTTTTTCGGTGGAAACAGATGTGTTTTTATCATCGGAAACAGAATTAGCCCTTGATGTCTGAACAACTTTTTTTGAAAAAATCCCTAAGCCGCGCGGTCAAAATTTCTTCAAAATTTCTGACGTTCTGCAATTCACTCAAAAATGGTGCCAAAATGTTGCAAACCATCCCCTGAAAGGTTTTTCGGTGGAAACAGATGCGTTTTTATCATCGGAAACAGAATTAGCCCTCAATGTCTGAAAAACCTTTTTTTGAAAAAATCCCTAAGCTGCGCGGTCACAATTTCTTCAAAATTTCTGACGTTCTGCAATTCACTCAAAAATGGTGCCAAACTGTTGCAAACCATCCCCTGAAAGGTTTTTCGGTGGAAACAGGTGGGTTTTTATCATCGGAAACAGAATTAGCCCTCGATGTCTGAAGAACTTTTTTTAAAAAAAATCCCTAAGCCGCGCGGTCACAATTTCTTCAAAATTTCTGACGTTCTGCAATTCACTCAAAAATGGTGCCAAACTGTTGCAAACCATCCCCTGAAAGTTTTTTCGGTGGAAACAGGTGGGTTTTTATCATCGGAAACAGAATTAGCCCTCAATGTCTGAACAACGTTTTTTAAAAAAATCCCTAAGCCGCGCGGTCACAATTTCTTCAAAATTTCTGACGTTCTGCAATTCACTAAAAATGGTGCCAAACTGTTGCAAACCATCCCCTGAAAGGTTTTTCAGTGGAAACAGATGTGTTTTTATCATCGAAACAGAATAGGCCTCAATGTCTGAAGAACTTTTTTTTAAAAAAATCCCTAAGCCGCGCGGTCACAATTTCTTCAAAATTTCTGACGTTCTGCAATTCACTCAAAAATGGTGCCAAACTGTTGCAAACCATCCCCTAAAATGTTTTTCGGTGGAAACAGGTGGGTTTTTATCATCGGAAACAGAATTAGCCCTCGATGTCTGAACAACTTTTTTTTGAAAAAATCCCTAAGCCGCGCCGTCACAATTTCTTCAAAATTTCTGACGTTCTGCAATTCACTCAAAAATGGTGACAAACTGTTGCAAACCATCCCCTGAAAGGTTTTTCGGTGGAAACAGGTGGGTTTTTCTCATCGGAAACAGAATTAGCCCTCGATGTCTGAACAACTTTTTTTTGAAAAAATCCCTAAGCCGCGCGGTCACAATTTCTTCAAAATTTCTGACGTTCTGCAATTCACTCAAAAATGGTGCCAAACTGTTGCAAACCATCCCCTGAAAGGTTTTTCGGTGGAAACAGGTGGGTTTTTATCATCGGAAACAGAATTAGCCCTCAATGTCTGAACAACGTTTTTTAAAAAAATCCCTAAGCCGCGCGGTCACAATTTCTTCAAAATTTCTGACGTTCTGCAATTCACTCAAAAATGGTGCCAAACTGTTGCAAACCATCCCCTGAAAGGTTTTTCGGTGGAAACAGATGTGTTTTTATCATCAGAAACAGAATTAGCCCTCAATGTCTGAAAAACCTTTTTTTAAAAAAATCCCTAAGCCGCGCGGTCACAATTTCTTCAAAATTTCTGACGTTATGCAATTCACTCAAAAATGGTGCCAAACTGTTGTAAACCATCCCCTGAAAGGTTTTTCGGTGGAAACAGGTGGGTTTTTATCATCGGAAACAGAATTAGCCCTCGATGTCTGAAGAACTTTTTTTAAAAAAAATCCCTAAGCCGCGCGGTCACAATTTCTTCAAAATTTCTGACGTTCTGCAATTCACTCAAAAATGGTGCCATACTGTTGCAAACCATCCCTTAAAAGGTTTTTCGGTGGAAACAGGTGGGTTTTTATCATCGGAAACAGAATTAGCCCTCGATGTCTGAACAACTTTTTTTTGAAAAAATCCCTAAGCCGCGCGTTCACAATTTCTTCAAAATTTCTGACGTTCTCCAATTCACTCAAAAATGGTGCCAAACTGTTGCAAACCATCCCCTGAAAGGTTTTTCGGTGGAAACAGGTGGGTTTTTATCATCGGAAACAGAATTAGCCCTCGATGTCTGAACAACTTTTTTTTGAAAAAATCCCTAAGCCGCGCGGTCACAATTTCTTCAAAATTTCTGACGTTCTGCAATTCACTCAAAAATGGTGCCAAACTGTAGCAAACCATCCCCTGAAAGGTTTTTCGGTGGAAACAGGTGGGTTTTTATCATCAGAAACAGAATTAGCCCTCAATGTCTGAACAACGTTTTTTAAAAAAATCCCTAAGCCGCGCGGTCACAATTTCTTCAAAATTTCTGACGTTCTGCAATTCACTCAGAAATGGTGCCAAACTGTTGCAAACCATCCCCTGAAAGGTTTTTCGGTGGAAACAGATGTGTTTTTATCATCAGAAACAGAATTAGCCCTCAATGTCTGAACAACTTTTTTTTGAAAAAATCCCAAAGCCGCGTGGTCACAATTTCTTCAAAATTTCTGACGTTCTGCAATTCACTCAAAATGGGTGTCAAACTGTTGCAAACCATCTCCTGAAAGGTTTTTCGGTGGAAACAGGTGGGTTTTTATCATCGGAAACAGAATTAGCCCTCAATGTCTGAACAACTTTTTTTTGAAAAAATCCCTAAGCCGCGCGGTCACAATTTCTTCAAAATTTCTGACGTTCTGCAATTCACTCAAAAATGGTGCCAAACTGTTGCAAACCATCCCCTGAAAGGTTTTTCGGTGGAAACAGATGTGTTTTTATCATCGAAACAGAATAGGCCTCGATGTCTGAACAACCTTTTTTTGAAAAAAATCCCTAAGCCGCGCGGTCACAATTTCTTCAAAATTTCTCACGTTCTGCAATTCACTCAAAAATGGTGCCAAACTGTTGCAAACCATCCCCTGAAAGGTTTTTCGGTGGAAACAGATGTGTTTTTATCATCGGAAACAGAATTAGCCCTCGATGTCTGAACAACTTTTTTTGAAAAAATCCCTAAGCCGCGCGGTCAAAATTTCTTCAAAATTTCTGACGTTCTGCAATTCACTCAAAAATGGTGCCAAAATGTTGCAAACCATCCCCTGAAAGGTTTTTCGGTGGAAACAGATGCGTTTTTATCATCGGAAACAGAATTAGCCCTCAATGTCTGAAAAACCTTTTTTTGAAAAAATCCCTAAGCTGCGCGGTCACAATTTCTTCAAAATTTCTGACGTTCTGCAATTCACTCAAAAATGGTGCCAAACTGTTGCAAACCATCCCCTGAAAGGTTTTTCGGTGGAAACAGGTGGGTTTTTATCATCGGAAACAGAATTAGCCCTCGATGTCTGAAGAACTTTTTTTAAAAAAAATCCCTAAGCCGCGCGGTCACAATTTCTTCAAAATTTCTGACGTTCTGCAATTCACTCAAAAATGGTGCCAAACTGTTGCAAATCATCCCCTAAAAGGTTTTTCGGTGGAAACAGGTGGGTTTTTATCATCGGAAACAGTATTAGCCCTCGATGTCTGAACAACTTTTTTTTGAAAAAATCCCTAAGCCGCGCGGTCACAATTTCTTCAAAATTTCTGACATTCTGCAATTCACTCAAAAATGGTGCCAAACTGTTGCAAACCATCCCCTGAAAGGTTTTTCGGTGGAAACAGGTGGGTTTTTATCATCGGAAACAGAATTAGCCCTCGATGTCTGAACAACTTTTTTTTGAAAAAATCCCTAAGCCGCGCGGTCACAATTTCTTCAAAATTTCTGACGTTCTGCAATTCACTCAAAAATGGTGCCAAACTGTTGCAAACCATCCCCTGAAAGGTTTTTCGGTGTAAACAGATGTGTTTTTATCATCGGAAACAGAATTTGCCCTCGATGTCTGAACAACTTTTTTTGAAAAAATCCCTAAGCCGCGCGGTCACAATTTCTTCAAAATTTCTGACGTTCTGCAATTCACTCAAAAATGGTGCCAAACTGTTGCAAACCATCCTCTTAAAGGTTTTTCGGTGGAAACAGATGTGTTTTTATCATCAGAAACAGAATTAGCCCTCAATGTCTGAACAACTTTTTTTTGAAAAAATCCCTAAGCTGCGCGGTCACAATTTCTTCAAAATTTCTGACGTTCTGCAATTCACTCAAAAGTGGTGCCAAACTGTTGCAACCCATCCCCTGAAAGGTTTTTCGGTGGAAACAGATGTGTTTTTATCATCGAAACAGAATAGGCCTCGATGTCTGAACAACCTTTTTTTGAAAAAATCCCTAAGCCGCGCGGTCACAATTTCTTCAAAATTTCTCACGTTCTGCAATTCACTCAAAAATGGTGCCAAACTGTTGCAAAACATCCCCTGAAAGGTTTTTCGGTGGAAACAGATGTGTTTTTATCATTGGAAACAGAATTAGCCCTCGATGTCTGAACAACTTTTTTTGAAAAAATCCCTAAGCCGCGCGGTCAAAATTTCTTCAAAATTTCTGACGTTCTGCAATTCATTCAAAAATGGTGCCAAACTGTTGCAAATCATCCCCTGAAAGGTTTTTCGGTGGAAACAGATGCGTTTTTATCATCGGAAACAGAATTAGCCCTCAATGTCTGAAAAAACTTTTTTTGAAAAAATCCCTAAGCCGCGCGGTCACAATTTCTTCAAAATTTCTGACGTTCTGCAATTCACTCAAAAATGGTGCCAAACTGTTGCAAACCATCCCCTTAAAGGTTTTTCGGTGGAAACAGATGTGTTTTTATCATCAGAAACAGAATTAGCCCTCAATGTCTGAACAACTTTTTTTTTGAAAAAATCCCTAAGCTGCGCGGTCACAATTTCTTCAAAATTTCTGACGTTCTGCAATTCACTCAAAAATGGTGCCAAACTGTTGCAAACCATCCCCTGAAAGGTTTTTCGGTGGAAACAGATGTGTTTTTATCATCGAAACAGAATAGGCCTCGATGTCTGAACAACCTTTTTTTGAAAAAATCCCTAAGCCGCGCGGTCACAATTTCTTCAAAATTTCTCACGTTCTGCAATTCACTCAAAAATGGTGCCAAACTGTTGCAAACCATCCCCTGAAAGGTTTTTCGGTGGAAACAGGTGGGTTTTTATCATCGGAAACAGAATTAGCCCTCGATGTCTGAACAACTTTTTTTGAAAAAATCCCTAAGCCGCGCGGTCAAAATTTCTTCAAAATTTCTGACGTTCTGCAATTCACTCAAAAATGGTGCCAAAATGTTGCAAACCATCCCCTGAAAGGTTTTTCGGTGTAAACAGATGTGTTTTTATCATCGGAAACAGAATTAGCCCTCGATGTCTGAACAACTTTTTTTGAAAAAATCCCTAAGCCGCGCGGTCACAATTTCTTCAAAATTTCTGACGTTCTGCAATTCACTCAAAAATGGTGCCAAACTATTGCAAACCATCCCCTTAAAGGTTTTTCGGTGGAAACAGATGTGTTTTTATCATCAGAAACAGAATTAGCCCTCAATGTCTGAACAACTTTTTTTTGAAAAAATCCCTAAGCTGCGCGGTCACAATTTCTTCAAAATTTCTGACGTTCTGCAATTCACTCAAAAGTGGTGCCAAACTGTTGCAAACCATCCCCTGAAAGGTTTTTCGGTGGAAACAGATGTGTTTTTATCATCGAAACAGAATAGGCCTCGATGTCTGAACAACCTTTTTTTGAAAAAATCCCTAAGCCGCGCGGTCACAATTTCTTCAAAATTTCTCACGTTCTGCAATACACTCAAAAATGGTGCCAAACTGTTGCAAAACATCCCCTGAAAGGTTTTTCGGTGGAAACAGATGTGTTTTTATCATTGGAAACAGAATTAGCCCTCGATGTCTGAACAACTTTTTTTGAAAAAATCCCTAAGCCGCGCGGTCAAAATTTCTTCAAAATTTCTGACGTTCTGCAATTCACTCAAAAATGGTGCCAAACTGTTGCAAATCATCCCCTGAAAGGTTTTTCGGTGGAAACAGATGCGTTTTTATCATCGGAAACAGAATTAGCCCTCAATGTCTGAAAAAACTTTTTTTGAAAAAATCCCTAAGCCGCGCGGTCACAATTTCTTCAAAATTTCTGACGTTCTGCAATTCACTCAAAAATGGTGCCAAACTGTTGCAAACCATCCCCTTAAAGGTTTTTCGGTGGAAACAGATGTGTTTTTATCATCAGAAACAGAATTAGCCCTCAATGTCTGAACAACTTTTTTTTGAAAAAATCCCTAAGCTGCGCGGTCACAATTTCTTCAAAATTTCTGACGTTCTGCAATTCACTCAAAAATGGTGCCAAACTGTTGCAAATCATCCCCTGAAAGGTTTTTCGGTGGAAACAGATGCGTTTTTATCATCGGAAACAGAATTAGCCCTCAATGTCTGAAAAAACTTTTTTAAAAAAAATCCCTAAGCCGCGCGGTCACAATTTCTTCAAAATTTCTGACGTTCTGCAATTCACTCAAAAATGGTGCCAAACTGTTGTAAACCATCCCCTGAAAGGTTTTTCGGTGGAAACAGGTGGGTTTTTATCATCGGAAACAGAATTAGCCCTCGATGTCTGAACAACTTTTTTTTGAAAAAATCCCTAAGCCGCGCGGTCACAATTTCTTCAAAATTTCTGACGTTCTGCAATTCACTCAAAAATGGTGCCAAACTGTTGCAAACCATCCCCTAAAAGGTTTTTCGGTGGAAACAGGTGGGTTTTTATCATCGGAAACAGAATAAGCCCTCAATGTCTGAACAACTTTTTTTTGAAAAAATCCCTAAGCCGCGCCGTCACAATTTCTTAAAAATTTCTGACGTTCTGCAATTCACTCAAAAATGGTGCCAAACTGTTGCAAACCATCCCCTGAAAGGTTTTTCGGTGGAAACAGGTGGGCTTTTATCATCGGAAACAGAATTAGCCCTCGATGTCTGAAGAACTTTTTTTAAAAAAAATCCCTAAGCCGCGCGGTCACAATTTCTTCAAAATTTCTGACGTTCTGCAATTCACTCAAAAATGGTGCCAAACTGTTGCAAACCACCCCCTAAAAGGTTTTTCTGTGGAAACAGGTGGGTTTTTATCATCGGAAATAGAATTAGCCCTCGATGTCTGAACAACTTTTTTTTGAAAAAATCCCTAAATTTCTTCAAAATTTCTGACGTTCTGCAATTCACTCAAAAATGGTGCCAAACTGTTGCAAACCATCCCCTGAAAGGTTTTTCGGTGGAAACAGCTGGGTTTTTATCATCGGAATTAGCCCTCGATGTCTCAATGTCTGAACAACGTTTTTTAAAAAAATCCCTAAGCCGCGCGGTCACAATTTCTTCAAAATTTCTGACGTTCTGCAATTCACTCAAAAATGGTGCCAAACTGTTGCAAACCATCCCCTGAAAGGTTTTTCGGTGGAAACAGATGTGTTTTTATCATCGAAACAGAATAGGCCTCGATGTCTGAACAACCTTTTTTTGAAAAAATCCCTAAGCCGCGCGGTCACAATTTCTTCAAAATTTCTGACGTTCTGCAATTCACTCAAAAATGGTGCCAAACTGTTGCAAACCATCCCCTGAAAGGTTTTTCGGTGGAAACAGATGTGTTTTTATCATCGGAAACAGAATTAGCCCTCGATGTCTGAAGAACTTTTTTTTAAAAAAATCCCTAAGCCGCGCGGTCACAATTTCTTCAAAATTTCTGACGTTCTGCAATTCACTCAAAAATGGTGCCAAACTGTTGCAAACCATCCCCTGAAAGGTTTTTCGGTGGAAACAGCTGGGTTTTTATCATCGGAATTAGCCCTCGATGTCTCAATGTCTGAACAACGTTTTTTAAAAAAATCCCTAAGCCGCGCGGTCACAATTTCTTCAAAATTTCTGACGTTCTGCAATTCACTCAAAAATGGTGCCAAACTGTTGCAAACCATCCCCTGAAAGGTTTTTCGGTGGAAACAGATGTGTTTTTATCATCGAAACAGAATAGGCCTCGATGTCTGAACAACCTTTTTTTGAAAAAATCCCTAAGCCGCGCGGTCACAATTTCTTCAAAATTTCTGACGTTCTGCAATTCACTCAAAAATGGTGCCAAACTGTTGCAAACCATCCCCTGAAAGGTTTTTCGGTGGAAACAGATGTGTTTTTATCATCGAAACAGAATAGGCCTCGATGTCTGAACAACCTTTTTTTGAAAAAATCCCTAAGCCGCGCGGTCACAATTTCTTCAAAATTTCTCACGTTCTGCAATTCACTCAAAAATGGTGCCAAACTGTTGCAAAACATCCCCTGAAAGGTTTTTCGGTGGAAACAGATGTGTTTTTATCATTGGAAACAGAATTAGCCCTCGATGTCTGAACAACTTTTTTTGAAAAAATCCCTAAGCCGCGCGGTCACAATTTCTTCAAAATTTCTGACGTTCTGCAATTCACTCAAAAATGGTGCCAAACTGTTGCAAACCATCCCCTGAAAGGTTTTTCGGTGGAAACAGCTGGGTTTTTATCATCGGAATTAGCCCTCGATGTCTCAATGTCTGAACAACGTTTTTTAAAAAAATCCCTAAGCCGCGCGGTCACAATTTCTTCAAAATTTCTGACGTTCTGCAATTCACTCAAAAATGGTGCCAAACTGTTGCAAACCATCCCCTGAAAGGTTTTTCGGTGGAAACAGATGTGTTTTTATCATCGAAACAGAATAGGCCTCGATGTCTGAACAACCTTTTTTTGAAAAAATCCCTAAGCCGCGCGGTCACAATTTCTTCAAAATTTCTGACGTTCTGCAATTCACTCAAAAATGGTGCCAAACTGTTGCAAACCATCCCCTGAAAGGTTTTTCGGTGGAAACAGATGTGTTTTTATCATCGAAACAGAATAGGCCTCGATGTCTGAACAACCTTTTTTTGAAAAAATCCCTAAGCCGCGCGGTCACAATTTCTTCAAAATTTCTCACGTTCTGCAATTCACTCAAAAATGGTGCCAAACTGTTGCAAAACATCCCCTGAAAGGTTTTTCGGTGGAAACAGATGTGTTTTTATCATTGGAAACAGAATTAGCCCTCGATGTCTGAACAACTTTTTTTGAAAAAATCCCTAAGCCGCGCGGTCAAAATTTCTTCAAAATTTCTGACGTTCTGCAATTCACTCAAAAATGGTGCCAAACTGTTGCAAACCATCCTCTTAAAGGTTTTTCGGTGGAAACAGATGTGTTTTTATCATCAGAAACAGAATTAGCCCTCAATGTCTGAACAACTTTTTTTTGAAAAAATCCCTAAGCTGCGCGGTCACAATTTCTTCAAAATTTCTGACGTTCTGCAATTCACTCAAAAGTGGTGCCAAACTGTTGCAACCCATCCCCTGAAAGGTTTTTCGGTGGAAACAGATGTGTTTTTATCATCGAAACAGAATAGGCCTCGATGTCTGAACAACCTTTTTTTGAAAAAATCCCTAAGCCGCGCGGTCACAATTTCTTCAAAATTTCTCACGTTCTGCAATTCACTCAAAAATGGTGCCAAACTGTTGCAAAACATCCCCTGAAAGGTTTTTCGGTGGAAACAGATGTGTTTTTATCATTGGAAACAGAATTAGCCCTCGATGTCTGAACAACTTTTTTTGAAAAAATCCCTAAGCCGCGCGGTCAAAATTTCTTCAAAATTTCTGACGTTCTGCAATTCATTCAAAAATGGTGCCAAACTGTTGCAAATCATCCCCTGAAAGGTTTTTCGGTGGAAACAGATGCGTTTTTATCATCGGAAACAGAATTAGCCCTCAATGTCTGAAAAAACTTTTTTTGAAAAAATCCCTAAGCCGCGCGGTCACAATTTCTTCAAAATTTCTGACGTTCTGCAATTCACTCAAAAATGGTGCCAAACTGTTGCAAACCATCCCCTTAAAGGTTTTTCGGTGGAAACAGATGTGTTTTTATCATCAGAAACAGAATTAGCCCTCAATGTCTGAACAACTTTTTTTTGAAAAAATCCCTAAGCTGCGCGGTCACAATTTCTTCAAAATTTCTGACGTTCTGCAATTCACTCAAAAATGGTGCCAAACTGTTGCAAACCATCCCCTGAAAGGTTTTTCGGTGGAAACAGATGTGTTTTTATCATCGAAACAGAATAGGCCTCGATGTCTGAACAACCTTTTTTTGAAAAAATCCCTAAGCCGCGCGGTCACAATTTCTTCAAAATTTCTCACGTTCTGCAATTCACTCAAAAATGGTGCCAAACTGTTGCAAACCATCCCCTGAAAGGTTTTTCGGTGGAAACAGGTGGGTTTTTATCATCGGAAACAGAATTAGCCCTCGATGTCTGAACAACTTTTTTTGAAAAAATCCCTAAGCCGCGCGGTCAAAATTTCTTCAAAATTTCTGACGTTCTGCAATTCACTCAAAAATGGTGCCAAAATGTTGCAAACCATCCCCTGAAAGGTTTTTCGGTGGAAACAGATGCGTTTTTATCATCGGAAACAGAATTAGCCCTCAATGTCTGAAAAACCTTTTTTTGAAAAAATCCCTAAGCTGCGCGGTCACAATTTCTTCAAAATTTCTGACGTTCTGCAATTCACTCAAAAATGGTGCCAAACTGTTGCAAACCATCCCCTGAAAGGTTTTTCGGTGGAAACAGGTGGGTTTTTATCATCGGAAACAGAATTAGCCCTCGATGTCTGAAGAACTTTTTTTAAAAAAAATCCCTAAGCCGCGCGGTCACAATTTCTTCAAAATTTCTGACGTTCTGCAATTCACTCAAAAATGGTGCCAAACTGTTGCAAATCATCCCCTAAAAGGTTTTTCGGTGGAAACAGGTGGGTTTTTATCATCGGAAACAGTATTAGCCCTCGATGTCTGAACAACTTTTTTTTGAAAAAATCCCTAAGCCGCGCGGTCACAATTTCTTCAAAATTTCTGACATTCTGCAATTCACTCAAAAATGGTGCCAAACTGTTGCAAACCATCCCCTGAAAGGTTTTTCGGTGGAAACAGGTGGGTTTTTATCATCGGAAACAGAATTAGCCCTCGATGTCTGAACAACTTTTTTTTGAAAAAATCCCTAAGCCGCGCGGTCACAATTTCTTCAAAATTTCTGATGTTCTGCAATTCACTCAAAAATGGTGCCAAACTGTTGCAAACCATCCCCTGAAAGGTTTTTCGGTGTAAACAGATGTGTTTTTATCATCGGAAACAGAATTAGCCCTCGATGTCTGAACAACTTTTTTTGAAAAAATCCCTAAGCCGCGCGGTCACAATTTCTTCAAAATTTCTGACGTTCTGCAATTCACTCAAAAATGGTGCCAAACTGTTGCAAACCATCCCTTTAAAGGTTTTTCGGTGGAAACAGATGTGTTTTTATCATCAGAAACAGAATTAGCCCTCAATGTCTGAACAACTTTTTTTTGAAAAAATCCCTAAGCTGCGCGGTCACAATTTCTTCAAAATTTCTGACGTTCTGCAATTCACTCAAAAGTGGTGCCAAACTGTTGCAAACCATCCCCTGAAAGGTTTTTCGGTGGAAACAGATGTGTTTTTATCATCGAAACAGAATAGGCCTCGATGTCTGAACAACCTTTTTTTGAAAAAATCCCTAAGCCGCGCGGTCACAATTTCTTCAAAATTTCTCACGTTCTGCAATACACTCAAAAATGGTGCCAAACTGTTGCAAAACATCCCCTGAAAGGTTTTTCGGTGGAAACAGATGTGTTTTTATCATTGGAAACAGAATTAGCCCTCGATGTCTGAACAACTTTTTTTGAAAAAATCCCTAAGCCGCGCGGTCAAAATTTCTTCAAAATTTCTGACGTTCTGCAATTCACTCAAAAATGGTGCCAAACTGTTGCAAATCATCCCCTGAAAGGTTTTTCGGTGGAAACAGATGCGTTTTTATCATCGGAAACAGAATTAGCCCTCAATGTCTGAAAAAACTTTTTTTGAAAAAATCCCTAAGCCGCGCGGTCACAATTTCTTCAAAATTTCTGACGTTCTGCAATTCACTCAAAAATGGTGCCAAACTGTTGCAAACCATCCCCTTAAAGGTTTTTCGGTGGAAACAGATGTGTTTTTATCATCAGAAACAGAATTAGCCCTCAATGTCTGAACAACTTTTTTTTGAAAAAATCCCTAAGCTGCGCGGTCACAATTTCTTCAAAATTTCTGACGTTCTGCAATTCACTCAAAAATGGTGCCAAACTGTTGCAAATCATCCCCTGAAAGGTTTTTCGGTGGAAACAGATGCGTTTTTATCATCGGAAACAGAATTAGCCCTCAATGTCTGAAAAAACTTTTTTAAAAAAAATCCCTAAGCCGCGCGGTCACAATTTCTTCAAAATTTCTGACGTTCTGCAATTCACTCAAAAATGGTGCCAAACTGTTGTAAACCATCCCCTGAAAGGTTTTTCGGTGGAAACAGGTGGGTTTTTATCATCGGAAACAGAATTAGCCCTCGATGTCTGAACAACTTTTTTTTGAAAAAATCCCTAAGCCGCGCGGTCACAATTTCTTCAAAATTTCTGACGTTCTGCAATTCACTCAAAAATGGTGCCAAACTGTTGCAAACCATCCCCTAAAAGGTTTTTCGGTGGAAACAGGTGGGTTTTTATCATCGGAAACAGAATAAGCCCTCAATGTCTGAACAACTTTTTTTTGAAAAAATCCCTAAGCCGCGCCGTCACAATTTCTTAAAAATTTCTGACGTTCTGCAATTCACTCAAAAATGGTGCCAAACTGTTGCAAACCATCCCCTGAAAGGTTTTTCGGAGGAAACAGGTGGGCTTTTATCATCGGAAACAGAATTAGCCCTCGATGTCGGAAGAACTTTTTTTAAAAAAAATCCCTAAGCCGCGCGGTCACAATTTCTTCAAATTTTCTGACGTTCTGCAATTCACTCAAAAATGGTGCCAAACTGTTGCAAACCATCCCCTAAAAGGTTTTTCTGTGGAAACAGGTGGGTTTTTATCATCGGAAATAGAATTAGCCCTCGATGTCTGAACAACTTTTTTTTGAAAAAATCCCTAAATTTCTTCAAAATTTCTGACGTTCTGCAATTCACTCAAAAATGGTGCCAAACTGTTGCAAACCATCCCCTGAAAGGTTTTTCGGTGGAAACAGCTGGGTTTTTATCATCGGAATTAGCCCTCGATGTCTCAATGTCTGAACAACGTTTTTTAAAAAAATCCCTAAGCCGCGCGGTCACAATTTCTTCAAAATTTCTGACGTTCTGCAATTCACTCAAAAATGGTGCCAAACTGTTGCAAACCATCCCCTGAAAGGTTTTTCGGTGGAAACAGATGTGTTTTTATCATCGAAACAGAATAGGCCTCGATGTCTGAACAACCTTTTTTTGAAAAAATCCCTAAGCCGCGCGGTCACAATTTCTTCAAAATTTCTGACGTTCTGCAATTCACTCAAAAATGGTGCCAAACTGTTGCAAACCATCCCCTGAAAGGTTTTTCGGTGGAAACAGATGTGTTTTTATCATCGAAACAGAATAGGCCTCGATGTCTGAACAACCTTTTTTTGAAAAAATCCCTAAGCCGCGCGGTCACAATTTCTTCAAAATTTCTCACGTTCTGCAATTCACTCAAAAATGGTGCCAAACTGTTGCAAAACATCCCCTGAAAGGTTTTTCGGTGGAAACAGATGTGTTTTTATCATTGGAAACAGAATTAGCCCTCGATGTCTGAACAACTTTTTTTGAAAAAATCCCTAAGCCGCGCGGTCAAAATTTCTTCAAAATTTCTGACGTTCTGCAATTCACTCAAAAATGGTGCCAAACTGTTGCAAATCATCCCCTGAAAGGTTTTTCGGTGGAAACAGATGCGTTTTTATCATCGGAAACAGAATTAGCCCTCAATGTCTGAAAAAACTTTTTTAAAAAAAATCCCTAAGCCGCGCGGTCACAATTTCTTCAAAATTTCTGACGTTCTGCAATTCACTCAAAAATGGTGCCAAACTGTTGTAAACCATCCCCTGAAAGGTTTTTCGGTGGAAACAGGTGGGTTTTTATCATCGGAAACAGAATTAGCCCTCGATGTCTGAAGAACTTTTTTTAAAAAAAATCCCTAAGCCGCGCGGTCACAATTTCTTCAAAATTTCTGACGTTCTGCAATTCACTCAAAAATGGTGCCAAACTGTTGCAAACCATCCCCTAAAAGGTTTTTCGGTGGAAACAGGTGGGTTTTTATCATCGGAAACAGAATAAGCCCTCAATGTCTGAACAACTTTTTTTTGAAAAAATCCCTAAGCCGCGCCGTCACAATTTCTTAAAAATTTCTGACGTTCTGCAATTCACTCAAAAATGGTGC
The DNA here is from genome assembly GCF_964234715.1 of Podarcis melisellensis. Classification (NCBI taxonomy): domain Eukaryota; kingdom Metazoa; phylum Chordata; class Lepidosauria; order Squamata; family Lacertidae; genus Podarcis; species Podarcis melisellensis. The sequence goes on along the minus strand of NC_138538.1, from coordinate 89,178,713 downwards.
CAAACTGTTGCAAACCATCCCCTGAAAGGTTTTTCGGTGGAAACAGGTGGTTTTTTATCATCGGAAACAGAATAAGCCCTCAATGTCTGAACAACTTTTTTTTGAAAAAATCCCTAAGCCGCGCCGTCACAATTTCTTAAAAATTTCTGACGTTCTGCAATTCACTCAAAAATGGTGCCAAACTGTTGCAAACCATCCCCTGAAAGGTTTTTCGGTGGAAACAGGTGGGCTTTTATCATCGGAAACAGAATTAGCCCTCGATGTCTGAACAACTTTTTTTTGAAAAAATCCCTAAGCCGCGCGGTCACAATTTCTTCAAAATTTCTGACGTTCTGCAATTCACTCAAAAATGGTGCCAAACTGTTGCAAACCATCCCCTTAAAGGTTTTTCGGTGGAAACAGATGTGTTTTTATCATCAGAAACAGAATTAGCCCTCAATGTCTGAACAACTTTTTTTTGAAAAAATCCCTAAGCTGCGCGGTCACAATTTCTTCAAAATTTCTGACGTTCTGCAATTCACTCAAAAATGGTGCCAAACTGTTGCAAATCATCCCCTGAAAGGTTTTTCGGTGGAAACAGATGCGTTTTTATCATTGGAAACAGAATTAGCCCTCAATGTCTGAAAAAACTTTTTTTAAAAAAATCCCTAAGCCGCGCGGTCACAATTTCTTCAAAATTTCTGACGTTCTGCAATTCACTCAAAAATGGTGCCAAACTGTTGTAAACCATCCCCTGAAAGGTTTTTCGGTGGAAACAGGTGGGTTTTTATCATCGGAAACAGAATTAGCCCTCGATGTCTGAAGAACTTTTTTTAAAAAAAATCCCTAAGCCGCGCGGTCACAATTTCTTCAAAATTTCTGACGTTCTGCAATTCACTCAAAAATGGTGCCAAACTGTTGCAAACCATCCCCTAAAAGGTTTTTCGGTGGAAACAGGTGGGTTTTTATCATCGGAAACAGAATAAGCCCTCAATGTCTGAACAACTTTTTTTTGAAAAAATCCCTAAGCCGCGCAGTCACAATTTCTTAAAAATTTCTGACGTTCTGCAATTCACTCAAAAATGGTGCCAAACTGTTGCAAACCATCCCCTGAAAGGTTTTTCGGTGGAAACAGGTGGGTTTTTATCATCGGAAACAGAATTAGCCCTCGATGTCTGAAGAACTTTTTTTTAAAAAAATCCCTAAGCCGCGCGGTCACAATTTCTTCAAAATTTCTGACGTTCTGCAATTCACTCAAAAATGGTGCCAAACTGTTGCAAACCATCCCCTAAAAGGTTTTTCTGTGGAAACAGGTGGGTTTTTATCATCGGAAATAGAATTAGCCCTCGATGTCTGAACAACTTTTTTTCGAAAAAATCCCTAAATTTCTTCAAAATTTCTGACGTTCTGCAATTCACTCAAAAATGGTGCCAAACTGTTGCAAACCATCCCCTGAAAGGTTTTTCGGTGGAAACAGCTGGGTTTTTATCATCGGAATTAGCCCTCGATGTCTCAATGTCTGAACAACGTTTTTTAAAAAAATCCCTAAGCCGCGCGGTCACAATTTCTTCAAAATTTCTGACGTTCTGCAATTCACTCAAAAATGGTGCCAAACTGTTGCAAACCATCCCCTGAAAGGTTTTTCAGTGGAAACAGATGTGTTTTTATCATCAGAAACAGAATTAGCCCTAAATGTCTGAACAACTTTTTTTTGAAAAAATCCCAAAGCCGCGTGGTCACAATTTCTTCAAAATTTCTGACATTCTGCAATTCACTCAAAAATGGTGCCAAACTGTTGCAAACCATCCCCTGAAAGGTTTTTCGGTGGAAACAGATGTGTTTTTATCATCGAAACAGAATAGGCCTCGATGTCTGAACAACCTTTTTTTGAAAAAATCCCTAAGCCGCGCGGTCACAATTTCTTCAAAATTTCTGACGTTCTGCAATTCACTCAAAAATGGTGCCAAACTGTTGCAAACCATCCCCTGAAAGGTTTTTCGGTGGAAACAGATGTGTTTTTATCATCGAAACAGAATAGGCCTCGATGTCTGAACAACCTTTTTTTGAAAAAATCCCTAAGCCGCGCGGTCACAATTTCTTCAAAATTTCTCACGTTCTGCAATTCACTCAAAAATGGTGCCAAACTGTTGCAAAACATCCCCTGAAAGGTTTTTCGGTGGAAACAGATGTGTTTTTATCATTGGAAACAGAATTAGCCCTCGATGTCTGAACAACTTTTTTTGAAAAAATCCCTAAGCCGCGCGGTCAAAATTTCTTCAAAATTTCTGACGTTCTGCAATTCACTCAAAAATGGTGCCAAACTGTTGCAAATCATCCCCTGAAAGGTTTTTCGGTGGAAACAGATGCGTTTTTATCATCGGAAACAGAATTAGCCCTCAATGTCTGAAAAAACTTTTTTAAAAAAAATCCCTAAGCCGCGCGGTCACAATTTCTTCAAAATTTCTGACGTTCTGCAATTCACTCAAAAATGGTGCCAAACTGTTGCAAACCATCCCCTAAAAGGTTTTTCGGTGGAAACAGGTGGGTTTTTATCATCGGAAACAGAATAAGCCCTCAATGTCTGAACAACTTTTTTTTGAAAAAATCCCTAAGCCGCGCCGTCACAATTTCTTAAAAATTTCTGACGTTCTGCAATTCACTCAAAAATGGTGCCAAACTGTTGCAAACCATCCCCTGAAAGGTTTTTCGGTGGAAACAGGTGGTTTTTTATCATCGGAAACAGAATAAGCCCTCAATGTCTGAACAACTTTTTTTTGAAAAAATCCCTAAGCCGCGCCGTCACAATTTCTTAAAAATTTCTGACGTTCTGCAATTCACTCAAAAATGGTGCCAAACTGTTGCAAACCATCCCCTGAAAGGTTTTTCGGTGGAAACAGGTGGGCTTTTATCATCGGAAACAGAATTAGCCCTGGATGTCTGAACAACTTTTTTTTGAAAAAATCCCTAAGCCGCGCGGTCACAATTTCTTCAAAATTTCTGACGTTCTGCAATTCACTCAAAAATGGTGCCAAACTGTTGCAAACCATCCCCTGAAAGGTTTTTCGGTGGAAACAGGTGGGTTTTTATCATCGGAAATAGAATTAGCCCTCGATGTCTGAACAACTTTTTTTTGAAAAAATCCCTAAATTTCTTCAAAATTTCTGACGTTCTGCAATTCACTCAAAAATGGTGCCAAACTGTTGCAAACCATCCCCTGAAAGGTTTTTCGGTGGAAACAGCTGGGTTTTTATCATCGGAATTAGCCCTCGATGTCTCAATGTCTGAACAACGTTTTTTAAAAAAATCCCTAAGCCGCGCGGTCACAATTTCTTCAAAATTTCTGACGTTCTGCAATTCACTCAAAAATGGTGCCAAACTGTTGCAAACCATCCCCTGAAAGGTTTTTCAGTGGAAACAGATGTGTTTTTATCATCAGAAACAGAATTAGCCCTAAATGTCTGAACAACTTTTTTTTGAAAAAATCCCAAAGCCGCGTGGTCACAATTTCTTCAAAATTTCTGACATTCTGCAATTCACTCAAAAATGGTGCCAAACTGTTGCAAACCATCCCCTGAAAGGTTTTTCGGTGGAAACAGATGTGTTTTTATCATCGAAACAGAATAGGCCTCGATGTCTGAACAACCTTTTTTTGAAAAAATCCCTAAGCCGCGCGGTCACAATTTCTTCAAAATTTCTGACGTTCTGCAATTCACTCAAAAATGGTGCCAAACTGTTGCAAACCATCCCCTGAAAGGTTTTTCGGTGGAAACAGATGTGTTTTTATCATCGAAACAGAATAGGCCTCGATGTCTGAACAACCTTTTTTTGAAAAAATCCCTAAGCCGCGCGGTCACAATTTCTTCAAAATTTCTCACGTTCTGCAATTCACTCAAAAATGGTGCCAAACTGTTGCAAAACATCCCCTGAAAGGTTTTTCGGTGGAAACAGATGTGTTTTTATCATTGGAAACAGAATTAGCCCTCGATGTCTGAACAACTTTTTTTGAAAAAATCCCTAAGCCGCGCGGTCAAAATTTCTTCAAAATTTCTGACGTTCTGCAATTCACTCAAAAATGGTGCCAAACTGTTGCAAATCATCCCCTGAAAGGTTTTTCGGTGGAAACAGATGCGTTTTTATCATCGGAAACAGAATTAGCCCTCAATGTCTGAAAAAACTTTTTTTAAAAAAATCCCTAAGCCGCGCGGTCACAATTTCTTCAAAATTTCTGACGTTCTGCAATTCACTCAAAAATGGTGCCAAACTGTTGTAAACCATCCCCTGAAAGGTTTTTCGGTGGAAACAGGTGGGTTTTTATCATCGGAAACAGAATTAGCCCTCGATGTCTGAAGAACTTTTTTTAAAAAAAATCCCTAAGCCGCGCGGTCACAATTTCTTCAAAATTTCTGACGTTCTGCAATTCACTCAAAAATGGTGCCAAACTGTTGCAAACCATCCCCTAAAAGGTTTTTCGGTGGAAACAGGTGGGTTTTTATCATCGGAAACAGAATAAGCCCTCAATGTCTGAACAACTTTTTTTTGAAAAAATCCCTAAGCCGCGCCGTCACAATTTCTTAAAAATTTCTGACGTTCTGCAATTCACTCAAAAATGGTGCCAAACTGTTGCAAACCATCCCCTGAAAGGTTTTTCGGTGGAAACAGGTGGGCTTTTATCATCGGAAACAGAATTAGCCCTCGATGTCTGAACAACTTTTTTTTGAAAAAATCCCTAAGCCGCGCGGTCACAATTTCTTCAAAATTTCTGACGTTCTGCAATTCACTCAAAAATGGTGCCAAACTGTTGCAAACCATCCCCTGAAAGGTTTTTCGGTGGAAACAGGTGGGTTTTTATCATCGGAAACAGAATTAGCCCTCGATGTCTGAAGAACTTTTTTTAAAAAAAATCCCTAAGCCGCGCGGTCACAATTTCTTCAAAATTTCTGACGTTCTGCAATTCACTCAAAAATGGTGCCAAACTGTTGCAAACCATCCCCTAAAAGGTTTTTCTGTGGAAACAGGTGGGTTTTTATCATCGGAAACAGAATTAGCCCTCGATGTCTGAACAACTTTTTTTTGAAAAAATCCCAAAGCCGCGTGGTCACAATTTCTTCAAAATTTCTGACATTCTGCAATTCACTCAAAAATGGTGCCAAACTGTTGCAAACCATCCCCTGAAAGGTTTTTCGGTGGAAACAGGTGGGTTTTTATCATCGGAATTAGGACTCGATGTCTGAACAACTTTTTTTTGAAAAAATCCCTAAGCCGCGCGGTCACAATTTCTTCAAAATTTCTGACGTTCTGCAATTCACTCAAAAATGGTGCCAAACTGTTGCAAACCATCCCCTGAAAGGTTTTTCGGTGGAAACAAATGTGTTTTTATCATCGGAAACAGAATTAGCCCTCGATGTCTGAACAACTTTTTTTGAAAAAATCCCTAAGCCGCGCGGTCACAATTTCTTCAAAATTTCTTACGTTCTGCAATTCACTCAAGAATGGTGCCAAAATGTTGCAAACCATCCCCTGAAAGGTTTTTCGGTGGAAACAGATGCGTTTTTATCATCGGAAACAGAATTAGCCCTCGATGTCTGAACAACTTTTTTTAAAAAAAATCCCTAAGCCGCGCGGTCACAATTTCTTCAAAATTTCTGACGTTCTTAAATTCACTCAAAAATGGTGCCAAACTGTTGCAAACCATCTCCTGAAAGGTTTTTCGGTGGAAACAGGTGGGTTTTTATCATCGGAAACAGAAGTAGCCCTCGATGTCTGAACAACTTTTTTTTGAAAAAATCCCTAAGCCGCGCGGTCACAATTTCTTCAAAATTTCTGACGTTCTGCAATTCACTCAAAAATGGTGCCAAACTGTTGCAAACCATCCCCTGAAAGGTTTTTCGGTGGAAACAGGTGGGTTTTTATCATCGGAAACAGAATTAGCCGTCGATGTCTGAACAACTTTTTTTTGAAAAAATCCCGAAGCCGCGCGGTCACAATTTCTTCAAAATTTCTGACGTTCTGCAATTCACTCAAAAATGGTGCCAAACTGTTGTAAACCATCCCCTGAAAGGTTTTTCGGTGGAAACAGGTGGGTTTTTATCATCGGAAACAGAATTAGCCCTCGATGTCTGAAGAACTTTTTTTAAAAAAAATCCCTAAGCCGCGCGGTCACAATTTCTTCAAAATTTCTGACGTTCTGCAATTCACTCAAAAATGGTGCCAAACTGTTGCAAACCATCCCCTAAAAGGTTTTTCGGTGGAAACAGGTGGGTTTTTATCATCGGAAACAGAATAAGCCCTCAATGTCTGAACAACCTTTTTTTGAAAAAATCCCTAAGCCGCGCCGTCACAATTTCTTCAAAATTTCTGACGTTCTGCAATTCACTCAAAAATGGTGCCAAACTGTTGCAAACCATCCCCTGAAAGGTTTTTCGGTGGAAACAGGTGGGCTTTTATCATCGGAAACAGAATTAGCCCTCGATGTCTGAACAACTTTTTTTTGAAAAAATCCCTAAGCCGCGCGGTCACAATTTCTTCAAAATTTCTGACGTTCTGCAATTCACTCAAAAATGGTGCCAAACTGTTGCAAACCATCCCCTGAAAGGTTTTTCGGTGGAAACAGGTGGGTTTTTATCATCGGAAACAGAATTAGCCCTCGATGTCTGAACAACTTTTTTTTGAAAAAATCCCTAAATTTCTTCAAAATTTCTGACGTTCTGCAATTCACTCAAAAATGGTGCCAAACTGTTGCAAACCATCCCCTGAAAGGTTTTTCGGTGGAAACAGCTGGGTTTTTATCATCGGAATTAGCCCTCGATGTCTCAATGTCTGAACAACGTTTTTTAAAAAAATCCCTAAGCCGCGCGGTCACAATTTCTTCAAAATTTCTGACGTTCTGCAATTCACTCAAAAATGGTGCCAAACTGTTGCAAACCATCCCCTGAAAGGTTTTTCAGTGGAAACAGATGTGTTTTTATCATTAGAAACAGAATTAGCCCTAAATGTCTGAACAACTTTTTTTTGAAAAAATCCCAAAGCCGCGTCGTCACAATTAGTTCAAAATTTCTGACATTCTGCAATTCACTCAAAAATGGTGCCAAACTGTTGCAAACCATCCCCTGAAAGGTTTTTCGGTGGAAACAGGTGGGTTTTTATCATCGGAAACAGAATTAGCCGTCGATGTCTGAACAACTTTTTTTTGAAAAAATCCCGAAGCCGCGCGGTCACAATTTCTTCAAAATTTCTGACGTTCTGCAATTCACTCAAAAATGGTGCCAAACTGTTGTAAACCATCCCCTGAAAGGTTTTTCGGTGGAAACAGGTGGGTTTTTATCATCGGAAACAGAATTAGCCCTCGATGTCTGAAGAACTTTTTTTTAAAAAAATCCCTAAGCCGCGCGGTCACAATTTCTTCAAAATTTCTGACGTTCTGCAATTCACTCAAAAATGGTGCCAAACTGTTGCAAACCATCCCCTAAAAGGTTGTTCGGTGGAAACAGGTGGGTTTTTATCATCGGAAACAGAATAAGCCCTCAATGTCTGAACAACCTTTTTTTGAAAAAATCCCTAAGCCGCGCCGTCACAATTTCTTCAAAATTTCTGACGTTCTGCAATTCACTCAAAAATGGTGCCAAACTGTTGCAAACCATCCCCTGAAAGGTTTTTCGGTGGAAACAGGTGGGCTTTTATCATCGGAAACAGAATTAGCCCTCGATGTCTGAACAACTTTTTTTTGAAAAAATCCCTAAGCCGCGCGGTCACAATTTCTTCAAAATTTCTGACGTTCTGCAATTCACTCAAAAATGGTGCCAAACTGTTGCAAACCATCCCCTGAAAGGTTTTTCGGTGGAAACAGGTGGGTTTTTATCATCGGAAACAGAATTAGCCCTCGATGTCTGAAGAACTTTTTTTAAAAAAAATCCCTAAGCCGCGCGGTCACAATTTCTTCAAAATTTCTGACGTTCTGCAATTCACTCAAAAATGGTGCCAAACTGTTGCAAACCATCCCCTAAAAGGTTTTTCTGTGGAAACAGGTGGGTTTTTATCATCGGAAACAGAATTAGCCCTCGATGTCTGAACAACTTTTTTTTGAAAAAATCCCAAAGCCGCGTGGTCACAATTTCTTCAAAATTTCTGACATTCTGCAATTCACTCAAAAATGGTGCCAAACTGTTGCAAACCATCCCCTGAAAGGTTTTTCGGTGGAAACAGGTGGGTTTTTATCATCGGAATTAGGACTCGATGTCTGAACAACTTTTTTTTGAAAAAATCCCTAAGCCGCGCGGTCACAATTTCTTCAAAATTTCTGACGTTCTGCAATTCACTCAAAAATGGTGCCAAACTGTTGCAAACCATCCCCTGAAAGGTTTTTCGGTGGAAACAAATGTGTTTTTATCATCGGAAACAGAATTAGCCCTCGATGTCTGAACAACTTTTTTTGAAAAAATCCCTAAGCCGCGCGGTCACAATTTCTTCAAAATTTCTTACGTTCTGCAATTCACTCAAGAATGGTGCCAAAATGTTGCAAACCATCCCCTGAAAGGTTTTTCGGTGGAAACAGATGCGTTTTTATCATCGGAAACAGAATTAGCCCTCGATGTCTGAACAACTTTTTTTAAAAAAAATCCCTAAGCCGCGCGGTCACAATTTCTTCAAAATTTCTGACGTTCTTAAATTCACTCAAAAATGGTGCCAAACTGTTGCAAACCATCTCCTGAAAGGTTTTTCGGTGGAAACAGGTGGGTTTTGATCATCGGAAACAGAAGTAGCCCTCGATGTCTGAACAACTTTTTTTTGAAAAAATCCCTAAGCCGCGCGGTCACAATTTCTTCAAAATTTCTGACGTTCTGCAATTCACTCAAAAATGGTGCCAAACTGTTGCAAACCATCCCCTGAAAGGTTTTTCGGTGGAAACAGGTGGGTTTTTATCATCGGAAACAGAATTAGCCGTCGATGTCTGAACAACTTTTTTTTGAAAAAATCCCGAAGCCGCGCGGTCACAATTTCTTCAAAATTTCTGACGTTCTGCAATTCACTCAAAAATGGTGCCAAACTGTTGTAAACCATCCCCTGAAAGGTTTTTCGGTGGAAACAGGTGGGTTTTTATCATCGGAAACAGAATTAGCCCTCGATGTCTGAAGAACTTTTTTTTAAAAAAATCCCTAAGCCGCGCGGTCACAATTTCTTCAAAATTTCTGACGTTCTGCAATTCACTCAAAAATGGTGCCAAACTGTTGCAAACCATCCCCTAAAAGGTTTTTCGGTGGAAACAGGTGGGTTTTTATCATCGGAAACAGAATAAGCCCTCAATGTCTGAACAACCTTTTTTTGAAAAAATCCCTAAGCCGCGCCGTCACAATTTCTTCAAAATTTCTGACGTTCTGCAATTCACTCAAAAATGGTGCCAAACTGTTGCAAACCATCCCCTGAAAGGTTTTTCGGTGGAAACAGGTGGGCTTTTATCATCGGAAACAGAATTAGCCCTCGATGTCTGAACAACTTTTTTTTGAAAAAATCCCTAAGCCGCGCGGTCACAATTTCTTCAAAATTTCTGACGTTCTGCAATTCACTCAAAAATGGTGCCAAACTGTTGCAAACCATCCCCTGAAAGGTTTTTCGGTGGAAACAGGTGGGTTTTTATCATCGGAAACAGAATTAGCCCTCGATGTCTGAACAACTTTTTTTTGAAAAAATCCCTAAATTTCTTCAAAATTTCTGACGTTCTGCAATTCACTCAAAAATGGTGCCAAACTGTTGCAAACCATCCCCTGAAAGGTTTTTCGGTGGAAACAGCTGGGTTTTTATCATCGGAATTAGCCCTCGATGTCTCAATGTCTGAACAACGTTTTTTAAAAAAATCCCTAAGCCGCGCGGTCACAATTTCTTCAAAATTTCTGACGTTCTGCAATTCACTCAAAAATGGTGCCAAACTGTTGCAAACCATCCCCTGAAAGGTTTTTCAGTGGAAACAGATGTGTTTTTATCATTAGAAACAGAATTAGCCCTAAATGTCTGAACAACTTTTTTTTGAAAAAATCCCAAAGCCGCGTCGTCACAATTAGTTCAAAATTTCTGACATTCTGCAATTCACTCAAAAATGGTGCCAAACTGTTGCAAACCATCCCCTGAAAGGTTTTTCGGTGGAAACAGGTGGGTTTTTATCATCGGAAACAGAATTAGCCGTCGATGTCTGAACAACTTTTTTTTGAAAAAATCCCGAAGCCGCGCGGTCACAATTTCTTCAAAATTTCTGACGTTCTGCAATTCACTCAAAAATGGTGCCAAACTGTTGTAAACCATCCCCTGAAAGGTTTTTCGGTGGAAACAGGTGGGTTTTTATCATCGGAAACAGAATTAGCCCTCGATGTCTGAAGAACTTTTTTTTAAAAAAATCCCTAAGCCGCGCGGTCACAATTTCTTCAAAATTTCTGACGTTCTGCAATTCACTCAAAAATGGTGCCAAACTGTTGCAAACCATCCCCTAAAAGGTTTTTCGGTGGAAACAGGTGGGTTTTTATCATCGGAAACAGAATAAGCCCTCAATGTCTGAACAACCTTTTTTTGAAAAAATCCCTAAGCCGCGCCGTCACAATTTCTTCAAAATTTCTGACGTTCTGCAATTCACTCAAAAATGGTGCCAAACTGTTGCAAACCATCCCCTGAAAGGTTTTTCGGTGGAAACAGGTGGGCTTTTATCATCGGAAACAGAATTAGCCCTCGATGTCTGAACAACTTTTTTTTGAAAAAATCCCTAAGCCGCGCGGTCACAATTTCTTCAAAATTTCTGACGTTCTGCAATTCACTCAAAAATGGTGCCAAACTGTTGCAAACCATCCCCTGAAAGGTTTTTCGGTGGAAACAGGTGGGTTTTTATCATCGGAAACAGAATTAGCCCTCGATGTCTGAACAACTTTTTTTTGAAAAAATCCCTAAATTTCTTCAAAATTTCTGACGTTCTGCAATTCACTCAAAAATGGTGCCAAACTGTTGCAAACCATCCCCTGAAAGGTTTTTCGGTGGAAACAGCTGGGTTTTTATCATCGGAATTAGCCCTCGATGTCTCAATGTCTGAACAACGTTTTTTAAAAAAATCCCTAAGCCGCGCGGTCACAATTTCTTCAAAATTTCTGACGTTCTGCAATTCACTCAAAAATGGTGCCAAACTGTTGCAAACCATCCCCTGAAAGGTTTTTCAGTGGAAACAGATGTGTTTTTATCATTAGAAACAGAATTAGCCCTAAATGTCTGAACAACTTTTTTTTGAAAAAATCCCAAAGCCGCGTCGTCACAATTAGTTCAAAATTTCTGACATTCTGCAATTCACTCAAAAATGGTGCCAAACTGTTGCAAACCATCCCCTGAAAGGTTTTTCGGTGGAAACAGGTGGGTTTTTAATCATCGGAATTAGGACTCGATGTCTGAACAACTTTTTTTTGAAAAAATCCCTAAGCCGCGCGGTCACAATTTCTTCAAAATTTCTGACGTTCTGCAATTCACTCAAAAATGGTGCCAAACTGTTGCAAACCATCCCCTGAAAGGTTTTTCGGTGGAAACAGGTGGGTTTTTATCATCGGAAACAGAATTAGCCGTCGATGTCTGAACAACTTTTTTTTGAAAAAATCCCTAAGCCGCGCGGTCACAATTTCTTCAAAATTTCTGACGTTCTGCAATTCACTCAAAAATGGTGCCAAACTGTTGCAAACCATCCCCTAAAAGGTTTTTCTGTGGAAACAGGTGGGTTTTTATCATCGGAAACAGAATTAGCCCTCGATGTCTGAACAACTTTTTTTTGAAAAAATCCCTAAATTTCTTCAAAATTTCTGACGTTCTGCAATTCACTCAAAAATGGTGCCAAACTGTTGCAAACCATCCCCTGAAAGGTTTTTCGGTGGAAACAGCTGGGTTTTTATCATCGGAATTAGCCCTCGATGTCTCAATGTCTGAACAACGTTTTTTAAAAAAATCCCTAAGCCGCGCGGTCACAATTTCTTCAAAATTTCTGACGTTCTGCAATTCACTCAAAAATGGTGCCAAACTGTTGCAAACCATCCCCTGAAAGGTTTTTCAGTGGAAACAGATGTGTTTTTATCATCAGAAACAGAATTAGCCCTAAATGTCTGAACAACTTTTTTTTGAAAAAATCCCAAAGCCGCGTCGTCACAATTTCTTCAAAATTTCTGACATTCTGCAATTCACTCAAAAATGGTGCCAAACTGTTGCAAACCATCCCCTGAAAGGTTTTTCGGTGGAAACAAATGTGTTTTTATCATCGGAAACAGAATTAGCCCTCGATGTCTGAACAACTTTTTTTGAAAAAATCCCTAAGCCGCGCGGTCACAATTTCTTCAAAATTTCTTACGTTCTGCAATTCACTCAAGAATGGTGCCAAAATGTTGCAAACCATCCCCTGAAAGGTTTTTCGGTGGAAACAGATGCGTTTTTATCATCGGAAACAGAATTAGCCCTCGATGTCTGAACAACTTTTTTTAAAAAAAATCCCTAAGCCGCGCGGTCACAATTTCTTCAAAATTTCTGACGTTCTTAAATTCACTCAAAAATGGTGCCAAACTGTTGCAAACCATCTCCTGAAAGGTTTTTCGGTGGAAACAGGTGGGTTTTTATCATCGGAAACAGAAGTAGCCCTCGATGTCTGAACAACTTTTTTTTGAAAAAATCCCTAAGCCGCGCGGTCACAATTTCTTCAAAATTTCTGACGTTCTGCAATTCACTCAAAAATGGTGCCAAACTGTTGCAAACCATCCCCTGAAAGGTTTTTCGGTGGAAACAGGTGGGTTTTTATCATCGGAAACAGAATTAGCCGTCCATGTCTGAACAACTTTTTTTTGAAAAAATCCCTAAGCCGCGCGGTCACAATTTCTTCAAAATTCCTGACGTTCTGCAATTCACTCAAAAATGGTGCCAAACTGTTGCAAACCATCCCCTGAAAGGTTTTTCGGTGGAAACAGGTGGGTTTTTATCATCGGAAATAGAATTAGCCCTCGATGTCTGAACAACTTTTTTTTGAAAAAATCCTGAAGCCGCGCGGTCACAATTTCTTCAAAATTTCTGAAGTTCTTAAATTCACTCTAAAATGGTGCCAAACTGTTGCAAACCATCCCCTGAAAGGTTTTTCGGTGGAAACAGGTGGGTTTTTATCATCGGAAACAGAATTAGCCCTTGATGTCTGAACAACTTTTTTTTAAAAAAAACCCTAAGCCGCGCGGTCACAATTTCTTCAAAATTTCTGACGTTCTGCAATTCACTCAAAAATGGTGCCAAACTGTTGCAAACCATCCCCTTAAAGGTTTTCCGGTGGAAACAGGTGGGTTTTTATCATCGGAAACAGAATTAGCCTTCGATGTCTGAACAACTTTTTTTTGAAAAAATCCCTAAGCCGCGCGGTCACAATTTCTTCAAAATTTCTGACGTTCTGCAATTCACTCAAAAATGGTGCCAAACTGTTGCAAACCATCCCCTGAAAGGTTTTTCGGTGGAAACAGGTGGGTTTTTATCATCGGAATTAGGACTCGATGTCTGAACAACTTTTTTTTTGAAAAAATCCCTAAATTTCTTCAAAATTTCTGACGTTTTGCAATTCACTCAAAAATGGTGCCAAACTGTTGCAAACCATCCCCTGAAAGGTTTTTCGGTGGAAACAGCTGGGTTTTTATCATCGGAATTAGCCCTCGATGTCTCAATGTCTGAACAACGTTTTTTAAAAAAATCCCTAAGCCGCGCGGTCACAATTTCTTCAAAATTTCTGACGTTCTGCAATTCACTCAAAAATGGTGCCAAACTGTTGCAAACCATCCCCTGAAAGGTTTTTCAGTGGAAACAGATGTGTTTTTATCATCAGAAACAGAATTAGCCCTAAATGTCTGAACAACTTTTTTTTGAAAAAATCCCAAAGCCGCGTCGTCACAATTTCTTCAAAATTTCTGACATTCTGCAATTCACTCAAAAATGGTGCCAAACTGTTGCAAACCATCCCCTGAAAGGTTTTTCGGTGGAAACAGGTGGGTTTTTATCATCGGAATTAGGACTCGATGTCTGAACAACTTTTTTTTGAAAAAATCCCTAAGCCGCGCGGTCACAATTTCTTCAAAATTTCTGACGTTCTGCAATTCACTCAAAAATGGTGCCAAACTGTTGCAAACCATCCCCTGAAAGGTTTTTCGGAGGAAACAAATGTGTTTTTATCATCGGAAACAGAATTAGCCCTCGATGTCTGAACAACTTTTTTTGAAAAAATCCCTAAGCCGCGCGGTCACAATTTCTTCAAAATTTCTTACGTTCTGCAATTCACTCAAGAATGGTGCCAAAATGTTGCAAACCATCCCCTGAAAGGTTTTTCGTTGGAAACAGATGCGTTTTTATCATCGGAAACAGAATTAGCCCTCGATGTCTGAACAACTTTTTTTAAAAAAAATCCCTAAGCCGCGCGGTCACAATTTCTTCAAAATTTCTGACGTTCTTAAATTCACTCAAAAATGGTGCCAAACTGTTGCAAACCATCTCCTGAAAGGTTTTTCGGTGGAAACAGGTGGGTTTTTATCATCGGAAACAGAAGTAGCCCTCGATGTCTGAACAACTTTTTTTTGAAAAAATCCCTAAGCCGCGCGGTCACAATTTCTTCAAAATTTCTGACGTTCTGCAATTCACTCAAAAATGGTGCCAAACTGTTGCAAACCATCCCCTGAAAGGTTTTTCGGTGGAAACAAATGTGTTTTTATCATCGGAAACAGAATTAGCCCTCGATGTCTGAACAACTTTTTTTGAAAAAATCCCTAAGCCGCGCGGTCACAATTTCTTCAAAATTTCTTACGTTCTGCAATTCACTCAAGAATGGTGCCAAAATGTTGCAAACCATCCCCTGAAAGGTTTTTCGGTGGAAACAGATGCGTTTTTATCATCGGAAATAGAATTAGCCCTCGATGTCTGAACAACTTTTTTTTGAAAAAATCCCGAAGCCGCGCGGTCACAATTTCTTCAAAATTTCTGAAGTTCTTAAATTCACTCTAAAATGGTGCCAAACTGTTGCAAACCATCCCCTGAAAGGTTTTTCGGTGGAAACAGGTGGGTTTTTATCATCGGAAACAGAATTAGCCCTTGATGTCTGAACAACTTTTTTTAAAAAAAAAACCCTAAGCCGCGCGGTCACAATTTCTTCAAAATTTCTGACGTTCTGCAATTCACTCAAAAATGGTGCCAAACTGTTGCAAACCATCCCCTTAAAGGTTTTCCGGTGGAAACAGGTGGGTTTTTATCATCGGAAACAGAATTAGCCTTCGATGTCTGAACAACTTTTTTTTGAAAAAATCCCTAAGCCGCGCGGTCACAATTTCTTCAAAATTTCTGACGTTCTGCAATTCACTCAAAAATGGTGCCAAACTGTTGCAAACCATCCCCTGAAAGGTTTTTCGGTGGAAACAGGTGGGTTTTTATCATCGGAATTAGGACTCGATGTCTGAACAACTTTTTTTTGAAAAAATCCCTAAGCCGCGCGGTCACAATTTCTTCAAAATTTCTGACGTTCTGCAATTCACTCAAAAATGGTGCCAAACTGTTGCAAACCATCCCCTGAAAGGTTTTTCGGTGGAAACAAATGTGTTTTTATCATCGGAAACAGAATTAGCCCTCGATGTCTGAACAACTTTTTTTGAAAAAATCCCTAAGCCGCGCGGTCACAATTTCTTCAAAATTTCTTACGTTCTGCAATTCACTCAAGAATGGTGCCAAAATGTTGCAAACCATCCCCTGAAAGGTTTTTCGGTGGAAACAGATGCGTTTTTATCATCGGAAACAGAATTAGCCCTCGATGTCTGAACAACTTTTTTTAAAAAAAATCCCTAAGCCGCGCGGTCACAATTTCTTCAAAATTTCTGACGTTCTTAAATTCACTCAAAAATGGTGCCAAACTGTTGCAAACCATCTCCTGAAAGGTTTTTCGGTGGAAACAGGTGGGTTTTTATCATCGGAAACAGAAGTAGCCCTCGATGTCTGAACAACTTTTTTTTGAAAAAATCCCTAAGCCGCGCGGTCACAATTTCTTCAAAATTTCTGACGTTCTGCAATTCACTCAAAAATGGTGCCAAACTGTTGCAAACCATCCCCTGAAAGGTTTTTCGGTGGAAACAGGTGGGTTTTTATCATCGGAAACAGAATTAGCCGTCGATGTCTGAACAACTTTTTTTTGAAAAAATCCCTAAGCCGCGCGGTCACAATTTCTTCAAAATTTCTGACGTTCTGCAATTCACTCAAAAATGGTGCCAAACTGTTGCAAACCATCCCCTAAAAGGTTTTTCTGTGGAAACAGGTGGGTTTTTATCATCGGAAACAGAATTAGCCCTCGATGTCTGAACAACTTTTTTTTGAAAAAATCCCTAAATTTCTTCAAAATTTCTGACGTTCTGCAATTCACTCAAAAATGGTGCCAAACTGTTGCAAACCATCCCCTGAAAGGTTTTTCGGTGGAAACAAATGTGTTTTTATCATCGGAAACAGAATTAGCCCTCGATGTCTGAACAACTTTTTTTGAAAAAATCCCTAAGCCGCGCGGTCACAATTTCTTCAAAATTTCTTACGTTCTGCAATTCACTCAAGAATGGTGCCAAAATGTTGCAAACCATCCCCTGAAAGGTTTTTCGGTGGAAACAGATGCGTTTTTATCATCGGAAACAGAATTAGCCCTCGATGTCTGAACAACTTTTTTTAAAAAAAATCCCTAAGCCGCGCGGTCACAATTTCTTCAAAATTTCTGACGTTCTTAAATTCACTCAAAAATGGTGCCAAACTGTTGCAAACCATCTCCTGAAAGGTTTTTCGGTGGAAACAGGTGGGTTTTTATCATCGGAAACAGAAGTAGCCCTCGATGTCTGAACAACTTTTTTTTGAAAAAATCCCTAAGCCGCGCGGTCACAATTTCTTCAAAATTTCTGACGTTCTGCAATTCACTCAAAAATGGTGCCAAACTGTTGCAAACCATCCCCTGAAAGGTTTTTCGGTGGAAACAGGTGGGTTTTTATCATCGGAAACAGAATTAGCCGTCGATGTCTGAACAACTTTTTTTTGAAAAAATCCCTAAGCCGCGCGGTCACAATTTCTTCAAAATTTCTGACGTTCTGCAATTCACTCAAAAATGGTGCCAAACTGTTGCAAACCATCCCCTAAAAGGTTTTTCTGTGGAAACAGGTGGGTTTTTATCATCGGAAACAGAATTAGCCCTCGATGTCTGAACAACTTTTTTTTGAAAAAATCCCTAAATTTCTTCAAAATTTCTGACGTTCTGCAATTCACTCAAAAATGGTGCCAAACTGTTGCAAACCATCCCCTGAAAGGTTTTTCGGTGGAAACAGCTGGGTTTTTATCATCGGAATTAGCCCTCGATGTCTCAATGTCTGAACAACGTTTTTTAAAAAAATCCCTAAGCCGCGCGGTCACAATTTCTTCAAAATTTCTGACGTTCTGCAATTCACTCAAAAATGGTGCCAAACTGTTGCAAACCATCCCCTGAAAGGTTTTTCAGTGGAAACAGATGTGTTTTTATCATCAGAAACAGAATTAGCCCTAAATGTCTGAACAACTTTTTTTTGAAAAAATCCCAAAGCCGCGTCGTCACAATTTCTTCAAAATTTCTGACATTCTGCAATTCACTCAAAAATGGTGCCAAACTGTTGCAAACCATCCCCTGAAAGGTTTTTCGGTGGAAACAGGTGGGTTTTTATCATCGGAATTAGGACTCGATGTCTGAACAACTTTTTTTTGAAAAAATCCCTAAGCCGCGCGGTCACAATTTCTTCAAAATTTCTGACGTTCTGCAATTCACTCAAAAATGGTGCCAAACTGTTGCAAACCATCCCCTGAAAGGTTTTTCGGTGGAAACAAATGTGTTTTTATCATCGGAAACAGAATTAGCCCTCGATGTCTGAACAACTTTTTTTGAAAAAATCCCTAAGCCGCGCGGTCACAATTTCTTCAAAATTTCTTACGTTCTGCAATTCACTCAAGAATGGTGCCAAAATGTTGCAAACCATCCCCTGAAAGGTTTTTCGGTGGAAACAGATGCGTTTTTATCATCGGAAACAGAATTAGCCCTCGATGTCTGAACAACTTTTTTTAAAAAAAATCCCTAAGCCGCGCGGTCACAATTTCTTCAAAATTTCTGACGTTCTTAAATTCACTCAAAAATGGT
Source organism: Podarcis melisellensis (assembly GCF_964234715.1). NCBI lineage: Eukaryota > Metazoa > Chordata > Lepidosauria > Squamata > Lacertidae > Podarcis > Podarcis melisellensis. The sequence goes on along the minus strand of NC_138538.1, from coordinate 89,160,556 downwards.
GCCAAACTGTTGCAAACCATCTCCTGAAAGGTTTTTCGGTGGAACCAGTTGGTTTTTTATCATCGGAAACAGAAGTAGCCCTCGATGTCTGAACAACTTTTTTTTGAAAAAATCCCTAAGCCGCGCGGTCACAATTTCTTCAAAATTTCTGACGTTCTGCAATTCACTCAAAAATGGTGCCAAACTGTTGCAAACCATCCCCTTAAAGGTTTTCCGGTGGAAACAGGTGGGTTTTTATCATCGGAAACAGAATTAGCCTTCGATGTCTGAACAACTTTTTTTTGAAAAAATCCCTAAGCCGCGCGGTCACAATTTCTTCAAAATTTCTGACGTTCTGCAATTCACTCAAAAATGGTGCCAAACTGTTGCAAACCATCCCCTGAAAGGTTTTTCGGTGGAAACAGGTGGGTTTTTATCATCGGAAACAGATTTAGCCCTCAATGTCTGAACAACTTTTTTTGAAAAAATCCCTAAGCCGCGCGGTCGCAATTTCTTCAAAATTTCTGACGTTCTGCAATTCACTCAAAAATGGTGCCAAACTGTTGCAAACCATCTCCTGAAAGGTTTTTCGGTGGAAACAGATGTGTTTTTATCATCGGAAACAGAATTAGCCCTCGATGTCTGAACAACTTTTTTTTGAAAAAACCCCAAATCCGCGCGGTCACAATTTCTTCAAAATTTCTGACGTTCTTAAATTCACTCAAAAATGGTGCCAAACTGTTGCAAACCATCCCCTGAAAGGTTTTTCGGTGGAAACAGGTGGGTTTTTATCATCGGAAACAGAATTAGCCGTCGATGTCTGAACAACTTTTTTTTGAAAAAATCCCTAAGCCGCGCGGTCACAATTTCTTCAAAATTTCTGACGTTCTGCAATTCACTCAAAAATGGTGCCAAACTGTTGCAAACCATCCCCTGAAAGGTTTTTCGGTGGAAACAGGTGGGTTTTTATCATCGGAAATAGAATTAGCCCTCGATGTCTGAACAACTTTTTTTTGAAAAAATCCCTAAGCCGCGCGGTCACAATATCTTCAAAATTTCTGACGTTCTGCAATTCACTCAAAAATGGTGCCAAACTGTTGCAAACCATCCCCTGAAAGGTTTTTCGGTGGAAACAGGTGGCTTTTTATCATCGGAAACAGAATTAGCCCTCAATGTCTGAACAACTTTTTTTAAAAAAAAAATCCCTAAGCCGCGCGGTCACAATTTCTTCAAAATTTCTGACGTTCTGCAATTCACTCAAAAATGGTGCCAAACTGTTGCAAACCATCTCCTGAAAGGTTTTTCGGTGGAAACAGATGTGTTTTTATCATCGGAAACAGAATTAGCCCTCAATGTCTGAACAACTTTTTTTAAAAAAATCCCTAAGCCGTGCGGTCACAATTTCTTCAAAATTTCTGACGTTCTGCAATTCACTCAAAAATGGTGTCCAACTGTTGCAAACCATCTCCTGAAAGGTTTTTCGGTGGAAACAGATGTGTTTTTATCATCGGAAACAGAATTAGCCCTCAATGTCTGAACAACTTTTTTTAAAAAAAATCCCTAAGCCGCGCGGTCACAATTTCTTCAAATTATCTGACGTTCTGCAATTCACTCAAAAATGGTGCCAAACTGTTGCAAACCATCCCCTTAAAGGTTTTTCGGTGGAAACAGGTAGGTTTTTTTCATCGGAAACAGAATTTGCCCTCGATGTCTGAACAACTTTTTTTTAAAAAATCCCTAAGCCGTGCGGTCACAATTTCTTCAAAATTTCTGACGTTCTGCAATTCACTCAAAAATGGTGCCCAACTGTTGCAAACCATCTCCTGAAAGGTTTTTCGGTGGAAACAGATGTGTTTTTATCATCGGAAACAGAATTAGCCCTCAATGTCTGAACAACTTTTTTAAAAAAAATCCCTAAGCCGCGCGGTCACAATTTCTTCAAAATTTCTGACGTTCTGCAATTCACTCAAAAATGGTGCCAAACTGTTGCAAACCATCTTCTGAAAGGGTTTTCGGTGGAAACAGGTGGGTTTTTATCATCGGAAACAGAATTAGTCCTCGATGTCTGAACACCTTTTTTTTTGAAAAAATGCCTAAGCCGTGCGGTCACAATTTCTTCAAAATTTCTGACGTTCTGCAATTCACTCAAAAATGGTGCCAAACTGTTGCAAACCATCCCCTTAAAGGTTTTTCGGTTGAAACAGATCTGTTTTTATCATCGGAAACAGAATTAGCCCTCAATGTCTGAACAACTTTTTTTGAAAAAATCCCTAAGCCGCGCGGTCACAATTTCTTCAAAATTTCTGACGTTCTGCAATTCACTCAAAAATGGTGCCAAACTGTTGCAAACCATCCCCTTAAAGGTTTTTCGGTGGAAACAGATGTGTTTTTATCATCGGAAACAGAATTAGCCCTCAATGTCTGAACAACTTTTTTGAAAAAAATCCCTAAGCCGCGCGGTCACAATTTCTTCAAAATTTCTGACGTTCTTAAATTCACTCAAAAATGGTGCCAAACTGTTGCAAACCATCTCCTGAAAGGTTTTTCGGTGGAAACAGGTGGGCTTTTATCATCGGAATCAGAATTAGCCCTCGATGTCTGAACAACTTTTTTTTGAAAAAATCCCTAAGCCGCGCGGTCGCAATTTCTTCAAAATTTCTGACGTTCTGCAATTCACTCAAAAATGGTGCCAAACTGTTGCAAACCATCTCCTGAAAGGTTTTTCGGTGGAAACAGATGTGTTTTTATCATCGGAAACAGAATTAGCCCTCGATGTCTGAACAACTTTTTTTTGAAAAAACCCCAAATCCGCGCGGTCACAATTTCTTCAAAATTTCTGACGTTCTTAAATTCACTCAAAAATGGTGCCAAACTGTTGCAAACCATCCCCTGAAAGGTTTTTCGGTGGAAACAGGTGGGTTTTTATCATCGGAAACAGAATTAGCCGTCGATGTCTGAACAACTTTTTTTTGAAAAAATCCCTAAGCCGCGCGGTCACAATTTCTTCAAAATTTCTGACGTTCTGCAATTCACTCAAAAATGGTGCCAAACTGTTGCAAACCATCCCCTGAAAGGTTTTTCGGTGGAAACAGGTGGGTTTTTATCATCGGAAATAGAATTAGCCCTCGATGTCTGAACAACTTTTTTTTGAAAAAATCCCTAAGCCGCGCGGTCACAATATCTTCAAAATTTCTGACGTTCTGCAATTCACTCAAAAATGGTGCCAAACTGTTGCAAACCATCCCCTGAAAGGTTTTTCGGTGGAAACAGGTGGCTTTTTATCATCGGAAACAGAATTAGCCCTCAATGTCTGAACAACTTTTTTTTAAAAAAAAATCCCTAAGCCGCGCGGTCACAATTTCTTCAAAATTTCTGACGTTCTGCAATTCACTCAAAAATGGTGCCAAACTGTTGCAAACCATCTCCTGAAAGGTTTTTCGGTGGAAACAGATGTGTTTTTATCATCGGAAACAGAATTAGCCCTCAATGTCTGAACAACTTTTTTAAAAAAAATCCCTAAGCCGTGCGGTCACAATTTCTTCAAAATTTCTGACGTTCTGCAATTCACTCAAAAATGGTGTCCAACTGTTGCAAACCATCTCCTGAAAGGTTTTTCGGTGGAAACAGATGTGTTTTTATCATCGGAAACAGAATTAGCCCTCAATGTCTGAACAACTTTTTTTAAAAAAAATCCCTAAGCCGCGCGGTCACAATTTCTTCAAATTATCTGACGTTCTGCAATTCACTCAAAAATGGTGCCAAACTGTTGCAAACCATCCCCTTAAAGGTTTTTCGGTGGAAACAGGTAGGTTTTTTTCATCGGAAACAGAATTTGCCCTCGATGTCTGAACAACTTTTTTTTAAAAAATCCCTAAGCCGTGCGGTCACAATTTCTTCAAAATTTCTGACGTTCTGCAATTCACTCAAAAATGGTGCCCAACTGTTGCAAACCATCTCCTGAAAGGTTTTTCGGTGGAAACAGATGTGTTTTTATCATCGGAAACAGAATTAGCCCTCAATGTCTGAACAACTTTTTTAAAAAAAATCCCTAAGCCGCGCGGTCACAATTTCTTCAAAATTTCTGACGTTCTGCAATTCACTCAAAAATGGTGCCAAACTGTTGCAAACCATCTTCTGAAAGGGTTTTCGGTGGAAACAGGTGGGTTTTTATCATCGGAAACAGAATTAGTCCTCGATGTCTGAACACCTTTTTTTTTGAAAAAATGCCTAAGCCGTGCGGTCACAATTTCTTCAAAATTTCTGACGTTCTGCAATTCACTCAAAAATGGTGCCAAACTGTTGCAAACCATCCCCTTAAAGGTTTTTCGGTTGAAACAGATCTGTTTTTATCATCGGAAACAGAATTAGCCCTCAATGTCTGAACAACTTTTTTTGAAAAAATCCCTAAGCCGCGCGGTCACAATTTCTTCAAAATTTCTGACGTTCTGCAATTCACTCAAAAATGGTGCCAAACTGTTGCAAACCATCCCCTTAAAGGTTTTTCGGTGGAAACAGATGTGTTTTTATCATCGGAAACAGAATTAGCCCTCAATGTCTGAACAACTTTTTTGAAAAAAATCCCTAAGCCGCGCGGTCACAATTTCTTCAAAATTTCTGACGTTCTTAAATTCACTCAAAAATGGTGCCAAACTGTTGCAAACCATCTCCTGAAAGGTTTTTCGGTGGAAACAGGTGGGCTTTTATCATCGGAATCAGAATTAGCCCTCGATGTCTGAACAACTTTTTTTTGAAAAAATCCCTAAGCCGCGCGGTCACAATTTCTTCAAAATTTCTGACGTTCTGCAATTCACTCAAAAATGGTGCCAAACTGTTGCAAACCATCCCCTTAAAGGTTTTTCGGTGGAAACAGATGTGTTTTTATCATCGGAAACAGAATTAGCCCTCAATGTCTGAACAACTTTGTAAAAAAAAAATCCCTAAGCCGCGCGGTCACAATTTCTTCAAAATTTCTGACGTTCTTAAATTCACTCAAAAATGGTGCCAAACTGTTGCAAACCATCTCCTGAAAGGTTTTTCGGTGGAAACAGGTGGGTTTTTATCATCGGAAACAGAATTTGCCCTCAATGTCTGAACAACTTTTTTTAAAAAAATCCCTAAGCCGCGCGGTCACAATTTCTTCAAAATTTCTGACGTTCTTAAATTCACTCAAAAATGGTGCCAAACTGTTGCAAACCATCTCCTGAAAGGTTTTTCGGTGGAAACAGGTGGGTTTTTATCATCGGAAACAGAATTAGTCCTCGATGTCTGAACACCTTTTTTTTTTGAAAAAATGCCTAAGCCGTGCGGTCACAATTTCTTCAAAATTTCTGACGTTCTGCAATTCACTCAAAAATGGTGCCAAACTGTTGCAAACCATCCCCTTAAAGGTTTTTCGGTTGAAACAGATCTGTTTTTATCATCGGAAACAGAATTAGCCCTCAATGTCTGAACAACTTTTTTTGAAAAAATCCCTAAGCCGCGCGGTCACAATTTCTTCAAAATTTCTGACGTTCTGCAATTCACTCAAAAATGGTGCCAAACTGTTGCAAACCATCCCCTTAAAGGTTTTTCGGTGGAAACAGATGTGTTTTTATCATCGGAAACAGAATTAGCCCTCAATGTCTGAACAACTTTTTTGAAAAAAATCCCTAAGCCGCGCGGTCACAATTTCTTCAAAATTTCTGACGTTCTTAAATTCACTCAAAAATGGTGCCAAACTGTTGCAAACCATCTCCTGAAAGGTTTTTCGGTGGAAACAGGTGGGTTTTTATCATCGTAATCAGAGTTAGCCCTCGATGTCTGAATAACTTTTTTTTGAAAAAATCCCTAAGCCGCGCGGTCACAATTTCTTCAAAATTTCTGACGTTCTGCAATTCACTCAAAAATGGTGCCAAACTGTTGCAAACCATCTCCTGAAAGGTTTTTCGGTGGAAACAGATGCGTTTTTATCATCGGAAACAGAATTAGCCCTCAATGTCTGAACAACTTTTTTTAAAAAAAATCCCTAAGCCGCGCGGTCACAATTTCTTCAAAATTTCTGACGTTCTTAAATTCACTCAAAAATGGTGCCAAACTGTTGCAAACCATCTCCTGAAAGGTTTTTCGGTGGAAACAGGTGGGTTTTTATCATCGGAAACACAAGTAGCCCTCGATGTCTGAACAACTTTTTTTTTGAAAAAATCCCTAAGCCGCTCGGTCACAATTTCTTCAAAATTTCTGACGTTCTGCAATTCACTCAAAAATGGTGCCAAACTGTTGCAAAACATCCCCTGAAAGGTTTTTCGGTGGAAACAGATGTGTTTTTATCATCGGAAACAGAATTAGCCCTCAATGTCTGAACAACTTTTTAAAAAAAAATCCCTAAGCCGCGCGGACACAATTTCTTCAAAATTTCTGACGTTCTGCAATTCACTCAAAAATGGTGCCCAACTGTTGCAAACCATCTCCTGAAAGGTTTTTCGGTGGAAACAGATGTGTTTTTATCATCGGAATCAGAATTAGCCCTCGATGTCTGAACAACTTTTTTTTGAAAAAATCCCTAAGCCGCGCGGTCACAATTTCTTCAAAATTTCTGACGTTCTGCAATTCACTCAAAAATGGTGCCAAACTGTTGCAAACCATCTCCTGAAAGGTTTTTCGGTGGAAACAGGTGGGTTTTTATCATCGGAAACAGAATTAGCCCTCAATGTCTGAACAACTTTTTTTTGAAAAAATCCCTAAGCCGCGCGGTCACAATTTCTTCAAAATTTCTGACGTTCTGCAATTCCCTCAAAAATGGTGCCAAACTGTTGCAAACCATCCCCTTAAAGGTTTTTCGGTGGAAACAGCTGGGTTTTTATCATCGGAAACAGAATTAGCCCTCGATGTCTGAACACCTTTTTTTTTGAAAAAATGCCTAAGCCGTGCGGTCACAATTTCTTCAAAAATTCTGACGTTCTGCAATTCACTCAAAAATGGTGCCAAACTGTTGCAAACCATCCCCTTAAAGGTTTTTCGGTTGAAACAGATCTGTTTTTATCATCGGAAACAGAATTAGCCCTCAATGTCTGAACAACTTTTTTTGAAAAAATCCCTAAGCCGCGCGGTCACAATTTCTTCAAAATTTCTGACGTTCTGCAATTCACTCAAAAATGGTGCCAAACTGTTGCAAACCATCCCCTTAAAGGTTTTTCGGTGGAAACAGATGTGTTTTTATCATCGGAAACAGAATTAGCCCTCAATGTCTGAACAACTTTTTTGAAAAAAATCCCTAAGCCGCGCGGTCACAATTTCTTCAAAATTTCTGACGTTCTTAAATTCACTCAAAAATGGTGCCAAACTGTTGCAAACCATCTCCTGAAAGGTTTTTCGGTGGAAACAGGTGGGTTTTTATCATCGTAATCAGAATTAGCCCTCGATGTCTGAACAACTTTTTTTTGAAAAAATCCCTAAGCCGCGCGGTCACAATTTCTTCAAAATTTCTGACGTTCTGCAATTCACTCAAAAATGGTGCCAAACTGTTGCAAACCATCTCCTGAAAGGTTTTTCGGTGGAAACAGATGCGTTTTTATCATCAGAAACAGAATTAGCCCTCAATGTCTGAACAACTTTTTTTTAAAAAAATCCCTAAGCCGCGCGGTCACAATTTCTTCAAAATTTCTGACGTTCTTAAATTCACTCAAAAATGGTGCAAACTGTTGCAAACCATCTCCTGAAAGGTTTTTCGGTGGAAACAGGTGGGTTTTTATCATCGGAAACACAAGTAGCCCTCGATGTCTGAACAACTTTTTTTTTGAAAAAATCCCTAAGCCGCGCGGTCACAATTTCTTCAAAATTTCTGACGTTCTGCAATTCACTCAAAAATGGTGCCAAACTGTTGCAAACCATCCCCTTAAAGGTTTTTCGGTGGAAACAGCTGGGTTTTTATCATCGGAAACAGAATTAGCCCTCGATGTCTGAACACCTTTTTTTTTGAAAAAATGCCTAAGCCGTGCGGTCACAATTTCTTCAAAAATTCTGACGTTCTGCAATTCACTCAAAAATGGTGCCAAACTGTTGCAAACCATCCCCTTAAAGGTTTTTCGGTTGAAACAGATCTGTTTTTATCATCGGAAACAGAATTAGCCCTCAATGTCTGAACAACTTTTTTTGAAAAAATCCCTAAGCCGCGCGGTCACAATTTCTTCAAAATTTCTGACGTTCTGCAATTCACTCAAAAATGGTGCCAAACTGTTGCAAACCATCCCCTTAAAGGTTTTTCGGTGGAAACAGATGTGTTTTTATCATCGGAAACAGAATTAGCCCTCAATGTCTGAAAAACTTTTTTGAAAAAAATCCCTAAGCCGCGCGGTCACAATTTCTTCAAAATTTCTGACGTTCTTAAATTCACTCAAAAATGGTGCCAAACTGTTGCAAACCATCTCCTGAAAGGTTTTTCAGTGGAAACAGGTGGGTTTTTATCATCGTAATCAGAATTAGCCCTCGATGTCTGAACAACTTTTTTTTGAAAAAATCCCTAAGCCGCGCGGTCACAATTTCTTCAAAATTTCTGACGTTCTGCAATTCACTCAAAAATGGTGCCAAACTGTTGCAAACCATCTCCTGAAAGGTTTTTCGGTGGAAACAGATGCGTTTTTATCATCAGAAACAGAATTAGCCCTCAATGTCTGAACAACTTTTTTTTAAAAAAATCCCTAAGCCGCGCGGTCACAATTTCTTCAAAATTTCTGACGTTCTTAAATTCACTCAAAAATGGTGCCAAACTGTTGCAAACCATCTCCTGAAAGGTTTTTCGGTGGAAACAGGTGGGTTTTTATCATCGGAAACACAAGTAGCCCTCGATGTCTGAACAACTTTTTTTTTGAAAAAATCCCTAAGCCGCTCGGTCACAATTTCTTCAAAATTTCTGACGTTCTGCAATTCACTCAAAAATGGTGCCAAACTGTTGCAAACCATCCCCTTAAAGGTTTTTCGGTTGAAACAGATCTGTTTTTATCATCGGAAAGAGAATTAGCCCTCAATGTCTGAACAACTTTTTTTGAAAAAATCCCTAAGCCGCGCGGTCACAATTTCTTCAAAATTTCTGACGTTCTGCAATTCACTCAAAAATGGTGCCAAACTGTTGCAAACCATCCCCTTAAAGGTTTTTCGGTGGAAACAGATGTGTTTTTATCATCGGAAACAGAATTAGCCCTCAATGTCTGAACAACTTTTTTTTGAAAAAATCCCTAAGCCGCGCGGTCACAATTTCTTCAAAATTTCTGACGTTCTGCAATTCACTCAAAAATGGTGCCAAACTGTTGCAAACCATCCCCTTAAAGGTTTTTCGGTGGAAACAGCTGGGTTTTTATCATCGGAAACAGAATTAGCCCTCGATGTCTGAACACCTTTTTTTTTGAAAAAATGCCTAAGCCGTGCGGTCACAATTTCTTCAAAAATTCTGACGTTCTGCAATTCACTCAAAAATGGTGCCAAACTGTTGCAAACCATCCCCTTAAAGGTTTTTCGGTTGAAACAGATCTGTTTTTATCATCGGAAACAGAATTAGCCCTCAATGTCTGAACAACTTTTTTTGAAAAAATCCCTAAGCCGCGCGGTCACAATTTCTTCAAAATTTCTGACGTTCTGCAATTCACTCAAAAATGGTGCCAAACTGTTGCAAACCATCCCCTTAAAGGTTTTTCGGTGGAAACAGATGTGTTTTTATCATCGGAAACAGAATTAGCCCTCAGTGTCTGAACAACTTTTTTGAAAAAAATCCCTAAGCCGCGCGGTCACAATTTCTTCAAAATTTCTGACGTTCTGCAATTCACTCAAAAATGGTGCCAAACTGTTGCAAACCATCTCCTGAAAGGTTTTTCGGTGGAAACAGATGCGTTTTTATCATCAGAAACAGAATTAGCCCTCGATGTCTGAACAACTTTTTTTTTGAAAAAATCCCTAAGCCGCTCGGTCACAATTTCTTCAAAATTTCTGACGTTCTGCAATTCACTCAAAAATGGTGCCAAACTGTTGCAAACCATCCCCTGAAAGGTTTTTCGGTGGAAACAGATGTGTTTTTATCATCGGAAACAGAATTAGCCCTCAATGTCTGAACAACTTTTTTAAAAAAAATCCCTAAGCCGCGCGGTCACAATTTCTTCAAAATTTCTGACGTTCTGCAATTCACTCAAAAATGGTGCCCAACTGTTGCAAACCATCTCCTGAAAGGTTTTTCGGTGGAAACAGATGTGTTTTTATCATCGGAATCAGAATTAGCCCTCGATGTCTGAACAACTTTTTTTTGAAAAAATCCCTAAGCCGCGCGGTCACAATTTCTTCAAAATTTCTGACGTTCTGCAATTCACTCAAAAATGGTGCCAAACTGTTGCAAACCATCTCCTGAAAGGTTTTTCGGTGGAAACAGGTGGGTTTTTATCATCGGAAACAGAAGTAGCCCTCGATGTCTGAACAACTTTTTTTTGAAAAAATCCCTAAGCCGCTCGGTCACAATTTCTTCAAAATTTCTGACGTTCTGCAATTCACTCAAAAATGGTGCCAAACTGTTGCAAACCATCCCCTGAAAGGTTTTTCGGTGGAAACAGATGTGTTTTTATCATCGGAAACAGAATTAGCCCTCAATGTCTGAAAAACTTTTTTGAAAAAAATCCCTAAGCCGCGCGGTCACAATTTCTTCAAAATTTCTGACGTTCTTAAATTCACTCAAAAATGGTGCCAAACTGTTGCAAACCATCTCCTGAAAGGTTTTTCAGTGGAAACAGGTGGGTTTTTATCATCGTAATCAGAATTAGCCCTCGATGTCTGAACAACTTTTTTTTGAAAAAATCCCTAAGCCGCGCGGTCACAATTTCTTCAAAATTTCTGACGTTCTGCAATTCACTCAAAAATGGTGCCAAACTGTTGCAAACCATCTCCTGAAAGGTTTTTCGGTGGAAACAGATGCGTTTTTATCATCAGAAACAGAATTAGCCCTCAATGTCTGAACAACTTTTTTTTAAAAAAATCCCTAAGCCGCGCGGTCACAATTTCTTCAAAATTTCTGACGTTCTTAAATTCACTCAAAAATGGTGCAAACTGTTGCAAACCATCTCCTGAAAGGTTTTTCGGTGGAAACAGGTGGGTTTTTATCATCGGAAACACAAGTAGCCCTCGATGTCTGAACAACTTTTTTTTTGAAAAAATCCCTAAGCCGCTCGGTCACAATTTCTTCAAAATTTCTGACGTTCTGCAATTCACTCAAAAATGGTGCCAAACTGTTGCAAACCATCCCCTTAAAGGTTTTTCGGTTGAAACAGATCTGTTTTTATCATCGGAAAGAGAATTAGCCCTCAATGTCTGAACAACTTTTTTTGAAAAAATCCCTAAGCCGCGCGGTCACAATTTATTCAAAATTTCTGACGTTCTGCAATTCACTCAAAAATGGTGCCAAACTGTTGCAAACCATCCCCTTAAAGGTTTTTCGGTGGAAACAGATGTGTTTTTATCATCGGAAACAGAATTAGCCCTCAATGTCTGAACAACTTTTTTTTGAAAAAATCCCTAAGCCGCGCGGTCACAATTTCTTCAAAATTTCTGACGTTCTGCAATTCACTCAAAAATGGTGCCAAACTGTTGCAAACCATCCCCTTAAAGGTTTTTCGGTGGAAACAGCTGGGTTTTTATCATCGGAAACAGAATTAGCCCTCGATGTCTGAACACCTTTTTTTTTGAAAAAATGCCTAAGCCGTGCGGTCACAATTTCTTCAAAAATTCTGACGTTATGCAATTCACTCAAAAATGGTGCCAAACTGTTGCAAACCATCCCCTTAAAGGTTTTTCGGTTGAAACAGATCTGTTTTTATCATCGGAAACAGAATTAGCCCTCAATGTCTGAACAACTTTTTTTGAAAAAATCCCTAAGCCGCGCGGTCACAATTTCTTCAAAATTTCTGACGTTCTGCAATTCACTCAAAAATGGTGCCAAACTGTTGCAAACCATCCCCTTAAAGGTTTTTCGGTGGAAACAGATGTGTTTTTATCATCGGAAACAGAATTAGCCCTCAGTGTCTGAACAACTTTTTTGAAAAAAATCCCTAAGCCGCGCGGTCACAATTTCTTCAAAATTTCTGACGTTCTGCAATTCACTCAAAAATGGTGCCAAACTGTTGCAAACCATCTCCTGAAAGGTTTTTCGGTGGAAACAGATGCGTTTTTATCATCAGAAACAGAATTAGCCCTCAATGTCTGAACAACTTTTTTTAAAAAAAATCCCTAAGCCGCGCGGTCACAATTTCTTCAAAATTTCTGACGTTCTTAAATTCACTCAAAAATGGTGCAAACTGTTGCAAACCATCTCCTGAAAGGTTTTTCGGTGGAAACAGGTGGGTTTTTATCATCGGAAACACAAGTAGCCCTCGATGTCTGAACAACTTTTTTTTTGAAAAAATCCCTAAGCCGCTCGGTCACAATTTCTTCAAAATTTCTGACGTTCTGCAATTCACTCAAAAATGGTGCCAAACTGTTGCAAACCATCCCCTTAAAGGTTTTTCGGTTGAAACAGATCTGTTTTTATCATCGGAAAGAGAATTAGCCCTCAATGTCTGAACAACTTTTTTTGAAAAAATCCCTAAACCGCGCGGTCACAATTTCTTCAAAATTTCTGACGTTCTGCAATTCACTCAAAAATGGTGCCAAACTGTTGCAAACCATCCCCTTAAAGGTTTTTCGGTGGAAACAGATGTGTTTTTATCATCGGAAACAGAATTAGCCCTCAATGTCTGAACAACTTTTTTGAAAAAAATCCCTAAGCCGCGCGGTCACAATTTCTTCAAAATTTCTGACGTTCTTAAATTCACTCAAAAATGGTGCCAAACTGTTGCAAACCATCTCCTGAAAGGTTTTTCGGTGGAAACAGGTGGGTTTTTATCATCGTAATCAGAATTAGCCCTCGATGTCTGAACAACTTTTTTCTGAAAAAATCCCTAAGCCGCGCGGTCACAATTTCTTCAAAATTTCTGACGTTCTGCAATTCACTCAAAAATGGTGCCAAACTGTTGCAAACCATCTCCTGAAAGGTTTTTCGGTGGAAACAGATGCGTTTTTATCATCGGAAACAGAATTAGCCCTCAATGTCTGAACAACTTTTTTAAAAAAAAATCCCTAAGCCGCGCGGTCACAATTTCTTCAAAATTTCTGACGTTCTTAAATTCACTCAAAAATGGTGCCAAACTGTTGCAAACCATCTCCTGAAAGGTTTTTCGGTGGAAACAGGTGGGTTTTTATCATCGGAAACACAAGTAGCCCTCGATGTCTGAACAACTTTTTTTTTGAAAAAATCCCTAAGCCGCTCGGTCACAATTTCTTCAAAATTTCTGACGTTCTGCAATTCACTCAAAAATGGTGCCAAACTGTTGCAAACCATCCCCTGAAAGGTTTTTCGGTGGAAACAGATGTGTTTTTATCATCGGAAACAGAATTAGCCCTCAATGTCTGAACAACTTTTTTAAAAAAAATCCCTAAGCCGCGCGGTCACAATTTCTTCAAAATTTCTGACGTTCTGCAATTCACTCAAAAATGGTGCCCAACTGTTGCAAACCATCTCCTGAAAGGTTTTTCGGTGGAAACAGATGTGTTTTTATCATCGGAATCAGAATTAGCCCTCGATGTCTGAACAACTTTTTTTTGAAAAAATCCCTAAGCCGCGCGGTCACAATTTCTTCAAAATTTCTGACGTTCTGCAATTCACTCAAAAATGGTGCCAAACTGTTGCAAACCATCTCCTGAAAGGTTTTTCGGTGGAAACAGGTGGGTTTTTATCATCGGAAACAGAAGTAGCCCTCGATGTCTGAACAACTTTTTTTTGAAAAAATCCCTAAGCCGCTCGGTCACAATTTCTTCAAAATTTCTGACGTTCTGCAATTCACTCAAAAATGGTGCCAAACTGTTGCAAACCATCCCCTGAAAGGTTTTTCGGTGGAAACAGATGTGTTTTTATCATCGGAAACAGAATTAGCCCTCAATGTCTGAACAACTTTTTTTAAAAAAATCCCTAAGCCGCGCGGTCACAATTTCTTCAAAATTTCTGACGTTCTGCAATTCACTCAAAAATGGTGCCAAACTGTTGCAAACCATCTCCTGAAAGGTTTTTCGGTGGAAACAGATGCGTTTTTATCATCGGAAACAGAATTAGCCCTCAATGTCTGAACAACTTTTTTTAAAAAAAATCCCTAAGCCGCGCGGTCACAATTTCTTCAAAATTTCTGACGTTCTGCAATTCAGTAAAAAATGGTGTCAAACTGTTGCAAACCATCCCCTTAAAGGTTTTTCGGTTGAAACAGATCTGTTTTTATCATCGGAAACAGAATTAGCCCTCAATGTCTGAACAACTTTTTTTGAAAAAATCCCTAAGCCGCGCGGTCACAATTTCTTCAAAATTTCTGACGTTCTGCAATTCACTCAAAAATGGTGCCAAACTGTTGCAAACCATCCCCTTAAAGGTTTTTCGGTGGAAACAGATGTGTTTTTATCATCGGAAACAGAATTAGCCCTCAATGTCTGAACAACTTTTTTGAAAAAAATCCCTAAGCCGCGCGGTCACAATTTCTTCAAAATTTCTGACGTTCTGCAATTCACTCAAAAATGGTGCCAAACTGTTGCAAACCATCTCCTGAAAGGTTTTTCGGTGGAAACAGGTGGGTTTTTATCATCGGAATCAGAATTAGCCCTCGATGTCTGAACAACTTTTTTTTGAAAAAATCCCTAAGCCGCGCGGTCACAATTTCTTCAAAATTTCTGACGTTCTGCAATTCACTCAAAAATGGTGCCAAACTGTTGCAAACCATCCCCTGAAAGGTTTTTCGGTGGAAACAGATGTGTTTTTATCATCGGAAACAGAATTAGCCCTCAATGTCTGAACAACTTTTTTGAAAAAAATCCCTAAGTCGCGCGGTCACAATTTCTTCAAAATTTCTGACGTTCTTAAATTCACTCAAAAATGGTGCCAAACTGTTGCAAACCATCTCCTGAAAGGTTTTTCGGTGGAAACAGGTGGGTTTTTATCATCGGAATCAGAATTAGCCCTCGATGTCTGAACAACTTTTTTTTGAAAAAATCCCTAAGCCGCGCGGTCACAATTTCTTCAAAATTTCTGACGTTCTGCAATTCACTCAAAAATGGTGCCAAACTGTTGCAAACCATCTCCTGAAAGGTTTTTCGGTGGAAACAGATGCGTTTTTATCATCGGAAACAGAATTAGCCCTCAATGTCTGAACAACTTTTTTTAAAAAAAATCCCTAAGCCGCGCGGTCACAATTTCTTCAAAATTTCTGACGTTCTGCAATTCACTCAAAAATGGTGCCAAACTGTTGCAAACCATCCCCTTAAAGGTTTTTCGGTTGAAACAGATCTGTTTTTATCATCGGAAACAGAATTAGCCCTCAATGTCTGAACAACTTTTTTTGAAAAAATCCCTAAGCCGCGCGGTCACAATTTCTTCAAAATTTCTGACGTTCTGCAATTCACTCAAAAATGGTGCCAAACTGTTGCAAACCATCCCCTTAAAGGTTTTTCGGTGGAAACAGATGTGTTTTTATCATCGGAAACAGAATTAGCCCTCAATGTCTGAACAACTTTTTTGAAAAAAATCCCTAAGCCGCGCGGTCACAATTTCTTCAAAATTTCTGACGTTCTGCAATTCACTCAAAAATGGTGCCAAACTGTTGCAAACCATCTCCTGAAAGGTTTTTCGGTGGAAACAGATGTGTTTTTATCATCGGAATCAGAATTAGCCCTCGATGTCTGAACAACTTTTTTTTGAAAAAATCCCTAAGCCGCGCGGTCACAATTTCTTCAAAATTTCTGACGTTCTGCAATTCACTCAAAAATGGTGCCAAACTGTTGCAAACCATCCCCTGAAAGGTTTTTCGGTGGAAACAGATGTGTTTTTATCATCGGAAACAGAATTAGCCCTCAATGTCTGAACAACTTTTTAAAAAAAAAATCCCTAAGCCGCGCGGTCACAATTTCTTCAAAATTTCTGACGTTCTTAAATTCACTCAAAAATGGTGCCCAACTGTTGCAAACCATCTCCTGAAAGGTTTTTCGGTGGAAACAGGTGGGTTTTTATCATCGGAAACAGAATTTGCCCTCAATGTCTGAACAACTTTTTTTTAAAAAATCCCTAAGCCGCGCGGTCACAATTTCTTCAAAATTTCTGACGTTCTTAAATTCACTCAAAAATGGTGCCAAACTGTTGCAAACCATCTCCTGAAAGGTTTTTCGGTGGAAACAGGTGGGTTTTTATCATCGGAAACAGAATTAGTCCTCGATGTCTGAACACCTTTTTTTTTTTGAAAAAATGCCTAAGCCGTGCGGTCACAATTTCTTCAAAATTTCTGACGTTCTGCAATTCACTCAAAAATGGTGCCAAACTGTTGCAAACCATCCCCTTAAAGGTTTTTCGGTTGAAACAGATCTGTTTTTATCATCGGAAACAGAATTAGCCCTCAATGTCTGAACAACTTTTTTTGAAAAAATCCCTAAGCCGTGCGGTCACAATTTCTTCAAAATTTCTGACGTTCTGCAATTCACTCAAAAATGGTGCCAAACTGTTGCAAACCATCCCCTTAAAGGTTTTTCGGTGGAAACAGATGTGTTTTTATCATCGGAAACAGAATTAGCCCTCAATGTCTGAACAACTTTTTTGAAAAAAATCCCTAAGCCGCGCGGTCACAATTTCTTCAAAATTTCTGACGTTCTTAAATTCACTCAAAAATGGTGCCAAACTGTTGCAAACCATCTCCTGAAAGGTTTTTCGGTGGAAACAGGTGGGTTTTTATCATCGTAATCAGAGTTAGCCCTCGATGTCTGAACAACTTTTTTTTGAAAAAATCCCTAAGCCGCGCGGTCACAATTTCTTCAAAATTTCTGACGTTCTGCAATTCACTCAAAAATGGTGCCAAACTGTTGCAAACCATCTCCTGAAAGGTTTTTCGGTGGAAACAGATGCGTTTTTATCATCGGAAACAGAATTAGCCCTCAATGTCTGAACAACTTTTTTTAAAAAAAATCCCTAAGCCGCGCGGTCACAATTTCTTCAAAATTTCTGACGTTCTTAAATTCACTCAAAAATGGTGCCAAACTGTTGCAAACCATCTCCTGAAAGGTTTTTCGGTGGAAACAGGTGGGTTTTTATCATCGGAAACACAAGTAGCCCTCGATGTCTGAACAACTTTTTTTTTGAAAAAATCCCTAAGCCGCTCGGTCACAATTTCTTCAAAATTTCTGACGTTCTGCAATTCACTCAAAAATGGTGCCAAACTGTTGCAAAACATCCCCTGAAAGGTTTTTCGGTGGAAACAGATGTGTTTTTATCATCGGAAACAGAATTAGCCCTCAATGTCTGAACAACTTTTTTAAAAAAAATCCCTAAGCCGCGCGGTCACAATTTCTTCAAAATTTCTGACGTTCTGCAATTCACTCAAAAATGGTGCCCAACTGTTGCAAACCATCTCCTGAAAGGTTTTTCGGTGGAAACAGATGTGTTTTTATCATCGGAATCAGAATTAGCCCTCGATGTCTGAACAACTTTTTTTTGAAAAAATCCCTAAGCCGCGCGGTCACAATTTCTTCAAAATTTCTGACGTTCTGCAATTCACTCAAAAATGGTGCCAAACTGTTGCAAACCATCTCCTGAAAGGTTTTTCGGTGGAAACAGGTGGGTTTTTATCATCGGAAACAGAATTAGCCCTCAATGTCTGAACAACTTTTTTTTGAAAAAATCCCTAAGCCGCGCGGTCACAATTTCTTCAAAATTTCTGACGTTCTGCAATTCACTCAAAAATGGTGCCAAACTGTTGCAAACCATCCCCTTAAAGGTTTTTCGGTTGAAACAGATCTGTTTTTATCATCGGAAACAGAATTAGCCCTCAATGTCTGAACAACTTTTTTTGAAAAAATCCCTAAGCCGCGCGGTCACAATTTCTTCAAAATTTCTGACGTTCTGCAATTCACTCAAAAATGGTGCCAAACTGTTGCAAACCATCCCCTTAAAGGTTTTTCGGTGGAAACAGATGTGTTTTTATCATCGGAAACAGAATTAGCCCTCAATGTCTGAACAACTTTTTTGAAAAAAATCCCTAAGCCGCGCGGTCACAATTTCTTCAAAATTTCTGACGTTCTTAAATTCACTCAAAAATGGTGCCAAACTGTTGCAAACCATCTCCTGAAAGGTTTTTCGGTGGAAACAGGTGGGTTTTTATCATCGTAATCAGAATTAGCCCTCGATGTCTGAACAACTTTTTTTTGAAAAAATCCCTAAGCCGCGCGGTCACAATTTCTTCAAAATTTCTGACGTTCTTAAATTCACTCAAAAATGGTGCCAAACTGTTGCAAACCATCTCCTGAAAGGTTTTTCGGTGGAAACAGGTGGGTTTTTATCATCGTAATCAGAATTAGCCCTCGATGTCTGAACAACTTTTTTCTGAAAAAATCCCTAAGCCGCGCGGTCACAATTTCTTCAAAATTTCTGACGTTCTGCAATTCACTCAAAAATGGTGCCAAACTGTTGCAAACCATCTCCTGAAAGGTTTTTCGGTGGAAACAGATGCGTTTTTATCATCGGAAACAGAATTAGCCCTCAATGTCTGAACAACTTTTTTTAAAAAAAATCCCTAAGCCGCGCGGTCACAATTTCTTCAAAATTTCTGACGTTCTTAAATTCACTCAAAAATGGTGCCAAACTGTTGCAAACCATCTCCTGAAAGGTTTTTCGGTGGAAACAGGTGGGTTTTTATCATCGGAAACACAAGTAGCCCTCGATGTCTGAACAACTTTTTTTTTGAAAAAATCCCTAAGCCGCTCGGTCACAATTTCTTCAAAATTTCTGACGTTCTGCAATTCACTCAAAAATGGTGCCAAACTGTTGCAAACCATCCCCTGAAAGGTTTTTCGGTGGAAACAGATGTGTTTTTATCATCGGAAACAGAATTAGCCCTCAATGTCTGAACAACTTTTTTTAAAAAAATCCCTAAGCCGCGCGGTCACAATTTCTTCAAAATTTCTGACGTTCTGCAATTCACTCAAAAATGGTGCCCAACTGTTGCAAACCATCTCCTGAAAGGTTTTTCGGTGGAAACAGATGTGTTTTTATCATCGGAATCAGAATTAGCCCTCGATGTCTGAACAACTTTTTTTTGAAAAAATCCCTAAGCCGCGCGGTCACAATTTCTTCAAAATTTCTGACGTTCTGCAATTCACTCAAAAATGGTGCCAAACTGTTGCAAACCATCTCCTGAAAGGTTTTTCGGTGGAAACAGGTGGGTTTTTATCATCGGAAACAGAAGTAGCCCTCGATGTCTGAACAACTTTTTTTTGAAAAAATCCCTAAGCCGCTCGGTCACAATTTCTTCAAAATTTCTGACGTTCTGCAATTCACTCAAAAATGGTGCCAAACTGTTGCAAACCATCCCCTGAAAGGTTTTTCGGTGGAAACAGATGTGTTTTTATCATCGGAAACAGAATTAGCCCTCAATGTCTGAACAACTTTTTTAAAAAAAATCCCTAAGCCGCGCGGTCACAATTTCTTCAAAATTTCTGACGTTCTGCAATTCACTCAAAAATGGTGCCAAACTGTTGCAAACCATCTCCTGAAAGGTTTTTCGGTGGAAACAGATGTGTTTTTATCATCGGAAACAGAATTAGCCCTCAATGTCTGAACAACTTTTTTTAAAAAAAATCCCTAAGCCGCGCGGTCACAATTTCTTCAAAATTTCTGACGTTCTGCAATTCAGTAAAAAATGGTGTCAAACTGTTGCAAACCATCCCCTTAAAGGTTTTTCGGTTGAAACAGATCTGTTTTTATCATCGGAAACAGAATTAGCCCTCAATGTCTGAACAACTTTTTTTTGAAAAAATCCCTAAGCCGCGCGGTCACAATTTCTTCAAAATTTCTGACGTTCTGCAATTCACTCAAAAATGGTGCCAAACTGTTGCAAACCATCTCCTGAAAGGTTTTTCGGTGGAAACAGGTGGGTTTTTATCATCGGAAACAGAAGTAGCCCTCGATGTCTGAACAACTTTTTTTTGAAAAAATCCCTAAGCCGCTCGGTCACAATTTCTTCAAAATTTCTGACGTTCTGCAATTCACTCAAAAATGGTGCCAAACTGTTGCAAACCATCCCCTGAAAGGTTTTTCGGTGGAAACAGATGTGTTTTTATCATCGGAAACAGAATTAGCCCTCAATGTCTGAACAACTTTTTTTAAAAAAATCCCTAAGCCGCGCGGTCACAATTTCTTCAAAATTTCTGACGTTCTGCAATTCACTCAAAAATGGTGCCAAACTGTTGCAAACCATCTCCTGAAAGGTTTTTCGGTGGAAACAGATGTGTTTTTATCATCGGAAACAGAATTAGCCCTCAATGTCTGAACAACTTTTTTTAAAAAAAATCCCTAAGCCGCGCGGTCACAATTTCTTCAAAATTTCTGACGTTCTGCAATTCAGTAAAAAATGGTGTCAAACTGTTGCAAACCATCCCCTTAAAGGTTTTTCGGTTGAAACAGATCTGTTTTTATCATCGGAAACAGAATTAGCCCTCAATGTCTGAACAACTTTTTTTGAAAAAATCCCTAAGCCGCCCGGTCACAATTTCTTCAAAATTTCTGACGTTCTGCAATTCACTCAAAAATGGTGCCAAACTGTTGCAAACCATCCCCTTAAAGGTTTTTCGGTGGAAACAGATGTGTTTTTATCATCGGAAACAGAATTAGCCCTCAATGTCTGAACAACTTTTTTGAAAAAAATCCCTAAGCCGCGCGGTCACAATTTCTTCAAAATTTCTGACGTTCTGCAATTCACTCAAAAATGGTGCCAAACTGTTGCAAACCATCTCCTGAAAGGTTTTTCGGTGGAAACAGGTGGGTTTTTATCATCGGAATCAGAATTAGCCCTCGATGTCTGAACAACTTTTTTTTGAAAAAATCCCTAAGCCGCGCGGTCACAATTTCTTCAAAATTTCTGACGTTCTGCAATTCACTCAAAAATGGTGCCAAACTGTTGCAAACCATCCCCTGAAAGGTTTTTCGGTGGAAACAGATGTGTTTTTATCATCGGAAACAGAATTAGCCCTCAATGTCTGAACAACTTTTTTGAAAAAAATCCCTAAGTCGCGCGGTCACAATTTCTTCAAAATTTCTGACGTTCTTAAATTCACTCAAAAATGGTGCCAAACTGTTGCAAACCATCTCCTGAAAGGTTTTTCGGTGGAAACAGGTGGGTTTTTATCATCGGAATCAGAATTAGCCCTCGATGTCTGAACAACTTTTTTTTGAAAAAATCCCTAAGCCGCGCGGTCACAATTTCTTCAAAATTTCTGACGTTCTGCAATTCACTCAAAAATGGTGCCAAACTGTTGCAAACCATCTCCTGAAAGGTTTTTCGGTGGAAACAGATGTGTTTTTATCATCGGAAACAGAATTAGCCCTCAATGTCTGAACAACTTTTTTTAAAAAAAATCCCTAAGCCGCGCGGTCACAATTTCTTCAAAATTTCTGACGTTCTGCAATTCACTCAAAAATGGTGCCAAACTGTTGCAAACCATCCCCTTAAAGGTTTTTCGGTTGAAACAGATCTGTTTTTATCATCGGAAACAGAATTAGCCCTCAATGTCTGAACAACTTTTTTTGAAAAAATCCCTAAGCCGCGCGGTCACAATTTCTTCAAAATTTCTGACGTTCTGCAATTCACTCAAAAATGGTGCCAAACTGTTGCAAACCATCCCCTTAAAGGTTTTTCGGTGGAAACAGATGTGTTTTTATCATCGGAAACAGAATTAGCCCTCAATGTCTGAACAACTTTTTTGAAAAAAATCCCTAAGCCGCGCGGTCACAATTTCTTCAAAATTTCTGACGTTCTGCAATTCACTCAAAAATGGTGCCAAACTGTTGCAAACCATCTCCTGAAAGGTTTTTCGGTGGAAACAGATGTGTTTTTATCATCGGAATCAGAATTAGCCCTCGATGTCTGAACAACTTTTTTTTGAAAAAATCCCTAAGCCGCGCGGTCACAATTTCTTCAAAATTTCTGACGTTCTGCAATTCACTCAAAAATGGTGCCAAACTGTTGCAAACCATCTCCTGAAAGGTTTTTCGGTGGAAACAGATGTGTTTTTATCATCGGAAACAGAATTAGCCCTCAATGTCTGAACAACTTTTTAAAAAAAAAATCCCTAAGCCGCGCGGTCACAATTTCTTCAAAATTTCTGACGTTCTTAAATTCACTCAAAAATGGTGCCAAACTGTTGCAAACCATCTCCTGAAAGGTTTTTCGGTGGAAACAGGTGGGTTTTTATCATCGGAAACAGAATTTGCCCTCAATGTCTGAACAACTTTTTTTTAAAAAATCCCTAAGCCGCGCGGTCACAATTTCTTCAAAATTTCTGACGTTCTTAAATTCACTCAAAAATGGTGCCAAACTGTTGCAAACCATCTCCTGAAAGGTTTTTCGGTGGAAACAGGTGGGTTTTTATCATCGGAAACAGAATTAGTCCTCGATGTCTGAACACCTTTTTTTTTTGAAAAAATGCCTAAGCCGTGCGGTCACAATTTCTTCAAAATTTCTGACGTTCTGCAATTCACTCAAAAATGGTGCCAAACTGTTGCAAACCATCCCCTTAAAGGTTTTTCGGTTGAAACAGATCTGTTTTTATCATCGGAAACAGAATTAGCCCTCAATGTCTGAACAACTTTTTTTGAAAAAATCCCTAAGCCGTGCGGTCACAATTTCTTCAAAATTTCTGACGTTCTGCAATTCACTCAAAAATGGTGCCAAACTGTTGCAAACCATCCCCTTAAAGGTTTTTCGGTGGAAACAGATGTGTTTTTATCATCGGAAACAGAATTAGCCCTCAATGTCTGAACAACTTTTTTGAAAAAAATCCCTAAGCCGCGCGGTCACAATTTCTTCAAAATTTCTGACGTTCTTAAATTCACTCAAAAATGGTGCCAAACTGTTGCAAACCATCTCCTGAAAGGTTTTTCGGTGGAAACAGGTGGGTTTTTATCATCGTAATCAGAGTTAGCCCTCGATGTCTGAACAACTTTTTTTTGAAAAAATCCCTAAGCCGCGCGGTCACAATTTCTTCAAAATTTCTGACGTTCTGCAATTCACTCAAAAATGGTGCCAAACTGTTGCAAACCATCTCCTGAAAGGTTTTTCGGTGGAAACAGATGCGTTTTTATCATCGGAAACAGAATTAGCCCTCAATGTCTGAACAACTTTTTTTAAAAAAAATCCCTAAGCCGCGCGGTCACAATTTCTTCAAAATTTCTGACGTTCTTAAATTCACTCAAAAATGGTGCCAAACTGTTGCAAACCATCTCCTGAAAGGTTTTTCGGTGGAAACAGGTGGGTTTTTATCATCGGAAACACAAGTAGCCCTCGATGTCTGAACAACTTTTTTTTTTAAAAAATCCCTAAGCCGCTCGGTCACAATTTCTTCAAAATTTCTGACGTTCTGCAATTCACTCAAAAATGGTGCCAAACTGTTGCAAAACATCCCCTGAAAGGTTTTTCGGTGGAAACAGATGTGTTTTTATCATCGGAAACAGAATTAGCCCTCAATGTCTGAACAACTTTTTTAAAAAAAATCCCTAAGCCGCGCGGTCACAATTTCTTCAAAATTTCTGACGTTCTGCAATTCACTCAAAAATGGTGCCCAACTGTTGCAAACCATCTCCTGAAAGGTTTTTCGGTGGAAACAGATGTGTTTTTATCATCGGAATCAGAATTAGCCCTCGATGTCTGAACAACTTTTTTTTGAAAAAATCCCTAAGCCGCGCGGTCACAATTTCTTCAAAATTTCTGACGTTCTGCAATTCACTCAAAAATGGTGCCAAACTGTTGCAAACCATCTCCTGAAAGGTTTTTCGGTGGAAACAGGTGGGTTTTTATCATCGGAAACAGAATTAGCCCTCAATGTCTGAACAACTTTTTTTTAAAAAAATCCCTAAGCCGCGCGGTCACAATTTCTTCAAAATTTCTGACGTTCTTAAATTCACTCAAAAATGGTGCCAAACTGTTGCAAACCATCTCCTGAAAGGTTTTTCGGTGGAAACAGGTGGGTTTTTATCATCGTAATCAGAATTAGCCCTCGATGTCTGAACAACTTTTTTTTGAAAAAATCCCTAAGCCGTGCGGTCACAATTTCTTCAAAATTTCTGACGTTCTGCAATTCACTCAAAAATGGTGCCAAACTGTTGCAAACCATCTCCTGAAAGGTTTTTCGGTGGAAACAGATGCGTTTTTATCATCAGAAACAGAATTAGCCCTCAATGTCTGAACAACTTTTTTTAAAAAAAATCCCTAAGCCGCGCGGTCACAATTTCTTCAAAATTTCTGACGTTCTTAAATTCACTCAAAAATGGTGCAAACTGTTGCAAACCATCTCCTGAAAGGTTTTTCGGTGGAAACAGGTGGGTTTTTATCATCGGAAACACAAGTAGCCCTCGATGTCTGAACAACTTTTTTTTTGAAAAAATCCCTAAGCCGCTCGGTCACAATTTCTTCAAAATTTCTGACGTTCTGCAATTCACTCAAAAATGGTGCCAAACTGTTGCAAACCATCCCCTTAAAGGTTTTTCGGTTGAAACAGATCTGTTTTTATCATCGGAAAGAGAATTAGCCCTCAATGTCTGAACAACTTTTTTTGAAAAAATCCCTAAGCCGCGCGGTCACAATTTCTTCAAAATTTCTGACGTTCTGCAATTCACTCAAAAATGGTGCCAAACTGTTGCAAACCATCCCCTTAAAGGTTTTTCGGTGGAAACAGATGTGTTTTTATCATCGGAAACAGAATTAGCCCTCAATGTCTGAACAACTTTTTTGAAAAAAATCCCTAAGCCGCGCGGTCACAATTTCTTCAAAATTTCTGACGTTCTTAAATTCACTCAAAAATGGTGCCAAACTGTTGCAAACCATCTCCTGAAAGGTTTTTCGGTGGAAACAGCTGGGTTTTTATCATCGTAATCAGAATTAGCCCTCGATGTCTGAACAACTTTTTTCTGAAAAAATCCCTAAGCCGCGCGGTCACAATTTCTTCAAAATTTCTGACGTTCTGCAATTCACTCAAAAATGGTGCCAAACTGTTGCAAACCATCTCCTGAAAGGTTTTTCGGTGGAAACAGATGCGTTTTTATCATCGGAAACAGAATTAGCCCTCAATGTCTGAACAACTTTTTTTAAAAAAAATCCCTAAGCCGCGCGGTCACAATTTCTTCAAAATTTCTGACGTTCTTAAATTCACTCAAAAATGGTGCCAAACTGTTGCAAACCATCTCCTGAAAGGTTTTTCGGTGGAAACAGGTGGGTTTTTATCATCGGAAACACAAGTAGCCCTCGATGTCTGAACAACTTTTTTTTTGAAAAAATCCCTAAGCCGCTCGGTCACAATTTCTTCAAAATTTCTGACGTTCTGCAATTCACTCAAAAATGGTGCCAAACTGTTGCAAACCATCCCCTGAAAGGTTTTTCGGTGGAAACAGATGTGTTTTTATCATCGGAAACAGAATTAGCCCTCAATGTCTGAACAACTTTTTTAAAAAAAATCCCTAAGCCGCGCGGTCACAATTTCTTCAAAATTTCTGACGTTCTGCAATTCACTCAAAAATGGTGCCCAACTGTTGCAAACCATCTCCTGAAAGGTTTTTCGGTGGAAACAGATGTGTTTTTATCATCGGAATCAGAATTAGCCCTCGATGTCTGAACAACTTTTTTTTGAAAAAATCCCTAAGCCGCGCGGTCACAATTTCTTCAAAATTTCTGACGTTCTGCAATTCACTCAAAAATGGTGCCAAACTGTTGCAAACCATCTCCTGAAAGGTTTTTCGGTGGAAACAGGTGGGTTTTTATCATCGGAAACAGAAGTAGCCCTCGATGTCTGAACAACTTTTTTTTGAAAAAATCCCTAAGCCGCTCGGTCACAATTTCTTCAAAATTTCTGACGTTCTGCAATTCACTCAAAAATGGTGCCAAACTGTTGCAAACCATCCCCTGAAAGGTTTTTCGGTGGAAACAGATGTGTTTTTATCATCGGAAACAGAATTAGCCCTCAATGTCTGAACAACTTTTTTTAAAAAAATCCCTAAGCCGCGCGGTCACAATTTCTTCAAAATTTCTGACGTACTGCAATTCACTCAAAAATGGTGCCAAACTGTTGCAAACCATCTCCTGAAAGGTTTTTCGGTGGAAACAGATGCGTTTTTATCATCGGAAACAGAATTAGCCCTCAATGTCTGAACAACTTTTTTTAAAAAAAATCCCTAAGCCGCGCGGTCACAATTTCTTCAAAATTTCTGACGTTCTGCAATTCAGTAAAAAATGGTGTCAAACTGTTGCAAACCATCCCCTTAAAGGTTTTTCGGTTGAAACAGATCTGTTTTTATCATCGGAAACAGAATTAGCCCTCAATGTCTGAACAACTTTTTTTGAAAAAATCCCTAAGCCGCGCGGTCACAATTTCTTCAAAATTTCTGACGTTCTGCAATTCACTCAAAAATGGTGCCAAACTGTTGCAAACCATCCCCTTAAAGGTTTTTCGGTGGAAACAGATGTGTTTTTATCATTGGAAACAGAATTAGCCCTCAATGTCTGAACAACTTTTTTGAAAAAAATCCCTAAGCCGCGCGGTCACAATTTCTTAAAAATTTCTGACGTTCTGCAATTCACTCAAAAATGGTGCCAAACTGTTGCAAACCATCTCCTGAAAGGTTTTTCGGTGGAAACAGGTGGGTTTTTATCATCGGAATCAGAATTAGCCCTCGATGTCTGAACAACTTTTTTTTGAAAAAATCCCTAAGCCGCGCGGTCACAATTTCTTCAAAATTTCTGACGTTCTGCAATTCACTCAAAAATGGTGCCAAACTGTTGCAAACCATCCCCTGAAAGGTTTTTCGGTGGGAACAGATGTGTTTTTATCATCGGAAACAGAATTAGCCCTCAATGTCTGAACAACTTTTTTGAAAAAAATCCCTAAGTCGCGCGGTCACAATTTCTTCAAAATTTCTGACGTTCTTAAATTCACTCAAAAATGGTGCCAAACTGTTGCAAACCATCTCCTGAAAGGTTTTTCGGTGGAAACAGGTGGGTTTTTATCATCGGAATCAGAATTAGCCCTCGATGTCTGAACAACTTTTTTTTTAAAAAATCCCTAAGCCGCGCGGTCACAATTTCTTCAAAATTTCTGACGTTCTGCAATTCACTCAAAAATGGTGCCAAACTGTTGCAAACCATCTCCTGAAAGGTTTTTCGGTGGAAACAGATGCGTTTTTATCATCGGAAACAGAATTAGCCCTCAATGTCTGAACAACTTTTTTTAAAAAAAATCCCTAAGCCGCGCGGTCACAATTTCTTCAAAATTTCTGACGTTCTGCAATTCACTCAAAAATGGTGCCAAACTGTTGCAAACCATCCCCTTAAAGGTTTTTCGGTTGAAACAGATCTGTTTTTATCATCGGAAACAGAATTAGCCCTCAATGTCTGAACAACTTTTTTTGAAAAAATCCCTAAGCCGCGCGGTCACAATTTCTTCAAAATTTCTGACGTTCTGCAATTCGCTCAAAAATGGTGCCAAACTGTTGCAAACCATCCCCTTAAAGGTTTTTCGGTGGAAACAGATGTGTTTTTATCATCGGAAACAGAATTAGCCCTCAATGTCTGAACAACTTTTTTGAAAAAAATCCCTAAGCCGCGCGGTCACAATTTCTTCAAAATTTCTGACGTTCTTAAATTCACTCAAAAATGGTGCCAAACTGTTGCAAACCATCTCCTGAAAGGTTTTTCGGTGGAAACAGGTGGGTTTTTATCATCGGAATCAGAAGTAGCCCTCGATGTCTGAACAACTTTTTTTTGAAAAAATCCCTAAGCCGCGCGGTCACAATTTCTTCAAAATTTCTGACGTTCTGCAATTCACTCAAAAATGGTGCCAAACTGTTGCAAACCATCTCCTGAAAGGTTTTTCGGTGCAAACAGATGCGTTTTTATCATCGGAAACAGAATTAGCCCTCAATGTCTGAACAACTTTTTTTAAAAAAAATCCCTAAGCCACGCGGTCACAATTTCTTCAAAATTTCTGACGTTCCTAAATTCACTCAAAAATGGTGCCAAACTGTTGCAAACCATCTCCTGAAAGGTTTTTCGGTGGAAACAGGTGGGTTTTTATCATCGGAAACACAAGTAGCCCTCGATGTCTGAACAACTTTTTTTTGAAAAAATCCCTAAGCCGCTCGGTCACAATTTCTTCACAATTTCTGACGTTCTGCAATTCACTCAAAAATGGTGCCAAACTGTTGCAAACCATCCCCTTAAAGGTTTTTCGGTTGAAACAGATCTGTTTTTATCATCGGAAACAGAATTTGCCCTCGATGTCTGAACAACTTTTTTTGAAAAAATCCCTAAGCCGCGCGGTCACACTTTCTTCAAAATTTCTGACGTTCTGCAATTCACTCAAAAATGGTGCCCAACTGTTGCAAACCATCCCCTTAAAGGTTTTTCGGTGGAAACAGATGTGTTTTTATCATCGGAAAAAGAATTAGCCCTCAATGTCTGAACAACTTTTTTGAAAAAAATCCCTAAGCCGCGCGGTCACAATTTCTTCAAAATTTCTGACGTTCTTAAATTCACTCAAAAATGGTGCCAAACTGTTGCAAACCATCTCCTGAAAGGTTTTTCGGTGGAAACAGGTGGGTTTTTATCATCGGAATCAGAATTAGCCCTCGATGTCTGAACAACTTTTTTTAAAAAAAATCCCTAAGCCGCGCGGTCACAATTTCTTCAAAATTTCTGACGTTCTGCAATTCACTCAAAAATGGTGCCAAACTGTTGAAAACCATCCCCTTAAAGGTTTTTCGGTGGAAACAGATGTGTTTTTATCATCGGAAACAGAATTAGCCCTCAATGTCTGAACAACTTTTTTAAAAAAAATCCCTAAGCCGCGCGGTCACAATTTCTTCACAATTTCTGACGTTCTGCAATTCACTCAAAAATGGTGCCAAACTGTTGCAAACCATCCCCTGAAAGGTTTTTCGGTGAAAACAGATGTGTTTTCATCATCGGAAACAAAATTAGCCCGCATGTCTGAACAACTTTTTTTAAAAAAATCCCTAAGCCGCGCGGTCACAATTTCTTCAAAATTTCTGACGTTCTGCAATTCACTCAAAAATGGTGCCCAACTGTTGCAAACCATCTCCTGAAAGGTTTTTCGGTGGAAACAGGTGGGTTTTTATCATCGGAAACAGAATTAGCCCTCAATGTCTGAACACCTTTTTTTTAAAAAAAATGCCTAAGCCGCGCGGTCACAATTTCTTCAAAATTACTGACGTTCTGCAATTCACTCAAAAATGGTGCCAAACTGTTGCAAACCATCCCCTTAAAGGTTTTTCGGTGGAAACAGATGCCTTTTTATCATCGGAAACAAAATTAGCCTCGATGTCTGAACAACTTTTTTAAAAAAAAATCCCTAAGCCGCGCGGTCACAATTTCTTCAAAATTTCTGACGTTCTGCAATTCACTCAAAAATGGTGCCAAACTGTTGCAAACCATCTTCTGAAAGGTTTTTCGGTGGAAACAGGTGGGTTTTTATCATCGGAAACAGAATTAGCCCTCAATGTCTGAACACCTTTTTTTAAAAAAAATCCCTAAGCCGCGCGGTCACAATTTCTTCAAAATTTCTGACGTTCTTAAATTCACTCAAAAATGGTGCCAAACTGTTGCAAACCATCTCCTGAAAGGTTTTTCGGTGGAAACAGGTGGGTTTTTTTCATCGGAAACAGAATTAGCCCTCAATGTCTGAAAAACTTTTTTTTAAAAAAATCCCTAAGCCGCGCGGTCACAATTTCTTCAAAATTTCTGACGTTCCTAAATTCACTCAAAAATGGTGCCAAACTGTTGCAAACCATCTCCTGAAAGGTTTTTCGGTGGAAACAGGTGGGTTTTTATCATCGGAAACACAAGTAGCCCTCGATGTCTGAAAAACTTTTTTTTGAAAAAATCCCTAAGCCGCTCGGTCACAATTTCTTCAAAATTTCTGACGTTCTGCAATTCACTCAAAAATGGTGCCAAACTGTTGCAAACCATCCCCTTAAAGGTTGTTCGGTGTAAACAGATGTGTTTTTATCATCGGAAACAGAATTAGCCCTCAATGTCTGAACAACTTTTTTTTAAAAAATCCCTAAGCCGCGCGGTCACAATTTCTTCACAATTTCTGACGTTCTGCAATTCACTCAAAAATGGTGCCAAACTGTTGCAAACCATCCCCTTAAAGGTTTTTCGGTTGAAACAGATCTGTTTTTATCATCGGAAACAGAATTAGCCCTCAATGTCTGAACAACTTTTTTTGAAAAAATCCCTAAGCCGCGCGGTCACAATTTCTTCAAAATTTCTGACGTTCTGCAATTCACTCAAAAATGGTGCCAAACTGTTGCAAACCATCCCCTTTAAGGTTTATCGGTGGAAACAGGTAGGTTTTTATCATCGGAAACAGAATTTGCCCTCGATGTCTGAACAACTTTTTTTGAAAAAATCCCTAAGCCGCGCGGTCACACTTTCTTCAAAATTTCTGACGTTCTGCAATTCACTCAAAAATGGTGCCCAACTGTTGCAAACCATCCCCTTAAAGGTTTTTCGGTGGAAACAGATGTGTTTTTATCATCGGAAAAAGAATTAGCCCTCAATGTCTGAACAACTTTTTTGAAAAAAATCCCTAAGCCGCGCGGTCACAATTTCTTCAAAATTTCTGACGTTCTTAAATTCACTCAAAAATGGTGCCAAACTGTTGCAAACCATCTCCTGAAAGGTTTTTCGGTGGAAACAGGTGGGTTTTTATCATCGGAATCAGAATTAGCCCTCGATGTCTGAACAACTTTTTTTAAAAAAAATCCCTAAGCCGCGCGGTCACAATTTCTTCAAAATTTCTGACGTTCTGCAATTCACTCAAAAATGGTGCCAAACTGTTGCAAACCATCCCCTTAAAGGTTTTTCGGTGGAAACAGATGTGTTTTTATCATCGGAAACAGAATTAGCCCTCAATGTCTGAACAACTTTTTAAAAAAAAATCCCTAAGCCGCGCGGTCACAATTTCTTCACAATTTCTGACGTTCTGCAATTCACTCAAAAATGGTGCCAAACTGTTGCAAACCATCTCCTGAAAGGTTTTTCGGTGGAAACAGGTGGGTTTTTATCATCGGAAACACAAGTAGCCCTCGATGTCTGAACAACTTTTTTTTGAAAAAATCCCTAAGCCGCTCGGTCACAATTTCTTCAAAATTTCTGACGTTCTGCAATTCACTCAAAAATGGTGCCAAACTGTTGCAAACCATCTCCTGAAAGGTTTTTCGGTGGAAACAGATGTGTTTTCATCATCGGAAACAAAATTAGCCCGCATGTCTGAACAACTTTTTTTTTAAAAATCCCTAAGCCGCGCGGTCACAATTTCTTCAAAATTTCTGACGTTCTGCAATTCACTCAAAAATGGTGCCCAACTGTTGCAAACCATCTCCTGAAAGGTTTTTCGGTGGAAACAGGTGGGTTTTTATCATCGGAAACAGAATTAGCCCTCAATGTCTGAACACCTTTTTTAAAAAAAAAATGCCTAAGCCGCGCGGTCACAATTTCTTCAAAATTACTGACGTTCTGCAATTCACTCAAAAATGGTGCCAAACTGTTGCAAACCATCCCCTTAAAGGTTTTTCGGTTGAAACAGAAATGTTTTTATCATCGGAAACAGAATTAGCCCTCAATGTCTGAACAACTTTTTTTGAAAAAATCCCTAAGCCGCGCGGTCACAATTTCTTCAAAATTTCTGACGTTCTGCAATTCACTCAAAAATGGTGCCAAACTGTTGCAAACCATCTTCTGAAAGGTTTTTCGGTGGAAACAGGTGGGTTTTTATCATCGGAAACAGAATTAGCCTCAATGTCTGAACACCTTTTTTTAAAAAAAATCCCTAAGCCGCGCGGTCACAATTTCTTCAAAATTTCTGACGTTCTTAAATTCACTCAAAAATGGTGCCAAACTGTTGCAAACCATCTCCTGAAAGGTTTTTCGGTGGAAACAGGTGGGTTTTTTTCATCGGAAACAGAATTAGCCCTCAATGTCTCAACAACTTTTTTTAAAAAAAATCCCTAAGCCGCGCGGTCACAATTTCTTCAAAATTTCTGACGTTCTTAAATTCACTCAAAAATGGTGCCAAACTGTTGCAAACAATCCCCTTAAAGGTTTTTCGGTTGAAACAGATCTGTTTTTATCATCGGAAACAGAATTAGCCCTCAATGTCTGAACAACTTTTTTTGAAAAAATCCCTAAGCCGCGCGGTCACAATTTCTTCAAAATTTCTGACGTTCTGCAATTCACTCAAAAATGGTGCCAAACTGTTGCAAACCATCTTCTGAAAGGTTTTTCGGTGGAAACAGGTGGGTTTTTATCATCGGAAACAGAATTAGCCTCAATGTCTGAACACCTTTTTTTAAAAAAAATCCCTAAGCCGCGCGGTCACAATTTCTTCAAAATTTCTGACGTTCTTAAATTCACTCAAAAATGGTGCCAAACTGTTGCAAACCATCTCCTGAAAGGTTTTTCGGTGGAAACAGGTGGGTTTTTTTCATCGGAAACAGAATTAGCCCTCAATGTCTCAACAACTTTTTTTTAAAAAAATCCCTAAGCCGCGCGGTCACAATTTCTTCAAAATTTCTGACGTTCTTAAATTCACTCAAAAATGGTGCCAAACTGTCGCAAACAATCCCCTTAAAGGTTTTTCGGTTGAAACAGATCTGTTTTTATCATCGGAAACAGAATTAGCCCTCAATGTCTGAACAACTTTTTTTGAAAAAATCCCTAAGCCGCGCGGTCACAATTTCTTCAAAATTTCTGACGTTCTGCAATTCACTCAAAAATGGTGCCAAACTGTTGCAAACCATCCCCTGAAAGGTTTATCGGTGGAAACAGGTAGGTTTTTATCATCGGAAACAGAATTTGCCCTCGATGTCTGAACAACTTTTTTTGAAAAAATCCCTAAGCCGCGCGGTCACACTTTCTTCAAAATTTCTGACGTTCTGCAATTCACTCAAAAATGGTGCCCAACTGTTGCAAACCATCCCCTTAAAGGTTTTTCGGTGGAAACAGATGTGTTTTTATCATCGGAAAAAGAATTAGCCCTCAATGTCTGAACAACTTTTTTGAAAAAAATCCCTAAGCCGCGCGGTCACAATTTCTTCAAAATTTCTGACGTTCTTAAATTCACTCAAAAATGGTGCCAAACTGTTGCAAACCATCTCCTGAAAGGTTTTTCGGTGGAAACAGGTGGGTTTTTATCATCGGAATCAGAATTAGCCCTCGATGTCTGAACAACTTTTTTTAAAAAAAATCCCTAAGCCGCGCGGTCACAATTTCTTCAAAATTTCTGACGTTCTGCAATTCACTCAAAAATGGTGCCAAACTGTTGCAAACCATCCCCTTAAAGGTTTTTCGGTGGAAACAGATGTGTTTTTATCATCGGAAACAGAATTAGCCCTCAATGTCTGAACAACTTTTTTGAAAAAAATCCCTAAGCCGCGCGGTCACAATTTCTTCAAAATTTCTGACGTTCTTAAATTCACTCAAAAATGGTGCCAAACTGTTGCAAACCATCTCCTGAAAGGTTTTTCGGTGGAAACAGGTGGGTTTTTATCATCGGAATCAGAATTAGCCCTCGATGTCTGAACAACTTTTTTTAAAAAAAATCCCTAAGCCGCGCGGTCACAATTTCTTCAAAATTTCTGACGTTCTGCAATTCACTCAAAAATGGTGCCAAACTGTTGCAAACCATCTCCTGAAAGGTTTTTCGGTGGAA
Organism: Podarcis melisellensis; assembly: GCF_964234715.1. Taxonomy (NCBI): domain Eukaryota; kingdom Metazoa; phylum Chordata; class Lepidosauria; order Squamata; family Lacertidae; genus Podarcis; species Podarcis melisellensis. The sequence goes on along the minus strand of NC_138538.1, from coordinate 89,126,749 downwards.
ACAGGTGGGTTTTTATCATCGGAAACACAAGTAGCCCTCGATGTCTGAACAACTTTTTTTTGAAAAAATCCCTAAGCCGCTCGGTCACAATTTCTTCAAAATTTCTGACGTTCTGCAATTCACTCAAAAATGGTGCCAAACTGTTGCAAACCATCCCCTGAAAGGTTTTTCGGTGGAAACAGATGTGTTTTCATCATCGGAAACAAAATTAGCCCGCATGTCTGAACAACTTTTTTTAAAAAAATCCCTAAGCCGCGCGGTCACAATTTCTTCAAAATTTCTGACGTTCTGCAATTCACTCAAAAATGGTGCCCAACTGTTGCAAACCATCTCCTGAAAGGTTTTTCGGTGGAAACAGGTGGGTTTTTATCATCGGAAACAGAATTAGCCCTCAATGTCTGAACACCTTTTTTAAAAAAAAAATGCCTAAGCCGCGCGGTCACAATTTCTTCAAAATTACTGACGTTCTGCAATTCACTCAAAAATGGTGCCAAACTGTTGCAAACCATCCCCTTAAAGGTTTTTCGGTTGAAACAGAAATGTTTTTATCATCGGAAACAGAATTAGCCCTCAATGTCTGAACAACTTTTTTTGAAAAAATCCCTAAGCCGCACGGTCACAATTTCTTCAAAATTCCTGACGTTCTGCAATTCACTCAAAAATGGTGCCAAACTGTTGCAAACCATCCCCTTAAAGGTTTTTCGGTGGAAACAGATGCCTTTTTATCATCGGAAACAAAATTAGCCTCGATGTCTGAACAACTTTTTTTAAAAAAAATCCCTAAGCCGCGCGGTCACAATTTCTTCAAAATTTCTGACGTTCTGCAATTCACTCAAAAATGGTGCCAAACTGTTGCAAACCATCTTCTGAAAGGTTTTTCGGTGGAAACAGGTGGGTTTTTATCATCGGAAACAGAATTAGCCCTCAATGTCTGAACACCTTTTTAAAAAAAAAATCCCTAAGCCGCGCGGTCACAATTTCTTCAAAATTTCTGACGTTCTTAAATTCACTCAAAAATGGTGCCAAACTGTTGCAAACCATCTCCTGAAAGGTTTTTCGGTGGAAACAGGTGGGTTTTTTTCATCGGAAACAGAATTAGCCCTCAATGTCTGAACAACTTTTTTGAAAAAAATCCCTAAGCCGCGCGGTCTCAATTTCTTGAAAATTTCTGACGTTCTTAAATTCACTCAAAAATGGTGCCAAACTGTTGCAAACCATCTCCTGAAAGGTTTTTCGGTGGAAACAGGTGGGTTTTTATCATCGGAATCAGAATTAGCCCTCGATGTCTGAACAACTTTTTTTGGAAAAATTCCCAAGCCGCGCGGTCACAATTTCTTCAAAATTTCTGACGTTCTGCAATTCACTCAAAAATGGTGCCAAACTGTTGCAAACCATCTCCTGAAAGGTTTTTCGGTGGAAACAGATGCGTTTTTATCATCGGAAACAGAATTAGCCCTCAATGTCTGAACAACTTTTTTTAAAAAAAATCCCTAAGCCGCGCGGTCACAATTTCTTCAAAATTTCTGACGTTCTTAAATTCACTCAAAAATGGTGCCAAACTGTTGCAAACCATCTCCTGAAAGGTTTTTCGGTGGAAACAGGTGGGTTTTTATCATCGGAAACAGAAGTAGCCCTAGATGTCCGAACAACTTTTTTTTGAAAAAATCCCTAAGCCGCTCGGTCACAATTTCTTCAAAATTTCTGACGTTCTGCAATTCACTCAAAAATGGTGCCCAACTGTTGCAAACCATCTCCTGAAAGGTTTTTCGGTGGAAACAGATGTGTTTTTATCATCGGAAACAGAATTAGCCCTCGATGTCTGAACACCTTTTTTTTTGAAAAAATGCCTAAGCCGCGCGGTCACAATTTCTTCAAAATTTCTGACGTTCTGCAATTCACTCAAAAATGGTGCCAAACTGTTGCAAACCATCCCCTTAAAGGTTTTTCGGTTGAAACAGATCTGTTTTTATCATCGGAAACAGAATTAGCCCTCAATGTCTGAACAACTTTTTTTGAAAAAATCCCTAAGCCGCGCGGTCACAATTTCTTCAAAATTTCTGACGTTCTGCAATTCACTCAAAAATGGTGCCAAACTATTGCAAACCATCCCCTTAAAGGTTTTTCGGTGGAAACAGGTAGGTTTTTATCATCGGAAACAGAATTTGCCCTCGATGTCTGAACAACTTTTTTTGAAAAAATCCCTAAGCCGCGCGGTCACAATTTCTTCAAAATTCCTGACGTTCTGCAATTCACTCAAAAATGGTGCCAAACTGTTGCAAACCATCTCCTGAAAGGTTTTTCGGTGGAAACAGGTGGGTTTTTATCATCGGAATCAGAATTAGCCCTCGATGTCTGAACAACTTTTTTTTGAAAAAATCCCTAAGCCGCGCGGTCACAATTTCTTCAAAATTTCTGACGTTCTGCAATTCACTCAAAAATGGTGCCAAACTGTTGCAAACCATCTCCTGAAAGGTTTTTCGGTGGAAACAGATGTGTTTTTATCATCGGAAACAGAATTAGCCCTCAATGTCTGAACAACTTTTTTTAAAAAAATCCCTAAGCCGCGCGGTCACAATTTCTTCAAAATTTCTGACGTTCTGCAATTCACTCAAAAATCGTGCCCAACTGTTGCAAACCATCTCCTGAAAGGTTTTTCGGTGGAAACAGATGTGTTTTTATCATCGGAAACAGAATTAGCCCTCAATGTCTGAACAACTTTTTAAAAAAATATCCCTAAGCCGCGCGGTCACAATTTCTTCAAAATTTCTGACGTTCTTAAATTCACTCAAAAATGGTGCCAAACTGTTGCAAACCATCTCCTGAAAGGTTTTTCGGTGGAAACAGATGTGTTTTTATCATCGGAAACAGAATTAGCCCTCGATGTCTGAACAACTTTTTTAAAAAAAATCCCTAAGCCGTGCGTTCACAATTTCTTCAAAATTTCTGACGTTCTTAAATTCACTCAAAAATGGTGCCAAACTGTTGCAAACCATCTCCTGAAAGGTTTTTCGGTGGAAACAGGTGGGTTTTTATCATTGGAAACAGAATTAGCCCTCGATGTCTGAACACCTTTTTTTTTGAAAAAATGCCTAAGCCGCGCGGTCACAATTTCTTCAAAATTTCTGACGTTCTGCAATTCACTCAAAAATGGTGCCAAACTGTTGCAAACCATCCCCTTAAAGGTTTTTCGGTTGAAACAGAAATGTTTTTATCATCGGAAACAGAATTAGCCCTCAATGTCTGAACAACTTTTTTTGAAAAAATCCCTAAGCCGCACGGTCACAATTTCTTCAAAATTCCTGACGTTCTGCAATTCACTCAAAAATGGTGCCAAACTGTTGCAAACCATCCCCTTAAAGGTTTTTCGGTGGAAACAGATGCCTTTTTATCATCGGAAACAAAATTAGCCTCGATGTCTGAACAACTTTTTTTTAAAAAAATCCCTAAGCCGCGCGGTCACAATTTCTTCAAAATTTCTGACGTTCTGCAATTCACTCAAAAATGGTGCCAAACTGTTGCAAACCATCTCCTGAAAGGTTTTTCGGTGGAAACAGGTGGGTTTTTTTCATCGGAAACAGAATTAGCCCTCAATGTCTCAACAACTTTTTTTTAAAAAAATCCCTAAGCCGCGCGGTCACAATTTCTTCAAAATTTCTGACGTTCCTAAATTCACTCAAAAATGGTGCCAAACTGTTGCAAACCATCTCCTGAAAGGTTTTTCGGTGGAAACAGGTGGGTTTTTATCATCGGAAACACAAGTAGCCCTCGATGTCTGAACAACTTTTTTTTGAAAAAATCCCTAAGCCGCTCGGTCACAATTTCTTCAAAATTTCTGACGTTCTGCAATTCACTCAAAAATGGTGCCAAACTGTTGCAAACCATCCCCTTAAAGGTTGTTCGGTGTAAACAGATGTGTTTTTATCATCGGAAACAGAATTAGCCCTCAATGTCTGAACAACTTTTTTTTAAAAAATCCCTAAGCCGCGCGGTCACAATTTCTTCAAAATTTCTGACGTTCTGCAATTCACTCAAAAATGGTGCCAAACTGTTGCAAACAATCCCCTTAAAGGTTTTTCGGTTGAAACAGATCTGTTTTTATCATCGGAAACAGAATTAGCCCTCAATGTCTGAACAACTTTTTTTGAAAAAATCCCTAAGCCGCGCGGTCACAATTTCTTCAAAATTTCTGACGTTCTGCAATTCACTCAAAAATGGTGCCAAACTGTTGCAAACCATCCCCTTAAAGGTTTATCGGTGGAAACAGGTAGGTTTTTATCATCGGAAACAGAATTTGCCCTCGATGTCTGAACAACTTTTTTTGAAAAAATCCCTAAGCCGCGCGGTCACACTTTCTTCAAAATTTCTGACGTTCTGCAATTCACTCAAAAATGGTGCCCAACTGTTGCAAACCATCCCCTTAAAGGTTTTTCGGTGGAAACAGATGTGTTTTTATCATCGGAAAAAGAATTAGCCCTCAATGTCTGAACAACTTTTTTGAAAAAAATCCCTAAGCCGCGCGGTCACAATTTCTTCAAAATTTCTGACGTTCTTAAATTCACTCAAAAATGGTGCCAAACTGTTGCAAACCATCTCCTGAAAGGTTTTTCGGTGGAAACAGGTGGGTTTTTATCATCGGAATCAGAATTAGCCCTCGATGTCTGAACAACTTTTTTTAAAAAAAATCCCTAAGCCGCGCGGTCACAATTTCTTCAAAATTTCTGACGTTCTGCAATTCACTCAAAAATGGTGCCAAACTGTTGCAAACCATCCCCTTAAAGGTTTTTCGGTGGAAACAGATGTGTTTTTATCATCGGAAACAGAATTAGCCCTCAATGTCTGAACAACTTTTTTAAAAAAAATCCCTAAGCCGCGCGGTCACAATTTCTTCACAATTTCTGACGTTCTGCAATTCACTCAAAAATGGTGCCAAACTGTTGCAAACCATCCCCTGAAAGGTTTTTCGGTGGAAACAGATGTGTTTTCATCATCGGAAACAAAATTAGCCCGCATGTCTGAACAACTTTTTTTAAAAAAATCCCTAAGCCGCGCGGTCACAATTTCTTCAAAATTTCTGACGTTCTGCAATTCACTCAAAAATGGTGCCCAACTGTTGCAAACCATCTCCTGAAAGGTTTTTCGGTGGAAACAGGTGGGTTTTTATCATCGGAAACAGAATTAGCCCTCAATGTCTGAACACCTTTTTTAAAAAAAAAATGCCTAAGCCGCGCGGTCACAATTTCTTCAAAATTACTGACGTTCTGCAATTCACTCAAAAATGGTGCCAAACTGTTGCAAACCATCCCCTTAAAGGTTTTTCGGTTGAAACAGAAATGTTTTTATCATCGGAAACAGAATTAGCCCTCAATGTCTGAACAACTTTTTTTGAAAAAATCCCTAAGCCGCACGGTCACAATTTCTTCAAAATTCCTGACGTTCTGCAATTCACTCAAAAATGGTGCCAAACTGTTGCAAACCATCCCCTTAAAGGTTTTTCGGTGGAAACAGATGCCTTTTTATCATCGGAAACAAAATTAGCCTCGATGTCTGAACAACTTTTTTTAAAAAAAATCCCTAAGCCGCGCGGTCACAATTTCTTCAAAATTTCTGACGTTCTGCAATTCACTCAAAAATGGTGCCATACTGTTGCAAACCATCTTCTGAAAGGTTTTTCGGTGGAAACAGGTGGGTTTTTATCATCGGAAACAGAATTAGCCCTCAATGTCTGAACACCTTTTTAAAAAAAAAATCCCTAAGCCGCGCGGTCACAATTTCTTCAAAATTTCTGACGTTCTTAAATTCACTCAAAAATGGTGCCAAACTGTTGCAAACCATCTCCTGAAAGGTTTTTCGGTGGAAACAGGTGGGTTTTTTTCATCGGAAACAGAATTAGCCCTCAATGTCTGAACAACTTTTTTGAAAAAAATCCCTAAGCCGCGCGGTCACAATTTCTTCAAAATTTCTGACGTTCTGCAATTCACTCAAAAATGGTGCCAAACTATTGCAAACCATCCCCTTAAAGGTTTTTCGGTGGAAACAGGTAGGTTTTTATCATCGGAAACAGAATTTGCCCTCGATGTCTGAACAACTTTTTTTGAAAAAATCCCTAAGCCGCGCGGTCACAATTTCTTCAAAATTCCTGACGTTCTGCAATTCACTCAAAAATGGTGCCAAACTGTTGCAAACCATCTCCTGAAAGGTTTTTCGGTGGAAACAGGTGGGTTTTTATCATCGGAATCAGAATTAGCCCTCGATGTCTGAACAACTTTTTTTTGAAAAAATCCCTAAGCCGCGCGGTCACAATTTCTTCAAAATTTCTGACGTTCTGCAATTCACTCAAAAATGGTGCCAAACTGTTGCAAACCATCTCCTGAAAGGTTTTTCGGTGGAAACAGATGTGTTTTTATCATCGGAAACAGAATTAGCCCTCAATGTCTGAACAACTTTTTTTAAAAAAATCCCTAAGCCGCGCGGTCACAATTTCTTCAAAATTTCTGACGTTCTGCAATTCACTCAAAAATCGTGCCCAACTGTTGCAAACCATCTCCTGAAAGGTTTTTCGGTGGAAACAGATGTGTTTTTATCATCGGAAACAGAATTAGCCCTCAATGTCTGAACAACTTTTTAAAAAAATATCCCTAAGCCGCGCGGTCACAATTTCTTCAAAATTTCTGACGTTCTTAAATTCACTCAAAAATGGTGCCAAACTGTTGCAAACCATCTCCTGAAAGGTTTTTCGGTGGAAACAGATGTGTTTTTATCATCGGAAACAGAATTAGCCCTCGATGTCTGAACAACTTTTTTAAAAAAAATCCCTAAGCCGTGCGGTCACAATTTCTTCAAAATTTCTGACGTTCTTAAATTCACTCAAAAATGGTGCCAAACTGTTGCAAACCATCTCCTGAAAGGTTTTTCGGTGGAAACAGGTGGGTTTTTATCATTGGAAACAGAATTAGCCCTCGATGTCTGAACACCTTTTTTTTTGAAAAAATGCCTAAGCCGCGCGGTCACAATTTCTTCAAAATTTCTGACGTTCTGCAATTCACTCAAAAATGGTGCCAAACTGTTGCAAACCATCCCCTTAAAGGTTTTTCGGTTGAAACAGAAATGTTTTTATCATCGGAAACAGAATTAGCCCTCAATGTCTGAACAACTTTTTTTGAAAAAATCCCTAAGCCGCACGGTCACAATTTCTTCAAAATTCCTGACGTTCTGCAATTCACTCAAAAATGGTGCCAAACTGTTGCAAACCATCCCCTTAAAGGTTTTTCGGTGGAAACAGATGCCTTTTTATCATCGGAAACAAAATTAGCCTCGATGTCTGAACAACTTTTTTTTAAAAAAATCCCTAAGCCGCGCGGTCACAATTTCTTCAAAATTTCTGACGTTCTGCAATTCACTCAAAAATGGTGCCAAACTGTTGCAAACCATCCCCTTAAAGGTTTTTCGGTTGAAACAGAAATGTTTTTATCATCGGAAACAGAATTAGCCCTCAATGTCTGAACAACTTTTTTTGAAAAAATCCCTAAGCCGCACGGTCACAATTTCTTCAAAATTCCTGACGTTCTGCAATTCACTCAAAAATGGTGCCAAACTGTTGCAAACCATCCCCTTAAAGGTTTTTCGGTGGAAACAGATGCCTTTTTATCATCGGAAACAAAATTAGCCTCGATGTCTGAACAACTTTTTTTAAAAAAAATCCCTAAGCCGCGCGGTCACAATTTCTTCAAAATTTCTGACGTTCTGCAATTCACTCAAAAATGGTGCCATACTGTTGCAAACCATCTTCTGAAAGGTTTTTCGGTGGAAACAGGTGGGTTTTTATCATCGGAAACAGAATTAGCCCTCAATGTCTGAACACCTTTTTAAAAAAAAAATCCCTAAGCCGCGCGGTCACAATTTCTTCAAAATTTCTGACGTTCTTAAATTCACTCAAAAATGGTGCCAAACTGTTGCAAACCATCTCCTGAAAGGTTTTTCGGTGGAAACAGGTGGGTTTTTTTCATCGGAAACAGAATTAGCCCTCAATGTCTGAACAACTTTTTTGAAAAAAATCCCTAAGCCGCGCGGTCACAATTTCTTCAAAATTTCTGACGTTCTGCAATTCACTCAAAAATGGTGCCAAACTATTGCAAACCATCCCCTTAAAGGTTTTTCGGTGGAAACAGGTAGGTTTTTATCATCGGAAACAGAATTTGCCCTCGATGTCTGAACAACTTTTTTTGAAAAAATCCCTAAGCCGCGCGGTCACAATTTCTTCAAAATTCCTGACGTTCTGCAATTCACTCAAAAATGGTGCCAAACTGTTGCAAACCATCTCCTGAAAGGTTTTTCGGTGGAAACAGGTGGGTTTTTATCATCGGAATCAGAATTAGCCCTCGATGTCTGAACAACTTTTTTTTGAAAAAATCCCTAAGCCGCGCGGTCACAATTTCTTCAAAATTTCTGACGTTCTGCAATTCACTCAAAAATGGTGCCAAACTGTTGCAAACCATCTCCTGAAAGGTTTTTCGGTGGAAACAGATGTGTTTTTATCATCGGAAACAGAATTAGCCCTCAATGTCTGAACAACTTTTTTTAAAAAAATCCCTAAGCCGCGCGGTCACAATTTCTTCAAAATTTCTGACGTTCTGCAATTCACTCAAAAATCGTGCCCAACTGTTGCAAACCATCTCCTGAAAGGTTTTTCGGTGGAAACAGATGTGTTTTTATCATCGGAAACAGAATTAGCCCTCAATGTCTGAACAACTTTTTAAAAAAATATCCCTAAGCCGCGCGGTCACAATTTCTTCAAAATTTCTGACGTTCTTAAATTCACTCAAAAATGGTGCCAAACTGTTGCAAACCATCTCCTGAAAGGTTTTTCGGTGGAAACAGATGTGTTTTTATCATCGGAAACAGAATTAGCCCTCGATGTCTGAACAACTTTTTTAAAAAAAATCCCTAAGCCGTGCGGTCACAATTTCTTCAAAATTTCTGACGTTCTTAAATTCACTCAAAAATGGTGCCAAACTGTTGCAAACCATCTCCTGAAAGGTTTTTCGGTGGAAACAGGTGGGTTTTTATCATTGGAAACAGAATTAGCCCTCGATGTCTGAACACCTTTTTTTTTGAAAAAATGCCTAAGCCGCGCGGTCACAATTTCTTCAAAATTTCTGACGTTCTGCAATTCACTCAAAAATGGTGCCAAACTGTTGCAAACCATCCCCTTAAAGGTTTTTCGGTTGAAACAGAAATGTTTTTATCATCGGAAACAGAATTAGCCCTCAATGTCTGAACAACTTTTTTTGAAAAAATCCCTAAGCCGCACGGTCACAATTTCTTCAAAATTCCTGACGTTCTGCAATTCACTCAAAAATGGTGCCAAACTGTTGCAAACCATCCCCTTAAAGGTTTTTCGGTGGAAACAGATGCCTTTTTATCATCGGAAACAAAATTAGCCTCGATGTCTGAACAACTTTTTTTAAAAAAAATCCCTAAGCCGCGCGGTCACAATTTCTTCAAAATTTCTGACGTTCTGCAATTCACTCAAAAATGGTGCCAAACTGTTGCAAACCATCTTCTGAAAGGTTTTTCGGTGGAAACAGGTGGGTTTTTATCATCGGAAACAGAATTAGCCCTCAATGTCTGAACACCTTTTTAAAAAAAAAATCCCTAAGCCGCGCGGTCACAATTTCTTCAAAATTTCTGACGTTCTTAAATTCACTCAAAAATGGTGCCAAACTGTTGCAAACCATCTCCTGAAAGGTTTTTCGGTGGAAACAGGTGGGTTTTTTTCATCGGAAACAGAATTAGCCCTCAATGTCTGAACAACTTTTTTGAAAAAAATCCCTAAGCCGCGCGGTCTCAATTTCTTGAAAATTTCTGACGTTCTTAAATTCACTCAAAAATGGTGCCAAACTGTTGCAAACCATCTCCTGAAAGGTTTTTCGGTGGAAACAGGTGGGTTTTTATCATCGGAATCAGAATTAGCCCTCGATGTCTGAACAACTTTTTTTTTAAAAAATCCCTAAGCCGCGCGGTCACAATTTCTTCAAAATTTCTGACGTTCTGCAATTCACTCAAAAATGGTGCCAAACTGTTGCAAACCATCTCCTGAAAGGTTTTTCGGTGGAAACAGGTGGGTTTTTATCATCGGAAACAGAATTAGCCCTCAATGTCTGAACAACTATTTTTAAAAAAAATCCCTAAGCCGCGCGGTCACAATTTCTTCAAAATTTCTGACGTTCTTAAATTCACTCAAAAATGGTGCCAAACTGTTGCAAACCATCTCCTGAAAGGTTTTTCGGTGGAAACAGGTGGGTTTTTATCATCGGAAACAGAAGTAGCCCTAGATGTCCGAACAACTTTTTTTTGAAAAAATCCCTAAGCCGCTCGGTCACAATTTCTTCAAAATTTCTGACGTTCTGCAATTCACTCAAAAATGGTGCCCAACTGTTGCAAACCATCTCCTGAAAGGTTTTTCGGTGGAAACAGATGTGTTTTTATCATCGGAAACAGAATTAGCCCTCGATGTCTGAACACCTTTTTTTTTGAAAAAATGCCTAAGCCGCGCGGTCACAATTTCTTCAAAATTTCTGACGTTCTGCAATTCACTCAAAAATGGTGCCAAACTGTTGCAAACCATCTCCTGAAAGGTTTTTCGGTGGAAACAGGTGGGTTTTTTTCATCGGAAACAGAATTAGCCCTCAATGTCTCAACAACTTTTTTTTAAAAAAATCCCTAAGCCGCGCGGTCACAATTTCTTCAAAATTTCTGACGTTCCTAAATTCACTCAAAAATGGTGCCAAACTGTTGCAAACCATCTCCTGAAAGGTTTTTCGGTGGAAACAGGTGGGTTTTTATCATCGGAAACACAAGTAGCCCTCGATGTCTGAACAACTTTTTTTTGAAAAAATCCCTAAGCCGCTCGGTCACAATTTCTTCAAAATTTCTGACGTTCTGCAATTCACTCAAAAATGGTGCCAAACTGTTGCAAACCATCCCCTTAAAGGTTGTTCGGTGTAAACAGATGTGTTTTTATCATCGGAAACAGAATTAGCCCTCAATGTCTGAACAACTTTTTTTTAAAAAATCCCTAAGCCGCGCGGTCACAATTTCTTCAAAATTTCTGACGTTCTGCAATTCACTCAAAAATGGTGCCAAACTGTTGCAAACAATCCCCTTAAAGGTTTTTCGGTTGAAACAGATCTGTTTTTATCATCGGAAACAGAATTAGCCCTCAATGTCTGAACAACTTTTTTTGAAAAAATCCCTAAGCCGCGCGGTCACAATTTCTTCAAAATTTCTGACGTTCTGCAATTCACTCAAAAATGGTGCCAAACTGTTGCAAACCATCCCCTTAAAGGTTTATCGGTGGAAACAGGTAGGTTTTTATCATCGGAAACAGAATTTGCCCTCGATGTCTGAACAACTTTTTTTGAAAAAATCCCTAAGCCGCGCGGTCACACTTTCTTCAAAATTTCTGACGTTCTGCAATTCACTCAAAAATGGTGCCCAACTGTTGCAAACCATCCCCTTAAAGGTTTTTCGGTGGAAACAGATGTGTTTTTATCATCGGAAAAAGAATTAGCCCTCAATGTCTGAACAACTTTTTTGAAAAAAATCCCTAAGCCGCGCGGTCACAATTTCTTCAAAATTTCTGACGTTCTTAAATTCACTCAAAAATGGTGCCAAACTGTTGCAAACCATCTCCTGAAAGGTTTTTCGGTGGAAACAGGTGGGTTTTTATCATCGGAATCAGAATTAGCCCTCGATGTCTGAACAACTTTTTTTAAAAAAAATCCCTAAGCCGCGCGGTCACAATTTCTTCAAAATTTCTGACGTTCTGCAATTCACTCAAAAATGGTGCCAAACTGTTGCAAACCATCCCCTTAAAGGTTTTTCGGTGGAAACAGATGTGTTTTTATCATCGGAAACAGAATTAGCCCTCAATGTCTGAACAACTTTTTAAAAAAAAATCCCTAAGCCGCGCGGTCACAATTTCTTCACAATTTCTGACGTTCTGCAATTCACTCAAAAATGGTGCCAAACTGTTGCAAACCATCCCCTGAAAGGTTTTTCGGTGGAAACAGATGTGTTTTCATCATCGGAAACAAAATTAGCCCGCATGTCTGAACAACTTTTTTTAAAAAAATCCCTAAGCCGCGCGGTCACAATTTCTTCAAAATTTCTGACGTTCTGCAATTCACTCAAAAATGGTGCCCAACTGTTGCAAACCATCTCCTGAAAGGTTTTTCGGTGGAAACAGGTGGGTTTTTATCATCGGAAACAGAATTAGCCCTCAATGTCTGAACACCTTTTTTAAAAAAAAAATGCCTAAGCCGCGCGGTCACAATTTCTTCAAAATTACTGACGTTCTGCAATTCACTCAAAAATGGTGCCAAACTGTTGCAAACCATCCCCTTAAAGGTTTTTCGGTTGAAACAGAAATGTTTTTATCATCGGAAACAGAATTAGCCCTCAATGTCTGAACAACTTTTTTTGAAAAAATCCCTAAGCCGCACGGTCACAATTTCTTCAAAATTCCTGACGTTCTGCAATTCACTCAAAAATGGTGCCAAACTGTTGCAAACCATCCCCTTAAAGGTTTTTCGGTGGAAACAGATGCCTTTTTATCATCGGAAACAAAATTAGCCTCGATGTCTGAACAACTTTTTTTTAAAAAAATCCCTAAGCCGCGCGGTCACAATTTCTTCAAAATTTCTGACGTTCTGCAATTCACTCAAAAATGGTGCCATACTGTTGCAAACCATCTTCTGAAAGGTTTTTCGGTGGAAACAGGTGGGTTTTTATCATCGGAAACAGAATTAGCCCTCAATGTCTGAACACCTTTTTAAAAAAAAAATCCCTAAGCCGCGCGGTCACAATTTCTTCAAAATTTCTGACGTTCTTAAATTCACTCAAAAATGGTGCCAAACTGTTGCAAACCATCTCCTGAAAGGTTTTTCGGTGGAAACAGGTGGGTTTTTTTCATCGGAAACAGAATTAGCCCTCAATGTCTGAACAACTTTTTTGAAAAAAATCCCTAAGCCGCGCGGTCACAATTTCTTCAAAATTTCTGACGTTCTGCAATTCACTCAAAAATGGTGCCAAACTATTGCAAACCATCCCCTTAAAGGTTTTTCGGTGGAAACAGGTAGGTTTTTATCATCGGAAACAGAATTTGCCCTCGATGTCTGAACAACTTTTTTTGAAAAAATCCCTAAGCCGCGCGGTCACAATTTCTTCAAAATTCCTGACGTTCTGCAATTCACTCAAAAATGGTGCCAAACTGTTGCAAACCATCTCCTGAAAGGTTTTTCGGTGGAAACAGGTGGGTTTTTATCATCGGAATCAGAATTAGCCCTCGATGTCTGAACAACTTTTTTTTGAAAAAATCCCTAAGCCGCGCGGTCACAATTTCTTCAAAATTTCTGACGTTCTGCAATTCACTCAAAAATGGTGCCAAACTGTTGCAAACCATCTCCTGAAAGGTTTTTCGGTGGAAACAGATGTGTTTTTATCATCGGAAACAGAATTAGCCCTCAATGTCTGAACAACTTTTTTTAAAAAAATCCCTAAGCCGCGCGGTCACAATTTCTTCAAAATTTCTGACGTTCTGCAATTCACTCAAAAATCGTGCCCAACTGTTGCAAACCATCTCCTGAAAGGTTTTTCGGTGGAAACAGATGTGTTTTTATCATCGGAAACAGAATTAGCCCTCAATGTCTGAACAACTTTTTAAAAAAATATCCCTAAGCCGCGCGGTCACAATTTCTTCAAAATTTCTGACGTTCTTAAATTCACTCAAAAATGGTGCCAAACTGTTGCAAACCATCTCCTGAAAGGTTTTTCGGTGGAAACAGATGTGTTTTTATCATCGGAAACAGAATTAGCCCTCGATGTCTGAACAACTTTTTTAAAAAAAATCCCTAAGCCGTGCGGTCACAATTTCTTCAAAATTTCTGACGTTCTTAAATTCACTCAAAAATGGTGCCAAACTGTTGCAAACCATCTCCTGAAAGGTTTTTCGGTGGAAACAGGTGGGTTTTTATCATTGGAAACAGAATTAGCCCTCGATGTCTGAACACCTTTTTTTTTGAAAAAATGCCTAAGCCGCGCGGTCACAATTTCTTCAAAATTTCTGACGTTCTGCAATTCACTCAAAAATGGTGCCAAACTGTTGCAAACCATCCCCTTAAAGGTTTTTCGGTTGAAACAGAAATGTTTTTATCATCGGAAACAGAATTAGCCCTCAATGTCTGAACAACTTTTTTTGAAAAAATCCCTAAGCCGCACGGTCACAATTTCTTCAAAATTCCTGACGTTCTGCAATTCACTCAAAAATGGTGCCAAACTGTTGCAAACCATCCCCTTAAAGGTTTTTCGGTGGAAACAGATGCCTTTTTATCATCGGAAACAAAATTAGCCTCGATGTCTGAACAACTTTTTTTAAAAAAAATCCCTAAGCCGCGCGGTCACAATTTCTTCAAAATTTCTGACGTTCTGCAATTCACTCAAAAATGGTGCCAAACTGTTGCAAACCATCTTCTGAAAGGTTTTTCGGTGGAAACAGGTGGGTTTTTATCATCGGAAACAGAATTAGCCCTCAATGTCTGAACACCTTTTTAAAAAAAAAATCCCTAAGCCGCGCGGTCACAATTTCTTCAAAATTTCTGACGTTCTTAAATTCACTCAAAAATGGTGCCAAACTGTTGCAAACCATCTCCTGAAAGGTTTTTCGGTGGAAACAGGTGGGTTTTTTTCATCGGAAACAGAATTAGCCCTCAATGTCTGAACAACTTTTTTGAAAAAAATCCCTAAGCCGCGCGGTCTCAATTTCTTGAAAATTTCTGACGTTCTTAAATTCACTCAAAAATGGTGCCAAACTGTTGCAAACCATCTCCTGAAAGGTTTTTCGGTGGAAACAGGTGGGTTTTTATCATCGGAATCAGAATTAGCCCTCGATGTCTGAACAACTTTTTTTTGAAAAAATCCCTAAGCCGCGCGGTCACAATTTCTTCAAAATTTCTGACGTTCTGCAATTCACTCAAAAATGGTGCCAAACTGTTGCAAACCATCTCCTGAAAGGTTTTTCGGTGGAAACAGATGCGTTTTTATCATCGGAAACAGAATTAGCCCTCAATGTCTGAACAACTATTTTTAAAAAAAATCCCTAAGCCGCGCGGTCACAATTTCTTCAAAATTTCTGACGTTCTTAAATTCACTCAAAAATGGTGCCAAACTGTTGCAAACCATCTCCTGAAAGGTTTTTCGGTGGAAACAGGTGGGTTTTTATCATCGGAAACAGAAGTAGCCCTCGATGTCCGAACAACTTTTTTTTGAAAAAATCCCTAAGCCGCTCGGTCACAATTTCTTCAAAATTTCTGACGTTCTGCAATTCACTCAAAAATGGTGCCCAACTGTTGCAAACCATCTCCTGAAAGGTTTTTCGGTGGAAACAGATGTGTTTTTATCATCGGAAACAGAATTAGCCCTCGATGTCTGAACACCTTTTTTTTTGAAAAAATGCCTAAGCCGCGCGGTCACAATTTCTTCAAAATTTCTGACGTTCTGCAATTCACTCAAAAATGGTGCCAAACTGTTGCAAACCATCCCCTTAAAGGTTTTTCGGTTGAAACAGATCTGTTTTTATCATCGGAAACAGAATTAGCCCTCAATGTCTGAACAACTTTTTTTGAAAAAATCCCTAAGCCGCGCGGTCACAATTTCTTCAAAATTTCTGACGTTCTGCAATTCACTCAAAAATGGTGCCAAACTATTGCAAACCATCCCCTTAAAGGTTTTTCGGTGGAAACAGGTAGGTTTTTATCATCGGAAACAGAATTTGCCCTCGATGTCTGAACAACTTTTTTTGAAAAAATCCCTAAGCCGCGCGGTCACAATTTCTTCAAAATTCCTGACGTTCTGCAATTCACTCAAAAATGGTGCCAAACTGTTGCAAACCATCTCCTGAAAGGTTTTTCGGTGGAAACAGGTGGGTTTTTATCATCGGAATCAGAATTAGCCCTCGATGTCTGAACAACTTTTTTTTGAAAAAATCCCTAAGCCGCGCGGTCACAATTTCTTCAAAATTTCTGACGTTCTGCAATTCACTCAAAAATGGTGCCAAACTGTTGCAAACCATCTCCTGAAAGGTTTTTCGGTGGAAACAGATGTGTTTTTATCATCGGAAACAGAATTAGCCCTCAATGTCTGAACAACTTTTTTTAAAAAAATCCCTAAGCCGCGCGGTCACAATTTCTTCAAAATTTCTGACGTTCTGCAATTCACTCAAAAATCGTGCCCAACTGTTGCAAACCATCTCCTGAAAGGTTTTTCGGTGGAAACAGATGTGTTTTTATCATCGGAAACAGAATTAGCCCTCAATGTCTGAACAACTTTTTAAAAAAATATCCCTAAGCCGCGCGGTCACAATTTCTTCAAAATTTCTGACGTTCTTAAATTCACTCAAAAATGGTGCCAAACTCTTGCAAACCATCTCCTGAAAGGTTTTTCGGTGGAAACAGATGTGTTTTTATCATCGGAAACAGAATTAGCCCTCGATGTCTGAACAACTTTTTTTAAAAAAATCCCTAAGCCGTGCGGTCACAATTTCTTCAAAATTTCTGACGTTCTTAAATTCACTCAAAAATGGTGCCAAACTGTTGCAAACCATCTCCTGAAAGGTTTTTCGGTGGAAACAGGTGGGTTTTTATCATTGGAAACAGAATTAGCCCTCGATGTCTGAACACCTTTTTTTTTGAAAAAATGCCTAAGCCGCGCGGTCACAATTTCTTCAAAATTTCTGACGTTCTGCAATTCACTCAAAAATGGTGCCAAACTGTTGCAAACCATCCCCTTAAAGGTTTTTCGGTTGAAACAGATCTGTTTTTATCATCGGAAACAGAATTAGCCCTCAATGTCTGAACAACTTTTTTTGAAAAAATCCCTAAGCCGCGCGGTCACAATTTCTTCAAAATTTCTGACGTTCTGCAATTCACTCAAAAATGGTGCCAAACTATTGCAAACCATCCCCTTAAAGGTTTTTCGGTGGAAACAGGTAGGTTTTTATCATCGGAAACAGAATTTGCCCTCGATGTCTGAACAACTTTTTTTGAAAAAATCCCTAAGCCGCGCGGTCACAATTTCTTCAAAATTCCTGACGTTCTGCAATTCACTCAAAAATGGTGCCAAACTGTTGCAAACCATCTCCTGAAAGGTTTTTCGGTGGAAACAGGTGGGTTTTTATCATCGGAATCAGAATTAGCCTTCGATGTCTGAACAACTTTTTTTTGAAAAAATCCCTAAGCCGCGCGGTCACAATTTCTTCAAAATTTCTGACGTTCTGCAATTCACTCAAAAATGGTGCCAAACTGTTGCAAACCATCTCCTGAAAGGTTTTTCGGTGGAAACAGATGTGTTTTTATCATCGGAAACAGAATTAGCCCTCAATGTCTGAACAACTTTTTTTTAAAAAATCCCTAAGCCGCGCGGTCACAATTTCTTCAAAATTTCTGACGTTCTGCAATTCACTCAAAAATCGTGCCCAACTGTTGCAAACCATCTCCTGAAAGGTTTTTCGGTGGAAACAGATGCGTTTTTATCATCGGAAACAGAATTAGCCCTCAATGTCTGAACAACTTTTTTTAAAAAAATCCCTAAGCCGCGCGGTCACAATTTCTTCACAATTTCTGACGTTCTGCAATTCACTCAAAAATGGTGCCAAACTGTTGCAAACCATCTCCTGAAAGGTTTTTCGGTGGAAACAGGTGGGTTTTTATCATCGGAAACACAAGTAGCCCTCGATGTCTGAACAACTTTTTTTTGAAAAAATCCCTAAGCCGCTCGGTCACAATTTCTTCAAAATTTCTGACGTTCTGCAATTCACTCAAAAATGGTGCCAAACTGTTGCAAACCATCCCCTGAAAGGTTTTTCGGTGGAAACAGATGTGTTTTCATCATCGGAATCAAAATTAGCCCGCATGTCTGAACAACTTTTTTTAAAAAAATCCCTAAGCCGCGCGGTCACAATTTCTTCAAAATTACTGACGTTCTGCAATTCACTCAAAAATGGTGCCAAACTGTTGCAAACCATCCCCTTAAAGGTTTTTCGGTTGAAACAGAAATGTTTTTATCATCGGAAACAGAATTAGCCCTCAATGTCTGAACAACTTTTTTTGAAAAAATCCCTAAGCCGCACGGTCACAATTTCTTCAAAATTCCTGATGTTCTGCAATTCACTCAAAAATGGTGCCAAACTGTTGCAAACCATCCCCTTAAAGGTTTTTCGGTGGAAACAGATGCCTTTTTATCATCGGAAACAAAATTAGCCTCGATGTCTGAACAACTTTTTTTAAAAAAA
The DNA here is from genome assembly GCF_964234715.1 of Podarcis melisellensis. Classification (NCBI taxonomy): domain Eukaryota; kingdom Metazoa; phylum Chordata; class Lepidosauria; order Squamata; family Lacertidae; genus Podarcis; species Podarcis melisellensis. The sequence goes on along the minus strand of NC_138538.1, from coordinate 89,108,406 downwards.
ATCCCTAAGCCGCGCGGTCACAATTTCTTCAAAATTTCTGACGTTCTGCAATTCACTCAAAAATGGTGCCAAACTGTTGCAAACCATCTTCTGAAAGGTTTTTCGGTGGAAACAGGTGGGTTTTTATCATCGGAAACAGAATTAGCCCTCAATGTCTGAACACCTTTTTAAAAAAAAAATCCCTAAGCCGCGCGGTCACAATTTCTTCAAAATTTCTGACGTTCTTAAATTCACTCAAAAATGGTGCCAAACTGTTGCAAACCATCTCCTGAAAGGTTTTTCGGTGGAAACAGGTGGGTTTTTTTCATCGGAAACAGAATTAGCCCTCAATGTCTGAACAACTTTTTTGAAAAAAATCCCTAAGCCGCGCGGTCTCAATTTCTTGAAAATTTCTGACGTTCTTAAATTCACTCAAAAATGGTGCCAAACTGTTGCAAACCATCTCCTGAAAGGTTTTTCGGTGGAAACAGGTGGGTTTTTATCATCGGAATCAGAATTAGCCCTCGATGTCTGAACAACTTTTTTTTGAAAAAATCCCTAAGCCGCGCGGTCACAATTTCTTCAAAATTTCTGACGTTCTGCAATTCACTCAAAAATGGTGCCAAACTGTTGCAAACCATCTCCTGAAAGGTTTTTCGGTGGAAACAGATGCGTTTTTATCATCGGAAACAGAATTAGCCCTCAATGTCTGAACAACTTTTTTTTAAAAAAATCCCTAAGCCGCGCGGTCACAATTTCTTCAAAATTTCTGACGTTCTTAAATTCACTCAAAAATGGTGCCAAACTGTTGCAAACCATCTCCTGAAAGGTTTTTCGGTGGAAACAGGTGGGTTTTTATCATCGGAAACAGAAGTAGCCCTAGATGTCCGAACAACTTTTTTTTGAAAAAATCCCTAAGCCGCTCGGTCACAATTTCTTCAAAATTTCTGACGTTCTGCAATTCACTCAAAAATGGTGCCCAACTGTTGCAAACCATCTCCTGAAAGGTTTTTCGGTGGAAACAGATGTGTTTTTATCATCGGAAACAGAATTTGCCCTCGATGTCTGAACAACTTTTTTTGAAAAAATCCCTAAGCCGCGCGGTCACAATTTCTTCAAAATTCCTGACGTTCTGCAATTCACTCAAAAATGGTGCCAAACTGTTGCAAACCATCTCCTGAAAGGTTTTTCGGTGGAAACAGGTGGGTTTTTATCATCGGAATCAGAATTAGCCCTCGATGTCTGAACAACTTTTTTTTGAAAAAATGCCTAAGCCGCGCGGTCACAATTTCTTCAAAATTTCTGACGTTCTGCAATTCACTCAAAAATGGTGCCAAACTGTTGCAAACCATCCCCTGAAAGGTTTTTCGGTGGAAACAGATGTGTTTTCATCATCGGAATCAAAATTAGCCCGCATGTCTGAACAACTTTTTTTAAAAAAATCCCTAAGCCGCGCGGTCACAATTTCTTCAAAATTACTGACGTTCTGCAATTCACTCAAAAATGGTGCCAAACTGTTGCAAACCATCCCCTTAAAGGTTTTTCGGTTGAAACAGAAATGTTTTTATCATCGGAAACAGAATTAGCCCTCAATGTCTGAACAACTTTTTTTGAAAAAATCCCTAAGCCGCACGGTCACAATTTCTTCAAAATTCCTGACGTTCTGCAATTCACTCAAAAATGGTGCCAAACTGTTGCAAACCATCCCCTTAAAGGTTTTTCGGTGGAAACAGATGCCTTTTTATCATCGGAAACAAAATTAGCCTCGATGTCTGAACAACTTTTTTTAAAAAAAATCCCTAAGCCGCGCGGTCACAATTTCTTCAAAATTTCTGACGTTCTGCAATTCACTCAAAAATGGTGCCAAACTGTTGCAAACCATCTTCTGAAAGGTTTTTCGGTGGAAACAGGTGGGTTTTTATCATCGGAAACAGAATTAGCCCTCAATGTCTGAACACCTTTTTAAAAAAAAAATCCCTAAGCCGCGCGGTCACAATTTCTTCAAAATTTCTGACGTTCTTAAATTCACTCAAAAATGGTGCCAAACTGTTGCAAACCATCTCCTGAAAGGTTTTTCGGTGGAAACAGGTGGGTTTTTTTCATCGGAAACAGAATTAGCCCTCAATGTCTGAACAACTTTTTTGAAAAAAATCCCTAAGCCGCGCGGTCTCAATTTCTTGAAAATTTCTGACGTTCTTAAATTCACTCAAAAATGGTGCCAAACTGTTGCAAACCATCTCCTGAAAGGTTTTTCGGTGGAAACAGGTGGGTTTTTATCATCGGAATCAGAATTAGCCCTCGATGTCTGAACAACTTTTTTTTGAAAAAATCCCTAAGCCGCGCGGTCACAATTTCTTCAAAATTTCTGACGTTCTGCAATTCACTCAAAAATGGTGCCAAACTGTTGCAAACCATCTCCTGAAAGGTTTTTCGGTGGAAACAGATGCGTTTTTATCATCGGAAACAGAATTAGCCCTCAATGTCTGAACAACTTTTTTTTAAAAAAATCCCTAAGCCGCGCGGTCACAATTTCTTCAAAATTTCTGACGTTCTTAAATTCACTCAAAAATGGTGCCAAACTGTTGCAAACCATCTCCTGAAAGGTTTTTCGGTGGAAACAGGTGGGTTTTTATCATCGGAAACAGAAGTAGCCCTAGATGTCCGAACAACTTTTTTTTGAAAAAATCCCTAAGCCGCTCGGTCACAATTTCTTCAAAATTTCTGACGTTCTGCAATTCACTCAAAAATGGTGCCCAACTGTTGCAAACCATCTCCTGAAAGGTTTTTCGGTGGAAACAGATGTGTTTTTATCATCGGAAACAGAATTAGCCCTCGATGTCTGAACACCTTTTTTTTTGAAAAAATGCCTAAGCCGCGCGGTCACAATTTCTTCAAAATTTCTGACGTTCTGCAATTCACTCAAAAATGGTGCCAAACTATTGCAAACCATCCCCTTAAAGGTTTTTCGGTGGAAACAGGTAGGTTTTTATCATCGGAAACAGAATTTGCCCTCGATGTCTGAACAACTTTTTTTGAAAAAATCCCTAAGCCGCGCGGTCACAATTTCTTCAAAATTCCTGACGTTCTGCAATTCACTCAAAAATGGTGCCAAACTGTTGCAAACCATCTCCTGAAAGGTTTTTCGGTGGAAACAGGTGGGTTTTTATCATCGGAATCAGAATTAGCCCTCGATGTCTGAACAACTTTTTTTTGAAAAAATCCCTAAGCCGCGCGGTCACAATTTCTTCAAAATTTCTGACGTTCTGCAATTCACTCAAAAATGGTGCCAAACTGTTGCAAACCATCTCCTGAAAGGTTTTTCGGTGGAAACAGATGTGTTTTTATCATCGGAAACAGAATTAGCCCTCAATGTCTGAACAACTTTTTTTAAAAAAATCCCTAAGCCCGCGGTCACAATTTCTTCAAAATTTCTGACGTTCTGCAATTCACTCAAAAATCGTGCCCAACTGTTGCAAACCATCTCCTGAAAGGTTTTTCGGTGGAAACAGATGTGTTTTTATCATCGGAAACAGAATTAGCCCTCAATGTCTGAACAACTTTTTAAAAAAATATCCCTAAGCCGCGCGGTCACAATTTCTTCAAAATTTCTGACGTTCTTAAATTCACTCAAAAATGGTGCCAAACTGTTGCAAACCATCTCCTGAAAGGTTTTTCGGTGGAAACAGATGTGTTTTTATCATCGGAAACAGAATTAGCCCTCGATGTCTGAACAACTTTTTTTAAAAAAATCCCTAAGCCGTGCGGTCACAATTTCTTCAAAATTTCTGACGTTCTTAAATTCACTCAAAAATGGTGCCAAACTGTTGCAAACCATCTCCTGAAAGGTTTTTCGGTGGAAACAGGTGGGTTTTTATCATTGGAAACAGAATTAGCCCTCGATGTCTGAACACCTTTTTTTTTGAAAAAATGCCTAAGCCGCGCGGTCACAATTTCTTCAAAATTTCTGACGTTCTGCAATTCACTCAAAAATGGTGCCAAACTGTTGCAAACCATCCCCTTAAAGGTTTTTCGGTTGAAACAGATCTGTTTTTATCATCGGAAACAGAATTAGCCCTCAATGTCTGAACAACTTTTTTTGAAAAAATCCCTAAGCCGCGCGGTCACAATTTCTTCAAAATTTCTGACGTTCTGCAATTCACTTAAAAATGGTGCCAAACTGTTGCAAACCATCCCCTTAAAGGTTTTTCGGTGGAAACAGGTAGGTTTTTATCATCGGAAACAGAATTTGCCCTCGATGTCTGAACAACTTTTTTTGAAAAAATCCCTAAGCCGTGCGGTCACAATTTCTTCAAAATTCCTGACGTTCTGCAATTCACTCAAAAGTGGTGCCAAACTGTTGCAAACCATCTCCTGAAAGGTTTTTCGGTGGAAACAGGTGGGTTTTTATCATCGGAATCAGAATTAGCCTTCGATGTCTGAACAACTTTTTTTTGAAAAAATCCCTAAGCCGCGCGGTCACAATTTCTTCAAAATTTCTGACGTTCTGCAATTCACTCAAAAATGGTGCCAAACTGTTGCAAACCATCTCCTGAAAGGTTTTTCGGTGGAAACAGATGTGTTTTTATCATCGGAAACAGAATTAGCCCTCAATGTCTGAACACCTTTTTTTTTGAAAAAATCCCTAAGCCGCGCGGTCACAATTTCTTCAAAATTTCTGACGTTCTGCAATTCACTCAAAAATCGTGCCCAACTGTTGCAAACCATCTCCTGAAAGGTTTTTCGGTGGAAACAGATGTGTTTTTATCATCGGAAACAGAATTAGCCCTCAATGTCTGAACAACTTTTTTAAAAAATATCCCGAAGCCGCGCGGTCACAATTTCTTCAAAATTTCTGACGTTCTTAAATTCACTCAAAAATGGTGCCAAACTGTTGCATACCATCTCCTGAAAGGTTTTTCGGTGGAAACAGATGCGTTTTTATCATCGGAAACAGAATTAGCCCTCAATGTCTGAACAACTTTTTTTAAAAAAAATCCCTAAGCCGCGCGGTCACAATTTCTTCAAAATTTCTGACGTTCTGCAATTCACTCAAAAATGGTGCCAAACTGTTGCAAACCATCTCCTGAAAGGTTTTTCGGTGGAAACAGATGTGTTTTTATCATCGGAAACAGAATTAGCCCTCAATGTCTGAACAACTTTTTTTAAAAAAATCCCTAAGCCCGCGGTCACAATTTCTTCAAAATTTCTGACGTTCTGCAATTCACTCAAAAATCGTGCCCAACTGTTGCAAACCATCTCCTGAAAGGTTTTTCGGTGGAAACAGATGTGTTTTTATCATCGGAAACAGAATTAGCCCTCAATGTCTGAACAACTTTTTAAAAAAATATCCCTAAGCCGCGCGGTCACAATTTCTTCAAAATTTCTGACGTTCTTAAATTCACTCAAAAATGGTGCCAAACTGTTGCAAACCATCTCCTGAAAGGTTTTTCGGTGGAAACAGATGTGTTTTTATCATCGGAAACAGAATTAGCCCTCGATGTCTGAACAACTTTTTTTAAAAAAATCCCTAAGCCGTGCGGTCACAATTTCTTCAAAATTTCTGACGTTCTTAAATTCACTCAAAAATGGTGCCAAACTGTTGCAAACCATCTCCTGAAAGGTTTTTCGGTGGAAACAGGTGGGTTTTTATCATTGGAAACAGAATTAGCCCTCGATGTCTGAACACCTTTTTTTTTGAAAAAATGCCTAAGCCGCGCGGTCACAATTTCTTCAAAATTTCTGACGTTCTGCAATTCACTCAAAAATGGTGCCAAACTGTTGCAAACCATCCCCTTAAAGGTTTTTCGGTTGAAACAGATCTGTTTTTATCATCGGAAACAGAATTAGCCCTCAATGTCTGAACAACTTTTTTTGAAAAAATCCCTAAGCCGCGCGGTCACAATTTCTTCAAAATTTCTGACGTTCTGCAATTCACTCAAAAATGGTGCCAAACTGTTGCAAACCATCCCCTTAAAGGTTTTTCGGTGGAAACAGGTAGGTTTTTATCATCGGAAACAGAATTTGCCCTCGATGTCTGAACAACTTTTTTTGAAAAAATCCCTAAGCCGCGCGGTCACAATTTCTTCAAAATTCCTGACGTTCTGCAATTCACTCAAAAGTGGTGCCAAACTGTTGCAAACCATCTCCTGAAAGGTTTTTCGGTGGAAACAGGTGGGTTTTTATCATCGGAATCAGAATTAGCCTTCGATGTCTGAACAACTTTTTTTTGAAAAAATCCCTAAGCCGCGCGGTCACAATTTCTTCAAAATTTCTGACGTTCTGCAATTCACTCAAAAATGGTGCCAAACTGTTGCAAACCATCTCCTGAAAGGTTTTTCGGTGGAAACAGATGTGTTTTTATCATCGGAAACAGAATTAGCCCTCAATGTCTGAACACCTTTTTTTTTGAAAAAATCCCTAAGCCGCGCGGTCACAATTTCTTCAAAATTTCTGACGTTCTGCAATTCACTCAAAAATCGTGCCCAACTGTTGCAAACCATCTCCTGAAAGGTTTTTCGGTGGAAACAGATGTGTTTTTATCATCGGAAACAGAATTAGCCCTCAATGTCTGAACAACTTTTTTAAAAAATATCCCGAAGCCGCGCGGTCACAATTTCTTCAAAATTTCTGACGTTCTTAAATTCACTCAAAAATGGTGCCAAACTGTTGCAAACCATCTCCTGAAAGGTTTTTCGGTGGAAACAGATGCGTTTTTATCATCGGAAACAGAATTAGCCCTCAATGTCTGAACAACTTTTTTTAAAAAAAATCCCTAAGCCGCGCGGTCACAATTTCTTCAAAATTTCTGACGTTCTTAAATTCACTCAAAAATGGTGCCAAACTGTTGCAAACCATCTCCTGAAAGGTTTTTCGGTGGAAACAGGTGGGTTTTTATCATCGGAAACAGAAGTAGCCCTAGATGTCCGAACAACTTTTTTTTTGAAAAAATCCCTAAGCCGCGCAGTCACAATTTCTTCAAAATTTCTGACGTTCTGCAATTCACTCAAAAATGGTGCCCAAATGTTGCAAACCATCTCCTGAAAGGTTTTTCGGTGGAAACAGATGTGTTTTTATCATCGGAAACAGAATTAGCCCTCAATGTCTGAACAACTTTTTTAAAAAAAATCCCTAAGCCGCTCGGTCACAATTTCTTCAAAATTTCTGACGTTCTTAAATTCACTCAAAAATGGTGCCAAACTGTTGCAAACCATCTCCTGAAAGGTTTTTCGGTGGAAACAGGTGGGTTTTTATCATTGGAAACAGAATTAGCCCTCGATGTCTGAACACCTTTTTTTTTGAAAAAATGCCTAAGCCGCGCGGTCACAATTTCTTCAAAATTTCTGACGTTCTGCAATTCACTCAAAAATGGTGCCAAACTGTTGCAAACCATCCCCTTAAAGGTTTTTCGGTTGAAACAGATCTGTTTTTATCATCGGAAACAGAATTAGCCCTCAATGTCTGAACAACTTTTTTTGAAAAAATCCCTAAGCCGCGCGGTCACAATTTCTTCAAAATTTCTGACGTTCTGCAATTCACTCAAAAATGGTGCCAAACTATTGCAAACCATCCCCTTAAAGGTTTTTCGGTGGAAACAGGTAGGTTTTTATCATCGGAAACAGAATTTGCCCTCGATGTCTGAACAACTTTTTTTGAAAAAATCCCTAAGCCGCGCGGTCACAATTTCTTCAAAATTCCTGACGTTCTGCAATTCACTCAAAAATGGTGCCAAACTGTTGCAAACCATCTCCTGAAAGGTTTTTCGGTGGAAACAGGTGGGTTTTTATCATCGGAATCAGAATTAGCCCTCGATGTCTGAACAACTTTTTTTTGAAAAAATCCCTAAGCCGCGCGGTCACAATTTCTTCAAAATTTCTGACGTTCTGCAATTCACTCAAAAATGGTGCCAAACTGTTGCAAACCATCTCCTGAAAGGTTTTTCGGTGGAAACAGATGTGTTTTTATCATCGGAAACAGAATTAGCCCTCAATGTCTGAACAACTTTTTTTAAAAAAATCCCTAAGCCGCGCGGTCACAATTTCTTCAAAATTTCTGACGTTCTGCAATTCACTCAAAAATCGTGCCCAACTGTTGCAAACCATCTCCTGAAAGGTTTTTCGGTGGAAACAGATGTGTTTTTATCATCGGAAACAGAATTAGCCCTCAATGTCTGAACAACTTTTTTAAAAAATATCCCTAAGCCGCGCGGTCACAATTTCTTCAAAATTTCTGACGTTCTTAAATTCACTCAAAAATGGTGCCAAACTGTTGCAAACCATCTCCTGAAAGGTTTTTCGGTGGAAACAGATGTGTTTTTATCATCGGAAACAGAATTAGCCCTCGATGTCTGAACAACTTTTTTTAAAAAAATCCCTAAGCCGTGCGGTCACAATTTCTTCAAAATTTCTGACGTTCTTAAATTCACTCAAAAATGGTGCCAAACTGTTGCAAACCATCTCCTGAAAGGTTTTTCGGTGGAAACAGGTGGGTTTTTATCATTGGAAACAGAATTAGCCCTCGATGTCTGAACACCTTTTTTTTTGAAAAAATGCCTAAGCCGCGCGGTCACAATTTCTTCAAAATTTCTGACGTTCTGCAATTCACTCAAAAATGGTGCCAAACTGTTGCAAACCATCCCCTTAAAGGTTTTTCGGTTGAAACAGATCTGTTTTTATCATCGGAAACAGAATTAGCCCTCAATGTCTGAACAACTTTTTTTGAAAAAATCCCTAAGCCGCGCGGTCACAATTTCTTCAAAATTTCTGACGTTCTGCAATTCACTCAAAAATGGTGCCAAACTATTGCAAACCATCCCCTTAAAGGTTTTTCGGTGGAAACAGGTAGGTTTTTATCATCGGAAACAGAATTTGCCCTCGATGTCTGAACAACTTTTTTTGAAAAAATCCCTAAGCCGCGCGGTCACAATTTCTTCAAAATTCCTGACGTTCTGCAATTCACTCAAAAATGGTGCCAAACTGTTGCAAACCATCTCCTGAAAGGTTTTTCGGTGGAAACAGGTGGGTTTTTATCATCGGAATCAGAATTAGCCTTCGATGTCTGAACAACTTTTTTTTGAAAAAATCCCTAAGCCGCGCGGTCACAATTTCTTCAAAATTTCTGACGTTCTGCAATTCACTCAAAAATGGTGCCAAACTGTTGCAAACCATCTCCTGAAAGGTTTTTCGGTGGAAACAGATGTGTTTTTATCATCGGAAACAGAATTAGCCCTCAATGTCTGAACAACTTTTTTTAAAAAAATCCCTAAGCCGCGCGGTCACAATTTCTTCAAAATTTCTGACGTTCTGCAATTCACTCAAAAATCGTGCCCAACTGTTGCAAACCATCTCCTGAAAGGTTTTTCGGTGGAAACAGATGTGTTTTTATCATCGGAAACAGAATTAGCCCTCAATGTCTGAACAACTTTTTTAAAAAATATCCCTAAGCCGCGCGGTCACAATTTCTTCAAAATTTCTGACGTTCTTAAATTCACTCAAAAATGGTGCCAAACTGTTGCAAACCATCTCCTGAAAGGTTTTTCGGTGGAAACAGATGTGTTTTTATCATCGGAAACAGAATTAGCCCTCGATGTCTGAACAACTTTTTTAAAAAAAATCCCTAAGCCGTGCGGTCACAATTTCTTCAAAATTTCTGACGTTCTTAAATTCACTCAAAAATGGTGCCAAACTGTTGCAAACCATCTCCTGAAAGGTTTTTCGGTGGAAACAGGTGGGTTTTTATCATTGGAAACAGAATTAGCCCTAGATGTCTGAACACATTTTTTTGGAAAAAATGCCTAAGCCGCGCGGTCACAATTTCTTCAAAATTTCTGACGTTCTTAAATTCACTCAAAAATGGTGCCAAACTGTTGCAAACCATCTCCTGAAAGGTTTTTCGCTGGAAACAGGTAGGTTTTTATCATCGGAAACAGAATTAGCCCTCGATGTCTGAACAACTTTTTTTTTTAAAAAAATGCCTAAGCCGCGCCGTCACAATTTCTTCAAAATTTCTGACGTTCTGCAATTCACTCAAAAATGGTGCCAAACTGTTGCAAACCATCTCCTGAAAGGTTTTTCGGTGGAAACAGGTGGGTTTTTATCATTGGAAACAGAATTAGCCCTCGATGTCTGAACACCTTTTTTTTTGAAAAAATGCCTAAGCCGCGCGGTCACAATTTCTTCAAAATTTCTGACGTTCTGCAATTCACTCAAAAATGGTGCCAAACTGTTGCAAACCATCCCCTTAAAGGTTTTTCGGTTGAAACAGATCTGTTTTTATCATCGGAAACAGAATTAGCCCTCAATGTCTGAACAACTTTTTTTGAAAAAATCCCTAAGCCGCGCGGTCACAATTTCTTCAAAATTTCTGACGTTCTGCAATTCACTCAAAAATGGTGCCAAACTATTGCAAACCATCCCCTTAAAGGTTTTTCGGTGGAAACAGGTAGGTTTTTATCATCGGAAACAGAATTTGCCCTCGATGTCTGAACAACTTTTTTTGAAAAAATCCCTAAGCCGCGCGGTCACAATTTCTTCAAAATTCCTGACGTTCTGCAATTCACTCAAAAATGGTGCCAAACTGTTGCAAACCATCTCCTGAAAGGTTTTTCGGTGGAAACAGGTGGGTTTTTATCATCGGAATCAGAATTAGCCTTCGATGTCTGAACAACTTTTTTTTGAAAAAATCCCTAAGCCGCGCGGTCACAATTTCTTCAAAATTTCTGACGTTCTGCAATTCACTCAAAAATGGTGCCAAACTGTTGCAAACCATCTCCTGAAAGGTTTTTCGGTGGAAACAGATGTGTTTTTATCATCGGAAACAGAATTAGCCCTCAATGTCTGAACAACTTTTTTTAAAAAAATCCCTAAGCCGCGCGGTCACAATTTCTTCAAAATTTCTGACGTTCTGCAATTCACTCAAAAATCGTGCCCAACTGTTGCAAACCATCTCCTGAAAGGTTTTTCGGTGGAAACAGATGTGTTTTTATCATCGGAAACAGAATTAGCCCTCAATGTCTGAACAACTTTTTTAAAAAATATCCCTAAGCCGCGCGGTCACAATTTCTTCAAAATTTCTGACGTTCTTAAATTCACTCAAAAATGGTGCCAAACTGTTGCAAACCATCTCCTGAAAGGTTTTTCGGTGGAAACAGATGTGTTTTTATCATCGGAAACAGAATTAGCCCTCGATGTCTGAACAACTTTTTTAAAAAAAATCCCTAAGCCGTGCGGTCACAATTTCTTCAAAATTTCTGACGTTCTTAAATTCACTCAAAAATGGTGCCAAACTGTTGCAAACCATCTCCTGAAAGGTTTTTCGGTGGAAACAGGTGGGTTTTTATCATTGGAAACAGAATTAGCCCTAGATGTCTGAACACATTTTTTTGGAAAAAATGCCTAAGCCGCGCGGTCACAATTTCTTCAAAATTTCTGACGTTCTTAAATTCACTCAAAAATGGTGCCAAACTGTTGCAAACCATCTCCTGAAAGGTTTTTCGCTGGAAACAGGTAGGTTTTTATCATCGGAAACAGAATTAGCCCTCGATGTCTGAACAACTTTTTTTTTTAAAAAAATGCCTAAGCCGCGCCGTCACAATTTCTTCAAAATTTCTGACGTTCTGCAATTCACTCAAAAATGGTGCCAAACTGTTGCAAACCATCTTCTGAAAGGTTTTTCGGTGGAAACAGGTGGGTTTTTATCATCGGAAACAGAAGTAGCCCTCGATGTCTGAAAAACTTTTTTTTTGAAAAAATCCCTAAGCCGCGCAGTCACAATTTCTTCAAAATTTCTGACGTTCTGCAATTCACTCAAAAATGGTGCCCAACTGTTGCAAACCATCCCCTTAAAGGTTTTTCGGTGGAAACAGGTGGGTTTTTATCATCGGAAACAGAATTAGCCCTCAATGTCTGAACAACTTTTTTTAAAAAAATCCCTAAGCCGCGCGGTCACAATTTCTTCAAAATTTCTGACGTTCTTAAATTCACTCAAAAATGGTGCCAAACTGTTGCAAACCATCTCCTGAAAGGTTTTTCGGTGGAAACAGGTGGGTTTTTATCATCGGAAACAAAATTTTTCCTCGATGTCTGAACACCTTTTTTTTTGAAAAAATGCCTAAGCCGCGCGGTCACAATTTCTTCAAAATTTCTGACGTTCTTAAATTCACTCAAAAATGGTGCCAAACTGTTGCAAACCATCTCCTGAAAGGTTTTTTGGTGGAAACAGGTGGGTTTTTATCATCGGAAACAGAAGTAGCCCTCGATGTCTGAAAACCTTTTTTTTTGAAAAAATCCCTAAGCCGCGCGGTCACAATTTCTTCAAAATTTCTAACGTTCTGCAATTCACTCAAAAATGGTGCCAAACTGTTGCAAACCATCTCCTGAAAGGTTTTTCGGTGGAAACAGGTAGGTTTTTATCATCGGAAACAGAATTAGCCCTCAATGTCTGAACAACTTTTTTTAAAAAAAATCCCTAAGCCGGGCGGTCACAATTTCTTCAAAATTTCTGACGTTCTTAAATTCACTCAAAAATGGTGCCAAACTGTTGCAAACCATCTCCTGAAAGGTTTTTCGGTGGAAACAGGTGGGTTTTTATCATCGGAAACAGAATTTTCCCTCGATGTCTGAACAACTTTTTTTTGAAAAAACCCCTAAGCCGCGCGGTCACACTTTCTTCAAAATTTCTGACGTTCTGCAATTCACTCAAAAATGGTGCCCAACTGTTGCAAACCATCCCCTTAAAGGTTTTTCGGTGGAAACAGGTGGGTTTTTATCATCGGAAACAGAATTAGCCCTCAATGTCTGAACAACTTTTTTAAAAAATATCCCTAAGCCGCGCGGTCACAATTTCTTCAAAATTTCTGACGTTCTTAAATTCACTCAAAAATGGTGCCAAACTGTTGCAAACCATCTCCTGAAAGGTTTTTCGGTGGAAACAGATGTGTTTTTATCATCGGAAACAGAATTAGCCCTCGATGTCTGAACAACTTTTTTAAAAAAAATCCCTAAGCCGTGCGGTCACAATTTCTTCAAAATTTCTGACGTTCTTAAATTCACTCAAAAATGGTGCCAAACTGTTGCAAACCATCTCCTGAAAGGTTTTTCGGTGGAAACAGGTGGGTTTTTATCATTGGAAACAGAATTAGCCCTAGATGTCTGAACACATTTTTTTGGAAAAAATGCCTAAGCCGCGCGGTCACAATTTCTTCAAAATTTCTGACGTTCTTAAATTCACTCAAAAATGGTGCCAAACTGTTGCAAACCATCTCCTGAAAGGTTTTTCGCTGGAAACAGGTAGGTTTTTATCATCGGAAACAGAATTAGCCCTCGATGTCTGAACACCTTTTTTTTTAAAAAAAATGCCTAAGCCGCGCCGTCACAATTTCTTCAAAATTTCTGACGTTCTGCAATTCACTCAAAAATGGTGCCAAACTGTTGCAAACCATCTTCTGAAAGGTTTTTCGGTGGAAACAGGTGGGTTTTTATCATCGGAAACAGAAGTAGCCCTCGATGTCTGAAAAACTTTTTTTTTGAAAAAATCCCTAAGCCGCGCAGTCACAATTTCTTCAAAATTTCTGACGTTCTGCAATTCACTCAAAAATGGTGCCCAACTGTTGCAAACCATCCCCTTAAAGGTTTTTCGGTGGAAACAGGTGGGTTTTTATCATCGGAAACAGAATTAGCCCTCAATGTCTGAACAACTTTTTTTAAAAAAATCCCTAAGCCGCGCGGTCACAATTTCTTCAAAATTTCTGACGTTCTTAAATTCACTCAAAAATGGTGCCAAACTGTTGCAAACCATCTCCTGAAAGGTTTTTCGGTGGAAACAGGTGGGTTTTTATCATCGGAAACAAAATTTTTCCTCGATGTCTGAACACCTTTTTTTTTGAAAAAATGCCTAAGCCGCGCGGTCACAATTTCTTCAAAATTTCTGACGTTCTTAAATTCACTCAAAAATGGTGCCAAACTGTTGCAAACCATCTCCTGAAAGGTTTTTTGGTGGAAACAGGTGGGTTTTTATCATCGGAAACAGAAGTAGCCCTCGATGTCTGAAAAACTTTTTTTTTGAAAAAATCCCTAAGCCGCGCGGTCACAATTTCTTCAAAATTTCTAACGTTCTGCAATTCACTCAAAAATGGTGCCAAACTGTTGCAAACCATCTCCTGAAAGGTTTTTCGGTGGAAACAGGTAGGTTTTTATCATCGGAAACAGAATTAGCCCTCAATGTCTGAACAACTTTTTTTAAAAAAAATCCCTAAGCCGGGCGGTCACAATTTCTTCAAAATTTCTGACGTTCTTAAATTCACTCAAAAATGGTGCCAAACTGTTGCAAACCATCTCCTGAAAGGTTTTTCGGTGGAAACAGGTGGGTTTTTATCATCGGAAACAGAATTTGCCCTCGATGTCTGAACAACTTTTTTTTGAAAAAACCCCTAAGCCGCGCGGTCACACTTTCTTCAAAATTTCTGACGTTCTGCAATTCACTCAAAAATGGTGCCCAACTGTTGCAAACCATCCCCTTAAAGGTTTTTCGGTGGAAACAGGTGGGTTTTTATCATCGGAAACAGAATTAGCCCTCAATGTCTGAACAACTTTTTTTAAAAAAATCCCTAAGCCGCGTGGTCACAATTTCTTCAAAATTTCTGACGTTCTTAAATTCACTCAAAAATGGTGCCAAACTGTTGCAAACCATCTCCTGAAAGGTTTTTCGGTGGAAACAGGTGGGTTTTTATCATCGGAAACAGAATTAGTCCTCGATGTCTGAACACCTTTTTTTTTGAAAAAATGCCTAAGCCGCTCGGTCACAATTTCTTCAAAATTTCTGACGTTCTGCAATTCACTCAAAAATGGTGCCAAACTGTTGCAAACCATCCCCTTAAAGGTTTTTCGGTTGAAACAGATGTGTTTTTATCATCGGAAACAGAATTAGCCCTCAATGTCTGAACAACTTTTTTTTAAAAAATCCCTAAGCCGCGCGGTCACAATTTCTTCAAAATTTCTGACGTTCTGCAATTCACTCAAAAATGGTGCCAAACTGTTGCAAACCATCTCCTGAAAGGTTTTTTGGTGGAAACAGGTGGGTTTTTATCATCGGAAACAGAAGTAGCCCTCGATGTCTGAAAACCTTTTTTTTTGAAAAAATCCCTAAGCCGCGCGGTCACAATTTCTTCAAAATTTCTAACGTTCTGCAATTCACTCAAAAATGGTGCCAAACTGTTGCAAACCATCTCCTGAAAGGTTTTTCGGTGGAAACAGGTAGGTTTTTATCATCGGAAACAGAATTAGCCCTCAATGTCTGAACAACTTTTTTTAAAAAAAATCCCTAAGCCGGGCGGTCACAATTTCTTCAAAATTTCTGACGTTCTTAAATTCACTCAAAAATGGTGCCAAACTGTTGCAAACCATCTCCTGAAAGGTTTTTCGGTGGAAACAGGTGGGTTTTTATCATCGGAAACAGAATTTTCCCTCGATGTCTGAACAACTTTTTTTTGAAAAAACCCCTAAGCCGCGCGGTCACACTTTCTTCAAAATTTCTGACGTTCTGCAATTCACTAAAAAATGGTGCCCAACTGTTGCAAACCATCCCCTTAAAGGTTTTTCGGTGGAAACAGGTGGGTTTTTATCATCGGAAACAGAATTAGCCCTCAATGTCTGAACAACTTTTTTAAAAAATATCCCTAAGCCGCGCGGTCACAATTTCTTCAAAATTTCTGACGTTCTTAAATTCACTCAAAAATGGTGCCAAACTGTTGCAAACCATCTCCTGAAAGGTTTTTCGGTGGAAACAGATGTGTTTTTATCATCGGAAACAGAATTAGCCCTCGATGTCTGAACAACTTTTTTAAAAAAAATCCCTAAGCCGTGCGGTCACAATTTCTTCAAAATTTCTGACGTTCTTAAATTCACTCAAAAATGGTGCCAAACTGTTGCAAACCATCTCCTGAAAGGTTTTTCGGTGGAAACAGGTGGGTTTTTATCATTGGAAACAGAATTAGCCCTAGATGTCTGAACACATTTTTTTGGAAAAAATGCCTAAGCCGCGCGGTCACAATTTCTTCAAAATTTCTGACGTTCTTAAATTCACTCAAAAATGGTGCCAAACTGTTGCAAACCATCTCCTGAAAGGTTTTTCGCTGGAAACAGGTAGGTTTTTATCATCGGAAACAGAATTAGCCCTCGATGTCTGAACACCTTTTTTTTTTAAAAAAATGCCTAAGCCGCGCCGTCACAATTTCTTCAAAATTTCTGACGTTCTGCAATTCACTCAAAAATGGTGCCAAACTGTTGCAAACCATCTTCTGAAAGGTTTTTCGGTGGAAACAGGTGGGTTTTTATCATCGGAAACAGAAGTAGCCCTCGATGTCTGAAAAACTTTTTTTTTGAAAAAATCCCTAAGCCGCGCAGTCACAATTTCTTCAAAATTTCTGACGTTCTGCAATTCACTCAAAAATGGTGCCCAACTGTTGCAAACCATCCCCTTAAAGGTTTTTCGGTGGAAACAGGTGGGTTTTTATCATCGGAAACAGAATTAGCCCTCAATGTCTGAACAACTTTTTTTAAAAAAATCCCTAAGCCGCGCGGTCACAATTTCTTCAAAATTTCTGACGTTCTTAAATTCACTCAAAAATGGTGCCAAACTGTTGCAAACCATCTCCTGAAAGGTTTTTCGGTGGAAACAGGTGGGTTTTTATCATCGGAAACAAAATTTTTCCTCGATGTCTGAACACCTTTTTTTTTGAAAAAATGCCTAAGCCGCGCGGTCACAATTTCTTCAAAATTTCTGACGTTCTTAAATTCACTCAAAAATGGTGCCAAACTGTTGCAAACCATCTCCTGAAAGGTTTTTTGGTGGAAACAGGTGGGTTTTTATCATCGGAAACAGAAGTAGCCCTCGATGTCTGAAAAACTTTTTTTTTGAAAAAATCCCTAAGCCGCGCGGTCACAATTTCTTCAAAATTTCTAACGTTCTGCAATTCACTCAAAAATGGTGCCAAACTGTTGCAAACCATCTCCTGAAAGGTTTTTCGGTGGAAACAGGTAGGTTTTTATCATCGGAAACAGAATTAGCCCTCAATGTCTGAACAACTTTTTTTAAAAAAAATCCCTAAGCCGGGCGGTCACAATTTCTTCAAAATTTCTGACGTTCTTAAATTCACTCAAAAATGGTGCCAAACTGTTGCAAACCATCTCCTGAAAGGTTTTTCGGTGGAAACAGGTGGGTTTTTATCATCGGAAACAGAATTTGCCCTCGATGTCTGAACAACTTTTTTTTGAAAAAACCCCTAAGCCGCGCGGTCACACTTTCTTCAAAATTTCTGACGTTCTGCAATTCACTCAAAAATGGTGCCCAACTGTTGCAAACCATCCCCTTAAAGGTTTTTCGGTGGAAACAGGTGGGTTTTTATCATCGGAAACAGAATTAGCCCTCAATGTCTGAACAACTTTTTTTAAAAAAATCCCTAAGCCGCGTGGTCACAATTTCTTCAAAATTTCTGACGTTCTTAAATTCACTCAAAAATGGTGCCAAACTGTTGCAAACCATCTCCTGAAAGGTTTTTCGGTGGAAACAGGTGGGTTTTTATCATCGGAAACAGAATTAGTCCTCGATGTCTGAACACCTTTTTTTTTGAAAAAATGCCTAAGCCGCTCGGTCACAATTTCTTCAAAATTTCTGACGTTCTGCAATTCACTCAAAAATGGTGCCAAACTGTTGCAAACCATCCCCTTAAAGGTTTTTCGGTTGAAACAGATGTGTTTTTATCATCGGAAACAGAATTAGCCCTCAATGTCTGAACAACTTTTTTTAAAAAAATCCCTAAGCCGCGCGGTCACAATTTCTTCAAAATTTCTGACGTTCTGCAATTCACTCAAAAATCGTGCCCAACTGTTGCAAACCATCTCCTGAAAGGTTTTTCGGTGGAAACAGATGTGTTTTTATCATCGGAAACAGAATTAGCCCTCAATGTCTGAACAACTTTTTTTAAAAAAATCCCTAAGCCGCGCGGTCACAATTTCTTCAAAATTTCTGACGTTCTTAAATTCACTCAAAAATGGTGCCAAACTGTTGCAAACCATCTCCTGAAAGGTTTTTCGGTGGAAACAGGTGGGTTTTTATCATCGGAAACAGAATTTGCCCTCGATGTCTGAACAACTTTTTTTTGAAAAAACCCCTAAGCCGCGCGGTCACACTTTCTTCGAAATTTCTGACGTTCTGCAATTCACTCAAAAATGGTGCCCAACTGTTGCAAACCATCCCCTTAAAGGTTTTTCGGTGGAAACAGGTGGGTTTTTATCATCGGAAACAGAATTAGCCCTCAATGTCTGAACAACTTTTTTTAAAAAAATCCCTAAGCCGCGCGGTCACAATTTCTTCAAAATTTCTGACGTTCTTAAATTCACTCAAAAATGGTGCCAAACTGTTGCAAACCATCTCCTGAAAGGTTTTTCGGTGGAAACAGGTGGGTTTTTATCATCGAAAACAAAATTTTTCCTCGATGTCTGAACACCTTTTTTTTTGAAAAAATGCCTAAGCCGCGCGGTCACAATTTCTTCAAAATTTCTGACGTTCTTAAATTCACTCAAAAATGGTGCCAAACTGTTGCAAACCATCTCCTGAAAGGTTTTTCGGTGGAAACAGGTGGGTTTTTATCATCGGAAACAGAATTTGCCCTCGATGTCTGAACAACTTTTTTTTGAAAAAACCCCTAAGCCGCGCGGTCACACTTTCTTCAAAATTTCTGACGTTCTGCAATTCACTCAAAAATGGTGCCCAACTGTTGCAAACCATCCCCTTAAAGGTTTTTCGGTGGAAACAGGTGGGTTTTTATCATCGGAAACAGAATTAGCCCTCAATGTCTGAACAACTTTTTTTAAAAAAATCCCTAAGCCGCGCGGTCACAATTTCTTCAAAATTTCTGACGTTCATAAATTCACTCAAAAATGGTGCCAAACTGTTGCAAACCATCTCCTGAAAGGTTTTTCGGTGGAAACAGGTGGGTTTTTATCATCGGAAACAGAATTAGTCCTCGATGTCTGAACACCTTTTTTTTTGAAAAAATGCCTAAGCCGCTCGGTCACAATTTCTTCAAAATTTCTGACGTTCTGCAATTCACTCAAAAATGGTGCCAAACTGTTGCAAACCATCCCCTTAAAGGTTTTTCGGTTGAAACAGATGTGTTTTTATCATCGGAAACAGAATTAGCCCTCAATGTCTGAACAACTTTTTTTTAAAAAATCCCTAAGCCGCGCGGTCACAATTTCTTCAAAATTTCTGACGTTCTGCAATTCACTCAAAAATCGTGCCCAACTGTTGCAAACCATCTCCTGAAAGGTTTTTCGGTGGAAACAGATGTGTTTTTATCATCGGAAACAGAATTAGCCCTCAATGTCTGAACAACTTTTTTTAAAAAAATCCCTAAGCCGCGCGGTCACAATTTCTTCAAAATTTCTGACGTTCTTAAATTCACTCAAAAATGGTGCCAAACTGTTGCAAACCATCTCCTGAAAGGTTTTTCGGTGGAAACAGGTAGGTTTTTATCATCGGAAACAGAATTAGCCCTCGATGTCTGAACACCTTTTTTTTAAAAAAAATGCCTAAGCCGCGCGGTCACAATTTCTTCAAAATTTCTGACGTTCTGCAATTCACTCAAAAATGGTGCCAAACTGTTGCAAACCATCTTCTGAAAGGTTTTTCGGTGGAAACAGGTGGGTTTTTATCATCGGAAACAGAAGTAGCCCTCGATGTCTGAAAAACTTTTTTTTTGAAAAAATCCCTAAGCCGCGCGGTCACAATTTCTTCAAAATTTCTGACGTTCTGCAATTCACTCAAAAATGGTTCCAAACTGTTGCAAACCATCTCCTGAAAGGTTTTTCGGTGGAAACAGATGTGTTTTTATCATCGGAAACAGAATTAGCCCTCAATGTCTGAACAACTTTTTTTTAAAAAAATCCCTAAGCCGCGCGGTCACAATTTCTTCAAAATTTCTGACGTTCTTAAATTCACTCAAAAATGGTGCCAAACTGTTGCAAACCATCTCCTGAAAGGTTTTTCGGTGGAAACAGGTGGGTTTTTATCATCGGAAACAGAATTTGCCCTCGATGTCTGAACAACTTTTTTTTGAAAAAACCCCTAAGCCGCGCGATCACACTTTCTTCAAAATTTCTGACGTTCTGCAATTCACTCAAAAATGGTGCCCAACTGTTGCAAACCATCCCCTTAAAGGTTTTTCGGTGGAAACAGGTGGGTTTTTATCATCGGAAACAGAATTAGCCCTCAATGTCTGAACAACTTTTTAAAAAAAAAATCCCTAAGCCGCGCGGTCACAATTTCTTCAAAATTTCTGACGTTCTTAAATTCACTCAAAAATGGTGCCAAACTGTTGCAAACCATCTCCTGAAAGGTTTTTCGGTGGAAACAGGTGGGTTTTTATCATCGAAAACAGAATTAGTCCTCGATGTCTGAACACCTTTTTTTTTGAAAAAATGCCTAAGCCGCGCGGTCACAATTTCTTCAAAATTTCTAACGTTCTGCAATTCACTCAAAAATGGTGCCAAACTGTTGCAAACCATCCCCTTAAAGGTTTTTCGGTTGAAACAGATCTGTTTTTATCATCGGAAACAGAATTAGCCCTCGATGTCTGAACAACTTTTTTTAAAAAAATCCCTAAGCCGCGCGGTCACAATTTCTTCAAAATTTCTGACGTTCTGCAATTCACTCAAAAATGGCGCCCAACTGTTGCAAACCATCTCCTGAAAGGTTTTTCGGTGGAAACAGATGTGTTTTTATCATCGGAAACAGAATTAGCCCTCAATGTCTGAACAACTTTTTTAAAAAAAATCCCTAAGCCGCGCGGTCACAATTTCTTCAAAATTTCTGACGTTCTGCAATTCACTCAAAAATGGTGCCCAACTGTTGCAAACCATCCCCTGAAAGGTTTTTCGGTGGAAACAGGTGGGTTTTTATCATCGGAAACAGAATTAGCCCTCAATGTCTGAACAACTTTTTTTAAAAAAATCCCTAAGCCGCGCGGTCACAATTTCTTCAAAATTTCTGACGTTCTTAAATTCACTCAAAAATGGTGCCAAACTGTTGCAAACCATCCCCTTAAAGGTTTTTCGGTTGAAACAGATTTGTTTTTATCATCAGAAACAGAATTAGCCCTCAATGTCTGAACAACTTTTTTTGAAAAAATCCCTAAGCCGCGCGGTCACAATTTCTTCAAAATTTCTGACGTTCTGCAATTCACTCAAAAATGGTGCCCAACTGTTGCAAACCATCCCCTTAAAGGTTTTTCGATGGAAACAGATGTGTTTTTATCATCGGAAACAGAATTAGCCCTCAATGTCTGAACAACTTTTTTTAAAAAAAATCGCTAAGCCGCGCGGTCACAATTTCTTCAAAATTTCTGACGTTCTTAAATTCACTCAAAAATGGTGCCAAACTGTTGCAAACCATCTCCTGAAAGGTTTTTCGGTGGAAACAGGTGGGTTTTTATCATCGGAAACAGAATTAGCCCTCGATGTCTGAACACCTTTTTTTTTGAAAAAATGCCTAAGCCGCGCGGTCACAATTTCTTCAAAATTTCTGACGTTCTGCAATTCACTCAAAAATGGTGCCAAACTGTTGCAAACCATCTCCTGAAAGGTTTTTCAATGGAAACAGATGTGTTTTTATCATCGGAAACAGAATTAGCCCTCAATGTCTGAACAACTTTTTAAAAAAAAAATCCCTAAGCCGCGCGGTCACAATTTCTTCAAAATTTCTGACGTTCTTAAATTCACTCAAAAATGGTGCCAAACTGTTGCAAACCATCTCCTGAAAGGTTTTTCGGTGGAAACAGGTGGGTTTTTATCATCGGAAACAGAATTAGACCTCGATGTCTGAACAACTTTTTTTTTGAAAAAACCCCTAAGCCGCGCGGTCACACTTTCTTCAAAATTTCTGACGTTCTGCAATTCACTCAAAAATGGTGCCCAACTGTTGCAAACCATCCCCTTAAAGGTTTTTCGGTGGAAACAGGTGGGTTTTTATCATCGGAAACAGAATTAGCCCTCAATGTCTGAACAACTTTTTTTAAAAAAATCCCTAAGCCGCGCGGTCACAATTTCTTCAAAATTTCTAATGTTCTGCAATTCACTCAAAAATGGTGCCAAACTGTTGAAAACCATCCCCTGAAAGGTTTTTCGGTGGAAACAGGTGGGTTTTTATCATCGGAAATAGAATTAGCCCTCGATGTCTGAACAACTTTTTTTTGAAAAAACCCCTAAGCCGCGCGGTCACACTTTCTTCAAAATTTCTGACGTTCTGCAATTCACTCAAAAATGGTGCCCAACTGTTGCAAACCATCCCCTTAAAGGTTTTTCGGTGGAAACAGGTGGGTTTTTATCATCGGAAACAGAATTAGCCCTCAATGTCTGAACAACTTTTTTTAAAAAAATCCCTAAGCCGCGCGGTCACAATTTCTTCAAAATTTCTGACGTTCTTAAATTCACTCAAAAATGGTGCCAAACTGTTGCAAACCATCTCCTGAAAGGTTTTTCGGTGGAAACAGGTGGGTTTTTATCATCGGAAACAGAATTAGCCCTCGATGTCTGAACACCTTTTTTTTTGAAAAAATGCCTAAGCCGCGCGGTCACAATTTCTTCAAAATTTCTGACGTTCTGCAATTCACTCAAAAATGGTGCCGAACTGTTGCAAACCATCTCCTGAAAGGTTTTTCAATGGAAACAGATGTGTTTTTATCATCGGAAACAGAATTAGCCCTCAATGTCTGAACAACTTTTTTTAAAAAAAATCCCTAAGCCGCGCGGTCACAATTTCTTCAAAATTTCTGACGTTTTTAATTAACTCAAAAATGGTGCCAAACTGTTGCAAACCATCTCCTGAAAGGTTTTTCGGTGGAAACAGGTGGGTTTTTATCATCGGAAACAGAATTAGCCCTCGATGTCTGAACAACTTTTTTTTGAAAAATTCCCTAAGCCGCGCGTTCACAATATCTTCAAAATTTCTGACGTTCTACAATTCACTCAAAAATGGTGCCAAACTGTTGCAAACCATCCCCTGAAAGGTTTTTCGGTGGAAACAGGTGGGTTTTTATCATCGGAAACAGAATTAGCCCTCAATGTCTGAACAACTTTTTTTAAAAAAATCCCTAAGCCGCGCGGTCACACTTTCTTCAAAATTTCTGACGTTCTTAAATTCACTCAAAAATGGTGCCAAACTGTTGCAAACCATCTCCTGAAAGTTTTTTCGGTGGAAACAGGTGGGTTTTTATCATCGGAAACAGAATTAGTCCTCGATGTCTGAACACCTTTTTTTTTAAAAAAATGCCTAAGCCGCGCGGTCACAATTTCTTCAAAATTTCTGACGTTCTGCAATTCACTCAAAAATGGTGCCAAACTGTTGCAAACCATCCCCTTAAAGGTTTTTCGGTTGAAACAGATCTGTTTCTATCATCGGAAACAGAATTAGCCCTCAATGTCTGAACAACTTTTTTTGAAAAAATCCCTAAGCCGCGTGGTCACAATTTCTTCAAAATTTCTGACGTTCTGCAATTCACTCAAAAATGGTGCCAAACTGTTGCAAACCATCCCCTTAAAGGTTTTTCGGTTGAAACAGATCCCTTTTTTTATCATCGGAAACAGAATTAGCCCTCAATGTCTGAACTACCTTTTTGGAAAAAATCCCTAAGCCGCGCGGTCACAATTTCTTCAAAATTTCTGACGTTCTGCAATTCACTCAAAAATGGTGCCAAACTGTTGCAAACCATCTTCTGAAAGGTTTTTCGGTGGAAACAGGTGGGTTTTTATCATCGGAAACACAATTAGCCCTCAATGTCTAAACAACGTTTTTTAAAAAAATACCTAAGCCGCGCGGTCACAATTTCTTCAAAATTTCTGACGTTCTGCAATTCACTCAAAAATGGTGCCAAACTGTTGCAAACCATCTCCTGAAAGGTTTTTCGATGGAAACAGATGTGTTTTTATCATCGGAAACAGAATTAGCCCTCAATGTCTGAACAACTTTTTTTTAAAAAAAATCCCTAAGCCTTCAAAATTTCTGACGTTCTTAAATTCACTCAAAAATGGTGCCAAACTGTTGCAAACCATCTCCTGAAAGGTTTTTCGGTGGAAACAAGTGGGTTTTTATCATCGGAAACAGAAGTAGCCCTCGATGTCTGAACAACTTTTTTTTGAAAAAAGCCCTAAACGCGCGGTCACAATTTCTTCAAAATTTCTGACGTTCTGCAATTCACTCAAAAATGGTGCCAAACTGTTGCAAACCATCCCCCGAATGGTTTTTCGGTGGAAACAGGTGGGTTTTTATCATCGGAAACAGAATTAGCCCTCGATGTCTGAACAACTTTTTTTTGAAAAAATCCCTAAGCCGCGCTGTCACAATTTCTTCAAAATTTCTGACGTTCTGCAATTCACTCAAAAATGGTGCCAAACTGTTGCAAACCATCTCCTGAAAGGTTTTTCGGTGGAAACAGGTGGGTTTTTATCATCGGAAACAGAATTAGCCCTCGATGTCTGAACAACTTTTTTTGAAAAAATCCCTAAGCCGCGCGGTCACAATTTCTTCAAAATTTCTGACGTTCTGCAATTCACTCAAAAATGGTGCCAAACTGTTGCAAACCATCCCCTTAAAGGTTTTTCGGTTGAAACAGATCCCTTTTTTTATCATCGGAAACAGAATTAGCCCTCGATGTCTGAACAACTTTTTTTTCGAAAAACCCCCTAAGCCGCGCGGTCACACTTTCTTCAAAATTTCTGACGTTCTGCAATTCACTCAAAAATGGTGCCCAACTGTTGCAAACCATCCCCTTAAAGGTTTTTCGGTGGAAACAGGTGGGTTTTTATCATCGGAAACAGAATTAGCCCTCAATGTCTGAACAACTTTTTTTAAAAAAAATCCCTCAGCCGCGCGGTCACAATTTCTTCAAAATTTCCGACGTTTTTAATTCACTCAAAAATGGTGCCAAACTGTTGCAAACCATCTCCTGAAAGGTTTTTCGGTGGAAACAGGTGGGTTTTTATCATCGGAAACAGAATTAGCCCTCGATGTCTGAACACCTTTTTTTTAAAAAAAATCCCTAAGCCGCGCGGTCACAATTTCTTCAAAATTTCTGACGTTCTGCAATTCACTCAAAAATGGTGCCAAACTGTTGCAAACCATCTCCTGAAAGGTTTTTCGGTGGAAACAGATGCGTTTTTATCATCGGAAACAGAATTAGCCCTCAATGTCTGAACAACATTTTTTAAAAAAAATCCCTAAGCCGCGCGGTCACAATTTCTTCAAAATTTCTGACGTTTTTAATTCACTCAAAAATGGTGCCAAACTGTTGCAAACCATCTCCTGAAAGGTTTTTCGGTGGAAACAGGTGGGTTTTTATCATCGGAAACAGAATTAGACCTCAATGTCTGAACAACTTTTTTTTTGAAAAAACCCCTAAGCCGCGCGTTCACAATATCTTCAAAATTTCTGACGTTCTGCAATTCACTCAAAAATGGTGCCCAACTGTTGCAAACCATCCCCTGAAAGGTTTTTCGGTGGAAACAGGTGGGTTTTTATCATCGGAAACAGAATTAGCCCTCAATGTCTGAACACCTTTTTTTTTGAAAAAATGCCTAAGCCGCGCGGTCACAATTTCTTCAAAATTTCTGACGTTCTGCAATTCACTCAAAAATGGTGCCAAACTGTTGCAAACCATCTCCTGAAAGATTTTTCAATGGAAACAGATGTGTTTTTAACATCGGAAACAGAATTAGCCCTCAATGTCTGAACAACTTTTTTAAAAAAAATCCCTAAGCCGCGCGGTCACAATTTCTTCAAAATTTCTAATGTTCTGCAATTCACTCAAAAATGGTGCCAAACTGTTGCAAACCATCTCCTGAAAGGTTTTTCGGTGGAAACAGGTGGGTTTTTATCATCGGAAATAGAATTAGCCCTCGATGTCTGAACAACTTTTTTTTGAAAAATTCCCTAAGCCGCGCGTTCACAATATCTTCAAAATTTCTGACGTTCTGCAATTCACTCAAAAATGGTGCCAAACTGTTGCAAACCATCCCCTGAAAGGTTTTTCGGTGGAAACAGGTGGGTTTTTATCATCGGAAACAGAATTAGCCCTCAATGTCTGAACAACTTTTTTTAAAAAAATCCCTAAGCCGCGCGGTCACAATTTCTTCAAAATTTCTGACGTTCTTAAATTCACTCAAAAATGGTGCCAAACTGTTGCAAACCATCTCCTGAAAGGTTTTTCGGTGGAAACAGGTGGGTTTTTATCATCGGAAACAGAATTAGTCCTCGATGTCTGAACACCTTTTTTTTTAAAAAAATGCCTAAGCCGCGCGGTCACAATTTCTTCAAAATTTCTGACGTTCTGCAATTCACTCAAAAATGCTGCCAAACTGTTGCAAACCATCCCCTTAAAGGTTTTTCGGTTGAAACAGATCTGTTTTTATCATCGGAAACAGAATTAGCCCTCAATGTCTGAACAACTTTTTTTGAAAAAATCCCTAAGCCGCGTGGTCACAATTTCTTCAAAATTTCTGACGTTCTGCAATTCACTCAAAAATGGTGCCAAACTGTTGCAAACCATCCCCTTAAAGGTTTTTCGGTTGAAACAGATCCCTTTTTTTATCATCGGAAACAGAATTAGCCCTCAATGTCTGAACTACTTTTTTTGAAAAAATCCCTAAGCCGCGCGGTCACAATTTCTTCAAAATTTCTGACGTTCTGCAATTCACTCAAAAATGGTGCCAAACTGTTGCAAACCATCTTCTGAAAGGTTTTTCGGTGGAAACAGGTGGGTTTTTATCATCGGAAACAGAATTAGCCCTCAATGTCTAAACAACGTTTTTTAAAAAAATACCTAAGCCGCGCGGTCACAATTTCTTCAAAATTTCTGACGTTCTTAAATTCACTCAAAAATGGTGCCAAACTGTTGCAAACCATCTCCTGAAAGGTTTTTCGGTGGAAACAGGTGGGTTTTTATCATCGGAAACAGAATTAGCCCTCAATGTCTGAACAACTTTTTTTTTAAAAAAATCCCTAAGCCTTCAAAATTTCTGACGTTCTTAAATTCACTCAAAAATGGTGCCAAACTGTTGCAAACCATCTGCTGAAAGGTTTTTCGGTGGAAACAAGTGGGTTTTTATCATCGGAAACAGAAGTAGCCCTCGATGTCTGAACAACTTTTTTTTGAAAAAATCCCTAAGCCGCGCGGTCACAATTTCTTCAAAATTTCTGACGTTCTGCAATTCACTCAAAAATGGTGCCAAACTGTTGCAAACCATCCCCTGAAAGGTTTTTCGGTGGAAACAGGTGGGTTTTTATCATCGGAAACAGAATTAGCCCTCGATGTCTGAACAACTTTTTTTTGAAAAAATCCCTAAGCCGCGCGGTCACAATTTCTTCAAAATTTCTAATGTTCTGCAATTCACTCAAAAATGGTGCCAAACAGTTGAAAACCATCCCCTGAAAGGTTTTTCGGTGGAAACAGGTGGGTTTTTATCATCGGAAATAGAATTAGCCCTCGATGTCTGAACACCTTTTTTTTGAAAAATTCCCTAATCCGCGCGTTCACAATATCTTCAAAATTTCTGACGTTCTGCAATTCACTCAAAAATGGTGCCAAACTGTTGCAAACCATCCCCTGAAAGGTTTTTCGGTGGAAACAGGTGGGTTTTTATCATCGGAAACAGAATTAGCCCTCAATGTCTGAACAACTTTTTTTAAAAAAAATCCCTTAAAATGGTGCCAAACTGTTGCAAACCATCTCCTGAAAGGTTTTTCGGTGGAAACAGGTGGGTTTTTATCATCGGAAACAGAATTAGTCCTCGATGTCTGAACACCTTTTTTTTAAAAAAAATGCCTAAGCCGCGCGGTCACAATTTCTTCAAAATTTCTGACGTTCTGCAATTCACTCAAAAATGGTGCCCAACTGTTGCAAACCATCCCCTTAAAGGTTTTTCGGTTGAAACAGATCTGTTTTTATCATCGGAAACAGAATTAGCCCTCAATGTCTGAACAACTTTTTTTGAAAAAATCCCTAAGCCGCGTGGTCACAATTTCTTCAAAATTTCTGACGTTCTGCAATTCACTCAAAAATGGTGCCAAACTGTTGCAAACCATCTCCTGAAAGGTTTTTCGATGGAAACAGATGTGTTTTTATCATCGGAAACAGAATTAGCCCTCAATGTCTGAACAACTTTTTTTTAAAAAAAATCCCTAAGCCTTCAAAATTTCTGACGTTCTTAAATTCACTCAAAAATGGTGCCAAACTGTTGCAAACCATCTCCTGAAAGGTTTTTCGGTGGAAACAAGTGGGTTTTTATCATCGGAAACAGAAGTAGCCCTCGATGTCTGAACAACTTTTTTTTGAAAAAATCCCTAAGCCGCGCGGTCACAATTTCTTCAAAATTTCTGACGTTCTGCAATTCACTCAAAAATGGTGCCAAACTGTTGCAAACCATCCCCTGAAAGGTTTTTCGGTGGAAACAGGTGGGTTTTTATCATCGGAAACAGAATTAGCCCTCGATGTCTGAACAACTTTTTTTAAAAAAAATCCCTAAGCCGTGCGGTCACAATTTCTTCAAAATTTCTGACGTTCTGCAATTCACTCAAAAATGGTGCCAAACTGTTGAAAACCATCCCCTGAAAGGTTTTTCGGTGGAAACAGGTGGGTTTTTATCATCGGAAACAGAATTAGCCCTCGATGTCTGAACAACTTTTTTTTGAAAAAATTCCTAAGCCGCGCGGTCACAATTTCTTCAAAATTTCTGACGTTCTGCAATTCACTCAAAAATGGTGCCAAACTGTTGCAAACCATCCCCTGAAAGGTTTTTCGGTGGAAACAGGTGGGTTTTTATCATCGGAAACAGAATTAGCCCTCAATGTCTGAACAACTTTTTTTAAAAAAATCCCTAAGCCGCGCGGTCACAATTTCCTCAAAATTTCTGACGTTCTTAAATTCACTCAAAAATGGTGCCAAACTGTTTCAAACCATCTTCTGAAAGGTTTTTCGGTGGAAACAGGTGGGTTTTTATCATCAGAAACAGAATTAGCCCTCGATGTCTGAACAACTTTTTTTTGAAAAAATCCCTAAGCCGCGCGGTCACAATTTCTTCAAAATTTCTGACGTTATGCCATTCACTCAAAAATGGTGCCAAACTGTTGCAAACCATCTCCTGAAAGGTTTTTCGGTGGAAACAGATGTGTTTTTATCATCGGAAACAGAATTAGCCCTCAATGTCTGAACAACTTTTTTTTTAAAAAAATCCCTAAGCCTTCAAAATTTCTGACGTTCTTAAATTCACTCAAAAATGGTGCCAAACTGTTGCAAACCATCTGCTGAAAGGTTTTTCGGTGGAAACAAGTGGGTTTTTATCATCGGAAACAGAAGTAGCCCTCGATGTCTGAACAACTTTTTTTTGAAAAAATCCCTAAGCCGCGCGGTCACAATTTCTTCAAAATTTCTGACGTTCTGCAATTCACTCAAAAATGGTGCCAAACTGTTGCAAACCATCCCCTGAAAGGTTTTTCGGTGGAAACAGGTGGGTTTTTATCATCGGAAACAGAATTAGCCCTCGATGTCTGAACAACTTTTTTTTGAAAAAATCCCTAAGCCGCGCGGTCACAATTTCTTCAAAATTTCTAATGTTCTGCAATTCACTCAAAAATGGTGCCAAACAGTTGAAAACCATCCCCTGAAAGGTTTTTCGGTGGAAACAGGTGGGTTTTTATCATCGGAAATAGAATTAGCCCTCGATGTCTGAACACCTTTTTTTTGAAAAATTCCCTAATCCGCGCGTTCACAATATCTTCAAAATTTCTGACGTTCTGCAATTCACTCAAAAATGGTGCCAAACTGTTGCAAACCATCCCCTGAAAGGTTTTTCGGTGGAAACAGGTGGGTTTTTATCATCGGAAACAGAATTAGCCCTCAATGTCTGAACAACTTTTTTTAAAAAAAATCCCTTAAAATGGTGCCAAACTGTTGCAAACCATCTCCTGAAAGGTTTTTCGGTGGAAACAGGTGGGTTTTTATCATCGGAAACAGAATTAGTCCTCGATGTCTGAACACCTTTTTTTTAAAAAAAATGCCTAAGCCGCGCGGTCACAATTTCTTCAAAATTTCTGACGTTCTGCAATTCACTCAAAAATGGTGCCCAACTGTTGCAAACCATCCCCTTAAAGGTTTTTCGGTTGAAACAGATCTGTTTTTATCATCGGAAACAGAATTAGCCCTCAATGTCTGAACAACTTTTTTTGAAAAAATCCCTAAGCCGCGTGGTCACAATTTCTTCAAAATTTCTGACGTTCTGCAATTCACTCAAAAATGGTGCCAAACTGTTGCAAACCATCTCCTGAAAGGTTTTTCGATGGAAACAGATGTGTTTTTATCATCGGAAACAGAATTAGCCCTCAATGTCTGAACAACTTTTTTTTAAAAAAAATCCCTAAGCCTTCAAAATTTCTGACGTTCTTAAATTCACTCAAAAATGGTGCCAAACTGTTGCAAACCATCTCCTGAAAGGTTTTTCGGTGGAAACAAGTGGGTTTTTATCATCGGAAACAGAAGTAGCCCTCGATGTCTGAACAACTTTTTTTTGAAAAAATCCCTAAGCCGCGCGGTCACAATTTCTTCAAAATTTCTGACGTTCTGCAATTCACTCAAAAATGGTGCCAAACTGTTGCAAACCATCCCCTGAAAGGTTTTTCGGTGGAAACAGGTGGGTTTTTATCATCGGAAACAGAATTAGCCCTCGATGTCTGAACAACTTTTTTTAAAAAAAATCCCTAAGCCGTGCGGTCACAATTTCTTCAAAATTTCTGACGTTCTGCAATTCACTCAAAAATGGTGCCAAACTGTTGAAAACCATCCCCTGAAAGGTTTTTCGGTGGAAACAGGTGGGTTTTTATCATCGGAAACAGAATTAGCCCTCGATGTCTGAACAACTTTTTTTTGAAAAAATTCCTAAGCCGCGCGGTCACAATTTCTTCAAAATTTCTGACGTTCTGCAATTCACTCAAAAATGGTGCCAAACTGTTGCAAACCATCCCCTGAAAGGTTTTTCGGTGGAAACAGGTGGGTTTTTATCATCGGAAACAGAATTAGCCCTCAATGTCTGAACAACTTTTTTTAAAAAAATCCCTAAGCCGCGCGGTCACAATTTCCTCAAAATTTCTGACGTTCTTAAATTCACTCAAAAATGGTGCCAAACTGTTTCAAACCATCTTCTGAAAGGTTTTTCGGTGGAAACAGGTGGGTTTTTATCATCAGAAACAGAATTAGCCCTCGATGTCTGAACAACTTTTTTTTGAAAAAATCCCTAAGCCGCGCGGTCACAATTTCTTCAAAATTTCTGACGTTATGCCATTCACTCAAAAATGGTGCCAAACTGTTGCAAACCATCTCCTGAAAGGTTTTTCGGTGGAAACAGATGTGTTTTTATCATCGGAAACAGAATTAGCCCTCAATGTCTGAACAACTTTAAAAAAAAAAAAATCCATAAGCCGCGCGGTCACAATTTCTTCAAAATTTCTGACGTTCTTAAATTCACTCAAAAATGGTGCCAATCTGTTGCAAACCATCTCCTGAAAGGTTTTTCAGTGGAAACAGGTGGGTTTTTATCATCGGAAACAGAAGTAGCCCTCGATGCCTGAACAACTTTTTTTTGAAAAAATCCCTAAGCCGCGCGGTCACAATTTCTTCAAAATTTCTGACGTTCTGCAATTCACTCAAAAATGGTGCCAAACTGTTGCAAACCATCCTCTGAAAGGTTTTTCGGTGGAAACAGGTGGGTTTTTATCATCAGAAACAGAATTAGCCCTCGATGTCTGAACAACTTTTTTTTGAAAAAATCCCTAAGCCGCGCGGTCACAATTTCTTCAAAATTTCTGACGTTCTGCAATTCACTCAAAAATGGTGCCAAACTGTTGCAAACCATCCCGTGAAAGGTTTTTCGGTGGAAACAGGTGGGTTTTTATCATCGGAAACAGAATTAGCCCTCAATGTCTGAACAACTTTTTTTTAAAAAATCCCTAAGCCGCGCGGTCACAATTTCTTCAAAATTTCTGACGTTCTTAAATTCACTCAAAAATGGTGCCAAACTGTTGCAAACCATCTCCTGAAAGGTTTTTCAGTGGAAACAGATCTGTTTTTATCATCGGAAACAGAATTAGCCCTCAATGTCTGAACAACTTTTTTTGAAAAAATCCCTAAGCCGCGCGGTCACAATTTCTTCAAAATTTCTGACGTTCTGCAATTCACTCAAAAATGGTGCCAAACTGTTGCAAACCATCCCCTGAAAGGTTTTTCGGTGGAAACAGGTGGGTTTTTATCATCGGAAACAGAATTAGCCCTCGATGTCTGAACACCTTTTTTTTTGAAAAAATGCCTAAGCCGCGCGGTCACAATTTCTTCAAAATTTCTGACGTTCTGCAATTCACTCAAAAATGGTGCCAAACTGTTGCAAACCATCCCCTGAAAGGTTTTTCGGTGGAAACAGGTGGGTTTTTATCATCAGAAACAGAATTAGCCCTCGATGTCTGAACAACTGTTTTTGAAAAAATCCCTAAGCCGCGCGGTCACAATTTCTTCAAAATTTCTGACGTTCTGCAATTCACTCAAAAATGGTGCCAAACTGTTGCAAACCATCCCGTGAAAGGTTTTTCGGTGGAAACAGGTAGGTTTTTATCATCGGAAACAGAATTAGCCCTCAATGTCTGAACAACTTTTTTTAAAAAAATCCCTAAGCCGCGCGGTCACAATTTCTTCAAAATTTCTCACGTTCTTAAATTCACTCAAAAATGGTGCCAAACCGTTGCATGCCATCTCCTGAAAGGTTTTTCGGTGGAAACAGATCTGTTTTTATCATCGGAAACAGAATTAGCCCTCAATGTCTGAACAACTTTTTTTGAAAAAATCCCTAAGCCGCGCGGTCACAATTTCTTCAAAATTTCTGACGTTCTGCAATTCACTCAAAAATGGTGCCAAACTGTTGCAAACCATCCCCTGAAAGGTTTTTCGGTGGAAACAGGTGGGTTTTTATCATCGGAAACAGAATTAGCCCTCGATGTCTGAACACCTTTTTTTTTGAAAAAATGCCTAAGCCGCGCGGTCACAATTTCTTCAAAATTTCTGACGTTCTGCAATTCACTCAAAAATGGTGCCAAACTGTTGCAAACCATCCCCTGAAAGGTTTTTCGGTGGAAACAGGTGTGTTTTTATCATCGGAAACAGAATTAGCCCTCAATGTCTGAACAACTTTTTTTAAAAAAATCCCTATGCCGCGCGGTCACAATTTCCTCAAAATTTCTGACGTTCTTAAATTCACTCAAAAATGGTGCCAAACTGTTGCAAACCATCTTCTGAAAGGGTTTTCGGTGGAAACAGGTGGGTTTTTATCATCAGAAACAGAATTAGCCCTCGATGTCTGAACAACTTTTTTTTGAAAAAATCCCTAAGCCGCGCGGTCACAATTTCTTCAAAATTTCTGACGTTCTCAAATTCACTCAAAAATGGTGCCAAACTGTTGCAAACCATCTCCTGAAAGGTTTTTCGGTGGAAACAGATGGGTTTTTATCATCGGAAACAGAAGTAGCCCTCGATGCCTGAACAACTCTTTTTTGAAAAAATCCCTAAGCCGCGCGGTCACAATTTCTTCAAAATTTCTGACGTTCTGCAATTCACTCAAAAATGGTGCCAAACTGTTGCAAACCATCCTCTGAAAGGTTTTTCGGTGGAAACAGGTGGATTTTTATCATCGGAAACAGAATTAGCCCTCGATGTCTGAAAAACTTTTTTTTGAAAAAATCCCTAAGCCGCGCGGTCACACTTTCTTCAAAATTTCTGACGTTCTGCAATTCACTCAAAAATGGTGCCAAACTGTTGCAAACCATCTCCTGAAAGGTTTTTCGATGGAAACAGATGTGTTTTTATCATCGGAAACAGAATTAGCCCTCAATGTCTGAACAACTTTTTTTAAAAAAAATCCCTAAGCCGCGCGGTCACAATTTCTTCAAAATTTCTGACGTTCTTAAATTCACTCAAACATGGTACCAAACTGTTGCAAACCATCTCCTGAAAGGTTTTTCGGTGGAAACAGGTGGGTTTTTATCATCGGAAACAGAATTAGTCCTCGATGTCTGAACACCTTTTTTTTTTGAAAAAATGCCTAAGCCGCGCGGTCACAATTTCTTCAAAATTTCTGACGTTCTGCAATTCACTCAAAAATGGTGCCAAACTGTTGCAAACCATCCCCTTAAAGGTTTTTCGGTTGAAACAGATCTGTTTTTATCATCGGAAACAGAATTTGCCCTCAATGTCTGAACAACTTTTTTTGAAAAAATCCCTAAGCCGCGTGGTCACAATTTCCTCAAAATTTCTTACGTTCTGCAATTCACTCAAAAATGGTGCCAAACTGTTGCAAACCATCCCCTTAAAGGTTTTTCGGTTGAAACAGATCACTTTTTTTATCATCGGAAACAGAATTAGCCCTCAATGTCTGAAGTACTTTTTTTGAAAAAATCCCTAAGCCGCGCGGTCACAATTTCTTCAAAATTTCTGACGTTCTGCAATTCACTCAAAAATGGTGCCAAACTGTTGCAAACCATCTTCTGAAAGGTTTTTCGGTGGAAACAGTTGGTTTTTATCATCGGAAACAGAATTAGCCCTCGATGTCTGAAAAACTTTTTTTTGAAAAAATCCCTAAGCCGCGCGGTCACAATTTCTTCAAAATTTCTGACGTTCTGCAATTCACTCAAAAATGGTGCCAAACTGTTGCAAACCATCTCCTGAAAGGTTTTTCGATGGAAACAGATGTGTTTTTATCATCGGAAACAGAATTAGCCCTCAATGTCTGAACAACTTTTTTTTAAAAAAAATCCCTAAGCCTTCAAAATTTCTGACGTTCTTAAATTCACTCAAAAATGGTGCCAAACTGTTGCAAACCATCTCCTGAAAGGTTTTTCGGTGGAAACAAGTGGGTTTTTATCATCGGAAACAGAAGTAGCCCTCGATGTCTGAACAACTTTTTTTTGAAAAAATCCCTAAGCCGCGCGGTCACAATTTCTTCAAAATTTCTGACGTTCTGCAATTCACTCAAAAATGGTGCCAAACTGTTGCAAACCATCCCCTGAAAGGTTTTTCGGTGGAAACAGGTGGGTTTTTATCATCGGAAACAGAATTAGCCCTCGATGTCTGAAAAACTTTTTTTTGAAAAAATCCCTAAGCCGCGCGGTCACAATTTCTTCAAAATTTCTAATGTTCTGCAATTCACTCAAAAATGGTGCCAAACTGTTGAAAACCATCCCCTGAAAGGTTTTTCGGTGGAAACAGGTGGGTTTTTATCATCGGAAATAGAATTAGCCATCGATGTCTGAACAACTTTTTTTTGAAAAATTCCCTAAGCCGCGCGTTCACAATATCTTCAAAATTTGTGACGTTCTGCAATTCACTCAAAAATGGTGCCAAACTGTTGCAAACCATCCCCTGAAAGGTTTTTCGGTGGAAACAGGTGTGTTTTTATCATCGGAAACAGAATTAGCCCTCAATGTCTGAACAAATTTTTTTAAAAAAATCCCTAAGCCGCGCGGTCACAATTTCTTCAAAATTTCTGACGTTCTGCAATTCACTCAAAAATGGTGCCAAACTGTTGCAAACCATCTCCTGAAAGGTTTTTCGATGGAAACAGATGTGTTTTTATCATCGGAAACAGAATTAGCCCTCAATGTCTGAACAACTTTTTTTAAAAAAAAATCCCTAAGCCTTCAAAATTTCTGACGTTCTTAAAATTCACTCAAAAATGGTGCCAAACTGTTGCAAACCATCTCCTGAAAGGTTTTTCGGGGGAAACAAGTGGGTTTTTATCATTGGAAACAGAAGTAGCCCTCGATGTCTGAACAACTTTTTTTTGAAAAAATCCCTAAGCCGCGCGGTCACAATTTCTTCAAAATTTCTGACGTTCTGCAATTCACTCAAAAATGGTGCCAAACTGTTGCAAACCATCCCCTGAAAGGTTTTTCGGTGGAAACAGGTGGGTTTTTATCATCGGAAACAGAATCAGCCCTCGATGTCTGAAAAACTTTTTTTTGAAAAAATCCCTAAGCCGCGCGGTCACAATTTCTTCAAAATTTCTAATGTTCTGCAATTCACTCAAAAATGGTGCCAAACTGTTGAAAACCATCCCCTGAAAGGTTTTTCGGTGGAAACAGGTGGGTTTTTATCATCGGAAATAGAATTAGCCATCGATGTCTGAACAACTTTTTTTTGAAAAATTCCCTAAGCCGCGCGTTCACAATATCTTCAAAATTTCTGACGTTCTGCAATTCACTCAAAAATGGTGCCAAACTGTTGCAAACCATCCCCTGAAAGGTTTTTCGGTGGAAACAGGTGTGTTTTTATCATCGGAAACAGAATTAGCCCTCAATGTCTGAACAATTTTTTTTAAAAAAATCCCTAAGCCGCGCGTTCACAATATCTTCAAAATTTCTGACGTTCTGCAATTCACTCAAAAATGGTGCCAAACTGTTGCAAACCATCCCCTGAAAGGTTTTTCGGTGGAAACAGGTGTGTTTTTATCATCGGAAACAGAATTAGCCCTCAATGTCTGAACAAATTTTTTTTAAAAAATCCCTAAGCCGCGCGGTCACAATTTCCTCAAAATTTCTGACGTTCTTAAATTCACTCAAAAATGGTGCCAAACTGTTGCAAACCATCTTCTGAAAGGTTTTTCGGTGGAAACAGGTGGGTTTTTATCATCAGAAAAAGAATTAGCCCTCGATGTCTGAACAACTTTTTTTTGAAAAAATCCCTAAGCCGCGCGGTCACAATTTCTTCAAAATTTCTGACGTTCTGCAATTCACTCAAAAATGGTGCCAAACTGTTGCAAACCATCTCCTGAAAGGTTTTTCGGTGGAAACAGATGTGTTTTTATCATCGGAAACAGAATTAGCCCTCAATGTCTGAACAACTTTTTAAAAAAAAAATCCATAAGCCGCGCGGTCACAATTTCTTCAAAATTTCTGACGTTCTTAAATTCACTCAAAAATGGTGCCAAACTGTTGCAAATCATCTCCTGAAAGGTTTTTCGGTGGAAACAGGTGGGTTTTTATCATCAGAAACAGAATTAGCCCTCGATGCCTGAACAACTTTTTTTTGAAAAAATCCCTAAGCCGCGCGGTCACAATTTCTTCAAAATTTCTGACGTTCTGCAATTCACTCAAAAATGTTGCCAAACTGTTGCAAACCATCCTCTGAAAGGTTTTTCGGTGGAAACAGGTGGGTTTTTATCATCAGAAACAGAATTAGCCCTCGATGTCTGAACAACTTTTTTTTGAAAAAATCCCTAAGCCGCGCGGTCACAATTTCTTCAAAATTTCTGACGTTCTGCAATTCACTCAAAAATGGTGCCAAACTGTTGCAAACCATCCCCTGAAAGGTTTTTCGGTGGAAACAGGTGGGTTTTTATCATCGGAAACAGAATTAGCCCTCAATGTCTGAACAACCTTTTTTTAAAAAATCCCTAAGCCGCGCGGTCACAATTTCTTCAAAATTTCTGACGTTCTTAAATTCACTCAAAAATGGTGCCAAACTGTTGCAAACCATCTCCTGAAAGGTTTTTCGGTGGAAACAGGTGGGTTTTTATCATTGGAAACAGAATTAGCCCTCAATGTCTGAACACCTTTTTTTTTAAAAAAATGCCTAAGCCGCGCGGTCACAATTTCTTCAAAATTTCTGACGTTCTGCAATTCACTCAAAAAGGGTGCCAAACTGTTGCAAACCATCCCCTTAAAGGTTTTTTGGTTGAAACAGATCTGTTTTTATCATCGGAAAGAGAATTAGCCCTCAATGTCTGAACAACTTTTTTTGAAAAAATCCCTAAGCCGCGCGGTCACAATTTCTTCAAAATTTCTGACGTTCTGCAATTCACTCAAAAATGGTGCCTAACTGTTGCAAACCATCCCCTTAAAGGTTTTTCGGTGGAAACAGGTAGGTTTTTATTATCGGAAACAGAATTTGCCCTCGATGTCTGAACAACTTTTTTTGAAAAAATCCCTAAGCCGCGCGGTCACAATTTCTTCAAAATTTCTGACGTTCTGCAATTCACTCAAAAATGGTGCCAAACTGTTGCAAGCCATCTCCTGAAAGGTTTTTCGGTGGAAACAGGTGGGTTTTTATCATCGGAAACAGAATTAGCCCTCGATGTCTGAACAACTTTTTTTAAAAAAAATCCCTAAGCCGCGCGGTCACAATTTCTTCAAAATTTCTGACGTTCTGCAATTCACTCAAAAATGGTGCCAAACTGTTGCAAACCATCCCCTGAAAGGTTTTTCGGTGGAAACAGATGTGTTTTTAACATCGGAAACAGAATTAACCCTCAATGTCTAAACAACGTTTTTTTAAAAAATACCTAAGCCGCGCGGTCACAATTTCTTCAAAATTTCTGACGTTCTGCAATTCACTCAAAAATGGTGCCAAACTGTTGCAAACCATCCCCTGAAAGGTTTTTCGGTGGAAACTGGTGTGTTTTTATCATCGGAAACAGAATTAGCCCTCAATGTCTGAACAACTTTTTTTTAAAAAATCTCTAATCCGCGCGGTCACAATTTCCTCCCAATTTCTGACGTTCTTAAATTCACTCAAAAATGGTGCCAAACTGTTGCAAACCATCTTCTGAAAGGGTTTTCGGTGGAAACAGGTGGGTTTTTATCATCAGAAACAGAATTAGCCCTCGATGTCTGAACAACTTTTTTTTGAAAAAATCCCAAAGCCGCACGGTCACAATTTCTTCAAAATTTCTGACGTTCTGCAATTCACTCAAAAATGGTGCCAAACTGTTGCAAACCATCCCCTGAAAGGTTTTTCGGTGGAAACAGATGTGTTTTTATCATCGGAAACAGAATTAGCCCTCAATGTCTAAACAACGTTTTTTCAAAAAATACCTAAGCCGCGCGGTCACAATTTCTTCAAAATTTCTGACGTTCTGCAATTCACTCAAAAATGGTGCCAAACTGTTGCAAACCATCCCCTGAAAGGTTTTTCGGTGGAAACAGGTGGGTTTTTATCATCGGAAACAGAATTAGCCCTCAATGTCTGAACAACTTTTTTTAAAAAAATCCCTAAGCCGCGCGGTCACAATTTCTTCAAAATTTCTGACGTTCTTAAATTCACTCAAAAATGGTGCCAAACTGTTGCAAACCATCCCCTTAAAGGTTTTTCGGTTGAAACAGATCCCTTTTTTTATCATCGGAAACAGAATTAGCCCTCAATGTCTGAACTACTTTTTTTGAAAAAATCCCTAAGCCGCGCGGTCACAATTTCTTCAAAATTTCTGACGTTCTGCAATTCACTCAAAAATGGTGCCAAACTGTTGCAAACCATCCCCTTAAAGGTTTTTCGGTTGAAACAGATCTGTTTTTATCATCGGAAACAGAATTTGCCCTCAATGTCTAAACAACGTTTTTTAAAAAAATACCTAAGCCGCGCGGTCACAATTTCTTCAAAATTTCTGACGTTCTGCAATTCACTCAAAAATGGTGCCAAACTGTTGCAAACCATCCCCTGAAAGGTTTTTCGGTGGAAACAGGTGTGTTTTTATCATCGGAAAAAGAATTAGCCCTCAATGTCTGAACAACTTTTTTTAAAAAAATCCCTAAGCCGCGCGGTCACAATTTCTTCAAAATTTCTGACGTTCTGCAGTTCACTCAAAAATGGTGCCAAACTGTTGCAAACCATCCCCTGAAAGGTTTTTCGGTGGAAACAGGTGGGTTTTTATCATCGGAAACAGAATTAGCCCTCAATGTCTGAACAACTTTTTTAAAAAAAATCCCTAAGCCGCGCGGTCACAATTTCTTCAAAATTTCTGACGTTCTTAAATTCACTCAAAAATGGTGCCAAACTGTTGCAAACCATCTCCTGAAAGGTTTTCCGGTGGAAACAGGTGGGTTTTTATCATTGGAAACAGAATTAGCCCTCGATGTCTGAACACCTTTTTTTTTTGAAAAAATGCCTAAGCCGCCCGGTCACAATTTCTTCAAAATTTCTGACGTTCTGCAATTCACTCAAAAATGGTGCCAAACTGTTGCAAACCATCCCCTTAAAGGTTTTTCGGTTGAAACAGATCTGTTTTTATCATCGGAAACAGAATTAGCCCTCAATGTCTGAACAACTTTTTTTTGAAAAAATCCCTAAGCCGCGCGGTCACAATTTCTTCAAAATTTCTGACGTTCTGCAATTCACTCAAAAATGGTGCCAAACTGTTGCAAACCATCCCCTGAAAGGTTTTTCGGTGGAAACAGGTGGGTTTTTATCATCGGAAACAGAATTAGCCCTCAATGTCTGAACTTTTTTTAAAAAAATCCCTAAGCCGCGCGGACACAATTTCTTCAAAATTTCTGACGTTCTTAAATTCACTCAAAAATGGTGCCAAACTGTTGCAAACCATCCTCTGAAAGGTTTTTCGGTGGAAACAGGTGTGTTTTTATCATCGGAAACAGAATTAGCCCTCAATGTCTGAACAACTTTTTTTGAAAAAATCCCAAAGCCGCGCGGTCACAATTTCTTCAAAATTTCTGACGTTCTGCAATTCACTCAAAAATGGTGCCAAACTGTTGCAAACCATCCCCTGAAAGGTTTTTCGGTGGAAACAGATGTGCTTTTATCATCGGAAACAGAATTAGCCCTCAATGTCTAAACAACGTTTTTTCAAAAAATACCTAAGCCGCGCGGTCACAATTTCTTCAAAATTTCTGACGTTCTGCAATTCACTCAAAAATGGTGCCAAACTGTTGCAAACCATCCCCTGAAAGGTTTTTCGGTGGAAACAGGTGGGTTTTTATCATCGGAAACAGAATTAGCCCTCAATGTCTGAACAACTTTTTTTAAAAAAATCCCTAAGCCGCGCGGTCACAATTTCTTCAAAATTTCTGACGTTCTTAAATTCACTCAAAAATGGTGCCAAACTGTTGCAAACCATCCCCTTAAAGGTTTTTCGGTTGAAACAGATCCCTTTTTTTATCATCGGAAACAGAATTAGCCCTCAATGTCTGAACTACTTTTTTTGAAAAAATCCCTAAGCCGCGCGGTCACAATTTCTTCAAAATTTCTGACGTTCTGCAATTCACTCAAAAATGGTGCCAAACTGTTGCAAACCATCCCCTTAAAGGTTTTTCGGTTGAAACAGATCTGTTTTTATCATCGGAAACAGAATTTGCCCTCGATGTCTGAACAACTTTTTTTTGAAAAAATCCCTAAGCCGCGCGGTCACAATTTCTTCAAAATTTCTGACGTTCTGCAATTCACTCAAAAATGGTGCCAAACTGTTGCAAACCATCCCCTGAAAGGTTTTTCGGTGGAAACAGGTGGGTTTTTATCATCGGAAACAGAATTAGCCCTCAATGTCTGAACTTTTTTTAAAAAAATCCCTAAGCCGCGCGGACACAATTTCTTCAAAATTTCTGACGTTCTTAAATTCACTCAAAAATGGTGCCAAACTGTTGCAAACCATC
Source organism: Podarcis melisellensis (assembly GCF_964234715.1). Classification (NCBI taxonomy): domain Eukaryota; kingdom Metazoa; phylum Chordata; class Lepidosauria; order Squamata; family Lacertidae; genus Podarcis; species Podarcis melisellensis. The sequence goes on along the minus strand of NC_138538.1, from coordinate 89,066,922 downwards.
CTCTGAAAGGTTTTTCGGTGGAAACAGGTGGGTTTTTATCATTGGAAACAGAATTAGCCCTCGATGTCTGAACACCTTTTTTTTTTGAAAAAATGCCTAAGCCGCCCGGTCACAATTTCTTCAAAATTTCTGACGTTCTGCAATTCACTCAAAAATGGTGCCAAACTGTTGCAAACCATCCCCTTAAAGGTTTTTCGGTTGAAACAGATCTGTTTTTATCATCGGAAACAGAATTAGCCCTCAATGTCTGAACAACTTTTTTTTGAAAAAATCCCTAAGCCGCGCGGTCACAATTTCTTCAAAATTTCTGACGTTCTGCAATTCACTCAAAAATGGTGCCAAACTGTTGCAAACCATCCCCTGAAAGGTTTTTCGGTGGAAACAGGTGGGTTTTTATCATCGGAAACAGAATTAGCCCTCAATGTCTGAACTTTTTTTAAAAAAATCCCTAAGCCGCGCGGACACAATTTCTTCAAAATTTCTGACGTTCTTAAATTCACTCAAAAATGGTGCCAAACTGTTGCAAACCATCCTCTGAAAGGTTTTTCGGTGGAAACAGGTGTGTTTTTATCATCGGAAACAGAATTAGCCCTCAATGTCTGAACAACTTTTTTTGAAAAAATCCCTAAGCCGCGCGGTCACAATTTCTTCAAAATTTCTGACGTTCTGCAATTCACTCAAAAATGGTGCCAAACTGTTGCAAACCATCCCCTGAAAGGTTTTTCGGTGGAAACAGATGTGTTTTTATCATCGGAAACAGAATTAGCCCTCAATGTCTAAACAACGTTTTTTCAAAAAATACCTAAGCCGCGCGGTCACAATTTCTTCAAAATTTCTGACGTTCTGCAATTCACTCAAAAATGGTGCCAAACTGTTGCAAACCATCCCCTGAAAGGTTTTTCGGTGGAAACAGGTGGGTTTTTATCATCGGAAACAGAATTAGCCCTCAATGTCTGAACAACTTTTTTAAAAAAAATCCCTAAGCCGCGCGGTCACAATTTCTTCAAAATTTCTGACGTTCTTAAATTCACTCAAAAATGGTGCCAAACTGTTGCAAACCATCCCCTTAAAGGTTTTTCGGTTGAAACAGATCCCTTTTTTTATCATCGGAAACAGAATTAGCCCTCAATGTCTGAACTACTTTTTTTGAAAAAATCCCTAAGCCGCGCGGTCACAATTTCTTCAAAATTTCTGACGTTCTGCAATTCACTCAAAAATGGTGCCAAACTGTTGCAAACCATCCCCTTAAAGGTTTTTCGGTTGAAACAGATCTGTTTTTATCATCGGAAACAGAATTTGCCCTCGATGTCTGAACAACTTTTTTTGAAAAAATCCCTAAGCCGCGCGGTCACAATTTCTTCAAAATTTCTGACGTTCTGCAATTCACTCAAAAATGGTGCCAAACTGTTGCAAACCATCTCCTGAAAGGTTTTTCGGTGGAAACAGGTGGGTTTTTATCATCGGAAACAGAATTAGCCCTCGATGTCTGAACAACTTTTTTTTAAAAAAATCCCTAAGCCGCGCGGTCACAATTTCTTCAAAATTTCTGACGTTCTGCAATTCACTCAAAAATGGTGCCAAACTGTTCCAAACCATCCCCTGAAAGGTTTTTCGGTGGAAACAGATGTGTTTTTATCATCGGAAACAGAATTAGCCCTCAATGTCTAAACAACGTTTTTTAAAAAAATACCTAAGCCGCGCGGTCACAATTTCTTCAAAATTTCTGACGTTCTGCAATTCACTCAAAAATGGTGCCAAACTGTTACAAACCATCCCCTTAAAGGTTTTTCGGTGGAAACAGGTGTGTTTTTATCATCGGAAAAAGAATTAGCCCTCAATGTCTGAACAACTTTTTTTAAAAAAATCCCTAAGCCGCGCGGTCACAATTTCTTCAAAATTTCTGACGTTCTGCAATTCACTCAAAAATGGTGCCAAACTGTTGCAAACCATCCCCTGAAAGGTTTTTCGGTGGAAACAGGTGGGTTTTTATCATCGGAAACAGAATTAGCCCTCAATGTCTGAACAACTTTTTTTAAAAAAATCCCTAAGCCGCGCGGTCACAATTTCTTCAAAATTTCTGACGTTCTTAAATTCACTCAAAAATGGTGCCAAACTGTTGCAAACCATCTCCTGAAAGGTTTTCCGGTGGAAACAGGTGGGTTTTTATCATTGGAAACAGAATTAGCCCTCGATGTCTGAACACCTTTTTTTTTTGAAAAAATGCCTAAGCCGCCCGGTCACAATTTCTTCAAAATTTCTGACGTTCTGCAATTCACTCAAAAATGGTGCCAAACTGTTGCAAACCATCCCCTTAAAGGTTTTTCGGTTGAAACAGATCTGTTTTTATCATCGGAAACAGAATTAGCCCTCAATGTCTGAACAACTTTTTTTTGAAAAAATCCCTAAGCCGCGCGGTCACAATTTCTTCAAAATTTCTGACGTTCTGCAATTCACTCAAAAATGGTGCCAAACTGTTGCAAACCATCCCCTGAAAGGTTTTTCGGTGGAAACAGGTGGGTTTTTATCATCGGAAACAGAATTAGCCCTCAATGTCTGAACTTTTTTTAAAAAAATCCCTAAGCCGCACGGACACAATTTCTTCAAAATTTCTGACGTTCTTAAATTCACTCAAAAATGGTGCCAAACTGTTGCAAACCATCCCCTGAAAGGTTTTTCGGTGGAAACAGGTGTGTTTTTATCATCGGAAACAGAATTAGCCCTCAATGTCTGAACAACTTTTTTTGAAAAAATCCCTAAGCCGCGCGGTCACAATTTCTTCAAAATTTCTGACGTTCTGCAATTCACTCAAAAATGGTGCCAAACTGTTGCAAACCATCCCCTGAAAGGTTTTTCGGTGGAAACAGGTGGGTTTTTATCATCGGAAACAGAAGTAGCCCTCGATGTCTGAACAACTTTTTTTAAAAAAATCCCTAAGCCGCGCGGTCACAATTTCTTCAAAATTTCTGACGTTCTTAAATTCACTCAAAAATGGTGCCAAACTGTTGCAAACCATCTCCTGAAAGGTTTTTCGGTGGAAACAGGTGGGTTTTTATCATTGGAAACAGAATTAGCCCTCGATGTCTGAACACCTTTTTTTTTGAAAAAATGCCTAAGCCGCGCGGTCACAATTTCTTCAAAATTTCTGACGTTCTGCAATTCACTCAAAAATGGTGCCAAACTGTTGCAAACCATCCCCTTAAAGGTTTTTCGGTTGAAACAGATCTGTTTTTATCATCGGAAACAGAATTAGCCCTCAATGTCTGAACAACTTTTTTTGAAAAAATCCCTAAGCCGCGCGGTCACAATTTCTTCAAAATTTCTGACGTTCTGCAATTCACTCAAAAATGGTGCCAAACTGTTGCAAACGATCCCCTTAAAGGTTTTTCGCTGGAAACAGGAAGGTTTTTATCATCGGAAACAGAATTAGCCCTCAATGTCTGAACAACGTTTTTTAAAAAAATCCCTAATCCGCGCGGTCACAATTTCTTCAAAATTTCTGACGTTCTTAAATTCACTCAAAAATGGTGCCAAACTGTTGCAAACCATCCCCTTAAAGGTTTTTCGGTTGAAACAGATCCCTTTTTTTATCATCGGAAACAGAATTAGCCCTCAATGTCTGAACTACTTTTTTAAAAAAAATCCCTAAGCCGCGCGGTCACAATTTCTTCAAAATTTCTGACGTTCTTAAATTCACTCAAAAATGGTGCCAAACTGTTGCAAACCATCTCCTGAAAGGTTTTTCGGTGGAAACAGGTGGGTTTTTATCATCGGAAACAGAATTAGCCCTCGATGTCTGAACAACTTTTTTTTTGAAAAAACCCCTAAGCCGCGCGGTCACACTTTCTTCAAAATTTCTGACGTTCTGCAATTCACTCAAAAATGGTGCCCAACTGTTGCAAACCATCCCCTTAAAGGTTTTTCGGTGGAAACAGGTGGGTTTTTATCATCGGAAACAGAATTAGCCCTCAATGTCTGAACAACTTTTTTTAAAAAAATCCCTAAGCCGCGCGGTCACAATTTCTTCAAAATTTCTGACGTTCTTAAATTCACTCAAAAATGGTGCCAAACTGTTGCAAACCATCTCCTGAAAGGTTTTTCGGTGGAAACAGATCTGTTTTTATCATCGGAAACAGAATTTGCCCTCGATGTCTGAACAACTTTTTTTGAAAAAATCCCTAAGCCGCGCGGTCACAATTTCTTCAAAATTTCTGACGTTCTGCAATTCACTCAAAAATGGTGCCAAACTGTTGCAAACCATCCCCTGAAAGGTTTTTCGGTGGAAACAGGTGGGTTTTTATCATCGGAAACAGAATTAGCCCTCAATGTCTGAACAACTTTTTTTAAAAAAATCCCTAAGCCGCGCGGTCACAATTTCTTCAAAATTTCTGACGTTCTTAAATTCACTCAAAAATGGTGCCAAACTGTTGCAAACCATCTCCTGAAAGGTTTTTCGGTGGAAACAGGTGGGTTTTTATCATTGGAAACAGAATTAGCCCTCGATGTCTGAACACATTTTTTTTATGAAAAAATGCCTAAGCCGCGCGGTCACAATTTCTTCAAAATTTCTGACGTTCTGCAATTCACTCAAAAATGGTGCCAAACTGTTGCAAACCATCCCCTTAAAGGTTTTTCGGTTGAAACAGATCTGTTTTTATCATCGGAAACAGAATTTGCCCTCGATGTCTGAACAATTTATTTTGAAAAAATCCCTAAGCCGCGCGGTCACAATTTCTTCAAAATTTCTGACGTTCTGCAATTCACTCAAAAATGGTGCCAAACTGTTGCAAACCATCTCCTGAAAGGTTTTTCGGTGGAAACAGGTGGGTTTTTATCATCAGAAACAGAATTAGCCCTCGATGTCTGAACAACTTTTTTAAAAAAAAATCCCTAAGCCGCGCGGTCACAATTTCTTCAAAATTTCTGACGTTCTGCAATTCACTCAAAAATGGTGCCAAACTGTTCCAAACCATCCCCTGAAAGGTTTTTCGGTGGAAACAGATGTGTTTTTATCATCGGAAACAGAATTAGCCCTCAATGTCTAAACAACGTTTTTTTAAAAAATACCTAAGCCGCGCGGTCACAATTTCTTCAAAATTTCTGACGTTCTGCAATTCACTCAAAAATGGTGCCAAACTGTTGCAAACCATCCCCTGAAAGGTTTTTCGGTGGAAACAGGTGTGTTTTTATCATCGGAAAAAGAATTAGCCCTCAATGTCTGAACAACTTTTTTTGAAAAAATCCCTAAGCCGCGCGGTCTTAATTTCTTCAAAATTTCTGACGTTCTGCAATTCACTCAAAAATGGTGCCAAACTGTTGCAAACCATCCCCTGAAAGGTTTTTCGGTGGAAACAGGTGTGTTTTTATCATCGGAAACAGAATTAGCCCTCAATGTCTGAACAACTTTTTTTAAAAAAATCCCTAAGCCGCGCGGTCACAATTTCTTCAAAATTTCTGACGTTCTTAAATTCACTCAAAAATGGTGCCAAACTGTTGCAAACCATCTCCTGCAAGGTTTTTCGGTGGAAACAGGTGGGTTTTTATCATTGGAAACAGAATTAGCCCTCGATGTCTGAACACCTTTTTTTTTGAAAAAATGCCTAAGCCGCGCGGTCACAATTTCTTCAAAATTTCTGACGTTCTGCAATTCACTCAAAAATGGTGCCAAACTGTTGCAAACCATCCCCTTAAAGGTTTTTCGGTTGAAACAGATCTGTTTTTATCATCGGAAACAGAATTAGACCTCAATGTCTGAACAACTTTTTTTTGAAAAAATCCCTAAGCCGCGCGGTCACAATTTCTTCAAAATTTCTGACGTTCTGCAATTCACTCAAAAATGGTGCCAAACTGTTGCAAACCATCCCCTGAAAGGTTTTTCGGTGGAAACAGGTGGGTTTTTATCATCGGAAACAGAATTAGCCCTCAATGTCTGAACAACTTTTTTTAAAAAAATCCCTAAGCCGCGCGGTCACAATTTCTTCAAAATTTCTGACGTTCTTAAATTCACTCAAAAATGGTGCCAAACTGTTGCAAACCATCCCCTGAAAGGTTTTTCGGTGGAAACAGGTGTGTTTTTATCATCGGAAACAGAATTAGCCCTCAATGTCTGAACAACTTTTTTTGAAAAAATCCCTAAGCCGCGCGGTCACAATTTCTTCAAAATTTCTGACGTTCTGCAATTCACTCAAAAATGGTGCCAAACTGTTGCAAACCATCCCCTGAAAGGTTTTTCGGTGGAAACAGGTGGGTTTTTATCATCGGAAACAGAATTAGCCCTCAATGTCTGAACAACTTTTTTTTAAAAAATCCCTAAGCCGCGCGGTCACAATTTCTTCAAAATTTCTGACGTTCTTAAATTCACTCAAAAATGGTGCCAAACTGTTGCAAACCATCTCCTGAAAGGTTTTTCGGTGGAAACAGGTGGGTTTTTATCATTGGAAACAGAATTAGCCCTCGATGTCTGAACACCTTTTTTTTTGAAAAAATGCCTAAGCCGCGCGGTCACAATTTCTTCAAAATTTCTGACGTTCTGCAATTCACTCAAAAATGGTGCCAAACTGTTGCAAACCATCCCCTTAAAGGTTTTTCGGTTGAAACAGATCTGTTTTTATCATCGGAAACAGAATTAGCCCTCAATGTCTGAACAATTTTTTTAAAAAAATCCCTAAGCCGCACGGTCACAATTTCTTCAAAATTTCTGACGTTCTGCAATTCACTCAAAAATGGTGCCAAACTGTTGCAAACGATCCCCTTAAAGGTTTTTCGGTGGAAACAGGTAGGTTTTTATCATCGGAAACAGAATTAGCCCTCGATGTCTGAACAACTTTTTTTGAAAAAATCCCTAAGCCGCGCGGTCACAATTTCTTCAAAATTTCTGACGTTCTGCAATTCACTCAAAAATGGTGCCAAACTGTTGCAAACCATCTCCTGAAAGGTTTTTCGGTGGAAACAGGTGGGTTTTTATCATCGGAAACAGAATTAGCCCTCGATGTCTGAACAACTTTTTTTAAAAAAAATCCCTAAGCCGCGCGGTCACAATTTCTTCAAAATTTCTGACGTTCTGCAATTCACTCAAAAATGGTGCCAAACTGTTGCAAACCATCCCCTGAAAGGTTTTTCGGTGGAAACAGATGTGTTTTTATCATCGGAAACAGAATTAGCCCTCAATGTCTAAACAACATTTTTTTAAAAAATACCTAAGCCGCGCGGTCACAATTTCTTCAAAATTTCTGACGTTCTGCAATTCACTCAAAAATGGTGCCAAACTGTTGCAAACCATCCCCTGAAAGGTTTTTCGGTGGAAACAGGTGTGTTTTTATCATCGGAAACAGAATTAGCCCTCAATGTCTGAACAACTTTTTTTGAAAAAATCCCTAAGCCGCGCGGTCACAATTTCTTCAAAATTTCTGACGTTCTGCAATTCACTCAAAAATGGTGCCAAACTGTTGCAAACCATCTCCTGAAAGGTTTTTCGGTGGAAACAGGTGGGTTTTTATCATTGGAAACAGAATTAGCCCTCGATGTCTGAACTCCTTTTTTTTTGAAAAAATGCCTAAGCCGCGCGGTCACAATTTCTTCAAAATTTCTGACGTTCTGCTATTCACTCAAAAATGGTGCCAAACTGTTGCAAACCATCCCCTTAAAGGTTTTTCGGTTGAAACAGGTAGGTTTTTATCATCGGAAACAGAATTAGTCCTCAATGTCTGAACAACTTTTTTTGAAAAAATCCCTAAGCCGCGCGGTCACAATTTCTTCAAAATTTCTGACGTTCTGCAATTCACTCAAAAATGGTGCCAAACTGTTGCAAACCATCCCCTTAAAGGTTGTTCGGTGGAAACAGGTGGGTTTTTATCATTGGAAACAGAATTAGCCCTCGATGTCTGAACACCTTTTTTTTTGAAAAAATGCCTAAGCCGCGCGGTCACAATTTCTTCAAAATTTCTGACGTTCTGCAATTCACTCAAAAATGGTGCCAAACTGTTGCAAACCATCTCCTGAAAGGTTTTTCGGTGGAAACAGATGGGTTTTTATCATCGGAAACAGAAGTAGCCCTCGATGCCTGAACAACTTTTTTTTGAAAAAATCCCTAAGCCGCGCCGTCACAATTTCTTCAAAATTTCTGACGTTCTGCAATTCACTCAAAAATGGTGCCAAACTGTTGCAAACCATCCTCTGAAAGGTTTTTCGGTGGAAACAGGTGGGTTTTTATCATCAAAAACAGAATTAGCCCTCGATGTCTGAACAACTTTTTTTTGAAAAAGTCCCTAAGCCGCGCGGTCACAATTTCTTCAAAATTTCTGACGTTCTGCAATTCACTCAAAAATGGTGCCAAACTGTTGCAAACCATCCCCTGAAAGGTTTTTCGGTGGAAACAGGTGGGTTTTTATCATCGGAAACAGAATTAGCCCTCAATGTCTGAACAACTTTTTTTAAAAAAATCCCTAAGCCGCGCGGTCACAATTTCTTCAAAATTTCTGACGTTCTGCAATTCACTCAAAAATGGTGCCAAACTGTTGCAAACCATCTCCTGAAAGGTTTTTCGGTGGAAACAGGTGGGTTTTTATCATTTCGAAACAGAATTAGTCCTCGATGTCTGAACACCTTTTTTTTTTGAAAAAATGCCTAAGCCGCGCGGTCACAATTTCTTCAAAATTTCTGACGTTCTGCAATTCACTCAAAAATGGTGCCAAACTGTTGCAAACCATCCCCTTAAAGGTTTTTCGGTTGAAACAGATCCCTTTTTTTATCATCGGAAACAGAATTAGCCCTCAATGTCTGAACTACTTTTTTTGAAAAAATCCCTAAGCCGCGCGGTCACAATTTCTTCAAAATTTCTGACGCTCTGCAATTCACTCAAAAATGGTGCCAAACTGTTGCAAACCATCTCCTGAAAGGTTTTTCGATGGAAACAGGTGTGTTTTTATCATCGGAAACAGAATTAGCCCTCGATGTCTGAAAAACTTTTTTTTGAAAAAATCCCTAAGCCGCGCGGTCACAATTTCTTCGAAATTTCTGACGTTCTTAAATTCACTCAAAAATGGTGCCAAACTGTTGCAAACCATCTCCTGAAAGGTTTTTCGGTGGAAACAGGTGGGTTTTTCTCATCGGAAACAGAATTAGCCCTCGATGTCTGAACAACTTTTTTTTTGGAAAAAACCCCTAAGCCGCGCAGTCACACTTTCTTCAAAATTTCTGACGTTCTGCAATTCACTCAAAAATGGTGCCCAACTGTTGCAAACCATCCCCTTAAAGGTTTTTCGGTGGAAACAGGTGTGTTTTTATCATCGGAAACAGAATTAGCCCTCAATGTCTGAACAACTTTTTTTGAAAAAATCCCTAAGCCGCGCGGTCACAATTTCTTCAAAATTTCTGACGTTCTGCAATTCACTCAAAAATGGTGCCAAACTGTTGCAAACCATCTCCTGAAAGGTTTTTCGATGGAAACAGATGTGTTTTTATCATCGGAAACAGAATTAGCCCTCAATGTCTGAACAACTTTTTTTAAAAAAAAATCCCTAAGCCTTCAAAATTTCTGACGTTCTTAAATTCACTCAAAAATGGTGCCAAACTGTTGCAAACCATCTCCTGAAAGGTTTTTCGGTGGAAACAAGTGGGTTTTTATCATCGGAAACAGAAGTAGCCCTCGATGTCTGAACAACTTTTTTTTGAAAAAATCCCTAAGCCGCGCGGTCACAATTTCTTCAAAATTTCTGACGTTCTGCAATTCACTCAAAAATGGTGCCAAACTGTTGCAAACCATCCCGTGAAAGGTTTTTCGGTGGAAACAGGTGGGTTTTTATCATCGGAAACAGAATTAGCCCTCGATGTCTGAACAACTTTTTTTTGAAAAAATCCCTAAGCCGCGCGGTCACAATTTCTTCAAAATTTCTAATGTTCTGCAATTCACTCAAAAATGGTGCCAAACTGTTGAAAACCATCCCCTGAAAGGTTTTTCGGTGGAAACAGGTGGGTTTTTATCATCGGAAACAGAATAGGCCCTCAATGTCTGAACAACTTTTTTTGAAAAATTCCCTAAGCCGCGCGGTCACAATTTCCTCAAAATTTCTGACGTTCTTAAATTCACTCAAAAATGGTGCCAAACTGTTGCAAACCATCTTCTGAAAGGTTTTTCGGTGGAAACAGGTGGGTTTTTATCATCGGAAACAGAATTAGCCCTCAATGTCTGAACAACTTTTTTTAAAAAAATCCCTAAGCCGCGCGGTCACAATTTCTTCAAAATTTCTGACGTTCTTAAATTCACTCAAAAATGGTGCCAAACTGTTGCAAACCATCTCCTGAAAGGTTTTTCGGTGGAAACAGGTGGGTTTTTATCATTGGAAACAGAATTAGCCCTCGATGTCTGAACACCTTTTTTTTTGAAAAAATGCCTAAGCCGCGCGGTCACAATTTCTTCAAAATTTCTGACGTTCTGCAATTCACTCAAAAATGGTGCCAAACTGTTGCAAACCATCCCCTTAAAGGTTTTTCGGTTGAAACAGATCTGTTTTTATCATCGGAAACAGAATTAGCCCTCAATGTCTGAACAATTTTTTTAAAAAAATCCCTAAGCCGCACGGTCACAATTTCTTCAAAATTTCTGACGTTCTGCAATTCACTCAAAAATGGTGCCAAACTGTTGCAAACGATCCCCTTAAAGGTTTTTCGGTGGAAACAGGTAGGTTTTTATCATCGGAAACAGAATTAGCCCTCGATGTCTGAACAACTTTTTTTGAAAAAATCCCTAAGCCGCGCGGTCACAATTTCTTCAAAATTTCTGACGTTCTGCAATTCACTCAAAAATGGTGCCAAACTGTTGCAAACCATCTCCTGAAAGGTTTTTCGGTGGAAACAGGTGGGTTTTTATCATCGGAAACAGAATTAGCCCTCGATGTCTGAACAACTTTTTTTTAAAAAAATCCCTAAGCCGCGCGGTCACAATTTCTTCAAAATTTCTGACGTTCTGCAATTCACTCAAAAATGGTGCCAAACTGTTGCAAACCATCCCCTGAAAGGTTTTTCGGTGGAAACAGATGTGTTTTTATCATCGGAAACAGAATTAGCCCTCAATGTCTAAACAACATTTTTTTAAAAAATACCTAAGCCGCGCGGTCACAATTTCTTCAAAATTTCTGACGTTCTGCAATTCACTCAAAAATGGTGCCAAACTGTTGCAAACCATCCCCTGAAAGGTTTTTCGGTGGAAACAGGTGTGTTTTTATCATCGGAAACAGAATTAGCCCTCAATGTCTGAACAACTTTTTTTGAAAAAATCCCTAAGCCGCGCGGTCACAATTTCTTCAAAATTTCTGACGTTCTGCAATTCACTCAAAAATGGTGCCAAACTGTTGCAAACCATCTCCTGAAAGGTTTTTCGGTGGAAACAGGTGGGTTTTTATCATCGGAAACAGAATTAGCCCTCGATGTCTGAACAACTTTTTTAAAAAAAAATCCCTAACCCGCGCAGTCACAATTTCTTCAAAATTTCTGACGTTCTGCAATTCACTCAAAAATGGTGCCAAACTGTTGCAAACCATCCCCTGAAAGGTTTTTCGGTGGAAACATATGTATTTTTATCATCCGAAACAGAATTAGCCCTCAATGTCTGAACAACTTTTTTTTGAAAAAATCCCTAAGCCGCGCGGTCACAATTTCTTCAAAATTTCTAATGTTCTGCAATTCACTCAAAAATGGTGCCAAACTGTTGAAAACCATCCCCTGAAAGGTTTTTCGGTGGAAACAGGTGGGTTTTTATCATCGGAAACAGAATAGGCCCTCAATGTCTGAACAACTTTTTTTGAAAAATTCCCTAAGCCGCGCGGTCACAATTTCCTCAAAATTTCTGACGTTCTTAAATTCACTCAAAAATGGTGCCAAACTGTTGCAAACCATCTTCTGAAAGGTTTTTCGGTGGAAACAGGTGGGTTTTTATCATCAGAAACAGAATTAGCCCTTGATGTCTGAACAACTTTTTTTTGAAAAAATCCCTAAGCCGCGCGGTCACAATTTCTTCAAAATTTCTGACGTTCTGCAATTCACTCAAAAATGGTGCCAAACTGTTGCAAACCATCTCCTAAAAGGTTTTTCGGTGGAAACAGATGTGTTTTTATCATCGGAAACAGAATTAGCCCTCAATGTCTGAACAACTTTTTTTTAAAAAAAATCCATAAGCCGCGCAGTCACAATTTCTTCAAAATTTCTGACGTTCTTAAATTCACTCAAAAATGGTGCCAAACTGTTGCAAACCATCTCCTGAAAGGTTTTTCGGTGGAAACAGGTGGGTTTTTATCATCGGAAACGGAAGTAGCCCTCGATGCCTGAACAACTTTTTTTTTAAAAAATCCCTAAGCCGCGCGGTCACAATTTCTTCAAAATTTCTGACGTTCTGCAATTCACTCAAAAATGGTGCCAAACTGTTGCAAACCATCCTCTGAAAGGTTTTTCGGTGGAAACAGGTGGGTTTTTATCATCGGAAACAGAATTAGCCCTCAATGTCTGAACAACTTTTTTTAAAAAAAATCCCTAAGCCGCGCGGTCACAATTTCCTCAAAATTTCTGACGTTCTTAAATTCACTCAAAAATGGTGCCAAACTGTTGCAAACCATCTTCTGAATGGTTTTTCGGTGGAAACAGGTGGGTTTTTATCATCAGAAACAGAATTAGCCCTCGATGTCTGAACAACTTTTTTTAAAAAAAATCCCTAAACCGCGCGGTCACAATTTCTTCAAAATTTCTGACGTTCTGCAATTCACTCAAAAATGGTGCCAAACTGTTGCAAACCATCTCCTGAAAGGTTTTTCGATGGAAACAGATGTGTTTTTATCATCGGAAACAGAATTAGCCCTCAATGTCTGAACAACCTTTTTTTAAAAAAATCCCTAAGCCGCGCGGTCACAATTTCTTTAAAATTTCTGACGTTCTTAAATTCACTCAAAAATGGTGCCAAACTGTTGCAAACCATCCCGTGAAAGGTTTTTCGGTGGAAACAGGTGGGTTTCTATCATCGAAAACAGAATTAGCCCTCAATGTCTGAACAACTTTTTTTAAAAAAATCCCTAAGCCGCGCGGTCACAATTTCCTCAAAATTTCTGACGTTCTTAAATTCACTCAAAAATGGTGCCAAACTGTTGCAAACCATCTTCTGAAAGGTTTTTCGGTGGAAACAGGTGGGTTTTTATCATCAGAAACAGAATTAGCCCTCGATGTCTGAACAACTTTTTTTAAAAAAAATCCATAAGCCGCGCGGTCACAATTTCTTCAAAATTTCTGACGTTCTTAAATTCACTCAAAAATGGTGCCAAACTGTTGCAAACCATCTCCTGAAAGGTTTTTCAGTGGAAACAGGTGGGTTTTTATCATCGGAAACAGAAGTAGCCCTCGATGCCTGAACAACTTTTTTTTGAAAAAATCCCTAAGCGGCGCAGTCACAATTTCTTCAAAATTTCTGACGTTCTGCAATTCACTCAAAAATGGTGCCAAACTGTTGCAAACCATCCTCTGAAAGGTTTTTCGGTGGAAACAGGTGGGTTTTTATCATCGGAAACAGAATTAGCCCTCGATGTCTGAACAACTTTTTTTTGAAAAAATCCCTAAGCCGCGCGGTCACAATTTCTTCAAAATTTCTAATGTTCTGCAATTCACTCAAAAATGGTGCCAAACTGTTGAAAACCATCCCCTGAAAGGTTTTTCGGTGGAAACAGGTGGGTTTTTATCATCGGAAACAGAATTAGCCCTCAATGTCTGAACAACTTTTTTTTTAAAAATCCCTAAGCCGCGCGGTCACAATTTCTTCAAAATTTCTGACGTTCTGCAATTCACTCAAAAATGGTGCCAAACTGTTGCAAACCATCCCCTGAAAGGTTTTTCGGTGGAAACAGGTGTGTTTTTATCGTCGGAAACAGAATTAGCCCTCAATGTCTGAACAACTTTTTTTAAAAAAATCCCTAAGCCGCGCGGTCACAATTTCCTCAAAATTTCTGACGTTCTTAAATTCACTCAAAAATGGTGCCCAACTGTTGCAAACCATCCCCTTAAAGGTTTTTCGGTGGAAACAGGTGGGTTTTTATCATCAGAAACAGAATTAGCCCTCAATGTCTGAACAACTTTTTTTAAAAAAAATCCCTAAGCCTTCAAAATTTCTGACGTTCTTCAATTCACTCAAAAATGGTGCCAAACTGTTGCAAACCATCTCCTGAAAGGTTTTTCGGTGGAAACAAGTGGGTTTTTATCATCGGAAACAGAAGTAGCCCTCGATGTCTGAACAACTTTTTTTTGAAAAAATCCCTAAGCCGCGCGGTCACAATTTCTTCAAAATTTCTGACGTTCTGCAATTCACTCAAAAATGGTGCCAAACTGTTGCAAACCATCCCCTGAAAGGTTTTTCGGTGGAAACAGGTGGGTTTTTATCATCGGAAACAGAATTAGCCCTCGATGTCTGAACAACTTTTTTTTGAAAAAATCCCTAAGCCGCGCGTTCACAATATCTTCAAAATTTCTGACGTTCTTCAATTCACTCAAAAATGGTGCCAAACTGTTGCAAACCATCCCCTGAAAGGTTTTTCGGTGGAAACAGGTGTGTTTTTATCATCGGAAACAGAATTAGCCCTCAATGTCTGAACAACTTTTTTTAAAAAAATCCCTAAGCCGCGCGGTCACAATTTCCTCAAAATTTCTGACGTTCTTAAATTCACTCAAAAATGGTGCCAAACTGTTGCAAACCATCTTCTGAAAGGTTTTTCGGTGGAAACAGGTGGGTTTTTATCATCAGAAACAGAATTAGCCCTCGATGTCTGAACAACTTTTTTTTGAAAAAATCCCTAAGCCGCGCGGTCACAATTTCTTCAAAATTTCTGACGTTCTGCAATTCACTCAAAAATGGTGCCAAACTGTTGCAAACCATCTCCTGAAAGGTTTCTCGGTGGAAACAGATGTGTTTTTATCATCGGAAACAGAATTAGCCCTCAATGTCTGAACAACTTTTTTTAAAAAAAATTCCCTAAGCCGGGCGGTCACAATTTCTTCAAAATTTCTGACGTTCTGCAATTCACTCAAAAATGGTGCCAAACTGTTGCAAACCATCTCCTGAAAGGTTTTTCGGTGGAAACAGGTGGGTTTTTATCATCGGAAACAGAAGTAGCCCTCGATGCCTGAAGAACTTTTTTTTGAAAAAATCCCTAAGCCGCGCGGTCACAATTTCTTCAAAATTTCTGACGTTCTGCAATTCACTCAAAAATGGTGCCAAACTGTTGCAAACCATCCTCTGAAAGGTTTTTCGGTGGAAACAGGTGGGTTTTTATCATCAGAAACAGAATTAGCCCTCGATGTCTGAACAACTTTTTATTGAAAAAATCCCTAAGCCGCGCGGTCACAATTTCTTCAAAATTTCTAATTTTCTGCAATTCACTCAAAAATGGTGCCAAACTGTTGAAAACCATCCCCTGAAAGGTTTTTCGGTGGAAACAGGTGGGTTTTTATCATCGGAAATAGAATTAGCCCTCGATGTCTGAACAACTTTTTTTTGAAAAATTCCCTAAGCCGCGCGTTCACAATATCTTCAAAATTTCTGACGTTCTGCAATTCACTCAAAAATGGTGCCAAACTGTTGCAAACCATCCCCTGAAAGGTTTTTCGGTGGAAACAGGTGTGTTTTTATCATCGGAAACAGAATTAGCCCTCAATGTCTGAACAACTTTTTTTAAAAAAATCCCTAAGCCGCGCGGTCACAATTTCCTCAAAATTTCTGACGTTCTTAAATTCACTCAAAAATGGTGCCAAACTGTTGCAAACCATCTTCTGAAAGGTTTTTCGGTGGAAACAGGTGGGTTTTTATCATCAGAAACAGAATTAGCCCTCGATGTCTGAACAACTTTTTTTTGAAAAAATCCCTAAGCCGCGCGGTCACAATTTCTTCAAAATTTCTGACGTTCTGCAATTCACTCAAAAATGGTGCCAAACTGTTGCAAACCATCTCCTGAAAGGTTTCTCGGTGGAAACAGATGTGTTTTTATCATCGGAAACAGAATTAGCCCTCAATGTCTGAACAACTTTTTTTTGAAAAAATCCCTAAGCCGCGCGGTCACAATTTCTTTAAAATTTCTGACGTTCTTAAATTCACTCAAAAATGGTGCCAAACTGTTGCAAACCATCCCGTGAAAGGTTTTTCGGTGGAAACAGGTGGGTTTCTATCATCGAAAACAGAATTAGCCCTCAATGTCTGAACAACTTTTTAAAAAAAAATCCCTAAGCCGCGCGGTCACAATTTCCTCAAAATTTCTGACGTTCTTAAATTCACTCAAAAATGGTGCCAAACTGTTGCAAACCATCTTCTGAAAGGTTTTTCGGTGGAAACAGGTGGGTTTTTATCATCAGAAACAGAATTAGCCCTCGATGTCTGAACAACTTTTTTTTAAAAAAATCCATAAGCCGCGCGGTCACAATTTCTTCAAAATTTCTAATGTTCTGCAATTCACTCAAAAATGGTGCCAAACTGTTGAAAACCATCCCCTGAAAGGTTTTTCGGTGGAAACAGGTGGGTTTTTATCATCGGAAACAGAATTAGCCCTCAATGTCTGAACAACTTTTTTTTAAAAAATCCCTAAGCCGCGCGGTCACAATTTCTTCAAAATTTCTGACGTTCTGCAATTCACTCAAAAATGGTGCCAAACTGTTGCAAACCATCCCCTGAAAGGTTTTTCGGTGGAAACAGGTGGGTTTTTATCATCAGAAACAGAATTAGCCCTCAATGTCTGAACAACTTTTTTTAAAAAAAATCCCTAAGCCTTCAAAATTTCTGACGTTCTTCAATTCACTCAAAAATGGTGCCAAACTGTTGCAAACCATCTCCTGAAAGGTTTTTCGGTGGAAACAAGTGGGTTTTTATCATCGGAAACAGAAGTAGCCCTCGATGTCTGAACAACTTTTTTTTGAAAAAATCCCTAAGCCGCGCGGTCACAATTTCTTCAAAATTTCTGACGTTCTGCAATTCACTCAAAAATGGTGCCAAACTGTTGCAAACCATCCCCTGAAAGGTTTTTCGGTGGAAACAGGTGGGTTTTTATCATCGGAAACAGAATTAGCCCTCGATGTCTGAACAACTTTTTTTTGAAAAAATCCCTAAGCCGCGCGTTCACAATATCTTCAAAATTTCTGACGTTCTTCAATTCACTCAAAAATGGTGCCAAACTGTTGCAAACCATCCCCTGAAAGGTTTTTCGGTGGAAACAGGTGTGTTTTTATCATCGGAAACAGAATTAGCCCTCAATGTCTGAACAACTTTTTTTAAAAAAATCCCTAAGCCGCGCGGTCACAATTTCCTCAAAATTTCTGACGTTCTTAAATTCACTCAAAAATGGTGCCAAACTGTTGCAAACCATCTTCTGAAAGGTTTTTCGGTGGAAACAGGTGGGTTTTTATCATCAGAAACAGAATTAGCCCTCGATGTCTGAACAACTTTTTTTTGAAAAAATCCCTAAGCCGCGCGGTCACAATTTCTTCAAAATTTCTGACGTTCTGCAATTCACTCAAAAATGGTGCCAAACTGTTGCAAACCATCTCCTGAAAGGTTTCTCGGTGGAAACAGATGTGTTTTTATCATCGGAAACAGAATTAGCCCTCAATGTCTGAACAACTTTTTTTTAAAAAAATTCCCTAAGCCGGGCGGTCACAATTTCTTCAAAATTTCTGACGTTCTGCAATTCACTCAAAAATGGTGCCAAACTGTTGCAAACCATCTCCTGAAAGGTTTTTCGGTGGAAACAGGTGGGTTTTTATCATCGGAAACAGAAGTAGCCCTCGATGCCTGAAGAACTTTTTTTTGAAAAAATCCCTAAGCCGCGCGGTCACAATTTCTTCAAAATTTCTGACGTTCTGCAATTCACTCAAAAATGGTGCCAAACTGTTGCAAACCATCCTCTGAAAGGTTTTTCGGTGGAAACAGGTGGGTTTTTATCATCAGAAACAGAATTAGCCCTCGATGTCTGAACAACTTTTTATTGAAAAAATCCCTAAGCCGCGCGGTCACAATTTCTTCAAAATTTCTAATTTTCTGCAATTCACTCAAAAATGGTGCCAAACTGTTGAAAACCATCCCCTGAAAGGTTTTTCGGTGGAAACAGGTGGGTTTTTATCATCGGAAATAGAATTAGCCCTCGATGTCTGAACAACTTTTTTTTGAAAAATTCCCTAAGCCGCGCGTTCACAATATCTTCAAAATTTCTGACGTTCTGCAATTCACTCAAAAATGGTGCCAAACTGTTGCAAACCATCCCCTGAAAGGTTTTTCGGTGGAAACAGGTGTGTTTTTATTATCGGAAACAGAATTAGCCCTCAATGTCTGAACAACTTTTTTTAAAAAAATCCCTAAGCCGCGCGGTCACAATTTCCTCAAAATTTCTGACGTTCTTAAATTCACTCAAAAATGGTGCCAAACTGTTGCAAACCATCTTCTGAAAGGTTTTTCGGTGGAAACAGGTGGGTTTTTATCATCAGAAACAGAATTAGCCCTCGATGTCTGAACAACTTTTTTTTGAAAAAATCCCTAAGCCGCGCGGTCACAATTTCTTCAAAATTTCTGACGTTCTGCAATTCACTCAAAAATGGTGCCAAACTGTTGCAAACCATCTCCTGAAAGGTTTCTCGGTGGAAACAGATGTGTTTTTATCATCGGAAACAGAATTAGCCCTCAATGTCTGAACAACTTTTTTTTGAAAAAATCCCTAAGCCGCGCGGTCACAATTTCTTTAAAATTTCTGACGTTCTTAAATTCACTCAAAAATGGTGCCAAACTGTTGCAAACCATCCCGTGAAAGGTTTTTCGGTGGAAACAGGTGGGTTTCTATCATCGAAAACAGAATTAGCCCTCAATGTCTGAACAACTTTTTTTAAAAAAATCCCTAAGCCGCGCGGTCACAATTTCCTCAAAATTTCTGACGTTCTTAAATTCACTCAAAAATGGTGCCAAACTGTTGCAAACCATCTTCTGAAAGGTTTTTCGGTGGAAACAGGTGGGTTTTTATCATCAGAAACAGAATTAGCCCTCGATGTCTGAACAACTTTTTTTAAAAAAAATCCATAAGCCGCGCGGTCACAATTTCTTCAAAATTTCTGACATTCTTAAATTCACTCAAAAATGGTGCCAAACTGTTGCAAACCATCTCCTGAAAGGTTTTTCGGTGGAAACAGGTGGGTTTTTATCATCGGAAACAGAAGTAGCCCTCGATGCCTGAAAAACTTTTTTTTGAAAAAATCCCTAAGCGGCGCGGTCACAATTTCTTCAAAATTTCTGACGTTCTGCAATTCACTCAAAAATGGTGCCAAACTGTTGCAAACCATCCTCTGAAAGGTTTTTCGGTGGAAACAGGTGGGTTTTTATCATCGGAAACAGAATTAGCCCTCAATGTCTGAACAACTTTTTTTAAAAAAATCCCTAAGCCGCTTGGTCACAATTTCTTCAAAATTTCTGACGTTCTGCAATTCACTCAAAAATGGTGCCCAACTGTTGCAAACCATCCCCTGAAAGGTTTTTCGGTGGAAACAGGTGGGTTTTTATCATCGGAAACAGAATTAGCCCTCGATGTCTGAACAACTTTTTTTTGAAAAAATCCCTAAGCCGCGCGGTCACAATTTCTTCAAAATTTCTAATGTTCTGCAATTCACTCAAAAATGGTGCCAAACTGTTGAAAACCATCCCCTGAAAGGTTTTTCGGTGGAAACAGGTGGGTTTTTATCATCGGAAACAGAATTAGCCCTCAATGTCTGAACAACTTTTTTTTTAAAAATCCCTAAGCCGCGCGGTCACAATTTCTTCAAAATTTCTGACGTTCTGCAATTCACTCAAAAATGGTGCCAAACTGTTGCAAACCATCCCCTGAAAGGTTTTTCGGTGGAAACAGGTGTGTTTTTATCGTCGGAAACAGAATTAGCCCTCAATGTCTGAACAACTTTTTTTAAAAAAATCCCTAAGCCGCGCGGTCACAATTTCCTCAAAATTTCTGACGTTCTTAAATTCACTCAAAAATGGTGCCAAACTGTTGCAAACCATCCTCTGAAAGGTTTTTCGGTGGAAACAGGTGGGTTTTTATCATCAGAAACAGAATTAGCCCTCGATGTCTGAACAACTTTTTATTGAAAAAATCCCTAAGCCGCGCGGTCACAATTTCTTCAAAATTTCTAATTTTCTGCAATTCACTCAAAAATGGTGCCAAACTGTTGAAAACCATCCCCTGAAAGGTTTTTCGGTGGAAACAGGTGGGTTTTTATCATCGGAAATAGAATTAGCCCTCGATGTCTGAACAACTTTTTTTTGAAAAATTCCCTAAGCCGCGCGTTCACAATATCTTCAAAATTTCTGACGTTCTGCAATTCACTCAAAAATGGTGCCAAACTGTTGCAAACCATCCCCTGAAAGGTTTTTCGGTGGAAACAGGTGTGTTTTTATCATCGGAAACAGAATTAGCCCTCAATGTCTGAACAACTTTTTTTAAAAAAATCCCTAAGCCGCGCGGTCTCAATTTCCTCAAAATTTCTGACATTCTTAAATTCACTCAAAAATGGTGCCAAACTGTTGCAAACCATCTTCTGAAAGGTTTTTCGGTGGAAACAGGTGGGTTTTTATCATCAGAAACAGAATTAGCCCTCGATGTCTGAACAACTTTTTTTTGAAAAAATCCCTAAGCCGCGCGGTCACAATTTCTTCAAAATTTCTGACGTTCTGCAATTCACTCAAAAATGGTGCCAAACTGTTGCAAACCATCTCCTGAAAGGTTTCTCGGTGGAAACAGATGTGTTTTTATCATCGGAAACAGAATTAGCCCTCAATGTCTGAACAACTTTTTTTAAAAAAAATCCCTAAGCCGGGCGGTCACAATTTCTTCAAAATTTCTGACGTTCTGCAATTCACTCAAAAATGGTGCCAAACTGTTGCAAACCATCACCTGAAAGGTTTTTCGGTGAAAACAGGTGGGTTTTTATCATCGGAAACAGAAGTAGCCCTCGATACCTGAAGAACTTTTTTTTGAAAAAATCCCTAAGCCGCGCGGTCACAATTTCTTCAAAATTTCTGACGTTCTGCAATTCACTCAAAAATGGTGCCAAACTGTTGCAAACCATCCTCTGAAAGGTTTTTCGGTGGAAACAGGTGGGTTTTTATCATCAGAAACAGAATTAGCCCTCGATGTCTGAACAACTTTTTATTGAAAAAATCCCTAAGCCGCGCGGTCACAATTTCTTCAAAATTTCTAATTTTCTGCAATTCACTCAAAAATGGTGCCAAACTGTTGAAAACCATCCCCTGAAAGGTTTTTCGGTGGAAACAGGTGGGTTTTTATCATCGGAAATAGAATTAGCCCTCGATGTCTGAACAACTTTTTTTTGAAAAATTCCCTAAGCCGCGCGTTCACAATATCTTCAAAATTTCTGACGTTCTGCAATTCACTCAAAAATGGTGCCAAACTGTTGCAAACCATCCCCTGAAAGGTTTTTCGGTGGAAACAGGTGTGTTTTTATCATCGGAAACAGAATTAGCCCTCAATGTCTGAACAACTTTTTTTAAAAAAATCCCTAAGCCGCGCGGTCACAATTTCCTCAAAATTTCTGACGTTCTTAAATTCACTCAAAAATGGTGCCAAACTGTTGCAAACCATCTTCTGAAAGGTTTTTCGGTGGAAACAGGTGGGTTTTTATCAATGGAAACAGAATTAGCCCTCGATGTCTGAACACCTTTTTTTTTGAAAAAATGCCTAAGCCGCGCGGTCACAATTTCTTCAAAATTTCTGACGTTCTGCAATTCACTCAAAAATGGTGCCAAACTGTTGCAAACCATCCCCTTAAAGGTTTTTCGGTTGAAACAGATCTGTTTTTATCATCGGAAACAGAATTTGGCCTCGATGTCTGAACAACTTTTTTTGAAAAAATCCCTAAGCCGCGCGGTCACAATTTCTTCAAAATTTCTGACGTTCTGCAATTCACTCAAAAATGGTGCCAAACTGTTGCAAACCATCCTCTGAAAGGTTTTTCGGTGGAAACAGGTGGGTTTTTATCATCAGAAACAGAATTAGCCCTCGATGTCTGAACAACTTTTTTTAAAAAAATCCCTAAGCCGCGCGGTCACAATTTCCTCAAAATTTCTGACGTTCTTAAATTCACTCAAAAATGGTGCCAAAGTGTTGCAAACCATCTTCTGAAAGGGTTTTCGGTGGAAACAGGTGGGTTTTTATCATCGGAAACAGAATTAGCCCTCAATGTCTGAACAACTTTTTTAAAAAAAATCCCTAAGCCGCGCGGTCACAATTTCTTCAAAATTTCTGACGTTCTGCAATTCACTCAAAAATGGTGCCAAACTGTTGCAAACCATCCCCTTAAAGGTTTTTCGGTGGAAACAGGTAGGTTTTTATCATCGGAAACAGAATTTGCCCTCGATGTCTGAACAACTTTTTTTTGAAAAAATCCCTAAGCCGCGCGGTCACAATTTCTTCAAAATTTCTGACCTTCTGCAATTCACTCAAAAATGGTGCCAAAGTGTTGCAAACCATCTTCTGAAAGGGTTTTCGGTGGAAACAGGTGGGTTTTTATCATCAGAAACAGAATTAGCCTTCGATGTCTGAACAACTTTTTTTAAAAAAATCCCTAAGCCGCGCGGTCACAATTTCCTCAAAATTTCTGACGTTCTTAAATTCACTCAAAAATGGTGCCAAAGTGTTGCAAACCATCTTCTGAAAGGGTTTTCGGTGGAAACACGTGGGTTTTTATCATCGGAAACAGAATTAGCCCTCAATGTCTGAACAACTTTTTAAAAAAAAATCCCTAAGCCGCGCGGTCACAATTTCTTCAAAATTTCTGACGTTCTGCAATTCACTCAAAAATGGTGCCAAACTGTTGAAAACCATCCCCTGAAAGGTTTTTCGGTGGAAACAGGTGGGTTTTTATCATCAGAAACAGAATTAGCCCTCGATGTCTGAACAACTTTTTTTAAAAAAAATCCCTAAGCCGCGCGGTCACAATTTCTTCAAAATTTCTGAGGTTCTGCAATTCACTCAAAAATGGTGCCAAACTGTTGCAAACCATCCCCTTAAAGGTTTTTCGGTGGAAACAGGTAGGTTTTTATCATCGGAAACAGAATTTGCCCTCGATGTCTGAACAACTTTTTTTGAAAAAATCCCTAAGCCGCGCGGTCACAATTTCTTCAAAATTTCTGACGTTCTGCAATTCACTCAAAAATGGTGCCAAACTGTTGCAAACCATCTTCTGAAAGGTTTTTCGGTGGAAACAGGTGGGTTTTTATCATCAGAAACAGAATTAGCCCTCGATGTCTGAACAACTTTTTTTTGAAAAAATCCCTAAGCCGCGCGGTCACAATTTCTTCAAAATTTCTGACGTTCTGCAATTCACTCAAAAATGGTGCCAAACTGTTGCAAACCATCCCCTGAAAGGTTTTTCAGTGGAAACAGGTGGGTTTTTATCATCGGAAACAGAATTAGCCCTCAATGTCTGAACAACTTTTTTTAAAAAAATCCCTAAGCCGCGCGGTCACAATTTCTTCAAAATTTCTGACGTTCTTAAATTCACTCAAAAATGGTGCCAAACTGTTGCAAACCATCTCCTGAAAGGTTTTTCGGTGGAAACAGGTGGGTTTTTATCATTGGAAACAGAATTAGCCCTCGATGTCTGAACACCTTTTTTTTTGAAAAAATGCCTAAGCCGCGCGGTCACAATTTCTTCAAAATTTCTGACGTTCTGCAATTCACTCAAAAATGGTGCCAAACTGTTGCAAACCATCTTCTGAAAGGTTTTTCGGTGGAAACAGGTGGGTTTTTATCATCAGAAACAGAATTAGCCCTCGATGTCTGAACAACTTTTTTTAAAAAAATCCCTAAGCCGCGCGGTCACAATTTCCTCAAAATTTCTGACGTTCTTAAATTCACTCAAAAATGGTGCCAAAGTGTTGCAAACCATCTTCTGAAAGGGTTTT
Organism: Podarcis melisellensis; assembly: GCF_964234715.1. Classification (NCBI taxonomy): domain Eukaryota; kingdom Metazoa; phylum Chordata; class Lepidosauria; order Squamata; family Lacertidae; genus Podarcis; species Podarcis melisellensis. Next base: position 89,042,966 of record NC_138538.1, on the reverse strand, counting down.
CGGTGGAAACAGGTGGGTTTTTATCATCGGAAACAGAATTAGCCCTCAATGTCTGAACAACTTTTTTTAAAAAAATCCCTAAGCCGCGTGGTCACAATTTCTTCAAAATTTCTGACGTTCTGCAATTCACTCAAAAATGGTGCCAAACTGTTGAAAACCATCCCCTGAAAGGTTTTTCGGTGGAAACAGGTGGGTTTTTATCATCAGAAACAGAATTAGCCCTCGATGTCTGAACAACTTTTTTTTGAAAAAATCCCTAAGCCGCGCGGTCACAATTTCTTCAAAATTTCTGAGGTTCTGCAATTCACTCAAAAATGGTGCCAAACTGTTGCAAACCATCCCCTTAAAGGTTTTTCGGTGGAAACAGGTAGGTTTTTATCATCGGAAACAGAATTTGCCCTTGATGTCTGAACAACTTTTTTTTGAAAAAATCCCTAAGCCGCGCGGTCACAATTTCTTCAAAATTTCTGACGTTCTGCAATTCACTCAAAAATGGTGCCAAACTGTTGCAAACCATCCCCTGAAAGGTTTTTCGGTGGAAACAGGTGGGTTTTTATCATCGGAAACAGAATTAGCCCTCAATGTCTGAACAACTTTTTTAAAAAAAATCCCTAAGCCGCGCGGTCACAATTTCTTCAAAATTTCTGACGTTCTTAAATTCACTCAAAAATGGTGCCAAACTGTTGCAAACCATCTCCTGAAAGGTTTTTCGGTGGAAACAGGTGGGTTTTTATCATTGGAAACAGAATTAGCCCTCGATGTCTGAACACCTTTTTTTTAAAAAAAATGCCTAAGCCGCGCGGTCACAATTTCTTCAAAATTTCTGACGTTCTGCAATTCACTCAAAAATGGTGCCAAACTGTTGGAAACCATCCCCTGAAAGGTTTTTTGGTGGAAACAGGTGGGTTTTTATCATCGGAAACAGAATTAGCCCTCAATGTCTGAACAACTTTTTTAAAAAAAATCCCTAAGCCGCGCGGTCACAATTTCCTCAAAATTTCTGACGTTCTTAAATTCACTCAAAAACGGTGCCAAAGTGTTGCAAACCATCTTCTGAAAGGGTTTTCGGTGGAAACAGGTGGGTTTTTATCATCAGAAACAGAATTAGCCCTCGATGTCTGAACAACTTTTTTTAAAAAAATCCCTAAGCCGCGCGGTCACAATTTCCTCAAAATTTCTGACGTTCTTAAATTCACTCAAAAATGGTGCCAAAGTGTTGCAAACCATCTTCTGAAAGGGTTTTCGGTGGAAACAGGTGGGTTTTTATCATCGGAAACAGAATTAGCCCTCAATGTCTGAACAACTTTTTTTAAAAAAATCCCTAAGCCGCGCGGTCACAATTTCTTCAAAATTTCTGACGTTCTGCAATTCACTCAAAAATGGTGCCAAACTGTTGAAAACCATCCCCTGAAAGGTTTTTCGGTGGAAACAGGTGGGTTTTTATCATCAGAAACAGAATTAGTCCTCGATGTCTGAACAACTTTTTTTTGAAAAAATCCCTAAGCCGCGCGGTCACAATTTCTTCAAAATTTCTGAGGTTCTGCAATTCACTCAAAAATGGTGCCAAACTGTTGCAAACCATCCCCTTAAAGGTTTTTCGGTGGAAACAGGTAGGTTTTTATCATCGGAAACAGAATTTGCCCTCGATGTCTGAACAACTTTTTTTGAAAAAATCCCTAAGCCGCGCGGTCACAATTTCTTCAAAATTTCTGACGTTCTGCAATTCACTCAAAAATGGTGCCAAACTGTTGCAAACCATCTTCTGAAAGGTTTTTCGGTGGAAACAGGTGGGTTTTTATCATCAGAAACAGAATTAGCCCTCGATGTCTGAACAACTTTTTTTTGAAAAAATCCCTAAGCCGCGCGGTCACAATTTCTTCAAAATTTCTGACGTTCTGCAATTCACTCAAAAATGGTGCCAAACTGTTGCAAACCATCCCCTGAAAGGTTTTTCGGTGGAAACAGGTGGGTTTTTATCATCGGAAACAGAATTAGCCCTCAATGTCTGAACAACTTTTTTAAAAAAAATCCCTAAGCCGCGCGGTCACAATTTCTTCAAAATTTCTGACGTTCTTAAATTCACTCAAAAATGGTGCCAAACTGTTGCAAACCATCTCCTGAAAGGTTTTTCGGTGGAAACAGATCTGTTTTTATCATCGGAAACAGAATTAGCCCTCAATGTCTGAACAACTTTTTTTGAAAAAATCCCTAAGCCGCGCGGTCACAATTTCTTCAAAATTTCTGACGTTCTGCAATTCACTCAAAAATGGTGCCAAACTGTTGCAAACCATCCCCTTAAAGGTTTTTCGGTGGAAACAGGTAGGTTTTTATCATCGGAAACAGAATTTGCCCTCGATGTCTGAACAACTTTTTTTGAAAAAATCCCTAAGCCGCGCGGTCACAATTTCTTCAAAATTTCTAACGTTCTGCAATTCACTCAAAAATGGTGCCAAACTGTTGCAAACCATCTCCTGAAAGGTTTTTCGGTGGAAACAGGTGGGTTTTTATCATTGGAAACAGAATTAGCCCTCGATGTCTGAACACCTTTTTTTTAAAAAAAATGCCTAAGCCGCGCGGTCACAATTTCTTCAAAATTTCTGACGTTCTGCAATTCACTCAAAAATGGTGCCAAACTGTTGGAAACCATCCCCTGAAAGGTTTTTTGGTGGAAACAGGTGGGTTTTTATCATCGGAAACAGAATTAGCCCTCAATGTCTGAACAACTTTTTTAAAAAAAATCCCTAAGCCGCGCGGTCACAATTTCCTCAAAATTTCTGACGTTCTTAAATTCACTCAAAAACGGTGCCAAAGTGTTGCAAACCATCTTCTGAAAGGGTTTTCGGTGGAAACAGGTGGGTTTTTATCATCAGAAACAGAATTAGCCCTCGATGTCTGAACAACTTTTTTTAAAAAAATCCCTAAGCCGCGCGGTCACAATTTCCTCAAAATTTCTGACGTTCTTAAATTCACTCAAAAATGGTGCCAAAGTGTTGCAAACCATCTTCTGAAAGGGTTTTCGGTGGAAACAGGTGGGTTTTTATCATCGGAAACAGAATTAGCCCTCAATGTCTGAACAACTTTTTTTAAAAAAATCCCTAAGCCGCGCGGTCACAATTTCTTCAAAATTTCTGACGTTCTGCAATTCACTCAAAAATGGTGCCAAACTGTTGAAAACCATCCCCTGAAAGGTTTTTCGGTGGAAACAGGTGGGTTTTTATCATCAGAAACAGAATTAGTCCTCGATGTCTGAACAACTTTTTTTTGAAAAAATCCCTAAGCCGCGCGGTCACAATTTCTTCAAAATTTCTGAGGTTCTGCAATTCACTCAAAAATGGTGCCAAACTGTTGCAAACCATCCCCTTAAAGGTTTTTCGGTGGAAACAGGTAGGTTTTTATCATCGGAAACAGAATTTGCCCTCGATGTCTGAACAACTTTTTTTGAAAAAATCCCTAAGCCGCGCGGTCACAATTTCTTCAAAATTTCTGACGTTCTGCAATTCACTCAAAAATGGTGCCAAACTGTTGCAAACCATCTTCTGAAAGGTTTTTCGGTGGAAACAGGTGGGTTTTTATCATCAGAAACAGAATTAGCCCTCGATGTCTGAACAACTTTTTTTTGAAAAAATCCCTAAGCCGCGCGGTCACAATTTCTTCAAAATTTCTGACGTTCTGCAATTCACTCAAAAATGGTGCCAAACTGTTGCAAACCATCCCCTGAAAGGTTTTTCGGTGGAAACAGGTGGGTTTTTATCATCGGAAACAGAATTAGCCCTCAATGTCTGAACAACTTTTTTTAAAAAAATCCCTAAGCCGCGCGGTCACAATTTCTTCAAAATTTCTGACGTTCTTAAATTCACTCAAAAATGGTGCCAAACTGTTGCAAACCATCTCCTGAAAGGTTTTTCGGTGGAAACAGGTGGGTTTTTATCATTGGAAACAGAATTAGCCCTCGATGTCTGAACACCTTTTTTTTTGAAAAAATGCCTAAGCCGCGCGGTCACAATTTCTTCAAAATTTCTGACGTTCTGCAATTCACTCAAAAATGGTGCCAAACTGTTGCAAACTATCCCCTGAAAGGTTTTTTGGTGGAAACAGGTGGGTTTTTATCATCGGAAACAGAATTAGCCCTCAATGTCTGAACAACTTTTTTAAAAAAAATCCCTAAGCCGCGCGGTCACAATTTCTTCAAAATTTCTGACGTTCTTAAATTCACTCAAAAATGGTGCCAAACTGTTGCAAACCATCTCCTGAAAGGTTTTTCGGTGGAAACAGATCTGTTTTTATCATCGGAAACAGAATTAGCCCTCAATGTCTGAACAACTTTTTTTGAAAAAATCCCTAAGCCGCGCGGTCACAATTTCTTCAAAATTTCTGACGTTCTGCAATTCACTCAAAAATGGTGCCAAACTGTTGCAAACCATCCCCTTAAAGGTTTTTCGGTGGAAACAGGTAGGTTTTTATCATCGGAAACAGAATTTGCCCTCGATGTCTGAACAACTTTTTTTGAAAAAATCCCTAAGCCGCGCGGTCACAATTTCTTCAAAATTTCTAACGTTCTGCAATTCACTCAAAAATGGTGCCAAACTGTTGCAAACCATCTTCTGAAAGGTTCTTCGGTGGAAACAGGTGGGTTTTTATCATCAGAAACAGAATTAGCCCTCGATGTCTGAACAACTTTTTTTTGAAAAAATCCCTAAGCCGCGCGGTCACAATTTCTTCAAAATTTCTGACGTTCTGCAATTCACTCAAAAATGGTGCCAAACTGTGGAAAACCATCCCCTGAAAGGTTTTTCGGTGGAAACAGGTGGGTTTTTATCATCGGAAATAGAATTAGCCCTCGATGTCTGAACAACTTTTTTTTCAAAAATTCCCTAAGCCGCGCGTTCACAATATCTTCAAAATTTCTGACGTTCTGCAATTCACTCAAAAATGGTGCCAAACTGTTGCAAACCATCCCCTTAAAGGTTTTTCAGTGGAAACAGATGTGTTTTTATCATCGGAAACAGAATTAGCCCTCGATGTCTGAACAACTTTTTTTGAAAAAATCCCTAAGCCGCGCGGTCACAATTTCTTCAAAATTTCTGACGTTCTGCAATTCACTCAAAAATGGTGCCAAACTGTTGCAAACCATCCCCTGAAAGGTTTTTCGGTGGAAACAGGTGGGTTTTTATCATCGGAAACAGAATTAGCCCTCAATGTCTGAACAACTTTTTTTAAAAACATCCCTAAGCCGCGCGGTCACAATTTCTTCAAAATTTCTGACGTTCTTAAATTCACTCAAAAATGGTGCCAAACTGTTGCAAACCATCTCCTGAAAGGTTTTTCGGTGGAAACAGGTGGGTTTTTATCATTGGAAACAGAATTAGCCCTCGATGTCTGAACACCTTTTTTTTTGAAAAAATGCCTAAGCCGCGCGGTCACAATTTCTTCAAAATTTCTGACGTTCTGCAATTCACTCAAAAATGGTGCCAAACTGTTGCAAACCATCCCCTGAAAGGTTTTTTGGTGGAAACAGGTGGGTTTTTATCATCGGAAACAGAATTAGCCCTCAATGTCTGAACAACTTTTTTAAAAAAAATCCCTAAGCCGCGCGGTCACAATTTCTTCAAAATTTCTGACGTTCTTAAATTCACTCAAAAATGGTGCCAAACTGTTGCAAACCATCTCCTGAAAGGTTTTTCGGTGGAAACAGATCTGTTTTTATCATCGGAAACAGAATTAGCCCTCAATGTCTGAACAACTTTTTTTGAAAAAATCCCTAAGCCGCGCGGTCACAATTTCTTCAAAATTTCTGACGTTCTGCAATTCACTCAAAAATGGTGCCAAACTGTTGCAAACCATCCCCTTAAAGGTTTTTCGGTGGAAACAGGTAGGTTTTTATCATCGGAAACAGAATTTGCCCTCGATGTCTGAACAACTTTTTTTGAAAAAATCCCTAAGCCGCGCGGTCACAATTTCTTCAAAATTTCTAACGTTCTGCAATTCACTCAAAAATGGTGCCAAACTGTTGCAAACCATCTTCTGAAAGGTTCTTCGGTGGAAACAGGTGGGTTTTTATCATCAGAAACAGAATTAGCCCTCGATGTCTGAACAACTTTTTTTTGAAAAAATCCCTAAGCCGCGCGGTCACAATTTCTTCAAAATTTCTGACGTTCTGCAATTCACTCAAAAATGGTGCCAAACTGTGGAAAACCATCCCCTGAAAGGTTTTTCGGTGGAAACAGGTGGGTTTTTATCATCGGAAATAGAATTAGCCCTCGATGTCTGAACAACTTTTTTTTCAAAAATTCCCTAAGCCGCGCGTTCACAATATCTTCAAAATTTCTGACGTTCTGCAATTCACTCAAAAATGGTGCCAAACTGTTGCAAACCATCCCCTTAAAGGTTTTTCGGTGGAAACAGGTGTGTTTTTATCATCGGAAACAGAATTAGCCCTCAATGTCTGAACAACTTTTTTTAAAAAAATCCCTAAGCCGCGCGGTCACAATTTCCTCAAAATTTCTGACGTTCTTAAATTCACTCAAAAATGGTGCCAAACTGTTGCAAACCATCTTCTGAAAGGTTTTTCGGTGGAAACAGGTGGGTTTTTATCATCAGAAACAGAATTAGCCCTCGATGTCTGAACAACTTTTTTTTGAAAAAATCCCTAAGCCGCGCGGTCACAATTTCTTCAAAATTTCTGAGGTTCTGCAATTCACTCAAAAATGGTGCCAAACTGTTGCAAACCATCCCCTTAAAGGTTTTTCGGTGGAAACAGGTAGGTTTTTATCATCGGAAACAGAATTTGCCCTCGATGTCTGAACAACTTTTTTTGAAAAAATCCCTAAGCCGCGCGGTCACAATTTCTTCAAAATTTCTGACGTTCTGCAATTCACTCAAAAATGGTGCCAAACTGTTGCAAACCATCTTCTGAAAGGTTTTTCGGTGGAAACAGGTGGGTTTTTATCATCAGAAACAGAATTAGCCCTCGATGTCTGAACAACTTTTTTTTGAAAAAATCCCTAAGCCGCGCGGTCACAATTTCTTCAAAATTTCTGAGGTTCTGCAATTCACTCAAAAATGGTGCCAAACTGTTGCAAACCATCCCCTTAAAGGTTTTTCGGTGGAAACAGGTAGGTTTTTATCATCGGAAACAGAATTTGCCCTCGATGTCTGAACAACTTTTTTTGAAAAAATCCCTAAGCCGCGCGGTCACAATTTCTTCAAAATTTCTGACGTTCTGCAATTCACTCAAAAATGGTGCCAAACTGTTGCAAACCATCCCCTTAAAGGTTTTTCGGTGGAAACAGGTAGGTTTTTATCATCGGAAACAGAATTAGCCCTCAATGTCTGAACAACTTTTTTTAAAAAAATCCCTAAGCCGCGCGGTCACAATTTTATCAAAATTTCTGACGTTCTTAAATTCACTCAAAAATGGTGCCAAACTGTTGCAAACCATCTTCTGAAAGGTTTTTCGGTGGAAAAAGGTGGGTTTTTATCATCAGAAACAGAATTAGCCCTCGATGTCTGAACAACTTTTTTTTTAAAAAATCCCTAAGCCGTGCGGTCACAATTTCTTCAAAATTTCTGAGGTTCTGCAATTCACTCAAAAATGGTGCCAAACTGTTGCAAACCATCCCCTTAAAGGTTTTTCGGTGGAAACAGGTAGGTTTTTATCATCGGAAACAGAATTTGCCCTCGATGTCTGAACAACTTTTTTTGAAAAAATCCCTAAGCCGCGCGGTCACAATTTCTTCAAAATTTCTGACGTTCTGCAATTCACTCAAAAATGGTGCCAAACTGTTGCAAACCATCTTCTGAAAGGTTTTTCGGTGGAAACAGGTGGGTTTTTATCATCAGAAACAGAATTAGCCCTCGATGTCTGAACAACTTTTTTTTGAAAAAATCCCTAAGCCGCGCGGTCAAAATTTCTTCAAAATTTCTGACGTTCTGCAATTCACTCAAAAATGGTGCCAAACTGTTGCAAACCATCCCCTGAAAGGTTTTTCGGTGGAAACAGGTGGGTTTTTATCATCGGAAACAGAATTAGCCCTCAATGTCTGAACAACTTTTTTTAAAAAAATCCCTAAGCCGCGCGGTCACAATTTCTTCAAAATTTCTGACGTTCTTAAATTCACTCAAAAATGGTGCCAAACTGTTGCAAACCATCTCCTGAAAGGTTTTTCGGTGGAAACAGGTGGGTTTTTATCATTGGAAACAGAATTAGCCCTCGATGTCTGAACACCTTTTTTTTTTGAAAAAATGCCTAAGCCGCGCGGTCACAATTTCTTCAAAATTTCTGACGTTCTGCAATTCACTCAAAAATGGTGCCAAACTGTTGCAAACCATCCCCTGAAAGGTTTTTTGGTGGAAACAGGTGGGTTTTTATCATCGGAAACAGAATTAGCCCTCAATGTCTGAACAACTTTTTTTAAAAAAATCCCTAAGCCGCGCGGTCACAATTTCTTCAAAATTTCTGACGTTCTTAAATTCACTCAAAAATGGTGCCAAACTGTTGCAAACCATCTCCTGAAAGGTTTTTCGGTGGAAACAGATCTGTTTTTATCATCGGAAACAGAATTAGCCCTCAATGTCTGAACAACTTTTTTTGAAAAAATCCCTAAGCCGCGCGGTCACAATTTCTTCAAAATTTCTGACGTTCTGCAATTCACTCAAAAATGGTGCCAAACTGTTGCAAACCATCCCCTTAAAGGTTTTTCGGTGGAAACAGGTAGGTTTTTATCGTCGGAAACAGAATTTGCCCTCGATGTCTGAACAACTTTTTTTGAAAAAATCCCTAAGCCGCGCGGTCACAATTTCTTCAAAATTTCTGACGTTCTGCAATTCACTCAAAAATGGTGCCAAACTGTTGCAAACCATCTTCTGAAAGGTTTTTCGTTGGAAACAGGTGGGTTTTTATCATCAGAAACAGAATTAGCCCTCGATGTCTGAACAACTTTTTTTTGAAAAAATCCCTAAGCCGCGCGGTCACAATTTCTTCAAAATTTCTGACGTTCTGCAATTCACTCAAAAATGGTGCCAAACTGTTGAAAACCATCCCCTGAAAGGTTTTTCGGTGGAAACAGGTGGGTTTTTATCATCGGAAATAGAATTAGCCCTCGATGTCTGAACAACTTTTTTTTGAAAAATTCCCTACGCCGCGCGTTCACAATTTCTTCAAAATTTCTGACGTTCTGCAATTCACTCAAAAATGGTGCCAAACTGTTGCAAACCATCCCCTTAAAGGTTTTTCGGTGGAAACAGGTAGGTTTTTATCATCGGAAACAGAATTTGCCCTCGATGTCTGAACAACTTTTTTTGAAAAAATCCCTAAGCCGCGCGGTCACAATTTCTTCAAAATTTCTGACGTTCTGCAATTCACTCAAAAATGGTGCCAAACTGTTGCAAACCATCTTCTGAAAGGTTTTTCGGTGGAAACAGGTGGGTTTTTATCATCAGAAACAGAATTAGCCCTCGATGTCTGAACAACTTTTTTTTGAAAAAATCCCTAAGCCGCGCGGTCACAATTTCTTCAAAATTTCTGACGTTCTGCAATTCACTCAAAAATGGTGCCAAACTGTTGCAAACCATCCCCTGAAAGGTTTTTCGGTGGAAACAGGTGGGTTTTTATCATCGGAAACAGAATTAGCCCTCAATGTCTGAACAACTTTTTTTTAAAAAATCCCTAAGCCGCGCGGTCACAATTTCTTCAAAATTTCTGACGTTCTTAAATTCACTCAAAAATGGTGCCAAACTGTTGCAAACCATCTCCTGAAAGGTTTTTCGGTGGAAACAGGTGGGTTTTTATCATTGGAAACAGAATTAGCCCTCGATGTCTGAACACCTTTTTTTTTGAAAAAATGCCTAAGCCGCGCGGTCACAATTTCTTCAAAATTTCTGACGTTCTGCAATTCACTCAAAAATGGTGCCAAACTGTTGCAAACCATCCTCTGAAAGGTTTTTCGGTGGAAACAGGTGGGTTTTTATCATCGGAAACAGAATTTGCCCTCGATGTCTGAACAACTTTTTTTGAAAAAATCCCTAAGCCGCGCGGTCACAATTTCTTCAAAATTTCTGACGTTCTGCAATTCACTCAAAAATGGTGCCAAACTGTTGCAAACCATCTTCTGAAAGGGTTTTCGGTGGAAACAGGTGGGTTTTTATCATCGGAAACAGAATTAGCCCTCAATGTCTGAACAACTTTTTTTTAAAAAATCCCTAAGCCGCGCGGTCACAATTTCTTCAAAATTTCTGACGTTCTTAAATTCACTCAAAAATGGTGCCAAACTGTTGCAAACCATCTCCTGAAAGGTTTTTCGGTGGAAACAGGTGGGTTTTTATCATTGGAAACAGAATTAGCCCTCGATGTCTGAACACCTTTTTTTTTGAAAAAATGCCTAAGCCGCGCGGTCACAATTTCTTCAAAATTTCTGACGTTCTGCAATTCACTCAAAAATGGTGCCAAACTGTTGCAAACCATCCCCTTAAAGGTTTTTCGGTTGAAACAGATCTGTTTTTATCATCGGAAACAGAATTTGGCCTCGATGTCTGAACAACTTTTTTTGAAAAAATCCCTAAGCCGCGCGGTCACAATTTCTTCAAAATTTCTGACGTTCTGCAATTCACTCAAAAATGGTGCCAAACTGTTGCAAACCATCCTCTGAAAGGTTTTTCGGTGGAAACAGGTGGGTTTTTATCATCAGAAACAGAATTAGCCCTCGATGTCTGAACAACTTTTTTTTAAAAAATCCCTAAGCCGCGCGGTCACAATTTCCTCAAAATTTCTGACGTTCTTAAATTCACTCAAAAATGGTGCCAAAGTGTTGCAAACCATCTTCTGAAAGGTTTTTCGGTGGAAACAGATGGGTTTTTATCATCGGAAACAGAAGTAGCCCTCGATGCCTGAACAACTTTTTTTTGAAAAAATCCCTAAGCCGCGCGGTCACAATTTCTTCAAAATTTCTGACGTTCTGCAATTCACTCAAAAATGGTGCCAAACTGTTGCAAACCATCCTCTGAAAGGTTTTTCGGTGGAAACAGGTGGGTTTTTATCATCAGAAACAGAATTAGCCCTCGATGTCTGATCAACTTTTTTTAAAAAAATCCCTAAGCCGCGCGGTCACAATTTCCTCAAAATTTCTGACGTTCTTAAATTCACTCAAAAATGGTGCCAAACTGTTGCAAACCATCTTCTGAAAGGGTTTTTGGTGGAAACAGGTGGGTTTTTATCATCAGAAAGAGAATTAGCCCTCGATGTCTGAACAACCTTTTTTTGAAAAAATCCCTAAGCCGCGCGGTCACAATTTCTTCAAAATTTCTGACGTTCTGCAATTCACTCAAAAATGGTGCCAAACTGTTGCAAACCATCCCCTTAAAGGTTTTTCGGTGGAAACAGGTAGGTTTTTATCATCGGAAACAGAATTTGCCCTCGATGTCTGAACAACTTTTTTTGAAAAAATCCCTAAGCCGCGCGGTCACAATTTCTTCAAAATTTCTGACGTTCTGCAATTCACTCAAAAATGGTGCCAAACTGTTGCAAACCATCTTCTGAAAGGTTTTTCGGTGGAAACAGGTGGGTTTTTATCATCAGAAACAGAATTAGCCCTCGATGTCTGAACAACTTTTTTTTGAAAAAATCCCTAAGCCGCGCGGTCACAATTTCTTCAAAATTTCTGACGTTCTGCAATTCACTCAAAAATGGTGCCAAACTGTTGCAAACCATCCCCTGAAAGGTTTTTCGGTGGAAACAGGTGGGTTTTTATCATCGGAAACAGAATTAGCCCTCAATGTCTGAACAACTTTTTTTAAAAAAATCCCTAAGCCGCGCGGTCACAATTTCTTCAAAATTTCTGACGTTCTTAAATTCACTCAAAAATGGTGCCAAACTGTTGCAAACCATCTCCTGAAAGGTTTTTCGGTGGAAACAGGTGGGTTTTTATCATTGGAAACAGAATTAGCCCTCGATGTCTGAACACCTTTTTTTTTGAAAAAATGCCTAAGCCGCGCGGTCACAATTTCTTCAAAATTTCTGACGTTCTGCAATTCACTCAAAAATGGTGCCAAACTGTTGCAAACCATCCCCTTAAAGGTTTTTCGGTTGAAACAGATCTGTTTTTATCATCGGAAACAGAATTTGGCCTCGATGTCTGAACAACTTTTTTTGAAAAAATCCCTAAGCCGCGCGGTCACAATTTCTTCAAAATTTCTGACGTTCTGCAATTCACTCAAAAATGGTGCCAAACTGTTGCAAACCATCCTCTGAAAGGTTTTTCGGTGGAAACAGGTGGGTTTTTATCATCAGAAACAGAATTAGCCCTCGATGTCTGAACAACTTTTTTTAAAAAAATCCCTAAGCCGCGCGGTCACAATTTCCTCAAAATTTCTGACGTTCTTAAATTCACTCAAAAATGGTGCCAAACTATTGCAAACCGTCTCCTGAAAGGTTTTTCGGTGGAAACAGATGGGTTTTTATCATCGGAAACAGAAGTAGCCCTCGATGCCTGAACAACTTTTTTTTGAAAAAATCCCTAAGCCGCGCGGTCACAATTTCTTCAAAATTTCTGACGTTCTGCAATTCACTCAAAAATGGTGCCAAACTGTTGCAAACCATCCTCTGAAAGGTTTTTCGGTGGAAACAGGTGGGTTTTTATCATCGGAAACAGAATTTGCCCTCGATGCCTGAACAACTTTTTTTGAAAAAATCCCTAAGCCGCGCGGTCACAATTTCTTCAAAATTTCTGACGTTCTGCAATTCCCTCAAAAATGGTGCCAAACTGTTGCAAACCATCTTCTGAAAGGGTTTTCGGTGGAAACAGGTGGGTTTTTATCATCGGAAACAGAATTAGCCCTCAATGTCTGAACAACTTTTTTTTAAAAAATCCCTAAGCCGCGCGGTCACAATTTCTTCAAAATTTCTGACGTTCTGCAATTCACTCAAAAATGGTGCCAAACTGTTGCAAACCATCCCCTGAAAGGTTTTTCGGTGGAAACAGGTGGGTTTTTATCATCGGAAACAGAATTAGCCCTCAATGTCTGAACAACTTTTTTTAAAAAAATCCCTAAGCCGCGCGGTCACAATTTCTTCAAAATTTCTGACGTTCTTAAATTCACTCAAAAATGGTGCCAAACTGTTGCAAACCATCTCCTGAAAGGTTTTTCGGTGGAAACAGGTGGGTTTTTATCATTGGAAACAGAATTAGCCCTCGATGTCTGAACACCTTTTTTTTTGAAAAAATGCCTAAGCCGCGCGGTCACAATTTCTTCAAAATTTCTGACGTTCTGCAATTCACTCAAAAATGGTGCCAAACTGTTGCAAACCATCCCCTGAAAGGTTTTTTGGTGGAAACAGGTGGGTTTTTATCATCGGAAACAGAATTAGCCCTCAATGTCTGAACTTTTTTTAAAAAAATCCCTAAGCCGCGCGGTCACAATTTCTTCAAAATTTCTGACGTTCTGCAATTCACTCAACAATGGTGCCAAACTGTTGCAAACCATCCCCTTAAAGGTTTTTCGGTGGAAACAGGTAGGTTTTTATCATCGGAAACAGAATTTGCCCTCGATGTCTGAACAACTTTTTTTTGAAAAAATCCCTAAGCCGCGCGGTCACAATTTCTTCAAAATTTCTGACGTTCTGCAATTCACTCAAAAATGGTGCCAAACTGTTGCAAACCATCTTCTGAAAGGTTTTTCGGTGGAAACAGGTGGGTTTTTATCATCAGAAACAGAATTAGCCCTCGATGTCTGAACAACTTTTTTTTGAAAAAATCCCTAAGCCGCGCGGTCACAATTTCTTCAAAATTTCTGAAGTTCTGCAATTCACTCAAAAATGGTGCCAAACTGTTGCAAACCATCTTCTGAAAGGTTTTTCGGTGGAAACAGGTGGGTTTTTATCATCAGAAAAAGAATTAGCCCTCGATGTCTGAACAACTTTTTTTTGAAAAAATCCCTAAGCCGCGCGGTCACAATTTCTTCAAAATTTCTGACGTTCTGCAATTCACTCAAAAATGGTGCCAAACTGTTGAAAACCATCCCCTGAAAGGTTTTTCGGTGGAAACAGTTGGGTTTTTATCATCGGAAATAGAATTTGCCCTCGATGTCTGAACAACTTTTTTTGAAAAAATCCCTAAGCCGCGCGGTCACAATTTCTTCAAAATTTCTGACGTTCTGCAATTCACTCAAAAATGGTGCCAAACTGTTGCAAACCATCTTCTGAAAGGGTTTTCGGTGGAAACAGGTGGGTTTTTATCATCAGAAACAGAATTAGCCCTCGATGTCTGAACAACTTTTTTTTGAAAAAATCCCTAAGCCGCGCGGTCACAATTTCTTCAAAATTTCTGACGTTCTGCAATTCACTCAAAAATGGTGCCAAACTGTTGCAAACCATCCCCTGAAAGGTTTTTCGGTGGAAACAGGTGGGTTTTTATCATCGGAAACAGAATTAGCCCTCAATGTCTGAACAACTTTTTTTAAAAAAATCCCTAAGCCGCGCGGTCACAATTTCTTCAAAATTTCTGACGTTCTTAAATTCACTCAAAAATGGTGCCAAACTGTTGCAAACCATCTCCTGAAAGGTTTTTCGGTGGAAACAGGTGGGTTTTTATCATCGGAAACAGAATTAGCCCTCGATGTCTGAACACCTTTTTTTTTTGAAAAAATGCCTAAGCCGCGCGGTCACAATTTCTTCAAAATTTCTGACGTTCTGCAATTCACTCAAAAATGGTGCCAAACTGTTGCAAACCATCCCCTTAAAGGTTTTTCGGTGGAAACAGGTAGGTTTTTATCGTCGGAAACAGAATTTGCCCTCGATGTCTGAACAACTTTTTTTGAAAAAATCCCTAAGCCGCGCGGTCACAATTTCTTCAAAATTTCTGACGTTCTGCAATTCACTCAAAAATGGTGCCAAACTGTTGCAAACCATCTTCTGAAAGGTTTTTCGGTGGAAACAGGTGGGTTTTTATCATCAGAAACAGAATTAGCCCTCGATGTCTGAACAACTTTTTTTTGAAAAAATCCCTAAGCCGCGCGGTCACAATTTCTTCAAAATTTCTGACGTTCTGCAATTCACTCAAAAATGGTGCCAAACTGTTGAAAACCATCCCCTGAAAGGTTTTTCGGTGGAAACAGGTGGGTTTTTATCATCGGAAATAGAATTAGCCCTCGATGTCTGAACAACTTTTTTTTGAAAAAATCCCTAAGCCGCGCGGTCACAATTTCTTCAAAATTTCTGACGTTCTGCAATTCACTCAAAAATGGTGCCAAACTGTTGCAAACCATCTTCTGAAAGGTTTTTCGGTGGAAACAGGTGGGTTTTTATCATCAGAAACAGAATTAGCCCTCGATGTCTGAACAACTTTTTTTTGAAAAAATCCCTAAGCCGCGCGGTCACAATTTCTTCAAAATTTCTGACGTTCTGCAATTCACTCAAAAATGGTGCCAAACTGTTGCAAACCATCCCCTGAAAGGTTTTTCGGTGGAAACAGGTGGGTTTTTATCATCGGAAACAGAATTAGCCCTCAATGTCTGAACAACTTTTTTTAAAAAAATCCCTAAGCCGCGCGGTCACAATTTCTTCAAAATTTCTGACGTTCTTAAATTCACTCAAAAATGGTGCCAAACTGTTGCAAACCATCTCCTGAAAGGTTTTTCGGTGGAAACAGGTGGGTTTTTATCATTGGAAACAGAATTAGCCCTCGATGTCTGAACACCTTTTTTTTTGAAAAAATGCCTAAGCCGCGCGGTCACAATTTCTTCAAAATTTCTGACGTTCTGCAATTCACTCAAAAATGGTGCCAAACTGTTGCAAACCATCCCCTTAAAGGTTTTTCGGTTGAAACAGATCTGTTTTTATCATCGGAAACAGAATTTGGCCTCGATGTCTGAACAACTTTTTTTGAAAAAATCCCTAAGCCGCGCGGTCACAATTTCTTCAAAATTTCTGACGTTCTGCAATTCACTCAAAAATGGTGCCAAACTGTTGCAAACCATCCTCTGAAAGGTTTTTCGGTGGAAACAGGTGGGTTTTTATCATCAGAAACAGAATTAGCCCTCGATGTCTGAACAACTTTTTTTAAAAAAATCCCTAAGCCGCGCGGTCACAATTTCCTCAAAATTTCTGACGTTCTTAAATTCACTCAAAAATGGTGCCAAACTATTGCAAACCATCTCCTGAAAGGTTTTTCGGTGGAAACAGATGGGTTTTTATCATCGGAAACAGAAGTAGCCCTCGATGCCTGAACAACTTTTTTTTGAAAAAATCCCTAAGCCGCGCGGTCACAATTTCTTCAAAATTTCTGACGTTCTGCAATTCACTCAAAAATGGTGCCAAACTGTTGCAAACCATCCTCTGAAAGGTTTTTCGGTGGAAACAGGTGGGTTTTTATCATCGGAAACAGAATTTGCCCTCGATGTCTGAACAACTTTTTTTGAAAAAATCCCTAAGCCGCGCGGTCACAATTTCTTCAAAATTTCTGACGTTCTGCAATTCACTCAAAAATGGTGCCAAACTGTTGCAAACCATCTCCTGAAAGGTTTTTCGGTGGAAACAGGTGGGTTTTTATCATCGGAAACAGAATTAGCCCTCGATGTCTGAACACCTTTTTTTTTTGAAAAAATGCCTAAGCCGCGCGGTCACAATTTCTTCAAAATTTCTGACGTTCTGCAATTCACTCAAAAATGGTGCCAAACTGTTGCAAACCATCCCCTTAAAGGTTTTTCGGTGGAAACAGGTAGGTTTTTATCGTCGGAAACAGAATTTGCCCTCGATGTCTGAACAACTTTTTTTGAAAAAATCCCTAAGCCGCGCGGTCACAATTTCTTCAAAATTTCTGACGTTCTGCAATTCACTCAAAAATGGTGCCAAACTGTTGCAAACCATCTTCTGAAAGGTTTTTCGGTGGAAACAGGTGGGTTTTTATCATCAGAAACAGAATTAGCCCTCGATGTCTGAACAACTTTTTTTTGAAAAAATCCCTAAGCCGCGCGGTCACAATTTCTTCAAAATTTCTGACGTTCTGCAATTCACTCAAAAATGGTGCCAAACTGTTGAAAACCATCCCCTGAAAGGTTTTTCGGTGGAAACAGGTGGGTTTTTATCATCGGAAATAGAATTAGCCCTCGATGTCTGAACAACTTTTTTTTGAAAAATTCCCTAAGCCGCGCGTTCACAATTTCTTCAAAATTTCTGACGTTCTGCAATTCACTCAAAAATGGTGCCAAACTGTTGCAAACCATCCCCTTAAAGGTTTTTCGGTGGAAACAGGTAGGTTTTTATCATCGGAAACAGAATTTGCCCTCGATGTCTGAACAACTTTTTTTGAAAAAATCCCTAAGCCGCGCGGTCACAATTTCTTCAAAATTTCTGACGTTCTGCAATTCACTCAAAAATGGTGCCAAACTGTTGCAAACCATCTTCTGAAAGGTTTTTCGGTGGAAACAGGTGGGTTTTTATCATCAGAAACAGAATTAGCCCTCGATGTCTGAACAACTTTTTTTTGAAAAAATCCCTAAGCCGCGCGGTCACAATTTCTTCAAAATTTCTGACGTTCTGCAATTCACTCAAAAATGGTGCCAAACTGTTGCAAACCATCCCCTGAAAGGTTTTTCGGTGGAAACAGGTGGGTTTTTATCATCGGAAACAGAATTAGCCCTCAATGTCTGAACAACTTTTTTTAAAAAAATCCCTAAGCCGCGCGGTCACAATTTCTTCAAAATTTCTGACGTTCTTAAATTCACTCAAAAATGGTGCCAAACTGTTGCAAACCATCTCCTGAAAGGTTTTTCGGTGGAAACAGGTGGGTTTTTATCATTGGAAACAGAATTAGCCCTCGATGTCTGAACACCTTTTTTTTTGAAAAAATGCCTAAGCCGCGCGGTCACAATTTCTTCAAAATTTCTGACGTTCTGCAATTCACTCAAAAATGGTGCCAAACTGTTGCAAACCATCCCCTTAAAGGTTTTTCGGTTGAAACAGATCTGTTTTTATCATCGGAAACAGAATTTGGCCTCGATGTCTGAACAACTTTTTTTGAAAAAATCCCTAAGCCGCGCGGTCACAATTTCTTCAAAATTTCTGACGTTCTGCAATTCACTCAAAAATGGTGCCAAACTGTGCCAAACCATCCTCTGAAAGGTTTTTCGGTGGAAACAGGTGGGTTTTTATCATCAGAAACAGAATTAGCCCTCGATGTCTGAACAACTTTTTTTAAAAAAATCCCTAAGCCGCGCGGTCACAATTTCCTCAAAATTTCTGACGTTCTTAAATTCACTCAAAAATGGTGCCAAACTATTGCAAACCATCTCCTGAAAGGTTTTTCGGTGGAAACAGATGGGTTTTTATCATCGGAAACAGAAGTAGCCCTCGATGCCTGAACAACTTTTTTTTGAAAAAATCCCTAAGCCGCGCGGTCACAATTTCTTCAAAATTTCTGACGTTCTGCAATTCACTCAAAAATGGTGCCAAACTGTTGCAAACCATCCTCTGAAAGGTTTTTCGGTGGAAACAGGTGGGTTTTTATCATCGGAAACAGAATTTGCCCTCGATGTCTGAACAACCTTTTTTTTGAAAAAATCCCTAAGCCGCGCGGTCACAATTTCTTCAAAATTTCTGACGTTCTGCAATTCACTCAAAAATGGTGCCAAACTGTTGCAAACCATCTTCTGAAAGGGTTTTCGGTGGAAACAGGTGGGTTTTTATCATCGGAAACAGAATTAGCCCTCAATGTCTGAACAACTTTTTTTAAAAAAATCCCTAAGCCGCGCGGTCACAATTTCTTCAAAATTTCTGACGTTCTTAAATTCACTCAAAAATGGTGCCAAACTGTTGCAAACCATCTCCTGAAAGGTTTTTCGGTGGAAACAGGTGGGTTTTTATCATTGGAAACAGAATAGGCCCTCGATGTCTGAACACCTTTTTTTTTGAAAAAATGCCTAAGCCGCGCGGTCACAATTTCTTCAAAATTTCTGACGTTCTGCAATTCACTCAAAAATGGTGCCAAACTGTTGCAAACCATCCCCTTAAAGGTTTTTCGGTTGAAACAGATCTGTTTTTATCATCGGAAACAGAATTTGGCCTCGATGTCTGAACAACTTTTTTTGAAAAAATCCCTAAGCCGCGCGGTCACAATTTCTTCAAAATTTCTGACGTTCTGCAATTCACTCAAAAATGGTGCCAAACTGTTGCAAACCATCCTCTGAAAGGTTTTTCGGTGGAAACAGGTGGGTTTTTATCATCAGAAACAGAATTAGCCCTCGATGTCTGAACAACTTTTTTGAAAAAAATCCCTAAGCCGCGCGGTCACAATTTCCTCAAAATTTCTGACGTTCTTAAATTCACTCAAAAATGGTGCCAAACTGTTGCAAACCATCTCCTGAAAGGTTTTTCGGTGGAAACAGATGGGTTTTTATCATCGGAAACAGAAGTAGCCCTCGATGCCTGAATAACTTTTTTTTGAAAAAATCCCTAAGCCGCGCGGTCACAATTTCTTCAAAATTTCTGACGTTCTGCAATTCACTCAAAAATGGTGCCAAACTGTTGCAAACCATCCTCTGAAAGGTTTTTCGGTGGAAACAGGTGGGTTTTTATCATCAGAAACAGAATTAGCCCTCGATGTCTGATCAACTTTTTTTAAAAAAATCCCTAAGCTGCGCGGTCACAATTTCCTCAAAATTTCTGACGTTCTTAAATTCACTCAAAAATGGTGCCAAACTGTTGCAAACCATCTTCTGAAAGGGTTTTCGGTGGAAACAGGTGGGTTTTTATCATCAGAAACAGAATTAGCCCTCGATGTCTGAACAACCTTTTTTTGAAAAAATCCCTAAGCCGCGCGGTCACAATTTCTTCAAAATTTCTGACGTTCTGCAATTCACTCAAAAATGGTGCCAAACTGTTGCAAACCATCCCCTTAAAGGTTTTTCGGTGGAAACAGGTAGGTTTTTATCATCGGAAACAGAATTTGCCCTCGATGTCTGAACAACTTTTTTTGAAAAAATCCCTAAGCCGCGCGGTCACAATTTCTTCAAAATTTCTGACGTTCTGCAATTCACTCAAAAATGGTGCCAAACTGTTGCAAACCATCTTCTGAAAGGTTTTTCGGTGGAAACAGGTGGGTTTTTATCATCAGAAACAGAATTAGCCCTCGATGTCTGAACACCTTTTTTTTTGAAAAAATGCCTAAGCCGCGCGGTCACAATTTCTTCAAAATTTCTGACGTTCTGCAATTCACTCAAAAATGGTGCCAAACTGTTGCAAACCATCCCCTTAAAGGTTTTTCGGTTGAAACAGATCTGTTTTTATCATCGGAAACAGAATTTGGCCTCGATGTCTGAACAACTTTTTTTAAAAAAATCCCTAAGCCGCGCGGTCACAATTTCTTCAAAATTTCTGACGTTCTGCAATTCACTCAAAAATGGTGCCAAACTGTTGCAAACCATCTTCTGAAAGGGTTTTCGGTGGAAACAGGTGGGTTTTTATCATCGGAAACAGAATTAGCCCTCAATGTCTGAACAACTTTTTTTTAAAAAATCCCTAAGCCGCGCGGTCACAATTTCTTCAAAATTTCTGACGTTCTTAAATTCACTCAAAAATGGTGCCAAACTGTTGCAAACCATCTCCTGAAAGGTTTTTCGGTGGAAACAGGTGGGTTTTTATCATTGGAAACAGAATTAGCCCTCGATGTCTGAACACCTTTTTTTTTGAAAAAATGCCTAAGCCGCGCGGTCACAATTTCTTCAAAATTTCTGACGTTCTGCAATTCACTCAAAAATGGTGCCAAACTGTTGCAAACCATCCCCTTAAAGGTTTTTCGGTTGAAACAGATCTGTTTTTATCATCGGAAACAGAATTTGGCCTCGATGTCTGAACAACTTTTTTTGAAAAAATCCCTAAGCCGCGCGGTCACAATTTCTTCAAAATTTCTGACGTTCTGCAATTCACTCAAAAATGGTGCCAAACTGTTGCAAACCATCCTCTGAAAGGTTTTTCGGTGGAAACAGGTGGGTTTTTATCATCAGAAACAGAATTAGCCCTCGATGTCTGAACAACTTTTTTTAAAAAAATCCCTAAGCCGCGCGGTCACAATTTCCTCAAAATTTCTGACGTTCTTAAATTCACTCAAAAATGGTGACAAACTGTTGCAAACCATCTCCTGAAAGGTTTTTCGGTGGAAACAGATGGGTTTTTATCATCGGAAACAGAAGTAGCCCTCGATGCCTGAACAACTTTTTTTTGAAAAAATCCCTAAGCCGCGCGGTCACAATTTCTTCAAAATTTCTGACGTTCTGCAATTCACTCAAAAATGGTGCCAAACTGTTGAAAAACCATCCTCTGAAAGGTTTTTCGGTGGAAACAGGTGGGTTTTTATCATCAGAAACAGAATTAGCCCTCGATGTCTGATCAACTTTTTTTAAAAAAATCCCTAAGCCGCGCGATCACAATTTCCTCAAAATTTCTGACGTTCTTAAATTCACTCAAAAATGGTGCCAAACTGTTGCAAATCATCTTCTGAAAGGGTTTTCGGTGGAAACAGGTGGGTTTTTATCATCAGAAACAGAATTAGCCCTCGATGTCTGAACAACCTTTTTTTGAAAAAATCCCTAAGCCGCGCGGTCACAATTTCTTCAAAATTTCTGACGTTCTGCAATTCACTCAAAAATGGTGCCAAACTGTTGCAAACCATCCCCTTAAAGGTTTTTCGGTGGAAACAGGTAGGTTTTTATCATCGGAAACAGAATTTGCCCTCGATGTCTGAACAACTTTTTTTGAAAAAATCCCTAAGCCGCGCGGTCACAATTTCTTCAAAATTTCTGACGTTCTGCAATTCACTCAAAAATGGTGCCAAACTGTTGCAAACCATCTTCTGAAAGGTTTTTCGGTGGAAACAGGTGGGTTTTTATCATCAGAAACAGAATTAGCCCTCGATGTCTGAACAACTTTTTTTTGAAAAAATCCCTAAGCCGCGCGGTCACAATTTCTTCAAAATTTCTGACGTTCTGCAATTCACTCAAAAATGGTGCCAAACAGTTGCAAACCATCCCCTGAAAGGTTTTTCGGTGGAAACAGGTGGGTTTTTATCATCGGAAACAGAATTAGCCCTCAATGTCTGAACAACTTTTTTTAAAAAAATCCCTAAGCCGCGCGGTCACAATTTCTTCAAAATTTCTGACGTTCTTAAATTCACTCAAAAATGGTGCCAAACTGTTGCAAACCATCTCCTGAAAGGTTTTTCGGTGGAAACAGGTGGGTTTTTATCATTGGAAACAGAATTAGCCCTCGATGTCTGAACACCTTTTTTTTTGAAAAAATGCCTAAGCCGCGCGGTCACAATTTCTTCAAAATTTCTGACGTTCTGCAATTCACTCAAAAATGGTGCCAAACTGTTGCAAACCATCCCCTTAAAGGTTTTTCGGTTGAAACAGATCTGTTTTTATCATCGGAAACAGAATTTGGCCTCGATGTCTGAACAACTTTTTTTGAAAAAATCCCTAAGCCGCGCGGTCACAATTTCTTCAAAATTTCTGACGTTCTGCAATTCACTCAAAAATGGTGCCAAACTGTTGCAAACCATCCTCTGAAAGGTTTTTCGGTGGAAACAGGTGGGTTTTTATCATCAGAAACAGAATTAGCCCTCGATGTCTGAACAACTTTTTTTTAAAAAATCCCTAAGCCGCGCGGTCACAATTTCCTCAAAATTTCTGACGTTCTTAAATTCACTCAAAAATGGTGCCAAACTATTGCAAACCATCTCCTGAAAGGTTTTTCGGTGGAAACAGATGGGTTTTTATCATCGGAAACAGAAGTAGCCCTCGATGCCTGAACAACTTTTTTTTGAAAAAATCCCTAAGCCGCGCGGTCACAATTTCTTCAAAATTTCTGACGTTCTGCAATTCACTCAAAAATGGTGCCAAACTGTTGCAAACCATCTTCTGAAAGGGTTTTCGGTGGAAACAGGTGGGTTTTTATCATCGGAAACAGAATTAGCCCTCAATGTCTGAACAACTTTTTTTAAAAAAATCCCTAAGCCGCACGGTCACAATTTCTTCAAAATTTCTGACGTTCTTAAATTCACTCAAAAATGGTGCCAAACTGTTGCAAACCATCTCCTGAAAGGTTTTTCGGTGGAAACAGGTGGGTTTTTATCATTGGAAACAGAATTAGCCCTCGATGTCTGAACACCTTTTTTTTTGAAAAAATGCCTAAGCCGCGCGGTCACAATTTCTTCAAAATTTCTGACGTTCTGCAATTCACTCAAAAATGGTGCCAAACTGTTGCAAACCATCCCCTTAAAGGTTTTTCGGTTGAAACAGATCTGTTTTTATCATCGGAAACAGAATTTGGCCTCGATGTCTGAACAACTTTTTTTGAAAAAATCCCTAAGCCGCGCGGTCACAATTTCTTCAAAATTTCTGACGTTCTGCAATTCACTCAAAAATGGTGCCAAACTGTTGCAAACCATCCTCTGAAAGGTTTTTCGGTGGAAACAGGTGGGTTTTTATCATCAGAAACAGAATTAGCCCTCGATGTCTGAACAACTTTTTTAAAAAAAATCCCTAAGCCGCGCGGTCACAATTTCCTCAAAATTTCTGACGTTCTTAAATTCACTCAAAAATGGTGCCAAACTGTTGCAAACCATCTCCTGAAAGGTTTTTCGGTGGAAACAGATGGGTTTTTATCATCGGAAACAGAAGTAGCCCTCGATGCCTGAACAACTTTTTTTTGAAAAAATCCCTAAGCCGCGCGGTCACAATTTCTTCAAAATTTCTGACGTTCTGCAATTCACTCAAAAATGGTGCCAAACTGTTGCAAACCATCCTCTGAAAGGTTTTTCGGTGGAAACAGGTGGGTTTTTATCATCAGAAACAGAATTAGCCCTCGATGTCTGATCAACTTTTTTTAAAAAAATCCCTAAGCCGCGCGGTCACAATTTCCTCAAAATTTCTGACGTTCTTAAATTCACTCAAAAATGGTGCCAAACTGTTGCAAACCATCTTCTGAAAGGGTTTTCGGTGGAAACAGGTGGGTTTTTATCATCAGAAACAGAATTAGCCCTCGATGTCTGAACAACCTTTTTTTGAAAAAATCCCTAAGCCGCGCGGTCACAATTTCTTCAAAATTTCAGACGTTCTGCAATTCACTCAAAAATGGTGCCAAACTGTTGCAAACCATCCCCTTAAAGGTTTTTCGGTGGAAACAGGTAGGTTTTTATCATCGGAAACAGAATTTGCCCTCGATGTCTGAACAACTTTTTTTGAAAAAATCCCTAAGCCGCGCGGTCACAATTTCTTCAAAATTTCTGACGTTCTGCAATTCACTCAAAAATGGTGCCAAACTGTTGCAAACCATCTTCTGAAAGGTTTTTCGGTGGAAACAGGTGGGTTTTTATCATCAGAAACAGAATTAGCCCTCGATGTCTGAACAACTTTTTTTTGAAAAAATCCCTAAGCCGCGCGGTCACAATTTCTTCAAAATTTCTGACGTTCTGCAATTCACTCAAAAATGGTGCCAAACTGTTGCAAACCATCCCCTGAAAGGTTTTTCGGTGGAAACAGGTGGGTTTTTATCATCGGAAACAGAATTAGCCCTCAATGTCTGAACAACTTTTTTTAAAAAAATCCCTAAGCCGCGCGGTCACAATTTCTTCAAAATTTCTGACGTTCTTAAATTCACTCAAAAATGGTGCCAAACTGTTGCAAACCATCTCCTGAAAGGTTTTTCGGTGGAAACAGGTGGGTTTTTATCATTGGAAACAGAATTAGCCCTCGATGTCTGAACACCTTTTTTTTTGAAAAAATGCCTAAGCCGCGCGGTCACAATTTCTTCAAAATTTCTGACGTTCTGCAATTCACTCAAAAATGGTGCCAAACTGTTGCAAACCATCCCCTGAAAGGTTTTTTGGTGGAAACAGGTGGGTTTTTATCATCGGAAACAGAATTAGCCCTCAATGTCTGAACAACTTTTTTTAAAAAAATCCCTAAGCCGCGCGGTCACAATTTCTTCAAAATTTCTGACGTTCTGCAATTCACTCAACAATGGTGCCAAACTGTTGCAAACCATCCCCTTAAAGGTTTTTCGGTGGAAACAGGTAGGTTTTTATCATCGGAAACAGAATTTGCCCTCGATGTCTGAACAACTTTTTTTTGAAAAAATCCCTAAGCCGCGCGGTCACAATTTCTTCAAAATTTCTGACGTTCTGCAATTCACTCAAAAATGGTGCCAAACTGTTGCAAACCATCTTCTGAAAGGTTTTTCGGTGGAAACAGGTGGGTTTTTATCATCAGAAACAGAATTAGCCCTCGATGTCTGAACAACTTTTTTTTGAAAAAATCCCTAAGCCGCGCGGTCACAATTTCTTCAAAATTTCTGACGTTCTGCAATTCACTCAAAAATGGTGCCAAACTGTTGCAAACCATCTTCTGAAAGGTTTTTCGGTGGAAACAGGTGGGTTTTTATCATCAGAAACAGAATTAGCCCTCGATGTCTGAACAACTTTTTTTTGAAAAAATCCCTAAGCCGCGCGGTCACAATTTCTTCAAAATTTCTGACGTTCTTAAATTCACTCAAAAATGGTGCCAAACTGTTGCAAACCATCTCCTGAAAGGTTTTTCGGTGGAAACAGGTGGGTTTTTATCATTGGAAACAGAATTAGCCCTCGATGTCTGAACACCTTTTTTTTTGAAAAAATGCCTAAGCCGCGCGGTCACAATTTCTTCAAAATTTCTGACGTTCTGCAATTCACTCAAAAATGGTGCCAAACTGTTGCAAACCATCCCCTTAAAGGTTTTTCGGTTGAAACAGATCTGTTTTTATCATCGGAAACAGAATTTGGCCTCGATGTCTGAACAACTTTTTTTGAAAAAATCCCTAAGCCGCGCGGTCACAATTTCTTCAAAATTTCTGACGTTCTGCAATTCACTCAAAAATGGTGCCAAACTGTTGCAAACCATCCTCTGAAAGGTTTTTCGGTGGAAACAGGTGGGTTTTTATCATCAGAAACAGAATTAGCCCTCGATGTCTGAACAACTTTTTTTTTAAAAATCCCTAAGCCGCGCGGTCACAATTTCCTCAAAATTTCTGACGTTCTTAAATTCACTCAAAAATGGTGCCAAACTATTGCAAACCATCTCCTGAAAGGTTTTTCAGTGGAAACAGATGGGTTTTTATCATCGGAAACAGAAGTAGCCCTCGATGCCTGAACAACTTTTTTTTGAAAAAATCCCTAAGCCGCGCGGTCACAATTTCTTCAAAATTTCTGACGTTCTGCAATTCACTCAAAAATGGTGCCAAACTGTTGCAAACCATCCTCTGAAAGGTTTTTCGGTGGAAACAGGTGGGTTTTTATCATCGGAAACAGAATTTGCCCTCGATGTCTGAACAACTTTTTTTGAAAAAATCCCTAAGCCGCGCGGTCACAATTTCTTCAAAATTTCTGACGTTCTGCAATTCACTCAAAAATGGTGCCAAACTGTTGCAAACCATCTTCTGAAAGGTTTTTCAGTGGAAACAGGTGGGTTTTTATCATCAGAAACAGAATTAGCCCTCGATGTCTGAACAACTTTTTTTTGAAAAAATCCCTAAGCCGCGCGGTCACAATTTCTTCAAAATTTCTGACGTTCTGCAATTCACTCAAAAATGGTGCCAAACTGTTGCAAACCATCCCCTGAAAGGTTTTTTGGTGGAAACAGGTGGGTTTTTATCATCGGAAACAGAATTAGCCCTCAATGTCTGAACAACTTTTTTTAAAAAAATCCCTAAGCCGCGCGGTCACAATTTCTTCAAAATTTCTGACGTTCTTAAATTCACTCAAAAATGGTGCCAAACTGTTGCAAACCATCTCCTGAAAGGTTTTTCAGTGGAAACAGGTGGGTTTTTATCATTGGAAACAGAATTAGCCCTCGATGTCTGATCACCTTTTTTTTTGAAAAAATGCCTAAGCCGCGCGGTCACAATTTCTTCAAAATTTCTGACGTTCTGCAATTCACTCAAAAATGGTGCCAAACTGTTGCAAACCATCCCCTTAAAGGTTTTTCCGTTGAAACAGATCTGTTTTTATCATCGGAAACAGAATTTGGCCTCGATGTCTGAACAACTTTTTTTGAAAAAATCCCTAAGCCGCGCGGTCACAATTTCTTCAAAATTTCTGACGTTCTGCAATTCACTCAAAAATGGTGCCAAACTGTTGCAAACCATCCTCTGAAAGGTTTTTCGGTGGAAACAGGTGGGTTTTTATCATCAGAAACAGAATTAGCCCTCGATGTCTGAACAACTTTTTTTTGAAAAAATCCCTAAGCCGCGCGGTCACAATTTCTTCAAAATTTCTGACGTTCTGCAATTCACTCAAAAATGGTGCCAAACTGTTGCAAACCATCTTCTGAAAGGTTTTTCGGTGGAAACAGGTGGGTTTTTATCATCAGAAACAGAATTAGCCCTCGATGTCTGAACAACCTTTTTTTGAAAAAATCCCTAAGCCGCGCGGTCACAATTTCTTCAAAATTTCTGACGTTCTGCAATTCACTCAAAAATGGTGCCAAACTATTGCAAACCATCTCCTGAAAGGTTTTTCGGTGGAAACAGGTGGGTTTTTATCATCGGAAACAGAATTAGCCCTCAAAGTCTGAACAACGTTTTTTAAAAAAATCCCTAAGCCGCGCGGTCACAATTTCTTCAAAATTTCTGACGTTCTGCAATTCACTCAAAAATGGTGCCAAACTGTTGCAAACCATCCTCTGAAAGGTTTTTCGGTAGAAACAGGTGGGTTTTTATCATCAGAAACAGAATTAGCCCTCGATGTCTGAACACCTTTTTTTTTGAAAAAATGCCTAAGCCGCGCGGTCACAATTTCTTCAAAATTTCTGACGTTCTGCAATTCACTCAAAAATGGTGCCAAACTGTTGCAAACCATCCTCTGAAAGGTTTTTCGGTGGAAACAGGTGGGTTTTTATCATCGGAAACAGAATTTGCCCTCGATGTCTGAACAACTTTTTTTGAAAAAATCCCTAAGCCGCGCGGTCACAATTTCTTCAAAATTTCTGACGTTCTGCAATTCACTCAAAAATGGTGCCAAACTGTTGCAAACCATCTTCTGAAAGGGTTTTCGGTGGAAACAGGTGGGTTTTTATCATCGGAAACAGAATTAGCCCTCAATGTCTGAACAACTTTTTTTTAAAAAATCCCTAAGCCGCACGGTCACAATTTCTTCAAAATTTCTGACGTTCTTAAATTCACTCAAAAATGGTGCCAAACTGTTGCAAACCATCTCCTGAAAGGTTTTTCGGTGGAAACAGGTGGGTTTTTATCATTGGAAACAGAATTAGCCCTCGATGTCTGAACACCTTTTTTTTGAAAAAATGCCTAAGCCGCGCGGTCACAATTTCTTCAAAATTTCTGACGTTCTGCAATTCACTCAAAAATGGTGCCAAACTGTTGCAAACCATCCCCTTAAAGGTTTTTCGGTTGAAACAGATCTGTTTTTATCATCGGAAACAGAATTTGGCCTCGATGTCTGAACAACTTTTTTTGAAAAAATCCCTAAGCCGCGCGGTCACAATTTCTTCAAAATTTCTGACGTTCTGCAATTCACTCAAAAATGGTGCCAAACTGTTGCAAACCATCCTCTGAAAGGTTTTTCGGTGGAAACAGGTGGGTTTTTATCATCAGAAACAGAATTAGCCCTCGATGTCTGAACAACTTTTTTTAAAAAAATCCCTAAGCCGCGCGGTCACAATTTCCTCAAAATTTCTGACGTTCTTAAATTCACTCAAAAATGGTGCCAAACTGTTGCAAACCATCTCCTGAAAGGTTTTTCGGTGGAAACAGATGGGTTTTTATCATCAGAAACAGAAGTAGCCCTCGATGCCTGAACAACTTTTTTTTGAAAAAATCCCTAAGCCGCGCGGTCACAATTTCTTCAAAATTTCTGACGTTCTGCAATTCACTCAAAAATGGTGCCAAACTGTTGCAAACCATCCTCTGAAAGGTTTTTCGGTGGAAACAGGTGGGTTTTTATCATCAGAAACAGAATTAGCCCTCGATGTCTGATCAACTTTTTTTAAAAAAATCCCTAAGCCGCGCGGTTACAATTTCCTCAAAATTTCTGACGTTCTTAAATTCACTCAAAAATGGTGCCAAACTGTTGCAAACCATCTTCTGAAAGGGTTTTCGGTGGAAACAGGTGGGTTTTTATCATCAGAAACAGAATTAGCCCTCGATGTCTGAACAACCTTTTTTTGAAAAAATCCCTGAGCCGCGCGGTCACAATTTCTTCAAAATTTCTGACGTTCTGCAATTCACTCAAAAATGGTGCCAAACTGTTGCAAACCATCCCCTTAAAGGTTTTTCGGTGGAAACAGGTAGGTTTTTATCATCGGAAACAGAATTTGCCCTCGATGTCTGAACAACTTTTTTTGAAAAAATCCCTAAGCCGCGCGGTCACAATTTCTTCAAAATTTCTGACGTTCTGCAATTCACTCAAAAATGGTGCCAAACTGTTGCAAACCATCTTCTGAAAGGTTTTTCGGTGGAAACAGGTGGGTTTTTATCATCAGAAACAGAATTAGCCCTCGATGTCTGAACAACTTTTTTTTGAAAAAATCCCTAAGCCGCGCGGTCACAATTTCTTCAAAATTTCTGACGTTCTGCAATTCACTCAAAAATGGTGCCAAACTGTTGCAAACCATCCCCTGAAAGGTTTTTCGGTGGAAACAGGTGGGTTTTTATCATCGGAAACAGAATTAGCCCTCAATGTCTGAACAACTTTTTTTAAAAAAATCCCTAAGCCGCGCGGTCACAATTTCTTCAAAATTTCTGACGTTCTTAAATTCACTCAAAAATGGTGCCAAACTGTTGCAAACCATCTCCTGAAAGGTTTTTCGGTGGAAACAGGTGGGTTTTTATCATTGGAAACAGAATTAGCCCTCGATGTCTGAACACCTTTTTTTTTGAAAAAATGCCTAAGCCGCGCGGTCACAATTTCTTCAAAATTTCTGACGTTCTGCAATTCATTCAAAAATGGTGCCAAACTGTTGCAAACCATCCCCTGAAAGGTTTTTTGGTGGAAACAGGTGGGTTTTTATCATCGGAAACAGAATTAGCCCTCAATGTCTGAACAACTTTTTTTAAAAAAATCCCTAAGCCGCGCGGTCACAATTTCTTCAAAATTTCTGACGTTCTGCAATTCACTCAACAATGGTGCCAAACTGTTGCAAACCATCCCCTTAAAGGTTTTTCGGTGGAAACAGGTAGGTTTTTATCATCGGAAACAGAATTTGCCCTCGATGTCTGAACAACTTTTTTTTGAAAAAATCCCTAAGCCGCGCGGTCACAATTTCTTCAAAATTTCTGACGTTCTGCAATTCACTCAAAAATGGTGCCAAACTGTTGCAAACCATCTTCTGAAAGGTTTTTCGGTGGAAACAGGTGGGTTTTTATCATCAGAAACAGAATTAGCCCTCGATGTCTGAACAACTTTTTTTTGAAAAAATCCCTAAGCCGCGCGGTCACAATTTCTTCAAAATTTCTGACGTTCTGCAATTCACTCAAAAATGGTGCCAAACTGTTGCAAACCATCTTCTGAAAGATTTTTCGGTGGAAACAGGTGGGTTTTTATCATCAGAAACAGAATTAGCCCTCGATGTCTGAACAACTTTTTTTTGAAAAAATCCCTAAGCCGCGCGGTCACAATTTCTTCAAAATTTCTGACGTTCTTAAATTCACTCAAAAATGGTGCCAAACTGTTGCAAACCATCTCCTGAAAGGTTTTTCGGTGGAAACAGGTGGGTTTTTATCATTGGAAACAGAATTAGCCCTCGATGTCTGAAAACTTTTTTTTTTGAAAAAATGCCTAAGCCGCGCGGTCACAATTTCTTCAAAATTTCTGACGTTCTGCAATTCACTCAAAAATGGTGCCAAACTGTTGCAAACCATCCCCTTAAAGGTTTTTCGGTTGAAACAGATCTGTTTTTATCATCGGAAACAGAATTTGGCCTCGATGTCTGAACAACTTTTTTTGAAAAAATCCCTAAGCCGCGCGGTCACAATTTCTTCAAAATTTCTGACGTTCTGCAATTCACTCAAAAATGGTGCCAAACTGTTGCAAACCATCCTCTGAAAGGTTTTTCGGTGGAAACAGGTGGGTTTTTATCATCAGAAACAGAATTAGCCCTCGATGTCTGAACAACTTTTTTTAAAAAAATCCCTAAGCCGCGCGTTCACAATTTCCTCAAAATTTCTGACGTTCTTAAATTCACTCAAAAATGGTGCCAAACTATTGCAAACCATCTCCTGAAAGGTTTTTCAGTGGAAACAGATGGGTTTTTATCATCAGAAACAGAATTAGCCCTCGATGTCTGAACAACTTTTTTTTGAAAAAATCCCTAAGCCGCGCGGTCACAATTTCTTCAAAATTTCTGACGTTCTGCAATTCACTCAAAAATGGTGCCAAACTGTTGCAAACCATCCCCTGAAAGGTTTTTCGGTGGAAACAGGTGGGTTTTTATCATCGGAAACAGAATTAGCCCTCAATGTCTGAACAACTTTTTTTAAAAAAATCCCTAAGCCGCGCGGTCACAATTTCTTCAAAATTTCTGACGTTCTTAAATTCACTCAAAAATGGTGCCAAACTGTTGCAAACCATCTCCTGAAAGGTTTTTCGGTGGAAACAGGTGGGTTTTTATCATTGGAAACAGAATTAGCCCTCGATGTCTGAACACCTTTTTTTTTGAAAAAATGCCTAAGCCGCGCGGTCACAATTTCTTCAAAATTTCTGACGTTCTGCAATTCACTCAAAAATGGTGCCAAACTGTTGCAAACCATCCCCTGAAAGGTTTTTTGGTGGAAACAGGTGGGTTTTTATCATCGGAAACAGAATTAGCCCTCAATGTCTGAACAACTTTTTTTAAAAAAATCCCTAAGCCGCGCGGTCACAATTTCTTCAAAATTTCTGACGTTCTGCAATTCACTCAACAATGGTGCCAAACTGTTGCAAACCATCCCCTTAAAGGTTTTTCGGTGGAAACAGGTAGGTTTTTATCATCGGAAACAGAATTTGCCCTCGATGTCTGAACAACTTTTTTTTGAAAAAATCCCTAAGCCGCGCGGTCACAATTTCTTCAAAATTTCTGACGTTCTGCAATTCACTCAAAAATGGTGCCAAACTGTTGCAAACCATCTTCTGAAAGGTTTTTCGGTGGAAACAGGTGGGTTTTTATCATCAGAAACAGAATTAGCCCTCGATGTCTGAACAACTTTTTTTTGAAAAAATCCCTAAGCCGCGCGGTCACAATTTCTTCAAAATTTCTGACGTTCTGCAATTCACTCAAAAATGGTGCCAAACTGTTGCAAACCATCTTCTGAAAGGTTTTTCGGTGGAAACAGGTGGGTTTTTATCATCAGAAACAGAATTAGCCCTCGATGTCTGAACAACTTTTTTTTGAAAAAATCCCTAAGCCGCGCGGTCACAATTTCTTCAAAATTTCTGACGTTCTTAAATTCACTCAAAAATGGTGCCAAACTGTTGCAAACCATCTCCTGAAAGGTTTTTCGGTGGAAACAGGTGGGTTTTTATCATTGGAAACAGAATTAGCCCTCGATGTCTGAACACCTTTTTTTTTGAAAAAATGCCTAAGCCGCGCGGTCACAATTTCTTCAAAATTTCTGACGTTCTGCAATTCACTCAAAAATGGTGCCAAACTGTTGCAAACCATCCCCTTAAAGGTTTTTCGGTTGAAACAGATCTGTTTTTATCATCGGAAACAGAATTTGGCCTCGATGTCTGAACAACTTTTTTTGAAAAAATCCCTAAGCCGCGCGGTCACAATTTCTTCAAAATTTCTGACGTTCTGCAATTCACTCAAAAATGGTGCCAAACTGTTGCAAACCATCCTCTGAAAGGTTTTTCGGTGGAAACAGGTGGGTTTTTATCATCAGAAACAGAATTAGCCCTCGATGTCTGAACAACTTTTTTTAAAAAAATCCCTAAGCCGCGCGTTCACAATTTCCTCAAAATTTCTGACGTTCTTAAATTCACTCAAAAATGGTGCCAAACTATTGCAAACCATCTCCTGAAAGGTTTTTCAGTGGAAACAGATGGGTTTTTATCATCGGAAACAGAAGTAGCCCTCGATGCCTGAACAACTTTTTTTTGAAAAAATCCCTAAGCCGCGCGGTCACAATTTCTTCAAAATTTCTGACGTTCTGCAATTCACTCAAAAATGGTGCCAAACTGTTGCAAACCATCCTCTGAAAGGTTTTTCGGTGGAAACAGGTGGGTTTTTATCATCGGAAACAGAATTTGCCCTCGATGTCTGAACAACTTTTTTTGAAAAAATCCCTAAGCCGCGGGGTCACAATTTCTTCAAAATTTCTGACGTTCTGCAATTCACTCAAAAATGGTGCCAAACTGTTGCAAACCATCCCCTGAAAGGTTTTTCGGTGGAAACAGGTGGGTTTTTATCATCGGAAACAGAATTAGCCCTCAATGTCTGAACAACTTTTTTTTAAAAAATCCCTAAGCCGCGCGGTCACAATTTCTTCAAAATTTCTGACGTTCTTAAATTCACTCAAAAATGGTGCCAAACTGTTGCAAACCATCTCCTGAAAGGTTTTTCAGTGGAAACAGGTGGGTTTTTATCATTGGAAACAGAATTAGCCCTCGATGTCTGAACACCTTTTTTTTTGAAAAAATGCCTAAGCCGCGCGGTCACAATTTCTTCAAAATTTCTGACGTTCTGCAATTCACTCAAAAATGGTGCCAAACTGTTGCAAACCATCCCCTTAAAGGTTTTTCGGTTGAAACAGATATGTTTTTATCATCGGAAACAGAATTTGGCCTCGATGTCTGAACAACTTTTTTTGAAAAAATCCCTAAGCCGCGCGGTCACAATTTCTTCAAAATTTCTGACGTTCTGCAATTCACTCAAAAATGGTGCCAAACTGTTGCAAACCATCCTCTGAAAGGTTTTTCGGTGGAAACAGGTGGGTTTTTATCATCAGAAACAGAATTAGCCCTCGATGTCTGAACAACTTTTTTTTGAAAAAATCCCTAAGCCGCGCGGTCACAATTTCTTCAAAATTTCTGACGTTCTGCAATTCACTCAAAAATGGGGCCAAACTGTTGCAAACCATCTTCTGAAAGGTTTTTCGGTGGAAACAGGTGGGTTTTTATCATCAGAAACAGAATTAGCCCTCGATGTCTGAACAACCTTTTTTTGAAAAAATCCCTAAGCCGCGCGGTCACAATTTCTTCAAAATTTCTGACGTTCTGCAATTCACTCAAAAATGGTGCCAAACTATTGCAAACCATCTCCTGAAAGGTTTTTCGGTGGAAACAGGTGGGTTTTTATCATCGGAAACAGAATTAGCCCTCAAAGTCTGAACAACTTTTTTTAAAAAAATCCCTAAGCCGCGCGGTCACAATTTCTTCAAAATTTCTGACGTTCTGCAATTCACTCAAAAATGGTGCCAAACTGTTGCAAACCATCCTCTGAAAGGTTTTTCGGTAGAAACAGGTGGGTTTTTATCATCAGAAACAGAATTAGCCCTCGATGTCTGAACACCTTTTTTTTGAAAAAATGCCTAAGCCGCGCGGTCACAATTTCTTCAAAATTTCTGACGTTCTGCAATTCACTCAAAAATGGTGCCAAACTGTTGCAAACCATCCCCTGAAAGGTTTTTCGGTGGAAACAGGTGGGTTTTTATCATCGGAAACAGAATTAGCCCTCAATGTCTGAACAACTTTTTTTAAAAAAATCCCTAAGCCGCGCGGTCACAATTTCTTCAAAATTTCTGACGTTCTTAAATTCACTCAAAAATGGTGCCAAACTGTTGCAAACCATCTCCTGAAAGGTTTTTCGGTGGAAACAGGTGGGTTTTTATCATCGGAAACAGAATTAGCCCTCGATGTCTGAACACCTTTTTTTTTGAAAAAATGCCTAAGCCGCGCGGTCACAATTTCTTCAAAATTTCTGACGTTCTGCAATTCACTCAAAAATGGTGCCAAACTGTTGCAAACCATCCCCTTAAAGGTTTTTCGGTTGAAACAGATCCCTTTTTTTATCATCGGAAACAGAATTAGCCCTCGATGTCTGAACAACTTTTTTTTGAAAAAATCCCCAAGCCGCGCGGTCACAATTTCTTCAAAATTTCTGACGTTCTGCAATTCTCTCAAAAATGGTGCCAAACTGTTGCAAACCATCTCCAGAAAGGTTTTTCGATGGAAACAGATGTGTTTTTATCATCGGAAACAGAATTAGCCCTCCATGTCTGAACAACTTTTTAAAAAAAAAATCCCTAAGCCGCGCTATCACAATTTCTTCAAAATTTCTGACGTTCTTAAATTCACTCAAAAATGGTGCCAAACTGTTGCAAACCATCTCCTGAAAGGTTTTTCGGTGGAAGCAGGTGGGATTTTATCATCGGAAACAGAAGTAGCCCTCGATGTCTGAACAACTTTTTTTTGAAAAAATCCCTAAGCCGCGCGGTCACAATTTCTTCAAAATTTCTGACGTTCTGCAATTCACTCAAAAATGGTGCCAAACTGTTGAAAACCATCCCCTGAAAGGTTTTTCGGTGGAAACAGGTGGGTTTTTATCATCGGAAACAGAATTAGCCCTCGATGTCTGAACAACTTTTTTTTGAAAAAATCCCTAAGCCGCGCGGTCACAATTTCTTCAAAATTTCTGACGTTCTGCAATTCACTCAAAAATGGTGCCAAACTGTTGCAAACCATCTCCTGAAAGGTTTTTCGGTGGAAACAGATGTGTTTTTATCATCGGAAACAGAATTAGCCCTCAATGTCTGAACAACTTTTTTAAAAAAAAATACATAAGCCGCGCGATGACAATTTCTTCAAAATTTCTGACGTTCTTAAATTCACTCAAAAATGGTGCCAAACTGTTCCAAACCATCTCCTGAAAGGTTTTTCGGTGGAAACAGGTGGGTTTTTATCATCGGAAACAGAATTAGCCCTCGATGTCTGAACAACATTTTTTTGAAAAAATCCCTAAGCCGCGCGGTCACAATTTCTTCAAAATTTCTGACGTTCTGCAATTCACTCAAAAATGGTGCCAAACTGTTGCAAACCATCCCCTGAAAGGTTTTTCGGTGGAAACAGGTGGGTTTTTATCATCAGAAACAGAATTAGCCCTCGATGTCTGAACAACTTTTTTTTGAAAAAATCCCTAAGCCGCGCGGTCACAATTACCTCAAAATTTCTGACGTTCTGCAATTCACTCAGAAATGGTGCCAAACTGTTGCAAACGATCCACTGAAAGGTTTTTCAGTGTAAACAGGTGGGTTTTTATCATTGGAAACAGAATTAGCCCTCGAAGTCTGAACAACTTTTTTGGAAAAAATCCCTAAGCTCACAATTTCAGGAAAATCTGACGTTCTGCAATTCATTCTAAGATGGTGCTAAACTGTTGCAAACGATCCCGTGAAGGGTTTTTCTGTGGAAACAGGTTGGTTTTTATCATTGAAAACAGAATTAGCCCTCGATGTCTGAACAACATTTTTTGAAAAAGTCCCTAAGCCGCGCGGTCACAATTTCTTCAAAATTTCTGACGTTCTGCAATTCACTCAAAAATGGTGCCAAACTGTTGCAAACCATCTCCTGAAAGGTTTTTCGGTGAAAACAGATGTGTTTTTATCATCAGAAACAGAATTAGCCCTCAATGTCTGAACAACTTTTTTTAAAAAAAATCCCTAAGCCGCGCGGTCACAATTTCTTCAAAATTTCTGACGTTCTTAAATTCACTCAAAAATGGTGCCAAACTGTTGCAAACCATCTCCTGAAAGGTTTTTCGGTGGAAACAGGTGGGTTTTTATCATCGGAAACAGAAGTAGCCCTCGATGCCTGAACAACTTTTTTTTGAAAAAATCCCTAAGCCGCGCGGTCACAATTTCTTCAAAATTTCTGACGTTCTGCAATTCACTCAAAAATGGTGCCAAACTGTTGCAAACCATCCCCTGAAAGGTTTTTCGGTGGAAACAGGTGGGTTTTTATCATCGGAAACAGAATTAGCCCTCGATGTCTGAACAACTTTTTTTTAAAAAAATCCCTAAGCCGCGCGGTCACAATATCTTCAAAATTTCTGACGTTCTGCAATTCACTCAAAAATGGTGCCAAACTATTGCAAACCATCCCCTGAAAGGTTTTTCGGTGGAAACAGATGTGTTTTTATTATCGGAAACAGAATTAGCCCTCAATGTCTGAACAACTTTTTTAAAAAAAAATCCATAAGCCGCGCAGTCACAATTTCTTCAAAATTTCTGACGTTCTTAAATTCACTCAAAAATGGTGCCAAACTGTTGCAAACCATCCCCTTAAAGGTTTTTCGGTGGAAACAGGTGGGTTTTTATCATCAGAAACAGAATTAGCCCTCGATGTCTGAACAACCTTTTTTTGAAAAAATCCCTAAGCCGCGCGGTCACAATTTCTTTAAAATTTCTGACGTTCTGCAATTCACTCAAAAATGGTGCCAAACTGTTGCAAACAATCCCCTGAAAGGTTTTTCGGTGGAATCAGATCTGTTTTTATCATCGAAAACAGAATTAGCCCTCGATGTCCGAGAAACTCTTTTTT
This sequence comes from Podarcis melisellensis, assembly GCF_964234715.1. Classification (NCBI taxonomy): domain Eukaryota; kingdom Metazoa; phylum Chordata; class Lepidosauria; order Squamata; family Lacertidae; genus Podarcis; species Podarcis melisellensis. Next base: position 89,005,422 of record NC_138538.1, on the reverse strand, counting down.
TAAAAAATCCCTAAGCCGCGCGGTCACAATTTCCTCAAAATTTCTGACGTTCTGCAATTCACTCAAAAATGGTGCCAAACTGTTGCAAACCAACCCCTGAAAGGTTTTTCGGTGGAAACAGGTGGGTTTTTATCATCGGACACAGAATTAGCCCTCAACGTCTGAACAACTTTTTTTAAAAAAATCCCTAAGCCGCGCGGTCACAATTACTTCAAAATTTCTGACGTTCTGCAATTCACTCAGAAATGGTGCCAAACTGTTGCAAACGATCCACTGAAAGGTTTTTCAGTGTAAACAGGTGGGTTTTTATCATTGGAAACAGAATTAGCCCTCGAAGTCTGAACAACTTTTTTGGAAAAAATCCCTAAGCTCACAATTTCAGGAAAATCTGACGTTCTGCAATTGATTCAAAGATGGTGCTAAACTGTTGCAAACGATCCCGTGAAGGGTTTTTCTGTGGAAACAGGTTGGTTTTTATCATTGAAAACAGAATTAGCCCTCGATGTCTGAACAACATTTTTTGAAAAAGTCCCTAAGCCGCGCGGTCACAATTTCTTCAAAATTTCTGACGTTCTGCAATTCACTCAAAAAGGGTGCCAAACTGTTGCAAACCATCTCCTGAAAGGTTTTTCGGTGGAAACAGATGTGTTTTTATCATCAGAAACAGAATTAGCCCTCAATGTCTGAACAACTTTTTTTTGAAAAAATCCCTAAGCCGCGCGGTCACAATTTCTTCAAAATTTCTGACGTTCTTAAATTCACTCAAAAATGGTGCCAAACTGTTGCAAACCATCTCCTGAAAGGTTTTTCGGTGGAAACAGGTGGGTTTTTATCATCGGAAACAGAAGTAGCCCTCGATGCCTGAACAACTTTTTTTTGAAAAAATCCCTAAGCCGCGCGGTCACAATTTCTTCAAAATTTCTGACGTTCTGCAATTCACTCAAAAATGGTGCCAAACTGTTGCAAACCATCCCCTGAAAGGTTTTTCGGTGGAAACAGGTGGGTTTTTATCATCGGAAACAGAATTAGCCCTCGATGTCTGAACAACTTTTTTTAAAAAAAATCCCTAAGCCGCGCGGTCACAATATCTTCAAAATTTCTGACGTTCTGCAATTCACTCAAAAATGGTGCCAAACTATTGCAAACCATCCCCTGAAAGGTTTTTCGGTGGAAACAGATGTGTTTTTATTATCGGAAACAGAATTAGCCCTCAATGTCTGAACAACTTTTTTAAAAAAAAATCCATAAGCCGCGCAGTCACAATTTCTTCAAAATTTCTGACGTTCTTAAATTCACTCAAAAATGGTGCCAAACTGTTGCAAACCATCCCCTTAAAGGTTTTTCGGTGGAAACAGGTGGGTTTTTATCATCAGAAACAGAATTAGCCCTCGATGTCTGAACAACCTTTTTTTGAAAAAATCCCTAAGCCGCGCGGTCACAATTTCTTTAAAATTTCTGACGTTCTGCAATTCACTCAAAAATGGTGCCAAACTGTTGCAAACCATCCCCTGAAAGGTTTTTCGGTGGAATCAGATCTGTTTTTATCATCGAAAACAGAATTAGCCCTCGATGTCCGAGCAACTCTTTTTTTAAAAAATCCCTAAGCCGCGCGGTCACAATTACTTCAAAATTTCTGACGTTCTGCAATTCACTCAGAAATGGTGCCAAACTGTTGCAAACGATCCACTGAAAGGTTTTTCAGTGTAAACAGGTGGGTTTTTATCATTGGAAACAGAATTAGCCCTCGAAGTCTGAACAACTTTTTTGGAAAAAATCCCTAAGCTCACAATTTCAGGAAAATCTGACGTTCTGCAATTGATTCAAAGATGGTGCTAAACTGTTGCAAACGATCCCGTGAAGGGTTTTTCTGTGGAAACAGGTTGGTTTTTATCATTGAAAACAGAATTAGCCCTCGATGTCTGAACAACATTTTTTGAAAAAGTCCCTAAGCCGCGCGGTCACAATTTCTTCAAAATTTCTGACGTTCTGCAATTCACTCAAAAAGGGTGCCAAACTGTTGCAAACCATCTCCTGAAAGGTTTTTCGGTGGAAACAGATGTGTTTTTATCATCAGAAACAGAATTAGCCCTCAATGTCTGAACAACTTTTTTTTGAAAAAATCCCTAAGCCGCGCGGTCACAATTTCTTCAAAATTTCTGACGTTCTTAAATTCACTCAAAAATGGTGCCAAACTGTTGCAAACCATCTCCTGAAAGGTTTTTCGGTGGAAACAGGTGGGTTTTTATCATCGGAAACAGAAGTAGCCCTCGATGCCTGAACAACTTTTTTTTGAAAAAATCCCTAAGCCGCGCGGTCACAATTTCTTCAAAATTTCTGACGTTCTGCAATTCACTCAAAAATGGTGCCAAACTGTTGCAAACCATCCCCTGAAAGGTTTTTCGGTGGAAACAGGTGGGTTTTTATCATCGGAAACAGAATTAGCCCTCGATGTCTGAACAACTTTTTTTAAAAAAAATCCCTAAGCCGCGCGGTCACAATATCTTCAAAATTTCTGACGTTCTGCAATTCACTCAAAAATGGTGCCAAACTGTTGCAAACCATCCCCTGAAAGGTTTTTCGGTGGAAACAGATGTGTTTTTATTATCGGAAACAGAATTAGCCCTCAATGTCTGAACAACTTTTTTTTAAAAAAATCCCTAAGCCGCGCGGTCACAATTTCTTCAAAATTTCTGACGTTCTTAAATTCACTCAAAAATGGTGCCAAACTGTTGCAAACAATCCCCTGAAAGGTTTTTCGGTGGAAACAGGTGGGTTTTTATCATCGAAAACAGAATTAGCCCTCGATGTCTGAGCAACTCTTTTTTAAAAAAATCCCTAAGCCGCGCGGTCACAATTTCTTCAAAATTTCTGACGTTCTGCAATTCACTCAAAAATGGTGCCAAACTGTTGCAAACCATCCCCTGAAAGGTTTTTCGGTGGAAACAGGTGGGTTTTTATCATCAGAAACAGAATTAGCCCTCGATGTCTGAACAACTTTTTTTTGAAAAAATCCCTAAGCCGCGCGGTCACAATTTCTTCAAAATTTCTGACATTCTGCAATTCACTCAAAAATGGTGCCAAACTGTTGCAAACCATCCCCTGAAAGGTTTTTCGGTGGAAACAGGTGGGTTTTTATCATCGGACACAGAATTAGCCCTCAACGTCTGAACAACTTTTTTTAAAAAAATCCCTAAGCCGCGCGGTCACAATTACCTCAAAATTTCTGACCTTCTGCAATTCACTCAGAAATGGTGCCAAACTGTTGCAAACGATCCACTGAAAGGTTTTTCAGTGTAAACAGGTGGGTTTTTATCATTGGAAACAGAATTAGCCCTCGAAGTCTGAACAACTTTTTTGGAAAAAATCCCTAAGCTCACAATTTCAGGAAAATCTGACGTTCTGCAATTCATTCAAAGATGGTGCTAAACTGTTGCAAACGATCCCGTGAAGGGTTTTTCTGTGGAAACAGGTTGGTTTTTATCATTGAAAACAGAATTAGCCCTCGATGTCTGAACAACATTTTTTGAAAAAGTCCCTAAGCCGCGCGGTCACAATTTCTTCAAAATTTCTGACGTTCTGCAATTCACTCAAAAAGGGTGCCAAACTGTTGCAAACCATCTCCTGAAAGGTTTTTCGGTGGAAACAGATGGGTTTTTATCATCGGAAACAGAAGTAGCCCTCGATGTCTGAACAACTTTTTTTTAAAAAAATCCCTAAGCCGCGCGGTCACAATTTCTTCAAAATTTCTAACGTTCTGCAATTCACTCAAAAATGCTGCCAAACTGTTGCAAACCATCCCCTGAAAGGTTTTTCGGTGGAAACAGATGTGTTTTTATTATCGGAAACAGAATTAGCCCTCAATGTCTGAACAACTTTTTTAAAAAAAAATCCATAAGCCGCGCGGTCACAATTTCTTCAAAATTTCTGACGTTCTTAAATTCACTCAAAAATGGTGCCAAACTGTTGCAAACCATCTCCTGAAAGGTTTTTCGGTGGAAACAGGTGGGTTTTTATCATCAGAAACAGAATTAGCCCTCGATGTCTGAACAACCTTTTTTTGAAAAAATCCCTAAGCCGCGCGGTCACAATTTCTTTAAAATTTCTGACGTTCTGCAATTCACTCAAAAATGGTGCCAAACTGTTGCAAACCATCCCCTGAAAGGTTTTTCGGTGGAAACAGATGCATTTTTATCATCGGTAACAGAATTAGCCCTCAATGTCTGAACAACTTTTTTAAAAAAAAATCCATAAGCCGCGTGATCACAATTTCTTCAAAATTTCTGACGTTCTTAAATTCACTCAAAAATGGTGCCAAACTGTTACAAACCATCCCCTGGAAGGTTTATCGGTGGAAACAGATGCGTTTTTATTATCGGAAACAGAATTAGCCCTCAATGTCCGAACAACTTTTTTTTGAAAAAATCCCTAAGCCGCGCGGTCACAATTTCTTCAAAATTTCTGACCTTCTGCAATTCACTCAAAAATGGTGCCAAACTGTTGCAAACCATCTCCTGAAAGGTTTTTCGGTGGAAACAGATGTGTTTTTATCATCGGAAACAGAATTAGCCCTCAATGTCTGAACAACTTTTTTTAAAAAAAATCCCTAAGCCGCGCGGTCACAATTTCTTCAAAATTTCTGACGTTCTTAAATTCACTCAAAAATGGTGCCAAACTGTTGCAAACCATCTCCTGAAAGGTTTTTCGGTGGAAACAGGTGGGTTTTTATCATCGGAAACAGAATTAGCCCTCAATGTCTGAACAACTTTTTTTAAAAAAAATCCCTAAGCCGCGCGGTCACAATTTCTTCAAAATTTCTGACGTTCTTAAATTCACTCAAAAATGGTGCCAAACTGTTGCAAACCATCTCCTGAAAGGTTTTTCGGTGGAAACAGGTGGGTTTTTATCATCGGAAACAGAAGTAGCCCTCGATGTCTGAACAACTTTTTTTGAAAAAATCCCTAAGCCGCGCGGTCACAATATCTTTAAAATTTCTGACGTTCTGCAATTCACTCAAAAATGCTGCCAAACTGTTGCAAACCATCCCCTGAAAGGTTTTTCGGTGGAAACAGATGTGTTTTTATTATCGGAAACAGAATTAGCCCTCAATGTCTGAACAACTTTTTTTTAAAAAAATCCATAAGCCGCGCGGTCACAATTTCTTCAAAATTTCTGACGTTCTTAAATTCACTCAAAAATGGTGCCAAACTGTTGCAAAACATCTCCTGAAAGGTTTTTCGGTGGAAACAGGTGGGTTTTTATCATCAGAAACAGAATTAGCCCTCGATGTCTGAACAACCTTTTTTTGAAAAAACCCCTAGCCACGCAGTCACAATTTCTTTAAAATTTCTGACGTTCTGCAATTCACTCAAAAATGGTGCCAAACTGTTGCAAACAATCCCCTGAAACGTTTTTCGGTGGAATCAGATCTGTTTTTATCATCGAAAACAGAATTAGCCCTCGATGTCTGAGCAACTCTTTTTTTAAAAAATCCCTAAGCCGCGCGGTCACAATTTCCTCAAAATTTCTGACGTTCTGCAATTCACTCAAAAATGGTGCCAAACTGTTGCAAACCATCCCCTGAAAGGTTTTTCGGTGGAAACAGATGCATTTTTATCATCGGTAACAGAATTAGCCCTCAATGTCTGAACAACTTTTTTTTAAAAAAATCCATAAGCCGCGTGATCACAATTTCTTCAAAATTTCTGACGTTCTAAAATTCACTCAAAAATGGTGCCAAACTGTTACAAACCATCCCCTGGAAGGTTTATCGGTGGAAACAGATGCGTTTTTATTATCGGAAACAGAATTAGCCCTCAATGTCCGAACAACTTTTTTTTGAAAAAATCCCTAAGCCGCGCGGTCACAATTTCTTCAAAATTTCTGACCTTCTGCAATTCACTCAAAAATGGTGCCAAACTGTTGCAAACCATCTCCTGAAAGGTTTTTCGGTGGAAACAGATGTGTTTTTATCATCTGAAACAGAATTAGCCCTCAATGTCTGAACAACTTTTTAAAAAAAAAATCCCTAAGCCGCGCGGTCACAATTTCTTCAAAATTTCTGACGATCTTAAATTCACTCAAAAATGGTGCCAAACTGTTGCAAACCATCTCCTGAAAGGTTTTTCGGTGGAAACAGGTGGGTTTTTATCATCGGAAACAGAATTAGCCCTCAATGTCTGAACAACTTTTTTTTAAAAAAATCCCTAAGCCGCGCGGTCACAATTTCTTCAAAATTTCTGACGTTCTTAAATTCACTCAAAAATGGTGCCAAACTGTTGCAAACCATCTCCTGAAAGGTTTTTCGGTGGAAACAGGTGGGTTTTTATCATCGGAAACAGAAGTAGCCCTCGATGTCTGAACAACTTTTTTTTAAAAAAACCCCTAAGCCGCGCGGTCACAATTTCCTCAAAATTTCTGACGTTCTGCAATTCACTCAAAAATGGTGCCAAACTGTTGCAAACCATCCCCTGAAAGGTTTTTCGGTGGAAACAGGTGGGTTTTTATCATCGGAAATAGAATTAGCCCTCGATGTCTGAACAACTTTTTTTTGAAAAAATCCATAAGCCGCGTGTTCACAATTTCTTCAAAATTTCTGACGTTCTTAAATTCACTCAAAAATGGTGCCAAACTGTTACAAACCATCCCCTGGAAGGTTTATCGGTGGAAACAGATGTGTTTTTATCATCGGGAACAGAATTAGCCCTCGTTGTCTGAACAACTTTTTTTTGAAAAAATCCCTAAGCCGGGCGGTCACAATTTCTTCAAAATTTCTGACGTTCTGCAATTCACTCAAAAATGGTGCCCAACTGTTGCAAACCATCCCCTGAAAGGTTTTTCGGTGGAAACAGGTGGGTTTTTATCATCGGATACAGAATTAGCCCTCAATGTCTAAACAACGTTTTTAAAAAAAATACCTAAGCCGCGCGGTCACAATTTCTTCAAAATTTCTGACGTTCGGGAATTCACTCAAAAATGGTGCCAAACTGTTGCAAACGATCCCTTTAAAGGTTTTTCGGTGGAAACAGATGTGTTTTTATCGTCGGAAACAGAATTAGCCCTCAATGTCTGAACAACTTTTTTTGAAAAAATCCCTAAGCCGCAAGGTCACAATTTCTTCAAAATTTCTGACGTTCTGCAATTCACTCAAAACTGGTGTCAAACTGTTGCAAACCATCTCCTGAAAGGTTTTTGGTGGAAACAGGTGGGTTTTTATCATCGGAAACAGAATTAGCCCTCAATGTCTGAACAACTTTTTTTTGAAAAAACCCCTAAGCCGCGCGGTCACAATTTCTTCAAAATTTCTGACGTTCTGCAATTCACTCAAAAATGGTGCCAAACTGTTGCAAACCATCCCCTTAAAGGTTTTTCGGTGGAAACAGGTGGGTTTTTATCATCGGAAACAGAATTAGCCCTCAATGTCTGAACAACTTTTTTTAAAAAAATCCCTAAGCCGCGCGGTCACAATTTCTTCAAAATTTCTGACGTTCTTAAATTCACTCAAAAATGATGCCAAACTGTTGCAAACCATCTCCTGAAAGGTTTTTCGGTGGAAACAGGTGGGTTTTTATCATCGGAAACAGAATTAGCCCTCGATGTCTGAACACCTTTTTTTTGAAAAAAACCCTAAGCCGCGCGGTCACAATTTCTTCAAAATTTTTGACGTTCTGCAATTCACTCAAAAATGGTGCCAAACTGTTGCAAACCATCCCCTGAAAGGTTTTTCAGTGGAAACAGGTGGGTTTTTATCATCGGAAACAGAATTAGCCCTCGATGTCTGAACAACTTTTTTTTGAAAAAATCCCTAAGCCGCGCGGTCACAATTTCTTCAAAATTTCTGACGTTCTTAAATTCACTCAAAAATGGTTCCAAACTGTTGCAAACCATCTCCTGAAAGGTTTTTCGGTGGAAACAGGTGGGTTTTTATCATCGGAAACAGAATTAGCCCTCGATGTCTGAACACCTTTTTTTTGAAAAAACCCCTAAGCCGCGCGGTCACAATTTCTTCAAAATTTCTGACGTTCTGTAATTCACTCAAAAATGGTGCCAAACTGTTGAAAACCATCCCCTGAAAGGTTTTTCGGTGGAAACAGATGTGTTTTTATCATCGGAAACAGAATTAGCCCTCAATGTCTGAACAACTTTTTTTAAAAAAATCCCTAAGCCGAGCGGTCACAATTTCTTCAAAATTTCTGACGTTCTTAAATTCACTCAAAAGGTTTTTCTGTGGAAACAGGTGTGTTTTTATCATCGGAAACAGAATTAGCCCTCGATGTCTGAACAACTTTTTTTAAAAAAAAATCCCTAACCCGCCGGTTAGAATTTCTTCAAAATTTCTGACGTTCTGCAATTCACTCAAAAATGGTGCCAAACTGTTGCAAACCATCTCCTGAAAGGTTTTTCGGTGGAAACAGATGTGTTTTAATCATCGGAAACAGAATTAGCCCTCAATGTCTGAACAACTTTTTAAAAAAAAAATCCCTAAGCCGCGCGGTCACAATTTCTTCAAAATTTCTGACGTTCTTAAATTCACTCAAAAATGGTGCCAAACTGTTGCAAACCATCCCCTGAAAGGTTTTTCGGTGGAAACAGGTGGGTTTTTATCATTGGAAACAGAATTAGCCCTCAATGTCTAAACAACGTTTTTTAAAAAAATACCTAAGCCGCGCGGTCACAATTTCTTCAAAATTTCTGACGTTCGGGAATTCACTCAAAAATGGTGCCAAACTGTTGCAAACGATCCCTTTAAAGGTTTTTCGGTGGAAACAGATGTGTTTTTATCATCGGAAACAGAATTAGCCCTCAATGTCTGAACAACTTTTTTTGAAAAAATCCCTAAGCCGCGCGGTCACAATTTCTTCAAAATTTCTGACGTTCTGCAATTCACTCAAAACTGGTGTCAAACTGTTGCAAACCATCTCCTGAAAGGTTTTTTGGTGGAAACAGGTGGGTTTTTATCATCGGAAACAGAATTAGCCCTCGATGTCTGAACACCTTTTTTTTGAAAAAACCCCTAAGCCGCGCGGTCACAATTTCTTCAAAATTTCTGACTTTCTGCAATTCACTCAAAAATGGTGCCAAACTGTTGCAAACCATCCCCTGAAAGGTTTTTCAGTGGAAACAGGTGGGTTTTTATCATCGGAAACAGAATTAGCCCTCGATGTCTGAACAACTTTTTTTTGAAAAAATCCCTAAGCCGCGCGGTCACAATTTCTTCAAAATTTCTGACGTTCTTAAATTCACTCAAAAATGATGCCAAACTGTTGCAAACCATCTCCTGAAAGGTTTTTCGGTGGAAACAGGTGGGTTTTTATCATCGGAAACAGAATTAGCCCTCGATGTCTGAAGACCTTTTTTTTGAAAAAACCCCTAAGCCGCGCGGTCACAAATTCTTCAAAATTTTTGACGTTCTGCAACTCACTCAAAAATGGTGCCAAACTGTTGCAAACCATCCCCTGAAAGGTTTTTCAGTGGAAACAGGTGGGTTTTTATCATCGGAAACAGAATTAGCCCTCGATGTCTGAACAACTTTTTTTTGAAAAAATCCCTAAGCCGCGCGGTCACAATTTCTTCAAAATTTCTGACGTTCTTAAATTCACTCAAAAATGGTGCCAAACTGTTGCAAACCATCTCCTGAAAGGTTTTTCGGTGGAAACAGGTGGGTTTTTATCATCGGAAACAGAATTAGCCCTCGATGTCTGAACACCTTTTTTTTGAAAAAACCCCTAAGCCGCGCGGTCACAATTTCTTCAAAATTTCTGACGTTCTGCAATTCACTCAAAAATGGTGCCAAACTGTTGAAAACCATCCCCTGAAAGGTTTTTCGGTGGAAACAGATGTGTTTTTATCATCGGAAACAGAATTAGCCCTCGATGTCTGAACAACTTTTTTTAAAAAAATCCCTAAGCCGCGCGGTCACAATTTCTTCAAAATTTCTGACGTTCTTAAATTCACTCAAAAGGTTTTTCTGTGGAAACAGATGTGTTTTTATCATCGGAAACAGAATTAGCCCTCGATGTCTGAACAACTTTTTTTAAAAAAAAATCCCTAACCCGCCGGTTAGAATTTCTTCAAAATTTCTGACGTTCTGCAATTCACTCAAAAATGGTGCCAAACTGTTGCAAACCATCCCCTGAAAGGTTTTTCCAGTGGAAACAGATGTGTTTTTATCATCGGAAACAGAATTAGCCCTCGATGTCTGAACAACTTTTTTTTGAAAAAATCCCTAAGCCGCGCGGTCACAATTTCTTCAAAATTTCTGACGTTCTGCAATTCACTCAAAAATGGTGCCAAACTGTTGCAAACCATCTCCTGAAAGGTTTTTCGGTGGAAACAGATGTGTTTTAATCATCGGAAACAGAATTAGCCCTCAATGTCTGAACAACTTTTTTTAAAAAAAATCCCTAAGCCGCGCGGTCACAATTTCTTCAAAATTTCTGACGTTCTTAAATTCACTCAAAAATGGTGCCAAACTGTTGCAAACCATCTCCTGAAAGGTTTTTCGGTGGAAACAGGTGGGTTTTTATCATCGGAAACAGAATTAGCCCTCGATGTCTGAACAACTTTTTTTTGAAAAAATCCCTACGCCGTGCGGTCACAATATCTTCAAAATTTCTGACATTCTGCAATTCACTCAAAAATGGTGCCCAACTGTTGCAAACCATTCCCTGAAAGGTTTTTCGGTGGAAACAGGTGGGTTTTTATCATCGGAAACAGAATTACCCCTCAATGGGTGAACAACTTTTTTTGAAAAAATCCCTAAGCCGCGCGGTCACAATTTCTTCAAAATTGCTGACGTTCTGCAATTCACTCAAAACTGGTGTCAAACTGTTGCAAACCATCTCCTGAAAGGTTTTTCGGTGGAAACAGGTGGGTTTTTATCATCGGAAACAGAATTAGCCCTCGATGTCTGAACACCTTTTTTTAAAAAAAAACCCCTAAGCCGCGCGGTCACAATTTCTTCAAAATTTCTGACGTTCTGCAATTCACTCAAAAATGGTGCCAAACTGTTGCAAACCATCCCCTGAAAGGTTTTTCAGTGGAAACAGGTGGGTTTTTATCATCGGAAACAGAATTAGCCCTCGATGTCTGAACACCTTTTTTTTGAAAAAACCCCTAAGCCGCGCGGTCACAATTTCTTCAAAATTTCTGACGTTCTGCAATTCACTCAAAAATGGTGCCAAACTGTTGCAAACCATCTCCTGAAAGGTTTTTCAGTGGAAACAGGTGGGTTTTTATCATCGGAAACAGAATTAGCCCTCGATGTCTGAACACCTTTTTTTTGAAAAAACCCCTAAGCCGCGCGGTCACAATTTCTTCAAAATTTCTGACGTTCTGCAATTCACTCAAAAATGGTGCCAAACTGTTGCAAACCATCCCCTGAAAGGTTTTTCGGTGGAAACAGATGTGTTTTTATCATCGGAAACAGAATTAGCCCTCAATGTCTGAACAACTTTTTTAAAAAAAATCCCTAAGCCGCGCGGTCACAATTTCTTCAAAATTTCTGACGTTCTTAAATTCACTCAAAAGGTTTTTCTGTGGAAACAGATGTGTTTTTATCATCGGAAACAGAATTAGCCCTCGATGTCTGAACAACTTTTTTTTAAAAAAAATCCCTAACCCGCCGGTTAGAATTTCTTCAAAATTTCTGACGTTCTGCAATTCACTCAAAAATGGTGCCAAACTGTTGCAAACCATCCCCTGAAAGGTTTTTCCAGTGGAAACAGATGCGTTTTTATCATCGGAAACAGAATTAGCCCTCGATGTCTGAACAACTTTTTTTTGAAAAAATCCCTAAGCCGCGCTCTCACAATTTCTTCAAAATTTCTGACGTTCTGCAATTCACTCAAAAATGGTGCCAAACTGTTGCAAACCATCCCCTGAAAGGTTTTTCGGTGGAAACAGATGTGTTTTTATCATCGGAAACAGAATTAGCCCTCAATGTCTGAACAACTTTTTTTAAAAAAATCCCTAAGCCGCGCGGTCACAATTTCTTCAAAATTTCTGACGTTCTTAAATTCACTCAAAAGGTTTTTCGGTGGAAACAGATGTGTTTTTATCATCGGAAACAGAATTAGCCCTCGATGTCTGAACAACTTTTTTTTTGAAAAAATCCCTAACCCGCCGGTTAGAATTTCTTCAAAATTTCTGACGTTCTGCAATTCACTCAAAACTGGTACCAAACTGTTGCAAACCATCTCCTGAAAGGTTTTTTGGTGGAAACAGGTGGGTTTTTATCATCGGAAACAGAATTAGCCCTCGATGTCTGAACACCTTTTTTTTGAAAAAACCCCTAAGCCGCGCGGTCACAAATTCTTCAAAATTTTTGACGTTCTGCAACTCACTCAAAAATGGTGCCAAACTGTTGCAAACCATCCCCTGAAAGGTTTTTCAGTGGAAACAGGTGGGTTTTTATCATCGGAAACAGAATTAGCCCTCGATGTCTGAACAACTTTTTTTTGAAAAAATCCCTAAGCCGCGCGGTCACAATTTCTTCAAAATTTCTGACGTTCTTAAATTCACTCAAAAATGGTGCCAAACTGTTGCAAACCATCTCCTGAAAGGTTTTTCGGTGGAAACAGGTGGGTTTTTATCATCGGAAACAGAATTAGCCCTCGATGTCTGAACACCTTTTTTTTGAAAAAACCCCTAAGCCGCGCGGTCACAATTTCTTCAAAATTTCTGACGTTCTGCAATTCACTCAAAAATGGTGCCAAATTGTTGAAAACCATCCCCTGAAAGGTTTTTCGGTGGAAACAGATGTGTTTTTATCATCGGAAACAGAATTAGCCCTCAATGTCTGAACAACTTTTTTTAAAAAAATCCCTAAGCCGCGCGGTCACAATTTCTTCAAAATTTCTGACGTTCTTAAATTCACTCAAAAGGTTTTTCTGTGGAAACAGATGTGTTTTTATCATCGGAAACAGAATTAGCCCTCAATGTCTGAACAACTTTTTTTAAAAAAAAATCCCTAACCCGCCGGTTAGAATTTCTTCAAAATTTCTGACGTTCTGCAATTCACTCAAAAATGGTGCCAAACTGTTGCAAACCATCCCCTGAAAGGTTTTTCCAGTGGAAACAGATGTGTTTTTATCATCGGAAACAGAATTAGCCCTCAATGTCTAAACAACGTTTTTTTAAAAAATACCTAAGCCGCGCGGTCACAATTTCTTCAAAATTTCTGACGTTCTGCAATTCACTCAAAAATGGTGCCAAACTGTTGAAAACCATCCCCTGAAAGGTTTTTCGGTGGAAACAGATGTGTTTTTATCGTCGGGAACAGAATTAGCCCTCAATGTCTGAACAACTTTTTTTGAAAAAATCCCTAAGCCGCGCGGTCACAATTTCTTCAAAATTTCTGACGTTCTTAAATTCACTCAAAAATGGTGCCAAACTGTTGCAAACCATCTCCTGAAAGGTTTTTCGGTGGAAACAGGTGGGTTTTTATCATCGGAAACAGAATTAGCCCTCGATGTCTGAACAACTTTTTTTTGAAAAAATCCCTAAGCCGCGCGGTCACAATATCTTCAAAATTTCTGACGTTCTGCAATTCACTCAAAAATGGTGCCCAACTGTTGCAAACCATCCCCTGAAAGGTTTTTCGGTGGAAACAGGTGGGTTTTTATCATCGGAAACAGAATTAGCCCTCGATGTCTGAACAACTTTTTTTTGAAAAAATCCCTAAGCCGCGCGGTCACAATTTCTTCAAAATTTCTGACATTCTGCAATTCACTCAAAAATGGTGCCCAACTGTTGCAAACCATCCCCTGAAAGGTTTTTCGGTGGAAACAGGTGGGTTTTTATCATCGGAAACAGAATTAGCCCTCAATGTCTAAACAACGTTTTTAAAAAAAATACCTAAGCCGCGCGGTCACAATTTCTTCAAAATTTCTGACGTTCGGGAATTCACTCAAAAATGGTGCCAAACTGTTGCAAACGATCCCTTTAAAGGTTTTTCGGAGGAAACAGATGTGTTTTTATCGTCGGAAACAGAATTAGCCCTCAATGTCTGAACAACTTTTTTTGAAAAAATCCCTAAGCCGCGCGGTCACAATTTCTTCAAAATTTCTGACGTTCTGCAATTCACTCAAAAATGGTGCCAAACTGTTGCAAACCATCTCCTGAAAGGTTTTCGGTGGAAACAGGTGGGTTTTTATCATCGGAAACAGAATTAGCCCTCAATGTCTGAACAACTTTTTTTTGAAAAAACCCCTAAGCCGCGCGGTCACAATTTCTTCAAAATTTCTGACGTTCTGCAATTCACTCAAAAATGGTGCCAAACTGTTGCAAACCATCCCCTTAAAGGTTTTTCGGTGGAAACAGGTGGGTTTTTATCATCGGAAACAGAATTAGCCCTCAATGTCTGAACAACTTTTTTTAAAAAAATCCCTAAGCCGCGCGGTCACAATTTCTTCAAAATTTCTGACGTTCTTAAATTCACTCAAAAATGATGCCAAACTGTTGCAAACCATCTCCTGAAAGGTTTTTCGGTGGAAACAGGTGGGTTTTTATCATCGGAAACAGAATTAGCCCTCGATGTCTGAACACCTTTTTTTTGAAAAAATCCCTAAGCCGCACGGTCACAATTTCTTCAAAATTTTTGACGTTCTGCAATTCACTCAAAAATGGTGCCAAACTGTTGCAAACCATCCCCTGAAAGGTTTTTCAGTGGAAACAGGTGGGTTTTTATCATCGAAAACAGAATTAGCCCTCGATGTCTGAACAACTTTTTTTTGAAAAAATCCCTAAGCCGCGCGGTCACAATTTCTTCAAAATTTCTGACGTTCTTAAATTCACTCAAAAATGGTGCCCAACTGTTGCAAACCATCCCTTGAAAGGTTTTTCGGTGGAAACAAGTGGGTTTTTATCATCGGAAACAGAATTAGCCCTCAATGTCTAAACAACGTTTTTAAAAAAAATACCTAAGCCGCGCGGTCACAATTTCTTCAAAATTTCTGACGTTCGGGAATTCACTCAAAAATGGTGCCAAACTGTTGCAAACGATCCCTTTAAAGGTTTTTGGGTGGAAACAGATGTGTTTTTATCGTCGGAAACAGAATTAGCCCTCAATGTCTGAACAACTTTTTTTGAAAAAATCCCTAAGCCGCGCGGTCACAATTTCTTCAAAATTTCTGACGTTCTGCAATTCACTCAAAACTGGTGTCAAACTGTTGCAAACCATCTCCTGAAAGGTTTTTGGTGGAAACAGGTGGGTTTTTATCATCGGAAACAGAATTAGCCCTCAATGTCTGAACAACTTTTTTTTGAAAAAACCCCTAAGCCGCGCGGTCACAATTTCTTCAAAATTTCTGACGTTCTGCAATTCACTCAAAAATGGTGCCAAACTGTTGCAAACCATCCCCTTAAAGGTTTTTCGGTGGAAACAGGTGGGTTTTTATCATCGGAAACAGAATTAGCCCTCGATGTCTGAACACCTTTTTTTTGAAAAAATCCCTAAGCCGCGCGGTCACAATTTCTTCAAAATTTTTGACGTTCTGCAATTCACTCAAAAATGGTGCCAAACTGTTGCAAACCATCCCCTGAAAGGTTTTTCAGTGGAAACAGGTGGGTTTTTATCATCGGAAACAGAATTAGCCCTCGATGTCTGAACAACTTTTTTTTGAAAAAATCCCTAAGCCGCGCCGTCACAATTTCTTCAAAATTTCTGACGTTCTTAAATTCACTCAAAAATGGTGCCAAACTGTTGCAAACCATCTCCTGAAAGGTTTTTCGGTGGAAACAGGTGGGTTTTTATCATCGGAAACAGAATTAGCCCTCGATGTCTGAACACCTTTTTTTTGAAAAAACCCCTAAGCCGCGCGGTCACAATTTCTTCAAAATTTCTGACGTTCTGCAATTCACTCAAAAATGGTGCCAAACTGTTGAAAACCATCCCCTGAAAGGTTTTTCGGTGGAAACAGATGTGTTTTTATCATCGGAAACAGAATTAGCCCTCAATGTCTGAACAACTTTTTTTAAAAAAATCCCTAAGCCGCGCGGTCACAATTTCTTCAAAATTTCTGACGTTCTTAAATTCACTCAAAAGGTTTTTCTGTGGAAACAGATGTGTTTTTATCATCGGAAACAGAATTAGCCCTCGATGTCTGAACAACTTTTTTAAAAAAAAAATCCCTAACCCGCCGGTTAGAATTTCTTCAAAATTTCTGACGTTCTGCAATTCACTCAAAAATGGTGCCAAACTGTTGCAAACCATCCCCTGAAAGGTTTTTCCAGTGGAAACAGATGTGTTTTTATCATCGGAAACAGAATTAGCCCTCGATGTCTGAACAACTTTTTTTTGAAAAAATCCCTAAGCCGCGCGGTCACAATTTCTTCAAAATTTCTGACGTTCTGCAATTCACTCAAAAATGGTGCCAAACTGTTGAAAACCATCCCCTGAAAGGTTTTTCGGTGGAAACAGATGTGTTTTTATCATCGGAAACAGAATTAGCCCTCAATGTCTGAACAACTTTTTTTAAAAAAATCCCTAAGCCGCGCGGTCACAATTTCTTCAAAATTTCTGACGTTCTTAAATTCACTCAAAAGGTTTTTCTGTGGAAACAGATGTGTTTTTATCATCGGAAACAGAATTAGCCCTCGATGTCTGAACAACTTTTTTAAAAAAAAAATCCCTAACCCGCCGGTTAGAATTTCTTCAAAATTTCTGACGTTCTGCAATTCACTCAAAAATGGTGCCAAACTGTTGCAAACCATCCCCTGAAAGGTTTTTCCAGTGGAAACAGATGTGTTTTTATCATCGGAAACAGAATTAGCCCTCGATGTCTGAACAACTTTTTTTTGAAAAAATCCCTAAGCCGCGCGGTCACAATTTCTTCAAAATTTCTGACGTTCTGCAATTCACTCAAAAATGGTGCCAAACTGTTGCAAACCATCTCCTGAAAGGTTTTTCGGTGGAAACAGATGTGTTTTAATCATCGGAAACAGAATTAGCCCTCAATGTCTGAACAACTTTTTAAAAAAAAAATCCCTAAGCCGCGCGGTCACAATTTCTTCAAAATTTCTGACGTTCTTAAATTCACTCAAAAATGGTGCCAAACTGTTGCAAACCATCTCCTGAAAGGTTTTTCGGTGGAAACAGGTGGGTTTTTATCATCGGAAACAGAATTAGCCCTCGATGTCTGAACAACTTTTTTTTGAAAAAATCCCTACGCCGCGCGGTCACAATATCTTCAAAATTTCTGACGTTCTGCAATTCACTCAAAAATGGTGCCCAACTGTTGCAAACCATTCCCTGAAAGGTTTTTCGGTGGAAACAGGTGGGTTTTTATCATCGGAAACAGAATTACCCCTCAATGTCTGAACAACTTTTTTTGAAAAAATCCCTAAGCCGCGCGGTCACAATTTCTTCAAAATTTCTGACGTTCTGCAATTCACTCAAAAATGGTGCCAAACTGTTGCAAACCATCTCCTGAAAGGTTTTTCAGTGGAAACAGGTGGGTTTTTATCATCGGAAACAGAATTAGCCCTCGATGTCTGAACACCTTTTTTTTGAAAAAACCCCTAAGCCGCGCGGTCACAATTTCTTCAAAATTTCTGACGTTCTGCAATTCACTCAAAAATGGTGCCAAACTGTTGCAAACCATCCCCTGAAAGGTTTTTCGGTGGAAACAGATGTGTTTTTATCATCGGAAACAGAATTAGCCCTCAATGTCTGAACAACTTTTTTTAAAAAAATCCCTAAGCCGCGCGGTCACAATTTCTTCAAAATTTCTGACGTTCTTAAATTCACTCAAAAGGTTTTTCTGTGGAAACAGATGTGTTTTTATCATCGGAAACAGAATTAGCCCTCGATGTCTGAACAACTTTTTTAAAAAAAAAATCCCTAACCCGCCGGTTAGAATTTCTTCAAAATTTCTGACGTTCTGCAATTCACTCAAAAATGGTGCCAAACTGTTGCAAACCATCCCCTGAAAGGTTTTTCCAGTGGAAACAGATGCGTTTTTATCATCGGAAACAGAATTAGCCCTCGATGTCTGAACAACTTTTTTTTGAAAAAATCCCTAAGCCGCGCTCTCACAATTTCTTCAAAATTTCTGACGTTCTGCAATTCACTCAAAAATGGTGCCAAACTGTTGCAAACCATCCCCTGAAAGGTTTTTCGGTGGAAACAGATGTGTTTTTATCATCGGAAACAGAATTAGCCCTCAATGTCTGAACAACTTTTTTTAAAAAAATCCCTAAGCCGCGCGGTCACAATTTCTTCAAAATTTCTGACGTTCTTAAATTCACTCAAAAGGTTTTTCGGTGGAAACAGATGTGTTTTTATCATCGGAAACAGAATTAGCCCTCGATGTCTGAACAACTTTTTTTTTGAAAAAATCCCTAACCCGCCGGTTAGAATTTCTTCAAAATTTCTGACGTTCTGCAATTCACTCAAGAATGGTGCCAAACTGTTGCAAACCATCCCCTGAAAGGTTTTTCGGTGGAAACAGATGCGTTTTTATCATCGGAAACAGAATTAGCCCTCGATGTCTGAACAACTTTTTTTACAAAAATCCCTAAGCCGCGCGGTCACAATTTCTTCAAAATTTCTGACGTTCTGCAATTCACTCAAAAATGGTGCCAAACTGTTGCAAACCATCCCCTGAAAGGTTTTTCCAGTGGAAACAGATGTGTTTTTATCATCGGAAACAGAATTAGCCCTCGATGTCTGAACAACTTTTTTTTGAAAAAATCCCTAAGCCGCGCTCTCACAATTTCTTCAAAATTTCTGACGTTCTGCAATTCACTCAAAAATGGTGCCAAACTGTTGCAAACCATCCCCTGAAAGGTTTTTCGGTGCAAACAGGTGGGTTTTTATCATCAATCAATCAATCAATCAAACCTTTATTGCATTAGCATACAGCCATAGCAGGATAAGACAAAAAAAATGCTAGAGACAAGCAACCAAACAAGATTCAAAACGATATTACTGGCGTTATGACATTTAAATTACCCTAAGACAATAATGTAAAGATTTAGTTGCCAGTGCCGGGAATCTAAAATGCGGATGTATTGGAAAAAAATTAAGGACTTTTTGCAAAAATATCATAAGTTGTATGAATGTTAAAAATCTGCATGTTTTGGAATTTAGCTCCCGCAACTAGATTGAGAAAACAGGAAGATAAGATATTGTTAGAAAAAGTTGAAGTTTAAAGTTAGCATATTCTTTATTCTAAGGCATAGATTTTGGTTAAAAGATACTTTAAAATTAAAAGTAAAATATATTGAAAGATATAATTAAGATACGAAACAAGGTAATAATTTGCTGATAGGTTTTATTGTAAAGAACGCAGGGGGAGGGAGATGTGGGGAAGTCTTGTTAATAACTTAAAAATGTATTTTGAAAGTTGGAGTATTATTTTTTCTTCTTTTTTCTTGTCTTAAACTGAAAATGTAATAAAAATGTTAAAAAAAATAAATAAATAAAATGCGGATGTATATAAAGCATATGATGGCCCCAAAATAGGCTCGGCACATTAAGTTAAAAAGGTAATAAAGGATTAAAACAGGTCCAGGTCTAGGACACACTGCCCAGTCAGGGTAGCCCTGAGTTTCAAAGCCTGCACTATAAAGATTGCCACCCCACGTGAAATTTGGGGGTTTGCGTCCACAAGAAGTGATTTCAAGCAGTCTTCCTTAGATGTGATGGTGGACGGGATCAAGAGGAGAAGCTTAGTTCTTATTAGCTCATAAATAGGGCAGTAGAAAAAGAAATGTATGAAGTCCTCTACTTCATTCATTGTGCATGGACATAGACGCTGAGTGATAGGGGTCTTAGAATAAATCCCCTGTAAGAAGGCCGTGGGTATAGAATGGAAACGGGCCATGGTAAACGCTCTTCTCAAATTGGGCTCCGTCAGGTCTATCAAGTAGTTGGCAAGTGATCTTACCACTTTCACTTTAGGGAGCCACATGGAGAGGCGAGCTGTGGTGGACTGTGCCCGGTCCATGGCCTCGTCTCTTGTAAGAATCCAGGCCCGGATTTTATGTTGATCCCAAGATGACAGTGTGTCAAGAACTGGGAGGGAGTAGCGTGCAGTAATAGTCTCCATGGCCTTGGACCATTTGTTGGTATGAGAACAAGTTAAAAAGGCTTGCCTGGCTAGTAGGGAATCTGGGGCTTTGATTAATTTACAATAAAAACTGATAATTCTAATGTGGGCTCTCGCAACAATGGAAGAAGAAGAAGAAGAAGAAGAGTTTGGATTTGATATCCCGCCTTTCACTCCCTTTAAGGAGTCTCAAAGCGGCTAACATTCTCCTTTCCCTTCCTCCCCCACAACAAACACTCTGTGAGGTGAGTGGGGCTGAGAGACTTCACAGAAGTGTGACTGGCCCAAGGTCACCCAGCAGCTGCATGTGGAGGAGCGGAGACGCGAACCCGGTTCCCCAGATTAGAGACTACCGCTCTTAACCACTACACCACACTGGCTCAGTGGAGAGGAGGCCCAGTTCTGTTCTTAACTGTGCAGCAACCGAGCCCTTGGGGAGACCCAGTAACTTCCGTGCAAAAGTGTTTTGTAGAATCTCGAGCCGTTGTAGTGTTTTTAAATTCCACCCCCAGATTTCAACCCCATACAGTAACATCGGGAGGACTTTGCTGATAAATGCTTTTCTGATTGGTGGAACCAACTGGCCGCCTTTTGCATAGAAGAATTTCTCCAAGGCTTTGATGGTTCTACGGGCAGCCAGGATGGTCATATTTAGGTGAGCTGACCAGCTAAGCCCATGCTGAAAAGTGATACCCAAATACTTGAATGCTGAACAATATTCAATAGAGTGGCCCTCTAAATTCCAAAATTTCTTCCGAATTTCCGTGCCAAAAGTAAGAATTTTGGTTTTGGCAATATTGACTTTGAGGGAGTTGGTATCACAATATGTCATGAGCCCTCTGAGCATGTTGTTTAAGCCCTGCTTGGTTAAAGTCAGTATCACCATGTCATCCGCATAGAGTAATATGGGGATCTTGCGCTGTTGTAAAGAGGGGGCAGATTGGTTTAGGGCCTTCATGGTTGTAACGATGTCATTGATGTAGAAATTAAATAGAAAAGGGGCCAAGATGCAGCCCTGTTTGACCCCTTTATTCAGAGGGAAAGAATCAGAAAGCGCTCCCAGAGGGCCAAATTTTACTCTGGCCGATATGTCATTATGAATTTCCATAAGAAGGTGGAGGAGTCTCTTATCTATGTTGGTGTAACTAAGCTTCTGCCATAGCCTATCTCTAGGGATGGAGTCAAAAGCGGAGGTCAGGTCCACAAAGGCCATGTGTAGTTTACAGTTGAACCTGTTTAGGTATTTATCAATCAGGGTAGATAGAACAAGACATTGGCCAGATGTACTATGACCTTTACGGAAGCCAGCCTGTTCCGGGTGGAATAGCTTTGTTTCTTCTGCCCACTCGATTAATTTCTCTAGCAAAAATCTAGAGTAAACCTTGTATGATATGTCCAGCAGGCTGATAGGTCGATAGTTACGTGGATCTTGTGGGTCCCCCTTTTTATGTATTGGGATGACTATGCTCTGTTTCCAGTTAGGTGGAATCTTAAGAGTAGCATTAATAGTGGTAAAGAGAGATGCTAAGATAGGGGCCCACCACATCTGGTTCAATAAAAATACCTCAGGTGGAATCATATCCTCCCCCGGGGATTTATCCCCTGATAGCATGCTGATTAGTTGTAAACATCTCTCTGGGGAAACTGGTTCCCAGGTGGGCAAGGCAGATGCTGGAAGAGTGGAGACTATGATTACTTCGGGATCTGGGGCGGAATACATCTGAGCAAAGTGAGAGTGCCAACTGGCTGCTGTGATGTTATTAACGATGAATGAGTGGGGTCTTAAACCTGCATTAATTAAATTCCAGAATTTCTTGTCGTCATGGGTTTTAATGGCCACTGACAGCACCGTCCAGCATTCTTTCGCAAAGAGCAATTTCTTATGTTGAAGCAGCTTCTTGTAGTATGAACGAAATTGGGCTAACTCCCTGATTTTGCTCTGGGAGCTGTCTGATTTCATATCAGACTGAAGAAATCTAAGCCAGCTTCTGCACTGTTTGCATTCTTGGTCGAACCAAGTTTGATTCTTCCAGGTTAGAATCGCACGGGGAGGTTTCGTGAGTGAAGGAAGCAAGTAGGCTAGAATTTGCTGGAAAGTTGAGAAATGATTCACATTCATTGTTAACAGCTGAGCTTTCAAGGCTAGGATCTCAGGGGAATTTAGGAGGACTTTTATGTCTTGCTCCAGATAGGTATCCCACTTCTTACGTCCGGGGGCTAAGATCAGAGGGTCCTGGAGGTGGAGTGAGCTGGGAAGCCCCAGCTGTGTGTGGAGGAAGGAGATGGCGATTGGAAGGTGGTCACTTTCGGTTCTGTTGAACACATTGAAACAATATGCCTTATCATTAAATGCCGAGGAGGACCAGATGTAGTCTATAACGCTTGCCCCTCTCGATCCTAGAAAAGTATAGAATCCCCCGGACCAGTCTTTGGGTGTGCCATGCAAGCTGTGCAGCCCACTGTTTATGGTAAACTCCATTAGTATGATGCCAGCCCTATTGATGGTCTTATCATGTGAATTCCACGTAGGAAACCACTCCTCTTCTATGAATAATTGCGACTTATGGGTGAATGAGCTTATATCTGCTCCGATTCTGGCATTAAAGTCCCCCATTATAAGGATCTCTGACTTTGGAAATTCAGCCACGGATTTATCGAGGATAAATCTTAGATCCTCCCAAAGCTGATTTGAATGAGAAGGGGAGGAGGTAGATGGATTGTACAAGTTTACACATATGAAGTCCCCAACCGGGCTGTTAGTGATGTGTAAAGTTTGAATGGAATTACTCTCTAACCAAAAGAGAGGAGAGATATTAAGTTGAAGCTCCTGCGAAACAAATGTTACCAGGCCACCACTAGGGCGCCCATACAAATGTGTTTTGGTCGCAGGAATCACAAAGGCGTCATAGCCCAGTAGGGATGGGGGGGGGTGATGATTCTAGGCACCAGGTCTCTTGTATACCCATGATCTGGAATTTCGCTAAGAACTCTTTCATATCCCCACCATCCTGTTTGGACGTCCATCCCGCCACATTCCAGGATAGCACTTTAAAGCAGTTTGAAGAGGGACTATGTGCTAGTCAGTTACTCTGGTTGCTGGTGGGAGAGGCATTGCCAAGGGTCTGAGACAGCGCCAGGCGTGATATTGCCGAAGGTATCGAAGGGGTGGTAATTTGATTGATGTGGCCAGCAGGGTCCTCAATAAGACCTGAGCTGTCTCTTTGCGCTGTGGGTTCCTTAACGTTTATGTATTGGCTTGAAGAGGTTGCGGGTAAATAAGGTTCTACCAAAAGAGGTTGACTGGCAGAGGACGAAGAAGTACAGTCATCTGACTGGGCCGCACTGATTGAAGACTCCAGGTCAGGCATAGAAGAATAGGACAATGACAAATTTCCAAGATGAGGGGTGTTTTGCGCATTGCTCTTTAAGACGGAGGGCGAGGTAGTTGATTGCAGATCTATTAGTGGAGGTGAAGTGGGACTGCATTGCGACGGTGTATTAGGAGCTTCCACCAGGCAGACTGCCATATCATCCGTTATTGGAGTCCCAGTATTTGGCAGGGATTTCTCGGGTGTTAGTTCCTTCATGACTGCGTTCCTTTGATTTAGTAGGTTACTATGCCCAGATTTTGAGGAGTTTTTTTCTTGTAGTACATGTGTAAATTGCTGCTTGAGTATATCAAGCCTGTTTATAACTTCCTGCTGTTCTACTAATGGCAACTCGCCATAGGATGAAATAAGGCCCCTCTCCTCTGACGCAGCCAGATGGCTGGGCCCACTTTGGTCATACTTCTCTGTTACTGGAGTAGATAAACCAGGAAGCTTGGGCTGAGAGGGAGGGTGAGGTTCCCGGGTGGACAGCTTGAGTTTCAAGACTATGTCGCGCCAGTCTGGTGAGCGGATACCTTTTTGTACAATGTTACGGAAAAGAGGTGTAATCCTGGTGTCATGAAAGACTCTTGTTGGGAAGATGCCCCAGGTGGCCAAAAACGCTTTACGCCTAACCAGTATGGACGGAATTTTTGGTGACTGGAAGGAGAGCAGTACTTTTTGGAACCGAAGGTGGTAGTTCAAAAGTTTCACTGAGCTAAGATCTATTAGCGGAGGCCAAATCTGAAGGAGTTGCCTTAGATGATCTTTGCTATCTCTCAGATTATTCCACCTTGGGGACCTGGGGTCACTGCTGCATATAGTTAGGCAAATTTTGTTTGCTTGATGTTATGCAATGCAGTGAAAAATGGTGCCCAGCTCTTACAAATGCTCCCCTGAAAGGTTTTTTGGTGGAAACTGAAGGGTCTTTATCATCGGAAACAGAATTAGCCCTCGACGACTGAACTTGTGGAAAAACATTTTTTTGAAAAAAATCTCTAATCTGCGCGGTCACAATTTCAGCAAAAATCTGACATTCTGCAGTTCACTCAAAAATGGTGCCCAGCTGTTGCAAATGCTCCCCTGAAATGTTTTACGGTGGAAACAGAATTCTTTTTATCATCGGACAAAGAATTAGCCCTCGACGACTGAACGTGCGGAATAACATTTTTTTGAAAAGCCTAAGATCACAATTTCAGCAAAAATCTGACGTTCTGCAATTCACTTAAAAATGGTGCCAAGCTGTTCCAACTGCTCCTCAGAGACGTTTTTCGGTGGAAACAGAAGGCTTTTTAAAACAGGAACAAATATCTGCCCTTCACAATTTAACGTGCGTAAAAACCTTTTTTAAAACAGAAGGGTTTTTATCATTGGACAAAGAATTAGCCCTCGATGACTGAATTTGTGGAAAAACTTTTATAAAAAAAAAAAATCCTAAGCCGCCGGTCACAATTTCAGCAAAAATCTGACGTTCTGCAATGTAGTGAGAAATGCTGCCCAGCTGTTACAAATGCTCCCCTGAAAGGTTTTTCGGTGGAAACAGAAGGGCCTTTATCATCGGAAACAGAATTAGCCCTTGACAACTGAACTTGCGGAAAAACATTTTTTTGAAAAGATCCCTAAGCCGCGCAATCACAATTTCAGCAAAAATCTGATGTTCTGCAATTCACTTAAAAATGGTGTCCAGCTGTTCCAAATGCTCCCCAGAGACGTTTTTCAGTGGAAACAGAAGGCTTTTTATCACAGGACCAGAAATATGCCCTCCATAATTTAACCTGCGGAAAACCTTTTTTTTTTGAAATCATCCCTAAACTGCGCAGTTACAATTTCCACAAAAATCTGACGTTCTGCAATTCACTCAAAAATGGTGCCCAGCTGTTGCAAATGCTCTCCGGAAGGTTTTTCGGTGGAAACAGCAGGGTTTTTATCATCGGAAACAGAATTAGCCCTCGACGACTGAACTTGCGGGAAAACGTTTTTTGAAAAAATCCCTAAGCCGCGCGGTCACAATTTCAGCAAAAATCTGACGTTCTACAATTCACTCAAAAATGGTGCCCAGCTGTTGCAAATGCGCCCCTGGAAGGTTTTTCGGTGGAAACAAAAGGCTTTTTATCACAGGACCACAAATCTGCCCTCCACAATTTAACCTGCGGGAAAACTTTTTTTAAAAAAAATCCCTAAGCCACGCGGTCACAATTTCAGCAAAAATCTGACGTTCTGCAATGCAATGAAAAATGGTGCCCAGCTGTTACAAATGCTCCCCTGAAAAGTTTTTCGTTGGAAACAGGAGGGTTTTTATCATCGGAAACAGAATTAGCCCTCGACGACTGAACTTGCGGAAAAACTTTTTTTGAAAAAATCACTCAAAAATGGTGCCCAGCTATTGCAAATGCTCCTCTGAAAGGTTTTTCGGTGGAAACAGAAGGCTTTTTATCGAAAGTGGAAATCAACCCAAAAACGTTTTCCGACCACAATGCTGTAAGGATGGAGATGAAGCAAATAACAACTGGTTCTTTCAGATGGGGAATGAATGACACCTTATTTAGAGATGAAGAAGTGTATAAAAAGGCCCCAAAACTCTGAGAGACTTTTTAGAAATAAATATGAAGACCAATGTGGAAAAAAGAGTAATCTGGGACGCAAGCAAAGCTGTTATGAGAGGGTTTTTGATACAACAAAATGCAATAAAGAAGAGAAGCCATAATGAGAAACAGATAAAATCTTGGAGAAGATAAGAAAGGGGGAAAAGAAACTAAGAGCGAAACCAAAGTCTCAAGAGATTTTGAGAGAAATCAAGTTATATCAAACACAATATATGGAATTGATGAATCAAGAAATAGAATGGAAGATTAAACAAATGAGGCAAAAGACATTTGAATCCGCAGATAAATGTGGTAAACTATTGGCTTGGCAAATGAGGAAAAGACAAAAATTAAATACGGTTACAAACTTAGAAGTGGAAGGAAAGAACATTTATAACCCAATTGAGATCAGAAATTGTTTCCAGAGGTACTTTAAACAATTATACTCACAAGGGCCACAGAATGAAATGGACATAGACCGATTTCTTGAGACAAATGGATTACAAAAAAATTCCCATAAAGTAAAATACTGTTGAATCATAAAATAACTGAACAGGAAATAGAAGGTGCCATTCAAAACATGCAATTGGGCAAGTCTCCGGGACCGGATGGGCTGACTTCCAGATATTATAAAGCTTTGAAGGAGTGGCTACTACAACCTTTGAAGGAAGTCTGCAATGAAATTCTGGAGGGGAAAAGGGCACCAGAAACGTGAAAAGAGGCTTATATTACACTTATGCCGAAAACAGAGACTGAAAAGACTCAACTTAAGAACTACCACCCCATTTCGTTATTAAATGTGGATTACAAAATTTTTGCTGACATTTTGGTTAAGAGATTGAAAAAAGTGTTGATGGAGGAGATTCATGGAGACCAAGCGGGCTTTCTCCCGGGAAGACACTTGTCAGATAACGTGAGGAATATAATTGACATTTTGGAAAAATTGGAAGTGAACATAAACACTAAAGCAGTTTTGATATTTGTGGATGCGGAGAAAGCCTTTGACAATATTTCTTGGAGTTTTATGAAAAAGAATCTTCAGGGGATGGGGGTAGGCCAAGGATTTGAAAACGGTATAGGTGCAATATATTCTGAGCAAAAAGCTAAATTAATCGTAAATAATGTGGTTACGGAAGAATTCAAGATAGAAAAAGGGACACGTCAGGGGGTGCCCAATTTCCCCATTACTTTTTATATCAGTCCTGGAGGTTTTGTCGAACATGATCAGAAGGGACCGGTTGGTTAAAGGTATACAGGTCGGAGCTAAACAGTGCAAATTGAGAGCATTTGCAGATGACCTTGTACTAACATTACAAAAGCCAGAATCTAGTACTAAAAGGGTTTTAGAATTAATTCAAGAGTTTGGTCAAGTAGCAGGATTTAAACTGAATAAGTCAAAACCTAAGGTTTTAGAGAAAAACTTAACAGCTATTGAAAAAGAGAGGTTTCAGAATGAGACAGGTTTAAATGTGGTTAAGAAGGTGAAATATTTGGGGATTAATATGACAGCCAAAAATGTTAATTTGTTTAAAGATAATTATGAGAAATGTTGGATAGAAGTGAAAAAAGATTTAGAAATCTGGTCAAACTTGAAGCTTTCCTTGTCTGGTCGAATTGCGGTTATAAAGATGAATGTATTGCCTAGAATGCTGTTTTTGTTCCAAACATTGCAAACTGTGGACAAATTGGACTGTTTCAAGAAGTGGCAGAAAGATATTTCTAGATTTGTCTGGCAGGGCAAGAAGCCCAGAATAAAATTTAAGATATTAACTGATGCAAAGGAAAGGGGTGGATTTGCCCTGCCAGACTTCAAACTTTACTATGAATCAGCAGCATTCTGCTGGTTGAAAGACTGGCTGCTTCTCGAGAATACAGACATTTTGGATTTAGAAGGTTTTAACAATATTTTTGGGTGGCATGCATATTTGTGGTATGACAAAGTTAAAGCTCACAAAGCATTTAAAAACCATATTGTCAGGAAAGCATTGTATAATGTTTGGGTTAAATACAAAGACTTGTTGGAAAATAAAATCCCAAGGTGGTTGTCGCCAAGGGAGGCAAAGGCTGTGAAAAGACTTAATATGGAGTCCAAATGGCCGAAATATTGGGAAATATTGGAACAAGAAGGAGACAAATTGAAATTGCAGAGTTTTGAGAAATTAAAAGATAAAGTGCGAGACTGGCTTCATTATTATCAAATAATGGAGGTTTATAAGTTGGACAGGAAAATTGGCTTCCAGGTGGAAAAATCAAAATTGGAAACAGAATTGTTAGAACCAAAAAGTAAGAATTTGTCAAAGATGTATAACTTGCTGTTGAAATGGAATACGCAGGATGAAACGGTTAAATCAGCTATGATTAAATGGGCACAAGATGTTGGTCATAACACTATGTTTGCTGACTGGGAACAGTTGTGGACCACTGGCATGAAATTTACGGCATGCAATGCCTTAAGAGAGAATATTATGAAAATGATTTATAGGTGGTACATGACCCCAGTCAAGCTTGCAAAAATCTACCATCGGCCCGATAATAAATGTTGGAAATGTAAAGAAAATGAAGGTACATTCTTTCACCTTTGGTGGACGTGCCCAAGGATTAAGGCTTTCTGGGAAATGATATATAATGAAATGAAAAAGGTATTTAAATATACCTTCCTGAAGAAACCAGAGGCCTTTCCCCTGGGCATGGTCAGCCAATTGGTGTCAAAGAAGGATAGAACATTTTTTATGTATGCAACAACAGCAGCAAGAATACTCATCGCAAAGTATTGGAAGACACAAGATTTACCCACCCGGGAAGAATGGCAGATGAAGTTGATGGACTACATGGAACTGGGGAAATGACTGGCAGAATCCGAGACCAGGGAAGAGAGACGGCGGAAGAAGATTGGAAGAAATTTAAGGACTATCTTGGGAAATATTGTAAAATTAATGAGTGTTAGAATGATGTTGGATTAGAAATTAAGTGGTCTACAGCTGTAATGATTAAGTAAAAAGAAAAGAAAGGTTGAAAATTAAATGGAAATTAAGGGTGAGGATTTGCTGAATTAATAATTAGAATTGGAATACACAAAGGGGAGGTATGAGGAGGTCTGGGAAGTAAGGTATAAGAAAATAAGGGAATGAAATTTTACTTGTTTTTCTTAAATTGTTTTTAATTTTGTATTTTTTCATATTTGATATGGTTTTTTCGTTTGTGTTTTGTTTTTATTGTTGTCTTTTTTGTAAAATTTTTGAAATGTCAATAAATATCTTATAAAAAAACAAAAAAGGCTTTTTATCATAGGACAAAGAATTAGCCCTCGACGACTGAACTTGTGGAAAAACATTTTTTTGAAATAATCCCTAAAACGTGCGGTCACAATTTCAGCAAAAATCTGACGTTCTGCAATTCCCTCAAAAGTGGTGCCCAGCTATAGCAAATGCTCCCCTGAAAGGTTTTTCGGTGGAAACAGAAGGGTCTTTATCATTGGAAACAGAATTAGCCCTCGACGACTGAACTTGCGGAAAAACCTTTTTTTGAAAAAATCCCTAAGCCGTGCGGTCACAATTTCAGCAAAAATCTGACGTTCTGCAATTCAGTCAAAAATGGTGCCCAGCTGTTACAAATGCTCCCCTGAAATGTTTTTCGGTGGAAACAGAAGGCTTTTTATCACAGGACCAGAAATATGCCCTACAGAATTTAACCTGCGGGAAAACCTTTTTTTAAAAAAATAATAATCCCTAAACCGCGTGGTCACAATTTCAGCAAAAATCTGACGTTCTGCAATTCAATCAAAAATGGTGCCCAGCTGTTGCAAATGCTCCCCTGAAAGGTTTTTCGGTGGAAACAGAAGGCTTTTTATCATCGGAAACAGAATTAGCCCTTGACGACTGAACTTGCGGAAAAACTTCTTTTTGAAAAAATCCCTAAACCGCGCAGTCACAATTTCAGCAAAAATCTGACGTTCTGCAATGCAGTGAAAAATGGTGCCCAGCTGTTGCAAATGTTCCCCTAAGCCGCGCGGTCACAATTTCAGCAAAAATCTGATGTTCTGCAATTCACTCAAAAATGGTGCCACGGCCACAGGCTAATGCTGCCTGTGGTTTTCCTGCCTGGGTCTCCGCTTCGCCGTAGCGGACTACCCGTTTCTGCGGAGCTTCCCCTTCACCGGGTGAAGAGGTCCGCCATTGCTGTTCGCGCCGCCCCGGAATGTTAAAGTGATGCAGGATAGGGAGACAATGTGGCATTAGTGACAAAGCTGAAAAAATGTGCAAAGAAGTTTTATGAACAACAAGTAAAGAAACACAGTTGAATTAATCAAATGATGGGGGATTAGAACATAAGTGGACAGCAGTGGGAATGGTTAATTTAAAAGAAATTAAGAAATATTAAAATCAGTTAAAATAGAGGAAGAATTTGCTGAAACTAAATTGGAAATTTGAATACAGGAAAGGGAGATGTGAGGAAGTCAGGAAAGTAAGCTATATGAAATTAAGATTTGAACGTATATATTTTGTTTGGTTTTTGTGTTTTTTATTGTTTATTGTTTGTTGTTGTGTTATTTTGTCTTGTTTGTTACTATAAACCTGTTGAAACTTTAATAAAAATCTTTTTAAAAAAAGAAAAGTTTTTCGGTGGAAACAAAAGAAATCTCTAAGCCGCGCGGTCACAATTTCAGCAAAAATCTGACGTTCTGCAATTCACTCAAAAATGTTGCCCAGCTGTTGCAAATGCTCCCCTGAAATGTTTTTCAGTGGAAACAGAAGGGATTTCAGCAAAAATCTGACGTTCTGCGAGTAGAACATTGGTGAGACATCTGGACCTCCGGGATGCCGCGGCCACGGGAAGGAGCGCGAGGCTGCCCTCTGGGGGGGTCTCGAACAACACGGAGGTCTAGAGGGGTCACGAAGGCTCCGTGAACCTCGAAACCTCAGGAGGATTTTTCTGGGGGACGGAGTACCCAGCGACGCTGCTTGTGCTCGCCTGTGTTGTCGGCGTTTAACAGGGCTGTTGGTCACCAGGGGTATTGTGTATATAGTTTTCACTCAGGTCCACGTCAATTAATTTAGGCGGGAAACCCTGGGGTGTTGTTGTTAGAATGTTGACGGCTGGCTTCCTATAAAAGCAGGCCGGCTGAGCTGTTCAGTTCAGTTCAGTTCCAGCTTACTATAAAGAACCACTTGGAGAAATCTCTGTATCGTCTGCTTTGTCAACCCACTACTTAATAATTACTGGCAACCCTCACATCTTGTTCTGCTGCTACTGAATGCCCTGATAGGCCACAATAAAATATTCCTCCATGACTTGATCGGGGATGAGGGGGCTGACCTGCTGTCTTCCTCACCAGCAATATTATTTTCTCTCTCCAGGATAACAGAATATAGTTTGGTGAAAAAAGAACTGGCACTGCTATACCAGTTGCTAATGGTGATTTCAATTCATATATATTTGATGGGCCTATCAAAAAACATGAGTCTGCTGAAAGAAAAAAACAGCTTATGTAAGAGTTAAGGATAAAGTACAATATCCCCCATGAAATTCAATAAAACACTTTGCTGTGAAATTTAAACATATTTATAAAATCAGCAAGTCCTTCTTTGAAATTTCTTAACATATGCAACCAGTTAGTTGTATCTAAATGGCATGTTCCTAAAGGAGACATAAACCACGAAATTACTGAAGTATCCAGTTGAGGCAGGGAAGAAGGAAAGCAAACTTTTGAATTATATTCATTGTCATTTATTGATAGAAATATCAATATAATTTAAACAAGCATGATTCTTTTGACTATATAATAAAATCATCTGTTTTAACATCTGGTTTTTCCATGTAGCAATATAATAAGCCCCATTATTTTTTCATTCTGTACCTGCCCTTTTCAACTGAAGCTGAAATATTTGCGATAGTCTGTGTTATAATGATATTCAAAGTTGTTGATACATAATTTTGTTTTTTTGCAGAGCAAAGTCGCAAAGGTATAGCTGTATAATTGACAAGCCCTAGTGCTATGAATCCACCAGGGCTATGATTTTTGGTTTGGGTGAAAGAGGACTCAGGTGCAAATCTCAGACAAGCCGCGACTTGGTGGGAGAAGATGGATGCACCTGACTCTCTTAAGATGTTCTTTCAGGTGACTTTAAAAAATGATTAGATAAATTCATGGAGGAGAGGCCTGTGAATGGGCGCTTCCAGACTGTCACTATTTTCAGGTGGGATTTGATCACATACTGGCAAATTCAGGTCGCATTGATCACATACTGGCAAATTCAGGTTGATTTGGAAGTCTTGCACGACATACCTGCTTCCTCAAAAGATCAAACTTTTTGCAATAAGGAAAGTGATTGGGAATGCCCTGGAAAGTGTGCTGTGACACTTGCTTTGAGGTAACAACATCTAAGCTTCCTTCAAAATAATAATAATAAATCAGAATGAATGCTCATTAAATAGCTAACGATGCCTAATCTCCCTACGAATAGATCAGAATGAACGTTCAATAATCAGGTTCTCTGGAAGCACCCAGGGACTATTAAACAGAATACCTAAAGAAAACCTTCAAAACAGAGACAGCATAAATACCATTTGCTGGGAAGGCAGCAATCCTTTGCAACCTGGGTGTGGGTTTTCCAGAGGTATCTGAGACACTGTTGAAAACCGAATTCTGGACTAAATGGACTTTTGATCTCCTCTAGTAGGGGTCTTCTTATGCCCTCAATGTAAGTAGCAGCATAACTTTAATAAAGAGCACTATGTCTTACAGAGTAAATGAATATCAAAATAATAATTCTGTGCATTTATAATAGCCAAGCATGTAGAGCAGATTTCTTTGTGCATTGCACACAGCAGCGTGCAAATAGTGCGCCAACAAGAGCACATTTTCATGTTCAGGTGTCAAAGATTTGTGCTTCCATTTTGATTTTTTTAAACCTCGGGTATAAAAATGTCAAATTGTCCACATTTAGATTTGAGTATGTACTTTAGAAAAGGCCCTTCTTTCTTTTCTTACTTCTGGAAGGTGAAGTATCACGTAGGCAGAACATATGCATCTGGAAAGATACAGGTAATAATGCTGTAGAACTGGCGAAACTAATTGAAACTGAAGAAAATCCCGACAAAAATAGCAAAGATGGCAAGGACTTTCAGTAGGTATGTGAGGAAACTTCCAGAGTCTTCCACCACTCGGATTCTTGTGGGCTTCACTGTCCTCTCCCACTGGGTCATGATGGCGTTTCTGGCCCCATCCCACTTCCCTGGTCCACTCAGGCGGAATTGATAGGCAGAGCAGGGGCCAAAGAAGATCTTCAGGGCCAGTTCTGGATCTTGGAGAAGGAGGGCTGGCACACTCGGTTTTATGCCGATGTAGGAAGCAAGTTGGTCCATGTATACAAGGCAATCTGTTTTCAAAACCTCATCAAAGGTCAAGCCAAACCTAAATGAAACAATATACAAGGGGAAATGGGGAGGAGTGGAATGGTTTGAAGCTGAACATAAGTGTGGACAAGCCCTTGCGCTTGTTGTGTGTTCATTGGCTTTGCCTTTCTCCCACACAACTGCACAGCCAGCTGTAAGGTAAAAGGCAAAGGAGCCCTGGACGTTTAAGTCCAGTCAAAGGCGACTATGGGGTTGCGGTGTTCATCCCACTTTCAGGCTGAGGAAGCCGGTGTTTGTCCACAGACAGCTTTCCAGGTCATGTGGCCGGCATGACTAAACCGCTTCTGGAGCAACAGAACACCATGATGGTGTGGTACCTATTTATCTACTCACACTGGTGTGCTTTCGAACTGCTAGGTCGGCAGAAGCTGGAACAGAGCAACAGCAGCTCACCAAGTCGCGGGGATTCAAACCGCCAACCTTCTGATCGGCAAGCCCAAGACGCTCAGTGGTTTAGACCACAGCACCAGTCTCCAGCTCACAGCAGCTGTAGCTGGGTCTGTTACAGGCTTTGTCAAACATGCCTTTAGCTGTGGCACATTGGGCAGACATTCACATATTTACGTCTGTAATGTGAAAATCTCCACCCCCTGTTTTCTAAAGATCAAGCAGCAGCTGAAGGCACAAGAACATCTCAGGCTTTCTTTCTGATCAGCTGCCACCCCTCATGCACCTCTATCTGACCAATGAATAATAATAATAATAATAATAATAATAATAATAATAGTAATTTATACCCCGCCCATCTGGCTGGGTTTCCCCAGCCACTCTGGGTGGCTTCCAACAAAACACTAAAATGCAGCAACCTATTAAACATTAAAAGCTTCCCTAAACAGGGCTGCCTTCAGATGTCTTCTAAAAGTCTGGTAGTTGTTTTTCTCTTTGACATCTGGTGGGAGGGCGTTCCACAGGGTGGGAGCCACTACCAAGAAGGCCCTCTGCCTGGTTCCCTGTAACTTGGCTTCTCACAGCGAGGGGACCGCCAGAAGGCCCTCAGTGCTGGACCTCAGTGTCCTGGCTCAACGTTGTCGGGTCATATGTAGGAGCTTACCAGTTGCGCTTGTTTTTCTTCTTTTCGTTGACCTCCTCCATCATTTCGGTCACTGGAGGCAACTTACACAAGCCTAGAAGACAGGAAGGATTTTTCAGTGAGTCACATTTATTTATTTTTTTGAGGTGAGTCAAAAGGGACTTTCTTTTTGCAGAGGGGTGAAAACTGAGCAGGTGCCTTCCAAGCAGAAGTACAGGCTGTCCAATTATTAGTAGCATCCATTTCTGCCTGGTGTGAGACGAAGCAGGGTTTCAAACACAACACATTGCATGTGAGAGAGACCCCTTCAAATAGAGACAATCGTGGTATTGTCCACCGATGGGGTGAGAATCCTGGTTAGCCTCGAAACTGGGCTAGGAAAACTAGTCTATTTCCCTCAAAAGGCTTCAAAGAAGGTTCCAGATTCAACCCCAAGCATCTCCATTGGTCCATTTAGTTCAGCATTATCAACACCAACCTTCGCCAACTGGGTGCCCACCAGAGGTTTTGGACTAGACCTCCCATCAACCCCCAGCCAGCAACTGGAGGGCACCCAGTTGGCGATGGTTGGTGTTGATAATGCTGATCTAAATGGACCAATGCTTTTGTCCAATGTAAGGTGGCTTTAGGGACGCGGGTGGCGTTGTGGGTTAAACCACAGAACCTAGGACTTGCCGATCAGAAGGCCGGTGGTTCAAATCCCTGTGACAGGGTGAGCTCCCGTTGCTTGGTCCCTGCTCCTGCCAACCTAGCAGTTCGAAAGCACCTCAAAGTGCAAGTGGATAAATAGGTACCGCTTTTCTGTGCGCTGCTCTCGTTTGTCAGAAGCGGCTTAGTCATGCTGGCCACGTGACCCAGAAGCTGTCTGCGGACAAACGCCGGCTCCCTTGGCCTATAGAGCGAGATGAGCGCCGCAACCCCAGAGTCAGTCACGACTGGACCTAATGGTTAGGGGTCCGTTTACCTTTACCTTATATTATGGAACTGTCATTGCAGTGGAGTGAGGCATTCTGTGAATTTTGAGGAATAATATGTGCTTTAATAAAAACGAGAGAGAGAGAGAGAGAGAGAGAGAGAGAGAGAGAGAGAGAGAGAGAGAGAGAGAAGGACACATGATGCAGCGCCCTTGCTGAAGCTCAGGAGATCTGGGTCTAAAGTCAGTACAGTAATGAAGTAATTTTACTTTATTGACAGTACAGTCAATAAACCATCACCACCAATAACAACCTTGGGTGTCCCTGAGCTCTGCTGAGCTTCAGTACTTCTCTCTAGCCCACTGAATGGGAGCAAATGGCAATCTGCAGAAAACCTGAATAGATGTTTGTTTGTTCTGATTGAGTGTTCAAAAGCAGGTTTTCCTGGGGAAATTGGCTAGGAAGAAGAAGAAGAAGAAGAAGAAGAAGAAGAAGAAGAAGAAGAAGAAGAAGAAGAAGAAGAAGAAGAAGAAGAAGTGGTGCTTGGACAGGCATCCTTTGGCCCACCAGATGTTTTGGACTACAATTCCCATCATCCCTGACCACTGGTCCTGTTAGCTAGGGATCATGGGAGTTGTAGGCCAAAACATCTGGAGGGCCAAAGCTTGGGGATGCCTGTGCTTGGACATGGGGCTTTAAAGCCCAAACCAGTGCCTAGAAAGTGCTGGGCAAAAGCTAAGGGGGCACAGCACAATGTTGACCTTCTGTCGCCCTCCAGATTTCTTACTCTAAAATTCTCATCCCTTCTGGCCATTGGCTATGCTACTTAGGGCCAATGGGAGGGTGAGTCCAATAACATCTGGAGGGCCACAGGTCCCCCCTACCCATGGCACCGAGAGTAACTGCCTGGTCCAGATGACAGGTTGAGCTTCCCTAGGATTTCCACACACATCCAAGCACCCCCTGGCCTCCTAGGGTGCTGGTATCTCCCCCTTCCTACCATTAAAGATGCGTGTGACCCAGCGCGCTTGAGTTTCCACAACAGGCATCACCGCCCCAAATGGCCTGAGGAAGCCGATGAAGGCGAGGGTCGGTTTCTCTAGCCGAGGGGGGAAGATGTATTTGTACAAGGAAGCCTGCTGGTTTTCCACCTTGACAATCGACTCGTCGATGAAAGGGAAAGAAGCTTTGTATCCCGTGGCGAAGACAACGACGTCCACTTCTTCTGCCCCAGGAGCGTTCACAAACACAACGGCGTTTTCTCTGAACTCCTTCACCTCGGGCCTAACAGACACCTTCCCACTGATGATGCAGGACGGGAGCTCGTCATTCAAAAGGGGCTCTCTCATCACCGTCCTACAGGGAGGAGGAAGAATGGGAAAGATTGCCAAATAAGGAAGCTGCAGACAAAAGAGAGCGGTTCTGAAATATACTCAGAGTCGCAAAGTGATTTCATGCTCTTTTATTCAGCTCATAGTGGTGAGGAGGAATGAATGGAAGTCCCCTCAAAGTATCTGCTTTATATACATTATTTACACAATGGGCTGCACATGATTGGCTAATTCCGGAATTCTACTGTAAGCCAATCAGGTTGTGGATTCACTTCTATCTGGAGCATGATTGGGTGGTTCCTGCCAACCAATCATACTGCTGCATTGTTCTAGGACCAATCAGACTGCTGCATTCTGAATCCTATTGTTCTAGGACCAATCAGACAGCTGCCTTTTGGATCCTATTGTTCTAGGACCATTCAGACTGCTGCAGTTTGGATCCTATTCAGCTCAGTACATAACAGGTTCAGTGTGTTGTTGCCAGTGGTTTGATTCTGCATGCCTTTGAGTACCCCCAGAAAAAAGCACTGGTTGTTGCCATGCTGGTTTTACAAAATGTGAGGCAAAGAGTGGTAGCCCCTCCCCCATATTACTCGCTTTCCTTCTCTGCCCTTCATTTTATTACAACCCCTTCAGCAGCCAAATGCTCCTGGGAAGTCTCTAAGCATCATATAAGGATGACCACCCATCACCTGTTGTCTCCTGCACCTGTTCAAAGGTACACTGCGCTTGAACCTGGAGGTTCCATGTACCTCTCATGGCCAATAGCTCATCCTCCACGAATGTGGCAGCTAAGCTAGTAGCCATCACCACAACTTGTGGCCAGAGGTGGAGCTAGCTGCTCTGGCACCTGGAGCGGTGCACATGCTGTGCACCCGAGGGTGGGGCCATGGGGCGGGGCAAGCAGCCCGGGGGGGGGGGAGAAGCCCATGGGGTGGAGTGAGCCACCAATGGTGGGCTGCTTCCTGGGCGGAGAGCCACGCAGCTTTGCCAGAAGCCTTCCTCCCTTCCTTTTGACAGCTCAGGGGAGGCTACCCCCCCCAGGAAGCAGCCCAGAAGCGGGGGCCAATGGCGCTCCACCCGCCCGCAACGTCCAAGCCTCCCCTGAGCTGTCAAAACGAAGGGAGAAGGGGGGGAAGGCCGCTGGCAAGGCGGCACAGCTCCGGTTAGGTTTCTGTTTATGCCACTGTGCAGCTTTTGGAGTCACAAGACTCTGTTTACATTCCAGACTGTTGGAAGTCTCACGGGAGATGGATGTTGATGTTACTGGTTTCCTTTGTGCTTGCTGTGCACTGACTCTCACAGAGAGCAGATGCATATTCTTTTTCTGTCCTGCATAAACATATCGATGTAGCACATATTTCCATCTCCTTCTGCTGTTTGGATACTCTGCGTAATGAGGGAACGTGCCTGAAGTCTCATTCAAAGGCTTAGGTCGTTAACCACCGTCGGAGGAGAGCCTCGATGGATTCCGAAGTACAGTGGTGCCTCGCAAGACGAAATTAATTCGTTCCGTGAATTTTTTCGTCTAGCGAATTTTTCTTCTTGCGAAGCACGAAATCCCATAGGAATGCATTGAAAATCAATTAATGTGTTCCTATGGTCAAAAAAGTCCAAACAAAGCCAAATTTGGTACAACAAGAGTTTATTAAGTGCTCTTTAAAGTCACACATACTGTAAAGAGCATTTCAAAATTCAAACCCAGATTTTTTTTAAAAAAACAGCAGAGTGGCCCAATGGTCACAGAAAATCATAAAAATGCAGGGGGGAAAAACAAGCTTCCAGATTCTTGCAAACCCCTCCCCAACTGTTCCCCCAGCACCCAGCACACAGAAATTCAAATCCAGAATTTTTTTAAAAAAACAGCAGAGTGCCCCGGTGGTCACAGAAAATCATAAAAATGCAGGAAAAAAACACAAGCTTCCAGATTCTTGCAAACCCCTCCCCAACACCAAGTCCTTGAATTCCAAACACCCCAACCCAAAATCCAAAACCCCCCAAAAAGTTTTAAAAGCTTAACTTACCAAATGGCTGCAAAAGAAGTTTTGGAAAAGCATCAAAAATCACCAAAGTCTTTAAAAACCTCAAAAAAGGCTACTATGTACACTGCGTTCTATGAGTTGCTCCTCGAAGTCAAGTCGCAACTGTATTAACGGTGTTAAGAAAAAGGAAACAAACTTGCAAGATGTTTTCGTCTTGCGAAGCAAGCCCATAGGGAAATTCGTCTTGCGAAGCAGCTCATAAAACGGAAAACCCTTTTGTCTAGCGAGTTTTCCGTCTTGCGAGGCATTCGTCTTGCGGGGCACCACTGTACATCGTGTGGGAGAGCCATTTCAGCTCGGTCGTATGGAATCTCCGACAGCTCCGCCCCTCCCCTCCCAATGGCTGGGGGTAGGCTTGGGAGTCGCGGGCGGCGTGCCGAATGTCACCCCCCTCAGTGATGACACCCGGGGCAGACCACCCCCACTGCCCCCTTCCTCCGCCCCTGCTTTTGGCAATGAACCCCAGATGCATTGTGTCTAAAAAAAAGAAGTCATAAAAACTGTATTAGGTAGTTGCTGAAACAACAGGCCATCAGTTTCACTGTGACGGGGGGAAACGAAATAGTCTCTTGTCCACTTCTTCCATAACATGCATACATTTTTGTCTCTAAGGTTATTATTATTATTTATTAAATTTGTACACTGCCCTATCCCCGTAGAACTCAAGGCAGTTCGTGAAACAAAACCACAATATAAAAAACTCAAAAGGTTATGTCAGTGCTGGGTTTTGGGGTGCTTCTCCCACACAGGGTGCCGGGCCGAATGGGTACATACCTGAGAAGTTCCATAACTGAGAAGATCCATTTGGGGTCAACAAATGTTGTCCTTGCTCAGGGGGCCATATTACCCAAGATTACCCAGGTCCGCCCCTGGTTATGTCAATATAACCACAGGGACAGTTCTGTTACCTATCACAGAGAGCCAGTGTGGTGTAGTGGTTAAGAGCGGTAGTCTTGTAATCTGGGGAACCGGGTTCCCCACTTTCAAACCTGTGTTGATGCCACGTACCTGTCCTTTGGAATTAAGCCATAGTTTGCATGGTTAAACCACTGGCTCACTCGGTTCTCAATTAGCCATCCTGTGAAGCGCCCGGGGAGGATATTTCGAACAATGTTCATAAAACGGGTTAGGAACACCATGTCCCAGGGGTAGCCATTGTCAAAGACACGGCTTATCACCCAAGCCCCTCTTTCTGTGCTGAGCATCACCTAGAAAGAAAACAGCCTGGTATAGTTTATGGAGCAGACCCAGAGTTTTGTTTTTAAAAAGGAAGTTTGGTACTTAGAGCAAGGAGCAAGGGAGATGTATTTCAGAGAATTCCAACTAAAGCAGAAGAGGAAATTACTGATGTTCGTGTCCCAAGCCTGAAACGGGCATCTATCCAGCAAATGCCAACCAGCAATGCTTCCTTTCTGGTATAATAATAATAATAATAATAATAATAATAATAATAATAATAATAATCCTTTTGGGCAGGGGTCAGCAAACTTTTTCAGCAGGGGCTTGGTCCACTGTCCTTCAAACCTTGTGGGGGGCCGGACTATATTTTGAAGGAAAAAAATGAACAAATTTCTATGCCCCACAAATAACCCAGAGAGGCAGTTTAAATAAAGGGACACGTTCTACTCATGTAAAAACACACTGATTCCTGGACCATCCGTGGGCCGGATTGAGAAGGTGATTGGGCCGGATCCGGCCCCCGGGCCTTAGTTTGCCTACCCATGTTCTGGACTAACTACGGAAACAAATAATATTTACAGTGCCATACCCAACTTTTCCCACTAGGTGGGGCCACCACATCTCCAGATGAGAGTTCAAGCTGTGCTTTCCTTACAGCAATAAAAACTTACATAACCCTGTTGCAAAGCTTAATTGTCTAAAATAAGAGTATTTCAGTGTCTGGAAAGTGTTAGCATCAGAAATGTCTAACCTGAATAAGAACAGCAATTCTATATTTAAAAGGTGAGTGAACGTGCCCAGTTTAAAACATGCAACTGGTCTGAGGCATGCTACCTTTTTTGCTGTCTGAGTTGCTTCCACGGCGATGTCGGTTCCAGAATTCCCCATGCCAATCACAAGGACTCTCTTATCCTTGAAGACCTCTGGGCTTTTGTAGTAGCGGCTGTGGAAATACTGCCCCTTGAAGTTGTCTAGACCTGTGTGGAAATGAGGACATGCCCCGGCAAATAATAACTGAAACAGCACCTATAATTCAGTCCTCTGCATGTTTGTTCAGAAGTCAACCCCGTGGGTGAGGTTTATTCTCAAGTACATGTGCCCATGACCGCAGATTTAATTTAATTTAATTATTTATACCCTGCCCGTCCGACTGGATTGCCTCAGCCACTCTGGGCAGCTTCCAGCACATATAAAAACATAATAAAACGTCAAACATTAAGAACTTCCTGATATAGGGCCACCTTCAGATGTCTTCTAAAAGTTGTGTAGTTCCTTATCTCCTTGACATCTGCTTGGAGGGTGTTCCACGGGGCAGGTGCCACTACCGAGAAGGCCCTCTGCCTGGTTCCCTGTAACCACAGTGAGGTAACCGCCAAAAGGCCCTCAGAGCTGGACCTCAGTGTCCGGGCAGAACGATGGGGGTGGAGATGCTCCTTCAGGTATACGGGGCTGAGGCCATTTAGGGCTTTAAAGGTCAGCACCAACACTTTGAATTGTACCCAGAAACGTACTGGGAGCCAATGTAGATCTTTCAGAACCGGTGTTATGTGGTCTCAGCGGCCGCTCCCAGTCACCAGTCTAGCTGCCACATTCTAGATTAGTTGTAGTTTCTGGGTCCCCTTCAAAGGTAGCCCCACATAGAGTGCATTGCAGTAGTCCAAGCAAGAGATAACTAGAGCATGCACCACTCTGGTGAGGCAGTCCGTGGGCAGGTAAGGTCTCAGCCTGCGTACTAGATGAAGCTGGTAAACAGCTGCCCTGGACACAGAATTGACCTGCGCCTCCATGGACAGCTGTGAGTCCAAAATGACTCCCAGGCTGCGCACCTGGGATTTATGCAGTGCTTGTCTAGTGTAAAGGTAAAGGGACCCCTGACCATTAGGTCCAGTCGTGACCGACTCTGGGGTTGCGGCGCTCATCTCGCTTTATTGGCCGAGGGAGCCGGCGTACAGCTTCCGGGTCATGTGGCCAGCACGACTAAGCTGCTTTTGGCGAACCAGAGCAGCGCACGGAAACACCGTTTACCTTCCCACCGGAGCGGTACCTATTTATCTGCTTGCACTTTGACGTGCTTTCGAACTGCTAGGTTGACAGGAGCAGGAACCGAGCAACGGGAGCTCACCCCATCACGGGGATTCGAACCGCCGACCTTCTGATCGGCAAGTCCTAGGCTCTGTGGTTTAACCCACAGTGCCACCCACGTCCCTTATGTCTAGTGTACAAGGTGCTAAATATACATTATTTCTATTACAGCAGAGCCACCCTTGGGCAGAAGGGATGTGCCACACCCTGGATGGCCTTTTCCACACTTGCCTTTTGCCCTGCTCCATGTCCGAGTGCTCCCCCTTCCCTGAGCTTCCCCCCCCCCCAAACCCGCTCTTTAAAGCTAAATTGGAGCACACTGCAATTCAGGGTTTCCAGAGACTGCTGTCTCCTCCAATTCAACTTTAAAGAGCGGGTTTTTGCGGGGGGGGGGGGAGGTCCCCTCGTGCTATCGTGGGGGAAAAACATGCTGATTTTCTGCATCCAGGAATCATTTTTGTTGGAGATGGAGCTTCAAAAAGCCTGAAATGTAATCAATCACTTTGAACTGTTGTCCTGAGAGGGACATGCACAGTTTTGCTTATATTTATACTTCAAAATATCTCTTTTAGGAAGACAAGCACATCTTTGGACCCTCGGGTACATGGAAGCAATATGAACTTTGCTTTTGTATGTGTTGCTTTTCTTCCTGAACGCATGCAAGAGCTTTTTAAAGCAAGCACTAAACAGAAAGAAACTCCAGATCAGCTATACCAGGGAAAGACTTGAGTGGCACTGAGGGATCGGCAAGATAACCAATGCAAACCATGACAGCATCAAAGATGGCAGATTTCTGTTTCCCATCAGTCTCCGTGACAACATCCCACTGGCCGGTGGCAGAAAAGTCGGGGCACTTCCTTACGCTGATCACGGTACTCTGAAATATTTAAAGGAAAGAACCAATTTCAACGAGAAACTAGTGGACTTGAAAATAAGAACAAGATTTAGGAGTCTGGCTTTACTAAGGTCATAGGCATCTTTTCGAACTAGAAACAAATATGCTTCTTGGATTAAACAGTGCAGGGTGAAAGACTGGAATCTTCAACTAAACATCTGGAAGAACTTTCTGACAGTAAGAGCTGTTGAACAGTGGAAGGACTCTCCCTCATTGGAAGTTTTTAAACAGAGGTTAGATGGCCATCTGTTGGAGATCCTTTAGCTGTGATCCCTGCTTTTCAGGGGTCAGCCAAGATGAGTCTTTGTGTCCCTTCCAACTCTACAATTCTATGATTCGAGCCAGGTTGGTTGCATACCCTAGCAATTTCTCAGCCTGAGTTTCAGATGCTTTGGTTTTGAGTTGTAAAAAAACTCAAGAAGAAGAAGAAGAGTTTGGATTTGATATCCCGCTTTATCACTACCCGAAGGAGTCTCTGGGAGGTGAGTGGGGCTGAGAGACTTCAAAGAAGTATGACTAGCCCAAGGTCACCCAGCAGCTGCATGTGGAGGAGCAGGGAATCGAACCCGGCTCACCAGATTATGAGACTACCGCTCTTAACCACTACACCACACTGGCTCTCACCAAGGTCCTTACATAGAAATATTCTGAAATGTTAACATGTTAATTTCAGCAGTTCATGGGGGGGGTGTCTTACCTTGAACTGAATATGCTTCTGAAGATCAAAATGTTTTGTATACATCCTCAGATATTCCAGGAGCTTGGCGTGTGGTAAAAAGACGGGGAAATCTTCTGGG
Source organism: Podarcis melisellensis (assembly GCF_964234715.1). Lineage (NCBI taxonomy): Eukaryota > Metazoa > Chordata > Lepidosauria > Squamata > Lacertidae > Podarcis > Podarcis melisellensis. The sequence continues at coordinate 88,961,738 of NC_138538.1, read as the reverse complement.
TATGGAAAGTCAGCAAAAGCTGACATCTCTTTACAGGTGTTACTGACCACTGATCTGTAGAGGCTGGCCCTTCCTTCTTCGACATCCTCCTGGGCCACAAAACAGCACAAGAAACATTTCTCATTATTTATTATTTTTATTGCCTTATTATGCAGAAATCAACAGGAAGTGTTGGAAACACCGTTAAATAGATCCTTTCTTTTCATCCACCTCACATACCAAAAGTTGTATATACCGTATTACAAGATTGCCAAGGTATCCAAAACTATGGACCAAATGTGGTCCTAAAAGATCAGAAACTATAGGCATACTTAACCTTGCCCCCTTCACGTGCTGGGAACTATGGTTTGGTGAGGATGCTCAGAATTCAGGTGGAGACCCATCCATCTGGATGTGTGCGGAAGGCAGTTCAAAGTGGATTCAATTCACCTCAGGTGTGCATGTTCTTCCTGTCATCCTCATCTAAGTGGCAGACTGCACTTTCTACCCATTCTATTCAGATTTCTCCGATAATAAGAATAATAATTCTTTATTTATACCCTGCCCATCTGGCTGGCACTCTGGGTGGCTTCCAACAGAATTAAAAGCACAATAAAACATCAAACATTAAAAACTTCCCTAAACACGGCTGCCTTCAGATGTCTTCTAAAAGTTTTTTATTTCCTTGACATCTGATGAGAGGGCTTTCCACAGGGCGGGCACCACCACCAAGAAGGCCCTTTGCCTGGTTCCCTATAACCTCACTTCTTGCAGTGAGGGAACCACCAGAAGGCCCTTGGAGCTGGACCTCAGTGTCTGGGCTGAACAATTTGGGTGGAGACGCTCCTTCAGGTATACTGGACCAAGGCCATTTAGGGCTTTAAAGGTCAGCACCAACACTTTGAATTGTGCCCGGAAACGTACTGGGAGCCAATGTAAGTATTTCAGGACCAGGGTTATATGGTCTCAGTGGCCACTCCCTGTCACCAATCTAGCTGCCACATTCTGGATTAGTTGTAGTTTCCGGGTCACCTTCAAAGGTAGCCCCACATAGAGCGCATTGCAGTAGTCCAAGCAGGAGATAACTAGAGCATGCACCATTCTGGCCAGACAGTCCGTGGGCAGATAGGGTCTCAGCCTGCGTACCAGATGGAGCTGGTAAACAGCTGCCCTGGACACAGAATTGACCTGCGCCTCCATGGACAGCTGTGAGTCCAAAATGACTCCCAGGCTGTGCACCTGGTCCTTCAAGGGCACAGTTACACCATTCAGGATCCAACCATCCCATCAAGCAGCACTGTGAAGAATGCTAATGCTGATTTTTCACTAAAAAGCCAAAATGCTGCATCTGCTAGATAACCGCAAACAATGCAGATCTGCTTACATTTATATTTAGAATGGCTTCTGGTTAGGATGCTCATAAATAAGACAGCCTGCAGCTGGAATATGGTTTATTTCCATGCTTCAGCAGGTCTAGAACTTGTTTACACCTGTTAGTGGTCAGGATGTGACCTGTATTGGAAAACTGGGATGCTTTTTTTTTGGGGGGGGGAGAGGCAAGTAGAGGAGAAAGTGTTCATAATTTGTTTCTGTCAAAGAGGACCCAACCAATGGGCAGAATATTCACAAAAATTTAAAACTGTACAATACTTTGGTTCAGGTTTTGAATGTGTTGCAAAATCCAAGTGTTTATAGATTTATTAACAGACGCCAAAATTAACAGACACCAAATGCAAATATTAAATATTTGGCTACTATTTTGGAATCACATGCTGAATAGTCATCAGAATTTGCAGAGGATTTCGCTCAATTTGTTTGTTTATTTTGAATAGGATTATTACTGACGACTGACTAGCCCTGCTTAACCCAAATGTGAGCTTCTTCAGTTGAGCAACCCTAGTCAGAGATCAAAGCCCCTCCTCAATTTACCGTGAATCGCCACACGCCCCCAATGTCATCGCTCCTCTCGAAGCAGGTTGGCTCCAGTCCTTCATCCAGGCAACATTTGATGGATGCCAGTCCACTCACTCCTGCCCCAACAATCGCTACTTTCTTGGCCATGGTTTCTTGAGGCAGAAAAGAACAAAAACACAGAAAGAAAGTTTTTAAAGGGTGAGTTTGCTTTGCTGAATTTAGATTTTAAAGCTACACCTTTAAAGTCTGTTTCCTGACACATACTCGAATATATGTACACAATGGTGCAGTTAGATAATATAAGACTCTGGACTTAATGGTCTTACGGGGGGGGGCTATCGGGTGGGGGCCTCATCCGTCCATTCTACATTCCTTTTATGTTACAGCAAACACTAAAAACAAAAGAAGCTGCTTGCCAACTCTAATAAAAAATTTAAAAAATACTCTGAGCACGTGCAGTTTCACATTTTAAGCTCACTTAAATCATAGCACCATCTATAGGCCTGTAGAAATAAAATACCTTGGTTTTCAAACAGCTTAGCTCACGAACAAGTTGGAACTCGAATGCTGCAAACCCGGAAGTAGGTGTTCCGGTTTGCGAACTTTGCCTCGGAAGCCGAATGTCCAGCGTGGCTTCCACAGCTTCCGAGTGGCTGCAGGACACTTCTGCAGCCAATCGGAAGCCATGCCTTGCTTTGCGAACGTTTCAGAAGTCGAACGGACTCCCGGAACGCATTCTGTTCGAGAACCAAGGTACGACTGTAGAGCTTGCTTCTGTTGCCCTGATACAATAATAATAATAATAATAATAATAATAATAATAATAATAATAATAATACAGTCATACCTCGGGTTACAGACGCTTCAGGTTGCGTTCTTTTGGGTTGTGGACCACCGAAACCCGGAAGTAATGGGTTACTTCCAGGTTTCAGCGGTCGCGCATGCGCAGGAGCGCAAAATCACAACCTGCGTGAGCGCAGACGTGTTGCTGCGGGTTGCGGACTCCGCGGGTTGTGAATGTGCATCCCGCACGGATCACGTTCGCAACCCAAGCATTCACTGTAGTAGTAGTAGTAATAATAATAATAATAATAATAATAATAATTTGTTATTTATACCCCGCCCTTCTGGCGGGGTTTCCCCAGCCACTCTGGGCAGCTTCCAAGAGAATATTAAAATACAATAGTCTATTAAACATTAAAAGTTTCCCTAAACAGGGCTGCCTTCAGATGTCTTCTCAAAGTCTGGTAGTTGTTTACTAAACCCATTTGCTTGGGAATAAGTATGCTTTTGGCGTCCAGTGGGTAAAGAAAGAAAAAAATAGGAACACAATGAGCATCTGTAACCATGTACATGTTCTGAAGAGATAGGTGTCAACAGTGGCGGCTGGGGCACTGAATAGCACAGGAGTAAGGGTAGAACATGGTTGTACTCAGAATCTGAGGATTGAGTTTGGCGAACATGGCAAGGGAAGGAAGCAAATGGCAAGACTTCTCAAGCCAAGCTGGAAAGAGGTTGTCCTTACCCTTAAATATACAGACAAAAGACCTCCCCATGTGATGCTGACACAACCCCCCTACGCTAAGAATAGGCAATAGAATGAAAGAACAAGACCCCCACCTCTCTCCCCCACTCCTCTCCCCCAACAACAAGATGTCTATAACATAAGTGCCTCTCACCAAATGTAAACGAACTGTGAAAAAGACTATGAATTAAAAATGGAGACCACAGGTGTACCACTCCCTGTTTATCTGTTTGCTTTGTAACACAAAAAAACCTCAATAAAAACTAATTTAACAAACAGAAAAAGAAAACACAGCACAAAAGGAAGTCTACATGAGCCCTAAATGTGAACTCAGTTGAATTTCTTCCCCATCCCTAGTCCTAACAACCTTGTTTGTGAAAAGATTCCAGTAGCACTTCATGCCACAGGCTGACTGCAATCTGTAAGTACAGATCAGATTGCAACCCCACAACCCACAAAGTGCACATTTATTATTATTTTAGCTCAGATGGAAACCAGTGGCCCAGATGCCTATTTAGTATCTGAAGAAGTGTGTGCACACGAAAACTTATACCCAGAATAAACTTAGTTGGTCTCTAAGGTGCTAATGGATTTTTTTAAAAAAATATTTATTTATTTTGACTGCGTCAGACCAACACAACTACCTACCTGAATCTGGCCTGTTATGATTTAGAATAAAGTGTTATTTTTAAATACTCTGCTGTGACATAACTAAGGGTGCTGTTGCTAGAGGCAAAACTAAGCTTTATTTCACTTGGGTCAAAGACCCACTGGCATTTGCGTACACACCCACCCACCCCACCTACAGGCTGGGGCTTGCCGATCAGACGTCGGCGGTTCGAATCCCCGTGACAGGGTGAGCTCCGGTTGCTCCTGCCAACCTGGCAATTCGAAAGCACGTCAAGGTGCAAGTAGATAAATAGGTACCACTCCGGGGGAAGGCAAATGGTGTTTCCATGCGCTGCTCTGGTTCGCCAGAAGTGGCTTAGTCATGCTGGCCACATGACCTGGAAGCTGTCTGCGGACAAACGTCGGCTCCCTCGGTCTATAGAGCGAGATGAGCGTGCAACCCCAGAGTCGTCTGCAACTGGACCTAACGGTCAGGGGTACCTTTACCTTTTTACCTACTGCTCTGGCTGTTGTCACCAAGCTCTGGAGTAATCACTTCACAAGGGCAGAACTTTTGGTTGCACAAGAGTTCTTGCTGATCAAGCCAGAAGTGGTAGTCAGAGGCTTCCCATGCTATAGCATGCATTGTTTGGTCATGTAAGTGAATGTGATGTGCTGAAAATTGGATTTGTGCAGCTTCTATCTCCTCTATAGAGGAGGGATGCCCCCAGATGTTGTTAGGTTCCAACTCCCTTCATCCCTGATCATTGTCCATGTTTGTTGGGGCTGATGGTAGTTGGAGCCCAACATCCTCTAGATGTGCACAGGCTGTGCCAATGCTCAGCCTTGGCTGGCTTCCCACTTCATTGATAAACACAGCCTGATGTGGAAGACAGTGGCATAGCGTGGTTTGCCAGTGCCCGGGGCCATGCTGAAATAGGAGGCAGTAGAACAGGTGGAATATGCTTATGCATTCAACTGGCCAATGGCACCTGCATCACCCAGGAGACTGCAGCCACAGAGAAAAGAAAAGAAGAGTCATTCTGTTGTTTGGAGAGGCCACTTGCATGGAGAAGCCATTTTCGACAGCCCAGTGATGCAAGCACCCAGCTGTACTGAGTCAGCATTGGTTGCTGAAATTTTGTGGCTCTAACAATTTTGCATGCGGGGCAACCACAATGCCACTAATGGAAGAGACTGAATACATGAATGACATGATGATGTGGGAGAAAAAAGCCTGCTTGGGTTAAGCCACAGAGCCTAGGGCTGTTCGAATCCCCGCGATGGGGTGAGCTCCTGCCAACCTAGCAGTTCGAAAGCACGAAGTGCAAGTAGATAAATAGGTACCGCTCTAGCGGGAAGGTGAACGGCATATCCGTGTGCTGCTCTGGTTCTCCATGCTGGCCACATGACCCAGAAGCTGTACGCCGGCTCCTTCGGCCAGTAAAGCGAGATGAGTGCCGCAACTCCAGAGTCGTCCACGACTGGACCTAATGGTCAGGGGTCCCTTTAACTTTACCTTACCACATCACATAAGTCACTAATATGTCATTGTAAACCAGGAGAACCCACACCCACCCCCCGATTGGGCAAAAAGAGGGAAGGAAGAGCTTGTGAAAGAGTTGAATGAGGAGAGTTACATGGTCATGGTTGCTCCAGGGGCATGTATTTTGAAATTTAATAGTTTCCCATCCTGTAAGCATGAGGGCTAGAAATGAATAAATGTAGGATTAGGGCATGCACCAGCAGCCCAAGAGCAGAAGTTGGTCAGAAGACATGGAGGGTAGGGCTCCTGGAGCTTTAAGAGTTAAGAACTCACTAAATTTCAGCAGGTGCAATTTACTTCTCTCTCCTAGATAACAAAGGCTGTATAACCTGTCTGTGTAATAATTTCCCTCTGGTCCCCCTATCTCACTTATCACATTGGGTAGAATCTGTACAATGGTTGCCTGATATGACAGCTCTGGAGACTGAAATGACAGGCATTTCCACATTGTCTTCTACTGAAATTACCACCATCATTGTTCTCAAGCAAGTCCTATTTCAACATCCAATTAGTTCACCTGAATGCTGACAGACTTTTCATGTCCAGTTGAAAATAGATTGTTCCCAGCCTTATGGAATGTCCTTCATGAAAGAATGCCTTGAGTGAAGGTCCTTGAGTTCTTGGGCATGACCTATTCAAGCTTGTGGACTTTAAAATATGTGAGGTAGATTGGCCAAAGTACTCATGGCACCGGGGTTTTTCTGCCAGCAGATATGCATTTTATCAACTTCCTCAACAGAGAAAGTAAATATTCCCTCCAAACTTTGGTATCTAATTGCTCCCTTCAAGATAGGAATCTCAGAAGGCCAGGCAGGCATCTACAGAACTGAAAAGGGTTTGTGGGAAAGTCATAAACATGATTACCCTATGTCTGGTGTTTGTTCATCCTTAAAAGGGATCTACTTGCATTTGCCAACTTTCCTCTTACAGAACTCCTGCACCTTGTGGATCAGAACATGGAGCCACTCCGGAATCCACAATCCTCTGAATTCTGTGAGATGGCCTTGACAACGGCATGGTTCCATCATTGCAAGTATTTCCACTTGCACAATGAGACTTCCCTTTCTCCTCTTCCTGATGTGCACCCCACCCTCCCCAAATCTTCTCCAGAGGTTGATGGAGCCCCCAGAACAGATTTGGGGGCACAAGGCGGGAGGAAGGCAGAAAGAGTCCGTAGCACAAACACAAATCTTTGTGCTGAAGGGACAATTACTTTATGCTACATGTGATACATGCCAAATTTATTCTTCCTTTCGCAGGAAAGAATTGTTTGGAGTGGCTAGAAAGCATATACCGTATTTTTTGCTCTATAAGACTCACTTTTTCCCTACTAAAAAGTAAGGGGAAATGTGTGTGCGTCTTATGGAGTGAATGCAGGCTGCGCAGCTATCCCAGAAGCCAGAACAGCAAGAGGGATCGCTGCTTTCACTGCGCAGTGATCCCTCTTGCTTTTCTGGCTTCTGAGATTCAGAATATTTTTTTTCTTGTTTTCCTCCTCCAAAAACTAGGTGCGTCTTGTGGTCTGGTGCGTCTTATAGAGCGAAAAATACGGTAGCTTTGCTTCAGTTCACACTTGAATGTGACTCTACTTAATCCACACTTCTGAAAACAATCCTAACTGAAACCACAGCTATCCTTTGAAACCTGCAGTTCTCCAACAACAACAAAAAGTGTACGTATTAGGGGGAGCAGTGGTGTAGCGTGGGGGGTGCAGGGGGGCCGGCCGCACCGGGCGCAACATCGGGGAGGCGCGCTCACACTAACTAATCTAGTGGAAGAGACTCGAGTGCTAAAATCCACGGGTTAGGGGGCGCAAATTACTTGCCTTGCCCCGGGTGCTGACAACCCACTCTACACCACTGAAGGGGAGTACACATAAAATGCATGCTTTCAATTAAAAGTACATTAAAATGCATTGCTATTATATTTACAATCCATTTAGATTCCAGAAAAAGACAAAAGAAATGAACAGATAGCCAGCTCTGAAAACATGCAACAAACTTCCATACCAGAATCAGGACCCAGCATACAGAAATCACGAGATTCCAGGTAATATATATGGATCGTTAAGCTTGTTACATCAGTAAACACTCGTTACTAAAGCTGTGTTCTCTTTCATCTGCTATACAAAGGACATGATTGCTTTTTGAATCTAACAACATGCCAGACTACCCAACAAGAGTTAAATTGCTATGTAATCAATGTAAGGTGCCATCCTGTACATACTTTTGGAAATAAAGTGTTGAACTCAGCTGGGCTTACTTTTGACTTAAGATCAGCATTGCATAAAATGTTATATACTGCTAGATTGTAAAAAAAAAAAAAAACCACAACCCTCAGTGTGGTTTACAGTAAAAATAAAACAATAAAATCATTAGTGAAGACAGTTCTTTGAAACATTCAACAGATAAAATCAGCAACAAACAGATTATAACATACTTCAGCACCCTACATGCCTGGGTAGACTTGTCTAAACAAAAATGTTTTCATCAGGAGCTGAATAGTGTAGTGAAGACATCTGCCAGTGTCAACAGGCGGGGAGTTCCACAGTGTAGGTGCTCCCACACTAAATGATTGATATCACTAAATGATTGATATCTTGCAGATGCAGAACAAGTAGTATGTGGCACCTGTAATAGTGCCAGACTGTTATTTACCATAGTCAATTTATAGACCCACCCTTCAGTAACATGACTCTCTGGCCGATATCCAGTTTAATCACACTCACCCACATACCCCGCTTCCGAGCTCCAGGATGCAAATTCCTGGGTAACAGGAGCTGGAAGTAACATAATAAAAGCAGCCTGATTTGTCACAAGTAGGGGGAGTGGGTGGGTTGTAAGACCAGCCAGCCGTGAGTGCCAGCACAGCGACAAGTTTTGAGAAATGTGGCAAGGAGGACTGGAAAACCACAGTACAGGTATGTTCAAGCAGCACCAAAAGGCGCCTGCAGGGGACATTGTGAGAGCAGGTGACGCTCCTGGGAGCATTGCACACTTACAGAGCTTACTTTAAAAGACAGGGTAGCAGGGCCAATGAGACTCTGGGGTTGTGCTCTCATCTCGCTTTATTAGCCGAGGGAGCCGGCGTACAGCTTCCGGGTCATGTGGCCAGCATGACTAAGCTGCTTCTGGCGAACCAGAGCAGCACACGGAAACGCCATTTACCTTCCCGCTGGAGTGGTACCTATTTATCTACTTGAACTTTGGCGTGCTTTTGAACTGCTAGGTGGGCAGGAGCAGGGACCGAGAAATGGGAGCTCACCCCATTGCAGGGATTCAAACCGCCGACCTTCCGATCGGCAAGTCCTAGGCTCTGTGGTTTAACCCACAGTGCCACCCACGTCGCTCCCTGATTCTGTAGGGCTCCTATAAAGTACACTTTCCTATCAACCTCTTCCTGCCCAGTTGAGAAAACTAGGTCCAGTGTGTGGCCTGCCACATGCGTTGGGTCAATGACCTGTTGATACAGCCCCATGGTCGTTACGGCAGCCATGAAGTTGTAAGCCACCCCAAAGTCAGTTGCCATGCCATGGATGTTGAAGTCCCCCATAACCAGCAGTCTGGGAGTCCTCAACTCCGCCTCCGAGACCAGCCTTGTCTCTTTAAAAAAAAGAAGAAAAGAATTATTTATACTTTTCAAATTTATACATTTCACTAATTTTACAATCCTTTTGACCTTTCAAAGCTTGACTTCCTTCTCCCTCTTTCTGTGGTTCCTTAAATTTATTTTTAATACCTTCTGCATATCCAAATTAACTTAATTTGCTCAGTTATTCATCCTCTTTAAATATATACTCTTATGAAGCTGCAGGTTATTACAATAATCCTGCCCATGTTGAAAGTACGATAAGTACGATAATACGATAATCTTGATTGTCATTGTCCCATACAGAACAACGAAATTGAAAATCTACATCAGACATTCGGAAACCAACAAGCCTGCTATCCCAGCCTGGTTAGCCCCCTAAAAACTCTGATACCCCATAATTAAATACAATATACTCTCATAGAGACTACCTTACACTGCGTTTAAAACCAAAATCGCATTTGGATAGAAACTGTTTCTCAGGTGGCTAGTCCTAGTCCTTATAACCCTGTATCTTCTTCCAGAAGGCAGAAGTTGAAAGAGATCATTTCCAGGGTGCGCACTATCCTGCACTATCTCTGCAGCTTTCTTATGGCACCTGGAAGCATAGATTTGAGCCAAGGTGGGAAGGGTGCACCCAATTATTCTCTCTGCAGTCTTTACAACCCTGGACAACATTGTTTTCCCCCGTGCAGCTCCCAAACCACACACACGGATCATAAGTTAATACACTCTCAACAGTACAAAGGTAAAATGCCATCAACAGGTCCTTTGGTGTTCTTATTGGTTTAAATATTCGATAAACCATTTCCATTCTTTTGTTTAAAAAATTGGGAATTATAGGGATAAAACTACCTAAACAGTATAGAAACTTATTCATGTATGCTACTATAGCTGCAAGAACGTTGCATGCCCCCAAATGGAAAGAAGTAGAAGTCCCAGTAAAGGAAGAATGGATACATAAACTTACAGAATATGCAGAAATGGTGAAACTTCCCAGAAGAAGAAATCAAGATAAACTTTTTATAAAAGGATGGAAATGTTTTATTGAATATTTACAGACAAATTATAAGTAGATAAGAACATGGGCAGGATTATGGTAACCACCTTAAGTTTTATAAGAGTATATATTGAAAGCAGATGAATAAATGAGCAAATTGAGTTAATTTGGATATGCAGAAAATATTAAAAATAAATTTAAGGAACTGCAGAAAGAAGCAAGTCAAGTTTTGAAACGTTAAAACGATTGTAAAATTAGTGAGATGTAGAAACCTGAAAAGCATAAATGATTTGTTTATAAAAGTGGCATAGACCATATCAAGGCTCCTCATCCACAAATCAGGTCACGAAGGTCTTATTCAGAGCCGAGCTGACCTTCTGCCCCAGCAAATATAGCTGACTCTACAACCTGTGAGCTCAGTGCAACCCATTCCAGACTTTTCCCCATGACTTACCTGGCTAAACAGCACACTTCCAGAAGTCTTTGCTATGGGTTTCCCCAGCGTGGGTGAGGACAAAGAGGATGTGGAAAACCAGTTGGCTCTCTCTTAGCTGTCTTTTGAAGTTCTCAGAGTCATCATTTAAATGTTACAGTCCATATCAAGCTATGTCAATAGTCTCAACTGAGCATGCGTTCAATGTAATCCTGTTGTCATGAGCAGAGAGCCACCTGATTTTAGAAGAACCAGGCTAGCAGCCGCCGTTTAATCCAATGGTACTTGTTTTTTTCCAACCAGTGCTAATGCCTGCCCTTGCTGAACCAGACCCGCCTATCCTCTAATTAAAGATTTACAGTGTCTACTCATCTTCTACATTCTTTAATAAGCGGAAGTGTCATCGGAAGAAAGAACACAAACCTTTTGATGTGTACTCAGCTCCCGATATAGCTTAACATTCCTTCACCTCTATTCCAGAGGGATAACTTAAACAACCCTGTTGTGTAGGTTATGAGTCACTGGCCTGAATTAGGAGTTTTCATAGCCTGAAATTTAATTTGTGAGTGTCCAAAGTGTAAACTTGTCATTCATTATACCATGCTAGTTCTCATTTTGGCTCCACTTTGCTTCAGTCCTGATGTGCTTCTATGGTGTTAGAAGTAGACACATCTTTTGAATGCATGTGCATTTAAATGTCAGGTTTGGGGGGCAAAAATGGTCTGCGCTGCTGTTGTTACAGTAGGCTTAACGGTAGCAAGAAGTGCTTAGATTCTGCAATCTCCAGTAAAGGTAAAGGTAAAGGGGCACCTGACCATTAGGTCCAGTCATGACCGACTCTGGGGTTGCAGTGCTCATCTCGCTTTACTGGCCAAGGGAGCCGGCGTACAGCTTCCGGGTCATGTGGCCAGCATGACTAAGCCGTTTCTGGTGAACGCCGTTTACCTTCCCACCAGAGAGGTACCTATTTATCTACTTGCACTTTGACATGCTTTTGAACAGTTAGGTTGGCAGGAGCAGGGACCGAGCAATGGGAGCTCACCCCATCGCAGGATTTTGAACTGCCGACCTCCTGATCGGCAAGTCCTAGGCTCTGTGGTTTAACCCACAGTGCCACCCGTGTCCCACAATCTCCAGTAGTAATGGTAATAATCATCATAGTAACAGTAAGAAAAACCTAGATGCTATACAACAGCCTATCTCAAACTGGCATTGGGTAGGACTGATGGGAGTTGTAGACCCTTCTGGAGGGCACCAGGTTCAGGACAGCTGCTATACAAACACTTAGAACTGAGGTTTCCAACCTTTTTGAGTCCACCGCTCCCTAGACCAACTGCATTCTTTCTGAGGCACCCCTCAGGAGCGCAGTTATGTCACCCCTTTCCTGCAGAGCTGGCAGCCTCTCACACTTTTTAGAACACCCTCCCCTATGGATATTATTATTATTATTAATAATACCCCGCCCACTCTGGGCAGCTTCCAACAGAGTATTAAAATACAGTGATCTGTTAAACATTAAAATCTTCTCTAAACAGAGCTGCCTTCAGATGTCTTCTAAAAGTCTGGTAGTTGTTTTTCTCTTTGACATCTGCTGGGAGGGCATTCCACAAGGCAGGTGCCACTACTGAGAAGGCCCTCTGCCTGGTTCCCTGTAACTTGGCTTCTCGCAATGAGGGAACCGCCAGAAGGCACTCGGCGCTAGACCTCAGTGTCCGGGTAGAACGATGGGGGTGGAGACGCTCCTTCAGGTGTTCCCTCAGCCTCTCTCCTCTCCGCTCTCCTTGGGAGTCTGCTGCTGCCACACCTGGTCTCTGAGCCTCCACCCCACAAGAAAGGTGCCTCTTCATACTGCCCCACAGGGGCCTGGGACTTGTCCATTCCCAACAGCAAGGGCTGGTGGTCTGGCTGGGCTCCCTGGCCTGCTACATGCAGAGCTTGTGGACAGGGCTGCTGCAACAAGAGCTATGCAAGCCATTGGGAGGAAGAAACACAAGAAGGTATCAGAGGAGAGAGGGAAGGGAAGAGGGACAGAGGCCAGTGTTGCCTGCGGCACCCCGGACCATCATTCAAGGCACCCCAGGGTGCCACGGCACACTGGTTGAAAGCCACTGACTTAGAAAGACCCGGCCTTGTTCAAATGGGCTTTGAAAAACAATGGAACACAAATTGATGAAAACCTGTAGGAAGGGAGTGTGAAACTTAAAACCACAATGCGTTATACATAAGCATGCTGAAATACGCGAGTCAGGCAACAGCTTTGAAGAGAATCGATTGACTGGAAATCAACTAGCAAAAAGGATTGTGTGACTAACAGCCATAAGAGAAAGATGCAAAGCAGAAGGGAATCATCATAACTTAGAGATAGAGGTGAATGCTAAGCAAGAGCTAAAGAATGGACAGATTTAAATAACATAACTATGAACTGAAACCATAATTTTTAAATTTAAAGTGGAGAAATATAGACATATGTATTTGTGGAGAACTTCAGGCAAGAGAATGCAAGAAGGAAATAGAAGAAGACATGCATTGGTCTTGTACATTTCTACTTAAGAGTAAGAAGAAATTCCCACTGCATTCAACAGGATTTACTTCCAGGTAGTAAAGGGGGAGAAATTTGATTCAGTTTACATTTAAAGCCGCATTTTTTCAGATTTTCACTTTCGGAAACATATTGTACCAAAACGCAGGCATCCGAAATGTGCACTTTTGCAATGCACTTTTCCAATCAAATTATTATTTATATTTTTAAGTGTATACACTAGGGGAAAGTGTGCATAACAGTGAACATAACAAACAAAAATACATGCTATTAGGAGGAAATGCTTGCAGAAATGTGCATATTAGTCAAAACTGCATGCAACAGTGTTTATTAAGAGAAAATCGCATTACAATGAATTGTCATGAGGATTTTTTAAATCACAAAACCCTGCAGAAATATGGAGAGCTGGATTTAAGATTGGAAAAATGAGAAACAGAGAGGAAACCCAAATGGACAGGTCTTTCTATCCCTCAGAACCTCTCTTTCCCCCAAATAAAATCTTGCTGTATCACCCACCAAACTCTCCCAAATTCCAGAACCATTTCGAAAAGTAAAAAGTTCCCTTGGGTTTGGCATGGGCTGCTAGGCTCAATTTGGCCAATTTTGGGGAAAAGAGACCTTTTCCTATGACAGCAATTGGAGACAAAAAAAAGGCTGCTTTTCTTGTTCAGATGGCAACCTTAGGTCCCTATTTTCATTATACCTCTGAGGATGTAGCCTCTAACTGTATGTATAAAATATGAAGCAGCATTTGACCATATTCCTCCTAGGCTCCCTTTCCTCCTCTGAACTGTCTACACTGAAAGACCAACAGGTTACCCCTCTCTTACCTCAACTTTACAACCTGCACTGGAATACAGTATGCAGAAATTTCATAAGCTTTCCCAGGCACCTCTGGAGGGGTTTGTTCCTGATCCTAGCCGATCAACTTTTGAAAAGCCTATGAATAACATCCCTCATGCACAAAAGTCCTTCTGGAGAGCATTACATAAGCAGACTCTGTTGGCTGGCTCTGTCGGGATGTGGAAAGGGAACCCTTTGATCACTGTCCAGATTTAACATGACGAAAGGCATGTGTAAAAAAACAAATAAAAATTAGCATCACTTTGGTTGTTTCCAAATACCGCTTTAACCAGAGCTTAGAACCAGAGGGGCAGGCTGCTGTTGCGAAACGTAATGTTGTGACATCTTAAAATCTAAATAACAACATGTCTAGCTGGGAGGGGTGATCTCCAAACTAGTCCTGCAAGTTATTTGATTCCCAGTAGCTGCCAAGTTCTGTAAATGCTTTTTGCGCAGAACCTCTTGTACAGAATCTTAATGCATAGACGTTAGAAACATTAGTACTTACCTCCACGCTGCGAAAATATTCACCCCTGACAGCCAAACGAAACCTGCGATGGAGATGGAGGTGTTGACATGTTTCCCCCACAGCTGTGGCAAGTAGCAGCTGAGGCAAGATTTTCAGTGCTGAAATGGTACAAGCCTGTTGGTCACCTCCCTCTCCTCAAGCTATAGTCCTGAACGCATCTACGGCTGCTATTTAAAGAGGAAAAAATAATTGAAGATGATAGAGATGCATATAAGCACTTCCAGCATCATTTTGAATTTGGCCTATTACTGTTCACAGAAAAACCCAATCCAATTTTTCTCCAGTCCAGCTTGTATTTAAAACCATAGGAACCCCAACCTTCCTGAAATAAAGATTGAAGCACCATGTAACCAGCTGTGCAATCCCAATTAATTTTGGAGTTATGTTTCTCTCTCTCTCTCTCTTTCTTTTTTTTAAAAAAATTGTTGGTTTTTCCATGTATACATCCTCTAACAATATTTCTCTAACAGTTTTCCATATTTCCCCCACTCCTCCCCTAGACTTCCCTCATATTCCCATTTTCTTTTATTTCCATATTACTCATCCTGTGTGTAGTTTCCCAAAATTTTCCCAATACATATAATCTTACTTTTCGTTATATATAGTTGTGCTTGTTTTCTAAAGGTATGGCGTTTTCTGACTACTATTTATTAGAATCTTTGCTTTTGGAATGTTGCAAATGAGAAAAAATCATTGAATCAGTTTAGTCCCAACATCATATATTTGAATACATCCAGCAGAAAAGACCATCTAGCCCTGTCAAATGCCTTTTGGGTATTTAAAAACACACACAGGCGCTCTCTTTGTGTCATTGTACTTAGTCTTAGTAATCCAATGTCACACTTTCTAACATTGATATAGTGTTTCCTGTTGTTAACAGAGCCAATCTGATCCACCAGGAAATAATTTAACACCATCTGACTTAGCTGGGTTGTACATATGTGTGTATTCTAAAATTTAGCATATGTCCTCCCCCAGTACCTTCTGGTCTATGCAATTTAAATCAAAGGAAAAGCTGCAGTTTTCATGCTGGAGATGGACGTGAGTGTACATTGATCTTCTTGGTGCTCCCCATGCATGTAGTATCATTTCCCCGAGTTAGTCTTCATGGGGACATGCTGTGAAGCAGGCAGTCTATGTCACATTTCATGATGTGTCACTGTTGGTGTTCCACTTGCTTTGTTTTTAAAATACTGCAATTGGACAGAAGCCCTGCACTTACAGTGGCACCTCAGGTTAAGTACTTAATTCGTTCTGGAGGTCCGTACTTGACCTGAAACTGTTTTTAACCTGAAGCACCACTTTAGCTAATGGGGCCTCCTGCTGCTGTCGCGCTGCCAGAGCCCGATTTCTGTTCTCATCCTGAAGCAAAGTTCTTAACCTGAAGCACTATTTCTGGGTTAGCAGAGTCTGTAACCTGAAGCGTATGTAACCTGAAGCGTATGTAACCTGAGGTCCCACTGTATTTTCTTTCATTACTGTCTGTTCTGTTAAAGGTGATTTACTAATCTGTTTGAGCGCAAGACAAACAGGCCAATGCACATTGTCATCTTGAAGTCCTCTGCTGTCTCCAGTCACCCTCTCCAGGTGGGTGCAATTGAGCATACCCATACTAAGACAAATATACCAGACCAGAACTCGCAATTCTGAGAGAATAAAACACATCAGGATGGAAGATGCACAAAAGTGTGACAATTTGTTGTTGACAAAGGACAGCTGGACATATAAAGGGCCCCATTACCTTCAGTAGCTTAGGCCTCATCAAACCTAAATCCGGCCAATTCATACCAATTACTTTCTACCTTTAAAGATGGAGTTGTTTATGTGTGAGAGGAGGCAGATGATCTAAATATAGGGAAAAGGAGATGGTGAAACATGGAGATACAGTTATGGCACTTCTGGTTCTAGGTGATTTGTCCTGAGTACCTGTTTTGCCTCATTGATATGTTTCTTTTTCCACTTCATTGGGTGGATATTGTTGTTTTAAGAATGCCTGATGAGATATTTTCAGATGTTTGTCTTTAAGGTGCCAGCGGTACCTTTAGTTAGTTTTGCTTCAACACTTTTAACACAGCAACATCTCTGGAATGTGAATGTTTAGTTCCTCATGTGCAAAACTAAGAATTGGCTGCTTGTACCCTCATTCTTTTATTCACAAGTGCCCCAAACTAGGCTCCTTTAGCTGCCAAGAATTTGTTTCCCGGCTGGGTGGGGAGGAGAATATCAGGTTTTAGCTTTGAAAGGAGGTGTCTGGCAATGTTACAGATGGGCAAAAATGGAGAATTCTAAGTGGAAGAAAACCCACACACTTTGACCTTTGTACTAAGCCCTTTGTAATATAGTACCTCAGTATGTACAAAAACTGGACTAACTACACTGTTCTGCCCTCCCCGCCCCCCCGCCCAGAAAGTGATTCTAAAGTTACTTATCAGTCACTGATAGAAGTATTTACTTTTGCATTATTCTAGTAAGCTAAGGAAGTCAAAAGTATATACCGTATTTTTCGCTCTATAAGACGCACCAGACCACAAGACGCACCTAGTTTTTGGAGGAGGAAAACAAGGGGGGAAAATATTCTGAATCTCAGAAGCCAGAACAGCAAGAGGGATCGCTGCACAGTGAAAGCAACAATCCCTCTTGCTGTTCTGGCTTCTGGGATAGCTGCGCAGCCTGCGTTCGCTCCATAAGACGCACACACATTTCCCCTAACTTTTTAGGAGGGGAAAAGTGAGTCTTATAGAGCAAAAAATACGGTAAATCTAAGAGTGGGAACTAAGCTTTACATTGACAGCAGAGGATTCCCAACAACCCATGTCCAACCTGTAATGCTAATGTCAGTGAATTGATGGGAATTTACTTCTATCCGAGAATGGCAATTGTCCTCTAGAAACGTCTACTCAGATCTGCATTTGAATGCATGAAATGAAATTTGATCCCCACATCTCTTTTCATAGGATGACTGAAGGAAAAATGGAGGGGGGGGAGTTGAAGAGAGAGAACAGGCTGTTTAAGCCCCCCTTTTTTTCTTCCTCCCTCACATACCTATTATAAAAGGATAAAGAAACATGGATAATTCATTCTGGTCTTGCCCTTGAAGACTGGGATATCAGATCAATTATACTGTTTGCTACCTTGCTTTGCAGTAACAATAAATAAATAAAATTATTTATTATAAATATATAATTATATAATTATATAAAATTATAAATAAAAAAATATTATTATTATTATAACAATAAAGCGAGATGAGTGCCGCAACCCCAGAGTCATCCGCGACTGGACCTAATGGTCAGGGGTCCCTTTACCTTTACCTTTTAAAGTGTGATATAACACATCAAATAAATAAAACCCATCTATCAAGCCCTATAATAATATAATAATAATAATTTATTACTTATACTCTGCCCATCTGGCTGGGTTTCCCCAGCCACTCTGGACAACTTCCAACAGGAGATTAAAAATAGATTAAAACATCAGACTTTTTTTTATAAAAAAAAAACTTCCCTAAACAGGGCTGCCTTCAGATGTCTTCTAAAACTCTGGTAGTTGTTTATTTCTTTGACATCTGATGGGAAGGTGTTCCACAAGGTGGGAGCCACTACCAAGAAGGCCCTCTGCCTGGTTCCCCATAACTTTGCTTCTGGCAGTGAGGGAACCACCAGAAGGCTCTCGGAGCTGGACCTCAGTGTCTGGGCTGAACAATGGAGGGTGGAGACACTCCTTCAGGTATACTGGGCCGAGGCTGTTTAGGGCTTTAAAGGTCAGCAGCAACACTTTGAATTGTGCTCAGAAACGTACTGGGAGCCCTGTCTTCATAGCAAGAGTAACAAAGCATATCCCTTGATGTTCAGCATGAAATAAACTTGAAGGAACCAGGGGCTCAGCTCCTATAGAACAGAATGATGCACTGGTCTGAATGGCAGTGTTAAATGAGTGATTAAAAACACATACAGTTTTGTTTCTTTGCGCACGATTTATTTGTAAACTCTTGCATTTTAGGTATTTGTCAGGCATGCAGAGGGTTTTAGTGGCACAGGTGCAATGAGTAACTGGAGCTCGGGGCAGGGGGTTCATGAGAAAGGGGGAAGCAGCACTAAAGAGATTCACCCTCACTGACTCTCTCAAGCCTTACATAGACCACACAGTTCAAATGTCCCTTCAAAGGACCAGAAACATACTTTTCTAAAAAATAAAAGCTACAATTCTAAGTTGCACCCAAAAGGCACAAGACCTTGCTGGCCTAGCCAATTGGTTTACCAGCCCATTCTCCCTGGTGTGTGTGTGTTTTCCTGACTTCACATTAGAAATGGGAGTGAAGCCCATTCAATTCACATTTTCAGGCAAATGTACCTATTTTGTGGGTCCTGAAACAGCTATCCTTCAACATTCACACTTCTCCTAATATACGTCTCTTTGTTCACTTTGTTGTTGTTGTTGGAAAACAACACCATTGGGAGAAGGTGCACATTCAAATGCACATATTTGTGAAAATAGCATATCAAAATGAACTGCATTAGGGAAAATTCCTAGCAAAAATGTATTAGGAGGAATGCTCACAAAAACATTGATGAATTTTCATGAGACACTTTTTCTTTTTAAGCAAGTTGATCGGGAAATGTGCAAAGTAAACTTGATAGGAAAGCATGAGGAATCGAGAGAAACCGAAACTGACAGATTTGCCTATATGTTCCTGTTTCATTGTTTCCCAGACATTTCCTTCTTTCCATTTGCTAAGTTTGTCGGAAACAGGAGACCCTAAGAGGGACACAAGTTTGAGAGTGGAAAGTTGGCCCTGTGTGACCCCTATACATGCATTGAAGAGCAAGCAGGCATCAGTAAAGCAGCAGTTTGCCATTGCTGCATCATTGGGTAGAGTTCAGCGCTGACCAATGGATAGGAAAACTGCAACCAAGAGAGCAAGGAAGCCAAGGATTTTAAGCAGGGAGAGCAGAGCGTTACTCGAGGAATTGCCCACTGTTCGAGTTTTTGTGGGCTTGATGATCCGCTGTGTCTGGGTCAGGATGGCGTTCCTGGCTCCAGCCCACTTCCCTGGTCCTATCAGGCGGAACTGGAATGGACTGCAGGGTCCAAAGAAAATGGTCACGGCCAGCTTGGGATCTCTCAGCAGGAGCTTCAACAGGTTTGGCTTTGCTCCTGTGAGAGCAGCAAGCTCGTCCAGATACTCAATGAAATCCGTTTGGATTGACTGGCTGCGGCTGGTGCCAAACCTTTGAATGTGAAGAAAGACATCAATCACACCAATATCTGAGGCGGAGAAGGCATTTCATGGTTTTATCTTGAGCACATAATTTAGGCAAGAACAAGTCTAGTACAGTGGTAACCTCGGGTTAAGTACTTAATTCATTCTGGAGATCTGTACTTAACCTGAAACTGTTCTTAACCTGAAGCACCACTTTAGCTAATGGGGCTTCCTGCTGCCGCCGTGCCGCCAGAGCACAATTTTTGTTCTCATCCTGAAGCAAAGTTCTTAACCTGAAGCACTATTTCTGGGTTAGCGGAGTCTGTAACCTGAAGCGTATGTAACCTGAAGCGTATGTAACCCGAGGTACCACTGTAGCAGAAAAGCGGAGGTGGGGGCATTCATCTTGAATCTGGCAGATGGAAGCTATCTATATTTGTTCCCCAAGCCCTCATAGCCTATCTTTCTTAACTACTTCATTCAAATGCTGATATTGTATCCATGTTGTTAATTTCCCTGATAATTCCTTAAATTCTTTCAATTGATACTCTCCTCCCTCCTGTTTTAATAAATTTCTATGTTGTCCACCCTTCTATTAATAATAATAATTTATAATAATTTATTATTTGTACCCCGCCCATCTGGCTGGGTTTCCCCAGCCACTCTGGGCGGCTTCCAACAGAAATGAAAAATACACTAAAATGTCACATATTAAAAACTTCCCTGAACAGGGCTGCCTTCAGATGTCTTCTGAATGTCAGGTAGTTGTCCATCGCCTTGACATCCGGTGGGAGGGCATTCCACAGGGCGGGCGCCACCACCGAGAAGGCCCTCTGCCTGGTTCCCTGCAACTTGGCCTCTCGCAGGGAGGGAACCGCCAGAAGGCCCTCGGAGCTGGACCTCAGTGTCCGGGCAGAACGATGGGGGAGGAGACGCTCCTTCAGATATACTGGACCGAGGCCATTTAGGGCTTTAAAGGTCAGCACCAACACTTTGAATTGTGCTCGGAAACGTACTGGGAGCCAATGTAGGTCTTTCAAGACCGGTGTTATATGGTCTCGGCGGCCGCTCCCAGTCACCAGTCTAGCTGCCGCATTCTGGATTAGTTGTAGTTTCCGGGTCACCTTCAAAGGTAGCCCCACGTAGAGCGCATTGCAGTAGTCCAAGCGGGAGATAACCAGAGCATGTACCACTCTGGCAAGACAGTCTGCAGGCAGATAGGGTCTCAGCCTACGTACCAGATGGAGCTGGTAAACAGCTGCCCTGGATACAGATTTGACCTGTGCCTCCATGGACAGCTGTGAGTCCAAAATGACTCCCAGGCTGCGCACCTGGTCCTGCAGGGGCACAGTTACCCCATTCAGGACCAGGGAATCCTCCACACCTGCCCGCCTCCTGTCCCCCAAAAACAGTACTATATTCTTTTTCCACCCCCATCGTTCAGCCCAGACACTGAGGTCCACTTCCAAGGGCCTCTGGTAGTTCCTTCCCTGAGAGAAGTGAGGTTACAGGGAACCAGGCAGAGGGCCTTCTTGGTAGTGGCGCCCGCCCTGTGGAACGCCCTCCCATCCGATGTCAAGGAAATAAACAACTATCTGACTCTTAGAAGACATTTGAAGGCAGCCCTGTTTAGGGAAGTTTTTCGTGTTGGATGTTTTATCATGTTTTTAATATTCTGTTGGGAGCCACTCAGAGTGGCTGGGGAAACCCAGCCAGATGGGCGAGGTATAAATCATCATCATCATCATCATCTGATCTGGAGCTGATATTAACCATAAAGCATTGGATGTTTCTCTTACCATTTGATCCTCTTCTCGTTCCTCTTGGTGGTGTCAGCCACCATAGTGCTCTCTGAAGGCAGCAAACTTAGCCCTAAAAAGATTAAGAGTTGGGGCTAAGGTCATGTCTACAATATATATTCTTGGGAGGAAGTCATGATAGTGGAGACCAGCTCTTTTGCCCCACTTCTTTTCATAGCTTCTCATCCCACCACCCTCCACCCCAATCTATTCTTTATGAGTTTGTGGGTGCCAGACCTTTCTAATGCCTGGACCCAACAAGTCTTGAAATATAAGCCAGGCTAGCTTTCTGACGAGGTCATTGCCTGGGATGATGAACTATTAAGAAAGCAAGGAGAGGGGGCTGTGTGCCGGATAGTGATAGGAAAGCGGAAGGCTGAAAAGCCAGAGAGGCTGAAGTCCTTCCCTATGGGGAAAGAAAGACCCTTTAGGGGTGTTAATCAACCTCTCCATTGTAGGCTAAGGTTATTTGTTTGTTTGTTTGTTTGATTGATTGATTGATTGATTGATTGATTGATTGATTTATATACCACCCTTTATTGCAAGATCTCAGGGTGCAAATGCAAGTGTAAATAACCCATATATCCTAAAGACACCACTGTGTCTCATTCCCAGAAGGAAACACGGAGCCTAAATTCCTAGAATCCCTGGAATCTCGCACCACCCAGAGACTGGGGTGGTGTGCAACCCTATTTTGCTTTTATATATAGTGGTACCTTGGGTTAAGAACTTAATTCATTCCAGAGGTCTGTTCTTAACATGAAACTGTTCTTAAACTGAAGCACCACTTTAGCTAATGGGGCCTCCTGCTGCTGCTGTGCCGCGGGACCACGATTTCTGTTCTCATCCTGAAGCAAAGTTCTTAACCCAAGGTACTATTTCTGGGTTAGTGGAGTCTGTAACCTGAAACGTATGTAACCCGAGGTACCACTTTACATCTTTAATAAGAATGATGTGTAGCTTTCCTCGCTTTAATAAAGTGGTGCTCCAGAATATTATTACTGATTTCTTTAACTCTGATAATGGAAAGTTAATATACTGCAAAGCAGTTACATTTGCAAAGAATCTTGGGAACTGGAGCTGTGTGAGGGGTGAACTATAGTTCCCACAATTCTTGGGGGGGGGGGAGCCAAGTGCTTTAAAATGTATGTTGTGGTTTGACCATAGACTGGAATGCTTTTCTTAACCTGTGTAGCGAATATAATGAGTTACGCAGCACCATCAACGCATGTTGTCTTTTACAGATTGACAAGTCCCAATCTCAACGAGATCCCAGTCAAAATGTTTATCACTGCCAGGAGGGAAAAGGGAGCAGGAGGAAGAAAACCAAGAGACAAGCAATGTAAGGTGCACAGAGCAACACAGCCAACTGAAATCATAGTTTGACCCCTTTTGCCACAGCCACAACATCTGGCTCATTCAAAATGCACCAGAGCGAATCAGAAGAGATCTACGGCACATAAAAGTGCTTTGGTTTTAATGTGCAACAGGTGGACCCACTGTTTTACTGAATGATGCTATAAGGAGCAATCTGGCTAAAAGAACAGCCAAAAACCCTCAACCCTCATAAAATCATAGTGGAGGGAGGCGTCCCCAAGAGACTAAGCCATCAGAGATGGGACCGTCCTCAGAAGGAGGTCCTTCTTGAGACTGGGCCCCTGGACACACCCCTGACTAAGTAGGTTTTGTTTCTTGGTCTAAGTTTCATTTCTCTAAATAGGCATCAGGGGTCACAGCCAATCAGGAAAGGGGGGTGGTGGTTAAGGAATTATATAAGCATCAGTGCAAGAGGGCCCTAGGCACTTGATTGGCACTGCTGAACACCCGCCCTCCCACCCTTAGTGTAGGTTCTTGGCCTTGCTTTGGACTTTGTGTGAGTCGCCTGTCTTGGGACAGGGGCCGGGTAGGAATTGTTATCCATCTGGCAAATTGGCACTGGCCACTTGGTTTTTTGCCTACCCCCTTAGCAATCATCACAACTTTCCAGGTTTGGCGGTTAGGCATTGGTTTAATTTTGCGTGTGTAGGGGAGGTGTGGCCATCACCTGCCCCTCAATGATCAAAAGGTATTCCATTAAAGGAATCTGGGGGTCCTGGATCTCGTCCGAAGTCCACTTGATGGGCTAGGGCCATGCCAGGATCACAGGAAGAGTTTGGATTTGATATCCCGCTCTATCACTACCCTAAGGTAGTCTTAAAGCGGCTAACATTCTCCTTTCCCTTCCTCCCCCACAACAAACACTCTGTGAGGTGAGTGGGGCTGAGAGACTTCAAAGAAGTGTGACTAGCCCAAGGTCACCCAGCAGCTGCATGTGGAGGGGTGGAGAAGCGAACCCAGTTCACCAGATTACGAGTTTACCACTCTTAACCACTATGCCACACTGGTAAGCTTCTGTCGGGCAAAACCCCGATGTTGCTGCCCCAATGGGTTTACCATAGACTCTGTCAACTGGGGCAGTAGTCCATTATAGTCTTCAGCCAATGCCTATGCCAATACCACTCACATTTAATTTGCAATCAATAAAGTTGTGGCCTTAATTTTACCCATCAACCTTAATTGTGTCCGTGTGTAGTTATTTCATGGGGCACTGGCTTGGGGCCTCAAGACGCAACTGCCATTCCAACAGTTGCAGGTCTGCAACAGGTCTGCAACTTGGCCGTGACCCCGTTAACAGGTCAAGAAGTAAACGAGTTCCATTCCTTCCCCAGCAAGTGCCATTGGCCAAGTGCCTCTACTTTTCCCACCAGCCAATTCTTGCTTCACAGCCTTGGAGTCTATCTACCCCATGATACTGAAAGACAGAAAGACCACATATTGTCCCACCCAATTTCCTTCTCCCTTCCCCTAGTGCCCACGTAGGCATCCCAAGGCTGGGAGAAGATGTCTGTGCTTGATGGAGTTCCCAGTTCAAATCTCATTATTTTTTTTCTTAAAAGAAGAGTTTGGATTTGATATCCCGCTTTATCACTACCCGAAGGAGTCTCAAAGCGGCTAACATTCTCCTTTCCCTTCCTCCCCCACAACAAACACTCTGTGAGGTGAGTGGGGCTGAGAGACTTCAGAGAGAAGTGTGACTAGCTCAGGGTCACCCAGCAGCTGCATGTGGACGAGCGGAGACGTGAACCCGGTTCACCAGATTATGAGACTACCGCTCTTAACTACTACACCACACTGGCTCTCAGTTCAAATCTCACTTAAGCAAGCCACTCATCTCTCATCTACAGCTGCTGGTTTGTAGTGGTACAGTGACAACATCGACCCATTTCAGAAAGCTGTAGGTGCAATTGCCAAGATAATGTATGTGCAGTTCTTGGGCAGCTTTATATAAATGCTGATTGTCATAACCATTATTATTACAAATCCATGATCAAGCTACCCAGATTTTGGATATTGGATTTTTAAAGTTTTGATCAGGATTTATGGTGTCTTTGGCTGTCTGTTTTGATGTTAAACTATGTGTGCCTACAACTCGTGTTTCAACAGCAAAACTGGATTTTATAATCAAAGAACTATCAAAATATCCAAATTTTAAATTTGGGGACATGTCAAATGTGTAATTACAGTGGTACCTCGGGTTGCAGATGCTTCGGGTTACACGTTTTCAAGTTATGGATGCGCCAAAACCCGGAAGTATCAGAACGGCTTACTTCCGGGTTTTGGCGCTCGCGCATGCGCAGAAACACTAAATTGTGCTTTACGCATGCACAGAAACGCCGAATTGCGTCACACATGTGCACAGATGTGGCGCTGCAGGTTGTGAATGCTTCGGGTTGCGAACATGCCTCCCACACGGATCACGTTCGCAACCCGAGGTTCCACTGTAATCTGATATCCTAACTTTGAAAATTGCCAAACTACATGAGTAGCAAGGCAAAGCAAAACAATGCTTCACCAAAGGTGTAATTGTTATTTCCTGTTTACCTCCGCATTCACCCCCTTCTGCTTCTTATTTTGTTTACTCTATTGTAAAATGTTAGATTGCAACCTCCTCAAGGCAAGGAACTGTTCTTTTGTACTATGCACCCTGACTGAGGTGCTGTATAATCAGAACCAGAATCTTACCCTTAAAGACTCTGGTCGCCCAGCGAGCTTGCAGCTCTGCAGTGGGCATGATAGGCCCAAGGGGCTGGATGAGGCCAATAACAGCCAGCGTTGGCTTCTCCAGATGAAGAGGAAAGACGTGTTTATACAACGGGACCCGATTGTCTTCCACCTTGATCACTGACTTGTCCAGGAAAGGAAACGCAACAGTGTAGCCTGTTGCAAAGATGGCAATATCCACATTCTCCTCCACAGTTCCATCTTCAAAAATGACGGAGCTCTCGGTGAACTCCTTGACGAGTGGTTTCACCATCACCGCACCACAGAGGATACGGCTAGGCAAGTCGTCATTGAAGACTGGCTCTTTCATCAGGGATCTGGAAGGCAAAATGAGAGTGGAGAAACATGCTCAGAAACCGGAAGGGATAACACTGTTCTTATTCTCCACCAATAATACAGTAAGCCAGCAACCTATGTGCATTTTACTTGAGTGCATTTAACTTTTCGTGGGGGGGGGGGAGATAGTAAAAATTGATAGAAAAGGGGTGGAAAGAGGGCAGGCGTCCCTACAACTTCATGAAAAGGGGCAGGGGTGGAATGGGGCTGAATGGGGTTATATGCGCTCCACCGAAGGGTGAAGTGTCTGGAATGGAGGTAAAGGTAAAGGGACCCCTGACCATTAAGACCAGTCATGGACGACTCTGGGACTGCAGCGCTCATCTCGCTTTACATGCCAATGGAGCTGCCGTTTGTCCCCAACAGCTTCCGGGTCATGTGGCCAGCATGACTAAGCCGCTTCTGGTGAACCAGAGCAGCGCACGGAAATGCCATTCACCTTCCCGCCAGAGCGGTACCTATTTATCTACTTGCACTTTGACGTGCTTTCGAACTGCTAGGTTGGCAGGAGCAGGGACCGAGCAACGGGAGCTCACCCCATTGTGGGGATTCGAACTGCTGACCTTCTGATCAGCAAGCTCTAGGCTCTCTGTTTTAGACCACAGCGCCACCCGCATCCCTACATCTGGAATGGAACCCACATGTAAAACAAGGATTGCTTGTATATGCAATTTTGGCTTCAGGTGCAATCCCTGGAACACAACTCCTCTATAGTGCTTCATAGCTTCCTCAAAGTGCTTCACATACCGTACTTTTCTGTGCATTCAACGAAGTTTTTCTCTTTAAAAAAAAAGTTATAAATTTGGGGTCTTCTTATACATGGATAGTTGATTGGCGGGACTTTTGATTGGCTGCTGTGCCTATTCGGAGACTGTCAGAGGTGATTGAGTGTGTGAGTGGTGGCTGTGGCAATGGCTGCTGTCGATTGGCTGCTGCTGCAGGCGATTGGAGGCTGTTGGTGGGGAGTGGGTCAATTCCCCTCCCAAAAAAAGTTCAATAAATCTGGGCAATCCTCCACCCCACCCCCCCAAAAAAGCTTAACAACTCTTGGTAATCTCCCTCCATTTTCTTCATTTTGAGTCCCCAAAAATAGGGGGTGTCTTATACACGGGACGCAGGTGGCGCTGTGGGTTAAAGCCTCAGCGCCTAGGACTTGCCGATCGAAAGGTCGGCGGTTCGAATCCCTGCGGCGGGGTGCGCTCCCGCTGCTCGGTCCCAGCGCCTGCCAACCTAGCAGTTCGAAAGCACCTCCGGGTGCAAGTAGATAAATAGGGACCGCTTACCAGCGGGAAGGTAAACGGCGTTTCCGTGTGCGGCTCTGGCTCGCCAGAGCAGCGATGTCACACTGGCCACGTGACCCGGAAGTGTCTCCGGACAGCGCTGGCCCCTGGCCTCTTAAGTGAGATGGGCGCACAACCCCAGAGTCTGTCAAGACTGGCCCGTACGGGCAGGGGTACCTTTACCTTTACCTTATACACGGGGGCGTTTTATACATGGAAAAATACGGTACTTACATTTCCCAAAATGTTGGTGCAAGTTGGACATGTCCAGGAAATTTGGAATTCTGGATGCGTAACACACAGGCTCTTGGAGACGGGTGTGCGTTATTTCCTCATTCAAGAAAACACACTCTAGGCTTTTTCTAGCACTCACCTTTCAAGAGAAACGTTGCAGCCCAACCACAACCAGGTTTAACCGGAAACATGGCCAATTAAATAGGGATTTATTTATTTTTAGTTAGTGTGCTTAGACCTTATCTGGGACTGCCAAATCCTAAGCTGCTGCTCCTCTCCCTTCTCTACCATTCATGCCATACCCATCATTATCTATGTCCCAGACTCTCCGAACACAAAAATAGCTCTCTCTAAGCCTTGGGGCTGAAGGCCTGCTTCTTATAGGAACAGTTCTGTAACTAACCATAACTGTGCCTGGGTGCAAACAATATATTGTGCACCCCCTGCCCCATTGCTATTTGCATAAACAATCAAACAAAAATAATAATTTGCAGGGCAGTCTTTCCTTGACTTGAAGTCAGACTGGACCTGTTACACTTACACCCCCCAAAAATGTACTTTTTATAAGAATGCTTATAAGAAGTAAGGGTCACCTGTCCTCAAAGGAGACTAGTTTCTGTATTTCTGTTTGTGAATCTATTTTAGGTTTACTCTGCTGGCTGGACGGTGGAAAGCCCAGATCAGCGATCCATGCAGAGACTGAATGAATTATGAATGAATGAATCCATCAGCGATCCATGCAGAGGCACAACAGGTAGTAGCATCCTCAGTTGGTGCAAAATTCTTCTCACAGATTTCCCAGTCTAAACACAGGGATCACATGCCTTTTCAAAAAGGAGGTGGATGGAAGCATAGGACTGACAGAATTTGCGTCTAACTGATTTTCGTCTCTTGTTGTGTCTTGCAATAACCCTGGCAACAAACCCAGGTCAGATCAACCCCCCCCCCCTTTGAAGCAAAATGACCAGCTATATCAAGCCTAGGCAAACTCGGCCCTCCAGATGTTTTGAGACTACAATTCCCATCACCCCTGACCCCTGGTCCTGTTAGCTAGGGATGATGGGAGTTGTAGTCCCAAACATCTGGAGGGCCGAGTTTGCCTATGCCTGAACTATATACCTGTTTCGAGGCACCAAGCCATAGTTCTCGTGGCTAAACCACTGGTTCATTTTCCGTTCCGTCATCCATTGCAAAAGGAACCAAGGGACAGAATTTCGGATCAAGTCGTTGAAGCGAGTGTGAAAGATGGTGTCCCAAGGATAGCCATTGTCGTACACTCGGCTCATCACCCAGGTGCCTCCCCTTGTGCTGAGGAAAACCTGTGGGGCAGCAAGAGAAGCCGATGAGCCCCCAAAACTCTCTCAAAGCTTCTTCTCTCCTTCACAAATCCAGTGGTGTAGCGTGGGTTGCAAGGGTCCCGGGCCACATAGAGGCGAAGGGGGAGAGAGGGAAAGGGACTTAGTATGCATGCAAATTCAACTGCTTAACAGCGTCTGCATCACCCAGGAGATTGCAGCCGCAGAGATAAGACAAGAAGAGTTGTTTCATTGTCTGGAGAGGTCACTTCCTGGTTCACAGGAGGAAGCCGTGTTCAACAGAGCCCTGTGATGGAAGAGAACAGCTGTACTTAAGTAGCACGGGGTGTTGAAATCTTGTGCCCCTAACAATTTTGCACCCAGGATATATGTTTTTGTATATGTATGCTCAGTTGCTTTTTAATGTTTTCCGCTGCTGATCTCTTAGCTGTTCTTACTTTATCAGCAAGCGGATTTGAGTTCCTGACAGGCAGGGTATATATAAAATAACGTTTACTGTTACAATATCTGTTTACATTTATCCTCCTCTGTAAACCTTCTTCCCATTCCTCCTCCTCTCTCTTTGCTCCTTCCTTCAATCAGTGGGTCCTGCTGCCAGCCATCGTGTGGGTAAGTCCACCTTAGGTTGGATTCCACCTATTTTATTTTGTAATCCATGCCTATCAAGACGATATCTAAATCTTCACATCATCCCTCTCCCCAAACAGCCTCTTTACCTTCTTTGCCTTCCTGCAGATCTCCACAGCGATGTCAGCAGCCGAATTCCCCATTCCAATGATCACAACAGTCTTCCCATTGAACCCATCAGGGTTTTTGTAATTTCGGCTGTGGAAATAGTTTCCCCGGAACTTTTCAAAACCTGCCATGAAGCAAAGAGTTGCTACAGCACTTGCAGAATAACTTAATAGTTGCAAAAAAGTTGTTTTTGGATAGATTCCAGATCGGGATATCACAGCATTCAGGTACAAGACAAACTTTGCTTGGCTCATCTGCAGCGGAAGAATGCTATTCCCTCAAATATATCTTCTCACGAGAGGAAAAAACTGGTAAAAACAATATAGCTTTAGCCAAGTGTCTACCCGTTTTGTGATCAAACATTGGTGCAGTATGCAGTACAAGAAAGCAGCCTTTTAGAATGTGAAAGTCAATGACTTTAAATCAGTATATATTTGTAGAGTCAGTGATCTAGTGGCGCTATGGTTGTTGTTTTTTTAATTCCTATTTTTATTTTACATCCAAAGAGCATGCTAAGGACAAAAACATGTTAACTATGGCCTCTTCTTTTTTCTTTTTTTATTATATATCATGCTTTTAATACAAACTTTAAAAAATCTGGAACAATAGAAACTGTACAGATTTGATCAACCTTTGTTGTTTTTTAACTAACTAAATCTCTAGACACGCCAATGTCCTGTTCCAAAATATTGCACAACATTCTGAATACAAAACTCTGGTTGTATTCCTCCTTCGCTAGAGAAAAAAGAAAGAAAAAGAACGAAAAACCCCTCTGGATCCTTACTCACTGGCCCCCTGCATGTAAGAACCAAAAAACCAAACAAGAACAGCATGGACCTCTGCATTAAAAAACATACATAATTCTGTCCTCTTTGTGTCCATCCATACTCCAAGATCACACGTTGCTGATTCACTCTTCAAAAAGGGTCAGGAAGGAGGGAAGCGAGGGGAGTAAAGGAGCTTTCACTGATGCTTTTTTTAAATTTTCCTGAAAAAAATATTTTTTTCTCTCTCCTCTAAGAAAAAATCTTGAAAAGAAAAAAGTTCATTTTTTTTACGTTAGAAATATATATATATTATATATACCTCTTACATTTTACAAATGTAGCAAATTATTCAATATAAAGGGACAACAAAAAAATTAACACAAACCCATAAAAATAAAAGTTTTTTAAAAATCTCTTTTTCTTCCTAAGAAACCAGGTAAATTAGTGCAGGTTTTTAAAAAAAAATTGAAGCTGAACGTCTAAATCTTGACCAAAAAAGAGGCCGTGAGTTTCATTGTCGCCAGGACTGGAAATGCTTCTGGAACGCAGACTTCTTTTCAAAAAGCAGTGAAACATCACATGTTGCAGGTGCTAATGAGGTTCTTTCTCTCCCTTCAATATACTTAAGCTTGAGAAGGGTACATAACCCTACCCAAGGCAATGGCTCAGGTCAGCTTTCTGCTGCATGTAGTAGTTCTCGGTGGAGATTATGCTGTGGAGGGTTTGCTTGTTTTCTGGCAGCAGAAGGGTGAGCTTGATTATGTCTCCCTCTGAGCCATCATTTTCTGCCAGATCTTCTATCCGATGTATCCCCTCCTTCCCCTAGGACAGGGGTCTGCAACCCGTGGCTCCGGAGCCGCATGTGGCTCTAGCGAGGGGAGGAGGCGCATTGTGCGCCCCGACACTCCCCACTGTGGCAGGCGCTGTACTGGCTGTGACGCCGCATGGGGGCGGTGCGTGCGTTAGTCACGCACCGTCCCGACGTCACCTTCCCGCCCGCCCGCTACATTGTAAGGGGCATGTACGCTGGTCACTGTTTTGAAGGGGAGTGAAGAACACACACACACAAAAAAAAGGTAACTTGTTAATTTAACGTTTATTTCTATGAGGAGGAGTAATTCTGAGGGGTCAAACAAAGAAATAATAAAAAAGTGACAAAAAAGTTATTTTTATAATGACAAGTTTTGGGGCTCCCAGGTTTTTTTTCTTCGGAAACGGGTCCAAGTGGCTCTTTTTGTCTTAAAGGTTGCAGACCCCTGGCCTAGGAATTCCAAGTGTGAGTTGGCTAAGAGAAATACATTTGGAAATTTGACATGGGTGGGAAAAAATCCAGAATTTGGGGAAAAAATATGCAAAAGTTGAACAAATTAGGCAACAATGCATGATTTGTTTTCACCACGTAGCACAACTGGGGATGAAGAGACATGTCAAAAACATATATTTGAGATAGGAAAAGATTTCTCATGTGGAATTGTGGGGGATGTAAGGGCAAGGGACGCGGGTGGCGCTGTGGGTTAAACCACAGAGCCTAGGACTTGCTGATCGGAAGGTCAGTGGTTTGAATCCCCGCAACGGGGTGAGCTCCCGTTGCTCGGTCCCTGCTCCTGCCAACCTAGCAGTTCGAAAGCACATCAAAGTGCAAGTAGATCAATAGGTACCGCTCCGGCGGGAAGGTAAACGGCGTTTCTGTGCGCTGCTCTGGTTTCGCCAGAAGCGGCCTAGTCATGCTAGCCACATGACCCAGAAAAACTGTCTGCGGACAAACGTCAGCTCCCTTGGCCAGTAAAGTGAGATGAGCACAGTAACCCCAGAGTCGTTTGCGACTGGAAATAACTGTCAGGGGTCCTTTACCTTTACCTTTCAGGGCAAGGGAATGAGGATATTTATCTGCACAGGCATATGAAGGACCTTAATTCCTACCCAGGGCTGAGCTAAAATTTTCTTTTGCTCATTCCAGCCCTTCCCCCTGCAGAGAATAACTACAGCACATTCAATAAGAGTTGACTGCAAAACCCTTTTCTTGTTTGCATTTGTCATTTTTGTCCCTTCATTTCTCCCCCTCCAACTTTCAGCTGTCTGTGGCTGAGGCCAATTGTGGAGATCAGAACACTCTTGATCTTATCGCCCCCCCTGAAATGGTGTTGATCTGCTAAGCTGCCTCTGTTAAGCTGCCCCTCCTCCAAAAGTTCAAGCAGCAGCTCTCTCCTTGAAAGCTCATAACTAAGGTGAGAAGAGTCTCTTGAATTCTGGCACCCTGGATGCTTGCCTTACTTGCCTCTTCTAGTTGGTCCAGCATGACCTCATGCCTGGTCACTGAACCTCACAAACCCAACCAGACGCTGTGTTGTCAACTGAAATAAGTTCAGGGTTTCAACTCTCTGTTAGGCTGAAGAAACCTTACCAGGAAAAGACTCCACTGGGGTGTATGCTTCTATCTGGTGGCCAGTGCAGATCATGACAGCATCGAAGATGAATGACTCCTGCTTTCCATCTGTCTCTGTGACCATGGTCCATTGGCCAGTGGTAGCGTAATCTTGGCTTTTTTCTAAACTGATGACGGTGGTCTACCATAAGCCAGAAAAAATGACACTATTACTTTGCAACCAGTTCTCTCTGACACCACGTTCCTCACTCCCCACTTCATTGAACAGCAGGAAGTTCTGAAGGGGAAATTTTTGAAGGGCTTTTGGAAGGATATTGAGAAGCTGGACGAGGACGGCCAAGATGATCAAAGGTCTGGAAACCAAGGAACTACTTATGAAGAACAGTTGAGGGAATTAAGTATGTTTAGCCTGGATAAGAGGAGGTGGAGAGGAGATATGATAGCCATCTTCAAATGAAGGTGGTGGACTCCCCTTCCTTGGAGGTTTTTAAGCAGAGGTTGGGTGGCCTTCTGTCATGGTGCTTTAGTTATGATTACTACACTGCAGGGGTTTGGACTACGTGGTTGTAACTGCTAGTAAGTGTTGATACTGTATGAAAAAAAGCGGACTCGTTCCATATGTGGTGGATGTTCTACAGACATCAAACATTTTGAAAAAGAATTGTCCAAGCATCATCACTAAATGGCACTAAATTAGCACTAAAGCTAATGGATTCTTTTGTCTTCTTAACATTATACCAAATTTAGTTCCCAGAAAGAAACAGGAGATAGTATTGAGTGAATTAAATCAACATACCTTGAACCTGATATACTTGAGCAGACCAAAGTGCTTTGCATAGAGTCGCAAATACTCCAGGAACTTGGAGTTGTGCAGGAAGTTTGGAAAGTGGTCAGGCATTGGAAAGTCACTGAAGCAGGACATCTCTTTGGAGGAATTGGTGACGACAGAGTTGTAGATGCTAGCCCTGTTTTCCTCCACCTTTTCCTAGGGAGCAATAAGAAGATCTCTGCTTGATCAGCTGCCTCCCAGAATCCCACACACATAGCATGAAGCCAAAAGCTCTTAACCATTGTTTGCCAAAAGCTCTTCACCATTGTGAGAGCTGGACCATAAAGAAGGCTGATCGCCGAAGAATTGATGCTTTTGAATTATGGTGCTGGAGGAGACTCTTGAGAGTCCCATGGACTGCAAGAAGATCGAACGCATCCATTCTTAAGGAAATCAGCCATGAGTGCTCACTGGAAGGACAGATCGTGAAGCTGAGGCTCCAATACTTTGGCCACCTCATGAGAAGAAAAGACTCCCTGGAAAAGACCCTGATGTTGGGAAAGGTGGAGGGCACAAGGAGAAGGGGACGACAGAGGACGAGATGGTTGGACAGTGTTCTCGAAGCTACCAGCATGAGTTTGACCAAACTGTGGGAGGCAGTGGAAGACAGGAGTGCCTGGTGTGCTCTGGTCCATGGGGTCACGAAGAGTCGGACACAACTAAACGACTAAACAACAATTGTTTGCTTCTCAATCAACTGTTGCCAGATGGTTCACTATCTCTGAACATGGAGGCTCCATTAAAGTGCTATGACTAATAACCCAATTGGCCTCAAAATCTCCATAGAGATATAACGCATTCCCAGCAAGGTGTCACAACCAAAACATTCATCTCCCTATCTACGCAATCCAGTGCACCCATGAGTCATCTGACATCCCCAGCAGGATAAAAAATATTCCAAGAGAAGCCATTTTGAACAAGTTTTTGATATATGTATTGAACAATAATAACAACAAAAAATCCACCCAAAAGGGAATCCAGTTCATCCTCAGTTGAAAGCTGTTTACATACTATAAAGAAATAGAATGGGGCGCTCCCAGTGTTCCTAGGATGCCATTATTCCAAAAAGCACAGTAGAGGGTAAATAATCCACATGACTACAATCAATTGGTCACAGATCTTCCAGTTCTAGGAGCGAGGGTGAAACAATCCACCCAGTTATGTTCAGCAAAAGTGGAGGGCATTTATTAAACCATCAGCACATTGTTTGGTTTGTGACTGCCGAGGGACAAGCCAATTTTATTTTGGCACAATTCAGGATGAAAAGCAGCTCTGTCATAAGGCAAGATGAAATTTCTACCTCAGGCGGCAGATTATGTGTGCCGTATGGGCAGATCTGCCTGCTGGGGCATAATCCACTGCACAAAGTTCTCCTCTCGCAAACATTGCTCGACAACTTTGATTTCCTGAAAAGAAAGCTCGACAAATTTGGCTGCCCCCTCCCCTAACAAAAATCCTGGCTACACCCATGTGGAAGACATGAATGGCATGAAACTATTTACATTATTGAAAACATATTTCACACCTGGTTTGGCCCTTAGTGACCAACATTGGATGAGGATGGGTCTGGCAGTATATTCTGCCGTGTAATGTCCCGGCACCTATGCACACAATTTCAGCCACTTCTTTTCTGGACCAATGCAATTCAGCCAGAAATTTGAGTGCTGGCGAAGGTGAAGACAACTACCAGTTGATGCAGACTTTTAGAACTAGGTGCCTTCCGACATATTGGTGGCAGCTGAGGTCAAAAGGAGCTTAGCCACAGAACACAACTATCCGAATTGGGTGTGTCCCTCTGTGGGTTGTAGTGGAAGCAGTGGCGTAGTGTGGGGGGTGCAGGGGGGGCCGGCCGCACCGGGCGCAACATCTGGGGGTTAGGATTAGGGGGCACAAATCCACGGGTTAGGGGGCGCAAATCCACGGGTTAGGGGGTGCAAATTACTTGCCTTGCCCCGGGTGCTGACAACCCACGCTACACCACTGAGTGGAAGCTTCCCAAGATACATTCATTCAGTGTTCTAACCTTTCAAGCAACAAGTCTCCTGACTTACTGTGAATCTCCATAGTCCCCCGATGTCACTGCTTTGCTCAAAGCAAGTGGGCTCAAGACCTTCCTCCAGGCAGCCTTTGATGGATGTCAGCCCGCTCACTCCAGCACCGATAATGGCAACTTTCTTAGCCATGGTCCCCTATGGGAAGGAAAGATCAAAGGCACAGCTTACATTTCTCCCTTGAATCAGAAGGACACTTCTGGAAACCAGAGGTCTTCCTCCTGGGCATGGTCGGCCAATTGGTGCCAAAGAAGGATAGAACATTTTTTATGTACGCAACAACAGCAGCAAGAATACTCATCGCAAAGTATTGGAAGACACAAGATCTACCCACTCTGGAAGAATGGCAGGTGAAGGTGATAGACTACATGGGATTGGCAGAAATGACTGGCAGAATCCGAGACCAGGGAAGAGAGGCGGCGGAAGAAGATTGGAAGAAATTTAAGGACTATCTTGGGAAATATTACAAAATTAGTGAATGCTAGAATGATGTTGGTTAGAAATTAAGTGGTTTTCAGCTGTAATGAATAAGATAAGTCGGGGGTGGGGGTGGGAAAGAAAGAAAGGTTGAAAATTAAGTGAAAATTAATGGTGAGGATTTGCTGAACTAATAATTAGAATTGGGATACAAAAAGGGGAGGTACGAGGAGGTCTGGGAAGTAAGTTAAAAGAAAATAAGTGAATGGAATTTTATGTGTTTTTAAATTGTTTTAGTTTTGTATTTTTTGTATTTTTGTTATATTTTGTTTTTTCTTTTTGTATAATCTTTGAAAAGTCAATAAATATATATTTTTTAAAAAAACAGAAGGACACTTCTGTCCTCTTATTAACACTAGGGGTGTGCTACCTTCGCTCAGAGGCTTGGACAGACACTGTGCTTCACCCCAGATCTGTGGACAGTGGTCATTTCTCGAAGCCTTAGATGTCTTTCCCATTGACTGGAATGAACCAACAAAGGCATATCACTTTTCATTTGTTGGCAAATTTGGATGAAATGTGTTTGCGTTGATGCCCCTTCTGGGGAGTCTTTGCCAAGAACCACACAGTTAAGAATAGTGACATTGTGCCAATCGGGGCAGATGATTCGAGCAATGTTCACATCACATTGCAAGCAGCATGATCCGGGAAGCGTCCACATCACATTTCAAATGACCCGAGCGGTGTTCACATGATCCTTCACACAGGCTTTCTTTGCATAAAAGGGAGAGGGAAGTGAGGGGCAGATGTTCCAAGCCATGTTTACATGACCCTCCCCACAGACATATGATCCAAGAATCTAAGCATATTTCAAATGATCCAAATAGCAGCCACATCACATCTTAAACTCGCAGCACTCAGACCTGACAGTTTAGAAAGTACATTCACACTAGCGTTTTAACGATCGCTTAATGATATTGGAAAGTGCTCCAAGCTACTAAAATCAGGGGTGACGCAAGGGGTGTGTGTGGGGGTGCGGTCTGCCCCAGGTGTCATGCCCGGGGGGGGGGGTGACAAAAACCCCCTGGGCGGATCAGTGTGGTGGTGCTTGCACCCGTGTCGAGCGGATTTTTGCAATTGGAGTGATTGGCGTCGTGAAAATCCGCCCGCTGATCGCACAAATACGCCCAGCGATCAGCTTGGCACCCCCCGGCGGGCAGCGCTCACATCCCCGGTGGGCAGTTTTATGCAATCAGCGGACAGGTTTTCGCAATCGGCGGGTGGTGCTGGCACCCCTGGTGGGCAGTGCTCGCACCCCCGGCTGGCCAGCACCCCCCGCCGATAGTGAAAATCCAACCGCCGATCGTGCAAACTACTGCCTCGTCTGATATACAGCAACTAAAGGAGACTGTGAAACTTGCCACAAGAAAGTTTTCACCATTAATTGTATTAATTTTATACCCACTTCTCCCATTGGTGAGAAATCTGTGGGTAGCACTACCAATTTACAGTGCAACGCTGTACATGTCTGCTCTGGGGCAAGTGTGCATGGGTATAGGCAGGGCTTTTTATCAGTCGGAACTCAGTTTTGGCACTTTCCAGGTGGGCACCATGGCCATTATTTATGTGATCGTCAGTTGGATTTGCGCAAACTGCGGGCGTATCTGTTTCATGGCCAACCCTTCCTAATAAAACCTTAACAACTTTGGGTACCCTCCCTAAAAAGCTCAACAACTCTGGGCAACATTCCCAAAAATTGCAATGTGGGGTCCAACAGTAGAAGAATGGCAGATGAAGATGTTAGACTTTTTGGAGCTAGCCGACCTGACTGGAAGAATCCGCGATCAGAAAGAAAAGGAATATCAAGAAGATTGGAAGAAATTCAAAGACTATTTAGCCAAACATAAGATAAGTAGAAGTCACTTGAAAGTATCAAACAGGCCTAGGATTAGAGTAAGAATGAAATGTAAAATACTATGGATTTAGATAATTATGAAAAGAGAAAAAGATAGTAAATCAAAGGAGTTAATTTGATTAGAAAGAAGATATTGGAGAGCTGTTACAAGGTGATTCAATGAAACTCAGTAAGGGGGTATTCATGGAAGTCAGTTAACCATGAAAATTAAATTAGGTCTTAGAAGTAATATGTGTCTATATGTTTGTTTTTCCTTTTCTTTTTTTTCTTCTTTTTAGGATTGTAATGTGTTTTTTTCTTGGAGTGTTATATTCATTATAAATTTGGAAAATCAATTAAAAAATGGGGGGGGGGAATTGCAATGTGGTGTGTGTGTGTGTGTGTGTGTGTCAAAAAAAAATTGCACTGGGTACCACCTCACCTTGCTACGCCTTTGACTAAAATGTGACATTTCATCTGCAGAAATTCAACTTCAACATGGAATGAGATGAAGAGGGAACCATCCATAAATTATGTCGCATGCCTTATGGGGGGGAGAAGATAGCAAAGGGTGGGTTTTTCCCGGGAAAAGCACCGGGACAAAACAACAACAACGATGCTTGGACATGAAACTTTAAAGCATGGAACTGTGCCTCAAAATGCAACACCAAAGGAAGTCTGGATGAGACCATAGTTGAGGAGAAGAGATATTGGTTATATTGGATTAATGTGTGACATGGGAATTGGGATTTAAAAAATGGTTTTGCAACTTGCAGTCCCTTCTATTGCTTTCTTATCACAGCGAGGGATTGTGGGAGATTCGTTATCCACTGAAGCCTAGGAAAGGGGAGAAATGAGTCAAACCTCATTCCCAAGGTTAAATTCATACTTCTATAAGCATTATTATTCTTTCAGGCTATGGGGTAAAAAAGCTTCTCTGCTTTGCTGTCACCTTAAATTGAACGTCTAAATTCAGTTTAGAGTCAGGATTACAGGAAAACAACAAATTAGGTAGGTACAGAGCAGTGATCCCTGGAATAAACTTGAAGACTAAATTCCTCTGGCTTAAAAAATTGTGAGTACGGTATATTTATTGACCATAATCCAACAGAAACTTGTACACATTTAAGCCTGTTTATTTCAGTGACATTCAGAACGCTTAATTCTATGTTGGGTTATGGCTGGTGAGTATAAAGCTGATCTCATGGTTACAGCATAAATTTCACGCATCTGAGCACCATTAAAAATGTGTTTTTATTTTTATATATCCATATTCAGTTAAAGTTGTGACAGACAATTTCATTTACATAAAGCTATTCAGGCTGCTGCTCATTATTTTAAAAAGGCATTGATTAACACAGTAATTAATTAAAGAAAAGTCAGCTATATTTATAAGAAAAGGCAAAAAAGGAAAAGAATATAGGACTGTACTCAATGAAATATTCAGCTAATATTTATGCAGCTTGGATATTTGAAGGAAAATGTTTTGCAGCAGTACCCAGAATTAAACTGGACTCTTAGCAACAGCTGGTATACTAATAGCCACACAATGAGAAGCAGCATTAAATATTAGTTGATAAAACCATGGGAAAATAGATATAATGACAAAGTGAACATATTTGTAACAGTAAAAAAGAGGAGGGGATAACTAGAGACCTTTTATAAAATTCATTGACCCAAATATAAACAGAGGAAATATAGAATGAGGTTCCCTAGGTTGGGAAGGAAATGAAGGGAAAATATGGAATGATTTAATCTGTATCATGTAAATTATGTAAGTCAAATAATGCAAATTAGATATTAAGAAAGTGAATATAAAATCTGGTTAAAGGAAGAGCAGGTATGATTAAAGTATAGCTGGTTTTGGATAATTATGATGTGTTTTCTTGTTCTTTATTTGAAAAATGTTACCAATGTGATCTTTTGATATTTCCTTATGGGGGAAAAAGAAAGAAAATTAATGAAATTTTGTGTAATGGATCGACTTACGTATTAGTAGATTTTGCCAAATATTGACTTCTTAAATGCAGATAGGAAATGGGATTTGGAATTATGACAGTAGCACCCCATAATAGTAAATATTGGTGGCACTTTAAGAACCTAAGAGGATTCAAGAGAGATATCTCAGATTTTGAAGTGGTTTGCTGTCCAGGAAAGCTCATGATTGAGTAGTTTGAAAAGGTAAGTTGTATGACTTAAGATATATGTTTGTTTGTTTTTTTCCAAATACATTTTTATTAACATTATATACATAACAAGCATACAAACAGATACAAACAAATACAAAAAAAAAATTTCAACAAGAAAAAAATAAAAATATACAAGCCAAACTTTTTTCCTCTCTCTAACTATACAAAGAGAGATTAATCCGGCTACTTCACAAAAAAAGGAGGAAAAAGAAAAAGAAAAAAAAAACCAAAAACAACAACAACAAAAAACAAACAAACAAACAAACAGACAAACAAAAACCCCTCCTGGACTTCCTTCCATCCTTTTGGTAAGTATCAAATATTTACTTCCATTCACGTATTTGATTTTTGAACTGTAAACCTAAATTCACACGCTGGTAGTATTGTTCTGACCCCGCCAATCACATTAAACATTCATTCCAATGTAATTCCAGTATTTACTCCAATTTTTCAGAGATTTCTGTTCATCATGGTCTCTTATTTTACCTGTTAATTTATCAAGCTCAGCATATTTTATCATTTTAATTTGCCAATCATTTATATTGGGGATAGTTTCCACTTTCCAATATTGTGCCAACAGAATTCTCGCTGCTGTGGTGGCATAGAGGAATATCGTTCTATCTTCTTTTTTGATCTCTTTATCCAACATTCCCAACAAAAAGGCTTCGGGTCTTTTGGGGAAGGTGTATTTAAATATTTTTTTAA
This sequence comes from Podarcis melisellensis, assembly GCF_964234715.1. NCBI lineage: Eukaryota > Metazoa > Chordata > Lepidosauria > Squamata > Lacertidae > Podarcis > Podarcis melisellensis. Next base: position 88,920,997 of record NC_138538.1, on the reverse strand, counting down.
GCTCATTGTAAATCAATTCCCAAAAGCCTTTCACCCTTTTACATGTCCACCATAGATGATATAGGTCACCCTCCACCTCCCCACATTTCCAGCATTTCTTATCCTTTAATCTATACATTTTGGCCAACTTCACAGGGGTGTGACTTAAGATATATGTTTGTACTTTACATAATAGTGTATAGTAGATATATTTGTACAATACTCATATATGTCTCTTAAAATCATTCAAGTAAACTTTCTAATGTTATTTCAACTTGTCATGCAGAAATTATGATTATGGTAACTTTTGGCTGCTGGTTGCAGATGGACCTATTTACTTCGGACTTTGGGAAAGTTTGACATTTCGATCGTTTTTATATCATTTTTATCATCTGCTTTCATTCACTGCTGATGTTCTGTATTTCAGCATTGTGAAATGTTTGCAGTTCTTTGTTTAATGATTTCGATTGTGAGCTGCCCTTGTACCATATGAGATAAAACAATTACCGAAATAAAACGATGGCTATAAATCAGAGTACTTCAGCACACACAAGAGAGAAATTCCTCATTCTCTCTTCGGGAAACAGAGAAAGCAAAACCATTTTTAAATGCTCAACGAGAGCACAAAAATCCTAACTGAGCATTTAGAAAGAACAGGTTAAACCTCACATGTTGGTGAGAGGTTTGTGACCAGATCTCCCCTTCATTAAATTTGATTGGTGCAGCAGTCCTGCTGAAGGGGGTTTTAACACATTACTCTGCACTACTTTGACAAATCAAAACTGTCCCCTGGCCTGGCCAGAGATTACAGGTACAGTATTTGTATTTGGTGGAGGAGAGTGTGAGCATTGTAGGCGCGATAGGTAGATCTAGAAAATAGCAGAATGGGGGAAAGAGTGGAATACTTCTGCCTCCAGCACTGCTCTGAGCACAACGAGAGAGAGAGAGAGAGAGAGAGAGAGAGAGAGAGAGAGAGAGAGAGAGAGAGAGAGAGAGAGAGAGAGAGAGAGATGGCTGATCTGGTCACAGATTTCTCAAATATGTGGTTTGACTTGAAGAGTCAAGAGATAAAAAGGTTGAAGAGCCAAAGTACCGTAGGGAAACGGCAATTCTTACCTGGCTTTCTCTGTTGCTTGGATTAAGCAGATTGTCCCTTCAGTGTCTAGAGGGAAATCCACACTCCAGCTGAGCTCCAGAGACTTTTGACAAGGGGGCAGTCCATGCTCACGTGGTTCTTTATCTCTCAGGCACAGAGCACTAGGAGTTAACTTGTTGATGCAGATAGATGCCCCTTTCCCCTGGAACAGTCTTTAGGGGCACTGGGGTGTGTCTGTGTGATAAACAGAGTTGCCTTAAAATGTTCTGTGGATGTTTGTGAGCAACCTTCTTTGAAAACACAAGGAGTTTGGCAACCTTAGCCAAGGACTAGGGTTACACAATCACATGGAATGTGGGACTGTGGATTTGGGCTTATATGTTCTCCCTTTAATGACAGCTATAGGTAGTGGAGCGGTGGAAGCTGAACTTGCTGGCTTCCCTTGAAAAGACAACAAGACAACTGAGAAGCAGCTGCCGTGCCTTTGCTCTACCTACAGCTTGGAAGAACAGCCTGCCCAAACAAAGGATACTCAACTTAGACGAGTTCCAGCTGGTAGCAAAGTCCTCCTCCGTGAGATTTCCCCCTCTGCATCCCTTTCCTAACTCTATTTTTATAAATCATTTGTCCAACCATAGTTCAAATTTTTACTACAAGTTTTCTGTCAATCCTACCAATGTATGTAACTCTTTACAATAGCTTTTCAACGGAATTATAAACTTTCCCCATTCTTTATTAAAGAGGTCCTCTTCCTGGTTTCTAATTCTGCCGGTAAGCTTTGCCATCTCGACGTCGTTCACCAGTTTTGTCTGCCCCTCTCCTTTGGTGGGAGTTGGAGACCCTTAGGATCATCTAGTCCAACCCCCTGCAAAACACAGTCAGTCGTAGCAAAAGCAGCATGGCTCCATGAGTGCCGGATTTCTGTATAAGCTAAGCCAAAATCCCTTATTTTGGCTGCTGGCCCCTTATTTTCGAGGCTGCTGGTCCCTTATTTTCAAATCTGTAAGTTGACAGCTATGGGTTTTAGTCAACCAGAACCCAGCCTCTCCAAAGCTAAATAGTGATTCATTCCTAGCAAGCAAACCAGCTTCTGAATTCCCTTTGTCCCCAGGGCTCTTGGCACAACCTCAATGCACTTCTTCTTGGCTGACTCACCTTTGCAGGTAGAACCAGGAGCAAGAGGAAGCTGACGCAGCAGGGCATCTTTTCCATGCAGCTGTCTTGTTTAAGCAATATCTGCTCTTGTATCTTAGGTGCTGAGCACAGGAAGCAGAGAACAGGTAGGGATAGGCGCCAAGTGCTTCTCCCTGTATCTTGCAGGGCTGGTTCCAGGTTCCTGGAGCAGCTTGGCCTCTCTCCTTTCTCCTCAGATCATGTACTGTATTATTTGCTCTATAAGACTCACCTTTTCCCTCCTAAAAAGTAAGGGGAAATGTGTGTGCGTCTTATGGAGCGAATGCAGGCTGTGCAGCTATCCCAGAAGCCAGAACAGCAAGAGGGATTGCTGCTTTCACTGTGCAGCGATCCCTCTTGCTGTTCCGGCTTCTGAGATTCAGAATATATTTGTTTTTGTTTTCCTCCTCCTAAAACTAAGTGCGTCTTGTGGTCTGGTGCGTCTTATAGAGCGAAAAATACGGTATATTCTCCTTGATCCCACCCATTTATACTATAACAAATTGAAACAATAGTACAGCGCAACAACACGGGCTTTGCTAGTTGTTTCCCCCGGTCTCTTTTCCCCCTTCTTTTTCTAACTTTATTACATTTTTGAAATTTTCAAAAAAAAAGGTTAAAAAGAATAAATTGATCCTAAATTACATATTCTAAGATAAGAAAGTAATAATAATACAAAATACATAGTAAAGATGTATAGAGATCTAGGATAAAAAGGACAACAACGAATAAGAAAATAATACCCCCCAAAATTGATAAAAAGAAAAGAAAGGAACAAAACAGTAAAAAATCAACAATTTTTTTTTTGTCAAAACCAACATCTTTTAAGAAGTACAAACCATAACTTAAAAATTCTATACACAAAATCCTAAAAAGATATTACCTTCGTACTGGTTTGAGTCCCTTATAATTTTGTTGACTCTATCTCTTTGCAGTTTCAACTCAACTATTTTTTTTTCCAAATACGTTTTTATTAACATTATATACATAACAAGCATACAAACAGATACAAACAAATACAAATGAAAAAATTACAACAAGAAAAAAATAAAAATATACAAGCCAAACTTTTTTCCTCTCTCTAACTATACAAAGAGAGATTAATCCGGCTACTTCACAAAAGAGGAGGGGAAAAAAAGAAAAAAAAGAAAGAAAAAGAAGGGGGAAAAAAAAACCCTCCTGGACTTCCTTCCATCCTTTTGGTAAGTATCAAATATTTACTTCCATTCACGTATTTGATTTTTGATCTGTAAACCTAAATTCACACGCTGGTAGTATTGTTCTGACCCCGCCAATCACATTAAACATTCATTAAACATTCATTCCAATGTAGTTCCAGTATTTACTCCAATTTTTCAGAGATTTCTGTTCATCATGGTCTCTTATTTTACCTGTTAATTTATCAAGCTCAGCATATTTTATCATTTTAATTTGCCAATCATTTATATTGGGGATAGTTTCCACTTTCCAATATTGTGCCAACAGAATTCTCGCTGCTGTGGTGGCATAGAGGAATATCGTTCTATCTTCTTTTTTAATCTCTTTATCCAACATTCCCAGCAAAAAGGCTTTGGGTCTTTTGGGGAAGGTGCTGTATTATACTGTATTTTTTAAATTAGTGTTTTTATAGTTGTTTTGATTTTGTGTGGAGTGCCCTACCTGGGTGGATGGAGCAGCCAAGTAATTTCGTTGTCCCCGAGAGGGGACAATGACAATAAAGATATTATTATTATTATTATTATTATTATTATTATTATTATTATTATTATTATATCTTTTGTTGGTGTTGACTCATTTTTCCAATATTTTGCTATTAAAATTCTGGCTGCTGTTATTGCGTAGAGAAACACTCTTTTACTAATAAAAAAGGTAAAGGACCCCTGGACAGTTAAGTCCAGTCAAAGGCAACTATGGGGTTGCGGCGCACATCTCACTTTCAGGCCAAGGGAGCCGGTGTTTGTCCACAGACAGCTTTCCAGGTCATGTGGCCAGCATGACTAAGCCGCTTCTGGCTTAACGGGACACTGTGACGAAAACCAGAGAACACAGAAACACTGTTTACCTTCCCATCGCAGTGGTGTCTATTTATCTACTTGTACTGGTATGCTTTCAAACTGCAAGGTTGGCACGAGCTGGGGCAGAGCAACAGGAGCTCACCCCATCATGGGGATTCAAACCACTGACCTTCCAATCAGCAAACCCAAGAGGCTCAGTGGTTTAGACCACAGTGCCACCCGCTCCCATGTAATATATTATGAAAGGTCTTAATAAAATCTTATTGGGGAGAGGGACCACCTGTTGCCATGGTCTTCTTCTTTGGCGATGACTTGTAGCCGAGTAAGAATGTCTTCTACGAACACGGTCTTAACCAGTCATAGTCAAACTCAGCCCTCCAGATGTTTTGGGACTATAACTCCCATCATCACTAGCTAACAGGATGTGCTGGTCCCGGGGGGCGGTTACCATGAGGCCTGGTCAGGGGCCTGGGTTGAGGGTCTGCAGACTGACCTCCAAGGGCGAAGCGGGGTCCAACGCGAGAAGCTGGGCAAGGACGGGAACTCTGGAAGAACAGGTCTGGGTGCTGGCCGAAACAGGTCTTCAACGACGTTGCTCCCGCAACCTGGGACCGGGCTGACTGGCCTTTATCTTCTCTGAGGCCAGGGGTGGTCCCAGCCCCCAGGTGACTCACCTCTCCTGGCCTTAAGGTGAGCACTCCTCCTGGGAGAAACCAGTTCCCTCCGCCTCTCTGCCCTGAGCCTCTGCAGCTCAGGAGAGGCTGGAGGGTTACTGGACCCAGGGGGAGACTCACCTTCCCCTGACAGGGCTGGGAGAGGCGCACCTGTAGGCAATGTGTCCTCAATCACCTCCAGAGCCAGAGTGGATTCACCTGGTGCCTGCTCCTGAGGATCCAGCACAGGTGCAGGCGCTTCAGATCCAAGGTCCTGCCCCAACTCAGCCGGCCCTGGAGGCGGGGACTCCCGTGCAGGCTGGGATTCCTCCAGTTCAGCCTCTGAATCGGATTCCCAGGCCATCACACAGCACCAGTGGTCAGGGATGGTGGGAATTGTAGTCTCAAAACATCTGGAGGACCAAGTTTGCCTGTGCCTGGTCTTAACAGTGAGTCTGTAAGTGACTGTGGAGGCCAATTCTGGATCCACACATCCTTCCACAGTGGGGACATAGGTTTCCGGGTGGGAGTTGATCACAGGGTCGCCATGGTATTGCTTACGCAGATAGGAGCATGTTTTTGGTAACCAACGAAAGTGATCACAGTGCTGATCACATTGTGTTCACGTGGAGCTTTGTAGAGGAGCCATAAAAATATGAGCCCTGTGCCTTGGAAAGATGTGCTTTGGGGTTTTAACACATCTGTTCCTCTCTTGAAATAAACTTTTCACAACTTTCCATGCCAGCAGTGATTTATTGGTATTTTTGAGTCTGCCCAAGAACTTTGCTACAACTTCATGACAGAGTGTGGCTTTCTGCTGCTCTTTGAATCCAATGATGTGCTTATAGAGAATAGGCCCTTTTGGGATGTGAATGCTGTATATACCATTAAGACACCAGTCTCCACTGTACCTCACTGTCCGAAAGGAAACTCAGACCCTTTTAAGGGCACCTGAAACCCCCTGAATCTTGTACCGCTCAGACACTGGAGTGCTGTGTAGCAGTATTCAGGCCCCAGAGTATTTGGCATAGCATTATTGTGTTAGTTTTGGGGGTGGGAAGAATATGCCCTCCATGAATTACAGTGATCTTGGGAGATGAGTGGGCAGATTTGAAGCATTTGTGGGCAGTGGGTGGATGTGTTTTAAAATCTGAGGTAACTTACAGGTGGTACATGACCCCAGTCAAGCTTGCAAAAATCTATCATTTGCCCGATAATAAATGTTGGAAATGTAAGGAAAATGAAGGCACATTCTTTCACCTTTGGTGGACGTGCCCAAGGATTAAGGCTTTCTGGGAGATGATATATAATGAACTGAAAAAGGTATTTAAATATACCCTCTTGAAGAAACCAGAGGCCTTTCTCCTGGGCATAGTTGACCAATCGGTGTTAAAGAAGGATAGAACTTTCTTTATGTATGCCACAACAGCAGCAAGAATACTTATCGCAAAATATTGGAAGACACAAGATCTACCCACTTTGGAAGAATGGCAGATGAAGGTGATGGACTATATGGAATTGGCGGAAATGACCGGCAGGATTCGAGACCAGGGAGAAGAGTCAGTGGAGGAAGATTGGAAGAAATTTAAAGACTATTTACAGAGATATTGTAAAATTAAGGAATTTTAGAATAATGTTGGATTGGAACTAAGTGGTTTCTAGCTGTGATGGGTTAAAAGAATATGAAAAAATGGGTTTATATAAGTAAAAATCTAAGATTGTAATAATTTAAGAATAAGATCTGGGTAGTAAAAAGAGGGAAAGAAATTGTTGAATTAATAATTTGATTTGGAATACAAAAAAGGGTGGTATGAGGAGGTCCGAGAAACAAGTAAATGAAAAATAAGGAGATGGAAAAATTGATTGTTTTTAACATTTTTTGTTTGATATTTTTTTCTTTTTTCTGTTTTTTCCCTTTTATTTTTTGTAATGTAAAATCCTTAATAAAAATTATTATAAAAAATAAAATAAAATCTGAGGTAACAGAGAGTCCTGTCCCCCTTCTTTATTTAGGTACACCAGGGGTCTGCAACCTTTAAGACAAAAAGAGCCACTTGGACCCGTTTCCGAAGGAAAAAAAAACTGGGAGCCGCAAAACTCGTCATTATAAAAATAACTTTTTTGCCACTTTTTTATTATTTCTTTGTTTGATCCCTCAGAATTATTCCTCCTGATAGAAATAAACGTTAAATTAACAAGTTACCTTTTTTGGTGTGTGTGTGTTCTTCACTCCCCTTCAAAACAGTGACCAGCGTACATGCCCCCTTTCAATGCAGTGACCAGCGTACATGCCCCTTACAATGTAGCGGGTGGGCGGGAAGGTGACGTTGGGATGGTGCGCCTCCTCCCTTCGCTAGTTTCCGCCCTGGAGCCGCGGCAAAGGTGTAAAAGAGCCACATGCGGCTCCGGAGCCGCGGGTTGCAGACCCCTGAGCTACACAAAAGCCTTATCACTACTTTGTGGCAACTCAACTCCTCTGGCCATGTTGTTGAGCTGGTTTCGGGGGCAGCTCCACTCCCAATAATACCCCTGGGAATTATGCTATGGCATATTGTGGTGCCACTTCAAGGGGAATTCTGCCCCAGAAATGTGGCTGCAGCACCCATGCAGCTGCTTGAAGTTGTTCCAAGGCTGCATCATCTTCTCTGGTAGAATACCCTCAGCCATTTTGTAGGTCAAAGCACGAACCTTTCTCCTCAAATTCTTAAAATTTGCCCTTCCCAACTCCTGAAAATATCTCTTTCACAAGGGACAAATAGTTCTCCAAATGGAGACAGGATGTTCAGCCCATACGGAATGGTCAGATAAAATATGGAAAGCTGGCAACCCCCAAAGGATGGAATAGTTCATGTTTGTTCTCTGTGGCATGCTGACATTTTATACCTGCAATAAATCTAAGATGCTGCCTCTTTTCTGACAAGTTATGTGTCGGTACCAGAGAGGAACAAGACTTAAACAGAGAAAGACTGCAGAGAAAGAAGGCAAAAGCATTTTGAGTATGTGTGCGAAATTGCGTAAAATGGGGAGTTGCTTGTAGCAGCTCAGCTGAGAGCTGTCCCTCCAGCTCGCATGCATGAGAATAAATGTAAAATAATGGAGAATACAGACTCCCCGTCAATGATTTACCTTTGAGCAGCTTCTGTCCCCAAATCCTTTTCTCCTCAGACCAGCTAGGAATGTTCTGAGCAGGGGAAAAGGTACTTGACAAGTAAGGCTGTGGTGAGGTGGGGATGCCTTATTTATTACTACTACTACTACTTCTACTATTACTGTTGTCAGCCCTTCTTTCCCGCCTTTCCTATTTGGCTTCATGTTCAACATCATGTGCACTGATTTCTGTATCTCCCCTACCATGCTTCACTTATGTTTATGCATGCTATTTGCTTTGGGGGTTTTTTTCCCTCTCTCTTGCATGAAAAATAACATCTTCAATAAAAATGCAGCTTTTCCAACAAAAACCACATGGGATTCTGTCACGTATATTTTGGCACTGCAGTCACTCAGTTGAACATCATGAAAATGGCAAGAAGGAGAAGGGGGAGGGCGAGTATTTTGAGCATAGAGAAGAGCGGGAAAGAATTCTGGTCGCCCTTCACGGCACGGGTTCTTGTGGCCTTCAGCGTTCGGTCCCACTGCGTCAAGATGGCGTCTCTGGCTCCGTCCCACTTCCCTGGTCCGGACAAACGAAACTGATATGGACTGCAGGGGCCAAAATAAACCTGCCAAGCCAACTTGGGATCTGTCAGGAAAAGGACTGGAATATTGGGCTTCACACCGATACTGGAGGCGAGTTCATCCATGTAGACAACGTAATCTGTTTGTATGGTATCGCTCTGGCCGTACCTGAAAGGAAAGGAAAGGGGACGTTTGGTAGATGTATTTCTAAGCAGAACAGGGAAAAGGCAGAAGAAAACTGTCAGGGAACTTTATTCCCATGTGGCTAAATTGTGCCATCTAGAATATCTGGGATTTTACACACCCTGAAATGAACCCAATCCTTTGCTTCTGAATAAGCAGAAGTGAAGCTCATTGAAAGAACTCTGTGTCTAGCTGGAATTGGCTAGCTCTTTTGACATGCGCATGCAAAATCATTTAGGAGATTATTTTTTCATAATTTTCTGATTGGCCGTGGATACCAATGGCGTAGAGTTTGTGACTGGGGCAAAAATCCAACATAGCTAAATGGAAGCATAAAAGCCAACAAAACCAAACAACATATTAATTGTAAAAACACAGCAGCAGCCTAAAACACTCGACAACAGTGATTATCCCTCATCCCCTTCAAAAGCTCTGTTACCTGGAGTTATGGAGCTCCACAACACAGGGGCCACTGTTGAAAAGTCCCTCTCCTTTGTGGCTGCTGAGGGCTTCTCCATACTTTCCCTTCCGCTGCTCTTTCCAGGCAAGGCCAACAATTTAAAGTTCCATGTCTAAGAACCCTTTTCTTTTTTGCTTCGGAGCTTTCCCCATGAAAACCCGCTCTTTAAAGCTCAATTGGAGCAAAAGTCAGTCTGCGGAAAACCCCAATTGCCATTTGCTCCGACTGAGCTCTAAAGAGCAGTTTTCGCCAGGGGAAAGCAGTGGGATTGGTGTGGGTGAGCCCTTCACCTCGCATAGAGTTGGGACAGATAGTGACCTAAGAAGGCAGCTTCATATAGGATCAGCTGGTCCTTCAGGGTTGATGCTTTCAATATTTCCAAGAACGTTTTTTGTGATCTGCACGGAGGACCACCTGGGGCAACTGTAGCATATATACATGAGGACGATGGACCAATTGAAGCATATTGTAAATTTTAGCATAGAATCCTCAAACCACCTGATTGCAGGAAATCAAAGAATCCTTTAAAATGCAGGGAGATAGAGGAGTTTCGTCCTAGGTGAGCAGAAAACTAAAAACAAACAAACAAAATCTAATATGTGTACTTAAAACTCACCATTTGAGCTTTTTCCCCATTTTCTCATCTATGTCATCCATCATGCTGCTCTGTGGAGGCAGCTTACATAAACCTGAAAAATAAGAAAGAACTAATGATCCCCTATGTCCCTTGAAACTCACTTTCCCAAATACAAACAAACTTATGCACAAAAACACACCAATGTGCATGCAATCTGGAATACCCAGGTGAAGACGCATAATAGGTTACTGGATCATAGGAAGCAGCCTTAGACTGAAACAGACCACCAGTCTATCTTTTTGTAGGAAGGGGGAGTTAAATGCAGACTTTTCCGGGGGGGGGGGCTGTTAAAAGTCCCTTTTCAGCGCTGCATGACCAAATTGGTTTGTTGGCTACTTTTAACTTTAAACAAGCAAATAAACATGGGAGATCTTGAACATGGATCTCCAGTTTAAACCCTCAGTTTAAGTCAGCTTCCTATGTTCATATTAAGATAGGAGATAGCGACTTGTTTATTGCCACCTAGTATGTTAACAGAAGAGGGACGCGGGTGGCGCTGTGGGTTAAACCACAGAGCCTAGGACTTGCCAATCAGAAGGTCAGTGGCTCGAATCCCCGTGACGGGGTGAGCTCCCATTGCTCGGTCCCTGCTCCTGCCAACCTAGCAGTTCGAAAGCACGTCAAAGTGCAAGTAGATAAATAGGTACCACTCCGGCAGGAAGGTAAACGGCGTTTCCGTGCACTGCTTTGGTTCGCCAGAAGCAACTTAGTCATGCTGGCAACATGACCCGGAAGCTGTATGCCAGCTCCCTCAGCCAATAAAGCGAGATGAGTGCCACAACCCCAGAGTCAGCCATGACTGGGCCTAATGGTCAGGGGTCCCTTTACCTTTACCTATGTCAACATAAACATTGAGATTTGAAACAGGGGTTTCCAGCTCACAGGCTCGTTACTTAGCCATGATGCCGTGCTCACCTTTAAACACTCTTACGGCCCACCGGGCCTGAAGGTCTGCGGTTGGGATAGCTGCCCCAAGCGACTGGACTAAGCCAATAACCGCCAAGGTGGGTTTTTCCAGCAGAGGAGGGACAATGCTTTTGTACAAGGTGACTTGGTCATTCCTGCATTTGATGATGGACTGGTCCTCCATGAATGGGTAGGCAAAGCTGTAGCCCGTTGCAAAAATGACATAGTCAAGGCCTTCCTGTGCAGTGCCATCATGAAATATCGCAGACGTTTCCCTGAACTCCTTCACATTTGGCTTAACAACCACGGTTCCGCATGCGATGCGGCTCGGGAGGTCATCGTTGAAGACAGGCTCCTTGCGCGAGGTTCTGGGGTAGGGAGAGAAGAAGAAGAGGAGGAGGAGGAGGATTTGATATCCCGCTTTATCACTAAGGAGACCCTAAGGAGTCTCAAAGCGGCTCACAATCTCCTTTTCCCTTCCTCCCCCACAACAAACACTCTGTGAGGTGAGTGAGGCTGAGAGACTTCAGAGAAGTGTGACTGGCCCAAAGTCACCCAGCAGCTGCATGTGGAGGAGCGGGGAAGCGAACCCTGTTCACCAGATTACGAGTCCACCGCTCTTAACCACTACACCACACTGGAGAGAGACAGAAACCAAAGCAAAATCCAAACAGGCTCTCTTCTCCCCCAACCCAGGTTAAGAAGCCATCTGACCTGGAAATGAGTGCTTGGTAGTTGTGGAAAGGAGTGGAGTGCAGCTGACCTCATGGCACCCTGGGAAATTTCTCTTTCATCCAGAGAGTAGGTAGGTACTGAAGAAATCAAGTATCTTTTGCAATTTGACTGCAGTTTATTCCTACATCTGTGCTGTGGCTCATGCAAAAGGCCCAAGAACTAATGTGGCAGAATACTACTCTTCTGACTTGGGATTACCTTGGAGCAGGTCCCAGCCACCCAGAAAGCGTTCCTAAAATCACTCAGGATTTTTGCATAGGGTCAAAACAAGTTCTGAGAAAAACAAAAACAGTGGTTCTCTAGCAGTTGGGGATTGAAGTGAGCTTTGTGGCTGATTTGAACTACGTTGGTTTGTTGGGATTTGGCAAGTCAGTCTTAAGACATTGCTTGTAGGGTATGTTTTCCTGGTTGGGTTCTGGCCAAGATGATTTTTCTTCTTCTTTAGAAGTTTCTGTGAGCACTGGCTATTCTCTTCTAATCTCAAAGTTTGTATAAAGTTAACAGCTTGTACAAATCAAATTCACTTCAGAAGAGCATTTGAAATATTTTGCAGTTCTGCCACACCTCTTACTTGGCTATTTACATAAGAAAAATAATTCTTAATGTCTTTCCAGGAAAAGATAAGTGTTTGTTGCTTGATCTCATAAATGTTCTTGGCTAGAATATTGACTGAATATTTCGTTATATAATTGTTTTGTTAACAACTATATTTTTTCTAGAGGGTATGAAGGTTATAATTGCCCGTAACAGAAAACCTAGATTCCACACCCACATGTCCCTTCGTGGTTTCTCATTTAGCAGACCTTTGTCTTGCTTTATAATTTTTATTTTCACTGAATGATTATGTAATCAAGTTTTCCAGAATTCAGGTGACAAGCCTCCAGCCAGAGTCAAAGCGGCCTCTGGGCATCAAAAGTTTTTAACGGCACAAAATACATCAACTTTGCTGAGTTGTTCTCTTATGGGTACATCTTTTTCTGCACCAATCATCTGCTGCTGCAGTTTTGTACTTATAATGCAGTTTTAATTAATGTACTGTTATAAGGGGGGGGCAAATCTCCCCTAAAAATATCAAGAGGTAAAGAGCAGAATGACTCAGCCATTAACCCAGGCTTCCTCAACCTTGGCCCTCCAGATGTTTTTGGCCTACAACTCCCATGATCCCTAGCTAGCAGAACCAGTGGTAAGGGATGATGGGAATTGTAGTCCCAAAATATCTGGAGGGCCGAGGTTGAGGAAGCCTGCATTAACCCATTAAGAATGCCATTAATAGAGACTCCCTGGGCCAGGCAGAAAATGGGAAAGCCCTTCCCTGAGGTGAGAGATAGTTAGCAGAGACAAAAGGCCAGAGTTTTGGGATGGATGGATGGATGGATGGATGGACAGAATTGCAGTGGGGGATGAGGTAAGTGAACAGGGGAAAAGGGTGTCGCTTTTGCAGTCTGTTTTATGATGTTTGGAGTCTCTTGGAATCTGAGGCTGCAGGGGTGGGAGGAACAGGACCCGCTTGGGATGTGAATGTGTTGCACTGTCTCCAACTAGATACAAGCTGTATATATGTGTGTGTGTGTGTGTGTGTGTGTGTGTAAATAAGCCATATATCATAAAGACACTACAGACTCCACTGTGCCTCATTGCTGGGCACAACCAATGCACTTCAGAGAAAAAGTTACAGATCAGATAAGCCACATTCCTCAAAAACCCCTCTCCTCAGCTGCCTTTCTCTTTGATGGATGAAAAGAAACAGATTGACTTATCTCTCAGGGAGGGAAGTAGCTGGGGGAAGATTCTGAACAAAACAATGGGTGGCAAAGAAAGTTTCCCCCACCTCTTCCAGTTCCTTCACTCAAGCTACAAACACCTCCTTTAGAAGACATCTCTCAGCGACACACAGCCACAAAGCTGCGTGTAACTAGCTGCTCTGGTTTAATACGATTCTGCTTTGTAGGGTTGTTGTAAAGAGATTATCACAAGATCCTGTATGTGAAGTACTTTGCATGTTCAAAAGCGGCATTCAAATGCTCCAGGTCATTTCATTTGCCCACCAACATGGGATTTGGCTCCAAAGTGTTTGCGTTTTCAAAACTAATCAACCTACAACCTCTTTAGTTTCCAATATTACCTATTAAGTGGCATCAGGCCATAATTCTCATGTTTGAACCATCTGTTCATTTGCTTCACATACAACCAGTCACTGATGGCTGTTGGGAGGGTGTTCCTGAGGAATGTTTCAAAGCGACTGATGACCACCATGTCCCAGGGATAGCCGTTGTCCCAAACACGACTCATGACCCAGGATCCACTTCGAGAGCTGAGATAAACCTTTAAAAACGGGTAAGAGACAAGGCGAGAGACACACACAAAAGAGGTTCACGTTACCAAACATCATTCTTGTGTAACTTCTTCCTCACTCCATTCAACGGAGCTTGCACATGAGCGAGCTCAGATGACTGCATCCTGGTAAGTTGTGCCCAAAGGTTGCTAAATGATTGCAGCGGAAGTCTCCAAAGACTATTCTATTTCAGTGGTCTAGCATGAGCATATTTTGCCCGTTTCAAGAGACAGATGATGGTATAAACCATACATGGAAAATCTGTGCTCCTTCAGTTGTTTTGGGACTCCAACTCCCCTCTGGGGAGCTCACGGAAACGCTGTTTACCTTCCCACTGGAGTGGTACCTATTTATCTACTTGCACTTCGAGGTGCCAACTGCTAGGTTGGCAGGAGCAGGGACCGAGCAACGGAAGCTCACCCTGTCACGGGGATTCGAACCTCCGACCTTCTGATTGGCATGCCCAAGAGGCTCAGTGGTTTAGACCACAGCGCCACTAGTATTCTACATGCAAGACATAGGATTCATCCCTTCCCTATAACCCCACATTCCCTCCCCACCAATTAGCGCTTCCACAGCAGCCAAAACCTAAACATTTCCAAGTCCATTAGACTCAAATGGGGCACTTAATATCTCTCCCACTGTAATTAATGGGACTTAATAGTGCTTACCCTTTGGCTGCCATTTATTAAGCAGAATGGGAGCTCCCAAGCGCTGTGGGAGAAGGTACCTGCGAGGCTGTGGCACTCAGCTCCACAGCAATGTCACAGCCAGAATTCCCAAGGCCAATGACCAGGACTTTCTTCCCCTTGAATTTTTCGGGTCCCTTGTAATCCCGGCTGTGGAAAACTCTGCCCTTGAACTTCTCTATCCCTACGCAGAAAAGTGGAAAACGAATAAATGTTTTAAAGAAACAAAAAAACCAACAATGCATCTTGTTGGCATTAAGGCACTGTGAAATGCAAGACTTGATTATCTGGGCTCTTGATGACTTTGGTAGCAAAACTGTTAATTTCAAAAGTCCTCAGACAATTATTCAGACCCTGAAAACTGATCTCGTAATAAACTCTAGGCCAGGGATAAGCAAACTCTGGCCCTCCAGATGTTTGGGACTACAATTCCCATCATCCCTAGCTAACAGGACCAGTGGTCAGGGATGATGGGAATTGTAGTCCCAAACATCTGGAGGGCCGGAGTTTGCCTATGCCTGTTCTAGGCTGTATTTGTTTGTTTCGCCTTGTTAGTGGCCTAACTTGAATCCTTCTCAGTGACTGACATACTTTCCATTTTCTTGCGGTGGGGATGGGTGTGTAGCCAGACTTGGACATTTGGGCACCTGAGGTGGGAAATCTGAATCAGTGCCATTGCTGTGGTAAAATATAGTAACAAACAAAACTGACCCCCTTGAATGTGCTGCATGAAGTGACCGCTTCATTGGCCCTCACCCTTAGCCCAGAGGAACCTTCAACAATGCCTGAAGTCAACTGGACTTTAGCTCTATCCTCCACCAAAAGACAGTATAAGGCATAGAGGCCTCTCACACCACAGCAGTTCGTGAACTGGAGCTCATATTATGTTTAATCATATATATTTTTGTATCGTCACTTACCAGGAAAGCTATTCTTTGGAATATTCGGATAGACATGATGTCCGGAGCAAATCATAACAGCATCAAATACGACTGATTCCACCTTCCCATCCTTTTCTATTACGACTTCCCATTGGCCAGAAACAGGGTAATCCGGGCGTTTCCTAATTTGACTCACAAGAGTCTTTGAGGAAATGTTCAAGAAAGTGTATCAGTGTGGTTTCGGCTTGAAAGATAGACATAATTAAGTCGTGAGTCCAGGGTCTGAGTTACCAGAAAGGGCTGTGTCAGGCAGGGCTTGTCTAAATGTCACCTGATTGGAGTAAGGGATTTGACAAAGGAATCCTGCATCAGGATCCACACTCTCTTCCTAGTCCTGCGCAAGCTAAAATGCAACACCCCTTTGGCAGAAAGGCCAAAAGCCGCAGGACAGAGGAGAAGAGCACACAGACACAAAGGTTTAGCCCATGGCAACCATGCTGGTGGATTATGGGCTGAACTTGCTCTTCCTGCCTCCACACACAGAACTTCTGGAACCATGAAAACATGGCTTCCTGTGGAGAGATTGCTTCAATGCTTCAATTAGATATTTCTAATTTGGGTGCTGCCTGTCTGTAGGTCTGCTGCTTCTAAATTAACCTCAGCTTAGGCCTTTCCTGTTGGAATGTTTAGGGAGGCAGGAGAGGATATATTGTTTGATTATAGCCTTTCCAACTTGTGTAAACAAGTTCACAATTTAGCAGAGTAACATTCCCCTTTTTAAACTCACAGCGGATGCATTTGCTCAGGCTCGCTAAAGCCTCTATAATAACTGTTCTGGTATTTTCCCCTTATTCCCTCAAAACAGATAAGACACGACACAGTCTTCTATAAAAGTACACAAAGAGTTTACTCACATTCTGTTCACAATTGGATCCCAGAAGGCAGACTTATCTTAGAAAAGTAACATACACCCGGAAACTATCTAATAAGGAGACTGTCCCTTTGTCCTCTCTTGGCTGGAGGCCAAGAGAGCATCTTTGGCTAAGCAGATGTTGCTTCTTTGACAAAAGTAGTCACAGAGAGAGCGATGGCTGCCCTGCCCTGTGCTTTTGTTGTTACCTGCACAGGTGAGGTCACGCCCACCTCTGGTCACATGCAGAGGAAGTCTGTGCCAGCCCAAAAGGAAACAGGAAGTTTACCTGCTGCCTGGACAAACATTCCTCCCCATGTGTAAACATGTTCACTCTAGGAATGTTGTACTTGACTGCTCTTGTGTTTCACATCCCCCATTTCCTCCATGCTTTCCAGGCACAGCCTGCACTTTAAAGCTCCATGTCCAAGCGTGCTTTTCCCTTTCCTTTTTTTTATTTGCTCTGGAGATCTCCCCACAAACACCTGCTCTTTACTGCTGAATTGGAGCAAATGACAAACTGTGGAAAAACCCACACTGCCATTGGTTGTGCTTCAGCTTTAATGTGCTCCAGGGCAGAGAAGAAAAAAGAAAGAATGGTCCAACATGGAACTTCAAAGCATGCGTCTGCAAAGAGCAAAAGCTTACATGTGGCTAAGCTCTTAGCAGTTGTCCCATCAAGCTCTGCTTTTCAGCACCCTGGACCTGTAGAAGAGAGCCCAGATCATGGATGCTGATATTTTCAAATGCTCTGGAGGAGCTGTTTGCACTCTTGCAAAATGATTTGCCCTGCTGGGGCCAATTCTTGTATTCACAGATAATTGTCATGGCACACAAGCCCCACGCATACCCGCGCAATCTCCTGTCAGTTCGATTGGAATTTCTTACCTTAAACTTTATGTATTTGACAAGATCAAAGTGTTTGGCATACAACTGGATATATTCTTGAAGCTTGGAGTTGTGCATGTAATTTGGGAATTCCTCTGGGAAAGGGAAGTCTGGGAAGCACATCATTTCTTTGCAAGAGTTGGTGAACACAGAGTGGTAAATACTGGCTCTGCCTTCCTCTGCAGACTCCTAATGGGAAGGCAAGACAAAGCATGAACAGTAGAAAATAAGCACAGCTTCAGGAAGTGAAAATCCTTACAGTTAACATGCAACTGGGATGTTACACGTCCAGCTTTCCTCCCAATACAATACAGTGGATTTCTCATCAAAAGATGAAGGTACTAATGCTATTCTAGGTTGCATCAACAGATATTGTGAATCACCCTGAGATCTACGGATGAACAGCAATACACAAATTTAATATATAAGATATATAAAAATAAAGTATAGTGACCAGATCAAGGGAAGTAATAGTACCACTCAATTCTGCCTTGGTCAGACCACACCTGGAATAAAGTCAAGGTAAAGGGCCCCTGACAGTTAAGTCCAGTCACAAATAACTCTGGGGTTGCAGCGCTCATTTCGCTTTACTGGACGAGGGAGCTGGCTTTTGTTTGCAGACAGTTTTTCCGGGTCATGTGGCCAGCATGACTAAGCCGCTTCTGGCGAAAACAGAGCAGCGCATGGGAATGCTGTTTACCTTCCCGCCGGAGCGGTACCTATTTATCTACTTGCACTTTGACGTGCTTTTGAACTGCTAGGTTGGCAGGAATTGGGACCAAGCAACAGGAGCTCACCCCATCGCAGGGATTCAAACCGCCGACCTTCCGATCGGCAAGCCCTAGGCTCAGTGGTTTAGACCACGGCGCCACTCTGGAATACTGTGTCCAATTCTGGGCACCACAATTTAGGAAGGAAGTTGACAAGCTGGAACATGTACAGAGGAGGGCAACCAAGATGACCAAGGGTCTGGAAGCCAAGCCTTATGAAGAATGGCTAAGGAAGTTGAATATGTTTAGCTTGGGAAACAGGAGACTGAGAGGAGATATGACAGCCATCGTCGAATATCTAAAGCGTTGTCCTTTTGGAAGATGGAGCAAGCTTGCTTTCTCCTCCTCCAGTGGGTAAGACCAATGGCTTCAAGTTATAAGATAGAAGATTCCAACTAAACATCAGGAATAACTTTCTGATAGGAAGAAGAGGAGTTTGTATTTGATATCCCACTTTATCACTACCCGAAGGAGTCTCAAAGCGGCTAACATTCTCCTTCCCTTCCTCCCCCACAACAAACACTCTGTGAGGTGAGTGGGGCTGAGAGACTTCAGAGAAGTGTGACTGGCCCAAGGTCACCCAGCAGCTGCATGTGGAGGAGTGGAGATGCGAACCTGGTTCACCAGATTACAAGTCTACCGCTCTTAACCACTACACCACACTGGCTCTCCAGTGAGAGCTGTTCAGCAGTAAGTAGAAAAGACACCCAGAAGAGATGGTGGACTCTCCTTCCTTGGAGGTTTTTAGCAGAGGTTGGATGGCCATCTGTAATGTATGATGTAGTTGAGATTCCTGCATTGCAACGGTTGGACTAGAGGACTCTTGGGTTCCTTCCAACTTCACAATTCTATGATTCTTATATTCTATGCTGCCTACCTCCTTTCAAAAGTCCGGAACAGATCAGTGGTGAATGGTTGGGATTACATTACACTTTCCATCACTTTTTCCATAAGTGCCCCATGCAATTGGACACCTTGCTTTTTGGGAAATCCCAGATTGTATGTAGAGAGCCTACACATGCCCAGCTTGCGTACATTCTGAGCATACAAAGGGGATGCACAGTGGTCAAGTCAGGTGTGGGAACAGCAGGAACAAGCTCCTGCTCCCCCTGTGTGCCAATAATAATAATAATAATTTATTATTTAAATCCCACCCATATGGCTTGGTTTCCCCAGCCACTCTGGGCGGCCTCCAACAAAATATTAAAATACAGTGGTCTGTTAAACATTAAAAGCTTTTCTAAACAGGGCTGCCTTCAGATGTCTTCTAAAAATCTGGTAGTTGTTCTTCTCTTTGACATCTGTTGGGAGGGTGTTCCACAGGGCGGGTGCCACTACCCAGAAGGCCCTCTGTCTGGTTCCCTGTAACTTGGCTTCTCGCAGTGAGGGAACTGCCAGAAGGCACTGGACCTCAGTGTCCGGGTAGAATGATGGGGGTGGAGACGCTCCTTCAGGTGTACTGGGCTGAGGCTGTTTAGGGCTTTAAAGGCCAGCACCAACACTTTGAATTGAATACGGAAACGTATTGGGACCCAATGTAGGTCTTTCAAGACCGGTGTTATGTGGTCTCGGCGGCCGCTTCCAGTCACCAGTCTAGCTGCCACATTCTGGATTAGTTATAGTTTCACATCATGCTGCTAGCTTGTCTGTACAGTGGTACCTCAGGTTAAGTACTTAATTCGTTCCGGAGGTCCGTACTTAACCTGAAACTGTTCTTAACCTGGAGACCACTTTAGCTAAAGGGGCCTCCCGCTGCTGCCGTGCCGCCGGAGCATGATTTCTGTTCTCATCCTGAAGCAAAGTTCTTAACCTGAAGCACTATTTCTGGGTTAGCAGAGTGTGTAACCTGAAGCGTATGTAACCTGAGGTACCACTGTATCTGATGTAGGGGAGCCCTACATGTTTCCATCAGTCTGTCCCTTCATACGTTTGTTTGTTTGTTTGTTTGTTTGTTTGTTTGTTTGTTTGTTTGTTTGTTTGCATGTGAGGCAGGGACTCTTGGCCACAGGAAGGAAGAAAGGTTGAGACAACCCACTCACATGTGTTTTCAACATATTATGTGAACCTCCCTAGAGAGATCGTACGCAGTGCTGCAGCATTGGGGGGTTCCAGTGAAACCAAAGGGCTTATGCTACTATATGTAAGAGTAACTCAGTTTAAAGAATTTGGAAATCATAAGCCATATATTGTCATACTTTGCTTCATAAACTGGGGCGGGAGGGAGTTCTCTTGTACTGGTGTTACAAGTAGGGTGGATAAAAATCAATGATTTTTTTTAAAAAAAAAATCAGATTTTTTTTATTTAAATTGGGTTTTTTTTAAATTTAAATTGGATTTCTTTGATTTAAATCAGATTTTTAAAATAAAATAATCGGGGGGGGGGATCTTTCTAAAGAGAGTTTTCCATTTAAGTTACATTATATTCCAAAGGCTATTCATCTGCAAATAAGGATTTGTTTAAAGCTTTCATGTGTGCTAAAACTCAGTCTAAGTTTTTTGTTTTTGTTTTTTAAAGTTTAACCATATCAGTTAACAAACATGGATATGCTGTAATGTTACTGTTTTAGTTAAATAAATTGTTTAAATTGTTATTAAGGAAATGATTATTTTTCTCCTTCCACTAAAGTAGAGCAGAAAAGTTGTCCAAATATAAACAGTTAACTTATTAAACCTCACAATAATTTCATAATTATCTGTCAATGTATTTCTAATAGTATAACCAAATCAGTAATTTTTGATTTTACTGTAAAAACTACTCTGAAAATTTGTTATTCCAAAAATGAAACCTTCCTCTGGTTGTAAATATTAAGATTATACCAGCAAGAATGAGTCTTTCTGTAAAATAATAATAATAATAATGATTTAAATCAAGTCTTACTGACTAGTGATTTAAATAGATTTGATTTAAATCAAATCCACCCTGCTGATTCTGAAGCAGGCAGAGCGTTCCTCCTCACATCTGCCAGGAACTGAGTGAGTTAAATGTCCCTGGCAGAGGAACTGCATTGATCCACGCTAGATCACGCTAGCTACACGCCCTGTAAAAATTCTTGGAACCAGGGTCAGGGCCATGGAACTGCTGACCCCAGTTCTACCTTCCCCCACAACAAGGCCCTAGTGCAAACAGCTCGAGCCTTGATGACTTCGCTTTCTAACGCCAGCTTTAGATCAGTGCCCCAATGTGGAAATCTTGACATGAAACTGCAGGCTACCCAGGCACACTTGCGTGTGAGGATTTCCCCACATTCTCATGGTGGGCTGGGTGGGGCAGAAGGAAGGGGACTCAAATAAAAATAAAAAACAAATTAAAGACATTTTACTGGCATTGAGGCAATTGCCACTTTGGAAGCAATCTAAAGATTAAGGCAGGCTATTGTCCAGGCAGGCAGTTTTTCCGTGTTCTCTGTTCTCGGATTACTCTTCTGTAAATAGTTAAGAATGGTTATATAACAGACAAAAAAACAGCATTCATTCGCAAGCAAGGAAAAAGGAGAAACCCAGGTGCTTCTCGACTGCTTCTTAACTGCACTCTAATCAGCAGGTAAAGAGGCTTATGTGATTTTTATGGCCTCTCTGGGAATCTTCACAGCACCCAGAGCACATTTTGCTTTTTATTTTATTTTATTTTTTTGCTTTAAAAAGAGTATTGGTGTCAGGCTCCCTTAAATTCCTAGCTCAAGCGGGTGTTAGAATTTGGTGGGGGTTAAACTGGATGCCAGGACGAGGGTGGCACTGTGGGTTAAACCACAGAGCCTAGGACTTGCCGATCAGAAGGTCGGTGGTTTGAATCCCCGCAACGGGTGAGCTCCCGTTTCTCGGTCCCTGATCCTGCCAACCTAGCAGTTCGAAAGCACGTCAAATTGCAAGTAGATAAATAGATACCGCTCCGGCGGGAAGGTAAACGGCGTTTCCGTGTGATGCTCTGGTTCGTCAGAAGCGGCTTAGTCATGCTGGCCACATGACCCGGAAGCTGTACGCCTGCTCCCTCGGCCAATAAAGTAAGATGAGCGCCGCAACCCCAGAGTCAGTCACGACTGGACCTAATGGTCAGGGGTCCCTTTACCTTTTTAGACTGGATGCCAGATTCCGAACCCAGCTTCCTGTGTTCAGGAATTCACCTGGGGTGATGGGTCATTAGGAGAAGAAAAACAAAAAAAACCATGACAACCATTAGGAAAGTGAAAGAGAGGGGGCTCTGCACCAGACAGCGAATGGGAGGGAATCCTCGCTCAACTCAGAGTTAGTATGGGGGGGAAAAACGCAGAGTTTGAGGCAGAGCTGAGAGTTGGCTGGAATGTGACCAGTAGGATAGAGAGGGTCAGAGCAACGTCTGATTTCTGTTTGAATCCAAGGCTGTGGCTGTGGGAGAAACAGGACCCCTTTGAGTTGTCAAGGCTGTGAACCTCTCCATCACAGACTCAAGTTTTATATATGTATAAATACACCATATATCCTAAAGAGAAAGACGCCTAGGACCCTTGTACCTATGGGACCACCTCTCCTGGTATGTCCCACAGAGGACCTTACGGTCTTCAAATAAAAACATCTTGGAGGTCCCGGGCCACAGGGAGGTTAGGCACGCCTCAACCAGAGCCAGGGCTTTTTCGGCCGTGGCCCTGATAATAATAATATTAGCCACCAACTGACTGGGTTGCCCCAGCCACTCTGGGCAAATGAACCCCTGGATTCACTTAAAGAATAAAGAAATTGGTTGTTATATTGATATATTGGACACTTTTCAATTTCTAGTATGTGAAGGTTAATCTTAGGGACAAGTTACTTAATCTTCTTAGAAGATCAACCATTTCACATCTGACTTCGTTCAGAACTCTTGGGTGGCTGCCATCTGGACCTGATGATTTGTCTTTTTTATTTTATTTTGTTAAAATGGCCTAGGACGTCATCTCCCTGTTGCCACTATTTGACTCCATGGAGGAGAGAGAATTATGTTTAACACATCACAATGCCTAACCTATAAATATCCTCTTTTACTCTTTTGCTATTCAAATGGAAGGGTACATTTTAGCAACAGTTCACGAAACAGCTGCTCAAAATGCATGCTTATAAGAATTTGCAGAATGGTCACACTGAGATGGTCAACTTCTATTGCAAACCATTCCACTTTAGATGTCAGGTTGGGCCCACACAAGTGAATACGGTAGTTCTTTGCTGCTAAAATCCCATTCACATAGAAAACTACTAGGAAGAAGAGGTCCCACTGAGTCTTCTCCCTGACATGCTAGCTTTTTGTGAGCAGGGACTTTTTGTATACTGGGGGTCCTGCACCCTGGACCCTTGGCACAGGTTTAAAATAGAGACCTAGGCCTATTTCAGGTGGAGAGTGGCATCAGTTGTTTTCAGAAAGTTAAAAGCAGTTTGAAAGAAGGATTATTGCTTGTATACCAATCCCACTTTCTTCCAAGCTAAACAAGTTTTGCAGGGGTTTCAACTGTCTGTAAAAGAAAGATGTATGTTCAGCATGAGCAGCACTGCCTCTCTTAAACTGGAAAATGCCTTAAAACCACATGATTAGCAGCAATAAAGGTTATTCCGGGTTTTGCAGCAACCAGCTGGAGGGCAATAGTCACATTGGCAAATCTATGAAATTCCCTGAACTTATTAACTGTTCTCAGTTGATGCCCGACCAGTTATGCATTTTACCCTGGCTGACTCTGCTGAACTGCTGAACTGCTGCAAAGGTCTCTTGTGTTTGCAGACTAAAGTGACTCCTTGTGCCTTTTTAATCCCCACCAAAAACTGTCCGATGAATCTGGCGCATAGCACAATAGATGGCAAAACAACTCATAATGACAGAACAAGCAACACTTAAGAAGTTTCTTCCATGGGTTCCTCCATGTTCATCTGCCCAAATTAATTTTTGGAAGTCAAATGCACATTTGCAACAAAATGAGTTGTAAAACAGGTTCACATCTTTTATCAATCAATCAATATGCACGTTTTTTGTAATCATCAAGTTGACACATTTTTACAACTAGATATCTGTGGCGCTGTGGTCTAAACCACTGAGCCTCAATGGACTTGCTGATCAGAAGGTTGGCGGTTCAGATCTGCACAATGGGGTGAGCTCCCATTGCTCTGTCTCAGCTTCTGAAAACCTAGCAGTTCAAAAGCACACCTGTGCAAGTAGATAAATAGGTGCCGCTGCGGCAGGAAGGTAAACAGCGTCTACATGTGCTCTGCTTTCCACCACGGTGTTCCGTTGCGCCAGAAGCTGTTATGCTGGCCACATAACCCGGAAAGCTGTCTGTGGACAAATGCCAGCTCCCTCGGCCTGAAAGCGAGATGAGCACCACAACCCCATAGTCTCCTTGGACTAGACTCAGCTGTCCAGGGGTCCTTTACCTTTACAAGTCAAAATCTCTAAGCATGATTGCAGCTCCCCATGTCTTGTGGTTAGATCTAATACCAAAACACATTAGGCCAGATTCGGCCAGCCAAATAGGTTGGGATTGCATGTTTCAGTCATAAGTAGGGAAATATGTAACAAGCTACAAGACCAGCACATTCAGTGGACAGATGGGACATTTGTCCCTGAATACACACTCACCGTGAACCGCCACAGTCCCCCAATGCCATCACTCCTCTCGAAGCAGGTGGGCTCCAGTCCTTCATCTAGGCAGCATTTGATGGATGCCAGTCCACTCACTCCTGCTCCAATAACTGCTACTGTTTTTACCATGGTCACCTAGAACAGGGGGAATTGTACAGATCCTTCCTCAGAACCAGTTAAAATCATCATCATCAACAACAACAAAAACACCTTCCCCCTTTATTTCATTAAAAAAACAGTACAATAAAACACAACTTCAGCACATTCCGTTTGCCCCAGTGATGCCCACCCACCATTTTGACTCATTTGGTGTACCAGTGTAAACTCCCCATGAACCACCTGCCCCTCTCTGTTTCCCCCCACCCCCAAGGACTACTTGAAATCATTGGGAACCAAGAAATCTAAAACAGATGAAATAGAAAAAAAGATAAAATAAGGGGAAGCAAAAATACAGAGAAGAGAAAAGAAAGCGTATCTCCTTTGCCATTTTATATGCAGTATGTTACGAGTCTCCAAAGACCCCCCCAAAGGAACTTGGGCTCCCATGCTAAATGCTTTTCCAAACCCCGACACAACTCACAACCAAAAAGCTCGCCCTTCTCTCCGTGAGCATTCACACACACCCTTGCAAACCGGGACCATACACTCACAGCATGAATGCAAAGTTTCCCCACTTCTGACTCTAAAACGACCAGCGATAGTTGGTATTCCCAGCCTGGCTAGGCTCCCAGTGAGCCAGCTTCCCACCACTGCAAACATGTCCTGCACCGTTTCTTTAAAAAACAAATTTTATTTAAAAAATTTCTGAGGTTACAAAAAGGTTATGTGCCCCTCTCTTTTCTTTTCAGGTCTTTTCTGCAGATCAGTTCCATTCGATGTGAGAAAAGGAGGACACAGCCACTGGAAACTGCCTCAAAAAGTCCACAGCAGAGCAAGGCTTGTACTCCCATCACATTTTTGGTATTAGGGTCAGGCTACCCCTACTCAAGCCCTAGAGATGCCATGGGCTTGCAGAAGCCCCTGTGGCTACAGGGCTTTGAAACACGAACATCTGTACAAGCAGCAGAGCTGCTTACACGAACCTTGCCCTTTCCTCCAGCTGCAGCCTGTTAGGGCTGTAACTGCAACAGAATGAGGATTTGGCAGATACAGACTCAATGAGTCTGGGGAAAGATGCTGCGATTCGCCCCCTTCCAATTCCAGCTCCACTTTCCCTTGTGTTGCCACTAGTATCACCTTACTTTTCCTTGTTTGCTGCTCCTCTTCTTCCAGTCCTGCCAGCTCCCTGTCCGCATGCAAGTGGGATTCACCAGAGAAGGCAAAACTTCTCCCTCTTAGCTTTGGAAATGTGGGAGGAGTTTATTTGAAAGCCAGGAGGCATGACATACATTATCTGGGCTGACTCTGGTCCTATATCCATTCCCTGTCCTCAGGGAAATGTTGGTTTGGATAGTAGCTCACTTCTGCCCTAAGTCGTGTTCTAGCGCTGTCATATTTTGAAGAGCAAAAAAGAGGGCAGATGTGCCGGGACACATTTATAGGTGGGCCGAGGGGGGAGGAGAGGGGGGAGGAAGAAAAAAAAAGCAGTACTAGTGTGTGACAAAAGGTGTATGGAAATATTTAATAATGGTAATAAAAATGAAAGTTAGAAATAAAAATGAGGGGGCAATAATTAAGAGGTGTCAGTGAAAGCAGAGTAGAAAGAGAAATGGAGAAGGGGATTAAAGAGAAAAGGAGGGGGGAATGGCTAAAAATATAAAAATGAACCAAAAAAAGCTGTATGTGTGTATATATAATCAGGATGAGGATGGTTATTGTCGTGTCTCGAGGTTGGAGCCGTTCCTGAGGGCTAGGATCGCATCATTGAGGGAAAGCTCTCGTCAACTCAGGCCTCCCCAACAGTGGCGGAGGAAGGGGGTGCGGTAGGCACGGTCTGCCCTAGGTGTCACTACTGAGGTGGGTGACTAAATGCCGGGCGGCACTCACCGCGGGGCCTGCAGCGCGCCCAAGCCATGCGTCTCTCCTGGAAGAGATGCGGTGGCTTCGGTGCGCGCAGGCTACATGCTGCCCAAACAGTCCGCCGACTGCCGACTGCCGCCCCTCCAGCTGTGGGGTGGCTGAGTGGGAGGAGGCAGGCAGACTCCCAAGGCCCTGCAGTGCACCCCGCCGCTGGGCACCCCGCCCCAGGCACCCGAGTGTTTTCCTCCGCCACTGCTCCCCTGTGGGTGCTGCCATTTTTAGTCTGCTCTGCACTCACCCACCTAAATAGATAAATAAATAAATGCGACCAAGCCAAGCAATCCAAGGCAAAACAAAACAAATTACTCATTGGTTGGGCATGGGGAGTGGGTCTGATCTGCAGCAGCAGGCTCCTGGGGCTTAGCTGTCCGGGGATCGATGCAGCAGCTGTGGTCCTGGGGGAACACGAGTGGCACTGTGGTCTAAACCACCGAGCTTCTTGGTCTTGCCAATCAGAAGGTCCTTGGTTCGAATCCCCACAACGGGGTGAGTTCCCATTGCTCTGTCCCAACTTCTGCCCTCCTAGCAGTTCTAAAGCACCCCCGAAAGTAGATAAATAGGTACCGCTGTGGCGAGAAGGTAAACGGTGTTTCCGTGCGCTCATGATGTTCTGTTGCACCAGAAGCAGTTTAGTCAAGCTGTCCGGAAAGCTGTCTGTGGACAAACGTCATCTCCATCGGCCTGAAGTGAGATGAGCGCTGCACCCCATAGTCGCCTTTGACTGGACTTCACCATCCAGGGGTCCTTTGCCTTACCTTTACCTGGGAGAAGCAGCACCAGGAGCCACCGTGCTCCCTCTGCCATACATCACAGGTCTCGGCTCTCGGTCCCTGGCTTTGTGGCACTGGGTTGGCAACCCTAGCTGTTCACATCTTTCTTTACTATGTCGTAGGACGTTGGTAGAAAATATAGATACATAAAATAAGTTATGGCATCTTTCTGTTTGTTTGCTTAAAGAAGGTAGAATTCCAGGAGGGCACTGAGTAATTTTTTTTCTTTCTGAAAATGGGGCGGTAGGCCAAATAAGTTTGAGAACCTCTAGGCTATATGATGGCAGCTACGGGGTGACATTTCAGAGGAAGTCTGGACACACATAATGAAGCATGTTTGACCAGACTGTTTTGCTAAATTGCCTGCCTCAGCAGCCCAATTCTGACCCTAAGGTGGATAAAATAGTAACTTGAGGTGGCAAGCTGGTCAAAGGCAATACAGTGGTACCTCGGGTTACAGACACTTCAGGTTACAGACTCCGCTAACCCAGAAATATTACCTCAGGTTAAGAACTTTGCTTCAGGATGAGAACAGAAATTGTGCTCCGGCGGCGCGGCAGCAGCAGGAGGCTCCATTAGCTAAAGTGGTACCTCAGGTTAAGAACAGTTTCAGGTTAAGAACAGACCTCCAGAACGAATTAAGTTCTTAACCTGTGGTACCATTGTATATATTAATTACCATACATTCTTTGCAGCATTTGACTCCCACTCCACCCCCCAAACCATTCGCTTTATCCTACATTTGGACCCAGCTCTCCTTTGTTCAGGTTTGCTAGGCTTTGAGTGAACAAAATACGATGCATTTCTTGGCTGTGCGTTTGGTATGTCTTGGCCTCATCTTTGAGCTAAAAGTTCAGAACTTTTAGAAGGGGAATTTATGGTGAAAAAGGCAAAGCAAATTTACTCTATGGCAGATGTTTATGTTGACCTTAGCAGCCTTCTCTAAATCAAGGAAGGTTTCTACTAGGGTACTACAGGACTCCTCTGATTCAGTGGTTGAGAATGAGCTGAGACTATAGCGGCAAGAGTCTTATTAGCACAAGGATGGAAGAATGAGGAAATCCCAACGAAAGAACAGTGGCAAGAAAAACTGATTTGGAACTGATCAAATTGACATATAAACTATGTGAGGACAATTGGGACTTCAAAGAAGATTGGGAACTTTTTACAAATTATTTGAAAAAAAACAACAAAATGACTTGGACTCCTTGGCAGGTTTTGAGTAAACATCCACAAGTTTATTAATAGAATATATGACAGATAAGGTAATGATATGTACAATTCTTAACATGCAGAGAATAACAAGTGCAAACAAATCATACCTCCCTTTCAAATCAGAACCAGTGAAGGCGGTGAAGGTCCTGTGTGAGTGTCTGGAGGCGGTTGGAGGATGGATGGCGGCTACCAGATTGAGGTTGAATCCTGACAAGACAGAAGTACTGTTTTGGGGGGACAGGAGGCGGGCAGGTGTGGAAGACTCCCTGGTCCTGAATGGGGTAACTGTGCCCCTGAAGGACCAGGTGCGCTGCCTGGGAGTCATTTTGGACTCACAGCTGTCCATGGAGGCGCAGCTCAATTCTGTGTCCAGGGCAGCTGTTTACCAGCTCCATCTGGTATGTAGGCTGGGACCCTATCTGCCTGCGGACTGCCTCACCAGAGTGGTGCATGCTCTGGTTATCTCCTGCTTGGACTACTGCAATGCGCTCTATGTGGGGCTACCTTTGAAGGTGACCTGAAAACCACCAGATGTCAAAGAGAACAACAACTACCAGACTTTTAGAAGACATCTGAAGGCAGCCCTCTTTAGGGAAGCTTTTAATGTTTGATGTATTATGGTATTGTAATATTTTTTTGGAAGCCGCCCAGAGTGGCTGGGGAATATCATCATCATCATCATCAGAGAAGGGAGCTGAGGGAAGTCTCGGGAGGGAACGAGAGGGAGGGATGGGGAAGGGGGGATAAAAAGGGGAAGAAAATAATGCAATTGATTACTTGGATGGATAATTTGTTTTGTTGAAATTGTTTAATAGAAATATATTTTAAAAAGAGAAAGAATGAGCTGAGATTCACTCTGGGCCAATTCAGACCTGACCCTTGAATCCAAATCAGAATTCAGAAATCCAAATGGGAAACCAAAATGTCTGTAACTTTTTTTCTAACACAATGAAGGAATACACGATTTTGGACAAGTTCTTGTTGTAGGGCTTCCAGTGAAATCTATTTCCGTGTTTGGGCATCCAGTAACTAATTCTATGTATCAAGTTTCATATCAATCAGAACATTAACGGAAGAGATATGCATGAAAACCCTGAGCACTATCCCAGGAAACCTCAGCTTCCCTCACTTCCAGTTGTGGCTTTCCAGCTGAGAATGAATCTTTCCTTCCTTATGCAAAAGTTCAAATCTGTCCACTTGTTTTTCAGTAAGCATTGTTTGATTATTCAATTTTAATTTCCACACCACTTAATATATTAAAAATGTCTCCAAGCAGAGGACAAAAAAGAAGCAACGACATGCAACTCAAACAAAATATTACAAAAATATTACAGTTACATATGAAAAAGTTACATTAATACAAAGTTACTAATATATATAAATAAATATAATTTCATTTTCCTTCTGACGTACCCACCCTCTCAGCCTCCAGGTTCACACCCAGGGTCCAAACAAATTTTCCGCTCACCCACAAAAGTCTCACAATGAGAAGATTTCCTGGGAACAGCGGACATCACCTTAGTGTCTCGCTCTGAAATTGCTTTTTATGGAAAGGGCTCAAGGTACGTGATGCTCAGGTTGCCTACAGCTGTGTTCCAGGTGCAGCAAGTTTGTTGAGGTTCCAGGTGGTCCAAAGGATGGGGAAAGGTTCCCCCTCCACTCACAGCTCTTCCTTCACCCTCTGTCATCTCCTCCTCCTCTTCCTCCTCCAGCCACACACTACCACCCAAACATACATACTTCACTAAATTAGTGATTAAAAACAACAACATAGAAACACCAAAGCCATTTAACCTCTTCATGAGGACTTACTGTTCAACAAGATATCAATAGCTTGACTTTAACATTTAATGTTAAACGGCCTCGGTCCACTATACCTGAAGGAGCGTCTCCACCCCTATGGTTCTACCCGGACACTGAGGTCCAGCTCTGAGGGCCTTCTGGTGGTTCCCTCACTGCGAGAAGCCAAGTCACAGGGAACCAGGCAGAGGGCCTTCTCGGTAGTGGCACCCGCCCTGTGGAACAGCCTCCCACCAGATGTCAAAGAGAAGAACAACTACCAGGCTTTTAGAAGACATCTGAAGGCAGCCCTGTTGAGGGAAGCTTTTAATGTTTAACAGACTACTGTACTTTAATACTTTGTTGGAGGCCACCCAGAGTGGCTGGGGGAACCCAGCCAGATGGGCAGGGTATAAATAATAAATTATTATTATTATTATTATTATTATTATTATTATTATTATTATTTATTAATTATTATAATGTGTACAGAATTACACAACCATATCCACTAAAACCCACTAAAAGGTTGCCCTGATGGAAAAGGAGAAGGCAACAGTCACCAGGCCCTTTGGGAAAGGTAAGAATGTGTAGTTACTCCCTGCCACACACACACATACACACCCCAGCTCTTCAGAATGATCTAGTCAGCAAATCACAATGCCAATGAGAGGTTTTTATCCCATTTTTGCTTCCAGGGAGAAGCATCAGGCATGTGACTTTTGCTGTTCTGTGCATGACATATTAATTCAATACATGTTCAAGCCTTTGGCACCAAGAACATGGCTGGGAGTTTATTTTTATCAATGCTCCTTTATTTTCTCTATCATTCTAGTTGTACTCTCTGCTGCCATTGAACCGTCAAACAAGCAAATAAAAAACACCCCACACATCTAAATAAAGCTTGTGACAGAAAAACTGAAGGGCTTGATGGCCAAGAGAAAGACAAGTTCTCAAAGCACTTACATCCCAGTAGTCTTTCTGAGTTCAGTGTTGCTACTCTGGTGTAAGGAGTAGCTTGACATTACCAGGCCCAGTTACATAAACTAGGGCTAGTAAACAAAAATGTTCCCTCTATCCTAATTAGATGCAGACATTTCCCTTGCGGAGACTTACATCTTCTGGAATGAAGTTCAGAACATTTTTTGGAAACATTAAAATCGTTTGTTTCCAGCTTTTTTTGGACTACTCTTTATTTATCATCATAACCCATAGAAATTGGATATTAGACTGTAGAGGAAGCCTGGGAAATGGACTCACTTTCTGCATGGTTCGTCCACTAAACTGGTTTTGACCAGGGCTACTTTAAAAGCAGAGACATCACCTTGCCAACAAAGGTCCGTATAGTTAAAGCTATGGTTTTCCCAGTAGTGATGTATGGAAGTGAGAGCTGGACCATGAAGAAGGCTGATCGCTCAAGAATTGATGCTTTTGAATTATGGTGCTGGAGGAGACTCTTGAGAGTTCCATGGACTGCAAGAAGATCAAACCTATCCATTCTGAAGGAAATCAGCCCTGAGTGCTCACTGGAAGGACAGATCGTGAAGCTGAGGCTCCAATACTTTGGCCACCTCATGAGAAGAGAAGACTCCCTGGAAAAGAACCTGATGTTGGGAAAGATGGAGGACACAAGGAGAAGGGGACAACAGAGGATGAGATGGTTGGACAGTGTTCTCGAAGTTACCAGCATGAGTTTGACCAAACTGTGGGAGGCAGTGGAAGACAGGAGTGCCTGGCATGCTCTGGTCCATGGGGTCACGAAGAGTCGGACACGACTAAACGACTAAACAACAACAACAACTTTCATGGAGCTTGTGGCTCTGCACAACTCCTCCAACCACACTGGCTTGACCAACATTTCCAATTCCAAGAGCTGTGCTGAGTACCTTTGAAGACCTGAAAGGACCAAGTTGCTTGAAGAACCATCTCCTCCCACATGATCCTATCTATCTACTCAAGCTTTTGAAGAAGTCTCTGCTCTGCATGTCCCATCATCGCCATCAAAGGTGTAGTTGGTGGGCATGTGAAGGAGAAGCTTCTCTGTCATGCCACTGAAGTTGTGGGACTTCCTGTACCTGGAGATTAGATTGGTCCCATTTCTCATCTCATCTAGATTCCTGGTGAAAGTTACAACTTTAGTCTGTTTGGCTTTTTAACTATTTGTTGCTAACTCATGCTGCTTTGTTATCTGAATTGTAGTGTTGAGGGAGTTGGAGAGGGCAAGACTTATTAGGAACAGTTGAAAGAGCTGGGTATTTTTAGCCTGGGAAAGAGGAGACTGAGAGGAGATATGACACCCATCTTCAAATATCTCAAGGGCTGGCACATGGAGGATAACAACAACAACAACAACAACAATTTATTATTTATTTTCTACCCCACCCATCTGGCTGGGCTTCCCCAGCCACTCTGGGTGGCTTCCAACAAAATATTAAAATATAGTAATGGATCAAACATTAAAAGCTTCCCTAAACAGGGCTGCCTTCAGATGTCTTCTAAACATCTGGTAGTTGTTCTCTTTGACATCTGGTGGGAGGGCATTCCACAGGGCGGGTGCCACTACCGAGAAGGCCCTCTGCCTGGTTCCCTGTAACTTGGCTTCTCACAGTGAGGGAACCGCCAGAAGGCCCTCGGCGCTGGACCTCTGTAGATCCATGGGTGTGGAGACGCTCCTTCAGGTATACTGGGCTGAGGCCGTTTAGGGCTTTAAAGGTCAGCACCAACACTTTGAATTGTGCTTGGAAACGTACTGGGAGCCAATGTAGATCTTTCAAGACCGGTGTTATGTGGTCTCTGTGGCCGCTTCCAGTCACCAGTCTAGCTGCCGCATTCTGGATTAGTTGTAGTTTCCGGGTCACCTTCAAAAGTAGCCCCACATAAAGCACATTGCAGTAGTCCAAGCGAGAGATAACTAGAGCATGCACCACTCTGGTGAGGCAGTCTGCGGGCAGGTAGGATGGAGCAAGGTTGTTTTCTCCTGCTCTAGAGGGTAGGACCCAAACCAATGGATTCAAGTTACAAGGAAGGAGATTCCAACTAAGTATCAGGAAAAACTTTCTGACAGGAAGTGGCACGTTCTCCCTCCAGAGGTGGTAGATTCTCCTTCCTGTCAATATTTTCATACTCTCCCGTTGCTGGATGTGTGATTGTTACATCACATGTCTGTGTTTACCTTCCATGCTTGGAAAGTGTGGGAAACGGAAGCCAGTTCTTTCTCTTCCGTTGTATTGTACTTCCTTCCTTCTCTCTCTCTCTGTTGGAGAAGATGTGAGAGGACACCATGATTGCTTTGTCCTGTATATATTGCTTAATAAATGACTTAGATGCCACACCTCATAGCCTCAGCTTCCAACTTTACTCTGCTATTTGAGGGTGCACATATTTTGGGATATGTGTCACTGCTGCGCAATGGGACTGAAGAGGTATGACCGTTCCGTGCTGCGTTCCAGAGGAAGATGCTCGGAGATGCTTATCTCGATCTGGGGGCTATGTGGTGCCCCCCGGCACTTCCTTGGAGGTTTTTAAACAGAGGTTATAGGCCATCTGCAGGGATTCTTTAGCTGTGATTCCTGCATGGCAAAGGGTTGGAACAGAGGACCATTTTGGGTCACTTCCAGCACTGCAATTCTATGATTAGTCTGTTGTATAGCTTTTTTCTTTTTCTAACCATATGTTATTAGCCACTTCTGAGCATCTCATTATGGCCATTCTGAACCCTTTTGTTCCTCTACCCAAAATCTCCTTTAACCTAAACAACTTTGCAACAGTTTGCAGCCATGCCTTCTTTCACCATACTTGGATGGGAGCTGTTAGCATAAGTTCAGAAGTGTTTCCAGTTGAGCAACCACCCCCAGTCAAGGTTTGGAACATGCCCATCTTCTTGTTTTTGAAGAATAGGCACATCGGTGCAAATAGGAGTCACAGAACCCAACATTTGTGTGTGTCTCTTTCTGAAAGGTATTGGAAAATGAGCATTAAACCTGCTGCATCTCAAGCCAAATGGACATTTTTGTAAAGTCAACTGGCCAACATTAATGCTGAAGTACAGGAAGAAACATCACGGACAGAATAATTGCCACACGCAGGAAGAATAAGGACATAGTTTGAGTGCCTCACCTGTAGTTTCATAAATCACTTAATGTGTCAACACAAATTGAAGTTGTATATGGGATTGTTATCTTGACTGGAGTGTAATTGAAATTAATAAGAATTTGGAATGCAGAAATAAAGCACATCACCAAACCATCAATTCTAGCACATGGGGGGCCACCTAAATTATATAATTCGGCATCTGAATTATTGATATTAGCAATTGTATTATAATTTGGCATTGTTATAATGAGGCTATTAAAAGGCAAAGGTAAAGAGACCCCTGACCATTAGGTCCAATCGTGACCAACTCTGGGGTTGTGGCGCTCATCTCGCTTTATTGGCCGAGGGAGCCAGCGTACAGCTTCCGGGTCATGTGGCCAGTATGATGAAGACGCTTCTGGCGAACCAGAGCAGTGCACGGAAACGCCATTTGCCTTCCCGCCGGAGCAGTACCTATTTATCTACTTGCACCTTGATGTGCTTTCGAACTGCTAGGTGGGCAGGAGCAGGGACCGAGCAATGGGCGCTCACCCCATCGCAGGGATTTGAACCACCGAGCTTCTGATCAGCAAGTCCTAGGCTCTGTGGTTTAACCTACAGCACCACCCGTGTCCCCTGGTCCCGTGTACTAGTCCCTAAAACAGGGGTGCAAAAATGAATAGCACAGCTATAAATTGCTCATCCACAGCAATCCATGCTTGCCAACTTCCGTCAGGTGGTGGATATAA
This sequence comes from Podarcis melisellensis, assembly GCF_964234715.1. Classification (NCBI taxonomy): domain Eukaryota; kingdom Metazoa; phylum Chordata; class Lepidosauria; order Squamata; family Lacertidae; genus Podarcis; species Podarcis melisellensis. Next base: position 88,885,841 of record NC_138538.1, on the reverse strand, counting down.
GGCACCATTATAAGCTAGCAAATGGTCAGTTATTTTGTTTACGTCTTTAACAACATGGGGGCAATTCGATTCCACAAGTCTTTGATTACACGCTGGAGCAGGTTAAAGATAATATGTGAAAACCAATCCACGAAACATGTGATTTGACCCATAAAATGTCCTTCTTTTTTGGGGGGGGGTGTAGGTATTCAATAAAAAAAATGGTCTCGCATTGCTTGCAGACATGAACTTATTTATACTTCCCCAAAACTAAAATTACTCAATTATGGGTTTAACCGAGTTAATACAATTAATTGTGGGAGCTAATTGCTAGGTGTGGTAGAAATTATAGGTGGCCATTGGGGCAGTTAGCAATTACTCCGTTGTGACTATGTGCTTGGTGATTATATCTCAGCTGTGTTGTGAATAGATCCCATGAATAAAATAATCTTGCAAAAGCAGCAGTTTACAGCAGACAGATCTGACCTCTGCTGCTCTGCAAAGGGGTTTTGGAAAGGGAAACATAAAATCAAACAAACATGGAGTTTCATGTGCAAAAAGCAGGGAGCTGAACTGCTAAGGACTAAGTTGCTCAAACACCAAGATAGGAATCACCACATTTTAGCCTTAATTGTATTGTGGATAGGCTGTGGCAAGATACTCAGTTGTGAGAGGAAGGCACTGTCTCTGTCTCTGTCTCTGTCTCCCTCTCTCCTCCCTCTCTCTCTCTCTCTCTCTCTCTCTCTCTCTCTCTCTCTCTCTCTCTCTCTCTGTGTGTGTGTGTGTAAGAGAGAGAGATTTTCTTTGCAAAGCATCTACAAAGGCATATGCAAAATACATGCAAGACAACATGCCACTTATGATTTCTTTTCCAGTGGTATGTTGTAATGTTTTCTGAAGCCTGTTTTTTGTGCTTAGCATTGAGAACCACAGCAGAATTGGAGCTTTACAATGGTGCTGCTGCTCAAGGTCCCTAAATTGGGAGCAATGGCAGTAAATGTCACAGTTATATGCAGATGTGTCTATTGTATATGTAGCACCAATCACTAAACATGCAGAAAAATGAAGCATCGCCACCTGCAAGCAGAGATGGTGGCTTTCCAAAGCTGTGTACAGCATGTTCTGATCTTCTTTGTCCTTAAAGCAGAACACCTAGCCAGCAAGTCAATAACCTCCTGGGCATGCTTCAAAATTTGTTTGTTTGTTTGTTTGTTTGTTTTTGCCTGGAACACCTATGCTTGAGTGCAAATTAATTTGTAAATGAATTGGCTCTGTAATATATGACTTAATCTACAGACTCATTCACATTACCATTATTCAAAATACTGTCATCAATGTAATTTGACTTTTCGAGCTGTGGATGTATGAGTTTTCTCTTAATCCTGGGAGCAATTCAGTACTGGGCCAATTCAGTAAACGTGCAATCAAATATAAATTTCAAAGTTATTTCGGCAGACGTAAATCTCTCTCTCTTTTTAAAAACACTTGACCAAGATTTGACAATGTCAAACCGTATAACTGTCACATCTGAGCAAATTGCGGCAGAGGCACCAAGTGTTGGTTCCTACATCTGATCTCTGCCTGGCCACAAACCACCAACTCTCTGTGTCAGACTTAAGAGTTCCTGGAAAACGATTGCAAGCATTTTTCAATGGACATAAGTTAAAGGTGTATGTCTATGTGGCCAACTGAATGCTACAAAACAGTGTGCAAATGTTTGTGTTCTCTAGAACTCTTTTATCAGGCTGGCTATTAACAACGAAAGCGGGGATTTTTCAACAGAAAGAGCTGGAGCCCAATCAGTTGTGGATCTCAGGCGACACCTTGTGGAAGGCAGAAGAATGGAGGGGTTTAATGCTCAAGCCCTTCTCTGGGCCTGGACCTGTGGCGCTCGTGAGAACTGTAATTCTCTGAAGAGTGTAGAAGCAGCTCTTAGAGAATTCTCAGTTCCTTCCTGCAAAGGAGGATGCAGAGACCAACTTTTGCGCCTCTCCCATTCTGCACATTTCGTCCTCTCTAACTTTCAAGCTTGGGGCTTGCAGAGCGTCCTGCAACCAGCTTATCATTGGGCATTTGGGATGTGCGTCGCAAAGCGCTATGCTCTGACACATGGCAACCACCTGCTGTCATTATGACATCAGATGATCATGACACCAGGAGATTGACAAGTGTGTGCTCCCCCTCCCCCCTTGGTTCAAGGAAATATAAGGAGGAATTCGGCATTCCGCTCTTAGAAAGGTCTGTCTGTGTAGGCACTGCTGCTTGGCCAATGGAACAATCTCCCCTCTGCTCCCCTGCATGCTATCCTGGGATTCTCCTCACACACACACACCAAGTCATTTTGGGCCACGGGGGGGGGGCAGAAAGTGGGGAGAGGTGGCACTGCTCTAGCACAGTGTCTTTGTGTGGGCATCTGCTAAGCAGGGCTAGCAAGCTGAATCTGGCCCCATGTAAAGGTAAAGGTAAGGCGCTCATCTCGCTTTACTGGCCGAGGGAGCCGGCGTACAGCTTCCAGGTCACAGGGCCATCATGACTAAGCCGCTTCCGGTGAACCAGAGCAGCGCACAGAAACGCCATTTACCTTCCCGCCGGAGCGGTACCTATTTATCTACTTGCACTTTGATGTGCTTTCGAACTGCTAGGTGGGCAGGAGCAGGGACCGAGCAACGGGCACTCACCCCGTTGTGGGGATTCGAACCACCGAGCTTCTGATCAGCAAGTCCTAGGCTCTGTGGTTTAACCTACAGCACCGCCCGTGTCCCCTGGTCCCGTGTACTAGTCCCTAAAACAGGGGTCAGCAAACGTTTTCAGCAGGGGGCCGGTCCACTGTCCATCAGTCCTTGTGGGGGGTCACACTATATTTTTTGGGGGGGGGGAATGAAAGAATTCTAGTGCCCCACAAATAACCCAGAAATGCATTTTAAATAAAAGCACACATTCCACTCATGTAAAAACACCAGGCAGACCCCACAAATAACCCAGATATGCATTTTAAATAAAAGGACACATTCTACTCATGTAAAAACACGCTGATTCCTGGGCCGGATTTAGAAGGCAATCGGGAATCCATGGGCCAGATTTAGAAGGCAATCGGGCCTGATCCAGCCCCCGGGCCTTAGTTTGCCTAAAGGGACCCCTGACCATTAGGTCCAGTCATGACCGACTCTGGGGTTGCGGCGCTCATCTCACTTTACTGGCTGAGGGAGCCGGCGTACAGCTTTCGGGTCATGTGGCCAGCATGACTAAGCCACTTCTGGCGAACCAGAGCAGCGCACGGAAATGGCGTTTACCTTCCCGCCGGAGTGGTACCTATTTATCTACTTGCACTTTGACATGCTTTCGAACTGCTAGGTTGGCAGGAGCAGGGACCGAGCAACGGGAGCTCACCCCGTCACGGGGATTCGAACCGCCGGCCTTCGGATCAGCAAGTCCTAGGCTCTGTGGTTTAACCCACAGCGCCACCCGCATCCCTTAGTTTGCCTATCCATGCCCTAAAAGCTTGCCCATCCCTGCTTGATATCTTACCGATAATATTTCATTTCATGCACTTCAGTAAACAGTCACTGTGATTAGCTCAGCATATTATATGTTTTATTTCTTAGAAATTCAACAAGCATCCAGTTTTGACATTTCTCCGTCTCACAGAAGCTTAAGCTGCTAGAGTTTCCCAGGGCCTTGTGGCATCTTAAAAGACGGGCAGATTTATTGTGTTATAAGCTGTTGTAGACTGACAGCTGCATGAATAAAATATTAACGTGGCTATTGCTCTGTAATTTCAAAAACTGTTTATCCTCACTTCTCAGCAGTTCACAAGCCTGATCTGTGCAGGAAAAGATGGGGGCTTTTTATTATCTTCTATCATAACAGGGTTTGATTTCCTTTGGAACTTTTGAATGTGAGAGTCCTCAGAATAGGGTGCTGAACACATTGAGAGAGCCAGGCTGAGAGGGAAAATGATGAAAAAATGTTATTTATTAGGACAGAGTGACTTTTGCAGCTGTTGTGAAAGTTGCAAAATAACGAAGCACGGGACAGAGGGAGAAATTTCTGGAACCACAATGGGATATCAGCTCCGCCCAAGGCATGATGGATAACAGCAACAACCAGGAAAAGGCAAACGTAACATTTTACATGGACAGGAAGAAACACCATGGACAGAATAACTGCCACACACAGGAAGAACAAGGATTATAAAACTTGTAGTTTTATAAATCATTTAATGTGTCAGCACGAATAGAAGTTATTAATATTGCAGTTGTTGTATAAGGGAATGTAATTAAAATTAATAAGATTTTGGAATAAAGAAAATCATCAAACCATCAATTCTAGCATGCGGGTGGGTCACCTTATCTAAATTATATAATTTGGTATTTGAACAATTGGCATTAGTAAACGGGTATTGTTATAATGAGGCTATGATTGGACTGTAATTGAAAACTAATAAAAATTATTATTAAAAAAAAGAACAAAAGCAAAAAAGAAGTGCAAGTATTATCCTGAATATGCCTGTGAGGACAGAGTCCCCTTGGTTGTGTGAATGTTAACAAGCAGACTAGTGTAAGGGAGAAGACGTGGGGGGAGGGAATTCTGGGGAACTCATTGCACGATCTGCTTGCTGCTGAACAAGCTAGAGTTAACGTGTAACAGATTCTGCTCTCTTTAAAGCCACACCTGTTCTTTCCAGCATCCTAGATGTGTGCCAGCTACAAGGGTGTGGAGGTACAATGGTGCCTCGCAAGACGAAAAGAATCCGTTCCGCCAGTCTCTTCGTCTTGCGGTTTTTTCGTCTTGCGAAGCAAGCCCATTAGCGGCTTAGCGGATTAGCACTATTAGCGGCTTAGCGGGCTTAGTGAATCAGCTGTTAAGCGGCTTAGGGGATCAGCTGATAAGCGGCTTAGCGGATCAGCTGATAAGCGGCTTAGCGGATCAGCTGTTAAGCGGCTTAGCGGCTTAGCGGATCACCTGATAAGTGGCTTAGCGGCTTGGGGAAAAGGGGGGGGAGGGAAAAAACCCGCAGGAACTCGCAAGACATTTTCGTCTTGCGAAGCAAGCCCATAGGAATTTCGTTTTGCGAAGCACCTCCTAAACGAAAAACCCTTTCGTCTAGCGGGTTTTCTGTCTTGCGAGGCATTCGTCTTGCGGGGCACCACTGTACAAGGAAATGGGTTCCCCTCTGGCTCCAATCTACAGGTAAGCTACTAGGATGGCAAAGATGGCCAAACAGCCAAGCACTTTGATGAAGAAACAAGGCGACGAAGACAGACTGGTGCCCATGCAACTCTGCAGGCCTCGGGTCTTGGTGGCCTTGACAATCCTCTCCTTCTGGGTCAGGATGGCGTTTCTGGCCCCCTCCCACTTTCCAGGCCCCGTCAGACGGAACTGCGCCGGAGAGCAGGGCCCAAAGAACACCTCCCAGGCCAGCTTTGGGTCCGTCAGGATGAGACGCGGCAGGTTGGGCTTCACTCCCGACAGGGATGCCAGTTCGTCCATGTGATCAACATACTGCACCTGCAGCATGGTGTGCTGGCTTGGCACATATCTAAGGAGAGAGGGGGGAATTAGCAGGCATTAGTTAGACCCCAAGGAGACCTTAGGGATGCGGGTGGCGCTGTGGGTTAAACCACAGCGCCTTGGACTTGCCGATCACAAGGTGGGTGGTTCGAAACCCCAGGACGGGGTGAACTCCCGTTGCTCAGTTCCAGTTCCTGCCAACCTAACAGTTCGAAAGCACATCAAAGTGCAAGTAGATAAATAGGTACCGCTCCAGCAGGAAGGTAAACGGCATTTCCGTGCATTGCTCTGGTTCGCCAGAAGCGACTTAGTCATGCTGACCACATGACTTGGAAGCTGTACGCTGGCTCCCTTGGCCAATAAAGCGAGATGAGCGCCGCAATCCCAGAGTCGGTCATGACTGGACCTAATTGTCAGGGGTCCCATTACCCTTTACCTTTAAGGAGACGTTAAACCAGCGGTTCTCAACCTGTGGGTCCCCAGATGTTGTTGGATTACAACTCCCATCATCCCTGAGCTCTGGCCTTGCTAACTAGGGATGATGGGAGTTGTAGTTCAACAACATCTGGCTGCCTTAACCCAGTGTTCCCCAACCTTGGGCCTCCAGCTGTTTTTGGACTACAACTCCCATCATCCCTCGCTAGCAAGACCAGTGGTCAAGGATGATGGGAATTGTAGTCCAAAAACAGCTGGAGGTCCAAGGTTGGGGAACACTGCCTTAAACCATGGGTAGGCAAACTAAGGCCCGGAGGCCAGATCCGGCCCAATCACCTTCTAAATCCAGCCCGCGGATGGTCTGGGATTCAGCATGTTTTTACATGAGTAGAATGTGTCCTTTTATTCAAAATGCATCTCTGGGTTATTTGTGGGGCATAGGAATTCGTTCATCTCCCCCCAAAAAATATAGTCCGGCCCCTGACAAGGTCTGAGGGACAGTGGTCTGGCCCCCTGCTGAAAAAGTTTGCTGACCCCTGCCTTAAATGCAGCTCCAGCTTGGTCTTCCTACAGCCACCCCCTCTCCCCTTTGCCATGTTTGGCGCATTTGGCTGCTTTTAATCCCAGGGAGCAAGACTCATCATTTCCAGTGGCAACACACTCACTACTTCTGCGAGAGGCTTCAGGACAGAACTGCAGGGTTCCCTTTCCTGTGGATGGGAGAGCATTGGAGACTTATCTTCTCTTGTGGATATTTGCTTTGTTTACAAATATCCAGGCTGGGCAGAGGCTGCACATCTTAGCAGGCAACAAAGTTGGTACCGTATTTTTCACCCTATAAGATGCACCAGACCACCCTATAAGACGCACCAGACCCTATAAGACGCACCACCTAGTTTTTGGAGGAGGAAAACAAGGAAAAAAATATTCTGAATCTCAGAAGCCAGAACAGCAAGAGGGATCGCTGGGCAGTGAAAGCAGCAATCCCTCTTGCTGTTCTGGCTTCTGGGATAGCTGCGCAGCCTGCATTCTCTCCATAAGACACACACACATTGCACCTTTTTAGGAGGGGAAAAGTGAGTCTTATAGAGCAAAAAATACGGTAATTCTGCATCAGGTCACCAAAGAGCAACTGTGGACTGGAAGGATGCTTCAGCCTCAGTCAACTCACTGCTCTTTCTGCTTCCCTGACTCCTAGTTGAAAGGGGAAACTAGCCCCAAACTGTTCCTCTGCCCCACATCCTATTGCTCAAGCGTTACTAGTCTTCCCACATTGGTGGTCAAAGGTCACACACTTGCCACCCTATTCAAACACTGGGGGAATCCTGCAGGGGGAAAAGTTTGTACACTGGCACAAATATTGCTTTTCTGCCGCATTTTATCAATGTGCATGTTCCCACCAGCAATGTAGAGGTGAAAAACGACATGAGCTAATGGGAAGCTCTGGCAAACGGCACATTTGAAGAACACTCTACAAAGCTAGAAATGAGACTCAAGCTTCCAAGACCATGAAAATTAGCATGCTGAAGTCCCAGGAGAAATCAACATCCCTCACTGTAAGTATGGAAAGATGGCACAACCTACCGTTTCTCATTATACTTGACCTTCTCGGTAATGTCAGCCATCATTTCATCCTCTGAAGGCAACTTGAGCAGGCCTGAAAAATAACACACACATATGTAAGTATTATTTGTTTCGCAATTGTTTCGCAGTTCTCTTTCTCCTGACCAAGAATGCAAAAAGCTGCTCATTCCTTCCTGTCCTGTTGGGTAAAACTCTGGTTCAAGCCCTGGTCTCCTTGCCTACTGCCAGTGGCGTAGAGTGGGGGGTGCAAGGGGGTCTGGCCGCACCAGGCGCAACATCTGGGGATTAGGGTTAGGGGGCACAAATCCACGGGTTAAAGTAAAGTAAAGGTACCCCTGCCCGTACGGGCCAGTCTTGACAGACTCTGGGGTTGTGCGCCCATCTCACTCAAGAGGCCAGGGGCCAGCGCTGTCCGGAGACACTTCCGGGTCACGTGGCCAGCGTGACATCGCTGCTTTGGCGAGCCAGAGCCACACACGGAAACGCCGTTTACCTTCCCGCTGGTAAGCGGTCCCTATTTATCTACTTGCATCCGGAGGTGCATTCGAGCTGCTAGGTTGGCAGGCGCTGGGACCGAGCAGCGGGAGCGCACCCCGCCGCAGGGATTCGAACCGCTGACCTTTCGATCGGCAAGTCCTAGGCGCTGAGGCTTTAACCCACAGCGCCACCTGTGTCCCCACCCGGGTTAGGGGGCGCAAATTACTTGCCTTGCCCCAGGTGCTGACAACCCACGCTACGCCACTGCCTACTGCAACCTCTCTCTTAACTCAGTCCTCTCCCAGACACACACATGGTTGGATTAGAAGCCACCTTTTCACACTCATGAGAATCCACCCATAATTCTTTGTTGTTCCAGCATGGATCAGGGAGTTCATTATACAGAACAGAGCCCAAGCTGGAGACCTTAGCAGAGCAGTAGCTCGGGAATGCCCAGTGTACTCCTCTCTTCCTTACCCTTGAAGATTCTCGTGGCCCAGCGAGCTTGGAGTTCAGCTATTGGCATGATGGCTCCTAAAGGTTGGAGGAGGCCAATGATTGCCAGTGTGGGCTTTTCCAGCTGTGGTGGGAAGACAAACTTATATAGCGGGATCCAATTGTCCCTTGTCTGGATGACTCCCTCCTCAACAAAGGCAAATGAGTAGTTGTATCCTGTGGCAAAGATCACCACGTCAATGTCTTCCTCTCTGCTGCCATCTTCAAATATCACTCCTCTCTCAGTGAACTCCTTCACGTTGGGCTTCATGAGCACCCTGCCAGAAATTATGGCGTTCGGAAGGTCGTCAGCTGCAATGGGATACCTACTGAGGAACCTACGGGGCAAAGAAGGAAAGAGACCTTGAAGTGCTGCAACCTCTGGGTGGGTTGTTCTGTGCTTGCAGAAATTTATTAAGATTTATTCCTTGGCTGTTTGCCAACCTCCAGTGTGCATGGCTCTTTACGGAGCACAAGGGGAGAAGCCTTTGCTTCTCTGTGTGTATGTGTCAGAGACTGGAGTGAGGAGGAACGACGGGGACCACCACCCCTTCCTGAATCTTCCCAAGAAGAGGAGGACAGTATAGATTTAGAACAGTGGTTTGCAGAAGGTCATAGTTCAGAGGCTGCAGAGCGGAGAAGCTAGGAAATATTGGGAGAGGAGAAGCAGGAAGAAGAAGCACCAGGGGAGATACAGCTAACAGACTCAGTGTCTTTAGAAAGCATTCCTGAACACACACCCCTCCGAGGACCGGGCGTGAATTGAGAGTAGTAGAACAGAAAGCTCAGAGGCGGAAAGCACAGGTCAGCTGACACAGGGATGACGTAGAATAGGAGAGACGGAAGGGGTGGGACTTTACTTGGAGCAACACCATTATCTAAGAGTGATGACATTTCTGCATTCTCTCTCTGTGAATACTGAATAAGGACTTGGTAAGAACTAAGGGGGAAAGTGTGTGCATCTTATGGTGCGAATGCAGGCTGCGCAGCTATCCCAGAAGCCAGAACAGCAGGAGGGATTGCTGCTTTCACTGCGCAGCGATCCCTCTTGCTGTTCTGGCTTCTGAGATTCAGAATATTTTTTTTCTTGTTTTCCTCCTCCAAAAACTAGGTGCGTCTTGTGGTCCGGTGCGTCTTATAGAGCGAAAAATACAGTATATATTTTCACGCACGTGGACAGAAAGAAGAATGGATATGAGATTCTTACAGGTGAGGCCAGAGAGACTAGCTGCATGTTCCCTGTGGTGCCGGCCAGGATGGGGCGGGAAAGGCAGGATGTGTCAAAGGATGAGGGGACTCTGAGAATGGAAGTGGCGAGAGGTCAGGCAGTGATGTGGGAGAGGAGGAATAAGAGAGGGGAGCTGGTTGAATCAGCCCCATCCATTTGGCTCTCACCGTTGGAAGCTATAAAGGTAAAGGGAGCCCTGACCATTAGGTCCAGACGTGACTGACTCTGGGGTTGCACGCTCATCTCGCTCTATAGGCCGAGGGAGCCGGCGTTTGTCTGCAGACAGCTTCCAGGTCATGTGGCCAGCATGACTAAGCTGCTTCTGGCGAACCAGAGCAGCGCACGGAAACGCCATTTACCTTCCCGCCAGAGTGGTACCTATTTATCTACTTGCACTTTGACGTGCTTTCGAACTGCTAGGTGGGCAGGAGCTGGGACCGAGCAACGGGAGCTCACCCAGTCGCGGGGATTCAAACCACCGACCTTCTGATCGGCAAGCCCTAGGCTCTGTGGTTTAACCCACAGCACCACCCGTGTCCGTTGGAAGCTATAGGGGTAAAGAAAAAGAATCTGATAGAAGGGTGGACAACTTAAAGAAATTTATTAAACCAAGAGGAAGGAGAGTATCCATTAAAATAATTTAAGGACTTATCAGGAAAATTAACAACATGGATACAGTATAATCATTTGAATGAAGTATTTAAGAAAGATAGGATACAAGGGTTTGGGGAACAAATATCCCAACTGAAGAGAGATCTGTTGGAAAGTAATGTAAAAGTCCTGTCTAAAGTGTATAAAATATTATCGGAATGGGAGACAAAGGATGAGCAAGTAAAATCCTCAATGATACATTGGGCAAAAGATATTGGTTATAATATAGATATGGAAGCATGGGAATGATTGTGGAATATGGATATAATATTTACAGCATGTTATGGTCTAAGAGAAAGTTATATGAAAATGTTATATTGGTGGTACTTAACACCGAATAAATGGCAAAAATGTATAAATCAATATCAAATAAGTGTTGGAAGTGTAAAGAGAAAGAAGATTCTTTTTTACCATATGTGGTAGTCTTGTTGTAAGGTTAAAGCTTAACTGGGAAATGATATATAATGAATTGAAAAAGATGTTTAAAATAATGTTGGTAAAAAAACAAACAAACCCAGAAGCTTTCCTTTTGGGAATTACGTATAGGGACAGAACTACCCAAACTGTATTGAAATTTATTCATGTATGCGACTACAGCGGCAAGAATGTTCCTTGCCCAAAAATGGAAAGATGAAGATGTCCCAGCGAAAGCAGAATGGATATAAAAACTTATGGAATATGCAGAAATGGTGAAGCTTACTGGAAAAATAAGAAATCAAGATAACAAACTTTTAATAAAAGAATGCAAATGGTTCCTTGAATATTTACAAGAAAAAGAAGAAATGCTAAAAACAGCAAAGAAAGGCAGAATTCCCCACGCTTCACAATTCTCCGAGATTAAAAAAGACTCCTGCCTTACCTGTGCTGGGGTTTTATACCATAGTTCTCATGATTAAACCTCGCGTTCAGCTTCTTCTCTCCCCACAGGTTCACCAGAGCGCAAGGAAGCATATTGCGAAGGAGGTTTTTGAAGCGTGTAAAATGAACCACGTCTAAGGGGTACCCATCATCGGAGACACGATTCACCACCCAGGTGCCAGTTCTGGTGCTCAGAAAGATCTATGCGGAGGAGACAGGGGCAGGTTAAGTAAGAAAAACCCACCACAGAGACCTACTGAGAGCCAAGTGTAATGGAATCACATGTTCAGGCATAACCAACACATATATTAGAATGTGCTGGCAGTGTCCTTGTAGCGGTTTGATACACTATCCTTTGATACACTGCAGGTGGGGAATACCATTTTGGAATATTATCCTACAGGGGGAACTCCAGTATATTTTCCCCTGTGGGTGAAAAAGCAGCTGAGGGTTGGTAGGGGCCTCAAGCTATTAGCAATCCCACCCTCTGTGGGGCCACTGCTTGTCAGGGAACTGCCATCGGAGCCAGAGGGAGAGGGAGGGCTCCAGAGGGATTCCGGAGAGCGTCCCGGGAGGGAGAGAAGCAGCCCATCTTCTGGGGAAGAAAATCAGCGTAGCACCAGTTGAGAAGGGGGACAGATGGGGGAATCGGAGAGGTGGCTCCATGACTCCTCGCCGGAGACCAGCGGGGAGAGCACGGGTCCTCCGCTGCCCACACCCTCCCTGCGCAGAAGGCTTCCGCACAGGGAGAGTAGGCGGAGACTAGGCGTCAAAGAGCTTCTTTGCTGGAAGAAGTTCAAGAAACACCCACTGACGGATTCTGCCAGCGATTGAGACAGCCACGGGTGAGAGGCTGTCCAGACAGAAAGAGTCCACCCAGGTCACCCAGCCAGGTGTGGCGCCGATTTACGCACGAACAACCCCTAGAACCATTACACTGCTCAACCTTCACCCATGAATTGCTTTGGGTTTTGTTTTTAAATTGCATATTTAGGAAAAAGATTCTGAGGCATCAAGTCACATTGAGTTAAGTGAGACTTTCTCACAAATAAACACTTGCAGAATTAAGCAGTTAAGTGTCGCTAGCAGGAGCTCACTTCTCTTGGTTTCAGTGGCACTACAGGGCCCAAAGCTTGAGAAAGGTGCCCCAGAAAGGTGTTTAGGAGAATATAAGGCAAATGATTTATTTGTTTTTTTTTCTTAAGTGAGCAGAACCTGCTTAGTGACATGGCTGAGGTCCACGGAGATGTCTGCTCCAGAATTTCCCAAGCCTATCACGAGAATTCGCTGGTCCCGGAATTTTTCAGGATGCTTATATTCTCGGCTGTGCATAATTTTCCCCTTAAACTTCTCAACACCTGTGAAAAGGAGAAATAAACTATTTTGCATGATGTTGAGCAAGGTGTATCCTTGTTGCTTCGACTTGTCAAGGGGAAGCCTCAAATTTAAACATCCATACAGGTTTCACAAAGTTATCTGTGCCCCTAGCAAGGATTGTCAAGGCTGACATTGCCCCAGGGAGGAAATGTTCCTCCTCCAAGCAGAGATAATAATAATAAAAAATATGCAGCCTAGGACCCACGTACCTACTGGACCACCTCTCCTCACCTCTCCTGGTATGCCCCGCGGAGCACATTAAAGTCCACAAATGACAACACCTTGAAGGTCCTAAGTCACAAGGTGGTTAGATTGGTCTCAACTAGGGCCAGGGCCTTTTCAGTACTGTCCCCAACTTGGTAGAACGCTCTGTCACAAGAAACTAGGGCCCTGCGGGACTTGACATCTTTTCGTAGGGCCTGCAAGACAGAGCTGTTCTGCCTGGCCTTTGGTTTGGACTCAGCCTTATGTTTCCCTCCCCTTATGGTTTTGATCTAGTGCCTTAAATATTTGAGGTTGTCGATGTTACTATGTTATAAATATTCTAAGACACCCAAATACCCTAAAAAGAATAGCGGGGTGAACCATACTCCTGCCACGGGGATTCTGCTTTCGTAAGGGTTCCCCAGAATTCTCAAGCAGTTGACCACATCAGAAAATCCCACCTACCAGGAAACAAATCCAGTGGAAAATAAGGATCTATGTGGTGTCCAGTGCAGACCAGGACAGCATCAAAGATGGCAGATTCCTGCTTCCCATATATTTCACTTACAACCTCCCATTGGCCAGTAATGGGGAAATCTGGTCGTTTCTTTATACTGCAGACACAGGCCTTGAAAGACAACGGAAATGGTTATTATGCTTGGCTTTATATGCACATTTCACAGCAATGAAGCACATGAATTAAAATATGCTCACAGAGGCCAGTGAGTGGGGTTGCAAAGTGGAACATTTATCAGATTGGGGGGTCACGGAGATGAGGTTCCTTTGAATCATTTTGGGAACTGCACATACAATGAATATCTAGACGCAGGGCCAGATTTAGGTTTGATGAGGCCCTAGGCTACTGAAGGTAATGGGGCCCTTTATATGTCCAGCTGTCCTTTGTCAACAACAAATTGTCCCTTTTTTGTGTTGAATATATGCTATATGGTAATTTATAGACCTAATACAGTGGTGCCCCGCAAGACGAACGCCTCGCAAGACGAAAAACCCGCTAGACGAAAGGGTTTTCCGTTTTGGAGGCGCTTCGCAAAACGAATTCCCCTATGGGGTTGCTTCGCAAGACGAAAAAAATCTTGCATCCCCCCCCGCGGGGTTTTTTCCGCTTTTTTCGCCCTTTTCTTAAGCCGCTAAGCCACTTATCAGCTGTTCCGCTGATAAGCCGCTTAACAGCTGATCGCTGGAAGCCGCTTGACAGCTGTAGCGCTAATCCGCTAAGCTGTCAATGGGCTTGCTTCGCAAGACGAAAAAACCGCTATACGAAGAGCCTCACGGAACGAATTAATTTCGTCTTGCGAGGCACCACTGTAGGTATCTAAAGCCATTTGCACATGCAGAATGTAGGCACCCTATATATAGAAATGAGAAAACCAGTGAAATTTTAGGGAGCAGGCTAGCAGGCGGGGCCCATTACTTACATCATAGGAGCCTACACAACACAAAACACTGTTGCTGTATGTCGGTTTTATTTTATTTGTTTTTTATCTAATATTTTGGAAATGTACATCCAGGTTGTTTTTTTCCTTTAAGTTTTTTGGGGGCCCCAAGAGAGTGGGGTTGTATGCTATAGCTTGTTTAGCTTATACATATATATGTCACTGTCATTGAGCTCGGCCTTGGCTGGGGAGGGTGGGGTATAAATAAATTATTATTATTATTATTATTAGACATAAAGGCCACCCCCCGCCACTGCCACCCCTCAATGAGGTGTTATAAACCTGTTCTTGGAAAAGACCAGATCAGGTTCTAGGTGGGAGCTTACATGGCTAAATCGTGCTCTTCCGCACAGAAAACAAGAACAGCCATTGTGCAAGTTTCCAAGGTGCGGGAGCCTTATAAAAACTGTACCACTTGAGACAAGATCGAACGTCCACATAAAATTATGTGAGGCCTCATCTACAATCTCATGTGGTACGACCCGTACTAGAGGAAGCTGACAAAACACGACTGTAGTTGCTGTCCACATTCAGAAGGCTCCGGTGCAATACTTGGCACTCCCAGGAAGGGCGGGAAACTGTGAGGGAGCGCTGCTTAGCAGTCAGAGCTGATGAGAAGGCTGAACTGGATGGGCCAATAATATATCATACATAAAGGGAAAGGGAAAGGGACCGCTGACCATTAGGTCCAGTCATGGCCGACTCTGGGGTTGCGGCGCTCATCTCGCTTTATTGGCCGAGGGAGCCAGCATACAGCTTCCGGGTCATGTGACCAGCATGACTAAGCTGCTTCTGGCGAACCAAAGCAGCGCACAGAAACGCCGTTTACCTTCCCGCTGGAGCGGTACCTATTTATCTACTTGCACTGTGTGCTTTTGTTTTATTTTTATTTCTTTTTATTGAGTTTCACTTAAATAACCAGAAGAAAAAAAAAAAACAAATCAACAATTTCAAAAGAAATATCCATACATAGCACAAAAATAACATCAGTTTTCGTTACAGTTCTTTGTCTTCTTCCTTGAATTTTTATATCTTTAGATATTTAAATGTTTCCTCTACGCACCTATTGACCTCCTTCCCTCCCGATTTCGGGCTTCTTAATAAAAATTCTTTCTTTTTTCTGCAGCTATTACTTGTTAATGGTTTGCGCATCGGAAGATTTATATCAGACCTGCTATAGTTTCTATAATTTCCTTCAATGTATTCCATAAATTTATTCCAGTCACCAATAAACTTTGTATTTTTTTGGTTTCTAATTTTTTGTGTCATTTTTGCTAATTCAGCATATTCGAATAATTTTGTTTGCCAATCTCTGATCGTTGGGGTGTTTGAACTTTTCCAATTTTGTGCAATTAATATTCTAGCCGTGACTGTGGCATACTGGAATAGTGTCTTATCTTCTTTTTTAATTTCATCCCCAATTATTCCTAGTAAAAAGGCTTCTGGTCTTTTAGGGAAAGTGTATCTAAATATTTTTTTTAACTCATTATAAATAAGTTCCCAGAACCTCTTCATTTCTTCGCAGGTCCACCACATATGGTAGAAGTTGCCTTCTTTGATTTTACATCTCCAGCAAGCCTTATTTCCTGTTTTGTATATTTTCCCTAGTTTTGCCGGTGTAATGTACCACCTATACATCATTTTTTCCAAATTTTCTCTGAGTGTGACACATGCCGTGAATTTCATTCCACTAGTCCATAATTTCAACCACTTATCATATTCTATATTGTATCCCAAGTCCATTGCCCATTTTGTCATGACCTCCTTTATTTCTTCATCTTTAGTGTCCCATTCTAGTAATATGTTAAACATTTTAGATAATAACTTGGATTTACCTTCAATTATTTCTATCTGAAATTTAGATTTTTTTCTCATTTATCCCTACTTTTTTGTCTTCCTTCCATACTGCATTTATTTTATGGAATTGCAGCCAGCCTGTTAATTTGTCATATGTTCTCAATTGTGTGCTTTTGAACTGCTAGGTTGGCAGGAACTGGGACTGAGCAACGGGAGCTCACCCCGTCGCGGGGATTCGAACCGCTGACCTTCTGATCAGCAAGTCCTAGGCTCTGTGGTTTAACCCACAGCACCACCCGCGTCCCATATTATACATAATGAAATCATAAAATATATATAATAAAATATCACTGCATGAAATATCAAGTTCATACCTCAAACAAATCTGGGAGGTTGGGGTGGGGTGTCAAAATGCCCCCCAACCCAACCACTCCAAATGTGCTTTTAGCTTATTATATCAGAGGCTGTCTTTTTAGAGCCTGTAACTTTGTGCTTCTTTAGAGTATAAAATTTGTGTGGTTTGGGTTTTTTTACTAATTTCCCTTGAAACATGTTGAAAGTTGCCTTTGTGGCTTTTTATTTGTGTGCCTGTTTATATCTTGCCTTTACCCCAAGGCAACTCGTAACATGAAAACAGTTTAAAAACACACAAAGGATACACACTCACCCACAATTAAATAAAAAAAACTTATTAAAAGCATCATTTGAGTTTAAAACCATTTAAAGGAAAGGAAGTGGGAGGCACGGCAGGAGAATCTACTTCTGTTTTCCATTCCCAGCTGTTTTCCACCATCTCTACTGAGATCATGCTTGGTGCTGCCTTGGTAGCCAGAGAATGGGTAGGCAAAGATCACAAGGCTCCAAAAATAACAGATTGGCAGATCATATTACAGGAATTGGTGGAGATGGCTCAGTTGACTAGCAAACTCACAGGAAACTCAAAGCAAAAATACAATAATAGTTTTGACTCCGTGCTAGCATTCGAGTGATAAAGGAACTAAAAGGAGGTGGACAACAATGAAGGATTTATTATGTTTTCAGAATGTATTGGAAAATTTATATAGAAAGGTTTATTGTTTTGTGTACATTTGATTGTAAGATAAAATATATGCAAAGGGACTTGACAGGAAGTCAAAGGTGAAGAAAAGATTTTATAAGATAAAAGGGGGGAATATTTACTTTCATTATTATCGTGTGTGTGTGTGTGTGTGTACATATGTGTGTTTTTGTATGGAATGTTTGGGAGGAAATAAGACGGTAAATAACAAATATCAAACTAAATATTGATGTATGTAATTTTATTTCTTAATTATATTTAATGGTAGTATGGTTGTAATGTGTCAGGGAACTGGCATCGGAAGGACAGGAGGTGGAAGGGCTCACGGAGGTTAGGAGAGACTTAGCAGCAGAAGAGGGAACCAGCAGGGGGAGAGAAGGAGCTCCGAGGGAAAGTGAGTCGGAGGGGTGGCTCAGAGACACTTCCAGCGAAAACAGTGGGGAGGTTTCAGGACCTCCTATAGGGACACCCACTCCTCGCCGGAAACTGTCGCGCCGAGAGTCCAGAAGACGCGTTTCCATTAAGGAGCTTTTATGTTGGAAGAGATTCCGTAAACGCCCACTGTCGGATTCTGCCAGCGATTGACGGAGCCATGCTTAAGGGGCTCCGTTATAGACAGAGGTTTGCTAACCTGGCCAAACTCTGAGGGACTAAGCTTTTACGCACAAGCAGCTCATCATCCCATCACATAATGTTTTTTGTAACATAAAATCATTCAGTAAAAGTTATTTTAAGAGAGAGAGAGAGAGAGAGAGAGAGAGAGAGAGAGAGAGAGAGAGAGAGAGAGAGAGAGAGAACGGGGGTAGGCAATCTAATGCCCAGGGGCTGGATGCAGCCCAATTGCCATCTCAATCCAGCACATGAATTGTCCTGGAATCAACGTGTTTTTACATGAGTAGAATGTGTCCTTTTCTTTAAAATGCATCTCTGGGTGATTTGTGGGGCATAGGAATTCATTCATATATTTTTTTCAAAATATAGTCCGGCCCACCACATGGTCTGAGGGACAGTGGACTGGCCCACGACTGACCCCTGGCATAGAATGAGGGGCCAGGCTTCTTACCTTGAACCGTATGTGTCTGAGCAAGTCAAAGTGTTCTGCATACATCCTGAAGTACTCCATGACTTTGCTGTGGTGCATGTAGTTTGGGTACTCAGGAGGGATGGGGAAGTCACTGTAGCTCATCATCTCCTTTGAGGTATTGATGGTTAGAGATTTATAAATGCTGGCTTGGCCCCCAATATCGTGCTCCTGAAGGAAATTGCAGAATTAAGAACAGGGCTTCTAAAGCTGAAC
The DNA here is from genome assembly GCF_964234715.1 of Podarcis melisellensis. Lineage (NCBI taxonomy): Eukaryota > Metazoa > Chordata > Lepidosauria > Squamata > Lacertidae > Podarcis > Podarcis melisellensis. The sequence goes on along the minus strand of NC_138538.1, from coordinate 88,867,437 downwards.
ATAGATATCGTTTTTTCTCAGGTACTTAGTACCTGAAGGCACAGTCTGACCCCCTCCTTCTGTAATCCTCATAGAACTCTAGCCCGATGGTTGCCATTCTGAATTGATTTTCGAATGAATTGATTTTCGAATGAATTTCAATTAATTGATTATGATTTTATGTAAACTGTGTTATTTTTACTTTTGTTAGCCACTCTGAGCCCGGCTTCGGCTGGGGAAAGAGGGATATAAATAAAATTATTATTATTATTATTATTATTATTATTATTATTATTATTATTATTATTACCATGGCTCCAGGCTATGGTTTCTGATCTAGCACATTTTGCCAGGTTTCCATAGTGCTTCAAAAACCATTTTTGACCAGAGACCCGTAGTGAAACTTAAAGAATGAAAGTAGCTCATTTTCAAGGACCTGGGAAAACGTGCAGCTTTTCTTAAACTAGGAGCTTAGCAATGTGTATATCGTTGTTCTATACCTTACTGGCTTCATCAAAACAAATATTCAGGATCTGCAAACTATTATCCTGTGATTCACACTTTGAGAAACTTCCGTTTCAAAATGCAAAGCATTTTTTAGCATCGACTGTTTGAATCTTTCAGCCATTTTGATTTTGGCCTGCTCTAAATCTGAAACATCACTTGCAATCACAATCTCTTCCCAAGAATAGCCAGTCAGATATCTCACCTGTGATTTGTCCCCGGCTAAATGAAAATTCCTTTCAACCACCCATGGCTTACTGCTGCTGCTGATGGAGGATGTGGTGCTTGGGTATACAAAGGTTTTTATAGGATCTTCCAATGATTAGCAATCCCTCTCCCATCCCAGCCTCTTTTTCTTCCCCCACATATTCTTTAAGCAGATACAGGTGGACAAAGCAGAAACAAAACGCTATTCTCTTTGCTGGATGCTGATCCTGACGCAAGGGGCACTATTGCTGTTTACACATGGACATTTTGCTATTCCCTTGTAAACAGAGCCATCTTTCCCATAGGGCTTAGTGGTTCGTTGCGCCAGGGCACCAGCCTCTCAGGGGCACCCCAGTGAGTGGGGGAGCTGCGCAGCTTTGCTGGCGGCCTACCCTTTCCCTGCACGCACACCAGCTGTGCCCTGCAAACTACATGGCTGGCAGGCATGCAGCTTGGCTCCCAAGCCTCCTTCCCTCCCTCACCCCACACCCCCAGTCTTCACTCCATGAGGCAGCATCTCCCTCCCTCGAGAGCCAGTGTGGTGTAGTGGTTAAGAGCGGTGGACTCGTAATCTGGTGAACCGGGTTCGATTCCCTGCTCCTCCACATGCAGCTGCTGGGTCACACTCCTCTGAAGTTTCTCAGCCCCACTCACCTCACAGAGTGTTTGTTGTGGGGGAGGAAGGGAAAAGGAGAATGTTAGCCGCTTTGAGACTCCTTCGGGTAGTGATAAAGCGGGATATCAAATCCAAACTCTCCTTCTCTTCTTCTTCTTCCTTCACCCCACACCCACAGTCTTCCCTCTGTGAAAGTAGCATTTATTAGTACTCGGGAGGAGGCAGCGGAGCTAAAATGAACATTTGGGGGCGCTGGGCGGATCTTTGCACCCCGGTGCCACCTATGCTAAAGACAGCCCGGCTTGTAAAGAAGCAACAAAGCCAGACTTCGACATACCTGGAACCTCCACAGGCCACCAATGTCATCACTTCTTTCAAAACATGTTGGCTGGAGACCTTCATCCAAGCAGCATTTAATAGCGGTTAGGCCACTAGCCCCAGCTCCGATGACAGCAACCCTTTTCGCCATGCCAGCCTGCCACAATGACAACAAATAATAATAATATTAATACTAATAATAATTTTATTCAAAACAAAAAAAAATCCTTCCAGTAGCACCTTAAAGACCAACTAAGTTAGTTCTTGGTATGAGCTTTCGTGTGCATGCACACTTCTTCAGATACACTGAAACAGAAGTCACCAGACCCTTCTATATAGTGAGAAGGTGGGGAGGGGTATTACTCAGAAGGGTGGTGGGAATGGGTGATTGGCAGATAGCTGTGATGAGCCTGTTGACGACTCTTAACGACTGCAATAGGTCTTACAGGAAAAAGCAAGGGGTGAGAAGGTGAAAAATGGCTTTGTCATGTATAATGAGATAAGAATCCAATGTCTTTGTTCAGACCAGGTCTCTCCATGGTTTTAAGTTTGGTAATAAGTTGCAATTCAGCAGCTTCTCTTTCCAGTCTATTTCTGAAATTCCTTTGTAGTAAAACAGCTACTTTGAGATCTTGTATAGAATGTCCTGGGAGATTGAAGTGTTCTCCTACTGGTTTCTCTGTCTTGTGATTCCTGATGTCAGATTTATGTCCGTTTATTCTTTGGCGTAAGGTTTGGCCTGTTTGTCCAATATAGAGAGCTGAAGGACACTGTTGGCATTTGATAATTTTATTATTTGTACCCCGCCTCAGCCATTCTGGGTGGCTTCCAGCAAATATAAAAACATAATGAACCATCACACAGTAAACAGCTTTCCTATACAGGGCTTGATACAAGGAGGGAGCAGCCCATTGGTTTTCTCCAGTTAATTGTACAAATGATTGACCCCCCAAAAGGGTCTCCAGCACCGCCTCCCCTGTTAAAGCCAATTGAGGAGACACTGGGCAGAAAGGGTATTCAGTTCACTGAGAGGTGCTTCAATCAAGACACGGGGTGAATAAGATCACAAAGCCTGCATGCCAAACATCAGGGGAAACAGATACTTATACATATCATGAAAATACCTGAGCTCATGGCTGATCTCTATATGGTAACCCAGGTCGGCGAAAAGACCTCAACAACTCTGGACAATGTTCACTCTTTGAAATATGGCAACCCGAGGTTTCGGTACGTCTGTACTTTCCAGACCCTAAAGATCACATTTACTGTAATTTCCTAAGAAAATCCTTCTGACCACTGCTCCTTGTGCATTTTTCTAATCTATGGGTTGTGCTGAAGAGGGGAGGGGTGGGGTTTGGGAATCCAAAGGGTGTATAATTATAATATGTTCTTTCTTTTTTATTTTTGTCATGTTATTAGTATGAAAATTGGGGAATTCGTGGAAGGGAATTTGGGTCGACTTTAGAAAAAAGTTTTTTAAGATTGAGAATTGAGAATTGATGTACAAATATTGATGCTTACAAGGTAAAATTGGTTTTTTAAAATGAACTAAATATAAAAAGGTTAAAAATTGGGGATAAGAACTTGTTGAATTAACAAATTTGAATTGGAATATAAGAAGGGGAGGTGTGGGGAAGTCAGGGAAATATGTTATAGAAAAATAAGGATTGTAAATTGTATGTGTTTTTATTTTTTTATTTTTATTTTTTGATTTGTTAATGTATTAAAGTGGAAAATTTCAATAAATATATTTTTTAAAAAAGAAAAGAAAATTCCAGCAAAACAGTCAGATTATCCGGGATCACTGTCCTACGTTGTTATTCTCTTACTACTTTGGCACCATGAACCCCTAAAAAGTTTTACCGCTTAGCCCACAGGATAGCATCTATTACTTTTTCAACTATAGACTTATTATACTTTTACGGACTTTCAAAGATTGACAGACGTGTGTTCATTTGATTTCAAATATATTAGAGAATTTACAAGTGTACACATTTTGTTTTTGTTGTACTAAATTATGTATATTATGCAATAAGAATTGCAGTGCTATCTAGTATACTGGTCATCGTGTTGCTTGCGTTGTTTGTTGTGTTAAGTTTGCAACACAGGGGTTTGTTGTTCTGCACTTTTTGAAATATGGCAACCCGAGGTTTCAGTACATATGTACTTTCCAGACCCTAAAGATCACATTTACTGTATTTTGCTAAGCTGGTAGAGTCTTATCTCTATTAGTGGAGCAGTTTGCAAATTCATGCAAGCATAAAAAGGGCTTCATGTTAGAAATGTCCTAGTGATAATGATTGTCCATAATTGTCCACCTAGGCCTGGATCCCTTGTGGGCTGGCTATCAGACACATTATTGACATTACAAGACATTCAACTGCTGCAAAAATAGGCAAGATCATCCGTTTCTTCCACAAATTTTACATGGGAGCAAGTTTCACTCAAGCCAAAATCCTTTTGTTAGACACAAATGATAACAGGTCAAATGTGTCTCCTGCCTGAGGAATGTCCCCCATACGCAATAGATTCTGGTACAGTGGTACCTCGCAAGGCGAATGCCTCGTAAGATGAAAAACTCGCAAGATGAAAGAGTTTTTCGTTTTTTGAGTTGCTTTGCAAAACGAATTTCCCTGTGCGCTTGCTTCGCAAGACGAAAACATCTTGCAAGTTTGTTTCCTTTTTCTTAAAACCGTTAATACCCAGGGTGCATTGCTTGAAGAGGTGCAGTTGCGACTTGACTTCGAGGAGCAACTCATAGCAACTCATAACTTCTTTTGCAGCCATTTGGTAAGTTAAACTTTTAAAATGAATCCGTGCTTCGCAAGATGAAAAATTCACAAGACAAAATTTCGCAAGATGAAAAATTCGCAAGACAAAAAATTCGCAAGACAAAAGAACTCGCAGAATGAATTAATTTCGTCTTGCGAGGTACCACTGTACTGTTATAGGAATGGCCTCCCGCCCCCAGCACTGATCTATCAGCTTTTTCAAAATTTCTGCCTCATCTGATTCATCAAAAAGCATAAGTCCACATTTTATATAATCTATCTCTTCCATTAAAGATACTGAGGGAGTTTTTGAAGTGTGTATGTATGATTATTCTTAAATGGTATGGTAGGTTTTTAAACTGTGTTACAGAAAGTCAGCCTATTGAAAATTGTGTAATACATTCTCTGGGAGGTGGTCCAGTGGTATGGTGTTTGTGGTTTTTGTTTTATTAAGCCTGTAGAAATCAAATGCCTGAAATATTCTAATGCTTGAGTCTATATAACTACCACATTTCCAATATGCTCGGTGGTGCAATGTACCAGAGCACAGTAATTTATGTTATATATTGACAAATCGTGTCCTCCCTTAAAGAGGGCACGTATTGCGGTGAGACCTGGAAAACCAACACCCTGTGTTGTGGGTGGGTACAATTGGTCAGCCACAACACCCGATTGGTAGGTCCCTCATACCTGGGTGCAATCTGGCCAATGGGATGCAGTCCAAATGGTTCGAGGGACCTATTTATGCCCATGCACGTGACCCAGAGCCCACCTCTCCCTACTATTAGGGCTTTGTGCTTGACCTTGCTATGCCGTCGTGTGTCATCTGTCGTTGGGACAGGGGCATGGCAGGAATTTTCCCCACTTGGCTGATTGGCTGCTGCCATTTGGGTTTCGCCTGCCGCGTAGCAAATTGTCACAACTTGTAATGTTGCGGATAGGCTCTGGTTCAGGTGATAGGAATGGGAGAAGCGTATTCCGTTAAAGGAATCCAGGGACTCAATGGTTTGGTCAACCCCTGAGAGGGGGTTGTGCCTGTGCCAGAGTCCAGGGGGACATTTGGGTGGTGGAGATAGCCTGTTCCCGGCTTTCCGCTTATCCAGGTGTTCACCCTTGGCTGACCTATGCTGGAACCCTGGGTCAGCGCTACCTGCATGGCAGGAAGCTAGTCGAACCAGAGCCTATGCAACCATTCACTTGCTGTAATCAATAAAGTTGTGGCCTAAATTCTGCCAAAAACCCAAACCAAAATTTGAGTCAAGTGTGAATTTATTTAGGGGGGAGGTTTGTGGGTCTGAACACGCAAAACAGCTATGCCAGAGGCACTATGCCAGAGGCTTTGCCCACCCTGACTTCCTCCATATCTCATAATGTAACTAAGGGAAACTATATTGAACTGCTGCTTAGCCTCTTTATTTTAAACAATCACCTGATGAACAGGTAGGGGGGACCTTGTAGAGTCTGATCCTACGAGGCATTCTTTCTGATGCAGACAATACAGCAGTCCTTACACATGATGACTGAGATAGACTTGGTGTAGGCGGCAGCTGTGTGAATCTGTGTGGGCATTAATAAACAGAGATGCCATCTATCTCTACTTACGTGTCTGCTTTTGAGAACCTCTTTTTTCTCTCTTCAACAGCTCTTCACAGAAGTTTCTCTTAGAAGTTGTATGCGAAGAAGGAACCCCTCAGAGGACTTCTCTGTTCCTGACTTCTACCAACTGTAGGAGGCAGTGTTTTGGATGGGTTACAGCGGGGCTGTCTTGATGTCTTATAAAACCACCTGACAATCAGGCCAGCCTACTATATCAGGATTAATGACCCCTCTGCCGCCACCTCCCGCTCCTCAATTTAGTCCAGGACATTTTTATGATGGGCATCCCTGTGCTCTTTATTATCCCGATGGCAGACCACTAAATCACCCAAAGGTTAAATAATCAGAGCACATTGCTTAACAAGGTTAGATAATATCTGCTTGTATATGCTCCAGCAATTTCTAGTCATCAGTTACATCAGATAAGAGGCAGATAATTTCTTCATTTGATAACAATTTGTGGCTCTTCTGAAGATGGACTGTTTACATCTCCAAAAGCTTAGATTATCCCTAAAAGTCAGATATCTGCTTGTATACTTTCCATTAACCTGCAGTGATCAATTATGACTGATAAGCTGTCCTACCATTAGCCAAATGAGGCAAAAGATTTTGTATATTCTTAAGCACAGCTGAACAGGAAGCAGGTCTGACCTGCGGGGCGCAACCCACCATAAAGTTCTTCTATGCAAGCCCCACTGAAATGAACAGAAACTCTGCCCATGGGGTTCCAATGGAGTTCCAAAGTGAGCTATGATAGGGTCACTTTTTTTATATGTCGCTGCCCAGATTAAAGCTCCATCTTGCCAGAGGGTGGTGATGTCACCCAGGCAAGATGGCGTCTTAGCTTGCTGCTCCAATTGCTCTGAAGGCATTTCAACACCCTGACTGCAGAAGAGATGCACCTCATTCGTCCTTTGGATTGCCCCAAATGAGCTATGATTAGCAGAACCTGTGGAACACAAAACAACACACTACAGATGGTTAGCTTTCTCAGAGCCTCAGAGCACTTGTGAAAAAGAAAGGATTCTTCAGGGATTCTCAGAATTCTGTCCCAAACTGTGCACACCAGGCTCCTCAGAGTGGCTGGGGAAATCCAGCCAGATGGGCGGGGTATAAATAAATTATTATTATTATTATTATTATTATTATTATTATTATTATTATTATTATTATTACAGGTGCTATGGAAGTACAGCACTATTTAAATAACCTCACTCTTCCAAAATTAACACCAGACCACCAAAAATATATGGTTAGACCCTTTTCATCAGAAGACATCCAAGCTGGAATAAACAGAATGAAACTTCATAAACAGCCTGTCATTCTTTATAAGACCTTTTCTGAACAACTGGCTCCTTTTCTTCTAAAGCTTTTTTAAGACGTACAAAACAAGGGGCAAATCCCAGAAACATTAAAAACCTGCACTGTAAGAGTGTTGCCTAAGCCATATCAAGACTGTGAACAAGTAGGTTCCTTCTCTGTTGTCCTGGACTCCCTCTGACGTGAAGGGTTATGTGAGGATTTATGTGCTTGGGTAGAAAGATGAGAAGTCTGCCACTCTATTGGGGAAACATGTGTAATGTCTGCTCCCTGAAGGCCTTAGAACACAAACTGGGCAAACAGGAAGGGCATGGAATCATGAGAAGAAAAATAAGAGCAAAATCCATGAACCATTGACACGTGCTTTGAATAAGACCTGGAAGTGTGGGTAGAGAAAGTCCAAGCCATTTATGCTTACATCTATAGACACTTTTAGGGACGCGGGTGGCGCTGTGGGCTAAACCACAGAGCCTAGGACTTGCTGATCAGAAGGTCGGCGGTTCGAATACCCGTGACGGGGTGAGTTCCCGTTGCTCAGTCCCTGCTCATGCCAACCTAGCAGTTCAAAAGCACGTCAAAGTGCAAGTAGATAAATAGGTACCGCTCCAGCGGGAAGGTAAACAGCATTTCCGTGTGCTATTCTGGTTCGCCAGAAGCAGCTTAGTCATGCTGGCCACATGACCCAGAAGCCGTACGCCGGCTCCCTCAGCCAATAAAGCGAGATGAGCGCCGCAACCCTAGAGTCGGCCACAACTGGACCTAATGGTCAGGGGTCCCTTTACCTTTACCTTTATAGACAGTTTAAAGAATGGGTAGGCAAACTAAGGCCCGGGGGCCGGATCCGGCCCAATTGCCTTCTCAATCCGGCCCGTGGATGGTCTGGGAATCATCGTGTTTTTACATGAGCAGAATGTATCCTTTTATATAAATGCATCTCTGGGTTATTTGTGGGGCATAGGAATTCATTCTTCTTTTTAAAAATATAGTTCGGCCCCCCACAAGGTCTGAGGGACAGTGGACAGGCCCCCTGCTGAAAAAGTTTGCTGACCCCTGGTTTAAACTGACATACCAGTTTAAAGCAAAATCGTGGGCTGAATCAATGGGCTGAAAACCTGGCACAATGTTTCTTCACAATTTGGGGCTGCGTTACTGGGTGTTTAAACATTTCTGACAAACATTGTTGAGAAATGTTTAAACAAAAATATCAGAGTCATTCATTCTTATGAAAGTATGATTGTTGGTTTAAAATAAAATAAAAAAAGTTATTGATTTATGCACATTTGCTTGCATGGAGAGCCTTGAGTGTATTTCGGAAAATAAATCACTACATTTCTGCTTCCCATAAATATATGAAAATGTATTCCAGGGCTTGATAGTTCACTTTAATCGACAACTCAGGGATGCAGAGTTAATTGTTTAATAAATAAAGTATTTTGCCATGTATAAGACTAGGGTTTGGGGTTGTTTTTTTTACTAAAAAATAATGTTAAAAGGGGGGGTTGCCGTATACACAGGGGCAATCTCTCCCCATTTTCTTAATTTTGAGTCTCCCAAAAATCTTATACACGGAAAAATACGGTAATTCAGGCAGCTTATTCATTGCTTGGGTGAGACTTTGTGGGGAACTTTCTCCCTATATTGGGTCGGTATGTGTGAAATAAACCATACTTCTTAAAGACCCGGCAGTCTCTAACCACATCACTGCAAGCCGCTTGCCACTGAATCATGACACAACAGCTTGAGCATTGAGTTTGCTTTATGATCTTGTTATAAGGGGAAAAAACGCTCCTTTTTCCTTATGGGGTATTCAAGAGCCCGTATAGAGTCCTTAAGAGTCCTCCTATCAGTAGGAGAAAATAACAGAGGCCAATCAGAGTATAGTGAGAAGCAAAGTGGCTAGTCAGCCTGATCTTTATTCAAGGAACTGTTGCAACAGGGTCCGCACTCCCCACACTCAGGAGGAAGGAGAGAACCCAGAACAATGGTGTGCAAGCCCTTATATAGGCTTTTGAAACTGTCCACCCTGTAGCCCAAGACCACAGAAGGAGGTGGGTCTACAGCAGTTTGCCAGGATACCTGATAACAGTCACTGAATGCTTTACCTTGGCAGCCTGGCCATTCTTTTGTGATGAATCAATACCTTAGTTCCTGAATTCAGCTCGCAGGCTCACCCTATTCATACACAAATACACCCTTAAGACAGGATTTGTAAGCAAAAAGACTACAGTGGTGCCTCGCTAGACGAAAAGAATTCGTTCCGCGATTCTCTTCGTCTAGCGGTTTTTTCGTCTTGCGAAGCAAGCCCATTGACAGCTTAGCGGATTAGCGCTACAGCTGTCAAGCGGCTTCCAGCGATCAGCTGTTAAGTGGCTTATCAGCAGAACAGCTGATAAGCGGCTTAGCGGCTTAAGAAAAGGGCGAAAAAAGCGGGGGGGAAACCGTGGGGGGGGCGCAAGATTTTTTCGTCTTGCGAAGCAACCCCATAGGGAAATTCGTTTTGCGAAGCGCCTCCAAAATGGAAAACCCTTTCATCTAGCGGGTTTTCCGTCTTGCGAGGCGTTCGTCTTGCGGGGCACCACTGTATGGGAAGGCTTTCACCATTTGCCTCCCTTACTGCAGAGGAATATTTGAGGTCATTGGGAGAGACAAAATGGCTTCAGGACTGCTCTCCTGTACTATTTCAGACACGTATATTATATAGTTATGTATGTGTTTGCCTTGTACATTTATGAACATTTATTTTATATTTGAGACCTTAGAATTCTTATAACAATCCAAATGAAGGTTCAAGCTGACGTTTGTTGGTCGCGGAGAAGGGGACCTCAAGGAGGCCAAGGAGGTCTACTGATGAGTAAATTATTTATTCTGTCAATAGCTTCAGGGAAGGGATTGAAATTACCAGCTTTTCTGTATCACAAGTAGATTTCATCCAGTAAATAAAGGCAATGCGTTCTGGCACATCGCACCACCGAGTTTATGGCTTCTGTAGCCTCAAATGTGCATTAGGCTATTCCAGGAGATCTGTTTCCGTGAACCGAAAAAACAAAGCCCAGAACAGTCTACAGGGAAGAAAGACCTTCAATAGTGTAGGGTGGTGCTGAAAATTATTATTATTAGTAGTAGTAGTATATAATTTTTATTAATTTATTTTTTAACACAGTATTTCCCACATTCCAATAACAAATATACTCTTTGCTCTGCCAAAATTGTGACTTCCTTCCTTCCATTCAACTGGTTTTCTATTTTCAAGTCTTTATATCACACTTTAAATTTTTGACTTCTGACCTGTAGGGATGATTGCGGTCTGCCTGCACGTGTGACCTTGGGGTGTGGGGCAATCCCCCCCCAGACAAAGCCACAGCTGTCTGAACATCGTACCCTCTGTCTAACCTTTTGCGGTCTCAGTAGTCTGCGGTGTCCTGTATGTGACCTTTGTCTCTGAGACCTTTTATCTCCTTCGTCATACACTGTGCAAGGGGAAAATGACGCGGTGGAAACAGGTGCCAAAATGACCTTGTACCACCCCACGATCTCGGGACTGGAAGATGTGTAAAGGTCACAGCCCAAAATCTATCTACCTGGGTTTGCATATTTGTGTCAATAAAAGGAGGCTCCACAGAGCTGGCCAGCAGCTTGCATGCAGCCCACCTGTGCACAGCCCACCTGTATTATCAACTCTTGCCTCATGTCCTTCACTTCACTGACCTTTGTATCCTTATAGGTAATCAACTCTGTCTCTTGGGACTTTAAAGTTTTAAGTTTTTTTTGTTGCAGGATTTATTTCAATCCCGCTAGTGTCTTCGCATTTTTACAGTAATTATTCATATGCCAGATAAATTTCCTCTAGTCCCTTTGAAATTTTTGGTCATCTTGGTTCCGTATTCTACCGGTCAGCTTGGCTAGTTCCGCATCGTCCATCATCTTCGTATGCCACTCCTCAATCGTTGGTAATTCCTGCAATTTCCACCTTTGGGCTAATAAAGTTCTTGCCGCCATCATGGCGTACATAAATAATCTTTGGTCTACCTTTGCAATTTCCTCTTCCGTCAAACCCAGCAAAAACGCTTCTGGATTTTTGGGGAAGGTATATCTAAACATCTGTTTTAACTCATTGTAGATCAGTTCCCAAAATGTTTTTGCTTTATCACAAGTGGGTGGGGCTGAAAAATAAGTTTCTTCAGGTTTGCCATCCCTAAAAGTTAAGTTCTTGAGCCGTATGTTTTCAGAGGATTTATTCTACTGGATTTAGCTGCTGGCATACAATCCCATGTCCTTCTTATAGTATTAGCCAATGCTTTAGTAAATTAAATAAACAAATGGGTGGTGATTATCCTCTCCGAATCTTTTGTTAAAAAAACTTTGACACTTTGTCACTGGGGTGGAGATGCCTTGTCAGCTAAATAAGCCTCTCATACCTGACTAAACTCCTGGTTTTCTCAAGGCCTTCAGAACTGAAGGCAATGTTATGCCTCCCAAGTTGAAAAGGGGCTTCTGAGTCCTTAGGCAGACATCTTTGTGGGAACCACAGCAAGCCTGTAGCAAAGCTCTTCTCAACAGGAGCCAAGTGGGTGTGCGCATACACACATTTGCAGATCTCCTCTAAAATACACTTGACACCTTCTTTAATACGATAAACGTTTTGTTTTGACAAGCCTATTTTTATTATCTGCTTACATGCAGCTTGCTGACAACAACTCTTGGAGCCGGAACAAAATTCCCTATCAAAATCTAAGCGGTGAAAACATTGACGTACATGCGCGAAGAAAGGCTGGCTCCTGTGCTACTCCCCTTCTTGTTTCTTGCAAATGCTGATCCATCATTCTTGGTAGCTCAGCTATGCGCGAAGGTGGGGTGTAAAAGAGTTGAGGCAATAGCCTCCTTCTCGGAAGAAACTTGCCTCGAACACGCGAATGGGGCTGCATTGACCAGCTGCCCCTTTGCCGTTGCCTAGGCCAGCTTGCCACTGCTTCTGGACACCTGCACAGAGAGGAAACCTTCCTAGAAATGTCAGGAATTGAACCTGACCTCTCTAGGAAACATTGCTCCATGTGCAAGTGCCATGTGTGATGTCAAAGGTGGGGAGCACTAGCCAGTGCAGCACTGCTCATTGTGGGAATGTTGAGGACAGTAAGAGAGGAGAGGACATTCCCCTGTATATTGCAGGAAGCTAGTTGGTAGATGTGGGAATGTTCAGGGATGCAGGAGAGGATATATTGTCTGATTATATCCTTATCCAACTTGTGTTAACAAGTTCCACAATTTCAGCAGAGTAACATTCCCCTATTTTAAACTTTGCAACGGATGCGTTTGCTCAGGCTCACTAAAGCCTCTATAATAACTGTTCTGATAATTTCCCCTTATTCCCTCATAAAATATAAGAGACGACACCGTCTTTTACAAAAGTATAAAAAGAGTTTACTCACGTTCTGATCTGTGGTGAAAGAGAGAGAGATGGCTGCCCTGCCCTGCGCTTTTATCATTTACCTGCACAGGTGAGGCCACGCCCACCTCTAGGCCCATGCAGAGGAAGTCTGTCCCAGCCCAGAAGGAAACAGGAAGTTTACCCGCTGGCTGGACAAACCTTTCTCCCCATGTGTAAACATGTTCGCTTTAGAAATGTTGTACTTGACTGCTCTTGTGTTTCACATCCTACAGTAGATTCGTTTGAATCTCTTGAGTTACGCAATCCAGTGTGGCTTGTCCAGATCGGATTTGTTCCTGGTAAATCCCCTTTATTCCCTCTTAAAAAATAAATAAAGAATCATAGAATAGAATAGAATAGAATCATAGAATCATAGAGTTGGAAGAGACCACAAGGGCCATCGAGTCCAACCCCCTGCCAAGCAGGAAACACCATCAGAGCACTCCTGACATATGGTTGTCAAGCCTCTGCTTAAAGACCTCCAAAGAAGGAGACTCCACCACACTCCTTGGCAGCAAATTCCACTGTCGAACAGCTCTTACTGTCAGGAAGTTCTTCCTAATGTTTAGGTGGAATCTTCTTTCTTGTAGTTTGGATCCATTGCTCCGTGTCCACTTCTCTGGAGCAGCAGAAAACAACCTTTCTCCCTCCTCTATGGGACATCCTTTTATATATTTGAACATGGCTATCATATCACCCCTTAACCTCCTCTTCTCCAGGCTAAACATGCCCAGCTCCCTTCGCCATTCCTCATAAGGCATTGTTTCCAGGCCTTTGACCATTTTGGTTGCCCTCCTCTGGACACGTTCCAGTTTGTCAGTGTCCTTCTTGAACTGTGGTGCCCAGAACTGGACACAGTACTCCAGGTGAGGTCTGACCAGAGCATAATACAGTGGCACTATTACTTCCCTTGATCTAGATGCTATACTCCTATTGATGCAGCCCAGAATTGCATTGGCTTTTTTAGCTGCCGCGTCACACTGTTGGCTCATGTCAAGTTTGTGGTCAACCAAGACTCCTAGATCCTTTTCACATGTACTGCTCTCAAGCCAGGTGTCACCCATCTTGTATTTGTGCCTCTCATTATTTTTTTTGCCCAAGTGCAATACTTTACGTTTCTCCCTGTTAAAATTCATCTTGTTTGTTTTGGCCCAGTTCTTTAATCTGTCAAGGTTGTTTTGAAGTGTGGCCCTGTCCTCTGGGGTGTTAGCCACCCCTCCCAGTTTGGTGTCATCTGCAAATTTGATCAGGATGCCCTTGAGTCCTTCATCCAAGTTGTTGATAAAGATGTTGAATAAGACCGGGCCCAAGACAGAACCCTGTGGCACCCCACTAGTCACTCTTCTCCAGGATGAAGAGGAACCATTGATGAGGACCCTTTGGGTTCGGTCAGTCAGCCAGTTACAAATCCACTGAGTGGTAGCATAGTTAAGACCACATTTTACCAGCTTCTTTACAAGAATATCATGGGGCACCTTGTCAAATGCCTTGCTGAAATCAAGGTAGGCTACATCCACTGCATTCCCTTCATCTACCAGGGTTGTAATTCTGTCAAAAAACGAGACACAACAGTCTTCTCTTAAAAGTAATAAGAAGTTTACTTACCATATGTGGTGGACATGTCCAGAGATCTGAGAGTTCTGGGACATGATCCACAAAGAAATAAAAAAGTTACTAAGAACTTCACATAGCAAAAGACCAGAAACATACCTTTTGGGAATATTGAATAGTGATATTTCTAGAGAAAATACCAAAATCTTTCTGTACGCAACACCAGCGGTGAGAATCCTGGTGGCTAAGTACTGGAAGGGTAACCAGGTACCGACCAAAGAGGAATGGTTATGTAAATTAAGTGAATATTTGGAACTGGCCAAATTGACGGATATAATAAGACTAAAGCCAGTCAAGAAGGAATGGAAGTGCTTGAATGATTATTTAGAAAGACAAAGTTCTAATGTAAAAACGTGGCTGTGTCTAGAATGACCTCGTGAATGGAAAAGGGGAAACATACATATATACATATCTATATATTAAGATGAAAATAATACTGAAATACAGATAAAATATGAAATGTGAAAGGAAGTGTTGTGAGAGTGATGGAAGTCTATTATTACTATTTTTTTGTAAAATAGTGTTTATTGTATTGAAATATTATACTTTTCTTTATTCTTTTACTGTCTACTTTTCTTTGCATTTTTTTTTTGTTTTCTTCTTTATTTCCCCCCCATATATTATTCTTTATGTATGGTTTGGTATTGATGTATTTACTTTCCAATCATATATATATATACAGTATATGTGTGTGTGTGTGTGTGTGTGTATATATACACATACATATACATATGTATGCTGCGCACCTTCCCTTCTGTTCCCGGACCTGTCCTGAAGGCTTGCGGTGGGAGGAGGGCTTTCCTCCCCACCGCCAACATTCAGAATGCTGTTCTGAATGTTGGCGGTGGGGAGGAAAAACCCTCCTCCCACCGCAAGCCCCGGGAACAGAGGAGAAGCCCTTCGCGCCTTGTCCTCTGTTCCCGGACCTGTCCTGAAGGCTTGCGGTGGGAGGAGGGCTTTCCTCCCCACCGCCAACATTCAGAATGCTGTTCTGAATGTTGGCGGTGGGGAGGAAAAACCCTCCTCCCACCGCAAGCCCCGGGAACAGAGGAGAAGCCCTTCGCCCCTTGTCCTCTGTTCCCGGACCTCCCACCGCAAGCCTTAGGACAGGTCCGGGAACAGAGGAGAAGGCGTGCTGCGCTTCCCCGCTGTCCCCGGAGATTTCCCTATGGGCTTTCATCTTGCGAAGCAAGCCCATAGGGAAATTCGTCTTGCGAAGCCACTAAAAAATCGGAAAACCCTTTCGTCTTGTGGGTTTTTCGTTTAGCGAGGCATTCGTCTTGCGGGGCACCACTGTACTTACATTCAGTTCACAGTTTGATCCTGAAGGCAGGCTTTAGCTTAGAGTTACGGAAGAGAGTGTGGGTTCATCCCATCATCATCATCATCATTTTATTTGTATGCCGCCTTTCCACAGTTAAAACAACGCTCAAGGCGGTTTACAATATGAAAAGATTTACATAGTTACAAACATAGCAAAGTAGTCATAAAAATAAATAAAACACACCAAAAACTACATAACCAAACTGAGCAATTTCCACACAAAAATTAAGATACAAAAAATTAATATCAATAACAGCAAAAACACCCAACAAAACTTTCCCCAAAATACCCCAGTCCTTGCTGGGAAGCAACAGCAGGAGTTCTTATGAAGCCTGTCAGGCCCCGCTGTAGGCCAGGTGGAGAGAGGCAGGAACAGGGCCCTCAAGCTCCCAGCAGGTCAGACTTCCCAGATGGGGACTGAGCCCATGTGCTGCTGGCTGAGAGCCAGCAGACAGCAAAAGCATAAAGAGAGCAGCATCCAGAGAAAAGGAATGGCTTCAAGAGAAGATGGCTGCATGACCAGCCCTTTTATGGGGTCTCGCAGGGTCATGCCCATCTACCCGGTCATACACAGGGGGAGGATGCTCCAGACAGGAAGTCCTCCTGGCTGGAGCAACATCCTCCTGTGTGTCCACTCTGGGCAAACAGGAAATGTTGTACTTGACTGCTACAGTGATGTTACATCCCACGCCCACATGTTGATTCAAGGCATGTACAGATTGCATGGATGTCTACCTGCATGGGTGATGCATGCATGGATGCCAGGGGATGCGGCAAGCCACCATGTGTGATGATGGAGACAGGGATTCTTTTACACACACTAATGGAGTCATTTGCTTCTTATAGGAGAGGCAAAAGAGGCTGGAAGGGCAAAGAGTGGTTGTTTGGGGTGGTTGGGAGCTCACCCACTGTGGGTCCTCTGTAGAAGATGGGCTACTGTTTCGCTGTTCTTGCCCCTGAGGTTTCTTTATTCCCCCCCTATTAATTATAAAGAGACATCACCCTGCCAACAAAGGTCCGTATAGTTAAAGCTATGGTTTTCCCAGTAGTGATGTATGGAAGTGAGAGCTGGACCATAAAGAAGGCTGATCGCCGAAGAATTGATGCTTTTGAATTCTGGTGCTGGAGGAGATTCTTGAGAGTCCCATGGACTGCAAGAAGATCAAACCTCTCCATTCTTAAGGAAATCAGCCCTGAGTGCTCACTGGAAGGACAGATTGTGAAGCTGAGGCGCCAATACTTTGGCCACCTCATGAGAAGAGAAGACTCCCTGGAAAAGACCCTGATGTTGGGAAAGATGGAGGGCACAAGGAGAAGGGGACAACAGAGGACAAGATGGTTGGACAGTGTTCTCAAAGCTACCAGCATGAGTTTGACCAAACTGCGAGAGGCAGTGGAAGACAGGAGTGCCTGGCGTGCTCTGGTCCATGGGGTCACGAAGAGTCGGACACGACTAAACGACTAAACAACAACATTAATTGTAATGGAGCAACATTGTAAAGGAGCAGCCTCTCCTATGTTGCTCCCTCGGAGCAATCTTTATCTCCCTCCCCAGAAAGAGCAAGTGATTTATTTACACACCCCGCTACATCAATGAATTATCTGGTTTGCCTCGAGTTCATGCTCTGAACAACGTCGTTTGCAGGCCAGAAAAAATTAGGGGCTAAAGCAAGTGTACACAGTGATTCACTAAACCGAATGCATCCCTCCAGCCAAGTCAGATTCCTGACATATCCACCCACCTACTTTGTTTTTGCTGTCCCAGGCAAACAGCTAAAGCTAGGTGTTTATCAAACCCCTGATAGCTAGAATGGCTAGAATGCTGTGCTGAGTTCCTTGTACAATCTTAGATTGATGCCTCTTCATCCCCACCCCAGGGCCCAAATAGCATCCTCCTCTGAGGGCGTGGAAGGCAACATCCCACTATATTTAAAGACACATGCTAAAAAAATACACATACTGGAAATCAGCAGCAGCTAATCTGATGGAGAAGTCGTATTCTCAGATTTGCTTGTTGGCCTGTATGTTTGAATCTACTTGCCAAATGAGGGAATGGCAAACTCTGAGGAAAAGAGAGAAAATACGTTTTATGTGAAATAGTTTTTTTTTGTTAAATATGTTTCAGTAAAAGAGTACAACTGGCTTCCTCCATCAATTCATTCAGCTTTACGCGTGTGTAGGGATATTGTAGGGGTTGCCTGAGTTAATTTGCCCACTCTTCTGTTTACCGTATTTTTCGCCCTGTAGAATGCACTTTCCCCCCTCCAAAAATGAAGGGGAAATCTGTGTGCGTCCTATGGGGCGAATACAGGCTTTCGCTGAAGCTTGGAGAGTGAGAGGGGTCGGTGCGCACCGACCCCTCTCGCTCTCCAGGCTTCAGGAAGCTATCAGCAAGCCTGGGGAGCCCATGGGAGTTCCTGCAGGGCTCCCTAGGCTGCCGATAGCAGCCTGCCGCCCAGCGCACGGGCACCCTGAAGCAGAGCGCCCCGCGCTTTGGGCAGACATCGGTCAGCCCCACAAGCGAGGGGACAGCGGGGAGGCGCAGCGTTGCCATCCCGCTGTTCCCCAAACGGGTTTGAAGGCTGGCGCTGGGGAGAAGCGGGGAGGCTGAGCACCGCCATACCGCTGTTCCCCGACCTGGTTTGGTTTCCCGGACCTGGTTTTTGGGGGAAAATAAAGGGGGGGAAATTCCTTTATTTCCCCCCAAAAAAACTAGGTGTGTCCTATGGGACGGAGCGTCCTATGGGACGAAAAATACGGTATATTTCGCAAGCTGGATACTTCTATGTTGGTTCCCTTAATGTTTATTTCTATAAGCATTAGCATTGTATATTTGTGGGAGGTTTTATGTTGTCTGCTTGTTTTGCTGCTACAATTGTTGTGACCAAATGTGTAGGTATGTTCCGAGTTTTTGTTGCTTCTTTGCTTTTGCTTTTTTAACATGGAAAGTCTTAATAAACTGTTCTTAAATAACATTAAGTACTGGCTGAGAAATGCCTTTCCAAATAGAGGTACAGTGGTACCTCTAGTTACGAACTTAATTCATTCCGGAGGTCCGTTCTTGACCTGAAACTGTTCTTAACTAGAGATGTGCTGTTATGTATTGAGCTTGAATCCTAGAGCAATAGGCAAGTAGGATCCTAGAAGGCAGCATTCTGATTGGTCGGCAGGAGCCGCCCAATCCGGCTCCAGGAGGAAGTGAATCAGCAACCTGATTGGCTTGCAGCAGCAGCCCAATCAGGCTCCAGGAGGGGAGCTGAATCAGCCAATCACACAGGACCCATTGTGCAAATAATGTATTTATAGCCAGAGGTTTTTGGGAAGATGCACTCCCTGTTTGCCATGGGCTGAAATAAAGAGCATGAAATCAACACTCAACTCCGAGTATATTTCACGTGCTTTCGCTAATGGGGCCTCTTGCTGCTGCTGCTCTGCTGGCACACAATTTCCATTCTCATCCTGGGGCAAAGTTCTCAACTCAAGGTAACTCTTCCAGGTTAGCGGAGTTTGTAACCTGAAGCGTTTGTAACCTGAGGCGTTTGTAACTCGAGGTACCACTGTACTGATTTTTCAGATGCAGCTCCATGAATGGTTGCCTGGAAGTGGAGACACAACACATAGATGCTTGCGATTTTTTTTATGGCCGTTTCCTTAGGAAGAAGCAAATATTTGAACCGTACTCACCAATTGGTTCCTAGTGCACTGGATAATAATAATAATAATAATAATAATAATAATAATAATAATAATAATAATTTTTATTTATATCCCACCCTTCGCAGCCAAGACCGGGCTCAGGGCGACTAACAAGTTAATAAAAACAAGTTGATTGAAATACAACTTAAAAAACAAGACTTTGCAGAATCCGGGACCAAGGAGAAGAGTCGGTGGAAGAAGATTGGAAAAAATTTAAAGCATACCTTCAAAAGTATTGTAAAATTAAGGATTGTTAGAAAGATGTTGGAAAAAGAAAACTATGTGGTTTTGGTAGAAACGATATAAAGGATTGAGTAAGGATGAATTTAAATTATTATTGAGTTAAGTTAAAAACAAGGTTGGAAGGAATTGCTGAAATAAAATTTTGAACTAGAATACAAAAGTGGGAGGTGTGAGGAGGTCAAGGAAATAAGTAAAGGAAGAGAGTTATGTTAAGGTTTAATCTGTTTTTTTCTCTCTCTCTCTATTTTTAAATGATTGTATTTTTCTTTTTTATCTTTTTGCATTTTTTCTGTCTTATGTATTTCTTTTTTCTTTTTTGTAATCTTTAAACTTTGAATAAATATTTTATAAAAAAAGAAATACAACTTAAAAAGCAAGATTCAAATACAACATTAAAACATTAAAATTAAAATTAAACTTTAGCATATTCAGGAAGTTTTGTGTCTCTTTTGTAGGGCATGTTTGCTTTTGGTGCCTTCAACAATTTCCTGACTAGTAACTTGCATTGACGCTAGAAGTTTGGAGATATTCCTTGTTATTACGCACTGTTCATTATTGTTCTGTGGGCTTGCAATAAGAACAAAATCTGGTGTAGCAACGATGACAGAAGAATGCTGCATCACTAAGGCATTGGTGTTGCTCCAAACCCGACAATCAGGTAATTTAGACCAGGGTCCCTGGAAGAAACGTCACATACTAAACACACCAACGTCTTTGCCTTTTTGAGACAGCCCAGTCCTGCACATATCCCAAGATGGAAAACAAATCTGAAAAGGATATATTTGTAAAGCCAATTTGCTTCAACAATGTCACAGAAAGAAAAATGTTTTCTTTCTTTGATTCCAACCTACTTAAGAACAAATCTGCTTTTCATAAGACCCATAACCGCAAGCAGAGAGGGCCTTCCCATTTGGAAGCAGACAGCGTGTGGGTACTGTATAATTCATATATACACTACACTACAACACACACACAAAATAATTAAAGAAATATGTGCTGGCATCGTCAAATGCTGTTTTCAATTACAGCCGTGGCCAGGACATTAAGGAGAAATACTTTAAACAAGGCCACTGCAAAAATAGATTTTGTTTGTCATTAGCTTTGAAACAACGTTTGAGCTAAAGGGCTGAAATTTCCATATGCCAAGTTTCCTGATTGGCCATCAGGAGAATGTGGTTCGTTCCGGTATTGAAGTTCTGAGCAGATCTTCCTATATAAGGACTTATTTTTGAGACTTGCTCAGTCTTTCTGGGTCCAATGGGAATTAAATTATGGCCCTGTGATATTATTCTTAACTAAGTAGTTTGGCTAGCTAGTAATATAATAAAAGTGCGGGTGGGTTTTTGTCTCCCCCCCCCCCCAAAAAAACCCACAGCCCTACCACAAGGCAACATGAAATGGCCTCACCTCTCAGGGAGCAAATTTGGGCTGTATTAAAGGTGAGTCAATGGGAGACTGGTCTGACCTGCTAGGATGGTGGTCTATAGTGCAAGCCCCATTTAAGTGACAGGGTGCTATGCAAGAGCATGGCTGGATTCTTGTAGGACATCACCCCAGGAGAGAGAACAAGTGGTGGTGGCAGTGGTTCCTCCTTCTCAGTGGCAGCATGTCAAGGGATGGCAATAGATGTCTTCATTGTACAGGAGCCTCAGCTATTGCATGAGAACCCCAGTCCCTGACTCCAAATCTGGGCCAGTTGTTTCCTCCTTCCCTAAGTATTTGTGCCTAAAGGTTGTGGAACAAGCAGGAGAAGACCTTGTCAGATTCAGGGCCTCTAAGCAGTTACTTTACTATCCATTCGGCCTTTAGCCCCAGGAGATCCTTGAGTTTATTGTGAATCGTCTCCTCTCCTTTACCAATGGGTTAGATCCCGAATTAGTGTAAATTTGATTTGATATGCCTTTTCTCCTCCTGGTGGAGCTCCGATAGGATTTCCTCAGCATTGTTGTTGTTGTTGTTTAGTCGTTTACTTGTGTCCGAGTCTTCATGGCCCCATGGACCAGAGCACGCCAGGCACTCCTGTCTTCCACTGCCTCCTGCAGTTTGGTCAACCTCCACCTCCCCTTATGCCCTCAATCTTTCCCAACGTCAGGATCTTTTCCAGGGAGTCTTCTCTTCTCATGAGGTGGCCAAAGTATTGGAGCCTCAGCTTCAGGATCTGTCCTTCCAGTGAGCACTCAGGGCTGATTTCCTTCAGAATGGAGAGGTTTGATCTTCTTGCAGTCCATCTCAAGAGTCTCCTCCAGCGCCAGAATTCAAAAGCATCAATTCTTCGGCGATCAGCCTTCTTTATGGTCCAGCTCTCACTTCCATACATCACTAATGGGAAAACCATAGCTTTAACGATACGGACCTTTGTCGGTAAGGTGATGTCTCTGCTTTTTAAGATGCTGTCCAGGTTTGTCATTGCTTTTCTCCCAAGAAGCAGGCGTCTTTTGATTTTGTGACTGCTGTCACCATCTGCAGTGATCATGGAGCCCTCAACATAGCTATGGCATTTCAGCACGCAGGCATCTCCATCCCGCTATTTTCTGGTTCTTTGTCCACAGGGTGGTGCTGCAGACTGTCACTGCAACCCTGCAGAAAAACAGGAGATGTAAGCGCTTCCCTTGACGCTCATTCAAAAAGCAGTTCTCCCTCCTTTAACTTTTGTAGGATATGCACATAGGCCAGATGCTTCTCTCTGGAAAGTCCACAGGCAGGGTGCAAAGGCAGCAGCTTTCATCCTTCACTTGCATATGATATTCAGGATATGATATTCAGGGCTGCGCAGCCTCTTAATGTGGAGGTTCTGGTTAGCTATTACAGTATGGCTAATTGGCGTGGGTAGATCTACTTTGCTATACAGTGGTACCTCTGCTTACAGATGCTTCAGGTTACAGACTCCACTAACCCAGAAATAGTACCTTGGGTTAAGAACTTTGCTTCAGGATGAGAACAGAAATCGTGCTCTGGTGGTGTGGCGGCAGCAGGAGGCCCCATTAGCTAAAGTGGTGCTTCAGGTTAAGAACAGTTTCAGGTTAAGAACGGACCTCCAGAACATTAATCTGCCTGTTTTAAAGCCATCTAAGGCATCAACCTTCACCTCATCTTGCAGCCATGAGCACCAAACATTGGTTGTATATTGTGCGGAGGAAATGCTTTCATTTGTCCATCCTGGATCTACTGCTAGTCATTTTCCTTGACAGGGTGATTTCTGGTATGATGAAATCACAGAGTCTTAAAACTGTAGAGTCGGAAGGGATCCTGAGGGTCTTCTAGTGAGTGAGGGGGGGGGGTAATTCCCTCTTCCTCTTCCTAAGGGTTAGTTTTGTACAATGCCTTTTTTCTAAAAAAAATGTACTCTCATTTTAACTCAAGAAAATCACCATTTTATAGTTCAAATCGGGGAAGATAAATACAGTAAATGGACAAAAATACAAAGATTCATAAAATGTTTAGGGGTTTGCATACCCCTGCATCCCCCCAGAAAAAATAACTCAGTTTTCTAAACCTGTTATCAATTTACACCCTGATCTTAAAAAATCAAACACCTCTATTAAATCCAGTGGCTTTGATTCAGCACCAGCGCTGCTGCATCTCATCACCATGTAGTGTAATGTAGAGAAGATGAACGTCCTCCACTTGGGAAGGGGGAGACCAAGACACCGAAGGTAGACTTGCTAAGAGATGGTAGTAAAATGCTGCTGAAATGTCTTTGCTACTGTGGTTGCCAGCTGGGTGGGACAACATAAATTACCCCACATAAAAGAGTATTCATCCAGGATAAGAGTTTGTTTGTTTCTGAAGCTGGTATAAAGATGGGGAGAGAGCTCTGGTGCGTCTGATCAAATGTGATCATGGGAGGTGGAATATAGTAGCTTAAGGTAAAGGGACCCCTGACCATTAGGTCCAGTTGTGACCGACTCTGGGGTTGCGGCGCTCATCTCGCTTTCCTGGTCGAGGGAGCTGGCATACAGTCATGGTCATGTGGCCAGCATGACTAAGCCGCTTCTGGCGAACCAGAGCAGTGCACGGAAACACTGTTTACCTTCCCACCAGAGTGGTACCTATTTATCTACTTGTACTCTGACGTGCTTTTGAACTGCTAGGTTGGCAGGAGGAGGGACCGAGCAACGGGAGCTCACCCCGTCGAACCGCCGACCTTCTGATCGGCAAGTCCTAGGCTCTGTGGTTTAACCCACAGCACCACCCACGTCCCTATATAGTAGCTTACATAACACAATTTGGTGCATTTGTGACAATGGAAAGGTTTGACCTATGGGTATTGTGGTTTGCGGTCCTGTTTCTTGACCGCTACATTATAAGAGCTCTGTAACGAACATAGTTAATAAAGCTCTCCCGATAGCAATCAAGCTACAGCAGAAAACGCAGCAAATGAAACATATCGGTGTACAGAAACACCGGCGGTTCCTGCACTCAATGTGTCTGGAGACAGCATGATTTTCAATCAGCTCCAGGTCTCGCAACATCTCTCCCAGACGCTCGCTGTAACCCTGCCTCCCTTGGGCCAAAGAAACTTTTCTCAGATTGCCGTGGGACATAAATCTTTCTGAGGAACCACCTGACACTTAAGGAACATTATTGTATTATTAAGGCATAAATCCCATGTCATCGCAGCAAAAAGTCTCTGGCTGTTGGGTTAAATGAATCAAGATGGACACTTAACTATTCCCAAACATGATTGGAGGGAAGTTGCACATGATAAGCCAAAAGAAGGGAGGGTTCTGAACAGGCAGTTATCATGTTTCCTCACATCATAAACTGATCTGCTGAACTGTAAATCAGAAAGTTGACAGTGGTCTCAAAGGTCGTCTAGTCGAACGATGCCTCCTCCAACTGTGGCATTATTTTCCAAATCAGAGGATTTTTTTTCATTGCATTCTGTGGGAATATATTTAAGGGCTCAGCGATGGTTGACCACTTTCCTTGATATTCAGCTCCCCTTCCCTTCTCCCTGCCCTGCTATTGAGCCTCCCATTGAGCTGAATGGGCACCTTCAAACATTTCCCAGAATTCTCTGCAGTACACTGTGGTTCTGTGGCAACTGTATAGGGGTTTCTTGACAGATAATTTGACACTGAGTCTTTGGGGGAATGATGTGGGTGGTGTTGTGGGTTAAACCACAGAGCTTAGGACTTTCCGATCAGAAGGTCGCCAGTTCAAATCCCTGCGACGGGGTGAGCTCCCATTGCTCGGTCCCTGCTCCTGCCAACCTAGCAGTTCAAAAGCATGTCAAAGTGCAAGTAGATAAATAGGTACCACTCCGATGGGAAGGTAAACGGTGTTTCTGTCTGCTGCTCTGGTTCGCCAGAAGTGGCTTAGTCATGCTGGCTACATGACCTGGAAGAGACCTGTATCTGCAAGCCCATTGCCATCAATAGACAATGGCATCAGGCTGGCTCAGGACCCTTAAATTCCCTGATCCCAACCCACCTCAAAATGTCCCATTTCGGCAGTTTCTGGTGGCTACTGCTGTTTGTTGAGGCGCATTGAGGCGCTCCTCACCAGTGTTTTCCACCAAAAGTGAAGAAATGGCTCTCTCAAAGCCGGTCATGTGGCCTCCTCATAGCACGACCACTTTCGCATCACAAAAAGAAGAGAAGAAAGGATGGATCCTGCTCACTGTCTTGGCTTCTTTGCTCTTTGGGGCGGGGGGGGGGGAATATTATTATTTTTCTTGATTTCCCCCTCTAAAAACTAGGTGCATCTTGTAGTCCGGTGCGTCCTATAGAGCAAAAAATACTGTATTTTTCCCCTTCACACCAACTGGCTTGCCATGAAGCCCTCATTCCGTCGATTCCAGGCGATTGTACTGCGTTTCATCTGTTACATATTTAAGTGTACACTTAAAAACCATAAATATACGCCCAGTGGCGTAGCGTGGGGGGTGCAGGGGGTGCCGGCCGCACCGGGCGCAACATCTGGGGGTTAGGGTTAGGGGGCGCAAATCCATGGGTTAGGGGGCGCAAATTACTTGCCTTGCCCCGGGTGCTGACAACCCACGCTACGCCACTGTATACGCCCAGAAACATAATGTATAAAGCGATGCTCTTGTGTCCTGAGAACACTGGTCCATTTCCTAACGCTGGTGTTAATGTCTTCATATTGTGATGGGAAGCATGTAGTTGCACTGTGGAGCCAATATAAACCAACATATTTTCACTAATACGAAAGTTCCTATTTTAATAACCTTTTCACATTTGTGGTGTTTGGAGAAGGTCCTTGGGGAAATGGCCTGCCAGTTGAAGCACAGTTACAGCATCATGTTACACTTCACTTTTGGGCTCATAGAAGGTTAGGGAACTGTGTGTGAGCTCCTCAGTTTGTTCTTCCTTGTTTCCACATTAACATGCATTTTTTTAAAAATCCACATGAAATTTTGTATTTAAATGAGGGTCCTCAGCTGTGCCACCTGCCCAGAACCAACAGCCAGTAGAGAAAACATGCATCCCAGACTACAATTCAACTGGTGTGTTTCATTTTCGTTGGCTCGTTAACATTCTGTGTCCTTTTAAATGTGTTTGGGGGGGCGGGTACAGTGGTACCTCAGGTTACAGATGCTTCAGGTTACGGACGCTTCAGGTTACAGGCTCTGCTAACCCAGAAATAGTACCTCGGGTTAAGAACTTTACCTCAGGATGAGAAGAGAAATCGCATGGCGGCAGCGGGAGGCCCCATTAGTTAAAGTGGTACCTCAGGTTAAGAACAGTTTCAGGTTAAGAACAGACCTCCGGAACGAATTAAGTTCTTAACTTGAGGTACCACTGCATTGGCTTGCTTTTGCTTTGCTCTTGTTTTTATGGGTGTGTGTGTGTGACCCATCCTGTGATCTTCAGATGAAGGGTGGTATACAACTTTAATTGATTAATTAATTAATAATCCCTTAATGCGCTGAGTGCAGGGGCAACACACCCTGTATCACTGCTTGAGGCAAAATAGGGAATGTGTTGCGCTAGATGATGATGATGATGATGATGATGATAATAATAATAATAATAATTTATTATTTATACCCCACCTATCTGGCTGAGTTTTCCCAGCCACTCTGGGCGGTTTCCAACCAAATATTAAAAACAATACAGCGTCAGACATTAAAAACTTCCCTAAACAGGACTGTCTGTCTTTTAAAGATAAGATAGCTGTTTATTTCCTTCACATCTGAAGGGAGGGCGTTCCACAGGGTGGGTGCCACTACCGAGAAGGCCCTCTGCCTGGTTCCCTGTAACGTCACTTCTCACAGTGAGGGAACCGCCAGAAGGCCCTCGTAGCTGGACCTCGGTGTCTGGGCAGAATGATGGGGGTGGAGACGCTCATTCAGGTATACTGGGCTGAGGCCGTTTAGGGCTTTAGGTCCATTCCAACTCGATTCTATGATTCAGTGACTATATGAGTCTTTCCCCTGATCCAACAGGGATCTTCTTGTGTTCTTGAAAATGTCGCATCTGGGTAACAGCAGCGCTTTCTGTTTTCCAGAATGGGGATCTGCCATTGCTTCTTGGTGTAACCTGATACCTGCAAGAGGCTATTCCAGTCCGCATTCTCCATCCTCATACTTAGGCCACTTTTAGATTGCTGTTCTTTTGCAAGTAGGGTTCAGTCACATGCCGGCAATTTCAGATTGTGCCATCAAAGTAGATTTGATACTGTTCCAACCAAGGTTTTCTATCCCCTGCTCCACTGCACTTGAGCATGATTGTATTGTGATACTCTTTTGAACTCCTTTGAGAGACTCTTGGTGCTCTAAAGAGGGATGTCAAGTGTGTGTGTGTGTGTGTGTGTGTGTGTTGGGAATTGGGCAGCAGTGAGATCACAAGAGGAGAAACTAACTAAATACCGTATTTTTTGCTCTATAAGACTCACTTTTTCCCTCCTAAAAAGTAAGGGGAAATGTGTGTGCGTCTTATGGAGCGAATGCAGGCTGCGCAGCTATCCCAGAAGCCAGAACAGTGAGAGGGATCGCTGCTTTCGCTGCGCAGTGATCCCTCTCGCTGTTCTGGCTTCTAGGATTCAGAATATTTTTTTCTTGTTTTCCTCCTTCAAAAACTAGGTGTGTCTTCTGGTCTGGTGCATCTTATACAGCGAAAAATATGGTATATTATATTTCAGAATGTCCTGAAGTCTAGAATATCTTATTATATTTCAAACCTTCTGGTTAGCTGGAATACTAAAAGTGCAGGAGAAAAATCACCACGATTCTCTAATTGTTACTTGGCATCCAATCTTCACCCCATGTCATTATATGAAGAAAAATACACGGGCCTCTGATTCTGGGTAGGTTTCTCTTTCCCCGTTCCATATTATTTATACGGCTAGTTTTATATAAAATATAAATGCGCTTACTGAAACGTGAAGGCTCTTTTTCTCATATTCTGCCTGGGAACTTCTAGCTTTCAGAAGCTTTAGGGTATCATACCAATTCATTGGCTTTGGAAATTTTCCTCTATCACTGCATCAGGGGAATGATGATTAAAATAGAAAGAGACAACCTTGTCGCAAGTCTGCAGTCCATTTAAGTATTCAGAAGGTAATGGAAGAAGCTTCTGGAAACTTAAGATTAGGATTTTGCCATGGGCAAAGGATCTCAGGTTACATAGAAACATAATGGGACACATAAGCAAACGGAAAATCCCCTTCTGGAAACAAAACAAAATATCCATCACGTCGCCAAGCCAGTCTCCAGTAATCTTGGCTACCTGCTGGAGTTTGTATTTCCAAAAGAAGATACAGGAGAGGTAGGCAGGACCAAGGTAAAAGATAAAGGTACCGCAGGTTACAAACACTTCGGGTTGCAAACACTTCGAGTTACAGGCTCTGCTAACCCAGAAGTAGTACCTCGGGTTAAGAACTTTACTTCAGGGTGAGAACAGAAAGCACACACCGGCAGAGTGGCATCAGCAGGAGACCCCATTAGCTAAAGTGGTACCTCGGGTTAAGAAAGGTTTCAGGTTAAGAACAGACCTCTGGAATGAATTAAGTTCGTGACCAGAGGTACCACTGTAAAGGTAAAGGACCCCTGGACGGTTAAGTCCAGTCAAAGGCGACTATGGGGTGAGGCGTTCATCTCGCTTTTCAGGCCAAGAAAGCCAACTTAAATGAAAGGGGTGTGTGTGAAGGTTTTATAGTCATATTTGCAGGGCTGGACTCGATGACCTTTGGAGTCCCTTCCACCTCTACTATTCTATGATTGTATGGTGTTTTGGGAGGAGGGGATAATCCTGATGTATATTTTGCTCTAGGAGTTTGGTCAGAATTGAGCATACACATGGCAGCTGCCATGTTTTTCAGTTGTTGTCATCATGTTGTTGATTCAAAATGCTTTGGAACCCTGCTGCACCCAGTCCTTTTGGACTGAAGAAAGAAAGAAAGAAAGAAAGAAAGAAAGAAAGAAAGAAAGAAAGAAAGAAAGAAAGAAAGAAAGAAAGAAAGAAAGAAGCCACCCCAGCCACTGGTGCCAAACATAAGGGGTAAATTTTTAGCCCCCAGCCTCAGTGAAATAGCCCCCCCCCCTATTTTGCAGCCTGCAAAACAGGGCTGCAATATATGTTGGCAATTGTAGCACAACCGTAATATTACAAAGACATTCTGTTCTTGCACCATTGTGACCCCAAGCCAGCAAAACCAGGGGAGGGGCTGAAATTCATATTTATGTTAATTAACCGTCCAGTTTGTTTGCTGCTGGCTTCTCAATTTGGGGTGTGTGTGGTTTTTAGGGTGTGTGTGTTCGTTTGTTTTTGGCATGGGCCATTCCCAACATATGTGATAGAAGTTTCTATAAAACTTTAACATCATGGCTGTGCCCAGGATTCTGTAAATTTCTCCCAGGTCAAACTTATCCATGCCTTGTGGCTAGGCATTGGGAGCGAAAGTGTGCAGTGCACCGCAGCAACAGCTGTGTACAAGAAAGGCCCAAATGGTTTTTTCTCTGTTCCAAAGCAGGTTGGAGAGGAAGCACTTTGCACTGGGGAAGGGGTGAGGAAGATGTTAACTCTTCCCTTGTCCACTCGAAGCCTTTTTCACACACACTTACACACCCACCAGTGTCCTGGACTCTCTCACCTCTCCCCCCCCCCCTTGCTCCAATGCAAATCGCGCTCTCCCATGGGCTGCATTCCAGGTATGAGATGTAATAATTTTAAAATGCATTGCTTTTCCTTCTTCTGGAATGTTTTCCCTCTTGTATTCCAAACAAAGTACTCTTCCAGTTCATTCCAGCAATAGATTTGATGAAGGATGTAGAGGCTGCAGCCCCGCCGATTCCTTCTTCCTTGTCAAACAATTGCCTTTCACACTCCGCTTTTCTCTCTGGTGAGAAGAAACGGAGCCTTTTTGCAAATTCCTTCATGAAAGTGTTAGCTGAAAGCTTCTGCAGTCGCAGCAGCGAAAGGGAAATAGCTCAGGCTTTGATGTAAATGTCTGAAATGTCTGATGACAGAACAGATTGACCAAAAGTATTTCTTTCAACAATAAACTGTAGGAGCTTAGAAGAAACTATACATTTTAGAAGTATACCATCGCAACCTTTGGACACAAGGAACCTGTTGCAGATGTTGCCTGAATAATTCCAAATGACTTCCACTTGGAGCACTAGAAACTGGACGTCACATGCCACAAATGCCTATGATTTTCCATTCCCAAACTAAAAAATACTGTTATGGATGAGTGTCCCAAACAAACTACAAATCTGTGAATAGTTTGCACAGATCACAGGGCAGAGGAAGGATTGGTGAGTGAGACACCGAGCACTGAAGGTAGGCCTGTTATTTTTAAAATAAGGAGTAATGTACAAGCAAGACAACCATGCCTTCGATGTACAACACATATTCATAAGAAATTAGGAAATGACTTCACAGTTTAATTCATATGTATTTATTTTATAAAAATTACACATCGCTTGACTGTAAAACAACTCAAAGCAGTTTACAAAAGACAAAACAGTAAAATTGAGGGGAGAAATCACAAGTCTACTTTAAAGCATACAGAAGTTAAAATACTAAAATGGATTAAAATTACCTCAACTATCTAAGCATCTTAGCGGGCTTGTCTGAAAAGGAATGTTTTTGGCAGGTGCTGAAAAAGTACCATGAAGAGGCCTGCTGGATCTCCACAGACAGGGAGTTCCAAAGTGCAGGCGCTGCCACACCAAACAATCGAGTTATGACAATGTGGAACAGGTCTTATGTGGCACCTGTAGCAGTGCCAATTTCGACAATCAAAGCAGTCAAGAGTGTGGGATGTGACCCATGAGAGGCAGTCAAGTACAACATTATTTGTAATGCTAGAAAAGACATGCGAGGGAATGTTTGGTCCAGCCAGTCAAAAACTTCCTGTTTCTCCTCGCTGGAGCATCCTTCCTTTTGCATGTGGGCGTGACCTAACCTGTTCAGGTAACAAAAGGACGAGTCACGCAGCTCACCTCTCTTTTTGACTTCCTTCTTCGTTTGACCAGCTTTTAGCTAGGAATGCTCTGCTAGCTCTTAGCTAGCAGAAGCACTGGGATTATTTCCCCATATGGGGTAGATCCACATGTACATATTTGTAACTAAGCCTGCCTTCAGGAATTCAATTGTGAACTGATGTGAGTAAACTTCTTTTATTGACTTTGAATAAGATTGTTGTGTCTTTATTCTTTTAAGAGGGATTCAAGGGAACTTACCAGAAATGTACAATTCAATCTGAGGCAGATTGAATTGTATAATAGTGAGAGGCTCACACGAGCCTGCAACCAGCGAACTGCTGTGCATATAAAAAGGGGGAATGTCACTCTGCTGCATAAAGGAACTTGCTAGCACAAGTTAGGAAGGATACTAATAAACAATATATCCTCTCCTGCCTCCCTGAACATTCCCACAAAGAGGGTACAAGTGGGGTGAGACGATCTTGCAGGCAAACTGGACCCAAGTTGTTAATGGCTTTGTACAAATCGTAACACCTTGAACCTGGCCTGGTAGCAAACCAGAAGGAGCTGCAGATGTCAGGGATCAGACTCAAGAGGGTGAGATGGAGGAGGAGGAATGGTGGAGATCACACACACACACACACACACACACACACCGTCTCCTGATGCTGCAGGAGGAGAGAGAGGCAGCCTTGATTTACAGCAGGGCTTTGAGCGGTTTGAGGAAAGTCATAGCTCAGAGATAGAGAAACAGAAAAGTTGGGAAGCGTTAGAAGAAGGGGGGGCAGCGGCAGGACAGGCAGATGACACATTGTCACTGGAGAGTATTTCTGACCCCCCTCTTTCCCAGAACTTGGTGTTCGTTAAAGGGAGATGTTGTTGCTAGGGAGGGGGGAGGAGGAGCCCAGTTTGGAGCAACACCATTGTTGAGGCTGGCTGCGTTCTCACTATTTTCAGTGGCATCTCAATGGGGGGTGGGGGGTGCGCCCTGGGTGCCATGTCTGGTGGGGATGACAAGAAGGCACCCCACGGGGGCTCGTGGCATGAGCAGCCATTGCACCACCGCAGTCGTATGTGGCGTATCCTCCGTTCACGGAGCAGCCATTGCGCCACCGCAGTCGCATGTGGCGTATCCTCTGTTCACGGCTCCAGCCACAAGCAGAGGATCCTGGCACTAGCAGTAAACCGCTATGTACAGCGCATGTGCAGCATGACACGCATGCGCTGTACGTAACACCGCTGCACATGTGCTGTACATAGTGGTTTGCCACCAGCACCGCTTGAGTGCCATACAGACAGCGGTGGGATCCCTCCATCGCCGCTACAGCCATGAGCAGAGGATCCTGGCACCATCCGTATGGCGCTGGAGCGGTGGCGCCAGCAAACCGCTACGTACAACACATGTGCGGCCTCGCTACGTAAGGTACATGTGACGTACGTAGTGATGGCGCACATGCGCCCTAAGTAGCAACACCCTGCCCCAGGTGTCACGACGCCTTCGTTCGCCCCTGGCTATTATAATTGAATAAACCCATTAAAAGGAAATACCATGGAGCATTCTTCTGCTTGGTTATAGTTGGGGTTTAGGATCTGGGGGTAAATCTCAAGGAAGAGGAGGGTTTTGAGATGGGATTTGAGGAAGGAGGTGGCTCTTTAGGGAAGATTTCCAGGGATGAAGGGCAGGGCAGCGGTGGGGCAGATAATCTAAACACATTGGAGCAGTTCTTGGACTCAGCTACACAGGTCAATTTATAATGTTATAAATGCTATAAATGTTATAATGTTATAAAAATGTGGCACCAGATAGCACTGTAGAGCAGCAATCTGAAGTCAATGAAAATTTCTATTGGGAGCTGAATTTTTATAGCGTTTTCTTTCATGGTGTTTTTTTATATCTGTGTAGATCCTTGTGGAAGCTGGTGTGACAACACTGGAAAACCAAACACCACAGGCAAAAATATAATAAAGGCAGAGAGTTATGGTGGAGCAGTCCATGGACATAAACGGAAGCGTTCCACACATTTCTACCAGAAATGTTCTGTAAAAGACAAGCTAAGATTCTTGAGATGCTTTGTTCCATATCACGTTGGGGGGGGGGTGCACTTGGTTCACATTAAGCCAGCCAACTGCCCTGAGGATAGAGGATCATCCTCTAAATGTGTTGTAAAATAAAAGCAGATAAAATACTTTTGTGCAGTAAGAGGACAGGACTCGATATGGCAGTCAAAGTTTCTTTTCATATTTTGGTTTAGAGCTCTCCTGATGTGCTCCAGAGAGCAGCACTACTTCAGCCTAGCAGAGAATGTGCTCAGGAACTCAGCCAAGGTGGTAATTGGCAGTTTGGCAACATCTCAACATCTCCAGAACATGCTGAAGCAACGCTAGAGCCACATTTTGTTTCCTAATCTCCATTTGTATAAATGTTCTACACTTTTCCATTGGCCCCAGAGGTGAGGACAGATATACAGGCCCAGAGACCGGGGTTAGTTAAAAAATACACCCACCCCAGAGTCTCAAGTAGATGCCAAACCATGGCGCCTGGAATGGTTTCAGCCTCCTCCTTCCATTTCCCCCCAAAGCTTCTTCTCTTCTTCATTTCAACTCAGAGGCAACAAAGCCAACAGGAGAACAAACAAGTCTCTTTGTCACACTAGGCTGTGCCTATTATGTTCTGTGATTTTGGGTCCTGAACATAATTGATCCCCAACTAAGAGGGGGTTCACGCATCTGATCTCTGAGCACCCTCCTCTTCATGCTTTGTAAAGCATGTCACAGTTTGGAGTCATTTTTTAGAGTCAAGATTTTAGAAGGAATGTACATGCAGTGGTACCTCGGGTTAAGAACTTAATTTGTTCCGGAGGTCCGTTCTTAACCTGAAACTGTTCTTAACCTGAAGCACCACTTTAGCTAATGGGGCCTCCTGCTGCCACTGCGCTGCCAGAGCACAATTTCTGTTCTCAACCTGAAGCAAAGTTCTTAACCCAATATACTATTTCTGGCTTATTTCTGAAGCGTCTGTAACCTGAAGCATCTGTAACCTGAGGTACCACTGTATATGATTCCCATTAAGTTTATACGCTGCCTATTTGAATGATACTAATCAGCTTTGTCATATTGCTCTCTCCTGAAGCCCCAGAAGATATTTAGCATACATATTCAAACCAGTTTTATACTGATTCGTCACCCTTTGGCTTAGCCCCATATATAATTTTTTTTTTTAATATAAAAAAGGGAAGGGAAAGAAAGTAGGTGGGGAGATTTTATAACAAGCAAACTCCAAATCTGCACTCAAGATAAATTAAAACAAATAACCATTCAAGGACTGATCGTGTGTTACAAACTATGCCAGAATGAGTGATACTTGATGGTGGAATCCGCTCTCCAGAGAGGGAGCTTTTCATTACTGGGGCTTGTAATTTAACAGGCGTGGGAAAGTTATGCTGCGGCCTGGTCTGCCCCAAGGGGGTGGGGTGTCCCGTTTTGCCGCTTGAGGTGAAACGGGAAGTTCCACCATACCCCACCACCAGAGATGTGGTGTGGACGCCGGTGCTGATTTCTGGTAAGAAGGCTAGGGTCTTCAGTCCTCGCAACTGCTTCACTGGGGCAAGACCAACTGGGAAGAGGTGCTGGAGTTACTAGGCCTGCACTGGTTTGGTTGTTTGGAATGAAGAGTTAACTTCACTGGCACCATGTTTTTATCGCTGATCTACACTTGACTCTGGCTCCTGACCCTCCGACCAAATGAAAATCCATTTTCAATTTAGGACAGAGGAGAAGTAATCTCTTGATGTGGGGAAAATGAGGCGTTCGCTGTGTGCTCACTCAGCGTTTATCTCCACTTTCCAAACTTCATATTTCCATGCCAGGGCTTGGATTTTTAGGACAATTTACAGGAGGCTCCTCGCCAACAGCAACAGGAAGGCAAGAAGAATTTGGCAGCTTCCCTCGCTTATCTTGGAGGCTGTCTGTGCTCACACAATGTGGTCACCCCGCCCCAGTTCACACATGCAGGGGGTTGAAAATGGGGTTGTGCCCTAGAGTCAGATCCAGCTCAAATCCTGCCTTGGTGCTTCACAAAGCAAGTCAATTCAGTTTGGACTGCTTTGGAAAACATCCACTTTTAGATTCAGCTCTACAGTAGAACTGTGCTCTGGAAAATCTGAGGCTTTGTACGTTACATGGGGAAACGGAGAAATGGCTCTATGACTTATAAATTTCCAGAAGGAATTACATGGAATCTGCAGGCATCATGTGCCCCTGTGGGTGAATGGAGGCTGCCAAATTTCAGAGAGACAGGTGCAAGGAAGGCTGTTAACATTGTTTGTGTGGGAGAGGAGATATTGTTTAATAATATCCTTCCTAACATGCATTAGCAAGTCCCTTTACTTAGCAGAGTGCATTCCCCTTTTAAACACACAGCGGTTAGCTTGTTGCAAGCTCGTTTAAGCTTCTCAATATAGGATTCCTGGTAATCCCCCTTTTTCCCCCTTAAAAAGATTAGACACTGCACCATCTTGTGTAAAGTATTATAAAAGAAGTTTACTCACACATTCAGTTCACAGATGGATGCCTGAAGACAGACTTAGGTTACAAAGTATATACACGTGGAACTACCCCATATGGAGGTTAGTCCCAGTGACTGCAGACAGGCAGTCACTGCTGCTCACACGGAGAAAGCAAAATGGAGAAGTGAGAGAGAGTGGTGCCTGCCTTGCCCCTTTTGCCACCCGGGCAGGTAAGGTCACGCCCACCTCTAGTCACATGCAGAGGAAGTTTGTCCCAGCTCAGGAGGAAACAGGACTGGAGCAAACATCCCCTTTCATGTCCACTCTAGGAATGCTGTACTTGACTGCTATCTATGTG
Source organism: Podarcis melisellensis (assembly GCF_964234715.1). NCBI lineage: Eukaryota > Metazoa > Chordata > Lepidosauria > Squamata > Lacertidae > Podarcis > Podarcis melisellensis. The sequence continues at coordinate 88,831,570 of NC_138538.1, read as the reverse complement.
TCACATCCCACAGTTTGTTTGTTTGTTTGTTTGTTCACTTATTTGCCTCATAAACTTTATGTATCACTTGAGTGTAGCCCTTTGGTCACCTGAACAGTCCAGCTTAGTAAACAGAACAGAACACATTGCTGTGCCTTGAACAGCCATTTGATCTGCAAGAATTACCATATTTTTTGCTCTATAAGACTCACTTTTTCCCCTCCTAAAAAGTAAGGGGAAATGTGTGTGCGTCTTATGGAGCGAATGCAGGCTGCGCATCTATCCCAGAAGCCAGAACAGCAAGAGGGATTGCTGCTTTCACTGCACAGCGATCCCTCTTGCTGTTCTGGCTTCTGAGATTCAGAATATATATTTTCTTGTTTTCCTCCTGCAAAAACTAGGTGCGTCTTGTGGTCTGGTGTGTCTTATAGAGCGAAAAATACGGTAACAGCTGGTGTGATGTTTGCCTTGATTTTATGGAAAGCTTCGCCGATTGATTTGTGCATCTCATGTGGCTACTAAGAGTGGACCATGCAGGGTTTATTTTCCTGGTCAGCTGGCAATTCTGCGGCCAAGTAATGTTGACCATGGGTTGACAGGTCTCCAGAGGCTCAAGCACTGAGAGGGTGGAGACTGGCAAGACAGGAGTGAGGCCGAGAGATACTTGATGAGGGCAGAAGATGGTACAGGACCAATCAGAGGAAGAGCTTAGCTTTGCCTGTTGCCTTGGGGGCTGACCCTGATGGTCATAGGCTGGTAGGAAATCAAATAGCAGGAAGCCAAGCAGAAAATACCCTGCGCCCCTACATTCTGACCTTGAGCTGTTACTTCTTCCTCTGGAAATCCCAAAAATATTGATGCTGAAACCCTGAACGCCTAGTCATTAGTCACCTTTTGACACCAACTGCAGGCACTTTTTATTGAGGCTTATGGGGCGTAGTAATGGAAGCCATCTCTGTGAAGTTTTTACGCCGTTCATTGCATATAATGTTTTGATTCTGCTCTAGATTTTATTGCTGTAGATTTTAAGAGTCCCTCCACATTGGTGTGTTTTTTTTATTGTGGGTGTATTCTTCAACATTCCTGAAAGTTGACACAATAACAGGGCATCAATGGTGGATTTATTTTGATTTGATTTGTTCTGCAATGCTTCCCCCAACACAACCCCACCATGACTGCCTAGAGGGGCTATGGAGAAAACAGGACAAAACAGAAGATTAGTGATATAAAAAGTTACAGGATTTCAGGAGAACGTTACAGGATATGAACTGATTAGAAATTTGTGCTGGTCCCAAAACATTTGTAGGCACATGGGTTATAAAAAGTGGGATGGCATCATGAACAAAAATCATCATGTGCATAGAAAAGGAGGGACCTTGTGCTATATTTTATGAAATGCATCTGAGGGATTGGTACTGTAAGCCTCAATGTGGTCTGGTGAAGCATAGCATCAAAATAATACTGATGCCTCTGGCCCAGGTTGACACACATTTCCTGCCCTGCCCCCACCTTTGACTCCCAGGACACGTCACCCAATAACCCATTAAGCTTTATGACATACATATTGGACCTGTTCCTCCACCCACCAGTACCAGATAGCTGTCCATGAAAGGTGAGTCTTCTTCACTTCTTGATCCTCATGCTACTCATTCGCCAACCTCTTGGTACACTGGGCCAATCATCTGGGGTTGCTGATTTTTAAATTATTATTTATTTATTTTTGATATCCTGCTTTATCACTACCGTAAGGAGTCTCAAAGCGGCTAACAATCTCCTTTCCCTTCCTCCCTCACAACAAACACTCTGTGAGGTGAGTGGGGCTGAGAGACTTCAAAGAAGTGTGACTGGCCCAAGGTCACCCAGCAGCTGCATGTGGAGGAGCGGGGAAGCGAACCCGGTTCACCAGATTACGAGTCCATTGCTCCTAACCACTACACCACACTGGCTCTCCTTTTCGATGGCATAAATATTTCCTTGCCCAGCCATAATAGTACTTGGTGGTCTGTAGGTATCTCAAAACGTGACTCAGCTGTCTCTAGCGATGCAAAGGAACCAATAAAGGGAGCCCTATAAATCCGGGATGCGGGTGGTACTGTGGTCTAAACCACTGAGCCTAGGGCTTGCCAATCGGAAGGTCAGTGGTTCAAATCCCCGTGACAGGGTGAGCTCCCGTTGCTGTGTCCCACCTCCTGCCAACCTAGCAGTTCAAAAGCACATCAAGGTGCAAGTAGATAAATAGGTACTGCTCCGGCGGGAAGATAAATGGCGTTTCCATGCGCTGCTCTGGTTTTGCCAGAAGCAGCTTAGTCAGACTGGCCACATAACCCAGAAATACTGTCTGTGGAAAAACGTCAGCTCCCTCAGCCAGTAAAGCAAGATGAGCGCCACAACCCCAGAGTTGTTCACGACTGGACTTAACTGTCAGGGGTCCTTTACCTTTACCTTTTTATAAATCCTCAACTTCTGGCCTGTTCTGGGCAATTCAGCTTTATTGACAAGAGCATGTTGCTGTCAGAACATATTTCCCGCTTACCTGTCAGAGATTAATCTACACTTCTTTGTCTACTAAGTGAAAACCTTAATGGGTCCTCTAAAGGTAAAGGTAAAGGTAAAGGTCCAGTCACGGATGACTCTGGGGTTGTGGCGCTCATCTCGCTTTATTGGCCAAGGGAGCCGGCACACAGCTTCAGATATCCTATAAAATTCAGATAGTTGTTTATTTCCTTGACATCTGGTGGGAGGATGTTCCACAGGGCGGGTGCCACTACCGAGAAGGCCCTCTGCCTGATTCCATGTAACCTCACTTCTCACAGTGAGGGAACCACCACAAGGCCCTCAGAGCTGGCCCTTCAAGTATACTGGGCCGAGGCCGTTTCCCTTGAGTGGTCAAAATGACTATCTTAGAATTTTAGAATCATAGACTTGTAAAGTTGGGAGGGATCACGAGAGTTATCTAGTCCAACCGCCTGCAATGCAGAATTTTCTTGCCCAACGTGCACTCTAACCCACAACCCAGAAATTAGAGTCTCATGCTCTACTGACTGAACATCCTTAGTGCTGGACTGGCATGTAGCTTAGTGCTCCTGTACGCATGTTCTACCATAAGGAAATACCATGCTGGGGATACTGTGAACATCACAAACATGGGATAAATGTTGACTTCTACCTGGAAATCAAGTCAAGAGTAAACCAGCAGCCCTATATGTTAATAAATGTGCTAATTGAAAGTGTAAGGGGAAAAGGAAGGCATTTCTTCCCTGGGAGATCAGATGTGACCTTCAATAATAAAGGAACCTGCAGTGTGACAGTGAAGATCTCTCAGGCAAGCTCCATTATAGTTGGAGTGAACCGAATGGCCCCAAAGGGGAAAGCATTTGTTTTGTCACCTTACACAGAGGGAAATTTGAGATCCACAGAGGGACTGCAGGTGAGCAGGGGAAACGGAGGCCTGGTAGGAAAAGTCAGGAGATGCAGAAAGACCGGCAGAGTTACAGAACTGAGTAAGGGAGCAAAACCTTCTAAGGATGGGAGGGCTGATGAACACAGAGACATCAAAACATAATCTCCTTCGTCAACATATGAAACTGAGTTAGACCATCTGGTCTGGATTGTGCCGTGTGCTAATATGGGTTGAACTAGTGGCATTGATTTAAAACAAACAAACCAGCAGCAGAGCAACAGAAGGAGTGGGAGAGATTGGGTGCAATGGAAGGCAATGTTCCTTTATAGAACTAAAGAAGAACAGCTGATAGATGCACCTGCCAAAATTCCCCCTTTGGAGAACCAATAGAGGTGAAAGGTGGCTGGCTGCTATTCTCCATTGCAGCTCATCACCCTGGAGCAGCAAATTCATTCACACCTCTGGGGAAAGAAGCCTGTCCTTCCACCAGCAGAGGAGAGGAGAGGTAAGGGAGTTCCAGAAAGCTCACTATTTGCTGTGGCCCTGCCCATCCCCAGCACGTGGCCCCTAGCAGATCATCCTGAAGGGAATGCAGCCACCCATAGAAAAAGGTTGCCCATAGCAAAGGATGGACTTAACCTGGAAGGTGGGTGGAATAAAAGTGGGTCTCATGTTACAAGATGGAGGGAAGGTTGGATCTGAGAAGGCTGAAAGGGAGACTCCCCAAGGCCTTGCACAAATGTGTCTTCCTTCCTGGTCTTTAAGAAGATCCTTCCTTGAAACTGATGCAAAAAAGGGACTCAGCCTGGGGGTTCCTACATATAAAGCATGTTCTCGTCCACTGAACTACAGCCCTTTCACGGTGTGGAGCGATGCACTCTCAGGTAGGTGGTGAGAGCGCAGGTGACCATCTCTCCTTTCCTCTTGAGGAGGGGAATCCCCAACTCTTCAGCAATGTCATGAAGCCATGTTCAAATATATAAAAGGATGTCACATAGAGGAGGGAGAAAGGTTGTTTTCTGCTGCTTCAGAGAAGCGGACACAGAGCAATGGTTCCAAACTACAAGAAAGAAGATTCCACCTAAACATTAGGAAGAACTTCCTGACAGTAAGAGCTGTTCGACAGTGGAATTTGCTTCCAAGGAATGTGGTGGAGTCTCCTTCTTTGGAGGTCTTTAAGCAGAGGCTTGACAACCATATGTCAGGAGTGCTCTGATGATGTTTCCTGCTTGGCAGGGGGTTGGACTCGATGGCCCTTGTGGTCTCTTCCAACTCTATGATTCTATGATTCTATGATTCCTCACCTCCATCCAGGGCGAATATTCTTCCAAAACAGGCCTAAAAGGATGGGAGTCCCAATGGTCAGGGTCCTTGGGTAGAAGAAAAGTATCTGTTGATAGGAGCATGAGGGGTTCTTGGGGAGAGAGGGACAGCCTGCAGAACGCCCTGCTATGTTTTGCAGTTTGGTGCATGACCACTTACAACCAGAATGCTCTCTCAGTTCATTTTATTTTGTTTAATAAAAAAAAGAAAACTCACAAAGCTTGCATGTATATTTTATATATATAAATATATACAGTATATATAAATCAAATGATTCTGGACAACACTGCTGAATGTGGCAAGAAACAGAAGTAGCAAGAAAGTTACGTGGGGCCACAATCCAACAGAGGTGCACACATTTAAGCCCACTGAAATCCAGGGATGTAAGTATGTGTAACTCTGTGCCAGATTAGGCCTCCAATTTTTAAACAGAAAACTAATTCCCATGGACAGCACCTGCAAATCTGGACTCTGCTCTTCTTTGGGTTTTCCAAGAAGCTGGAAGCATACACAGGCTTTTGAGTGCCTCAAGTGCACACACTTACATTCTCATAAAATGAGTTCTGTGTGACTTGAAAACTTGCATATTCCTACATCAGTAAAAATGGGTTCAAAATAACATACTTTCGTATCTGGCATTTTTAAATCTCCTGCAACCAACATAACAGTATCAAAGAGACTGTGGCAGAACAAACAGTGACACACACACACACAGACACACACTTCTAAATCAAGATTGGCCTCAAATTACTAACAAGAAGAAGTAAAGAAGAAAAATAATTTCCAGGCAATGGATATAAAGACTTGAACACGAAGGCACCCAGCTGTGTGCTGGCAGTCACAACTTTAAATGTGATCCACTATTGCTTTTGAGTGATGGAAGTGATGATGAACAATGGGGTCTTTGGTTCCAGAAATCCTTTTTTTTTCCCAGAAGGCCTATGAACAAAAGGGGTGAGTGGCTGGCACAGAAACTAATGAATGGTCTATGGGTCAGGTGGGGGAAGTAAATGGATAAGTTTAAGTGCAGTCATAAGCCTTGCATCCTTCACTGAAGAAGCTCGTGCTATATTGAGCTACAACAGACTTGCTGGTACTTTAAGTGGCAATATTTTCCAGGAGAGAGAAGAGTCACATTTGAAGCTATTTCCTTTGAATTTGGATCCTGCTGTTATTCCCAATACTGAGTCCTAGTTTGGGCTGACTGGCTTTCTGGGCATGGACGAATTGCCAAGCAAGATGGCGGCCCTTTGACCTGTTGCTTTCCTTTCGGCAACGGAGGCCACACTCCTCTGTTGTCTCTAATTCACTGTTGGCACCTGGTTCCTCTGTAAACTGTATTCCTTTGCCTTCAGTCTCAGGTTAGCAATGCTGTTGGCCATATTCATGCCCTGAGCAGGGCTGGCATTGGTACAGGAGGCAGAATAAGAAGCCATGGCACTGCTGGAAGAAGAAAAGAGGGGAGAAAAAGAGAAAAAAAGACATCAGAAAATGGCCTTTGTAAGCCACCAGGTTGTATTAGATGTCTTCAGGTAAAGGAAAATGCACAGCTAGCCTGATCTTGTAACTTTTAACTGCAGTTCGATTTTCAACAGGCCCAGCTTTGCAATGCAAATAGTCATAGATTAAGCTACCGTATTTTTCGCTCCATAAGACACACTTTTCCCCTCTTAAAATCTAAGGGGAAATGTCTGTGTGTCTTATGGAGCGAATGTGTGGTCCCTGGGGCTTGGGGGGGGACCCGGGCTTCCCCCGCCAGCCCCACAAGCCCTGGGGAGGCTTCGCACAGCTATCCCTGGCTTTTGCGGGAGGTGGGGGAAGGGACAGAGCAAGGCTCTCTCACTTCCCCCACCTCCCGCAAAAGCCCCCAAGAGCCGCGCTCCCTTTAAAGAGCCACGCGGAGTGTGTGTGTGGCTCTTGGGGGCTTTTCCTCCTTGGGGAAAAGCCTGCAAGCGCCGCACACACGCTCCATGCGGCTCATGAAAGGGAGCGCTGAGCAGAGCCTGGGATGCATACAGGCTCTGCTCAGCACTCCCTTTAAATAATATTTTTTTCTTGAATCCCCCCCCCAAAAAAGGAGGTGCGCCTTATGGTCAGGTGCACCTTATGGAGCAAAAAAATATGAAAGGCTAAAGACCAGGGGCAGGTGGAAACGTTTGCAGATACTTGGCGATTGTATCTGCCAATATTTGCAAAGCTCGGAGCGGGCTCATGATTTGAAGCATGGAAAGCAACCCTGGAAAAAAGTAAATATTGTTTCTGGGACACTTTACACACACACACACACAAAACTTTTCACCATGTCTGGGTCTCAAGGCAACTACTTGAGAGCAGGAATAACCGGAGTGGTCCTCTACAGGTGTGGTGGACTATAGCTTCTATCATCCCTGGACCCTGACCATTGGCGCTGTTGTCTGGGGCTGAAGGGAATTGGGGTTCAAAGCATTTGGAGGGCGCCACATTGACAACCTCTGCTTGAGAAGGTGGGGATTGCAGGAAGCGGGCTTCATGTACTGGGCCTCTATCTTTCTGTGTTGGATAGTCAGACCAGTGTGGGTTAGAATGGGACCAGTCACTTACAGGTGTGAGGCTGAGATTTGGGAGCACGGGGGAGCACACTACCTGTGCACACCTGGAATGAGAGCTGTCGGGCAGCTTCTGTCTTCACTTGCTGAAGAAAAGGGCAGAGAAGTTGATTCATCTCTTTTAAGGGCTCTCTGATGCCATGGCTAGGGCAACAGTAGGAACAGCACAACTCCTGAACAGGTAGGATCTAATTTAAATAACTACTGGGGGTAGGGAGGGGGAGATATCGCTCAGCCTAAACAGCTGCCACTCCTTAGACTCAGTGACAGCCTTCTCCTCCCACAACACACTTCCATGTGGTAAGGAAATGCATTTTGTTATAACAGTTGAGATGTTCCTTCTGCACATTCAGAAGGATAACATGGCGTCATCTCTCTTGGGTCTGCCTGATTTGGGAATACACAATACAGGTGATAGACTCTTTTTCCTTGAAGGCTTTTAAGCTGAGGTTGGATGGCTATCCGACAGGGATGCTAAAGTTGAGATTCCTGAGTTGCAGGGAGCTGGACTATGTGACTCTTGTGTCGGGATTCACAGAATGCTGTGTGAGATAGTAAGTCTGCAGGCTTGAGTTTGCTAGCTGATGCAACTTGGCAGATGCAATCAGCCTGCAATACCTTCTATGGAAGTGCTGGGTCAGAAAGACTCAGCAGTAATGTGCTGGCAGTTGATTGGCTGTCATTGGTTTAAAGGGGAAACTTGTCCACCAGTAAGTGGGTGGTATAGAAGAGTATAGTCAGGGAGAGAGATTTGCCTATTTGCCTTAAGGTGCAGCAAAGTACTCTGTTTGACTGTATGAACTGCTCGTGTATTATAGCCTGTAGATTATTGTATATATTGGTATATATATATATATATATATATATATATATATATATATATATATAGCTCACAATAAATATACTGCACTGAAGAACCTGGAACTCTGAGTAGTTCTGCTAAAGTGCCGCAGAGAATTCGCGACAGGGTTATGGGGTCCCTTTTAACTGTACAGTTCTATGACTCTATGTTCCACTGTTGTGTGTTGACATTGAAAATCAAGTTCTAAAGCAAAGCTTTGGTAGAGGTAATCTACCAATCAAAGAGAATAGAAGTTGCAAGTAAGTCACTGCGGAGTCCATGGATACTTATGGACTGCATTGTTTAATTCCCCCTCCCTTGCTGATTCTGCTGCTATTATTTACTTTCTTTATTAAATTCAAAGCATGTCACGGAGTCTTTCAAAACAACACTTTTAAAAATGAAAGGATCAAGCCATGAACAACAACAACAAAATTAAACCAAGCACTAAGTATCACCTTTAATCATGGGCACTGATTATAGTCGTACCTTGGAAGTCGAACGGAATCCGTTCCGGAAGTCCGTTTGACTTCCAAAATGTTCGAAAACCAAAGGTCCTGCAGCCAATCAGAAGCTGTGGAAGCCCCATCAGACATTCAGCTTCCAAAAACAGTTTGCAAACTGGAACAGTCATTCGGTTTGCGACATTCGGAGGCCCAAACATTCGGGAACTAAGCTGTTCAAATTCCAAGGTACGACTGTACTAGGAAAATCGCTTCTTTCATTTTGTACATGGAGTTTGGCTAAGTATTCTTCAAAATAGCCCTATTATTCCAATTTTATAGATCAGATAAGCTGAGAAATGATGATTTGCACCTGGTTATTATAAGACAGGAAGACAGATATCACATATTAGTAATATTCAGAGTTTCACTCAAGCACCTGCATGTTAATGCATAGTTCTTTAGAGCACCCCCACCTGCTTGAAAAAAAAGGAAAGAAGGTGGGAGTTACCGGTACATTCTTGGCTCTAGATCAGGCATCTCCAACCTGCGGCCCTCCAGATGTTTTGGCCTACAACTCCCATGATCCCTAGCTAACAGGACCAGTGGTCAGGGATGATGGGAATTGTAGTCCAAAACATCTGGAGGGCCAAAGCTTGGAGATGCCTGCTCTAGGTCTTTCCCAATAAATTTATATCTACAATGCATTTAGCCAGGGTAGCCCTAAGGAACTGGTGAGAGTTGATGAATTTGGGGTGATATCATACATGGTTGATGAGGATATAGAGAGATTGTCCACATGGCAACAATCTGCAGTTTGGATTAATGATGTAATAAAACGTTTGGAACTAAATTGGAAGGTATTGGAAAAAGCAGGTGTCTTCCTTTTCTCCTGAAGCAGCCTTCATCAATGTTCTGCAAAGTGTACAGACCCATAACTGCTGTCTTCAAATGTGTGGATTGGTATATGTTACAAATCAACACTCGCTGCAAAGTTGGAGACGAACTAGGTGTACACATCAGCCCTGTGCAGGTGTTGGAAGATAATTGTCTTATAACTGGATGTCTGATGGTGTTTCTAACTGGATGTCTGATGGTGTCTATATTTTAGACCAGGAATGAGGAATCTGTGCCCCCCCCCCAAGTTTTTGGACTCTGGTTCCCATCATCCCTGACCATTGTCCATGATGACTGGGACTGATGGGAGCTGGAATCAAACAATTTCAGAAGCAGTGCTTTTTTCTGGGGGGACGCATACCCCTAAACATTTTGTGAATCTTTGTACTTTTCTCCATTTACTGTATTTATTTTTCCCAATTTGAACTATAAAATGGTGATTTTCTTGAGTCAAAAGGAGAGCACCCCTAAACATTTTTTTAAAGAAAAAAGGACTGATCAGAAGGGTCTAAGGTTTGTCACCCCTGCTTTGGGTGGTAGAAGGTTCTGATGGTATCTAACTCAATCAGAGGTCCCTTCCCCTTACTCATTGCAAAACTGTTTTTGGAATACACAACCTCTTTGGGTAAGAGTGGCCACCATTAAGCTGTGATGCTATCTGAAGCCAAATATATATGGAGCTGGCCCACACATTAATAATATAATCACTCAGTTGCCTTTCTCTGAATTCCACAATGCCTGGCAAGTTGAACATGTCAGCTGTCTCCATTTTGAAAAGCATAAAGTCTTGAACTGATATAAAACTTCTATTGCCTGTTTGTTCTGTGATGACTCAAACAAGAATCTTAACTCCACAAGTCTCTTAAAATGTTCTGGGAAGGCTTCAGTAACTGAGTAGCATTTTGCAAGGCTGAATTTAGGCAGCCATCATTGGAGGATAGGGTTTTGACCAGGGTGTGGATAAAGAACACTTTGACTGCCACTGCTGCCATAATCCTTTCATATTCCACAAAGCAGGGGAATCAAAGTACGAAGAGGTAAAGGCTGCTTCTACAAAGTTCTCAGAAAACTGAGCTAAGCCTACTGCCATTGGATCTAGATAGGAACTTTGATGCAGTCTAAGGACTCAGCTAGATTGGTTTTATATGCATTGTATATGCATATACACCACCAGATGGCGCTGTAGAGTCCTGTCTTTCCCTACCGGATTCCCCTGTATGAGTTTACAATGCTTTTAAGTGAATCACTTCTTTGACATGTCTAGATCCAGCGTAAGAGACTAGCAATTTGTAATGTAAACTGGAGTTAATGTCTTCACATACATGCACGAAGGACCTAACTAGTGAGTTAGAAGCTTGCTGGTGGTCTGGGCAGGGCAAGGGGGGAATCGTTCACTAAACCCAACCTCAGGGGTCATTTTATTAAGCTTTTTCCTGCTTTTATCATTATTGTACATTCTGTTGCGGTGACTTCATTGGAGGCTAAGGCAAAGAGAAGGTAAGGTTGAGGCTTCTGTTACACACGGCTCTTTTGCATCTCCTCATCCTGTCTAGCACCTAACGGAGTCGAGAGACCCTACAAAATTGGCCTGGGAGTGGAGTTGGCACCATTTTCCCAGAAGAACTACAGGCAACTATGGACAGCCCCACAACCATGACACTTCTGCCCAGAAAGTTACCTTTGTAGAGTCTTCGCTTAGAATCCATTAGGGACCCCCTCGTGCAAACAACATCTTAGGAGGGATGAGGAGCTATTTTAGAAAGTGTGAAAGGAGGGAGAAATAATAAGGCAAGTGAGTTCATCAGATACCTTGTACTTGAGGGCTCACCCACCGTGACATTAAGGTGCCCTTGCAAGATGGTGGCCCAGTCCAATGGCATTAAAGTATGATGATGTCACCCACCACTTCTCAGTAGGACTTGGGAGCAGCCAAGATGGTGCTCTTTAGATGTTGTTTCCCATCATCCTTGACTATTGACCATGCTGGCTGGGGAGGGTGGGAGTTTGTTATCCAGGAACTTCTGGGGGGCACCAAGTTGGCTATTCCTGGCCTAGCAAGAGAGTGTTGGAACTATATGTGTTATGTACTGAGTTGAATAGGATCCAAAATGCAGCAGTCTGATTGGTCCTAGAACAATAGGATTCAGAATGCAGCAGTCTGATTGGTCCTAGAACAATAGGATTCAGAATGCAGCAGCCTGATTGGTCCTAGAACAATAGGATCCAGAATGCAGCAGTCTGATTGGTCCTAGAACAATAGGATTCAGAATGCAGCAGTCTGATTGGTCCTAGAACAATAGGATCCAGAATGCAGCAGTCTGATTGGTCCTAGAACAATAGGATTCAGAATGCTGCAGTCTGATTGGTCCTAGAACAATAGGATCCAGAATGCAGCAGTCTGATTGGTCCACAGGAACCATCCAATCCAGCTCAAGGTTGAAGTGAATCCGCAACCTGATTGGCCTACAGGAGAATCCCGGAATTAGCCAATCACGTGGGGCCCATTGTGTAAATAATGTATATAAAGCAGACATTCTGGGGGAACTTCCATTCCTCCTCACCACTATGAGCTGAATAAAGAGCATGAAATCCACTCTCGACTCCGAGTATATTTCAATATGGGAGGGAGGTACTGAACTGGGGCTCTGCAGAGGGTAGACTTTAAATGAATTGGCCGTGCTTCTCTCTTGGCCCAAATTAAGGCCAGGGCCATTTCACACCAGCTTGCTATCAAGGGCTTCAAAGTTAGCACGTAGCTTGTTGAAAATAAGCAAAAGTGAGAGAAATCAACATAGCACGTAGGAGCCTTTTGCTAGCAGAAGCAATGAGGAGAGCTGACAACAATTTAAATGAAATCAGATGAGTCTGTTTGAGCTGAATGACTGTTGAGTCATTCTGTCACTCCGTAATGCTAAGCAGGTCCCCAAGGCTTCTTCACTAGGAGCAAATGAGGCCCTGCAGCCCACGGCCTCCCTTTGTTACTCACCCCGCTCACTTTTTCCTACATCAGCCCAAAGGTGGATGGAGGGCTCCTGTAACTGCCATTGAACGTCAACAGAAACTCTACAAAGATCCACTGTTCCTTCCAACACACAAGCTAAGCCACTAGCAAGTGGAAGTGAGAAGCTGAGGGGCACAGAGGGAGAGCTTCTCTGAAGTCTCTTGTGGTTCTCACTTAGAAGATGGAGGTTATTTGACTGTCTTGGCTCATACAGAAGTGAGGAGATGGAGGCAATATCGATGGCTTTTCGGTCATTGCTCAGCTCTAATTATGGCCTCTCTCAGATATGAGTTGCTCACCAGGATGGTGTCTCTTTTGCAAAATAGCTATTTGCTATCTTACTATATAATATACAACATTATAAAGATCCTTGTGAAGCATCCTGCCTGAATTTAGCTGCGGGGGAAATATTGTTGCATCAAATAAGTTTATTTTTTTGCTCTCGGACCAGAAAAATTAGGTTACCTTGTGTCTTTCTCTATTTGTGTTGGCTGCCAGGAAATTAAAAGCCAAATTTGAGGCTCAACTCTGGATGTTTTTTCTCTTTGCTATGGCTTACAGCTAAACAAATGAAAAAAATTACTACTATTAATGGTAACACTTCCTAAACTGCCCAACTCCAGCCACTCTCGCAGACCAGATTCTGGTCTGTGTGGACCATTGCTTGACTCATTAGAACATCCTGACATCCTAAGTCAAAAGCTACTATTCATATATTGAAGATATCCCCATCCTCTTTGACCTCAGTACCCCAAATTGTACAACACTCCTGATCACAGCCTAGGACCCTCGTACCTACGGGACCGCCTCTCCCGGTATGCCCCACGGAGGACCTTAGGGTCCATAAATAGCAACATCCTAGAGGTCCCAGGCCCTAAAGAAGTCAGATTAGCCTCAACCAGAGCCAGGGCCTTTTCAACACTGGCTCTGGCCTAGTGGAACACACTGTCCCATGAGACCAGGGCCCTGTGGGATCTGATTTCTTTCTGCAGGGCCTGTAGGACAGAGTTGTTCCGCCTGGCCTTTGGCTTGGAGCAAATTTGATTCCCTCCCCCTCTTTCGTTTTTCCTTTCTCCTCCTGTGAAGAGGCTGCATTTTAATATTTTAATGTTTCAATATTTTGATGTTGTATTTTAATCTTGTTTTTAAGTTGTATTCATTCAATTTGTTTTTATTATTGCTTGTTAGCCACCCTGAGCCCGGCCTTGGCTGGGGAGGGCGGGGTATAAATAAAAATTATTATTGTTGTTGTTATTATTATTATTATTATTATTATTATTATTATTATTATTATTGACATTGCAGGGCTGTTGTAAGGATAAATTGTGTTGGGGTATTGTTTAAAGGTTTTGGTTGTGGGGCAGTTGTTGCTGCTGTTGATGTCAATTTTTTGCAGCTTTGTTTTGGATCTTATTATTTATATGAAAATTGTTTTATTTGGTTGTGTACTTTTTGATGTTTTGTTTATGAATACTTTGATTATGTTTGTAGTTATGAAAATTTTTTTATACATTGTAAGCTGCCTTGAGCATGAGTTTTACTTTGGAAAGGCAGCAAAAAAAAAAAAAGATTGGTTGGCTTGCAAAGTCCTTTGTATACTAAAAATGTTATAGAAGTGAAAATGTGGTTTTACATCAAGTAGATGGTGGACTCATTGCCTCCTTTTCTAATGGAATTCCAAGAAGCCAGACTAGATAGAAAGCCTCCGTCTGCTTAGTTCCGCAGAGCTTTGCTCCTATGCTTGAGACATCTGTAAATGGCTAGGGGGAAAGTTTAATATCTTGCAGCACAACTAGTGTCTCCTTCCCTCTCCCTCTTGCCTATGTTGTGAGGTCCCTAGGAGTCCACCGTGCTGGTTTAGATCAGGCATAGGCAAACTCTAGCCCTCCAGATGTTTGGGACTACAATTCCCATCATCCCTAACCACTGGTCCAGTTAGGTAGGGATGATGGGAATTGTAGTCCCAAACATCTGGAGAGCCGGAGTTTGCCCATGCCTGGTTTAGATCAAGTTTATACATACAAAATATCTCTGGGAACTGGTGTACTGAGTTTCAATGGTTCAGGGTTCAGGGTACTTCTTTGAAGAGGAGTAGCCATTAAGGTTACAATGCCCTCTAAATAAACCATATATTTCAAAGATGCTGGTACAGGAGAGCTGGTTTCTTTTTCTTTTTAAACATTTGGATCCTGTCCTTCTCCAGTATAGAATACAAGAATAAATCTATGTGGTCCCTTAGCCAGTCACCCATCCTGTCACTGAAAACAGCCCTGCTTCGCTTCTGCAAGACAGTGGAACCCAATGAATTTAGCCCTCTGTTTGATTGGCCCAGCCAGTGCAACTTTGGGAACACATGCCTTGTCTTTCCCCATTCTTGCTGGGGGGGGGAGGTAATTACGTACCAAGCAAAATCTTTTGATTTCCCACACGGTCCACATTTGTTATGTTCACTCAATTGTGCAGGGTTTTGCCAAGAGAGTTTCCCACAAGTTTTGTGCAATTTTCCCATTGACTTTTTTTGTGTTGTTTTTTTGGAAGAAATCAGAAAAAGTATTTCAAAGGATGACCTACAATGGTGGCTGCCAGTGATGTGGGAGGAAAAAACAACAATGCTTAAGCCTGGGAACAATCTTCCTTTTGGCATGGGATGCCCATTGCAGTGGACATAGGGAATTTGCTTATAATTTGGCAGTAATTAAAGGAGATTGTCAGATACAAATATGATACTGATGCTGGGACCAAAAGGAAGAAGGGGCCGTTTTGGAAAAAAAATATGTTGATGTGAAATGAAAGATTGTGCCCCCTATCTTTGCAGTTTGCCAAGGGTTGTTGTAAAAGTACTGAAAAACTGATTCTTAGAGTGAGCTCCAACTTGCTAAACTCTAAAAGGCTTCATTTACCCTCAGCAATGTCGGCACATAGCTAAATATTTTTAAGTGATTTATTGGGTTATCTTTTTTTGTAAACCACTTTGAGGTATTCTACAATCAAGGGAAGCGGGTGGCTCTGTGGGTAAAACCTCAGCGCCTAGGACTTGCCGATCGCATGGTCGGCGGTTCGAATCCCCACGGCGGGGTGAGCTCCCGTCGTTCGGTCCCAGCTCCTGCCCGCCTAGCAGTTCGAAAGCACCCTTAAGTGCAAGTAGATAAATAGGTACCGCTTTATAGCGGGAAGGTAAACGGCGTCTCCGTGTGCTGCTCTGGTGCCGGTTCGCCGGAGCAGCTTCGTCACGCTGGCCACGTGACCCGGAAGTGTCTCCGGACAGCGCTGGCTCCTGGCCTCTAGAGTGAGATGAGCGCACAACCCTAGAGTCTGTCAAGACTGGCCCGTACGGGCAGGGGTACCTTTAGCTTTTACAATCAAGTGGCATATAAATTTTATGAAACCAATAAATCAATCTGATTTGCGGTGTTTGATTTAGGTTTTGAACTTCCCTTGGGCAAGCTGCTACAAGCTGCTTTTCCCACACTGAGTTGACCTCCACAAGGCCATTATCACCGGTTACCCCTCCTCTTGTTCCTCATCACTTCTACAACTGATTGCTCGCTAGCTCAATGCAGCCAGAGGATTATGAACTACAACTCCCATAATCCCTCACCAGTGGCCATGCTCACTAGGGAGGATGGGAGTTGCAGTCCAACAACATCTGGGACTCAATCATTTAGAAAGGCTGAGCTAGAGAGTCAACAGCCAGCCAGACCGTGATGTGAATCCCTGCTTCTGCTTCTCACCACCACTGTTGTCTGGGCCAGAGCAAATGGCAGGTGAACAAGCAAGCAGGCTCCAAAGATCCAGGAAGCTCTCTCCTGTGGCCCCCAGCAGGTACTCAACCATGCTACCCTTTGACAGCAGCTCTGTTGATCGTCTACAGAGCAATGTGGTCTAGTATGAAATTCCTAACTGGCTCGGATGAATTGTGGACAGATAAAATTGTGGGAATGTTCAGGGAGGCGAGAGAGGGTATATTGTTTATTAATATCCTTCCTAACTTGGCACTAGGAAGTTCCTTTACTTAGCAGAGTTTCGCATTCCCCTTTTAAACACACAGAGGTAGCTGGTTGCAGGCTTGTGTAAGCCTCTCACTATTAGGTTCCTGGTAAGTTCCCTTATATCCCTCTTAAAAGAATAAACATGCCACCATCTTCTGTAAAGTATATAAAAGTAGTTTACTCACATTCTCTTCACAGTTGGATCCCTGAAGGCAGACTTAGTTACAAAGTATATACATGTGGAGCTATCCCATATGGAGATAATTCCAGTGTCCTCTATTGGCTGAAACCCTAGATCTAGATAAAAGCTGCTTCAACGACAGAGGAAGTCAAAAAGAGAGAGGGTGCTTCCCAGCTTGTCCCTTTTGTTACCTGGACAGGTAAGGATACATGCAAAGGAAGTATGTCCCAGCCAGGAGGAAACAGAAAGTTTTCAACTGGCTAGACCAAACATTTTCCTGCATGTCCACTCTAGGAAAACAAGGAATGTTGTACTTGACTGCTGCTTACGTATCACATCCCACAAAAACAGGGAAATGGCAGCCAAAGCATCAATGGGGAAATGAGTGACTGTGAACAGCATTCCAAATCCCCCCCCCAAAAAAGTAGGATCAGGTGTTTTTCAGACGATGGCCCCCCATTTCCCCAAGCCACTACTTCTAGAGGGGGCAGAAATAAAATATGGAGAATGTATCTTAGTCTATGCCAAAGTGACACTCATAGGAGGTTATATATGTGAATAAATGTTTTTCAGCCCCTGTTATTCATCTCTAGCAGCTTCACCCTCCTTCCCTTGGTGGCTCCAATGTCTGAGGTGAAAGGCAGGATTAGCCACCTTTCCACTCTCTCCTGGATGGTAGATGCTTGACTTTGTCTCGGATGGGATTCACTGAAAACAAACCTGACCATTTTGGCTTCTCTCCATTTCTCATTTTTCCAACATTGCATTTCTGCACTGGTTTGTGATATACATTTTTAGCAAGTCCTCACAAACCATTGGCATTTTAGCACACATTTCTCCCAATATTCACGATTTGTTCCTAATATTTCCTAATATAATGTGTTTTTGCTCACTCTTTTCCCAAATACATGCAATTTTATGGATAAAGGTAAAGGGACCCCTGACCATTAGGTCCAGTTGTGGCCGACTCTGGGGTTGTGGCGCTCATCTCGCTTTATTGGCCGAGGGAGCCGACGTACAGCTTCCGGGTCATGTGGCCAGCATGACTAAGCCACTTCCGGCAAACCAGAGCAACGCACAGAAATGCCGTTTACCTTCCCGCCGGAGCAGTACCTATTTATCTACTTGCACTGCGTGCTTTTGAACTGCTAGGTTGGCAGGAGCTGGGACCGAGCAATGGGAGCCCACCCCCTTGCGGGGATTCGAACCACCAGCCTTCTGATCGGCAAGTCCTAGGCTCTGTGGTTTAACCCACAGCGCCACCTATTTTGTATACTTTTTTCTAGAATTGCATTTCAAAATTCAGATAAGTACAAATTTTGAAGGATAGCTGTGATTTCGGTTCACATGTTAGTTTGGGACGTGTGAATTAGATTGCACTGAAGTGTGGACTGAACCTGCACGACCCTGTTCTTTGTTTGTTCTCTCTCTCTTTCTGTGTGTGAGGCACAGAGTGAGTCATGATGAAGTATGATCCCTTCTGAAGAAAAAGTCTCATCATCAGGAATGTGCTTATTTCATCCACAAGTAGTAAGAATGGGTTAAAACTAAGTAATTTACTTAAGCAAATGCACATCGTGTCAAGTGTTCCACCTGAAGCTCCAGCTCTGCCACCATCTTGTCTCTACCTTCTTGGTTCTCCAGAAAAGGCTACCAAGGCTCCTTAGAACCACATTTCTTCAGGGGTGATTCTTTCACATGCACAGAACAGATTTGGTATCTAGGATACCATCTTTTTCTAGCTGCCCCAGCTATATTGGGTTGCTTTGTTTTGAAGAAATGCATTTCCTGATGTTTTAACCACCACCCCAGCCCTCTGGATATAACTAATCTACAAACATATGCTGCGTCGAAGCTAGTTTGTTAGCCATGGCTTTCTCCAAAGGATCCTGGGAATTGTAGTTTGGTGAGGGTGCTGAGAAGTCTGTCAAAGATCCATCTTCCCCCTTCCTCATGCACATACAGAGAACCAGTGGCGTAGCGTGGGTTGTCAGCATCCGGGGCAAGGCAAGTAATTTGCACCCCCTAACCCGTGGATTTGCACCCCCTAACCTGTGGATTTGTGCCCCCTAACCCTAACCCCCAGATGTTGCACCCGGGGCGGCCGGGCCCCCCTGCACCCCCCACGCTACGCCACTGCAGAGAACAACAAGTCCCAGGGCTCCCTGGAGAGAGAAGGAATGGCTTGAACACCAGGTTGACAATGCAATTCTATTCACACTTCAATAAGTAAATCCAACTGTCTTAGATAGGGTTTACTCCTATGAGCAAGCATGGATAGGATTGCAACTTTGGTGTGTCCCTGTGTCTGCATTGCCTACTTGCTCACAGAAGAGTAAAAGAGATCAGATCTAAATCGTTCCGAATAGTTTTCTTCTGAATAGATGAGAGGCAGTGGAGAGTCTTGGCTCAGGCCTTTGTTCCATTCCCTTTCCTCCCCAGAGGAAACCGGCCGGACACGGCAAGAGAAAAACTGGCAGTGTAATATGGATGTGTTAGGGTCACCTGTAAGGAGAGGCAGTCCCCCAGGAGAGATAGTCGGTGGGCCTTGGAGCGGGTCGAGGTACAATCGGCTGCTCCACTGCGGTCACATCCCCAGAGTAGGACTTGAGGAGGGATGCGTTCTTGTTGGCCAGCATGGCTCTCTCATTCCTGCGAAACTTTGCCCGTCTGTTTTGAAACCACACCTAAGACAGGAGGACAAACAGAGCAGTGTCAGCACCGCAGTCAGTGTCAAGCGGCAGAGGGACCCGACCCCCACGGCAGGTTGCCAGGAACGGAGAAGACAAGGAAAAGTCCTTACTGTTATGTACTGAAGTTCTCACCCTGGGCCAGCAGGGGGATACTGTAGATAGTTATGCAAATAAGGGATCGAAAGTGACGTTCAGTGATTGGATGGTTTTAGAAAATTGTTACAGTTACGTTGTACTGGAGCTCTATATAAGCAGGCTGACTGAACCCTTCGGTTCAGTTCTGTTCTGGCCTGTGAATAAACAAGAGCTGTTTGAGGAATTGCTGTGTCGTCTGATATGTTCACCTACAACCTAACACTTACCATCTGCTTTTTATTCAATATCTACAGAGCGAGAGGCTTGAGAATGCAGTCGCTTGGATTAATGACGTTGTCCCAAGTAAATCTCCACCCCCCTTTTCTCCCGCTTCCTCATTCATCAGCAGCACCCCCACCCCTACAGTTGCCTCTTATAGTCATCTGTCTCCGAGCTCTTTTCTCTCCTACTTTTATTTATATATATATTATTATTATTATTATTTTCTTTTTTAAACCTAAAATATACGAACATTGCAATAACAATTCATACACTTTTTGCTCCTCCAAGCTTGTGACTTCCCTCCATCCCTTCAACTGGTTTTTTATTTCCACATAGATTATATGCGCACTTTGATTGACCTTCTTTACACTTGAAGATACTATTTTCACATTTTGTTCCAAGGTTTATTTCATTATTTTTTACCATTTTTTCCCCAAGAATATTTATTAAAGTTTTCAATAATAATACGATAAAAATCAAAAAGAAAAAAGAAAAAAAAATAACAAAAATACAAAAATAAAAATAATTAAAAACACATAAAGTTTCCATTACTTATTTCTCATTAACTTATTTCCCAGACCTCCTCATACCTCCCTTTTTTGTATTCCAATTCAAATTATTAGTTCAGCAAATCCTTATCAATAAATTTTAACCTATTTCTAAACCTTTTTTTTTCTTCCATATTCTCTTAAAGCATTACAGCTGGAAACCACTTAATTTCTATCCGACATCATTTTAACATTCATTAATTTTGCAATATTTCTGTAGATAGTCTTTAAATTTCTTCCAATCTTCTTCCGCCGACTCTTCTCCCTGGTCTCGGATTCTGCCAGTCATTTCTGCCAGTCCCATATAGTCCATCACCTTCATCTGCCATTCTTCCAGAGTGGGTAGATCCTGTGTCTTCCAGTACTTTGCAATGAGTATTCTTGCTGCTGTTGTAGCATACATAAAGTTCTATCCTTCTTTGACACCAATTGGCCGACCATGCCCAGGAGAAAGGCCTCTGGTTTCTTCAGGAAGGTATATTTAAATACCTTTTTCATTATAAATCATTTCCCAGAAAGCCTTAATCCTTGGGCACGTCCACCAAAGGTGAAAGAATGTACCTTCATTTTCTTTGCATTTCCAACATTTATTATCGGGCAAATGATAAATTTTTGCAAGCTTGACTGGGGTTATGTACCACCTGTAAATCATTTTCATAATATTCTCTCTTAAGGCATTGCATGCAGTAAACTTCATACCTGTGGTCCATAACTGTTCCCAGTCAGCAAACATAATATTATGTCCAACATCTTGTGCCCATTTAATCATAGCAGATTTCACCGTTTCATCCTGAGTGTTCCATTTCAACAACAAGTTATACATCTTTGACAAAATCTTAGTTTTAGGTTCTAACAACTCTGTTTCTAATTTTGATTTTTCCACCTGTAAGCCAACTTTCTTGTCCAAATTATATGCCCCAAGGTTTATTTTAATCCTGCTAGTGTCTTCATGTTTTTACAATGATCATTCAAATACCAAATAAATCTACTCCAGTCTCTTTGGAATGTCTGGTCACTTTGGTTCCAGATCCTACCAGTCAGCTTGGCCAACTCCGCATAGACCATCATCTTCGTCTGCCACTCCTGCTCTCCTACTTTCAAGGATCGCCAGGTTCTGGGAGATGGAGGGTCTGGAAGGCTTTCTAGTGATAACGTGTCAGCCAGCTGCTCCAGCTCTGCCTCCTCCTCCTCTTCCATTATTTCCCAACTTTCCCCCACATCTTCCCCTGACCTGTGATCTCCCTCAAACTCCTGTTGTAATTCTGAACCGTCTTCCTCTTCTCTGGAAGGGTCAGGCTGGGGAGGCCATCTCCACCATTCCTCCTCTGTCCAGTCACAGACAATCAGGTTCTATGACATGGGCGGGGCTTCTTGAACAGCCAGTTATTTTAATTATTTCACCCATCAGTCACAAACAAGAGATAACAGACCAAGGCAACAATTAAAAGGCACATAATGGCAGAACAAGAACTAATTACAGTGGTACCTCGGGTTAAGTACTTAATTCGTTCCGGAGGTCCGTTCTTAACCTGAAAGTGTTCTTAACCTGAAGCACCACTTTAGCTAATGGGGCCTCCCACTGCCGCCGCACAATTTCTGTTCTCATCCTGAAGCAAAGCTCTTAACCCGAGGAACTATTTCTGGGTTAGTGGAGTCTGTAACCTGAAGCGTATGTAACCTGATGCATATGTAACCCGAGGTACCACTGTATAACAAAAACCCTGCCTAGAGACAGCGGCATAGCTAGCCGCTCAGGTGCCTGGTGTGGGGGCGTGTCCTGCAGCCAGGGGTGGGGCTAGCTGTCTGTGGGGGCGGGGCAAGACTTTCTGGTGCTTCAAGTCTCTCCACCGTCTCCCCCTCAAGCTGCAGGGGGGCGGAGGAAGAGGCAGTAGGCAGACGCAAGTCCCACTTTGCCGTTTCAGGCACCTAAGCTACCGCATCACTCCTAAAAAGTTTTGTGATATATATATCATTTTGTCACCCCCTTCAGTGATGTCGCCCGGGGCGGTCTGCACCCCCCACCCCCACCCCTTCCTCCGCCACTCCCTAGAGAAGCACATCCTGCAACTGTAACTCAACCTGAATTCAGTTAGCATCTAGCCACAAATGCCCAGATTGCTCTTCGCTACACACAAATCAAAACGGATCTGTTATCGCTTTGAAAGTCAGCAAGGCAAAGGTAGCTTGGGTTCCAGTGACCTCTTTGTTTTCACTGGCCACAAGAAAATGCTTTATGTCGTATCTGACTAGAGGTGATGATCATTAAATGATGAGTAAAGGGATCCTGTACATTCATTGGGTGAAATTAGATGGGCATGTGCTGGTCAATGCGGCTATAAAGCAGAGATGTGGCTGTGCTTCTTCTATTGCACTGAGCACCAAAGGGAAGGGAGTGAAGCCCAGCTCATCCTCTTCAGCAGGTCTACTCTGAGTAGGGCTAGAACTGAATACAACCCAACATGGACAAATATACCAGAGGGCATGTCTTGTTTATTATGCAGGTATGCTTCTTGCCAGGGAATTGAGAGTTCGCAACACCTCGCTGTTGAATAATAATAATAATTTATTTAATAAATTTAATAATTTATTTATTTATACCCCACCCATCTGGCCGGGCCTCCCCGGCCACTCTGGGCAGCTTCCAACAAAATATTAAAATTCAATGTTTGTCCATCAAACATTAAAAGCTTCCCTAAACAGGGCTGCCTTCAGATGTCTTCTAAAAGTCTGGTAGTTGTTGTTTTCTTTAACATCTGGTGGGAGGGTGTTCCACAGGGCGGGTGCCACTACCGAGAAGGCCCTCTGCCTGGTTCCCTGTAACTTGGCTTCTGGCAGTGAGGGAACTGCCAGAAGGCCCTCAGCGCTGGACCTCAGCATCCGGGCAGAACAATGCGGGTGGAGACGTTCCTTCAGATATACTTGAAGTGTGTGCTAAGAGCTTAGCTACACATTGCATACAGCCAGACTCACATACAGCTTCTTATACAAAGGTCTTCCTCGTACAACTACCCCAACAAAGGGGCTCATCCAGACTTCCTTTTGTTCTGCGTTTCTAGGCACAGGTCCGCATTTTAAAGCTCCGTGCCCAAGCAGCTTTGTTGTTTGTTTTTGTCTGGGAAAACTCACGTTTTGCTCCTCAATTGGAGCAAATGGCAATCAAGTTTCCTGCAGATTGCTGTTTGCTCCAATTCAGTAATAAAATGTGGATTTTCCCAGGGAAAGCGCCAGGACAAAAGAAAAACCTTCTCGAGCAGAGAGCTTGTCCATGCTTTTCCGCAAGTCTTGTTGGGTTTCTGCTTCTCTCGTGTTGTCTAAACACAGGTCCAAGCCTTTGCCCCGGAAACCCTGCTTTGTGGTCGCTAAATCAGAACCAGCAGCAATCTGCAGAAAACCCAATTGCTTTGTTTTTTCCCGATTCAGTGCTTAAACTGCAAGTTTTCTCTGGGGGAAAGTGTTGGGACAAGAGGAAGTGTAGATGAGCATACAGCTTTAAAGTGTGGACCTGGAAAAGGAATAGGTAAAGGGACCCCTGACCGTTAGGCCCAGTCGTGACCGACTCTGGGGTTGTGGTGCTTATCTCGCTTTATTGGCCGAGGGAGCCAGCGTACAGCTTCCGGGTCATGTCACCAGCGTGACTAAGCCGCTTCTGGCGAACCGGAGCAGTGCACAGAAACGCTGTTTTGCTTCCTGCCGGAGTGGTACCTATGTATCTACTTGTACTTTGCATGCTTTTGAATTGCTAGGTTGGCAGGAGCAGGGACCGAGCAACGGGAGCTCACCCTGTCGCGGGGATTCGAACCGCCGACCTTCTGATTGGCAAGTCCTAGGCTCTGTGGTTTAACCCACAGCGCCACCCGCGTCCCTGGACCTGGAAAGTACGGTGCAAAAAAGAAGTCTGCATGAGCCCAGGCAGGGAAGGCTAGAGTGTCTTGAAGTCTCACTCTTCACGAAGGAGAAATACTCTGGGTTAATCAAAGGAATAATAGCTCATGGCCCAAGGATTAAAGGAACTATGCAATGATATGGTTGCTTGTGTGCACACACACACATCCTTACTGGGGAAGATACGCAGTTTGAGAGTTAACCACTCCTTCTCTACCAAGTTATGGAAAGCTTGACTCCTTCAAGCAAGTGCCTATTTCTGCTCTCTTGAGTTGCTGGGGCTTTTCCTAGAAAGAGAAGGAGACAGGAAAAGCATCAGGGGTGAGCCATTTCAAGTCTCTCCAGTCTCCCCTGACTGTCAGGTTAGCGGTAGGAAGCGGACTCTTGGATAAACAGTCAACCCTGTCTGCTTTATACATGAGCAACTGCAATGTGTAGCTAATTTTTGGCATACGCTCCATCCACAAGGAGGCCCGGCTAATACCTGCTCCCAGACAACTTGGACTTCCCTGCTCTCCCGTTGTCACGAGAGACTTCGAACATCAGAACAGGGTTGAAGTGTGAAGTAGTCAAAAATACCGATCTATGATGGGTGAGGGGTTCTGTCTCTCTCTCCATCCTCCCTGCCCAGGGTAGTTAGGAAAATGTAGCTCTTACCCCAGTCATCAGTTGCTATTTTGACTGCTGTATGGATTGTTCCTCTTGGCCCCTGTCCCAATTTCCTAGCAGTTCCAGGACGTTTTCTTGCTCCTCAAAGACAACCGGTATACCATTTTTCCAGCACATTCAAGAGCCATAGCTGTCAACTGTCCCTTATTTGACGGGAAAGTCCCTTATCCCAGGGCTGTGTCCCGCTGCTGTCCCTTATTGATGATGTCCCTTAAATTTCCCGGGTTTCAAAGGAAGCAGCTCCTCTCCCTCCCTGCCTGCCGGCCAGGGAGGAGGGAGGCTCCAACTGTGTTGCTTGGCTGCGTTGCTCACCCAATAAGGAGTCTAAGAACGACTGGGGGGGTGGAGCTTGCATGCTTTGTGCTGATCAAATCGGCCGCATTGCCTGGGGACTCGCCTTTGCTCAGAGCTTCCCAGCGGAGAGGTGACGGTGGTTTTCCTTGCTGCATCCGCTTTGCCGGGTTGCTGCGCTGTGGGAACCACCGCTTGAGGCTTCATTTGGCTGCTGGCTGGGCTTTCTGCCTTTGGTTCGGAGGGGCTCAGAAGTTGAACATACCTGTGCTGGGAAAATCCCTTATTTTGGCTGCTGATCCCTTATTTTCGAGGCTGCTGGTCCCTTATTTTCAAATCTGTAAGTTGACAGCTATGTCAAGAGCCTCTTCTACCTACTGCTACTCAGTTGAAATCTCCTAGATGAGAAGCCAGCTGCGATCTGTTCAAGTCCATGTTAACACTGCATTGACTTGGGAAGCAATTGAAATCAGGAATTATAAAGCCCTGAACGGTGCATGGGCACAATATCTCAAGGACCCCTCACTTCAGATGAACCTCCCCGACTCTGAGATCATCCTCAGAGACCCTTCTTCGTGTGTCTCCTCCACAAGAGGCTCGGAAGGTGGGAATACAACAGTGGGGCCTTTTCTGTGGTGGCTACCTGCTTGTGGAATAGCCCTAATATACATACTAAAGGACCCCTGACCATTAGGTCCAGTCGTGGCCGACTCTGGAGTTGTGGCGCTCATCTCGCTTTATTGGCCGAGGGAGCCGGCGTACAGCTTCTGGGTGATGTGGCCAGCATGACTATGCCACTTCTGGCGAACCAGAGCAGCGCACGGAAATGCCATTTACCTTCCCGCTGGAGCGGTACCTATTTATCTACTTGCACTGGCATGCTTTCAAACTGCAAGGTTGGCAGGAGCAGGGACCGAGCAATGGGCGCTCACCCCGTCGCGAAGATTCGAACCACGAACCTTCTGATCGGCAAGTCCTAGGCTCTGTGGTTTAACCCACAGCGCCACCCGCAGCCCTAATATACATACTATACCGTTTTAAATGTGTTTATAGGAGGGGGTGGGGGTTATTGGATTGTTTTTAATTTTTTATGTATTTTTATGTTTTGAACTTCCCTGAGATCTACGGATGAAGGGCGGTGTATTATTATTATCATGGAATAGGACATCCCTATTTTCATCGGAGAAATGTTGGAGGGTGTGCAGTTATAAAACGATGGCTGCTGGGTCAGGATTTGTGCTGCAGTGGCAATCTATGGGAAATAACTCCTGTAACCCACAGAGATGCTCGCCGGCCCACACCTGCAGACAGCCTTTGTCCCCCTTCTTTAAAATATAGTTGACAGTCTAGGGAGGCCCCTGGCTCTCACCTTTGCAAGCATATGTTTCTATGATTAAAAATAGATAGGGCACCTCTATGGGAACTTCAGCAAAGTCCAAGGCCCTACAAGATTTGTTTTGGCAGCCCTACTTGGCTTAGAACTTTGCCTATGCCGTAAATTCAACTCAAAAAAAAGGAGGAGGCATAAATTTTCTATGCATTTTTCCTATTTCCACAGAGTTTCTTCTGATTGTTAAAGCAGAGAAAACCCGCAGCTGCTTCTAGACTTTAATAGC